>NC_091977.1:525439752-526737252 GCF_044704955.1 Pristiophorus japonicus | reverse complement strand
TCTGGGTGAAGAAGTTTCTCCTCATCTCGGTCCTAAATAGCTTACCCCTCATCCTTAGACTGTGACCCCTGGTTGTGGCCTTTCCCAACATCGGGAACATTCTTCCTGCATCTAACCTGTCCAGTACCGTCAGAATTTTATATGTTTCTATGAGATCCCCTCTCCTTCTTCTAAATTCCAGTGAATATAAGCCTAGTCGATCCAGTCTTTCTTCATATGTCAGTCCTGCCATCCCGGGAATCAGTCTGGTGAACCTTCGCTGCACTCCCTCAATAGAAAATAATGGAACTATTTATTCAACCCATCTAACATGCTCCACTTCTTAGGTCCACACACAGGACCCCCTCAGAACATCTTCCTTTCTCTCTTCCAAGGCAACAAACCCGTGTTCCATATTGTCTCAGGATAGGATCATACGAACAAGAGGAGGCCGTTCAGCCTCTCGAGCCTGTTCCGTCTTTCAATTAGATCATGGCTGATCTGTATCTCAACTCCATCTGCCCACCCTGGTTCCGTAACCCTTACTACACTAGCCTGAAAAAAAAACTAGCAACCTAATTTTTGAAATGTTCAATTTCTTTTCAAAAGATCTTTTTTTCTCTTGTTGATCGGAAATGGTCTGGCACCAGCATTCATCATCATGGTCAGTCCCTCGAACGAGGATGACTTGCTTCCAGACGAGTTCACCGATGTTTCAATGAAGGACCTGATGTTCCAGTCCTGAACTCCAGGGGTGGAAGACGCCCGTGTGGTGACCGTTGCACACCAGCCACCACACGGGCTTGACAGACTAGGTCTTGGTCCAGTGGCAAGGGTTATCCAGGACGACTCCTCCGCTAGCATTCACAGGCACAACAGTTACATTTGCAGATGAAAAAAAGCTCGTGGAGATGGTAGACCGCCCCCCCCAATGCTGATACAGGATACGCTACAGAAGGATTTGAATACACTTGGCAATCGGGCAGGCAGGTGGCAGATGAAATTAAATTTAGAGAAATGCAAATTGCTTCACAGAGTCAGAAAAAATACCATGAAGGGACAGTTACTTAAATGCAAAGAGAATATTGTGTGCACGGAAAATGAATGAGATCCACGGGTCCTAATCGGCAATAAACGGCAGATATCGCAACAACGCTTGGTGGCAGTGAGTAAAGCAAAACAGATGTCATTGAGGGAGTGCAGCGAAGGTTCACCAGACTGATTCCCAGGATGGCAGGACTGACATATGAAGAAAGACTGGATCGACTAGGCTTATATTCACTGGAATTTAGAGGAATGAGAGGGGATCACATAGAAACATATAAAATTCTGACAGGATTGGACAGGTTAGATGCAGGAAGAATGTACCCGATGTTGGGGAAGTCCTGAACTAGGTGTCACAGTCTAAGGATAAGGGGTAAGTCATTTAGAATCAAGATGAGGAGAAACTTCTTCACTCAGAAAATTGTGAACCTATGGATTTCTCTACTGCAGAGAGTTGTTGAGGCCAGTTCGTTAGATATATTCAAAAGAGAGTTAGATGTGGCCCTTACGGCTAAAGGGATCAAGGGAAACTGGAGAGAAAGCAGGAATAGGGTACTGAAGTTGCATGATCAGCCATGATCATATTGAATGGCCCACTCCGGCACCTATTTTCTATGTTTCTATGTTTCTTTGTTAAAATGTATTAAATAGTCAATATCGAGCTGAAATAGTGAGGTAATCTTGGCACTTAATAAATCATTGGTGTGAGCCCACTTCTGGTCACTGCAGTACAACAGGAACATTGCAGCTATTGAATGGATACAACAGAGAGCGACCAGAATGATTGACGGGCTTGAGGGATTGGATTATGATTTGGTGTCAGCCGTGGCTCAGTGGGTCGCAGTGATGGCTGGTGTGCAACGGCCACCACACATTAATAAAATCCACGCACAGATATCTTCCACCCTTCAAGGTGTAGTTCGGGTACTAGAATATTAGTTCGGGATCTGGAACATTGAAACACCTGTAACCTCATCCCTTTTTGGCGTGGAAGCAAGTCATCCTCGCTTCAAGAGCCTGCCTCTGATGATGGGTGGGTAGTATTCTCCTATGTTGAGTCAAAAGGTTATGGGTTCCAGAGACTTCAGCAGAAAATCCAGGTAAACACTCCAGTGCAGTGCTGGGGGAGCACTGTTGGAGGTGCCGCCTTTTGGATGACCAACTGTCTGCCCTCCCAGGTGGACTTAAGAGATCCCAAAGCACTACTTTGAAGAAGAGCCAAAAGTTCTTCCCGGTGTCCTGGACAATATTTATCCCTCAATCAACATCACTCAAAAACAGATTACCTGGTCATTATCACATTGCTGTTTGTGGGAGCTTGCCATGCGTAAAATGGTTGACGTGTTTTCCACATTACAACAGTGACTACACTTCAAAGGTAGTTCATTGGCTGTAAAGTGCTTTGGGACATCCGGTGGTTGTGAAAGGCGCTATATTTAATCATTCTTTATTTAAACAAGTGGACCCCCGGGATTTATGGTGTGGTTGGCACAATCACAAAATCAATTGGAAGAAAAAAAAGACTTGCATTTCTATAGCGCCTTACAGCCAATGAAGTACTTTTGGAGTGTAGTCACGGTTGTAATGTGGGAAACGCAGCAGCCAATTTACGCACAGCAAGCTCCCACAAACAGCAACGTGATGATGACCAGATAATCTGTTGCCGTGATGTTGATTGAGAGATAAATAATGGCCCCAGGACACTGGGGATAACTCCGCTGCTCTTCTTCACAATAGTGCTATGGGATCTCTTATGTCCACCTGAGAGAGCAGACGTGGCCTCGGTTTAACGTCTCATCCAAAAGACGGCATCTCCGATAGTGCAGCGTTCCCTCAGCACTGCACTGGCGTGTCGGCCTAGATTTATGTGCTCGAGTCCCTGGAGTGGGGTTTGAAACCCACCACCTTCTGACTCAGAGGCAAGTGTGTTACCCACTGAGACACGGCTGGCAATCACCTGCAGTATTTTTGGGGCACAAGACTGGAGTAAATTGCCCTATGGATTTTCTGGGTTCATAATCACTACCTGCCAGTGTCATGTATGTAACCTTTATGTAACAACACTGCAATACTGTATATACGTAAGAAATGCACAACTTGACCACAAGGGGTGAACTCCTCACCTGGCCATCCAGGTATATAAAGGGAGGTCCCACGCAGGGTCATCACTTCTTAGTCTTGTGAATAAAGGTTCAGGTCATGGAGTGACCTTGTCCATAGTCTGTGCCTCGTGTGGATTTGTGGTATTGTGTAAGGACTTTACAGCCAGATGATATGTTTTTGCCACCTATATACTCTTAGAACTAAATCTTAGAGCATTATGTATATCTGGAGTTTATTGTTTGTTAATAAAAATCATTTCAAGCATTCCAAGCGTACTAATGTTCCAGGCTGTGTCATGCGTTAGCGACCTTCCTTGAACAGCAACGATATTGGGTTGCCCTCTATCTCGAAATCTGGCTCAAAGTGAGATTATTTCTTTTGTTCTGATATTTGCTTTGCTGCTGATACAAAAAATTATTAAAAACCACATTCACTAACGCGTTCCCATAATAAGGTGCAGAAATAGACTTCAGTTTTCATTTTTACAATATCTGTTTTTTATTATTCATTCATTCAGGGGATGTGGGCGTTGCTGGCAATGGCAGCATTTATTGCCCATCCCTAATTGCCCTTGAGAAGGTGGTGGTGAGTCGCCTTCTTGAACCGCTGCAGTCCGTGTGGTGAAGGTGCTCCCACAGTGCTGTTCGGGAGGAAGTTGAGGGATTTTGACCCAGCGATGATGAAGGAACGGCTGATATATTTCCAAGTCAGGATGATATTCACTTATATTCATTGGAATTTAGAAGAATGAGAGGGGATCTCATAGAAATATATAAAATTCTGAAGGGATTGGACAGGTTTGATGCAGGAAGAATGTTCCCGATGTTGGGGTAGTCCAGAACCAGGGATCACAGTCTAAGGATAAGAGGTAAGCCATTTAGGACCGAGATGAGGAGAAATTTCTTCACTCAGAGAGTTCTTAACCTGTGGAATTCTCTACCACAGAAAGTTGTTGAGGCCAGTTCGTTGGATATATTCAAAAGGGAGTTAGATGTGGCCCTTACGGCTAAAGGGATCAAGGGGTATGGAGAGAAAGCAGGAATGGGATACTGAAGTCGCATGATCAGCCATGACCTTATTGAATGGTGGTGCAGGCTCGAAGGGCCGAATGGCCTACTCCTGCACCTATTTTCTATGTTTCTATGTTTCTATGTGTGACGTGGAGGGGAACTTGGAGGTGATGGTGTTCCCATGCGCCTGCTGCCCTTGTCCTTCTAGGCGGTGGGGGTCGTGGGTTTGGAACGTGCTGTCAGTTACTGTCGGGTTTACATTATTACAAATTCTGGAGAAGCCATTCAAAACCAGATAGTTGGATCCAAAACTGAACAGGTAGTAACTCTTAAATTAGGTACAAAATTCATTGCATCATCAGCTTATAATACATTCTTGACTAATTAGTCACTATGGTAAAAAAATATTTTCTGTGCAGTGCAATCGTAACATCAAGAAAAAGAAAGACTTGGATTTATATAACGCATTTCACGACCACCGGACGTCTTAAAGTGCTTTGCAGCCAATGAAGTACTTTTTGGAGTGTCATCATCATAGGCAGTCCCTCGGAATCGAGAAAGACTTGCTTCCACTCTTAAAATGAGTTCTTTGCTGGCTGAACAGTCCAATACGAGAACCACAGTCCCTGTCACAGGTGGGACAGATAGTCGTTGAGGGAAAGGGTGGGTGGGACAGGTTTGCCGCGCGCTCGTTCCGCTGCCTGCGCTTGATTTCTGCATGCTCTCGGCGATGAGACTCGAGGTGCTCAGCGCCCTCCGGGGTGCACCTCCGCCACTTAGTTACTGCTGTAATGTGGGAAACGTGGCAGCCAATTTGCGCACAGCAAGCTCCCACACACAGCAATGTGATGGTGACCAGATAATCTGTTTTTCTGTTATGTTGATTGAGGGCTAAATATTGGCCCGGACACATTTAACAATGACTTCCTCTTTGATGTTATCTGCTGCTAAAAAGATAATGGAGTGCTTTATTCCCACAGCTCAGTTGCACACAGTTGGCTGCAAACTATCCGGCACAGGTTCAACAGGCCGAGTGGCCTCCTCCTGTGCTATGTGGGCGACTGCCGCTGTGACAGGGTTTGAGTATGACAGAGGGGCAATATCATGGGCTTTCAGTTACTGGACGAGCTGCCTGCCAGCAATATAATGCCAAGCACACCGGCTGACGACTTTGAGAGCTGTGAAGACACGAGTTTTATTTCCCCAAGTGCCACACTCCCATGAGTGATGCGAGTTGCTGCTCCGGTGATGTGTACAGCCTGAGAGCGTTATAGAAAATAGCCACCACACAGCGCAGAACCACGATGCTGAATGGCCGGCAGATAATTGGCAGTTTAAGGGTAAGCACTCGCAATTCATTTCTGTGACATATATTTATGCCATCCCCAGGCAAGCCTCTGCCAATAGATCTCCTTGTGACAGAAAGATTAAACTATTATGCTGAGAAATGAATTGTAGGTATGTCTCGAGCATTTATATTTGGTTTGTAGAAGCAACATTTGGAAACGTCGCATTACTTGCCAGCAGCCTCCCACAGTATATCCAGGGATGAGGCATGCCCACAGATCCCGGAAGGTAGCCGGCCAGGTAGATAAGGTGATTAAGAAGGCATATGGAATACTTGCATTTATTAGCCGAGGCATAGAATACAAGAGCAGAGAGGTTATGCTTGAACTGTATAAAACACTAGTTAGGCCACAGCCAGAGTACTGCATGCAGTTCTGGTCACCACATTACAGGAAAGATGTGACTGCACTAGAGAGGGTGCAGAGGAGATTTATGAGGATGTTGCCTGGACTGGAGAATTTTAGCAATGAGGAAAGATTGTATAGGCTGGGATTGTTTTCTTTGGAACAGAGGAGGCTGAGGGGAGACCTTATTGAGGTGGATAAAATTATGAGGGGCCTAGATAGAGTGGATAGAAAGGGCCTATTTCTCCGAGCAGAGGGATCGACAAACAGGGGGCATAGATTTAAAGTAATTGGTAGGAGGGGTTTAGAAGGGATTTGAGGGGAAATCATTTCACCCAGAGGGTGGTGGGAGTCTGGAACTCACTACCTGAAAGGGTGGTAGAGGCAGAAACCCTCACCACATTTAAAAATGACTTGGATATGCACTTGAAGTACCGTAACCTACAGGGTTACGGATCAAGAGCTGGAAAAAAATAGACTTTGATTTGTATAGCGCCTTTCATGACTACTGGACATCTTAAAGTGCTTTACAGCCAATGAAGTACATTTTGAAGTGTAATCACTGTTGTAATGTGGGAAACGCAGCAGCCAATTTGCGCACAAGCAAGCTCCCACAAACAGCAATGTGATGATGACCAGATAATCTGTTTTTGATATGTTGATTAAGTGATAAATATTGGCCAGGACACCGGGGATAACTCCCCCTGCTCTTCTTCGAAATAGTGCCAGGGGATCCTTTACATCCACCTGAGAGGGCAGAAGGGGCCTCAGTCTAACGTCTCATCAGAAAGACGGCACCTCCGACAGTGTAGCGCTCCTTCAGCACTGCACTGGAAAGTGGGATTAAGCTAGATAACTCTTTGTCGGCCGGCGCGAACACGATGGGCTGAATAGCCTCCTTCCATGCTGTAAATGTCTATGATTCCTGCTCCATGACTACAGTGGTGCCGAACGGGAATGGAAGTGGGCTCCTGGTAATGATATGCGGAGTCACCGGTAACAAGCCTGTGTGTCCATTGCTTCTCAATTATATTTTCAGCTATTGTGCGAGCTGCGCCTTCAAGATAAGACTTTTGCCTGTTAACGGGCCAAACACACAACAAGATTACGCCAGCTTGTGTCTTAGGAAATGCTTGATAAGGTAAACCGTAGACAAAGCTGCGTGGCTGTGTGTTCACTGGAGGGACTCTTGGCTTCCTTCAAAAGGGACCAATCGCCCGGGCGTGCATTATATTCATTCTCGTGTGAGGCCCATCTAAATGCCACACAGCGCAGGGGCAGAATGAGCACCTTGCCAAAGCTGTCTGTCGTCTGGGCCTGAAGTGCTCTGATAAAAGTTTTATCACAACAAACAGTGTTGTAGTCTGTATGAATAATTAAATCGTAGGCATACAAGAGGGTTAGTAATTAAACAGAGTGATTAAAGGAGGATTATCGTAACTGACAATGACAGAAGAATCAAAGAGCAGACAACAAGTCAAGAGACTAAACCTACTTCATAGCTTTTTAATTCGTGTGACAGTCTGTTAATTATTCATATGCAACAAATTTCTTCATTTGCATGAAGAGGAGAATGCAGTTAATCTTCTGAATGAATGTATCCGCACGACTCAATATCCGACTAAAATACCAGATTTCGAACTTGGTGATTTTCTACTTCTTCATCGCGTGGTAAAATCTGACCCTTATGGACCACCACTGAAAACTAACTCCCCGTCTGAAAATCATCCACTCGTCCACCACCCTTTGCTTCCCGTCACTGAGCCAACGCCATATCCATTTCACCACTTCCCCCTTAAATCGACGGGCTTCTGTCTTCTTAACAAGCCTCCCGTGTGGCACTTTGTCGAACGCCTTCCAAACGTCCCCATATACTACATTGACTGCACTACCTTGATCAACATTCTCTGATACCTCAGGAATTAATCCCATTGACTTCCCCACCACCGATGTGTGGCTGACTGGCCTGTAGTTTCCTGGTCTATCCCTCTCCCCTTTCTTGAATAGTGCTATAACATCAGCAACCCTTCAGTCCTCCTGTATCCAATGAGGATTGAAAGATTATGACTAATGCATCTGCTATTTCTCCGCTTGTGTGTGAGCTGTGGCTCAGTGGTTAGGTAGCACCCTCGCCTCTCGGTCATGAAAGTTGTGGGTTCAAATCCCACTCAAGGAACATGAGCACATAGATCTAGGCTGATACTCCAGTGCAGTGCTGAGGGACTGTGAGTGAGCGAGTGAGAATGTTTGTGAGTGAATGGGTGAGTGAGTGAGTATGTACGTGCATGAGTGATTGAGTGAGTGGGTGAGTGGGTGTGAGAGAGTGAGTGTGTGAGTGAGTGAGAGAGAATGTGAGTGAGTGAGAGAGAATGTGAGTGTGTGAGTGAGAGAGTGGGTGAGTGTGTGAGTGCATGAGTGACAGAGAATGTGAGTGAGTGTGAATGAATGAGTGAGAATGTGAGTGAATGAATGTGAGAGAGTGAGTGAGATTGTGAGAGAGTGAGTGAGTGGAGAAAGATTAACATGAAAAGTCATGTGTGAATTCTGATACCCAAATGCTGACCCTATACCTCAGTGTGAGCGAGAGTGAATTATAGACACCACCCTTTAGGAAGCATGTCAAGGCCTTGGAGAAGGATC
Source organism: Pristiophorus japonicus (assembly GCF_044704955.1). NCBI lineage: Eukaryota > Metazoa > Chordata > Chondrichthyes > Pristiophoridae > Pristiophorus > Pristiophorus japonicus. Next base: position 526,728,785 of record NC_091977.1, on the reverse strand, counting down.
AGAGAAGATTTATTAGAATTATACCAGGGATGAGGGACTTCAGTTACATGGAGACACTGGAGAAACTGGGATTGTTCTCCTTAGAGCAGAGAAGGTCAAGGGAAGATTTAATAGAGGTGTTCAAAATTTCAGACACGATGGGCCGAAATGGCTACCTTCCATGCTGTAATTTTCTATGATTTTATGATTCTATGAATGGTTTTGATAGAATAAATAAGGAGAAACTGTTTCCAGTGGCAGAAGGGCTGGTTACCAGAGGACACCGATTTATGGTAATTGGCAAAAGAGCCAGAGGGGAGACAAAGAAAAATGTATTTACGCTGTTGCCATCTGGAACGCGCTGCCTGAAAGGGCATTGGAAGCAGATTCAATAATAACTTTCAAAAGAATATTGGATAAAGAGTTGAAGGGGATAAAATTGCAGGACTATGGAGGAAGAGCAGAGGAGCGGGATTAATTGGTATGCTGTTTCAAAGCGCAGGCTCGATTATAATTCTATAATTATGATTCTATGAAATACCCACCTCAGTGGGAGTGAGAGTGAACATTCAGGACATAACACGTACAGCTGCTATTCTGCATTCACGTACTACACAATCAGCTGATACAAGTCGAGATGATTGGCAAAATTCTTTGCATGTCTAAGCAAATAAACCGTGGTAAGTACACCGTGTAACACCATGAACGTCAATGAAACACAGTGAATCGTAGAATCAGAGAAAATTACAGCACGGAAGGAGGCCATTCGGCCCATCTTGTCCACGCCGGCCGACAAAGAGCTCTCCAGCCTAATCCCACTTTCCAGCTCTTGGTCCGTAGCCCTGTAGGTTACGGCACTTTAAATGCACATCCCAGTATCTTTTAAATGTGGTGAGGGTTCCTGCCTCTACCATCCTTTCAGGCAGTGAGTTCTAGACCCCCACCAACCCTTTGGGTGAAGAAATCTCACCTCAAATCCCCTCTAAACCGCCTACCAATTATTTTAAATCCATGCCCCCTGGTTGTTGACCCCTCTGCTAAGGGAAATAGGTCCTTCCTATCCACTCTATCCAGGCTCCTTATAATTTCATACACCTCAATAAGGTCTCCCCTCAGCCTCCTCTGTTCCAAAGAAAACAACCCCAGCCTATCCAATCTGTTCTTTGTAGCTAAAATTCTCCAGTCCAGGCAACATCCTCGTAAATCTCCTCTGTACCCTCTCTCGTGCAATCAAAGTGGATGGAACTGAAAGTCAATTTCTACATGCCCTTCAGTTCTGTGCTCGCTGACCTCCATTGGCTCCCCGACCAGCAATGCCTCACCTTTTAAAATTCGCATTCTTGTTTTCAAATCCCCCCATGGCCTCACCCCTTCCTATCACTGCAAACTCCTCCAGCTCTCCAACCCTCAGAAATCTATGCACTCTTCCAATTCCAGCCTCTTTCACATCACCATTGGTGGGCGGCCTTCAGTTGCATGGGCCCTAACCCTCACTAAGTCCCTCTGGCTCTCCACCTTGTTCTCCTCCTTTAAGGTGCTCCTTAAAACCTATGTTTTTGACCAAGTATTTTGCCACCAGTCCTAATAGCCCCTTACAAAAGCAAAATACTGCGGATGTTGGAATCTGAAATAAAAACAAGAAATGCTGGAAATCTCGGCGGGTCAGGCAACAGCAGTGGAGCGAAAAACAAAGTTATCGTTTCGGGTCGATGACCCTTCGTCAGAACTGGTGAATGTTCAAAAAGAACAGATTCTTAAGGAGCACTGAAAGGGGGAGGGGAAAAAAGAACAAAAGGGAAGGTCCATGATAAGGTGGAAGACAGGAGAGATTAGAGAGACATAAGAACATAAGAAATAGGAGCAGGAGTAGGCCATTTGGCCCCTCGAGCCTACTCTGCTGTTTAATCAGATCATGGCTGATTGGATCATGGACTCAGCTCCACTTCCCTGCCCGCTCCCCATAACCCTTTACTCCCTTATCGTTCAAAAATTTGTCTATATCCGCCTTAAATATATTCAATGACCCAGCCTCCACAGCTCTCTGGGGCAGAGAATTCCATAGATTTACAATTATCTGAGAGAAGAAATTCCTCCTCATTTCTGTTTTAAATGGGCGTCCCCTTATTCTGAGAATATGTCCCCTAGTTTTAGTTTCCCCTATGAGTGGAAATATCCTCTCGGCATCCACCTTGTCGAGCCCCCTCATCATCTTATATGTTTCGATAAAAGGGAAGATGGGCCGAATTGAAATGATAATGGTATCTCCTCATGCTGGCTTGGTGTTAAATTTTGTTTCTTAATGGTCCTCTGAAGCGCCTTGGGCCATTTTACTAAGTTAAAGTCGCTATATAAATACATGTTGTTGGTGAGCGCTGTTCAGAGTGCTGGAGGCCGGGAAACCTTTGTTTAAGTCACGCTCGATGACGAACTAGTTCCATTTGTTTGGCTGTAACATTTTTGAGACCGATGCAGGCTGTGAGCCTATTGTTCATGGCCTCTTCACCGCTGCTCAAGATCAACTTGAGAAATGAAACAACTATTACGTGTATTAACAAGTGCGGCTAAAGAGCTTCTTCAAAAATTGCAGAGGCGTTTTTAGATTTGGAAAGGAAGAGTGCTTTGTGTTTAAAGAAAACTGCTGAGGAGCGATGAACAGCATGTTGCAGAGCACTTCAAAGTGATCTGTTCACGGCAATAATTTGAGGAGTCTGGGAAGAAAGGCTCCAGAACCAGTGAGGTGGCGGAGTACCTCAGTGAGCTGGAGACTGGGATGATAATTGAACACATCTTGCTGTAACTTGCAAACTCTTCAGTCTTTGGCAGGGGGGAGGGAGGGTGGGAGGCAGGGTACTATTTAGAACTAAATTAGATTTAATATGTTTCAATTCGTCTGCCCACTCAGATGGAAGTAAACAATTCTGGGGCACGATTTCAAAATAGAGTTGGGTAGTTCTCCCCCCGGTGTCCTGGCTAATATTTATCCCTCAACCAACGTCACTGAAAACAGATTATCTGGTCGTTTTGAATGATAAGGGAATCAAGGGTTGTGGGGAGCGGGCGGGGAAGTGGAGCTGAGTCCATGATCAGATCAGCCATGATCTTATTAAATGGTGGAGCAGGCTCGAGGGGCCAAGTGGCCGACTCCTGCTCCTATTTATCTGAATATTATTTGAATGGCGGCAGATTAGGAAATGGGGAGGTGCAGCGAGACCTGGGTGTCATGGTTTATCAGTCATTGAAGGTTGGCATGCAGGTACAGCAGGCGGTGAAGAAGGCAAATGGTATGTTGGCCTTCATAGCAAGGGGATTTGAGTATAGGAGCAGGAAGGTCTTACTGCAGTTGTACAGGGCCTTGGTGAGGCCCCACCTGGAATATTGTGTTCAGTTTTGGTCTCTTAATCTGAGGAAGGACGTTCTTTCTATTGAAGGTTCACCAGACTGATTCCTGGGATGGCAGGACTGACATATGAGGAGAGACTGGATTGACTGAGTCTGTATTCACTGGAGTTTAGAAGGATGAGAGAGGATCTCATAGAAACATATAAAATTCTGACGGGACTGGACAAGTTAGATGCAGGAAGAATGTTCCCGATGTTGGGGAAGTCCAGAACCAGGGGTCACAGTCTAAGGATAAGGGGTAAGCCATTTAGGACCGAGATGAGGAGAAACTTCTTCACACAGAGAGTTGTGAACCTGTGGAATTCTCTACCTCAGAGAGTTGTTGATGCCAGTTCATTGGATATATTCAAGAGGGAGTTAGATATGGCCCTTGCGGCTAAAGGGATCAAGGGGTATGGAGAGAAAGCAGGAACGGGGTACTGAAGTTGAATGATCAGCCATGATCTTATTGAATGGTGGTGCAGGCTCGAAGGGCCCAATGGGCTAGTGCTGCACCTATTTTCTATGTTTCTATGTTTCTATATTTCCTGTGCTGTTATGTTCTTATCACATTGCTGTTTGTGGGAGCTTGCTGTGCGCAAATTGGCCACCGGGTTTTCGACAGTACAACACTGACTACGCTTCAAAACCACTTAGTTGGCTGCGAAGCACTTTGGGACATCCTGAGGTCGTGAAAATTGCTGTGTAAAGGCAACTCTGTCTTTCTCTCATCCATTTTTATGGCCTGGGGTGGTCAACTTTTAAGTTAAATCATATTCTCAATGTCAAACGAAAGCACTGAATGGAACAATAATGAAGTCTCTCTGTGTTTCTTGGTTTGTCATCTGATGAGAAAAAAGAGATTAAAACAAAGAGGTGGCTTTTGAGGAGCATCCTAAAGGACGAAAGGGAAGTGGAGAAGCGGAGACGTCTAGGAAAGGAATTCCAGATTGTGGGGCCCAAGCAGCTGAAGGCATGGTCGCCAATGGTGAAGCGAAGGGAGTGGGGATTCACAGGTCAGCGGAACACAGAGTTTGGGCATGGGGTAAACACGCATGAAAGGTCTGGTGACACTTTCTGGGAGCCATTACGGCACTTTTCACTCACATCCACGTTTTTCTAAGACTAGCAGATATTTCAGCCCCTTTCATCTTTCTACTTTGGTGGCAAAAACACAAAGGCAGAATATTATCTGAATGGTGACAGATTAGGAAAAGGGGAGGTGCAAAGAGACACGGGTGTCATGGTACATCAGTCATTGAAAGTTGGCATGCAGGTACAGCAGGCGGTGAAGAAGGCAAATGGTATGCTGGCCTTCATAGCGAGGGGATTTGAGTATAGGAGCAGGGAGGGCTTACTGCAGTTGTACAGGGCCTTGGTGAGGCCTCACTTGGAATATTGTGTTCAGTTTTGGCCTCCTAATCTGAGGAAGGACGTTCTTGCTAACGAGGGAGTGCAGCGAAGGTTCACCAGACTGATTCCCGGGATGGGAGGACTGACATATGAGGAGAGACTGGATCGACTGGGCCTGTATTCACTGGAGTTTAGAAGGATGAGAGGGAATCTCAGCATAATAGCAACAACTTATAGCTGCGACTGGATTTTCCGGTCCTTTGCGCTCCAGGTTTCGCATCGCACTATTTCGAAGAAGGGCAGCAGAGTTATTCCCGGTGTCCTAGCCAATATTTACCCTTCAATCAACATAACAAATAAACAGCTTACCTGGTTATTATCACATAGAAACATAGAAACATCGAAAATAGGTGCAGGAGTAGGTCATTCGGCCCTTCGAGTCTGCACCACCATTCAACGAGATCATGGCTGATCATTCACCTCAGTACCCCTTTCCTGCTTTCTCGCCATACCCCTTGATCCCTTTAGCCGTAAGAGCCCTCTTGAATATATCCAATGAACTGGCATCAAAACTCTCTACAGTAGGGAATTCCACAGGTTAACAACTCTCTGGGTGAAGAAGTTTCTCCACATCTCAGTCCTAAATGGCCTACCCCTTATCCTTAGACTGTGTCCCCTGGTTCTGGACTTCCCCAACATTGGGAACATTCTTCCCGCATCTAACCTGTCCAATCCCGTCAGAATTTTATATGTTTCTATGAGATCCCCTCTCATTCTTTTAAATTTCATTGAATATAAGCCTAGTTGATCCAGTCTTTCTTCATACGTCAGTCCTGTCATCCCGGGAATCAGTATGGTGAACCTTCGCTGCACTCTCTCAATAGCAAGAATATCCTTCCTTAGATTAGGAGACCAAAACTGAACACAATATTCAAGGTTTGGCCTCACTTAGGCCCTCTACAAATGTAGTATGACGTCCCTGCTTCTAAACTCAAATCCTCTCGCTATGAAGGCCAACATACCATTTGCCTTCTTCACCGCCTGCTGTGTCTGAATGCCAACTTTCAATGACTGATGTACCATGACACCCAGGTCTTGTTGCATCTCCCCTTTTACTAATCTGTCACCATTCAGATACTAATCTGCCTTCCTGTTTTTACCACCAAAGTGGATAACCTCACATTTATCTGCCCACTCACCTAACCTGTCCAAGTCACCCTGCAGTTTTTAGCATCCTGCTCACATCTCATACTGCCACCCAGCTTAGTGTCATCTGCAAACTTGGAGATATTATATCCAATTCCTTCGTCTAAATCATTAATGTATATTGTAAATAGCTGGTGTACCAGCACTGAACCTTGCCCCACTAGTCACTGCCTGCCATTCTGAAAAGCACCCATTTATTCCTACTCTTTGCTTCCTGTCTGCCAACCAGTTCTCTATCCACGTCAGTACATTACCCCCAAAACCTTGTACTTTAATTTTGCACACTAATCGCTTGTGTGGGACGTTGTCAAAAGCCTTTTGAAAGTGCAAATACACCACATCCACTGGTTCTCCCTTGTCCACTCTACTAGTTACATCCTTGAAAAATTCTAGAAGATTTGTCAAGTATGATTTCCCTTTCATAATTCCATGCTGACTTGGACCGATCCTGTCACTGCTTTCCAAATGCGCTGCTATGACATCTTTAATAATTGATTCCAACATTTTCCCCACCACTGATGTCAGGCTAACCGGTCTATAATTCCGTTTTCTCTCTCCCTTCTTTTTTAAAAAGTGGGGTTACATTAGCTACCCTCCAATCCATAGGAACTGATCCAGAGTCTACTGCTGTGTGTGGGAGCTTGCTGTGCACAAATTGGCTGCCGCGTTTCCCACATTACAACAGTGACTGCATTCCAAAAGTACTTCATTGGCTGTAAAGTGCTCCGAGACGTCCGGTGGTTGTGAAAGGCGCTATATAAATGCAAGCCTTTCTTTCTTTAATGTCTCAGCTGAAAAAAAAAAGTCGTTAAAAATAAAACATCAAAATATTCCTCTTACTATGCTCAGTCCAACCTATTTGCCACGTACTTGACTGTTACAAACCTTGCATTATAATAGACTTCTGCATGGTTCCCTTCTGAAGTTCCGAAAAGTCCGTGACATCTAACCCCTGAAGTTCATGCGAACAAACGCCCTCTCATAAGGAACAGATTAGGAATTCGTGCTTCCTCTGAGCCCTGTTGTGTCTGTCCGCACAGCTGGCACTGTTTTGGTTCACAAACAGAAGTTTTTATTCCCAGGGCATCTCCCATCTGCAGTTTGAGTAACACACGCATCTGATCTGTCGTATTCCTGTCGATGACTTTTCTCGTAAGAACACAAGAAATAGGAGCAGGAGTAGGCCATACGGCCCCTCTAGCCTGCTCCGCCATTCAATAAGATCATGGCTGATCTTCAACCTCAACTCCCTTTCCCGCCCGATCCCCATCTCCCTTGGTTCTGTTAGAGTTCAAAAATCTACCAATCTCAGCCTTGAATACACTCAACGACTGAGCATCTTTGGGGCAGAGAATTCCAAAGATTCACAACCCTCTGAGTGAAGAAATGTCTCCTTATCTCAGTCTTAAATGACCGACCCCTTATCCTGAGACTGTGCACCCTGGTTCTAGACTCTCCAGCCTCTCAGCATCTACCCTGTCAATGCCCCTCAGAATCTTATATATGTCAATGAGATCATCTCTCATTCTTCTAAACTCCAGAGAATATAGACCTAATCTACCCAATCACTCCTCATAGGACAACACTCCCATCCCAGGAATCAGTCTAGTGAACCTTTGTTGCACTCCCTCTAAGGCAAGTGTATCCTTCCTTCGGTAAGGAGACCAAAATTGTGCACAGTACTCCAGGTGTGGTCTCACCAATATGAACCAGAATGAGAGGTAATGTTATCGAAACGTATAAGATTATGAGGGGGCTTGACAATATGGATGCAGAGTGACTGTTTCCACTGATGGGGGAGACTAGAACTAGAGGGCATAATCTTAGAATAAGTGGCCGACCATTTAAAGCTGAATGAAGAGGAATTTCTTCTCTCAGAGGGTTGTAAATCTGGAGAAGCTGGGACATTGAATACATTTAAGACAGATAGACAGTTTCTTAAACAATAAGGGATAAGGGGTTATGGGGAGCGGGCAGGGAAGTGGAGCTGAGTCCATGATCGGATCAGCCATGATCGTATTAAATGGCGGAGCAGGCTCGAGGGGCCGTATGGCCTACTCCTGCTCTTATTTCTTATGTTCTTATGTAAGGCATCTTACTCTTGCATTGCAAACCTCTAGCGATACAGTAAAATATGTCATTTGCCGTCCTAATTGCTTGATGTACCTGTATGCTAGCTATCTGTGTTTCTTGTATTAGGACACCTAAATCATTTTGAACACCAACATTTAATAGTTTCTCGCTATTTAAAAAATAATCTGCTTTTTTATTCTTCCTCCACAGCTTTCCACTCATGAAAACGTCTCTGCGGAGATGCTGGATGCACTCATACTGCAGAATGGCCCGGAGTCAGCAGTGAACCTATTGAACCAGACACGGCACGCAGAATTTGAGCACATTTGACTCTAAGCGCCATCACCACTCACCCTGACTCTCTCCTCATCCAACATCTAGAATCGTAGGGCCAGACTTTCGGCTTCACTGTCGGCGACTTTCTCGGCGTTACTGCTGGTTTTCCGCCCGGCGAGAGTTTCCACGTGAGTTTTTTCCTTGGTATCGCCCAGATCTGAAGACGCCCGCCGGGACCAGACCGCCCACGTGCATCGGCGAGAACACCCGCCAGGGCGCAAGTTTGGCCTCAACCACCGACGTCCAGTTCGCCGAGAGACCCGCCCTGTAAAAGCTGCTTAAACAGGGTGGTAAGGGGGGGCCCTGCAAAGAAAGGTAAGTTAAAGATTCTTTATTTTTTTTTAGTTTTAAAATGGCGATTAGGTTTAAAACTGTCTTGGGAATGCTTTGTACGTTTTTATTTTGTTTAATGAAAATTTTTTTTTAAGTTTCCCCCCCCCCCGCTCCTTAGGCCCAACCGCAGCCTGGGACTAAATTTTAGTGCTCACCGTCCATTGCGGTAACGACCGCCCACATTGCTAACTTTCCACTTACCCACCGAGAAAACCGGCCACAATGAGTGTGCAATGCCCATTTTCTCACTGGGCGATTAGTTTTACTTACTTTCAACATTAAAATGGAAATTCTCGCCAGCTTTTCTCGCCGAACGTTAGCAGTTCTTCTCAGCGGGCAATCGGGAGTTGAGGGCCTTTCGGAAAAATCCAGCCCGTAGAAACTTACAGCACAGAAGGAGGCCATTCGGACTGCCGGGCCTGTGCCGGCTCTTAGAGCCATCGTGCCTTAGTCCCACATCCCTGCTTTGTGTCCCTAACCCTGTAAGTTCCTCATCCTAAAGGACCCGTCCAACTCCCTTTTAAAATTATTTACGGAACCAACTTCCACCACCTTTTCAGGTCGAGCTTTCCAGATCCCGACAACTCTGAGTGAAAGAAATTTTGCTCATCTCCCCTCTCGATCTTTTGCCAATGGTTTTAAATCCATGACCCCTGGTTGCTAACCCATTCGCCAGAGGGGATCGTTTTTCCCCGTCAAAACCTCTAATCATCTTGAAAACCTCTATGGGGTCGCCACTTAACCTTCTCTGTTCCAAGGAGAACAGTCCCAACTTTTCCAAACTCTCCTCACAACTGGAGTCTCTCGTCCCTGGTAACCTTTATGTTTTTCCTGAAGTGCAGAATCTACAATACTCCAGCTGATGTCTAATCAGTGATTCTTATCACTTTCTACCAATGATTGCAGGGCAGCGATCAGGAATAAAAACCCTGCCTGATCTGTCCTCTCTCTAGCCCAGGGGTAACAATCACCTCAGCTGCTCTGTTTGTTCAGCTCAGACCAGGAATAAAATCTAAGACTTCAGGAATAAAGGCAGGGAATCCTGGAAACATTCCAGATCAGGCAGCATCGGTGGAGAGAGAGAGAGACAGAGTTAACATTTCAGATTGATGATCTTTCATCAGAACTGGGAGAAGTAAGAGATGTAACTGTTATTAAGCCAGTACAGATCCAGGGAAAGGGTATGGGTTGGGAAGGGCGGGGGAAGGCGGGGGGGGGGGGGGCGCGTGAGGAAGGGTTTGCGGGAATGAATAAAGGGGAAGCTCTGTGATAGGGTGGATTGAATGATTAAATGACAGAAGAGATGATGGTGCAAGGCAAAAGGAGATGGTAATGGGAAAAGCAAAGAAACAAATGATGGGTCTGCAGAAGGTGTAAATTGGAACAACAGAACTATTAACAGCATTGGCTGGCTGAGAAAATGGGGGCGGTGGTTATGATCAGAAGTTGTTGAACTCGATGTTGAGGCCAAAAGGCTGCAAAGTGCCTAATCACTGGAACAGTGTCGGCGGCCAAGGACAGAGAGATCAAAGTGGCAGTGCGATGGAGAATGGGGCTGTTCCTGTCGCTATGGTCCGCCTATTCACTGGATAAAGTTGTTGAGCTATCGAGGGAGTCTTCCATTTCCCTTAATAATATCGAGACGGTGGAGGGCAGGAGTGAGTAAATGATAAAAGGGATGATGGTGCAAGGTGGGATATATTCTTACGACATCACTCACACAGCACACTCTGCATGATGGTTCCAACTGTCATCATATGACTTTTCCACATGACCCTTTTATTGTATTTACATCAGTAGTCCACTAGGTGGTGCAGTAGTCCACTAGGGGGAGCTCTATTAGGCAAGGCGAAAGGGTCTGCTAATGGGACAAGTAAATAAACAAAAGATGGGTCGAGAGGAGGTGTAAATGGTAATGTCAGAATCACTACTTGCGCCTGACTGTGAAAATCTGAGCGTTGATTATGGATTTCAGGTCCGTCGGTATATAATCCACCTGGGGAGCTGTAAGTAAGTGCTCTTATCTCCTGTTGCTTTGGGGACAAAATGGAAATCAGAAAACATACCATAAATTCACTTGCTTTGATCCTAGCGACTATGGATCACGAAAGCCCAACATTAACGCCAGCATGAAAATCATTATTTCTGGTAATAGATAAAACAGGCATTGAATGCACAGCAAATTGAGACTCTATTAACAGTGACTACAATTCAAAAGTACTTCATTGGCTGTAAGGTGCTTTGGGACATCTTGAGATCTTGCGGGGCATTATATAAATGTAAGTCTTTCTTTCTTTCTTTCCTTCTTTCTTTCTTCGAGACGTATAAGATTATGAGGGGGCTTGACAAGATGTATGCAAAGAGGATGTTTCCACTGATGGGGGAGACTAGAACTAGAGGGCAGGATCTTAGAATAAGGGGCCGCCCATTTAAAACAGAGATGAGGAGAAATTTTTTCTCTCAGAGGGTTGTTAATCTGTGGAATTCGCTGGCTCAGAGAGCAGTGGAAGCTGGGACATTGAATAAATTTAAGACCGAAATAGACCGTTTCTTAATCGATAAGGGGATAAGCGGTTATGGGGAGCGGGCGGGGAAGTGGAGCTGAGTCCATGGTCAGATCAGCCATGATCTTATTGAATGGTGGAGCAGGCCCGAGGAGCCGTATGGCCTACTCCTGCTCCTATTTCTTATTGTAATGTCTGTAAGCTTGTAATGATTGTAGCTCCACACTGTGGATGTGGACGTATTGTGTACTGCCATTGCAGAGTTAATCATTAAACAGAACCAGGCAGATTTCCGGAGGCTTCCGATCGAGCTGCCTGCCATGTAGGAAGCTGTGTGTGTTTGTGCTCTGTGAATATATCACATTTGGAAGCGAGATGGGATTTTTCGAATGATTTAAAGCTTAAATTTTATTGGTGAAGGATTAGCCAGCCGACAGAGAGACTTTATAAGTTCTGTCTTTGGAAAAAAGCTACAAAATCCGAGGTAAAATACAGCACATGGTGTGAACAGCTAGTGATTAAAATGGCAGGTGTAATCGGACATTTTGGGGGAATATAGACACGACCGGGAACGTTTTAAAGCGTATGTGGATTGGCTAGAAATGTATTTCGCTGCAAATAACATAATCGAAGTTCCAGACAATGCAGTCCAGAACCGGGCTGTGTTGGAACGTAAGAGAGCGATCTGCTTATCGGAGGCAGGTCCGGCATTGTACGAAACCCTTGTAAATCTGCTTGTGCCTGACGAGCCAAAGGGCACAATGCTTAAAGAGACTTTAATGAAGCTGGAGCAGCACTATAAACCAAACCATTAGAAATTGCAGAATGCTATCATTTCGGGATTCGGAATCAAAAGACTGATAAACGTATCAGTGATTACATCATAGCATTAAAAAGGCTATCGATGCACTGTAATTTTTGGAAACTTTCAAAACCGAGCATTACGGGATCGTTTTGATTGTGGGGTGAAAAATGATGTGATCAGAAGGAAGTTATTGACGACGGATGACTTGACTTTTGAGATTGCTTGTTAGACAGCGAGGTCGATGGGCATGGCCGAACAATATTCCCGAGAATTAAATAATAATTACGGTCGTCAGTCAACCGAGGTAAATCACCTGCAGGTTCAAGGTAAAAGATGGTGGGGCCCAAAGTCGCAGAAACTGGAAATTCTAACAGAGCGTCGAAGTCGTGCTATAGGTGCCTGGGACAACACATTGCTCAAAGTTGTCCATACGTGAACGTAGTGTGTTTTTCTGAAGAAAGACTGGGCATCTTGCGAAGGCATGCCGACTGAAGAGTAAACTAGTTTTTAAAGATATCAGTCCAGCGTTCAAAACTATGAGTAGAAATCCCAAGAGACTACATAGCATGGAGGAAGAACAACAGGACGAACAGATGTTAGAGTTACACGTCATCAGGAGCACGAGGTTAACCGCCAGCAATTCGGAAAGCATCAAAATCCACATGGATGTTGCGGGATTCAAGATACCAATGGAAATTGACATGGGTGCATCCGTGAGTGCAGTACCGGAGTCGCTGTACCTCGACAAATTGCGTGATTTCCAACTGGAGAAATCCAAGATAGAGCTGCGAGGCTACTCGGGAGAGAAAATTCCTTTAGTAGGTCATATCACCATGCAGAGCACGGAGTGCAGCAGCATAGAGTGGCATGTGTGAGTTTGGTAAGTGGGTGAGTTCGGGCAAGTGGGGGTGGCAGGTGCTGTTTTGTCTTGTTTTTCAAACCAGTGCTGACACCAGAGCAGCTGATAAGGAGTGCGAGAGTAGGAGACGAAGGCCCAGAGACCAGCCCAACCAGCTGCAAACAAAGATAGAGAGGTGAGAAATCGAGAGGTGACGTCAGAGTGCGGGGAGGAGCAGCGTCAGCGGCAGTCCGGGGTCAGCGGCCTACAAAGGCCCAGCGGCAGTCGGTGTGCGGGGAGTGCGGGGAGGGGGGGACAAGAAATCAAAAAGTGACGTCACAGCCAAGCTGGTAAGTGGTTGGCTGATCGGCTGGTGAGTATATCTCTTTGATTTTGTGTTCTAATAAATAAGAGGATAAATTACTAAATAGCTGTTTAGTGTGTGTAGTGGGAGTCAGTGCTTTTGCTGGGTAATTTAAGGGTAACTAGTGGGATGGGCAGGGCAGCTCGTTCAAACGGAATGCAACACCGGTGCCATGTGGGAATTCCTGGATGCTTCCCACAACGGGGATGACCACATGTGCAGGAAGTGTCTCCAGCTCCTCCAACTCGACGCCGGGTCTCGGAGCTTGAGCGAGGACTGAAGGCACTGAGGAGCATCCGAGTGAACGAGAGGTACGTGGATAGCTCGTTTCAGGCGTTGGTCACCCCACAGATTAAAAGGATACAGGAGGATAGGGAATGGGTGACCGTCGCACACAAGAGTATGGCGAGGCAGGTAGTGCAGGAGTCCCCTGAGGCTATCCCGCTGTCCAACCGGTACTCTATTCTGACTACTGGCGAGGGCGGTGATGCCTCTGGGGAGTGCAGCCAGAGCCAAGTCCACAGCACCGTGGGTGTCTCAGCTGCACAGTGGGGGAGGAAGAAGACGGGAAGGGCTATAGTGATAGGAGATTCAATAGTTAGGGGAGCAGATAGGCGCTTCTGCGGCAGCAAAAGTGACATCAGGATGGTGTGTTGCCTCCCTGGTGCAAGGGTCAATGATGTCACTGAGCATTCTAGGGAGAGAAGGGGAACAGCCAGTGGTTGTGGTCCACATTGGTACCAACGACGTAGGTAGAAAGAGGGGTGAGGTCCTGAAAGCTGAGTTTAGGGAGCTAGGAGTAAGATTGAAAGCCAGGACTTCAAAGGTGGGAATCTCGGGATTACTGCCAGTGCCACGTACTCGTGAGGGTAGAAATAGGAAGGCTAGTCAGATCAATATGTGGCTGGGGTATTGGTGTAGGAGGGAGGGCTTATGTTTGCTGAACAATTGGGACCGCTTCTGGGGTAGGTGGGACCTGTACAAGTCGGACAGGTTACACCTCAACAGAGACGGGACCAATGTTCTCGCGGGTGGTTTTGATAGTGCGGTTGGGAGGGCTTTAAACTAGCTTGGCAGGGGGATGGGAACCCAGGAGAGGGCTCTGAGCTAGTTAGAGTGGGTGAGAGCTCAGATGAACAGAACCCCAAGAAAGGATGCAAAAGGCAGGAGGCAACAGAGCAGAGCAGCACTGGGATAAGTGTAAACCACAAGGTGATAGGAAGGGACAATATGTATGAATATAAAGGGGCTGCAGGAGGGGTCAAAACTAAAAATCATGGTTTAAAAACTAATATTAAAACACTTTACCTAAACGCACGCAGCATTTGAAACAAAGTAAATGAGTTGACGGCACAAATCATTACAAATGGATATGATTTAGTGGCCATTACAGAAACGTGGTTGCAGAGTGTCCAAGACTGGGAATTAAACAGACAGGGGTATCTGACAATTCGGAAAGATAGACAAGAAGGGAAAGGAGGTGGGGTAGCTCTGTTAATAAAGGATGATATCAGGGTAGTTGTGAGAGACAATATTGGCTCTAATGAACAAAATGTTGAATCATTGTGGGTGGAGATTAGAGATAGTAAGGGGAAAAAGTCACTGGTGGGCGTAGTTTATAGGCCCCCAAATAATAACTTCACGGTGGGGTGGACAATAATCAAGGGAATAATGGAGGCATGTGAAAAAGGAACGGCAGTAATCATGGGGGATTTTAAACTACATATCGATTGGTCAAATCAAATCACACGTAGCAGCCTTGAGGAGGAATTCATAGAATGCATACGGGATTGTTTCTTAGAACAGTATGTGACAGAACCTACAAGGGAGCAAGCTATCTGAGATCTGGTCCTGTGGAATGAGACAGGAATAATAAACGATCTCCTAGTAAAAGATCCTCTCAGAATGAGTGATCACAGTATGGTTGAATTTGTAATACAGATTGAGGATGAGGAAGTAGTGTCTCAAACGAGCGTACTATGCTTAAACAAAGGGGACTATAGTGGGATGAGGGCAGAGTTAGCTAAAGTAGACTGGAAACACAGACTAAATGGTGGCACAATTGAGGAACAGTGGAGGACTTTTAAGGAGCTCTTTCATAGTGCTCAACAAAAATATATTCCAGTGAAAAAGAAGGGCGGTAAGAGAAGGGATAACCAGCCATGGATAACCAAAGAAATAAAGGAGAGTATCAAATTAAAAACCAATGCGTATAAGGTGGCCCAGGTTAGTAGGAAAATAGAAGATTGGGAAAATTTTAAACGACAGCAAAGAATGACGAAGAAAGTAACAAAGAAAGGAAAGATAGATTACGAAAGTAAACTTGCGCAAAACATAAAAACAGATAGTAAAAGCTTTTACCGATATACAAAACGGAAAAGAGTGACTAAAGTAAATATTGGTCCCTTAGAAGATGAGAAGGGGGATTTAATAATGGGAAATATGGAAATGGCTGAGACCTTAAACAATTATTTTGCTTCGGTCTTCACAGTGGAAGATACAAAAACCATGCCACAAATTGCTGGTCACGGGAATGTGGGAAGGGAGGACCTTGAGACAATCACCATCACTAGTGGGGTAGTGCTGGACAGGGTAATGGATCTCAAGTAGACAAGTCCCCTGGTCCTAATGAAATGCATCCCAGGGTATTAAAAGAGATGGCGGAAGTTATAGCAGATGCATTCATTATAATCTACCAAAATTCTCTGGACTCTGGGGAGATACCATCGGATTGGAAAGCAGCTAATGTAACTCCTCTGTTTAAAAAAGGGGACAGACAAAAGGCAGGTAACTATAGGCTGGTTAGTTTAACATCTGTAGTGGGGAAAATGCTTGAAGCTATCATTAAGGAAGAAATAGCGGGACATCTAGATAGGAATAGTGCAATCAAGCAGACGCAACATGGATTCATGAAGGGGAAATCATGTTTCACTAATTTACTGGAATTCTTTGAGGATAGAATGAGCATGGTGGATAGAGGTGTACCGATGGATGTGGTGTATTTAGATTTCCAAAAGGCATTCGATAAGGTGCCACACAAAAGGTTACTGCAGAAGATAAAGGTACGCGGAGTCAGAGGAAATTTATTAGCATGGATAGAGAATTGGCTGGCTCACAGAAAGCAGAGAGTCAGGATAAATTGATATTTTTTGGGTTGGAAATCAGTGGTTAGTGGTGTGCCACAGGGATCGGTGCTGGGACCACAACTGTTTACAATATACATAGATGACCTGGAAGAGGGGACAGAGTGTAGTGTAACAACATTTGCAGATGACACAAAGATTAGTGGGAAAGAGAGTTGTGTAGAGGACACAGAGAGGCTACAAAGAGATTTAGATAGGTTAAGCGAATGGGCTAAGGTTTGGCAGATGGAATACAATGTCGGAAAGTGTGAGGTCATCCACCTTGGGAAAAAAAACAGTAAAAGGGAATATTATTTGAATGGGGAGAAATTACAACATGCTGCGGTGCAGAGGGACCTGGGGGTCCTTGTGCATGAATCTCAAAAAGTTAGTTTGCAGGTGCAGCAGGTAATCAGGAAGACGAATGGAATGTTGGCCTTCATTGCGAGAGGGATGGAGTACAAAAGCAGGGAGGTCCTGCTGCAACTGTACATGGTATTGATGAGGCCGCACCTGGAGTACTGTGTGCAGTTTTGGTCACCTTACTTAAGGAAAGATATACTAGCTTTGGAGGGGGTACAGAGATGATTCACTAGGCTGATTCCGGCGATGAGGGGGTTACCTTATGATGATAGATTGAGTAGACTGGGTATTTACTCGTTGGAGTTCAGAAGGATGAGGGCTGATCTTATAGACACATTTAAAATAATGAAAGGGATAGACAAGATGGAGGCAGAGAGGTTGTTTCCACTGGTCGGGAAGACTAGAACTAGGGGGCACAGCCTCAAAATACGGGGGAGCTAATTTAAAACCGAGTTGAGAAGGAATTTCTTCTCCCAGAGGGTTGTGAATCTGTGGAATTCTCTGCCCAAGGAAGCAGTTGAGGATAGCTCATTGAATGTATTCAAATCACAGATAGATAGATTTTTAACCAATAAGGGAATTAAGGGTTATGGGGAGCGGGCAGGTAAGTGGAGCTGAGTCCACGGCCAGATCAGCCATGATCTTGTTGAGTGGCGGAGCAGGCTCGAGGGGCTAGATGGCCTACTCCTGTTCCTCATTTTTATGTTCTTATGTTCTTATGTACCGGTGAAATATAAAGATCAATTTCAGAACTTGCCTCTAATAGTAGTGAAAGGAGACAAGCCGGCCTTACTAGGAAGAATTTGGTTGAGCTCACTGAAGCTGGATTGGAGTAAGATTTTCTGTGTGAAAGCGAGATTTTCATCAACGGATGAGGTTATCAAGAAGTATCCGAAGGTGTTCTGCGAAACGGGCAGTCCGATCCAAGGCTTCAAGGCGAGTGTCAGGGTACAGAAGGACGCTAGATCGGTTTACTACCAGCCTCGTTCCGTACCATATGCACTCAAGGAGAAAGTTGAGCAAGAACTCAAAAGACTAGAGACTGAGAACATTATTTGTAAGATAGATCGATGTAATTGGGCTACACTCATTGTTGTTGTACCTAAGTCCGATGGTAAGGTAAGATTGTGTGGTGATTATAAAGTAACCGTAAACCAGGTTCTAAAGGGTAATGTCCCCAATACATTGCCGAATATAGAAGATTTGTTCTCAACACTGACAGGTGGTCAGATCTTCTCAAAACTGGATCTTACGAATGTCTACTTACAGCTTGAACTAGGTGAGGAGTCCAAGTTATGTTTGACTATAAATATTCATCTCGGCCTATGTCAATTTAATAGGCTACCGTTTGGAGTGTCTTCCGCCCCTGCCATATTCTAAGGGGTGATGAACCAGATTTTGCAAGGTACTGAAGGGGTAGTATGTTATTTGGATGACATACTAATTGCAGCACCAAATAGGCAAATTCATAATAACATATTGAATGAAGTCCTCAAACGGCTAGAGAAGCACAGAGTACAAACATCTGCTCGTAAGTGTGAGTTATTTAAAAACTCAGTGGAGTACTTAGGGTACAGAGTAGACAAAGATGGTTTACATCTGACCAAGGAAAAACTGAATGCAATCAGAAATGTACCCACTCCCAGGAATGTCACTGAACATCGTTCATTCTTGGGTCTTTTGAACTATTATGGGAAGTTCCTACCAAATTTGGCTACAGTATTACATCCACTGAATGAACTTTTGAAAAAACAGATCCATTGGAAGTGGTCAAAAGAATGCGATACAGCATTCAAGGAGTGTAAAAGCAAATTGGTAGAGAGCACCATGTTAGTTCACTATCACATATCTAAGGAGATTAAGCTAGCATATGATGCCTCTCCGTATGGAGTTGGGGCAGTAATCTATCATGTATTAAGTAGTTGGGATGAGAGACCAATTGCTTTTGTTTCACGCACTCTCAGTGCCAGTGAGAGTAATTATGCGCAAATTGAAAGGGAAGCTTTGGCATTAATTTTTGGGGTCAAGAAGTTTTACAAATACTTGTATGGTCGTAAGTTTACCATCGTTACGGACCATAAGCCCCTAACAGCAATCCTCCATCCAAAGTCCCCAGTTCCAACATTAGCTGCAGCCCGAATGCAGAGATGTGCTTTGATTTTGTCAGCATATACATATGATATTGAATACAGATGATCAGCTGATCACAGTAATGCTGATGCAATGTCTAGATTGCCTTCCTCATCACAAGTTACACCCGATAGGGAAGAAGTGTTTTATTTTTCATACATTGATGAACTGCCAGTCACAGCTGAAGAGATTGGTAGAGCAACCAAACGCGACCCAGTGATGTCAAAGGTGTATGAGTATATTGCAAATGGATGGCCAAACCAGGTAACAGACAAAGATACACATCCATTCTTCATTCATAGGAATCAATTATCAGTCGATAAAGATTGTATTATGTCGGGTGCAAGAGTAGTTATACCAAATAAATTCAGGTCCAAATTATTAGGAGACCTCCATGACCAGCACCTGGGAATGTGCTTGACCAAGA
This sequence comes from Pristiophorus japonicus, assembly GCF_044704955.1. NCBI lineage: Eukaryota > Metazoa > Chordata > Chondrichthyes > Pristiophoridae > Pristiophorus > Pristiophorus japonicus. Next base: position 526,709,574 of record NC_091977.1, on the reverse strand, counting down.
GTTTTGCATGCAGTTATTTATAGTGGCTAGTGCTTGATAAAGATATAGAGTACATTGTGAGTCAGTGTACGACATGTCAATCGGTAAGCAAACAACCACCACCAATACCATTACAGCCATGGAAATGGCCTACCAGGGTGTGGCAAAGGCTACATATTGATTTTGCTGAGTTAGAAGGACAACAATTGTTCATTGTGATTGATAGCCATTCGAAACGGGTTGAGGTGTTTCCAATGTGGAAAATAACAACAAGTAAAACATTGGACATTTTGCAAAGATTAATTGCTTCATTTGGCCTCGCAGAAGAAATTGTTTTGGATAATGGACCACAATTTCGTTCAGAAGATTTTGCACAGTTTACGAGCAAAAATGGTGTGAAACATACCAAAGTTCCACCATGCCACCCTGCTTCGAATGGTGCAGCAGAGAGCACTGTACAAATTGTAAAACGTGCCCTCGTAAAACAAATGTTAGATCCAAATCCAGTGAAACGACAGTTGTCATTGGATCACAAATTGGCTAATTTTTTGATTACATATCGAAATACTCCTCATACTACTACTGGTACAACACCAGCAGAGTTGTTTCTCAAACAATAGCCTCGAACCAGATTCTCGTTGTAAAAACCATATTTGGCACAGCATTTGGAAGAGACATAATTAAGACAGAAAGAGAATCATGATAGAGGTAGAGTAAAAGAGAGAAGTGTGAAATTAAACCAGAAGGTGAGAGTGAAGAACCATCACCATAAATGGGTAAAGTGTTTACCAGGAAGAGTGGTGAAGATATATGGTCCTCACACATATTTGATAAAGATGTTTGATAATGGACAGGTTAGGTTTGTTCATATTGATCATATTTTACCTGCAGACATGGAAGGAGTTGAAGGTGGGAATGATTCAATTATTTCTGACTCATCAGATAGTTTTGATATACCAGTAGCAAATCCTAAATCCAATATACTGGAAACAAATCCAGGAGAGAATCAGAATGAAAGTCTGAGTCTGAGTCAGGAAAACAAAGAGCCTGAAGTTAAAGTGAGTTCAAATGAAAATCAAGGAAATTCCGTGGAGGAAACCGTTCCTCAGGATGAGCCTCGAATGAATGTGAAATCGACACCATGTTTGGAAGGTTCTGTTCGAAAGCGAAGGTGTCCTCTTCGAAACAGAAAACAAGGGATAAAGTTAAATTTGTAAATATGGAAAAAAAAAGTTTATATCCTGTGTTATGTATAAACATGAAAGTTATGTATGATGTTTGTTATATTAACTTCTTCATTAAGGAGGGAGAAGTTTAATGTCTGTAACCTGTAATGTTTGTAGCTCCATACTGTGGATGTGGACGTATTGTGTACTGCAATTGCAGAGTTAATCATTAAACAGAACCAGGCAGGTTTCCGGAGGCTTCCGAGAGAGCTGCCTGCCATGTAGGAAGCTGTGTGTGCTTGTGCTCTGTGAATATATCACACTTCTGTTCTTATATTTCTTTCTTTCTTTCTTGATAAAATAAAAATGGGAACTCTCACCATCCATATGGTGCCTGCAAGACCAGCAGATTTCCGTGCCAGTTGAATCGTGTCCACCTGATGACTATGTGCTTCTTTTAGCTGTTGTCAGAAGGGACGGAAAGGACGGAAATTGGATTTATGTCAGACCTCATGCTTTTAAAAACGTTTTACGGAGATCCTGAGCCATAACCCTTGGAAATTCCTGAGAATAAAAGTCCATCAAGATGATTAGCTCTTGGTATCAAGATATGTAGATTAACTGTGGACAATGGAACATAAAATTGGGCATCTGACCCGAACCCACCCTGCTCCCAGGGCTGTCTTAGGTTAAAATTAGGTGTTCACTGGATAATTTCCGAGGATAATTTCCGAGGAATAAATTTTGAGAGGCGGGAAACATAGCGCCAGGCACGAATGTTTCCTCGCTCTGAAAAAATTGGCTTTAGCACTCCCGGAAGGAAGTGGAACATTAAATCAAGTGCTGCACTTTCTTCTTGGAGGGCTAACGGACGCACCCTTCAACAGCATTGCACACTGGGCCGTACAGAGGGTCTCTCCCTCCCTTAAAGGGAAGGGCTGTCGCTAGAGGCTCTGCAATTAAAGAATCACCTACTTGGACCACCCAAGGGAGCGAGGGACCCGAGCGATCAGTCCGGCACTCAAACGGAGACCCGGGCTGAACGATTGCAGGCAGGAGCCCATGAAGAAAACGCTGAAACACAACGAAAACAAAGGAACTTTTTTTTCACTTACCTCGGCCACCTGACCTTTAACCATCGCCCCGCTAATGGCTGCCTGCCCGATCAGCGCCTCCTGCAGCTTTTGGTGTTTTCGGCCGGCGCTGTTGCAGAGAGCGAAAGTCAAATTCGGGTCCGGGGCGCAAATTTAGGCGATGCGCGCAGTGATGACATCACGATCGCCGGGCGCAGGAGATCAAGGCGCAACGCCGTAGCGGCACTGCTAAACACCCGCCAAATATGGCGGGAGTCGTTGTCAGTGCTGCATTTTCACCGCTCTAGCGCCCCCCCCAGGGGGCGCCTGTGAGTGCAAACGGGAGGCACAAATGCATCGAATTTCTAGCACCATGTTTAATGCTAAACAGTTGTGTTCCTACATATAGAGAGTGCTGCAGTCCCAGAATAAGTCAGCAGTTGTTTTAAACATAGAAACATAGAAAATAGGTGCAGGAGTAGATCATTCGGCCCTTCGCGTCTGCACCACCATTCAATAAGATCATGGCTGATCATTCTCTCAGTATCCCTTTCCCGCTTTCTCTCCATATTCCTCGATCCCCTTAACCATAAGGGCCATATTTAACTCCCTCTTGAATATATCCAATGAACTGGCATCAACAACTCTCTGCGGCAGGGAATTCCACAGGTTAACAACTCTCTGAGTGAAGAAGTTTCTCCTCATCTCAGTCCTAAATGGCCTACCCCTTATCCTAAGACTATGTCCCCTGGTTCTGGACTTCCCCAACATCAAGAACATTCTTCCCGCATCTAACCTGTCCAGTCTTGTCAGAATTTTATATGTTTCCATGAGATCCCCTCTCATCTTCTTAAACTCCAGTGAATAAAGGCCCAGTTGATCCAGTCTCCCCAGCCATCCCTGGAATCAGTCTGGTGAACCTTTGCTGCACTCCCTCAATAGCAAGAACGTCCTTCCTCAGACTAGGAGACCAAAACTGAACACAATAGTCCAGGTGAGGCCTCACCAGGGCCCTGTACAACTGCAGTAATACCTCCCTGCTCCTATATTCAAATCCCCTAGCTATGAAGGCCGACATACCATTTGCCTTCTTTATCGCCTGCTGTACCTGCATGCCCACTTTCAGTGACTGATGAACCATGACACCCAGGTCTTGTTGCACCTCCCCTTTTTCTAGTCTGCCGCCATTCAGATAATATTTTTGAACACTAATTGCTGATCAATCACATACTATAGGTCATGAATAGTCAATACGTAACTCTTCACTATCAATTATGTTTAAAGTAATAATTAGGAATTTCTTTTGTAACCCCACTGCTTGGCCATAACAGGGTCTAAATCATACTCACCAGAAAACTTCGAACTCCAATCTAACTGGTTTATGCAATAGAGAGAAAAATCCTCCAGTACCTAGTACAAAGCATCAAATTATCAGGAGACTTATCACAACGGTTAAGAAATTCGTCCCGGGTGGTGGCGCAAAGCGGGCGGTATCGGAACGGCTGCTCATTATACACAGCACCCGATATTTAGTTGCATTAGAAAACATAGAAAATATGTATAGGAGTAGGCCCTTCGAGCCTGCACCACCATTCAATATGATCATGACTGATCATGCAACTTCAGTACCCCACTCCTGCCTTCTCTCCATACCCCGCTGATCCCTTTAGCTGTAAGAAACATAGAAACATAGAAAATAGATGCAGGAGTAGGCCATTCGGCCCTTCTAGCCTGCACCGCCATTCAATGAGTTCATGGCAGAAAATGCAACTTCAGTACCCCATTCCTGCTTTCTCGCCATACCCCTTGATCCCCCTAGTAGTAAGGACTACATCCAACTTATTTTTTAATATATTTAGTGAATTGGCCTCAACAACTTTCTGTGGTAGAGAATTCCACAGGTTCACCACTCTCTGGGTGAAGAAGTTTCTCCTCATCTCGGTCCTAAATGGCTTTCCCCTTATCCTTAGACTGTGACCCCTGGTTCTGGACTTCCCCAACATTAGGAACATTCTTCCTGCATCTAACCTGTCTAAACCCGTCAGAACTTTAACCGTTTCTATGAGATCCCCTCTCATTCTTCTGAACTCCAGTGAATACAAGCCCAGTTGATCCAATCTTTCTTGATAGGTCAGTCCTGCCATCCCGGGAATCAGTCTGGTGAACCTTCGCTGCACTCCCTCAATAGCAAGAATGTCCTTCCTCAAGTTAGGAGACCAAAACTGTACACAATACTCCAGGTGCGGCCTCACCAAGGCCCTGTACAACTGTAGCAACACCTCCCTGCCCCTGTACTCAAATCCCCTGGCTAGGAAGGCCAACGTGCTATTTGCTTTCTTAACCGCCTGCTGTACCTGTATGCCAACCTTCAATGACTGATGTACCATGACACCCAGGTCTCGTTGCACCTCCCCTTTTCCTAATCTGTCACCATTCAGATAATAGTCTGTCTCTCTGTTTTTACCACCAAAGTGGATAACCTCACATTTATCCACATTATACTTCATCTGCCATGCATTTGCCCACTCACCTAACCTATCCAAGTCACTCTGCAGCCTCATAGCATCCTCCTCACAGCTCACACTGCCACCCAACTTAGCGTCATCCACAAATTTGGAGATACTACATTTAATCCCCTCGTCTAAATCATTAATGTACAATGTAAACAGCTGGGGCCACATCTAACTCCCTTTTGAATATATCCAACGAACTGGACTCAACAACTTTCTGTGGTAGAGAATTCCACAAGGTCACAATTCTCTGGGTGAAAAAGTTTCTCCTCATCTTGGTCTTAGATGGCTTACCCCTTATCCTTCGACCCGTGACCCCTGGTTCTGGACTTCCCCAACATCAGGAACATTCTTCCTGCATCTAACCTGTCCAATCCCATCAGAATTTTATATGCTTCTATGAGATCCCCTCTCATTCTTCTAAATTCCAGTGAATATAAGCCTAGTCGATCCAGTCTTTCTTCACATGTCAGTCCTGCCATCCCGGGAATCAGTCTGGTGAACCTTCGCTGCACTCCCTCAATAGCAAGAATGTCCTTCCTCAGATTAGGAGACAAAAGTTGACTCCACTTTGAGACTTTGCAATATGATAAAGGCGATGAAATCATGCTCATGGGCCAGATACTGGAGGATTGTTCTGTGCATTAGCTAGAAATAGTACTGCAGCCATTGTGTGTTTAGTAAACAGATTATTCGTGCGCTCGAATCTATGTTCATAGCTTCATCTACCGATTACCACATTCCAAATGAGCCCAGCAATTGAGGGGAAACTGCAACGCAAAAACTGAGGGCTTTGCTTGTTCCATTGTGAAACAGAAAAGATATGGTTGAACCCGAACAGGGAGGGGTTTCCATACACTGCACCGTGGCTGGAACCGCACCAAAGACCTTGTGACCTTTCGTACTTTCGGCTCAAAGTGCCTGTGTTGTCCTTTTAATTGCCTATAATGGAGTCTTTAAAGTTAATAGCATTTCCGTTCCCGCCATCTTGTTGAACTTGAGACAAGAATCTAACTGTTAATGTATAATGTGTGAAGCAATTGATCATTGTGCCTAGCAGTCCTCTTGCACTATGGTGCTTTCTCATTCAGCGATTCAACATATTTTCCATGCCCTTTGTGGAAAATTGGTCACAGTGAAAAGAGATTGCAAAGCAAATAATTAACCCTTGAACTATTACCACCAAGTAACAGTGAAAGCCTCTGACATGTTGTACTATGAATAAAAGTTATGAGCAGGCTATACAATGGCTAGTATAGTTTTGTGTCTGTTATATTGCCTGAAAACACTAATCATCACACAGTAATTTCTGAAAGCGCAGACACGCAACGATTAAAGGTTTACTGTCTGCACAAGCAATAATTAATCACTAACTAAATGATTATGAATGTTACATTAGAGAAAGGGTAACTAATAAAACACACGTTATTGTTCAATTACATGCTACATCCTGCTAAAAGTCACCAAAATAGATTTTGCTGGGTAAGATCAGTATTTCATCAACAGAAGATGAATATCATGGCTTGGATTGTAAAACCTTGCACTCATTCACATAAAGTCTCCCGGTAAACAGTACATGTAGCATTGGCCCGTATTTTGTGGTGCCCTACGGGTGCATACGCGGTGTAAGGGCCTCGCAAGTTTCGGGTTTAGGCATGCGCTGCGCATACGCGTAAACCTGGAACTCGCCATCTGGGAGTTGGGCTATTTGTCAACTTCTGCCCAGCAAATGCCCATTAAATTCTTCCGCCTGGTAAGGCCTGCTTTTACCAGCGTAAGTTCAAATGAATATCAAAGCAATTTTTTTCAATTATTTAAACAGTAAAATACCTGTACAACAAGGTAAGGTTATTTTTTTGCCTCTTTTAAAACATTAATTTTTCAAAAAATTTAATTTTTGTTTTAAATGTTTAACTATTTTATTTAATTTTTAAAATGTAAATTTTTTTAATGTATTTGTTAAGTTGTTTTTGCTTTTTAATGTGATCCCCATTCATCATCATAGGCAGTCCCTCGGAATCGAGGAAGTCTTGCTTCCACTCCCAAAGTGAGTTCTTTGATGGCTGAACAGTACAATACGAGAGCCACAGACCCTGTTACAGGTGGGACAGACATTCGTCGAGGGAAGGGGTGGGTGGGGCTGGTTTGCCGCGCGCTCCTTCTGCTGCCTGCGCTTGACCTCTTCATGCTCTTTGTGTTGAGACTCGAAGAGCTCAACGCCCTCCAACTCGGGCGGTCTGCGGCCAGGGTCTCCCGGGTTTCAGAGGTGATGTCGCACTTTACCAACGAGATTTTGAGGGTATCCTAATAACGTTTACGCTGTCCTCCTTTGGCTCGTTTACCATGAAGGAGTTCCGCATAAAGCATTTGCTTAGAGATCGTATTTGGCATGCGAACTATGTGGTCTGCCCAGCGAAGCTGATCGCGTGTGGTCAGTGCTTCAATACTGGGGATGTTAGCCTGGGCGAGGACACTGATGTTGGTGCGCCTGTCCTCCCAGGGGATTTGCAGGATCTTGCGGAGACATAGTTGGTGATATATTTCCAGCGACTTGAGGTACCTTCTATACATCGTCTATTCATCAGATCCATACAGGAGGGCGGGCATTACTACAGCCTTTTAGACCATGAGTTTGGTGGTAGATTTGAGGGCCTGGTCTTCGAACACTCTTTTCCTCAGATGGCCAAAGGCTGCGCTGGTGCACTGGAGGTGATGCTGAATTTCTGCATCAATGTCTGCCTTTGTTTATAAGAGGCTCCCGAGATGTTGGAAATGGTCCACGTTGTCCAGGGCCACGCCGTGGATCTTGGTGATTGGAGGGCAGTGCTGTGCGGCGGTGACAGGCTGGTGGAGGACCTTTGTCTTACGGGTGTTAAGCGTAAGACCCATGCTTTCATATGCCTCAGTGAATACATTGACTATATCCTGGAGTTCAGCCTCTGAATATGCACAGACGTAGGCGTCGTCCGCATTCATGCTTATGGGGATTCTATATGTACGGATTTCCCAGAAACATGAATGGGGATTTCCCTTCTTTCATTGGTTGAGCCGTCCCACATGATCCCAGGGACACTAGCGAACCACCTCCGCCCCTGGCCAAACTCCCGAGGCCAAGAACTGGGAAACACTCATCAAGGTCACTGAGGTAGTCAGGGCCTGCTGGAGGGAGCACTTTGAAGATCTCCTCAATCAAGACTCTGCCTTTGACTCGAGTGTTCTCGACTCCATTCCGCAGCATGCTACCCGCTACCATCTCAGTGAGACCCCAGCGCCGCATGAGATAGAAAAGCCATAATACAGCTTAAAAATAACAAGGCTATGGGTGCGGACAGAATCCCCGCTGAGGCACTGAAGTATGGTGGAGAGGCGCTGTTGGCATGAATACACGACCTCATCGCTCTCATCTGGAGGGAGGAGAGCATGCCGGGGGATCTCAGAGATGCAGGAATCGTGACCATCTTTAAAAAGGGGGACAAGTCTGACTGCGGCAACTACAGGGGAATCTCCCTGTTATCAGCCACTGGGAAAGTCGTCGCTAGAGTCCTCCTCAACCGTCTTCTCCCTGTGGCCGAGGAGCTCCTCCCGGAGTCACAGTGCGGATTTCGTCCCCTCCGGGGCACAGCGGACATGATTTTTGCAGCGCGACAGCTACAGGAAAAATGCAGGGAGCAGCACCAGCCCTTATACATGGCCTCGTTCGACCTTACAAAGGCCTTTGACACTGTCAACCGCGAGGGTCTATGGAGCGTCCTCCTCCGTTTCAGATGCCCCCAAAAGTTCGTCAACATCCTCTGCACGCTCCATGACGACATGCAGGCCGTGAATCTTACCAACTGATCCATCACAGACCCAATCCACGTCTGGACCGGGGTCAAACAGGGCTGCATCATTGCCCCAACCCTCTTCTCAATCGTTCTTGCCGCCATGCTCCACCTCACAATCAACAAGCTCCCCCCGCTGGAATGGAACTAAACTACAGAACCAGTGGGAACCTGTTCAACCTGTGCCATCTCCAGGCCAGATCCAAGACCACCCCAACCTCTGTCGTTGAGCTACAGTACGACGCCTGCGTCTGCGCACATAAAGAGGCTGAACTCCAGGACATAGTCAATGTGTTTACTGAGGCGTACGAAAACATGGGCCTTACGCTAAACATCCGGAAGACAAAAGTCCTCCACCAGCATTGCCCCCTCAATCATCAAGATCCACGGCATGGCCCTGGACACCGTGGACCACTTCCCATATCTCGGGTGCCTCCTATCAACAAGAGCAGGTATCGACGATGAGATTCAACACCGCCTCCAGTGTGCCAGTGCAGCCTTCGGCCGTCTGAGGAAAAGAGTCTTTGAAGACCAGGCCCTCAAAACTGGCATGCCTGCGACCATTGGAGTGGGCCAGGGAGCGGAGGGAGCAGCGAGGCGGTGTACCACACCAGGGAGCAGCACGTGCTGGAGCAGGAGAGCAACGGCAGTGAAAAGGGACGTCACCAAGATCCAGGTCGGTGATTGGAGCGTGGGCAGATACAGCAGGAGCGGCGAGGTCGGGGTGAAGGAACGGCGAGAGATTGTAGAGGGACATGATTGGCGCCCAGGAGAGGCGAGGGCCCAGGGGCAGCACGGGCCAGCCCACGCTGCGATATGTGTGCGCAGTAGATCCCTGCAGCAGAGCTGGTCTCCAGTCATCTTGGGTAATCCTTGCCACTGGGCCAAGACCTAGCTCTGTCAAGCCCGTGTGGTGGCTGGTGTGCAACGGTCACCACACGTTAAAAAAATCCACGCACAGTCATCTTCCACCCTTCAAGATTTAGTTTGGACCTGGAATTTTTTGTCCTTCATTGAAACACCTGTGAACTTTTTGATGTGGAAGCAAGTCATCCTCAATTCAAGCGACTGCCTATGATGATGATGATGATGATAATGATGGTCTACAGGGCTGTAGTAATACCCGCCCTCCTGTATGGCTCAGAGACATGGACAATGTACAGTAGACACCTCAAGTCGCTGGAGAAATATCACCAACGATGTCTCCGCAGGGTCCTACAAATCCCCTGGGAGGACAGACGCACCAACATCAACGTCCTCGACCAGGCCAACATCCCCAGCATTGAAGCACTGACCACACTCTATCAGTTCCGCCAGGCAGGCCACATAGTTCGCATGCCAGACGCGAGACTCCCAAAGCAAGTGCTCTATTCGGAGCTCCTTCATGGCAAACGAGCCAAAGCTGGGCAGAGGAAACGCTACGAGGACACCCTTAAAGCCTCCCTGATAAAGTGCAACACCCCACTGACACCTGGGAGTCCCTGGCCAGAGACCGCCCTAAGTGGAGGAAGCGCATCCGAGAGGGCGCTGAGCACCTCGAGTCCCAGCGCCGAGAGCATGCAGAAATCAAGCGCGGGCAGCGGAAAGAGCGTGCGGCAAATCAGTCCCACCCACCCTTCCCCTCAACGACTATCTGTCCCACCTGTGACAGAGTCTGTGGTTCTCGTATTGGACTGTACAGCCACCAAAGAACTCACTTCAGGAGTGGAAGCAAGTCTTCCTCGATTCCGAGGGACTGCCTATGACGATGGTAACACGGGCCTCTGAACATGTCTGCATATATATGCCCAGGAACGCGGATCCAGAGGCAGAAGGTATGTGCGTAGATTTAACTCAGCCCCATTAAGCTTAGCATCAACAACCAACAGGAATTCTCTACACATAGGGTAAAGGATGCTCAATCGTTGATTATATTCAAGGCTTGAGAAGGGGGAGTGGGCAGGAAAGTGGAGTTGAGGTCGAAGATCAGCCATGACCTTATTGAATGGCGGAGCAGGCTCGAGGGGCCATATGGCCGACTCCTGCTCCTAATTCTTATGTTCTTAACTGTGGCAATCTTGGGAAAAGAAATAAAGCCTTGCATTTCTATAGCGCCTTTCACGACCTCAGGACGTCCCAAAGCGCTTTACGGCCAATGAAATACTTTTGAAGGGACGTGTTATGTATGCAAACCTAGGTAACCTGTATCATACCGCCACCAGGGGGCATACCTGTTGGAGTCCCAAGGGATCCCAGCATCCCTTGGGAGCACTGTATATAAGCCTCCCATGCTGTACCAACACTCTGGAGTTTGAATAAAGGAGCTAAAGTCACACTTACTCATGTCGACAGTACTCAGTTACATTACTTTATTATGAGCTGAACAGGACTTCCATGTTGTAATGTAGGAAACGCGGCGGCCAATATACGCACGGCAAGCTCCTGCAAACAGCAATGCTTTTTAGTGACGTTGATTGAGGGATAAATATCGCCAAGACACTGGGGAGAATTCTCCTGTTCGTTTTGGAAATAGTCCCGTGGGATCTTTTACTTAAGTAATAGCACTATACATTTGGGAAAGTTCTCTGGCCAGATGCGTGGATATATGTTGCAGACACATGCAATTACATTTGAATATTTAAACTGCTTATTGAGCAAGTTGACTATGAAATGTCAGAGTTATCAAATATTGATTTTGGTATTTTAGTCCAGAGCTTCATTTTAAGCAGGCAAATTGATTTTAATTGTCTGCTCTTTACCCAGTTTTGAACGACTGGTGGTAACGTCCCTCGTAAATGTATTTTAATTCAGGGAAAGCCAAGCAACTAAGTGTTGGTCACCCAGTCAGAAGGCTCCAAGTTCAGAGGTCAGTCCTGATGAACTAATGAGCTCATCAAATGGCACTGGGGGACTTCCAAGGATTCTGAGCCAGGCTGTCGGCTGAAGCATTTTACTGGTGCCAGAATAGAAAGGGCCTAGTTACACTCATACTAAATAAACGCGTCTTCAGATGACAAATCATGAAGTACCATCAATGATTTCCCGTCCATTGACCAGTACATGCCAACCATCTGGCTGAAACAGAAATAATTTTCATTTATACAGAGCCTTTCATGGCTTCAACACGTCCCAAAGCGCTTGACAATCAACAAAGCATTGGCCTAGAAATCCCAGCCTCCCCGTGTCCATACGGAGTGTGTACGGAGTGTGTACGGACACGGGAAGGCATTGCAAAAGCCGGTTTTCGGTGCGCAATGTGCATGCGCTGAAAACCGGCTTTTCTGATCGGTCAAGTTCTGGCTTGACAGATCCTCCATATCCCCACATCCAGCACAAACGCAAGGGCAAGATTGCGGTATTTACCCAGCGGATTTCCTGAAAACTCTTGCGCCTGATACAAGCAGGCGCATAGTCTACTTATACAGGCGTAAGAGTTTTAAAACTGAACCAAAACATAGTAAAATAAAATGTAAAAAAACACATTTTAATGTTAAAACCTTGCCAATCAGATAAGTTTATTTTAAACAATAATTAAAAAAACTTTTTAAAAAATCAGAATTTTTTTTTTTAATAAGACATTAATAATTTTAATTTAAATTAATCTTAAATATGTGGTGTATTTTTTCTATTTTTTATTTGTGTTTGTGTGTTTGGGGGTGTTTCTCAATCATAATAATGGGAACTCTAACTTATGGAGTTCCCATTATCGTGAATGGGAAAATACTGTTCCTTGATTGGCTGCCCAGTGCCATGTGACTCCAGCTCCAGCATACGGACGTCCCGCCGTGCACGCGCTCCGATGCACAGGTAGTGAAGGCCTCAGGACCGAGACCGCTGGTGGGCGCAGCAGGAACAGGCAGGTGCACATCGTTTTTTACCATTTTCAGTCGATCGCCCGCGGGAAGCAGCCGACCGGCATTTCAAGGCCATTCTTTTAACGTTGTAGTCACCGTTGTAAAGTAGGAAACACAGCAACTGATTTGCGCACAGCAAGCTCCCACAAACAGAAATGTGACAAAGACTGGATAATCTGCTTTTAGGTGATGATTGAAGGATAAATATTGTCCAGGATCCAAGGAGAACACCCCTGCTCTTCTTCGAAATAGTGCCAGGGGATCTTTTACGTGCATCTGAGAGAGCAGGCGGGGCCTCGGTTTAACGTTTCGTCTGAAAAACGGCACCTCTGACAGTGCGGTGCTCCCTCAGTACTGCACTGGAGTGTCAGCCTAGATTTTTGTGCTCAAGTCCCTGGAGTGGAACTTGAACCCACAACCTTCTGACTCAGAGGCGAGAGTGCTACCCACTGAGCCGTGAATAAGTCCATTGTTGTTTTAGCACATGGTAATACATTGCGGCAGATCTCATGACCGGTCATATACTAACAACAAGCTCCTGGTGGAGTCGGGCAGCCAAATTAGAACAAGACTATGGAGGTGTCAGGAATCGCTATGGGTGATCGGGTTTTACTGTTCAAAGCTCACAGGCACTGAGGTAGTAGGAACTTCCAGGCAAAGTTGTTGGCATGTGGAATTTGGTTAATGCAGCTTCGGAAAGGTGTTCATGTTGAATTCATTCAATACAGGGGAAAAAACGTGGTTGGTATCATTGAAGAGAGAGAGGAACAGATACAGATATCACTAAGCAACAACCAGTGTTTGCAACCAACCTTGGATAGAATAGAATAGAATTGGAATTCTATAGCGCCTTTCACGACCACCGGATGTCACAAAGTGCTGTACAGCCAATTAAGTAGTTTTGAAGTGTAGTCGCTGTTGTACTGTGGGAGACGCAGCAGCCAATTTGTGCACAGCAAGCTCTCACAAACAGCAACGTGATAATGACCAGATAAAATGTTTTGTTATAGAATAGAATGTTTAGATTAGAAATGTTAAGTTAGGATAGGAAAGTCTAGAGACTAGAAGGTTTATGCTTACCACAGTAAGGCCAGGATGTTTTTGTGAGCTTCGAACGTTGCTGATGTCTGTTGAAGGAAATGCAGACTTGTGTCTCTGGACTATGCAGTAGCCAGGGCCTCATCATCATAGGCAGTCCCCCGGAATCGAGGAAGACTTGCTTCCACTCTTAACATGAGTCCTCAGGTGGCTGAACAGTGCAATACGAGAACCACAGTCCCTGTCACAGGTGGGACAGATAGTCGTTGAGGGAAGGGGTGGTGGGATTAGTTTGCCGCACGTTCTTTCCGCTGCCTGCGCTTGATTTCTGCATGCTCTCGGCGATGAGACTCGAGGTGCTCAGCGCCCTCTCGGATGCACTTCCTCCACTTAGGGCGGTCTTTGGCCAGGGACTCCCAGTGTCAGTGGGGATGTTGCACTTTATCAGGGAGGCTTTGAGGGTGTCCTTGTAACGTTTCCTCTGCCCACCTTTGGCTCGTTTGCCGTGAAGGAGTTCCGAGTAGAGCATTTGCTTTGGGAGTCTCGTCTCTGGCATGTGAACAATGTGACCTGCCCAGCGGAACTGACCAAGTGTGGTCAGTGCTTCAATGCTGGGGATGTTGGCCTGGACGAGGACGCTGATGTTGGTGCGTCTGACCTCCCAGGGGATTTGTTGGATCTTGCGGAGACATCGTTGGTGATATTTCTCCAGCGACTTGAGGTGTCTACTGTACATGGTCCATGTTTCTGTGCCATACAGGAGGGCGGGTATTACTACAGCCCTGTAGACCATGAGCTTGGTGGCAGTTTTGAGGGCTTGGTCTTCAAACACTCTCTTTCTCAGGCGGCCGAAAGCTGCACTAGCGCACTGGAGGCGGTGTTGGATTGCGTCGTTAATGCCTGTTCTTGTTAATAGGAGGCTCCCGAGATAAGGAAAATGGTCCACGTTGTCCAGGGCCACGCCGTGGATCTTGATGACTGGCGGGCAGTGCTGTGCGGCGAGGTCAGGCTGGTGGAGGACAGGAAAAACAGCCAGGGACTACCATGTTATGTAATGCCTGTTCCACATTGATAAGAAAACAGTGTATAAATGTAAGCTTTATCCATTATTCAGGCAGCAGGAAAAGACCCAAGCCGAGGTTGGCGTGCTCTGTCTTTGACTATACTTTGTTTGTAAATTGCTTTTTATGCTGAAGTTAAAGAATAAAATGATTGTAACCAGAAGACTGAATTTGTCACTACTCAGGTGAACAAACAGATGCTGTTTAAGGCAACGGGGTGGGCCTATAAAAGAAAGACTCTCATTTATAGAGCATCTTTCACCAACTCAGGACATCCCAACATGCCTTACAGCCAATGAAGTGTTATTTCTTTTGGAGCCACCTGCCAGAATCAATTCGAAGGCGTCATTCCCACGCCGTCCTTTGGCCACAAACGATGGAATAACCACAGTTGGTACTGGTGTAGGGAGATCCTGCCAACCCATGGATAGGTCCTGGGAGGCGGGGAGTCGAAGCGCTGCCTATTCAGGTGGATTGTCCTCTTCCCAATGACATTCTGCAGGCTCCTCTACTCATTGGAATTCAGAAGCATTCAGTGATCTTATCGGAACGTATAAGATTATGAGGGGGCTTGACAAGGTGGATGCAGAGAGGATGTTTCCACTGATGGGGGAGACTAGAACGAGAGGGCACAATCTTAGAATAAGGGGCCGCCCATTTAAAACTGAGATGACGAGAAATTTCTTCCAGAAAGATAGAAACATAGAAAATAGGTGCAGGAGTAGGCCATTCAGCCCTTCGAGCCTGCACCACCATTCAATAAGATCATGGCTGATCATTGCCGCAGTATCCCTTTCCTGCTTTCTCTCCATAACCCTTGATCCCCTTTAGCCGTAAGGGCCACATCTAACTCCCTCTTGAATATATCCAATGAACTGGCATCAACAACTCTCTGCGGTAGGGAATTCCACAGGTTAACAACTCTCTGAGTAAAGAAGTTTCTCCTCATTTCAGTCCTAAATGGCCTGCCCCTAATACTAAGACTGTGTCCCCTGGTTCTGGACTTCCCCAACATCGGGAACATTCTACCCGCATCTAACCTGTCCCGTCCCGTCAGAATCTTATATGTTTCTATGAGATCCCCTCTCACCCTTCTAAACTTCAATGTATAAAGGCCCAGTTGATCCGGTCTCTCCTCATATGTCAGTCCTGCGATCCCGGCAATCAGTCTGGTGAACCTTCACTGCACTCCCTCAACAGCAAGAATGTCCTTCGTCAGATTAGGAGACCAAAACTGAACACAATATTCCATGTGAGGCCTCACCAAGGCCATGTACAACTGCAGTAAGACCTCCTGTACTCAAATCCCCTAGCTTTGAAGGCCAACATATCATTTTCCTTCTTCACCGCCTGCTGTACCTGTACACCAACATTCAATGACTGATGAATCATGATACCCAGGTCTCGTTGCACCTCCCCTTTTCCTAATCTATCGCCATTCAGATAATATTCTGTCTTTGCGTTTTTGACCCCAAAGTGGATAACCTCACATTTATCCACATTATACTGCATCTGCCATGCATTTTCCCACTCACCTAACCTGTCCAAGTCACCTTGCAGCCTCTTAGCATCCCCCTCATAGCTCACACCGCCACCCAGTTTGGTGTCATCTGCAAACTTGGAGATATTACACTCAATTCCTTCATCCAAATCATTGATGTATATTGTAAAGAGCTGGGGTCCCAGCACTGAGCCCTGCGGCACTCCACTAGTCACTGACTGCCATTTTGAAAAGGACCCGTTTATCCCGACTCTACTTCCTGTCTGCCAACCAGTTCTCTATCCACGTCACTATATTACCCCCAATAGCATGTGCTTTGATTTTGCACACCAATCTCTTGTGTGGGACCTTGTCAAAAGCCTTTTCAAAGTCCAAATACAACACATCCACTGGTTTTCCCTTGTCCACTCTACTAGTTACATCCTCAAAAAATTTCAGAAGATTTGTCAAGCATGATTTCTCCTTCATAAATGCATGCTGAATTGGACCGATCCTGTCACTGCTTTCCAAATGCGCTGCTATTTCATCCTTAATAATTGATTCCAACATTTCCCTCACTGCTGATGTAAGGCTAACCGATCTATAATTAGCCGCTTTCTCTCTCCCTCCCTTTTTAAAAAGTGGTGTTACATTAGCTATCCTCCAGTCCATAGGAACTGATCCAGAATCGATAGACTGTTGGAAAATGATCACCAATGCCTCCAGTATTTCTAGGGCCACTTCCTTAAATACTCTGGGATGCAGACAATCAGGCCCCGGGGAATTATTGGCCATCAATCCCATCAGTTTCCCAAACACAATTTCCCACCTAATAAGGATATCCTTCAGTTCCTCCTTCTCTCTGGACCCTCGGTCCCCTCGTACTTTCAGAAGATTATTTGTATCTTCCTTCGTGAAGACAGAACCAAAATATTTGTTCAATTAGTCTGCCATTTCTTTGTTCCCCATTATAAATTCACCTGAATCTGACTGCAAGGGACCTACGTTTGTCTTCACTAATCTTTTTCTCTTCACAAATCTATAGAAGCTTTTGCAGTCAGTTTTTATGTTCCCAGCAAGCTTATTATCGTACTCTATTTTCCCCCTCTTAATTCAACCCTTTGTCCTCCTCTGCTGAATTCTAAATTTCTCCCAGTCCTCAGGTTTGCTGCTTTTTCTGGCCAATTTATATGCCTCTTCCTTGGATTTAACACTATCCTTAATTTCCCTTGTTAGCCATGGTTGAGCCACCTTCCCCGTTTTATTTTTACTCCTGACAGGGATGTATAATTGCTGAAGTTCATCCATGTGATCTTTAAATGTTTGCCATTGCCTATCCACCGTCAAACCTTTAAGTATCATTTGCCAGTCTATTCTAGCCAATTCACGTCTCAAACCGTTGAAGTTGCCTTTCCTTAAGTTCAGGACCCTAGTTTCTAAATTAACTGTGTCACTCTCCATCTTAATAAAGAACTCTACCATATTATGGTCACTCTTCCCCAAAGGGTCTCGCACAACAAGATTGCCAATCAGTCCTCTCTCATTACACATCACCCAGTCCAGGATGGCCAGCTCTCTGGTTGGTTCCTCGACATATTGGTCTAGAAAAGCATCCTTAATACACTCCAGGAAATTCTCCTCCACCGCATTGCTACCAGTTTGGTTAGCTCAGTCAATATGTAGATTAAAGTCACCCATGATAACTGCTGTACCTTTATTGCATACATCCCTAATTTCTCTCGGAGGCTTTTAAATCTGTGGAATTCGCTGCCTCAGAGAGCTGTGGAAGCTCAGACATTGAATAAATTTAAGAGAGAGATAGACAGTTTCTGAAACAATAAGGGGATAAGTGGTTATGGGGAGCGGGCGGGGAAGTGGAGCTGAGTCGACGATTGGATCAGCCATGATCGTATTAAATGGCGGAGCAGGCTCGAGGGGCCGTATGACCTACTCTTGCTCCTATTTCTTATGTTCTTATGTTCAGGTGCTCAGATGGACCTAGAGGAAGGAGAGAAGGAGCCAATATGGCAGAGAAGTTCTCTGCAGAGATAAATGATGGGTGTCACCCAGAAAATGCTGAGAATATGGAACTCGCTACCACGTGGAGTGGTTGAGGCGAATAGCAGAGATGCATTTAAGGAGAAGGTAGATGAGGGTGAAAAGAATAGAAGGTTATGGTGATAAGGTGAGGTGAAATATGGTGGGAAGAGGCTCGTGTGGAGCATAAACACATGGACTAGTTCGGCTGAAAAGCTTGTTTCTGTGCTGGACATTGTATGTAATTCCATGCAATTGCGTGAACGTGCGATTGCTTGAGGACAGGTGCAAGTGTAGGCAGACACCCTACTGAATGTGGCCTCCAGCCCCATTATCACTGAAGCTCCTCGATGATATAAGAACATAAGAAATACGGGCAGACGTAGGCCATTCGGCCCCTTGAGCCTGCTCCGCCATTCAATAAGATCATGGATGATCTTCAACCTCAGCTTCACCTTCTTGAACTATCCCTTTTTCCCTTAACTCCCTTAATATCCAAAAATCAATCGATCTCTGACCTGAGCCTCCACAGCCCTCTGGGGTAGAGAACTCTAAAGACTCACCTCACTTTGAGTGAAGAAATTTCTCCTCATCTCAGTCCTAAATGGACAACCCCTTACTCTGAGACTGTGATCCCTGGTTCTAGACTCCCCAGCCAGGGGGAACATCATCATCATCGGCAGTCCCTTGAAATCGAGGAAGACTTGCTTCCACTCTAAATGTAAGTTCTTAGGTGGCTGCACAGTCCAATACGTGAATTACAGTCTCTGTCACAGGTGGGACAGACAGTGGTTGGAGGAAAGGATGGGTAGGGAGTCTAGTTTGCCGCACGCTCCTTCTGCTGCCTGTGCGTGGTTTCTGCATGCTCTCGGCGACAAGACTCGAGGTGCTCAGCGCCCTCCCGGATGCTCTTCCTCCACTTTGGGCGGTTTTTGGCCAGGGTCTCCCAGGTGTCGGTGGGGATGTTGCATTTTATCAAGGAGGCTTTTGAGGATGTCCTTCCTTCATCTACCCTGTCAAGCCCTGTAAGCATTTTGTATATTTCAATGAGATCGCCTCTCATTCTTCTATCGATCCTCCATCTGGTTGTGGGCCTGGGTCTGGCCCCCTCCCAGTTATGGCTGCTCCGGCAGAAAGTGAGGGCGGGGGTTCAGTGCGTGGCGGCCGTAGAGTGTTGCGCGGATGGGCGGGACTGCTCCAGACAGGGACAGGGGAAAGCTGTGTAAGTGGTTTCCCTTACGTTTTCGAGGTACTCCCACTTTACAGTAGTTTTAACGTTGGAATGATTACTATATGAATGAGTCAGGGACGAGTATCTTGGTCCGAGTACCGGCAATGCTTTTATTAAAGTTAAAACACACACCTGCACCCAGTAAAAACACACCCTGGTAGTGTAATACAAAAAAACACAGTACAATTTAAGACAGAGATAGACAGTTTCTGAAACAATAAGGGGATAAGTGGTTATGGGGAGTAGGCGGGGAAGTGGAGCTGAGTCGACGATTGGATCAGCCATGATCGTATTAAATGGCGGAGCAGGCTCGAGGGGCCATATGACCTACTCTTGCTCCTATTTCTTATGTTCTTATGTTCAGGTGCTCAGATGGACCTAGAGGAAGGAGAGAAGGAGCCAATATGGCAGAGAAGTTCTCTGCAGAGATAAATGATGGGCGTCACCCAGAAAGTGCTGAGAATATGGAACTCGCTACCACGTGGAGTGGTTGAGGCGAATAGCAGAGATGCATTTAAGGAGAAGGTAGATGAGGGTGAAAAGAATAGAAGGTTATGGTGATAAGGTGAGGTGAAATATGGTGGGAAGAGGCTCGTGTGGAGCATAAACACGTGGACTAGTTCGGCTGAAAAGCTTGTTTCTGTGCTGGACATTGTATGTAATTCCATGCAATTGCGTGAACGTGCGATTCTTGAGGACAGTCTGGTCTGTCTAAGCAGGCCCCTGACGTGAAGTACTCTCATCTAAAACACCTCCCCTGAAATCCCCTAAGAATTTGGTTGGGAGAATGCACAACACCCCCTCACACCGTGGCTGTGATCTTAAAAGATGTGTGTGCAGAGATGATGCTCATCGATTCGTTGGCTTACTTGCTGCTTCTTCTGATGAAAAGTTGTTTCTTCTGGTTTCTTCTCTCCGTCCCAGACGGAGGGTTGGATTCTTGTTGAGGTGAAACAATGAGGCAAGCGAGAGAGAGCTGGGTCCACACAGCTTCTTTTATATCCCAATACTGTCCGTCCTTTCAGGCTGAATAAAGTTTGTTTCGTGTGCTTCCTGTGGGTGTGTCTTTTGCTTTTAGTTCAATAAAGTTTTCTTCCTTTGTTTAGAGGTTTCCTGTTTTTCCAGTGCTGGGTTTCGCCTCCGAGCAGTCTGGGCTGAATGGCTTTCTATTGTTCTGGTATGTCATCCAGGTAATGGCTCTATAACTGATCAGTCACTTGACGAGTTCACATTGCTTAACAAATGGACTCTCCATTTGCTCATCACCTGCGATGAATTGCCTTAGCTTGGCCATTGTCTTCCCAGAACCCCTGTCTATCATTCCGAGTCCAACATGGAGCAGGACCCAGGCCCCTCCCACAAACAGCTTCCAGCTTTCTCTGCGGTGAGAAAAATATTGGCCCTGAAATTCCGAGGAGGGCATCCCACGGGTAAATCCTGAAAAAATAGAAATAAACTCCGCACTTACCTGGAGCTGCTGCGCACATTGGGACTCCCGATCCTGGGCGGCAGTCGGAGAGGCGGAGCAGCAGCGTTGGTGAGGCCTATAAAGGCCCAGCAGGAGTCCGGGGATCGGCGGCAGTCGGAGAGGCAGAGCAGCAGCGTTGGTGAGGCCTACAAAGGCCTAGCGGGAGTCTGGGGATCGGCGGCAGACCAGAGAGGCGGAGCAGCAGCGTTGGTGAGGCCTATAAAGGCCCAGCAGGAGTCCGGGGATCGGCGGCAGTCGGAGAGGCAGAGCAGCAGCGTTGGTGAGGCCTATAAAGGCCCAGCAGGAGTCCGGGAATCAGCGGCAGTCAGAGAAGCGGAGGAGCAGCGTTGGTGAGACCTACAAAGGCCCAGCGGGAGTCTGGGGATCGACGGCAGACCGGAGAGGCAGAGCAGCAGCGTTGGTGAGGCTTATAAAGGCCAGTCGGTGCAGCTACAGCAGGGTGAGAAGGCAAAAAAGAAGTAGAAAGAAATTGAAAGGTGACGTCACAGCCAAGAGGGTAACTGATTCACTGGTGATTGGTGAGTAGTTTTTCATTTTCTTTATCAGTAAGTAACATTTAGCATTAAGTTTATCTAAGGGTTAAGTTATGGCTGGAGAGCTCGGACACATGTTATGCTCCTCCTGTACTATGTGGGAAGTCAGGGACGCTTCCGGTGTCCCTTACGACTACGTGTGCGGGAAGTGCATCCGCCTGCAGCTCCTGACAGACCACATTGTGGCACTGGAGCCGCGGGTGGATTCACTCTGGAGCATCCACGATGCTGAGAATGACGTGAATAGCACGTTTAGTGAGTTGGTCTTACCGCAGGTAAAGGGTACACAGCCAGATAGGAAATGGGTGACCAATAGGAAGAGCAGTGCAAGGAAGGTAGTGCAGTGGTCCCCTGCGGTCATCCCTCTGCAAAACAGATACACTGCTTTGGGTTCTGTTGGGGGGAAGACTCATCAAGGGAGGGCAACTGCAGCCAAGTTCATGGCACCTTTGGTGGTTCTGCTGCACAGGAGGGCAGGAAAAAGAATGGGAGAGCTTTTGTGCTAGGGGATTCAATTGTAAGGAGAATAGATAGACGTTTCTGCGGCCGCAACCGAGACTCCAGGATGGTATGTTGCCTCCCTGGTGCAAGGGTCAAGAATATCTCAGAGCGGGTGCAGGGCATTCTGAAAAGGGAGGGTGAACAGCCAGTTGTCGTGGTGCATATAGGTACCAATGATATAGGTAAAAAACGGGATGAGGTCCTACAAGACGAATTTAGGGAGCTAGGAGCTAAATTAAAAAGTAGGACCTCAAAAGTAGTAATCTCGGGATTGCTACCAGTGCCATGTGCTCGTCAGAGTAGGCATCGCAGGATAGCACAGATGAATACATGGCTTGAGGAGTGGTGCATCAGGGAGGGATTCAAATTCCCAGGTCATTGGAACCAGTTCTGGGGGAGGTGGGACCAGTACAAACCGGATGGGCTGCACCTGGGCAGGATTGGAACCAATATCCAAGGGAGAGTGTTTGCTAATGCTGTTGGGGAGGAGTTAAACTAATATGGCAGGGGGATGGGAACCTATGCAGGGAGACAGAGGGAAGTAGAATGGGGACAGAAGCAAAAGATAGAAAGAAGAAAAGTAAAAGTGGAGGGCAGAGAAACCCAAGGCAAAAAGCAAAAAGGGTCACATTACAGCAAAATTCTAAGCGGGCAAAGTGTGTTAGAAAGACAAGCCTGAATGCTCTGTGCATCAATGCGAGGAGTATTTGGAATAAGGTGGCCGAATTAACTACGCAGATAGCAGTTAACGGGTATGATGTAATTGGCATCACGGAGACATGCCTCCAGGGTGACCAAGGCTGGGAACTCAACATCCAGGGGTATTCAACATTTGGAAGGATAGACAGAAAGGAAAAGTAGGCGGGGTGGCGTTGCTGGTTAAAGAGGAAATTAATGCAAGAGTAAGGAAGGACATTGGCTTGGATGATGTGGAATCGGTATAGGTGGAGCTACGGAATACCAAATGGCAGAAAACGCTAGTGGGAGTTGTGTACAGACCTCCAAACAGTAGTAGTGAGGTTGGGGACAGCATCAAACAAGAAATTAGGGATGCGTGCAATAAAGGTACAGCAGTTATCTTGGGTGACTTTAATCTATATATTGATTGGGCTAACCAAACTGGTAGCAATGTGGTGGAGGAAGATTTCCTGGAGTGTATTAGGGATGGTTTTCTCGACCAATATTTCAAGGAACCAACTCGGGAGCTGGCCATCCTAGACTGGGGGATGTGTAATGAGAAAGGACTAATTAGCAATCTTGTTGTGCAAGGCCCCTTGGGGAAGAGTGACCATAACATGGTTGAATTGTTGATTAAGATGGAGAGTGACGCAATTAATTCAGAAACTAGGGTCCTGAACTTAAGGAAAGGTAACTTCGATGGTTTGAGGCGTGAATTTGCTAGAATAGACTGGCAAATAATACTTAAAGGGTTGACGGTGGATAGGCAATGGCAAACATTTAAAGATCACATGGATGAACTTTAGCAATTGTACATCCCTGTCTGGAGTAAAAATAAAATGGGGAACGTGGCTCAACCGTGGTTAACAAGGGAAATTAACGATAGTGTTAAAGCCAAGGAAGAGGCATATAACTTGGCCAGTAAAAGCAGCAAACCTGAGGACTGGGAGAAATTTAGAATTCAGCAGAGGAGGACAAAAGATTTAATTAAGAGGGCGAAAATAGAGTACGAGAAGAAGCTTGCCAGGAACATAAAAACTGACTGCAAAAGCTTCTATAGATAAGTGAAGAGAAAAAGATTAGTGAAGACAAACATAGGTCCCTTGCAGTCGGATTCAGGTGAATTTATAATGAGGAACAAGGAAATGGCAGACCAATTGAACAAATACTTTGGTTCTGTCTTCACGAAGGAAGACACAAATAACCTTCCAGAAGTTCTAGGGGACCGAGGGTCTCGTGAGAAGGAGAAACTGAAGGATATCCTTATTAGGCGGGAAATTGTGTTCGGGAAATTGAAGGGATTGAAGACCGATAAATCCCCGGGGCCTGATAGTCTGCATCCCAGAGTACTTAAGGAAGTGGCCCTAGAAATACTGGAGGCATTGGTGATCATTTTCCAACAGTCTATCAACTCTGGATCAGTTCCTATGGACTGGACGATAGCTAATGTAACACCACTTTTTAAAAAGGGAGGGAGAGAGAAAGCGGGTAATTATAGACTGGTTAGCCTGACATCAGTGGTGGGGAAAATGTTGGAATCAATTATTAAGGATGAAATAGCAGCGCATTTGGAAAGCAGTGACAGGATCGGTCCAAGTCAGCATGGATTTGTGAAGGGGAAATCATGCTTGACAACTCTTCTGGAATTTTTTGAGGATGTAACTTATAGCGTGGACAAGGGAGAACCAGTGGATCTGTTGTATTTGGACTTTCAAAAGGCTTTTGACAAGGTCCCACTCAAGTGATGGGTGTGCAAAATCAAATCACATGGTATTGGGGGTAGAATACTGACGTGGATAGAGAACTGGTTGGCAGACAGGAAGCAGAGAGTCGGGATAAACGGGTCCTTTTCAGAATGGCAGTCAGTGACTAGTGGAGTGCTGCAGGGCTCAGTGCTGGGACCCCAGCTCTTTACAATATACATCAATGATTTAGATGAAGGAATTCAGTGTAACATCTCCAAGTTTGCAGATGACACTCAGCTGGGTGGTGGTGTGAGCTGTGAGGGGGACGCTAAGAGGCTGCAAGGTGACTTGGACAGGTTAGGTGAGTGGGCAAATGCATGGCAGATGCAGTATAATGTGGATAAATGTGAGGTTATCCACTTTGGGGGCAAAACCGCGAAGACAGAATATTATCTGAATGGCGGCAGATTAGGAAAAGGGGAGGTGCAACGAGACCTGGGTGTCATGGTTCATCAGTCATTGAAAGTTGACATACAGATACAGCAGGCGGTGAAGAAGGCAAATGGTATGTTGGCCTTCATAGCTCAGGGATTTGAATATAGGAGCAGCGAGATCTTACTGCAGTTGTACAGGGCCTTGGTGAGGCCTCCCCTGGAATATTGTGTTCAGTTTTGATCTCCTAATCTGAGGAAGGACGTTCTTGCTATTGAGGGAGTGCAGCGAAGGTTCAGCAGATTGATTCCCGGAATGGCTGGACTGACATATGAGGAGAGACTGGATTAACTGGACCTTTATACATTGGAGTTTAGAATTATGAGCGGGGACCTCATAGAAACATATAAGATTCTGACGGCACCGACAGGGTTCCCGATGTTGGGGAAGCCCAAAACCAGGGGACACAGTCTTAGGATAAGGGGTAAGCCATTTAGGACCGAGATGAGGAGAAACTTCTTCACTCAGAGAGTTGTTAACCTGTGGAATTCCCTGCAGCAGAGAGTTGTTGATGCCAGTTCATTGGATATATTCAAGAGGGAGTTAGATATGGCCCTTACGGCTCAGGGGATCAAGGGGTATGGAGAGAAAACAGGAAAGGAGTACTGAGGGAATGATCAGCCATGATCTTATTGAATGGTGGTGCAGGCTCGAAGGGCCAAATGGCTTACTCCTGCACCTATTTTCTATGTTTCTATGTTTCTATGTGCAGAAACCTGCCAACATCAGCCAACAATTTGAAGTGGGGCACTCGCTCTTTTAACAGTGGGCAGAGGGGTCCACTCCTCACCCCACCCTGGGCAAGCTGCTGCTCGCTGCTGGAGACATGCATGCTGTCATTTTGAGGAAGTCCGATGGTCAGATGACATCAGCCGGATGGTCTGATCCCCTCAGCCGAAAATCTCCCACCGATAAAATCAGCCCTCGTCTATCTTCCGGGATCTCTTGGATAATCGGCTCCAGCCCCACAACTTTCTGGGACATCTGCGTTCCTTCAATCATGCCCTTTTGCACATTCTGCCTGATTTTAATCGCCCCATCCACCATTGATGGCCGTGCCTTCAGCTACCAAGTCCCTAAGCTCTGGAATTACCTCCCTAAACCTCTCTGCCTCTCGCTCCTCCTTGAAAACGCTCATTAAAACTTACCTCTTTGACCAAGCTTTAGGTCACCTGTCCTAATAGCTCCTTAAGGGGCTCGGTGTCAAATACTGTTTGGTAACGCTCCTGAGAAGCGCCTTGGGACATTTCCTTGCATTAAAGGCGCTATATAAATGCAAGTTGTTGATTTATTTGTCTGGAGCCCATTTGACCTGTATAGGACCGCATTTCCTTCTAGCTATCATCTCAGTATCTCCTGACGACAATGTGGCTGAGATCAGGGTATTGGACCCACATCACACCAGTCCCTGATGGCGCGCTGATGTATCGTGACCCTCGCCTCTGAATCAGAAGGTTGTGGGTTCTACACCCGCTCCAGTGATTTGAGGACAAAAATCTAGGTTGATGCTCCAGTGCAGTGCTGAGGGAGTGCTAAGCTGACAGATGTGCCGTGTTTCTGATGAAACCTTAAACTGAGGCCCTGTCTGCTCTCTCAGGTGGGCGTAAAAGATCCCCTGGCTCTGTTCCGAAGAAGAGCAGGGGTGTTATTCCTGTGTACTTGCCAATATTTATGGATGTGCTTATTTGTACTGCAAAAATGGCCATCATGCTCCACCCTTTATCTATGATTGGTCCCCTTGGAGGATAAGCCACACCCTGACGTTTCACAGGAATGTATAACTGGAACCGCCCATCTCAAGGTCTCAATGACTTTGCAAATTGTAACTCGATCCACTTTGACTTCCTGAAGCGACAAAGGACAGAGCTCCCCAGAAGCAAGTGCCAGCTAAAGTGCCTTACCCCAGTCCAAGTACATCCCTCCCACAGCCAAAGTGCCTTACCCTAGCACAGGTGCTTCCTCCCCCGTCACCCCACCCCACCATAGATGGGGCATTGTGTACGAATTGTTAACAGGTTTATTGGTTATGAAGTGAATAGTGACAGTGTCGTGACTCCAACGATGTCCCTTGTAGGGGGTTGGATGAACGTAATCGGTCTTCACTGAGTTCCCTCTCTCCCCTCCATTCGCCCCCTCCACCCGTGTCTCTCCCTCCCCCCTCTCCAGTCTCTCTCTCTCTGTCTCTCTCTCTTCCCCAGACACTCTCACTCTCCCCCAGCATCTTTCACCCCCAGTCTCTCTTTCACTCTCCCCCCAGCTTCTCTCTCTCTCCCACAGCCTCTCTCTCTCTCCCCCAGCCTCTCCCTCTCACTCTCCAGTCTCTCCATCTCTTCCGACTGCCTCTCGGCCCCCCGCCACTTCTCTGCCCGCCGCTGTCACACTTGGCCGCCCACGGGCCTTGTCGGCCACTCACCGGTCCTCTCGGCTCCAGCTGCCGCTCTCAGCCCCCCAAGAGGTGTCGGGGTCGGAGCGGGGGAGAGAGTTGGGGTGGGGGGGGGGGGAGAGTCGGGTGTGGGGAGTGTCGGGGTAAGAGAGCTAGGGGGAGAGAGTTGGAGGGGGAGAGTCGGGAGGAGAGAGTCGGTGGGGAGAGAGTCGGGAGGGGAAGAGTCGGGAGGGGAAGAGTCGGGAGGGGAAGAGTCGGGAGGGGAAGAGACGGCGGGGAGAGAGTCGGGAGGGGAAGAGTCGGGGGGGGAGAGAGTCGGGGGGAGAGAGTCAGGGGGAGAGAGTCAGGGGGAGAGAGTCGGTGGGGAGAGTCGGTGGGGAGAGAGTCGGGGGGGAGAGAGTCGGGGGGAGAGAGTCGGGGGGGAGAGAGTCGGAAGGGGAAAGTATGGGGGAGAGAGTCGGGGGGGAGAGAGTCGGAGGGGGAAGAGTCGGAAGGGGAGAGTAGGGGGGAGAGAGTCGGTGGGGAGAGATTCGGGAGGGGAAGAGTCGGAAGGGGAGAGTAGGAAGGGAGAGTCAGGGGGGAAGAGTCAGGGAGAGAGAGTCGGGGGGGTGGGGGGGAAAGTCGGGGGGGGAGGGGAGTCTGGGGGGGAGAGTCGTGGGGGAGTCGGGGGGGGAAGAGTCAGGGGGGGAGAGTCGGGGGGGAGAGTTAGGGGGAGAGAGTTGGAGGGGAGAGAGTCTGGGGGGGGAGAGTCGGGGAGGAGAGTTAGGGGGAGAGAGTTGGAGGGGAGAGAGCCTCGGGGGGGAGAGTCTGGGGGGAGAGTCGGGGAGGAGAATTAGGGGGAGAGAGTTGGAGGGGAGAGAGCCGGGGGGGAATGATTCGGGGGGAAAGAGTCATGGAGAGAGTCGGGTGGGAGCGAGTCGGGGGGAGATTGTCAGGGAGCGAGTCGTGGGTGGAGCGAGTCAGGGAGAGAGTCGGGCAGAGAGAGTCAGGGAGAGAGTCGGAGGGGAGAGAGTCGGGGTGAAGAGAGTCGGGGGGAGAGAGTCGGGGGGAGAGAGTCGGGAGGAGAGAGATTCGGTGGGGAGAGAGTCGGGGGAGAGAGTCGGAGGGGAGAGAGTCGGGGGAGAGAGTCGGGGGGAGAGAGTCAGCGGGGAGAGAGTCGGTGGGGAGAGAGTCGGTGGGGAGAGAGTCGGGGAGAGAGAGTCGGGAGGAGAGAGATTCGGTGGGGAGAGAGTCGGGGGAGAGAGTCGGAGGGGAGAGAGTCGGGGGGAGAGAGTCGGGGGGAGAGAGTCGGGGGGAGAGAGTCGGGGTGAAGAGAGTCGGGGGGAGAGAGTCAGGGAGAGAGTCGGAGGGGAGAGAGTCGGGGGGAGAGAGTCGGGGTGAAGAGAGTCGGGGGGAGAGAGTCGGGGGGAGAGAGTCGGGGGGAGAGAGTCGGGGGGAGAGAGTCGGGGGGAGAGAGTCGGGGGGAGAGAGTCGGGAGGAGAGAGATTCGGTGGGGAGAGAGTCGGGGGAGAGAGTCGGTGGGGAGAGAGTCAGGGAGTAGAGAGTCGGGGGGAGAGAGTCAGCGGGGAGAGAGTCGGTGGGGAGAGAGTCGGTGGGGGGAGAGAGTCGGTGGGGAGAGAGTCGGGGAGAGAGAGCCGAGGGGAGAGAGTCAGGGTCTCAGTGGAGTCTCTCGGTCCTGCTTCTCGGCACCACTTGGAGAGATTGGTTCGGGGCTGGCGGAGCGGGGGTGCTTGACAGATGCATGTCTGTCAAAAAAAGTGCAGTACAAATAGTTGCATTGAATATTTATCCCTCAATCAACATCACTGAAACAGGTTATCACATTGCTGTTTGTGGGAGCTTGCTGTGTGCTGTGTTTCCCACATTACAACAGTGAACACACTTCAAAAAATACTTCATTGGCTGTAAAGCGCTTTGGGATGTCTTGAGATGGTGAAAGGCGCTATATAAATGCAAGTCTTTCTTTTGAATCTTTATTTAAGCCTTCTGCTTCTATTGCAATAGTTTTATCAATCCTCTTTTCTCTCGCCATATGTCGTCTCAAATCTGTATTCTCAGCACTGCCCCTGCCCTACTAGTTGAAACAGAATGTCTTTCTTTTATCATGAACAAACATTTTTTCGACATAATTAATAATGTAGAATCTGTAAATGTTAACAGCTGCTGACATGGGCGCGTAAAGTAAATAGGATTTGCAAAAAAAAACTGTCCGCTTTGCACATAAAATTGCATTTATAATAATTAATAACTGATTTTCTTTTGCACATAATATAAATGGCATTGGTACAAAAACTCAATGTCACAGTAGGTTGAGTAAAATAAAAATGTAAATACTGCACTGTTGGCCAATACATAAAGTGCTAGATTCCTGCTTCCTTCGTCACACACCACACATTCCGGCCCTGATTTTAACACCTCTGTGTCCGACATAAACAGGGGGAAGTGGGTTAAGTTATGATGCTTTCTGACCTGATCCTCACTGGCCTCGTTCCCACGCCCAATTTTACCGGCGCACCCTGGCCAGCCTGTGGGGGTCCTTGCGCTGGGCAGGCGAGGGCCACACCATCACACAAGTGTCAGGGTCCGACGGCGACATTCGGACCCCGACTTGACTTTAGCCGCTTCCAGCCTGGCCAGGAACACTGGGCACAAAGGGGCAGCGGGCTCAGACCAGGGCAGCAAAGGTTAAGTCACTGTTATATTTTAAACGTTTCCTTGTGGGCCGGGAGGAGCTGGAACGCTTTTGCTGGACGCCATGAGGGAGCTTAGGGCTTCAGGCTCCCCCCCCCCACCCCCGACCACCACCCCCCACACCCCCCCCCCAACCCCGCCACAGAGCGCGAATACCATTTATATCACGTGCAAAGCAAAATCAGTTGTTAATGCGATTATAAGAAAAAAAAGACTTGCATTTATATAGCGCCTCTCACGACCACCGGACGTCTCAAAGCGCTTTGCAGCCAATGAAGTACTTTTGGGGTGTAGTCACTGTTGGAACGCGGCAGCCAATTTGCGCACAGCAAGCTCCCACAAACAGCAATGTGGTAATGACCAGATCATCTGTTTTTGTTACGTTGATTGAGGGATAAACAGTGGCCCAGGACAGCGGGGATAACTTCCCCTTGCTCTTCTTCGAAATAGTGGCCGTGGGATCTTTTACACGCACCTGAGAGAGCAGACGGGACCTCGGTTGAACGTCTCGTCCGAAAGACGGCACCTCCGACAGTGCAAAATAACGCACTCCACTTCCGTTCTGGGGCACGAGCGGTGCAGATGGGTCGGGAGCGCGACGCAGCGCCACGCACTGGGCCTCACGGCGATGCCCCCAGGAGGGCCCCTTCCCTTAATTAAAGGGAAAGGATCAAGCTGCAAACTCTGCATTAGTTTGGGATCAGTGCTGGGAGCCCAACTATTTACAATCTATATTCACGACTTGGAAGAAGGGACCGAGTGTAACGTAGCCAAGTTTGCTGACGATATAAAGATGGGAGGAAAAGCAATGTGTGAGGAGGACAAAAAAAATCTGCAAAAGGACATAGACAGACTAAGTGAGTGGGCAAACATTTGGCAGATGGAGTATAATGTTGGAAAGTGTGAGGTCATGCACTTTGGCAGAAAAAAATCAAAGAGCAAGTTATTATTTAAATGGAGAAAAATTACAAAGTGCTGCAGTACAGCGGGACCTGGGGGTACTTGTGCATGAAACACAAAAGGATAGTTTGAAGGTACAGCAAGTGATCAGGGAGGCCAATGGTAGCTTGGCCTTTATTGCAAAGGGGGTGGAGTATAAAAGCAGGGAAGTTTTGCTACAGCTATACAGGGTATTGGTGAGGCCACACCTGGAATACTGCGTGCAGTTTTGGTTTCCATATTTACGAAAGGATATACTTGCTTTGGAGGCAGTTCAGAGAAGGTTCACTCGGTTGATTCTGGGGATGAGGGGGTTGACTTATGAGGAAAGGTTGAGTAGGTTGGGCCTCTACTCATTGGAATACAGAAGAATGAGAGGTGATCTTATCGAAATATATAAGATTATGAGGGAGCTTGACAAGGTGGATGCAGAGAGACTGATGGGGGAGACTGGAACTCGAGGGCATGATCTTAGAATAAGGGGCCGCCCATTTAAAATGAGGAGAAAGGAGATGAGGAGAAATGTCTTCTCTCAGAGGGTTGTAAATCTGTGGAATTCGCTGCCTCAGGGAGCTGTGGAAGCCGGGACATTGAATAAATTTAAGGCAGAAATAGACAGTTTCTTAAATGATAAGGGGATAAGGGGTTATGGGGAACGGGAAGGGAAGTGGAGCTGAGGCAATGATCAGATCGGCCATGATCGTATTGAATGGTGGAGCAGGCCCGAGCGGACGTATGGCCCACTCCTGCTCCTATTTCTTTTGTTCCTATTAATGAGCTATTGACAGAAGCGACAACGGCATTCTAAAAGAGGCAAAAAAATGAGAGAAATCAGAGTATTTTAAAGTAATTAGTAGAAGGATTAAAGGAGATGTGCCCTCCTCACAACTTACTTATCATCAGCAAACTTGGCTACATTACAATCGGTCCCTTCATCCAAGTCATTAATATAGATTGTCAGGATTGTTCATGGGAAGGATTCGTTTAAGATTATTCCTTTGTTTTAAGCCGAGACAATTATGTACACGGTGGGTCACCATCCAGAAAAATGGTATATAATGGCTGCTGCAATTAGGAGATTGTTAACCTGTTCAGTTACTAAGGGAATTAGGGAGTAAATTTCCAATCGCTGACCACGGCTGGAATTAATCTTGTGTGAGTGACTTTGCTTTGTATTAATTACTTAGGCAATAGGCAATTTTAACGTTATAAGGTAGCTTACTGTGATAGGTTGGTGCAGGGCTGATTACGCATTTAATGCTAACATAAATAGTTTGTATTTCTTTTGATGATCCTAACCCCTGGATTGGGGTGGTGAACAAACACCCTCGGCTCGACTTTTGCTTTATTTTTGGGCAGTTTTCTCGGCGGTACAGCTGTTTTTCTAAGAGAAACCGCCCGGCGAAAGTTTCCCACTTAACTTTTGAATGGTACCGCCCACATCATGCAATGCCCACCGGGAGCAAACCTCCGATGTGTACTGCCTAGACCTCAACGCAAGCCCGTCCCGATCGCCGAGGGAACCGCCCCGCGAAAGCTGCTCAAACAGTGCGGGAGGTGAGCACTCTGTAAAGAAAGGCAAGTTCAAGGTTCTTTATTTTTTAGTTGTAAAACAGCGAATAACTGTAAAACTATCTTGGGAATGTTTTTCACTTTTTTCTTCAGTGAAATTTCTTTTTACGTTTTCCCCCCTCCCTAGGCCCAACCGCAGCCTCTGAGTAAATTTAAAAAAATTTAAGAACCGGTCCTTCTCGCTACTTTCAGCTGTAACCGCCCAGAAATCGCTGAGAATCTTGGTATAAGAACCATTTTCTCACTGGGCGGTTTTAATGACCTAATTAGTGGAGACTTTTGCCGGCGTTAACTGATGAAGCTTAGCATTTTCTGGGCAGCAATCGGGCGGTGAGGACCTCGGGGAAAGTCTACCCCCCTGTGTCTGTGTTGTTCTGTCTCACAAGTTCACACCCTGTAAAGTGTAGGGTCAAGTCAAGATCTTGCAGGATAAAACCTGTTTTATTAAGATAAGTCTTGACTCTGTTTAGTGGAGAGAAAATGACAATTTTTACAGGCTCAAACCTGTTCTTATAAAAAGGTAAGTCTTGCACTTTATCAGCGCTGATGAAAGGTCATCAACCTGAACTGTTAACTCTGTTTCTCTCGCCACAGATGCTGTCTGTCCTGCTGAGTGTTTCCAGCTCTGTGTGTTTTTACTTCAAAAAGTACCTCATTGGCTGTAAGGCGCTTTGGGACGTCCTGAGGTCGTGAAAGGCGCTATATAAATCCAAACTTTTCTTCCTTTTTTTGGATGGGGTTGTTTTGATTTTCTCAATGGATGATTCCATTGCTAATTTGAGTCTACTATAATATATGGAGCGCAATGCAAGTTACAAACATATATCGGATTTGTTTCCATTTTTAAAAATGGACATGGTCACAGCATCTCTGAGATCTCCCGGCATGCTCTCCTCCCGATAAAAGCAGGCTGATTTCTCCAGCAACATGCAGCGCGTGGAGGTTAGTTACACAAAAAAAAGAAAGTCTTGCATTTATATAGCGCCTTTCACGATCAGCGCACGTCTCAAAGCGCTTTACAGCCAATGAAGTACTTTTGGAGTGTGGTCACTGTTGTAGTGTGGGAAACGCGGCAGCCAGTTGCGCACAGCAAGCTCCCACAAACAGCACCGTGATAGTGACAAGATAATCTGTTTTTGTTAAGTTAATTGAGAGATAAATAATGGCCAGATCATATACAAATGATGTGCACAAAAATCAATCTCGGTCACGTTTAAAACATTTGTTCCTGGGATGTGGGCGTCGCTGGCAAGGCCGGCATTTATTGCCCATCCCTAATTGCCCTCGAGAAGGTGGTGGTGAGCTGCCTTCTTGAACCGCTGCAGTCCATGTGATAAAAGTATTCCCACAGTGCTCTTAGGGAGGGAGTGCCAGGATTTTAATCCAGCGACGATGAAGGAACAGAAATATATTCCCAAGTCCAGATTGTGTGTGACTTGGGGTGTGGAGGACTGGGGAGGGGGTGGAATTTGGAGGTGATGGTGTTTCCATTACAGCAGTGTGGTCTCCAGGCATGATTGACAGGTGAATCACCGAATTGTTATATATGTAAACCTGTAATTACCTTGTTTAACCACCAGAGGGCTTATCCCCTGAAGTCCCAAGGGATCCTACAATCCCTTGGGAGCACCTGTACTTAAGGAGGCCTCACAGGCTGGAGAGGCACTCTGGAGACCTGTAATAAAAGACTAAAGTCACACTTTACTTTGAGCACACAGTATCTGGTCAGGCTCTTTATTCACACAATACACTAATTATCTCCACTCATGGCTGAGAATAGTGCCACTATTTGCAGTCGTTATTTTCAGGGACTCGTTGAATGCTCCCTGTTCCCTGGACCTTGCCATTTGCCATTTTATTGGATACTTGTAAAAGCAATGGTCGCCTGAGGAAGAGAGTGTTCGAAGATCAGGCCCTCAAATCTGGCACCAATCTCATGTATCCACGCCAACAGCGCCTCTCTGCCCTCTGAGCTCTTTGAATCTCAACGCTGTGAGCGTGAAGAGGTCAGGTGCAGGCAGCGGAAGGAGCGTGCGGTAAATCAGTCTCACCCCCCCTCCCTTCCTCCGACGAATATCTGTCCGACCTGTGACAGAGTCTGTGGTCTCGTGTTGGACTGTTCAGCCACCAAAGAACTCATTTTAGGAGTGGAAGCAAGTCTTCCTCGACTCCGAGGCACTGCCTATGATGATGACAAACGTATATGCAAATAAAATAAAAGTGCAACAATATGAAATGCAGCTTGCCTGAGGATTTAGGCAAAGTGCAACACTCGTACATTCATCACGTGTTCATTAATTAGATGAACAGCATGGAGGCCCCGACCTGCAAGAGACCATCAGCGGCAGGTCGGGGCCATGAAAGGAATGGCGAGCGGCGGCCAGGGAGCAGCATGGAGGCATACCACTACAGGGGGCAGCACGAGCTGCGACGGCAGCGAAGAGTGACGTCATCAAGATCCAGGTCGGTGATTGGAGCGTGGGCAGATACAGCAGGAGCGGCGAGGTCGGGGCGAAGGAGCGGCGAGAGACTGTGGAGGGACGTGATCAGGGCCCAGGAGAGGCGTGAGTTCGGGGCCAGGGGCCCAGGGGCAGCACGGGCCAGCCCACACTGCGATACATGTGCACACTAGGTCCATGCAGCAGAGCGGGTCTCCAGTCATCTTGGGTAATCCTTGTCACTGGACCAAGGCCTAGCTCTTTCAAGCCCATGTGGTGGCTGGTTTGCAACGGCCACCCCATGTTAAAAAAATCCATGCACAGGCATCTTCCACCCTTCAGGATGTAGTTCAGGACCTGGAATATCATGTCATTCATTGAAACACCTGTGAACTCATCACTTTTTGGCATGGAAGCAAGTCATCCTCGATACAAGGGACCGCCTATGATGATGATGATTAATTAGATATTTATAGAACTTGCTTTTAGAGTGGAAGCAAGTCTTCCTCAATTCCAAGGGACTGCCTATGATGATGATGATGATGAGATATTGATAAAGTAAGTTCCATTTGTCTTTCGAAATCTGGCAGTTTCGCTTTGAAGGCTCCTGTCAGCTTTGTCTACTTTGCTGTAACTCACCAATGTCAGCTTGAAGACGGTAAAAATTGCTTTTGTCATGCGTGCAGTTCTGTTCCACATCATGCCTTGTTGCCTCGAAAAGAAGTGCAGACTTCTGATGCCACGGGAGCAGCCTCAGGAACAAGGTTAACCTCCTCATCTCTATCGGCTGTGCATCTCGAGCTCTCTGAGCTACCACCTGAGGTTGTCAGCCTCTGTTAAGAATGTATTTAATCAGTGACGTTTAAGTCGCTCCGTTTGATCCAAGGTACAGTAACATGCATTGCATCTGCGAGCATATGGAGGAAAGTTCTTAGTCTGCTGTTACTCTGCTTCGTTTTAGGTTACTGGATTGCCTAAGGGGGAACAATAAAATTGCAGCCTATGAGAACTCACTGGGTCATCCTTTTCATCGTGTCAGCTGTGGCTCAGTAGGTAGCACACTCATTTCTGGGTCAGAAGGTTGTGGGTTCAAGTCCCACTCCAGTGTGTTGAGTGCAAAATTCTAGGCTGACACTCCAATGCAGTGCTGAGGGAGTGCTACACTGTTGTAGGTGCTGTCTTTCAGATGTGACATATAAACTGAGACTCCATCTGCTCTCTCAGTAAAGGATCCTATGGCATTGTTTCCAACAAGAGCAGGGGAGTTTTCCCTAGTGTCCTGGCCAATATTTATCCATCTGTCAACATAACAAAAAACAGATTATCTGATCATTGTCACGTTGCTGTTTGTGGGAGCTTGCTGTGTGCAAAATGGCTGCTGCATTTCCTACGTTATCTAAAAGGGAGTTAGATGTGGCCCTGATGCCTAAAGAGATCAGGGGGTAT
Organism: Pristiophorus japonicus; assembly: GCF_044704955.1. Classification (NCBI taxonomy): domain Eukaryota; kingdom Metazoa; phylum Chordata; class Chondrichthyes; family Pristiophoridae; genus Pristiophorus; species Pristiophorus japonicus. The sequence continues at coordinate 526,673,498 of NC_091977.1, read as the reverse complement.
GGAGAGAATGCAAGAGTGGGGTACTGAGGTTGCATGATCATATTGAATGGTGGTGCAGGGCTGAATAGCCTGCTCCTGCACCTATTTTCTATGTTACAGCCAGTGGCTACACTTCAAAAGTACTGTTGGGTTTGGGGAATCCACATGAGGCAGGATGTTTCCTCCTGGCTGGGAAGTCCAGAACAAGGGGTCACAGTCACAGTCTCAGGATACGGGGTAGGAAATTTAGGACCGAGATGAGGAGAAATGTTTTCACTCAGAGGGTGGTGAACCCGTGGAATTCTCTACCACCGAAGGCTGTGGAGGCCAAGTCACTGAATATATTTAATAGAGAGATAGATAGATTTCTAGAAACAAAAGGCATCATGCGTATGGAGAAAAAGGGGGAATATGGTGGTGAGATAGAGGATCAGCCATGATCATATTGAATGGCGGTGCAGTCTCGAAGGGCCGAATGGCCTACTACTGCTCCTATTTTCTATGGTTCTATCTTTCTATGGTTGTGAGCCTGGTGGATGAACTGGTAATGTGCAGTGTGATTGTTAAACCTTTTGCTAATAAACCAATTAGTTCTTAATAGAAATGTGTTGCTATGAATTCTTAAGCAAAGAACCCATGAAGCAAATACATTACTGACGGTAAGGGGCATATTTGCAATTTGCCGACCTGGTGTAGAGACCGGCCGCTGCCAATCGGCCGCCCGTTATAGAAAGCGGCGCCACATGAGAATCGGACGCTTTTTCCAGGACGGCGGGGTGGGGGGGGGGGGGGTCCTCAATGCCCGGACGGCCAAGGTTAAAATCTGCTCGCAGGTGTTCAAGCAGGTCATATTAAACAAGCTGCCTTGGAAGCAGGCACGGAGCGACCAAGCGTACCTTGCCGGATACGTGGCTGTCAAGAGGAACCTGAGTGCGGTTCTCACGATGAAAAGTAATGGAAGCTGACAGCTGACTCGAACAACAGCAGTGCCCTCAGTCATGAATGATGCAGAGTAGTAACAGGTATAATCAGAGTCTACAGGCCTCAGGGAGATGGCAGAAAAACACAGTGGAATTAGTCGAAAACGCAAAAAACTGCTGTACCAGCATGGTGGTGATAATTATCAGACGCCTTTCATCTTTGGACCAGAATGAGTAAGTGAGCACTTCAGCAAGCGAGCACGAACGAAACAAAGGGCGGAAGGAAGAAGTGCACTTTCAAACATTTCCCACTCAGTGTATTGCTGGAGGCGTCTCAAATCGACTCAGCACAGTAGAGCTACCAAAGATAATAGTTAATATAAGCTGCACTAATAAGGGGCTGTAACGTTTTAAGTACAATTAACAAAGGACCACCACTCGAAGTCTGACAGCAGCACTTGCTAACTGTGCTGAAGATGTAGCAGAACCGTGCCGGCAGAATTCCCCCGACGGTGTGCCCCCGTGCGAGGCCACACGATGGTCTGAGGGGTCCCACGCAGCCCGCTCGCTGGCTTTTATGTTGTAGGTACCACACATGCGCCAACGTCTGAAAAGGCAGGACTCAGAGCAAACGGTCTATTTTTTTTTAACAGCAAACACAGCCAACAGCAAACAAAGTTCATTTACAGAGTCTATCTTTAAAAGGAGCCCCTCCGAACTGCAGCAAACAGAACTCATGATCGGAACTACAGCCGCTGCTCCCGATAAAAGCAGGCTGATTTCTCCAGCAACATGCAGCGCGTGGAGGTTAGTTACACAAAAGAAAGAAAGTCTTGCATTTATATAGCACCTTTCACGGTCAGCGCACGTCTCAAAGCGCTTTACAGCCAATTAAGTACTTTTGGAGTGTGGTCACTGTTGTAGTATGGGAAACGCAGCAGCCAGTTGCGCACAGCAAGCTCCCACAAACAGCAATGTGATCGTGACAAGATAATCTGTTTTTGTTAAGTTAATTGAGGGATAAATATTGGCCAGATCATATACAAATGATGTGCACAAAAATCAATCTCGGTCACGTTTAAAACATTTGTTCCTGGGATGTGGGCGTCGCTGGCAAGGCCGGCATTTATTGCCCATTCCTAATTGCCCTCGAGAAGGTGGTGGTGAGCTGCCTTCCTGAACCGCTGCAGTCCATGTGATAAAAGTATTCCCACAGTGCTCTTAGGGAGGGAGTGCCAGGATTTTAATCCAGCGACGATGAAGGAACAGAAATGTATTCCCAAGTCCGGATTGTGTGTGACTTGGGGTGTGGGGGACTGGGGTGGGGGGAGGGGGGAATTTGGAGGTGATGGTGTTCCCATTACAGCAGTGCGGTCTCCAGGCATGATTGACAGGTGAATCACCTAATTGTTATCTTTGTAAACCTGTACTTACCTTGTTTAACCACCAGAGGGTTTATCCCCTGGCGTCCCAAGGGATCCTACAATCCCTTGGGAGCACCTGTACTTAAGGAGGCCTCACAGGCTGGAGAGGCACTCTGGAGACCTGCAATAAAAGACTAAGGTCACACTTTACTTTGAGCTCACAGTATCTTGTCAGGCTCTTTATTTACACAATACACTAATTATCTCCACTCATGGCTGAGAATAGTGGTGTCACTATTTGCAGTCGTTATTTTCAAGGACTCGTTGAATGCTCCCTGTTCCCTGGACCTTGCCATTTGCCATTTTATTGGATACTTGTAAAAGCAATGGTCGCCTGAGGAAGAGAGTGTTCGAAGATCAGGCCCTCAAATCTGGCACCAATCTTATGGTCTACAGAGTTGTACTGATACATGCCCTCTTGTATGGCTCAGAGACATGGACCATGTACAGTAGACACCTCAAATCGCTGGAGAAATACCACCAACGCTACCTCCACAAGATCCTGCAAATCCCCTGGGAGGACAGACGCACCAATGTCAGTGTTCTCGATCAGGCCAACATCCCCAGCATCGAAGCACTGACCACACTCGACCGGCTCCGTTGGGTGGGCCACATTATCTGATACCAGACTCCAAAAGCAAGCGCTCTACTCGGAACTCCTTCACGGCAAGCGAGCCAAAGGTGGGCAGAGGAAATGTTTCAAGGACACCCTCAAAGCCTCCTTGATAAAGTGCAACATCCCCACTGACACCTGGGAATCCCTGGCCAAAGACCGCCCTAAGTGGAGGAAGAGCATCCGGGAGGGCGCTGAGCACCTCGAGTCTCGTTGTCGAGAGCATGCAGAAAACAAGCGCAGGCAGCGGAAGGAGCATGCGGCAAACCAGACACACCACCCCACCCTTTCCTCCAACCACTGTCTGTCCCACCTGTGACAGAGACTGTAATTCCCGTATTGGACTGTACAGCCACCTGAGAACTCACTTTTAGAGTGGGAGCAAATCTTCCTCGATTTCGAGGGACTGTCTATGATGATGGATACTTGTAAAAGCAATGGATTCACAAAATATCACAGTATCAGTTTTACTCCAGGACTTGCATTGCCTCAAGCATGATATGTTAGTAGTTGAATGCTTAATGTTGTGATTACTGAATTAATGCAGGTGTCCCATTTGAATGCTACCTTTCCAGTAGTCTTTCAAAAAAAAAACCTAATTAAAAGCAGAACCAACATCGTGCTTCTCCCTCAGGGCTGGCATTTTGAAGTTATGCAGGATTAGGGAGAAGCATTTACCATGTCTTTAGTCTGACCACAAATCCCAGGAAACATCCTATCAAGGCTAATGTGATACACTGACTTGCGGTATCTGTCACTGGAGATAGCACAGAAGCTTGCGAGGCCAGATGGGTTGAGTGTGATCTGCCTTAACAATTAAGGAAAATAATTTAATGTAAAATAAACCCTTGGAGGAATCCGCAGAAGCTATCATAATTATAATCACAGTGATTCATAATGTTTTTCCATTTTTCCACATCCTCGACATGATACACCAATTGTCTCAATGACTTTTCACCTGCAAAGCACCATGGCCTTGAAGTTCGACTGTGCAGTGCCCGTGTTTCGAGCAAGAAGGGGTTAATATTTCCTGCGTTTTACAGGCACTTGGACTGTGCCTTAACTGTGCCACATTCCATCTTGTTTAGGGCTCCCTGTAGTCCTTTAATTTATCCGATGCTAAAAATGTCAAATTATGAGGCTACGTTGCAAAAAATAATGCTTGACTTCCCTTGAGTATAGAAGATTAAGGGGTAATCTAATCGAGGTGTTGTAGATAATTACATTATTTGATAGGCTAGATCATGAGACACTATTTCCTCAGGTTGCGGGTGTCCAGAGCAAAGGGGCATAAACTTAAAATTAGAGCCAGGCCATTCAGGGGTGATGTCAGGAAGCACTTCTTCACACAAAATACTTAACTCTCTCCCAAAAAACTGTTGAGGCCGGGGGCGTCAAATGAAAATTTCAAAAACTGAGATTGATAGATTTCTGTCAGGCAAGGGTATTAAGGGTTAGAGAACCGGGTATTAAGGGTTAGAGAACCGGGTATTAAGCGTTAGAGAACCAGGTATTAAGGTTTAGAGAACCGGGTATTAAGGGTTAGAGAACCAGGTATTAAGCATTAGAGAACCGGGTATTAAGGGTTAGAGAACCGGGTATTAAGGGTTAGAGAACCAGGTATTAAGCATTAGAGAACCGGGTATTAAGGGTTAGAGAACCGGGTATTAAGCGTTAGAGAACCGGGTATTAAGGGTTAGAGAACCGGGTATTAAGCATTAGAGAACCGGGTATAAAGTGTTAGAGAACAGGGTATTAAGGGTTAGAGAACCGGGTATTAAGTGTTAGGGAACCAGGTATTAAGGGTTAGGGAACCAAGGTGGGTAGATGGAGTTAAGATACAGATCAGCCATGATCTAATTGAATGCTGGTGGAACAGGCTCGAGGGGCTGAATGGTTTCCTTCTGTTCCTATGCTCCTGGTCATCTAGCGGGCCTGCCTAAAACAAGCATTAGGCCCAGTGCCTAGGAAATTCAGAGCCTTAAGACTTGTTTCAGGCCCTTTTGCCAATTGGATGGCAACTGAGTGCAACTAGCCAGTAAGGAACAGTGGCCCAGCAGAATCTTCAAGAGGGCAAGGTAGTGCATTTAGTACCAAAACGGGGATCTGGGACTAAACACGACAGCTCTTTAAAAGAGCCAACACAGGCCCGATGGGCTGAATGGCCCCCTTCTGTACTGTAAGGTATTGTGGGCTAGAATTTTCAATGGCTTACCGCCCGGTTTCTGGGCGATATTGCCCATTGTGGGTGGTAACCAGGTGAACGATGAAATTTCCTTACCTGAGTTCCACCGGCGGTTTCGAAGTCTCGCTGGGGAGCGGACTGCCAGCGTGCACCATCCTCAGGTCGCCCCGGCGTGATATTTGGCTCAGCTGTGACCCGTAGGTGAGTATGAAAAAAACCACCCACGAGGATCAGCGGAGCTCGGCGGTAGATGAGTAGCTCCGCAAAACGAAGGTTAAAGTAATTGTTTTTTTTTACTAATTATTTCAAAATTCTGTTGTGGTGATTTAGATTAACAAGGTCTTGAGAATGTTTTTTTAAATTTTTTTATGTGATGTTTCTTGAAAAATTATTTTTAGTGTTTGTCTGCTGCTAGACCCAACCCACAGCCTCGGGGTAAATTTTTAGTGATTTTTAAGTTATCGCCCATTTTCTTCAGGAACCACCCAATCGACCCTAAATTGCACTTTTTTGTCCAGAATGGGGGTGTAAGGCCCATGTTTTTCTACTGGTGGATTTTTTTTTTTGGGTGGGGGCGGTGGGGCAGTTTTCGCCGGCGATAATCTTGGGAATCTTAGCGGCCTTTTGGGCAGCAATCGGGCGTTGGCAGCGGTCAGGAAATTCTAGCCCTGTGATTCTATAATTCTCCTTCTGGGCATCGCACCTCAGGAAGAATCTGTTGGCTTTGGAGGGGGTATAGCGCAGAATGACCAGAATGACACCGGGGCATAACTGGTTAAATTACCTAAACTTGCTCTGTACTTTCTTGAGGTTAGATGGTGATTGGGTGATCTAATTGAGCTGTTGAAAAATCTAGAATTTCCTCCTGCCAAAAGGGTTGTGGACGCTGAGGGTTAATGGAATGTTTTTAAAGCCTGAGATCAACAGATTTATATTAGGTAAGGGTATCAAGGAATATGGATCAAAGGCAGGTAAATGGAGTTGAGGTACAGACCAGCCTTGATCTAACCGAATGGCGGAACGGGCTCGAGGGACTGAATGGCCTCCTCCTGTTCCTAACGTTCCTTCGTAAGGGGAAAAGGAAAAAAAAAGAGATTGATTTTTCAGTTTTTATTCGTTCCTGGGATGTGGGTGTCACTGGCAAGGCCAGGATTTATAACCCACGCCTAACCTATTCCAGTGACCTCATTCATTGGGTGGGTGGTAGGCGGTAGGCCTCCTTGATAAAGTGCATCAACCCCACCGACATCTGGGAGTTCCTGGCCCAAGACCACCCAAAATGGAGGAAGAGCATCCGGGAGGGGGCTGAGCACCTCGAGTCCCATCGTCGAGAACAAGCAGAAACCAAGCGTAGACAGTGGAAAGAACGTGCATCATCCCAGTCTCCCTAACCACCCTTTCCTGCAACCATTGTCTGCTTCCTTTGCCACATGAAAATGAATGAAGGTTCTGCCCCTTACCAATGCAGCAATAGTCACTCCCTGATATCCGTGTGCACAGCAGACGATCTGATTCAGCCGTGGTCTCTGTCAAGCTTCTTGCTGTGGTAACCGTTATTTAAACAGCTAGAGCTGTCCTTGTTGCAAGTGTTGCATCCAAGCCATCGTGCAGAAGATGACACATTGCACTGTAAGCGGTAGCATAGTGGTTATGTTACTGGATTAGTAATCTAGATTCTAGATGCCTAGATTAATGATTTAGAAATGTGAGTTCAAATCTCACCATGACAGCTATGGTAGGATTCAATTAATTAAATGAATCTAGAATTTATAAACTAGTATCAGTTATGGTTGTAGGGGAGGACGAAAACCCCTCATTTTACCCAGAAGGAAAAGGGCTGTGGGATCAGTCTGTGCTGTGAATTGAAACCGATAACAGTTTGACCTTGGCAGAGCAGTGATTGGACGGGGGTGGACACCGGAGGGCCAATGGTGAGACAGAGTCAGCCCGAAGCGTGGGGCTTTCAAGCCAATGGGAGAGCACTTGCTCAAACTGTGGGACTGACTCACAGCCATTATCGGACTATTGTCTTCCCCATGTTTACACTATGGAAGGAAATTATGCAGATCTTCAGAAAATTAGGGAACCCAAAACAACCCAAGGGCCTACACAATGGCTACAGGAGGCCAACCCAATTAACACCCATTCAAACCTTGAGTAGGTTAACATCAGTGGAAAAAACACGCAATAATCTAAAACTGCTGCATTTTTCAAAATCACAAAGCCCACCAATGGGAAGAATCGATTTCAGCAGGTGAGGCGGACTGGATAATCTGGCTATAAAAAGTGGTTTCTGACGTAGTGTGGGTGGTTCCCTGCCCTCGTCATCCAACAACCAGCCAGCCTCTCGACACTGAAGGAAAACCAGTGTCCGAAGACACCGAAGATAGAAGAAACAAACCACTAGACTGCAGAAGGCACAGTAGTGAATATAACCTCTGGTCCCCAGAACTCCCAACTCAGTTAGGCCAGGAAAGGTGGGAGGTTGGGCATTGTACTGCTAAACTTGTGTAAAGATTTTCGTTGTGTCCGTTTAGTGGGATTTAGGGGAATTGTTTTGTTGGTGTATTGCTGTTTGTTGAGATACACCTTGTCTAATAAATTAGAAGCCTAAGTTCCTCTTGGAATCACCTTGTCTCAGTTCTATTGTATTACATCTCCTGATCGTGAGTCTTATGTCAGAACATTGTAAGGGAAGCTAGGAGCGCCTCGAAAACGCTCAACTGTGTGTCACAGGCTAGGGAAGAAGGGGTTAGGAGTGTTTGACACTCACAGGTGCCTCACAGGCTAGACATAAGCTGTGAGGACAGAAGCCCAGAGAGAAACACCCAAGGCACAACAACACTCCCTGAGAACCCCTTACAGAACATGGTGACCGTGGCAGGACATAAGCAAACAGGAGATGTTAATATATCAGATGAGGTGATAAGAGAAGAAACTAAAATGGAGGAGAGAATTTCCTCATACATTTTTGGCAAGGTGAACCTCACCAAACCTTGGGTGCAAGCCCTCACTCGGGCAGAGCGCCCAGTGGATGCTGCTGCTCAGTGGACAGCAGGGAAGGACCACAACCGCAGGGTGGAAAAGGCCATCTGGCTAATCTGCTTCACCCGCCAAGTCCGAAAGCTCGACCAGCGGGTGAAGGACTTGGAACAGAGTCTTCAGAAATCAGAGGAGCTCTCTGCTATCCGGGCTGTGGTTGGGGACAACCTGCTGGCCGAATTAGCTGTGGAGCAGCAAAGGAACCGCCAGTTGGAGGAGACCTTCCGAAATAGCCGGGACTATCTTCAGTGTCAGGTCACTGAGGCCAAGGGTAGTGAGGGGTCCCTCCGGGAACAGAACTCTCAGTACACCCAGAAAATTTGGGAACTGGAGAATAAATTAAAAGACGTACAGGCAGCCTATAAAGTGGCCAGTAGCAGTGAGTTTGCAGATCACGGTCCCTGCCAGGAGAGGATTGAAACTCTCACCCACGCTCTATCCCAGGCAAAGGGGATGGTCGCCCTGATAGGACCTGGAGGGTCCACAGGGGACAAAGGAGAGTATTGGGGGGTAGAGGAGAATCCAAAGGCAAGAGGCGCCCGACCACCTCCTGAGGCACCGGTGGTTTGTCCGGTGGGGTACCAGGATGAGCGGGGCACGCAGGTAGTTGCATACCCAGGGCTGGGGGCAGGACCAATGAGTCCCGCTCGGCAGCAGGGATGTGAGGCTCCAGCCGAGGGTCAGTTAAGGGCGGGATCAGGCGACCAGGCACTGTCTGCTGCACCGGGTATGGTGGGACAGCCGGAGGTAGAGGGACCAGCGCAGAAAGATCCTGAACCAGGGCGGATGTGCCCGGTCAGGCAGCGCAAGTACGGTCCTCCACAGGCAGGTGGCCAAGGTCGGGGAGCGCTGGAGAGCGACTTTATTATTCCCCATGGAGTTCAATCACTCAGGGCCATGGTGGCCCATTTGGCCAAACTCACTCGCAGCGGGGACCCATCTATCCACTTCATGGAGGTGATGCAGGCAGGGGAGGGCGACGAGGAAGAGACAGCCAAGCTGCTGCTCTTCTCTCTGGACAGCAAATTGTACCAGGCCCTACCGGCAGAATGCCGGAGGGGACAACATACATTTACTGAGGTCCAGAGGGCCGTCCTTGAGGCTATGGGCTTCGATGACGGAAGTCCTTTCGAACGGGTCGAAAGGACAAAGAAGCTCGCAGGGGAAACCCCGCAGGCGTTTGCGGACAGGCTGTGGTGGTATACCACGCAGCCTGTGGAGAGCTCCTCGACCGGGCGAATCTTTCCGCGGTACAGACTGGCCGCTGGCTGAGGATGCTGGTGGCAAACTGCTTGCCCCGGCTCAAGGCCAAGGCAGAACTGTGGTTCAATTCCCGGGACCCCAACCTCACCGAGGAAGCAGTGGTCAGGCAACTGGCACTGGTCCAACGGAATGGAGGAGGGGAGGAGGAGAAAACCTCCAAAGGTCGGGTGAATGAAGTAAAACCCAACCCGATTCCCAAAAGGGAATGGCACCAGGAGGGTGGCCGCTCGTCTGATAAGGAGGGAGTGTGCTACGGGTGCGGGAAAGCTGGATATTTTAAAAGGGATTGCAGGAGCCCAGTAAAGAGGTATGGGGGGAGAAGTTCTTTAGGAGCCGCCCAGAGTGGGGGAAGTGGAGCGAGCTCCTCACCATCCCTCGACCAGATAGTAGCTGCAGTGAGGACAGCGCTGGAGGGGACTGGGAAGGTAGCCACGGCAACAGGCAGGGAAGCACCAGCAACCCTGCCAGTACAGAGGCTGTGACTAGCCCAGACCCAGCCTGCATACCTGTGCCCACTAGAATACGACCCCTGGGGACGACCCTGGGTCAACATGGAGGTTGAGGGTGTATTGGGTACTTACCTTTTGGATACTGGTGCTTCCAGCACGATAGTCCATTTGGAGGAACCCGCAACCTCACCTCTATCAAACGGGGTGCCGTATCAACTAGTTGGGTTCACAGGTAATGAGAAGGCTGGGTTTTTCTCAGTCCCGCTCGCAGTTCGTTTAGGAGCACTCCAAACACAATGGAAGTGCGTCCTGATGAACTGGGAGCAGGTGGGAAAAGGGTCTTGGGGGCTGATTTCATCATCGCTCGCCAGATCCTAGTAGACTTGAGGAATCAATGTCTATGGGGCACAGTGGGCACGGGAGCAGAGGGAGAAGTCATGGTTATTGATAAGAAACAGGGAAAAGGGACTCTGTGTACAATGAAGCCAAAAGTGGGTTACGACCTGGAGGTTCTGGTCGGTAACATCCCGGTCGAGTACCGGGCCTATGTGCAAGCAAATCTTGCAGCATTTGCCACCCATAAACACGATTGTGGGAGAGTCACAGGAGTGGAGGTTAGAATAGATATGGATCCCATGTCCTGCCCGCAAAAGCAGTATGGCTTTCCCCGAGAGGCAGAAGCAGACTTGGAGACAGCTTTAAGCTCGCTTGTCGAGCAGGGTGTTTTGAGACCCATAGCCACACATGTCAACTCCCCGCTTTGGCTGGTTAGGAAACCAGACAATTCTTGGAGGGCTACGGTGGATTATAGGGTGCTCAATAAAAACATCCCAGCTTGTGCTCCCACAGTAGCGGCGGTTGCGGATCTGATAGGGGAAATCCCTGCATCCGCAACCACATTCACAGTGTTGGACATATCCAACGGGTTCTGGTCTATCCCTGTACGGAGAGAAGACCAGTACAAGTTTGCCTTCACCTTCCGGGAACAGCAGTATACATGGAGCTGCCTCCCACAGGGCTTTCATAATAGTCCCAGCATTTTTCATCAATGCATGGCGAACTGCTTAAAAGGCGTCAGCCAGCCACACCAGCTGGTCCAGTATGTGGACGACCTGCTGTTGTTCACAGACAGCAGTGAGGAACATGGTCCACAGCTGGCCGAACTGCTGGTCTTACTGAAGGAAGGGGGTTTTAAAGTTAACCCCAAGAAAGCCCAGATAGGTCTAGGAGAGGTAAAATTCCTGGGCCTGACGATAAGGGCAGGAGAAAGGGCCATTGATGAGGCTAGAAGAAAGGCAGTGCAGGAACTCCCTGTCCCTAGGGATGTGTCGGGGGTAAGGTCTTTCCTGGGAATCACTGGCTACTGTAGGGACTTCATCGAGGACTATGCAGCCACTGCCGCCCCTCTGCTCAGACTCCTACATAAGAGGGTCGAGTGGGAATGGGACGAGGGCTGTGAGGCAGCATTTGTCCGTCTGAAGAGAGACCTGCAGGTAGCACCAGCCCAAGGGGCAATTGGTGGGGGGGAGGAATTCTTCCTGGAGGTGGAAGCCAGTGGTGACAGCTTAAGTGCAGTGTTGCTCCAGGGGCGAAATGGTCATCTGAGACCAGTGGTGTACTCCTCCAGGGTCCTCACGGAGGTAGAAAAGGGATACTCCAATTGTGAGAGGCACTTGCTTGCCACCCACTGGGCAGTAAAGAGAGCTCAGATCTTTACCGGAATATCCCCCATTACACTCCTCACCCATCATACCCCGACGCAGATGCTGTTGGACGGGAGGATTAAGGACGGGACAGTGAGCAGTGTTAGAATCACTCGCTGGACCCTCCTCCTCTCCCAAATGACTTTAAAGGTCAAGGGTCTCTGCGAGCCCAGGCTCGCAGCAAATTTAATCTATCCAGGGCAGCCGCATCAATGCTCTGTGGACGGGGTATGGGACATCAACTTTGGATTTCGGGCAGGGATACACCCCACAGGCCGCGAGATCTATGTTGATGGCTCCAGTTCAATTTCGCGGGTACAAGACTCACGGGCTGCGGAGTTTGGGATCCCAAGGCAGGGATTGCCTTGGCTCTTAAACTCCCATGCACCCTGAGCGCCCAGCAGGCGGAACTCTCGGCGGTGATGTATGTGGTCACACACCCTGAGGAATTCCCTACCCCATACACGATTTGCTCGGACAGCATGTTCACTTGCAATTCGTGTACAGACTATCTGGCAATTTGGTCACGCCGGGGGTACACCTCTGCGGATGGGGAGCCCCTTGTGACCAAACCCCTGCTAGAAAAGATCGTGGCTGCAGTGGGAGAAACCGGGATGTATATATCCATAAGGTAAAGGCCCACTCCAAAACTGAGCCACGGGGGGAAGGTAACCAGCAGGCAGACCTGCTGGCAAGGGAAGGTGCTCGTACAGGTCGCCCATGGGACCAATACGATGCAGGCAGGATAGCAGCAGCAAGAAGCAAGCCAGGGACACAAGGGAGCGTAGGGGCAGCTGCAGCCCCGGACCTTAAAGTAGTCCAGATGCAGGATCCGATCCTGAAGGCTGCCTTGGCTGCTATCAAAAAGGGGGAAAAGGCGGAGGGCCCATACAGTGCTGCAGATATTGCTGTGCGGGAAGGGATGTTGTTTAAAGGGGACAAATGGGTAGTGCTGCCACAACACCGGAGGGAATTCCTTCAGCTGGCCCATGAGGGTCCAGGTGCGGGACACCCTGGGCCGGAATCTACCTGGCAACGGGTAGAAAAGGCAGGGTGGTGGCCAGGCTTCCGGGAAGATGTCCGCAACTTCTGTGCGGGCTGTCTGGTTTGCGCTGCAAACAATCCAGACCCCCAGAAAAGGAAGGTGTCTATGGGACACGTCAGGTGGGTAGAGGGACCATGGCAGTCGATCCAGATCGACTACATCGGACCCCTACCGGCCGCCCAGGGAGGTTATAAATACTGCCTCGTCCTGGTGGATGTGTTTTCCAATTGGGTGGAAGCCTTCCCTTGCCGAACAGCTACCGCGGTGGGGACTGCAAAAATCCTGGTGAGGGAGGTGTTCTCTCGGTGGGGTCTACCTCAAATCGTGGAGTCCGACCGGGGAAGCCAATTCATCGGCCAGGTGATGCAGGCCACCCTAAAGGTGCTGGGGATAAGAGCCAAATGGCATGTCGCCTACAACCCTCAGTCCTCAGGCCCCGTAGAACGCCTGAACCAGACTCTAAAGGAAAGGCTGCGCAAAGAGACGGGAGATTCACCGAACAAGTGGTGGAGGTCTTACCGTTGGTCCTTATGGGAATCCGGGCCAGTCAGTCAAAGAGCTCAGGGTACTCACCCCATGAGCTGATGACGGGCCGGATCATGAGAACCCCAGTGCATGTGTTGGCGCCGGTTCTCACCAAAGGGCAGCTCCGAGAGGTGAACCGGGACCGCTTCGTCAGGAATCTGTTTGAACAGCTTCAACAGATTCACTGGCAGGCGGCCAACAACATGGGTAAACAGCACCGTGCCAATCGGCTGCTGCTGGAACCCTGCAGTCACCATGATTGGGAGGTGGGCGACCAGGTGATGGTGAGAAGCTTCGCCCGGGTCGGGGTATTTGAACCACTGTATATGGGACCATACAGTATAGTCGACAAGGCTAGCCCTATGGTCTATGCGGTTCGATTGCCTCGCCGGGTGAAGTGGTATCACATTAATCAGTGTAAGTTGTTTGACCCCAAAATAGGTCAAAAACAGAGGGGACGAGCGAGGGAAGGGAATCAGGCACTGGGGGAAAAACAGGCCCCGGTGGATTTGGAGGCTCCGGAGGAGGCAGCGGGCCCCGAAGCTCTACAGCCAGGGCTGGTTCACTGCTCCTGTAAGGCTATCCCACCACTGGGTAGAGGTTCCCAGCCCACTAACAGAAGTAAGGAGAAAGGCTCTACCATTAGCAAGGTCCAAGGGGAAGCTGAACCTCCCATGGAGGATCAGCTGGGGCTAGCCCAAGAGGTGGAGGAGATAGCATTACAGCCCATAACGTGGGACTCTGCACTGACAGTCAGGAGGAGTGACAGAGTGCCACAGCTCAGGGCGCCGTGGTCCCGTGTTTACTTAGCTCCCCGCCCCAGACCGAGAAGGCGAAAGACAACAGGGAGGGTGCTCTGTTGCACTAGCAAGGGTCTCCCACCGATTATCCGGGGCTCGGGGCTTGGAGGGCAGCACAAGACTCATTAAGGGGGACTATACGAGCCCCTCAGCGGAGGGCATCCTGGTCCCCATGGTACGGTCAGCCGAGTGGTCGACGACGCCTGTACAGTGACAGGATATAGCCTGGCTATCCGGGGACGGGTGGCAGTGTATATATTTTCCCTTCCTGTTTTGTTACTTTGTGTTGTGAGTATATGTGTTTAGGTAAGGCAGTGACGGTTGGGTACAGCATTTTATGTTCGGAACAAGTTAAGTGGGTCGAGCCTGGAGAGGTCTCTCAAGGCAAGGCCATGTTCTTCTTGCCTTTCAGATGTCAACACCTCCCTACTGGACGTTAGTGATGCTGGTATCGCTAAGGATCTGCACCGGGCACTGAGGGGACACCGAGTACTCCCTGGTTTTCGGATGCTCCGGGGGCAGAGCGCCGACAGTGACCACAGGAGAAGGGACTCCAGCGGCGGATGGCTGGGTCACCTACTCCCACGAGGGGAAATGGCCTGGGTGGTTGGGATCGAACTCCCACCAAGTACTCCAACCACAAGGGCTTCACCTACGGAGAGGCCTCCATCCCCTGCCCGGAGATCACTGTGGCCACTTCCAGAGTGAGAGTGACAGAAGGCAGGAAGGTATGCCTAACTTGCCAAGGGGACATACCTCTGGGACGGTGGTGGTGGCTCAGAAAGCTCAAGAGGGACGTGGGAGACCGACACTCGGATTGGGAACGTCTGGATAATGATACCTACCGAACCATCATGGGGTCATCTGGCGGGGTAACGGTGTGCTGGGAGAAATGGTGGGCGTACGACCAAGGAATTTATGTGTGTATGTGGGGATCCACTCGCGTGTGTTCAGAGGAGGTCTCCATTGCTTTCTAAAGGTGGTGGCAGGATGTCGGGGATGGGGTGGTATGGGATCGCAGCGGGGAGGATTGTGTGACCCCCAATCCCCGGGTACCAGTAAATGCCGCCGAACTTGTAGTTCGGGAAAGAAAACCCCACCCACGGCCAAGCTCACCGTCCCACACGAGTGCCCGACAACAACCAGGGGGCCGGGGAATGGTTTAGTGTTGGTCCCTACCGAGAAACTACTTTATCAGGGGGTACACTACGCAGTGGCATCAGTGGTGCTAAATCTGACAGAAGTCCGCCTACCTACGTGGTGTCCCCGGGAAACCGAGCTGTTATACCAGGCTCTGCTGCGCGAGATGTTCCGGAAGTTCTATGAACTGGACTTCGGGGATATCAGTGTGGCAGACCTGTATAAACAGTGGGATAGGGCCGAACCGGGCAGGCAGAGGCGTGGCACTTTAAATGACATTTTTACGGGGTTTAACACTGGGGCGTCCACCATAAACAGTTTGGATAACATGCAGCTGGCCCTCCAGATAAATGGGTTAAAGAATCAGCTACGCAGAATCCTGGGGGACAAGAATACCGTAGTGGGATCCGCGCTCCACGAAGAGGTGGCAATGACAGTTCACTTAAAGGAGATTATCTCTCAATTGGAGGCACAGGCCAGGGCTGTAAACGCCTTGATTCGGGAGGGTTGAAACGCCTCCGATCAAGCCGCCCAAAATGAGGTGTGCGTGCTCTATGGGGCCTGGTTGCTGGGAGAGGGACGGAGTAACCTCGAGGATCTGAGACAGGGACAGGTCCCCTCCTGGATCAGCAACCAGCACTTAGCAGCACTGCACCCTTATGATAATGCTTTGAGTCCTTGCCAACTTCGTGTAGCGTCGGAAGCCTACCCGGTACCGGTGGACAGTGGAAAGTCAAATCATACCATCATGGGTGTGGTGGTCAGGATGCCCTTGATGGGGGCGTCCCCACAACCAGCACCTCTGTACCGAGTGGAGAATGTGGGAGTCATTCGTGGAGGGGTGCATGTTCGATTCCAAGAGGTCCCGCCTTATGTCACAATGTGGGAGCACACTGTGACAGGTACAGACCTCTCGGGTTGTCGGAGCAGGGGAGCACAGGTAATCCTGTGCCCCCAGCACTTGAAGGCTTTTGCAAGGCCACAATGCGGGTTCAGCACTGCTGGGGCAGAGCCTATCAATTGCACAATGGAGGTAATGGCCCTAACCACATGCCTCCACAGGTAGCATATGTAGGCGGTGGGACATATTGTGTCACCACAAGTGCCCAACGGTATGAACACGGACCGGGAAGGTGGTGTCCAATACCGTACAGCAGCTTTTGCTTTAAACCCAGGGCAGAGGTTCAAGTGGCACACACGAGAATCACACCCATCCCTGAACCTTCCACGATTCACCTCACGGTATAAAACAACCTCAGCCATCTACAACAATATGTCGCCCATTTTGGCTATCCCATTGCCCCACTACCTGAGAAACTTACAGCCCTCCTCCAGGCAGTGGATTTGTCTCAAAAACATTTTTACACCATGGAGCAGAAAACTGAAATTATAGCAGGGGAGATTGCCCAGATTAAACCCCCAGCATGGTGGGATTTGGGGATACGGGCAGACATACCTGCGTTGATCCGGGTGGGATCGCATGCCTTAGTAATCAGCCAACTCCTGATTGTAGCTTGTCTGCTAGTTACAAGCTGTAAGCTCAGGAGAAAAAGAAAAAGAAAGCAGTTCCTCAGGCTACTACACAACCAGGAGAGCCGTTGCTAAACACTCAAGGCGTGTAAACAAAGCTTGACCGCAACACTTAGGCGGTTTTGTTATTCCCAGGGATGACTGCGTTTTCATACATGGCCCCTGGAGAGTTTGCAGGGCAGGTTTCTTTGTTTTACGGTTAAGACTGAAATGAGACTCAATGTACAATAGCTGCTGTAAACTTAAGTACATATATGTATATTGCTGTCGTATATTGTAACCTGTTGGATTCTGTGTTTTGTACCGCGTTAAAAGGAATTACGATATATATCGACGGGATCAGTTTAGAGTTAAACTGGGGAAAGTTGGGCAATTTGGGAGACCTAGGGTTTTCTCACCACCCTGAACTTTGACACACTCGAGTGGTGTCTGACTGTCAGATGGGGGATTATGTAGGGGAGGACGAAAACCCCTCATTTTACCCAGAAGGAAAAGGGCTGTGGGATCAGTCTGTGCTGTGAATTGAAACCGATACAGTTTGACCTTGGCAGAGCAGTGATTGGACGGGGGAGGACACCGGAGGGCCAATGGTGGGACAGAGTCAGCCCGAAGCATGGGGCTTTCAAGCCAATGGGAGAGCACTTGCTCAAACTGTGGGACTGACCCATAGCCATTATCAGGCTATTGTCTTCCCCATGTTTACACTATGGAAGGAAATTATGCAGATCTTCAGAAAACTAGGGAACCCAAAACAAACCAAGGACCTACACAATGGCTACAGGAGGCCAACGCAATCAACACCCACTCAAACCTTGAGTAGGTTAACATCAGTGGAAATAAACCCGCAATAATCTAAAACTGCTGCATTTTTCAAAATCACAAAGCCCACCAATGGGAAGAATCGATTTCAGCAGGAGAGGCGGACTGGATAATCTGGCTATAAAAAGGGGTTTCTGACGTAGTGTGGGTGGTTCCCTGCCCTCGTAATCCAACAACCAGCAAGTCCCTCGACAATGAAGGAAAACCAGTGTCCGAAGACACTGAAGATAGAAGAAACAAACCACCAGATTGCAGAATACCCAGTCGTGAGTATAACCTCTGGTCCCCAGAACTCCCAACTCAGTTAGGCCAGGAAAGGTGGGAGGTTGTGCATTGTACTGCTAAACTTGTGTAAAGATTTTCGTTGTGTCCGTTTAGTGGGATTTAGGGGAATTGTTTTGTTGGTGTATTGCTGTTTGTTGAGATACACCTTGTCTAATAAATTAGAAGCCTAAGTTCCTCTTGGAATCACCGTGTCTCAGTTCTATTGTATTACATCTCCTGATCGTGAGTCTTATGTCAGAACATTGTAAGGGAAGCTAGGAGCGCCTCGAAAATGCTCAACTGTGTGTCACAGGCTAGGGAAGAAGGGGTTAGGAGTGTTTGACACTCACAGGTACCTCACAGGCTAGGCATAAGCTGTGAGGGCAGAAGCCCAGGCAGAGACACCCAAGGCACAATAACACTCCCTGAGAAACCCCTTACATGGTGATCATGAAACTAATGGATTGTTGTAAAAACACAACTGGTTCACTAATATCCTTCCTTCAGGGAAGGAAATCTGTTGTCTTTACCTGGTCTGGTTTATACATGTGACTCCAGATCCACAACAATGATTGGCTCTTAAATGGCCTATCAAGCCACTCAGTTGGACCAAACCACTACTTTTTTGAGGGTGATTAGGGATGAGCAGTAAATGCTGGCCTTTCCAGCAATGCCCACATCCCATGAACAAACACATTTTTTTTTAAAGCCCGTCTTGTGAAGCAGAGGCCTTCTCTGATGTGTCCGCACGCAGGTCACGGGTGTGGGCAGAATGCCTCTGGGGTCATAGCACCCTGCACTGGTTGGCCTCTCATGAACTCCTCTTCCTAATCTCAATGATACAGTGCCTTCCAAACCCTTACTTCAGCTCTCTGTAAAGTGCCATGTCCAAAAGCCAGCAATGTGTCACACTCATGAAAGAAAGTCTGCCTGGCAATCAAAAACAAACGTGAAAGGATGGAGGCCCACCCATCAACACCGAATAACACATGGAGCAAAATACAGCGAGGGGAAGGTGGAACCACAAGAATACGTTCATGGGCAGAAATCGCGGTCGGAGGCTTCCCGCGGGCAGATGCCTCTGATCGCTATCATTTCTACGAAAGTACCTGGTGGTCGTGGAGGTTCGGCGAATTGCGGTCCTGGGGCTCTACGCGAAGGCCGGCGTGGGGATCCACGTATCCCAGGAGCGTACCAACCTGGTACAGATCTCAGGGATCACGTGGGCCAGCCCAACCTATCA
This sequence comes from Pristiophorus japonicus, assembly GCF_044704955.1. Classification (NCBI taxonomy): domain Eukaryota; kingdom Metazoa; phylum Chordata; class Chondrichthyes; family Pristiophoridae; genus Pristiophorus; species Pristiophorus japonicus. Next base: position 526,654,554 of record NC_091977.1, on the reverse strand, counting down.
GAGTAAGGGGATCCCCATTCATACTTCTGGTGATTCCATATGTACGGAGCTGCCATAAGTATAAATGGGAATACACCTAATACATACAAAGACATTTTAAAAAACATATTACATATTTAAAATTAATTAAAATGCAATTTAATTAAATACAAACATTTTTTTTGGAATTTTTCTTTAATATGTTTTGACAGGGCTAAAAATAAACTTACCTTAATGGACAGTGCTTTTAATGTATAAATGAGTGATAATATTTTATTTTTCTATTTTTTAAAACTCTTACTCTGTAAAAGCAGGCCTTACATCTGCATTTACCAGGCTAAAGAGTTTGAAGGACATTTGCTGGGCAGGAATTGGGCAAATAGCCCAAATCTCGGCCCACTGAGGCCCTTTTCCTTCGCATGCGTGCAATCTGTCGAATTTTTGACAGATCGCAAGTGCCGAGTTTAGGCGCATGCGCTTTGCACACCTGAACCCAGAACTTACGAGGACCCCACTGGCACGGGTGCCCTTCGTACATGCCTGTAGGGAGTGCAATTTCAGGCTCATTATAATTGTAATCCCCAAAATAGCTCTCAAAGTATTGCAAATGCCTCAACCGCTAACGCCCTGATTTTAATTCCCTGCTCAGGATTCCCCCCTCAGGCCTGAGTTAAAATTACAGTCGGGTCTCAATGATGTTATCGGGCCATAACATGGATATGTAACGAAGGACCCTGTTGGCTCCGGGCGCCTGTCCTTGCTGCCTACTCAGGAGAGCAGGTTAAAATTGCAGGTGTTGCGCTCATGGCGGCTTTCGGATAGTCAAGTGCCAGAGCGATTTTAACAGCCCACCCGCCAGGTTTCCGCTGAGCGAGTGGGGTTAAAATCGCCCCCATCGAAAGCATTTGTGTAAATCATTGACATTTTTTAATCTCTCAAAAACTACGCAGAATTTTTAAAATCAAAGAATAAAAAGAAAGAAAGACTTGGATTTATATAGCGCCTGTCACGACCACCGGATGTCTCAAAGCGCTTTACAACCAATGAAGTACTTTTGGAATGTAGTCAATGTAATGTGGGAAGCGCAGCAGCCAACTTGCGCACAAGCAAGCTCCCAGAAACAGCAATGTAATAATGACCAGATAATCTGTTTTTTTTATGTTGATTGAGGGATAAATATTGGCCCAGGACACCGGGGATAACTCCCCTTTCTCTTCTTCGAAATAGTACCGGGGGATATTTTACGTCAACCGGAGCGGGCAGACGGTTTAACGTTTCATCTGGAACATGGCACCTCCGTGGGAATGTAGAAAATTCACAATAGTCCTACTGAACGAAGAGAAAATTCTGATCTTGACATCATTTTGAATTTGGATCAGCAATGCTCTTGGGTTCTCAATGGGAGAATGAGACAAGACTTTTCAGAGCCTGTCAGGATTCTCAACCAAACACTCCTCTAAATATATTCATCACTGTAAAATGAAACGTCTCATTGAAAATACGAGCTCATAAAATGATTCCAATTAAATTTTACAATTGGAGAAAGAAATACTTTTGGCAGCATGTTTAGTGTCATGGTAAATTCAATAAAAAAAACATATTTACAATTTCGTTACACACAATGACCAAAACAAATATTGTCCATGTACACGATTATACGTGATCATTGTAAAATACTCAATGGCACCAATGTGATTGGAATTCACAAGGAAGAACATATGCATATATTGTATGGATTAACCAGGTGTATTGCAGTACAGGCTCGACCTCCCAAAGCCGGAAACCTTGGGACCGAAGCCGTTCCGGATTTTGTGTATTTCCGGATTTCGCAACGCATTTACGACGTCCCGAATACGGAAACGCACGGGCCGAGGTTCGGGTACAAAGACCTGCAAAAAAAGGTAAGTTAAAGTTTTTATTTTGTCATTCTTTTTCAGCGATTCAATAGTGAAGTGTCTCGTGAATGTTTTGTGATTTTTTATTTTTTGTTCTTTGCGATTTTTTTTTTGGTGCGTGTGTCTATGCGTGTTGGAGGGGGGATGCGGGGGGGGGTTATTTACTGGTGCAAAAAAACTATTTGGTTCAGCGGTGACCCATAGCTAGTTAGAAAAAAAATGGCCGGGCAAAACCTGCGTTGCAGCCCCAAGGACAGTGAGGTAGGTATGAAGACCTGCAAAAAAAAAAGGTAAGTTAAAAATTTATGTTTGGATTCTTTTTCAGCGATTCAGTAGTGAAGTGTCTTGTGAATGTTTTGTGATTTTTGTTTTTTGCAATTTTTTTTTTGTATTTTGCCCTCTCCCTAGGCCCAACATCGGCCTCAGACTAAAGCTGGCAAGGACCGCAGTTTGCGTTGAATTTTACCATTGGGCCTTTAAAAAATAGTGGCGTGATTAACGGTCATTTTGGCGAAAAATTCTTAAAAAGTCCCGCTATCGCCGTTTTAAAAAAATGTCCGGATTTTGGAACAGTTTCCGGATTTCGGACGACCCCTCCACGGATCAGCGCAATGTCCGGATTTCAGAACTCCAGATTTGGGAGGTCGAACCTGTAATATGAAAGATTCCTGCCCACCACCATATATGAACGGGCTGTCAACCTAATTAGTTAGTGTTACACCGGTTCAAATAGCAAATATCACTTAACTTGTTACATCTTCTCTATTCATAATTATCTCCTCTCAGCCCTGTTCCACTCTCTCTCCTTCCTATTTTACTTTCATGCAGCTGCCACAGAGCAATCCATTCGAAACTCACAAGACATGAAATTACTATAAAAGCGAGAGTTTAATCTCAACTTCATGCATGGTTTTATTTTGTCTAACTTTATGGCCATGATTCATGAAATGTTTCAACTCACAAGATGTTCATGCCAAAGGAAACTCCTTTCATGTGGGGTATTATACAGCAATGTAAGCTTTATTTCTGATTTAAAACTGCTGTCTCCGGCCAGGGACTCAGTGACAGAAAGTTTATTCAGCTTCCATACATCGAGTTACATAGACTTACATAGAAAGAAAGAAAGACTTAGATTTATATAACACCTTTCATGACCACTGGATGTTTCAAAGCGCTTTACAGCCAATGAAGTACTTTTGGAGTGTAGTCACTGTCATAATATAGGAAACATGGCAGCCACTTTGCGCACAGCAAGCTCTCTTTCTCTCCACAGACGCTATCTGACCCGTCGAGATTTCCAGCATTTTGTTTTTATTTCAGATTCCAGCATCCGCAGTATTTTGCTTTTGTATTTTTATTATATTATTATGATTATCTAATTATTTCTTTCCCATTGTGAGAAGGATAGTGATAGACTTCAGGAAGGCAGAGACAGGCTGGTGAGATGGGCGGACACGTGGCAGCTAAGTTCAGGAAAGTGTGAAGTGATGCATTTTGGTCGAAAGAATGAGGAGAGGAAATATAAACTAAAGGGTAAACACAGAAACATAGAAAAGTAGAAAATAGGTGCAGGAGTTGGCCATTTGGCCTTTCGAGCCTGCACCACCATTCAATAAGATCACGGCTGATCATTCACCTCAGTACCCCTTTCCTGCTTTCTCTCCATACCCCTTGATCCCTTTAGCCGTAAGGGCCACATCTAACTCCCTCTTGAATATATCTAATGAACTGGCCTCAACAATTCTCTGTGGTAGAGAATTCCACATGCTCACAATTCTCTGATTGAAGAAGTTTCTCCTCATCTTGGTCCTAAATGGCTTACGACTTATCCTTAGACTGTGAGTACAAAGGATACAACCCTAAAAGAGGTGCACGAATAGAGAGACCCGGGGCTATTTGAGCACAAATCGTTGAAGGTGGCAGGGCAGGGTGAGAAAGCAGTTAAAAAAGCTTACGCGATCCTGGGCTTCAGAAATAAAGGTATAGAGTACAACAGTGTGGAAATTATGATGAACCTGCATAAAACACTGAATCGGCCTCACCTGGAGTATTATGTCCAATTCTGGGCATCGCATTTTAGGAAGGATGTAAACGCCTTAGAGAGGGCGCAGAAATGATTTACAAGAATGATTCCAGAAATGAGAGACTTCAGTTACGTGAATAGACTGGAGAAGCTGGGGATGATGTTCTCCTTAGAGCAGAGAAGGTTGAAAGAAGATTTGATCGAGGTGTTCCAAATGATGAGGGGTCTGGACAGAGTAGATAGAGAGAAACTGTTCCCATTGGCGGAAGGGTCGAGAACCAGAGGACACAGATTTAAGGTGATTGACAGAAGAACCAAAGGCGACATGAGGAAAAACTTTTTTATGCAGCGAGTGGTTAGGATCTGGAATGCACGGCCTGAGAGGGTGGTGGAGGCAGACTCAATCATGGCTTTCAAAAGGGAGTTGGATAAGTATCTGAAGGAAAAAGAGTTGCAGAGCTGCGGGGAAAGGGCCGGGGAGTGGGACTAGCTGAGTGTCGGCATGGACTCAACGGGCCGAATGGCCTTCTTCTGTGCTGTAACCATTGATTTATTGATTCATTCATTCATTGTCATAGCATTTGTTGAATCGATAGCCCGTCTATGGCTAGATCTAGCAATAAGGAAGATGAAAAGTAGCTGACATTCATGTTTTCCATGATCATTTACGCTGGTTCAGGATTCAATTCACCCGGCTGAAGTTGGGTCAGCTGGGGTAGGGTTTTTTTGGAACAGAGGAGGCTGACGGGAGATTAAATCAAGGTGTATAAAATTATGAGGAGCCTCGATAGAATGGATAGGAAGGACCTGTTTCCCTCACCCGAGGGGTCAATAACCAGGGGTCATAGATTTAAAGTAATTGATAGAAGGATTAAAGGGGAGTTGAGGAGAAACTTTTTCACCCAGAGGGTGATGGGGGTCTGGAACTCATTGCCTGAAAGGGTGGTAGAGGCAGAAACCCTAATCGCATTTAAAAAGTACTTGGATATGTATTTGAAGTGCCGTAACCTACATTAGGCTGTTTTGGCCGGTAGAGACACAATGGGCCGAATGGCGTCCTTCTGTGCCGTAAACTTCAATGATTCTATGTTCCAGACAAAACTTGGGCCAACTCGAGCAACTGTGGTGAAATAATCGGTGGAGCAGGGTTCGGAGCTTGGTTATTTTTGGTAGTATGAAAGGGGGGAAGCATCACCATCCCATCTCAATCGTGGGAGGTTCGCGCACAGGATGGTGGGACTCAATCTTTTCATATTACACACGGCTCCAACCTTTGCAGGTCTTCACACTCTCACTCATCCAAACTTCCAAACGAAGGGGAGAAACGGAACCTCGTTTTGTCGGGTTTTCAGGCGTGGCCAGCCCAGTTTCACGTGCATTTTGGGTGCAAGTTCCCAACTATTTCAGAGTTGAGTTGGAATCTCTCGTGCTCGATCATCTGCACCCAAAATTGGGTGGCTGCCATATTGGATCAGGCGACTTTCAGGTGTTGGGCCGATTGTTTTTGCAAATCTGTTTCCTACACACATCTGCTTGTAGAGCGCTGATTGCAAGTACAAATGGGCGGAGCTTGTGCCGTTACCAGCGGCCTCCCCCCTCCCCCCACCCCAGGCTTCTCAAAAGTGACCTACAGGCCACTGGTGGCCTGGGCTCTCGCCTCCCCTCCCCACCATCACAGGATAGCCTCCAGCCCCCCCCCCCCCCCGCCCCCCCCCCACCTCCCGCCACTCCAGGGCCTACCTGAGGGCCGTAGCCTACATCACAGGCGCTGCAGATGGAACCAGGGAGCTGCATCCTGACGCATTATTGCCGCCCGCAACTCACCGGCTCTACAGAGATAAAGGCTCGATGTCAAATGTGGCACGTGCCTCAGGCGGGCACGGACCTGGGGGAGGGGGGGGTGGGGAGCGTGTGGGGGTGTGCGGAGGAAGCGCTCCACCAAGTGGGCGACAAAAAAGAAAGACTTGCATTTATATAGCACCTTTCACGACCACCAGACATCTGAAACCGCTTTACAGCCAATGAAGCACTTTTGGAGTGTAGTCACTGTTGTAATGTAGCAAACGCGGCAGCCAATTTGTGCACAGCAAGCTCCCACAAACAGCAAAGTCATAATGACCAGATAATCTGTTTTTTGTTTTGTTGATTGAGGGATAAATATTGGCCAGGACACCGGGGATAACTTCCCTGTTCTTCTTCAAAATAGTGCTATGGGATCTTTTACATCCACCTGAGAGAGCAGACAGGGTCTCGGTTTAACAGCTCATTTGAAGGACAGCACCTCCAACAGTGTGGCACTCCCTCTGCATGGTACTGGAGTGTCAGCCTGGATTTTTGTGCTCAATTCCCTGGAGTGGGATTTGCACCCACAGCCTTGTGACTCAGAGGTGAGGGTGCTAACCACTGAGCCACTGGGTGACACTGTCCAATTGCTTAACCAATGATGTCATGTATTCTACATGGCAACTGTTGGTACTAGCATAAGGTGTGCCACCAGAGGGCACAGCAGTGGGAGACTTGTAGGTTACCTGTACAGGTGTGCCTGGCCTAGTATAAAAGGCAGGCCACCAGGTGTGATCCTCACTCTGAAGTTAACTAATAAAGGACTAAGGTCACTGTAGTTCAAGTACAACACACTGCCTCGTGGAGTCATTGTTAGAGCATCTAAGGATACTACAAATATCTTCATCCATAGCCTCCGCAAGTCTAAAACATTCAGTGCCGAGCAAGGACTGATGAGCTAAAGGTCGGAACACGTAAATGGAAAAATATAAAATCACGAGTGATTGCCACTTGTATTTCTCATACGTGCAATATATTCCATGTCTTCTCAATCCCAATCACCGTTTCTGTTCATACTGGCACACAATCAAGCATTTTGTTTATGCCAAACATGATGAATATTTTTCTCATCAAAATAAATTCCTCCCTTCAGATGAATTTTGTCTGGCTATTTGTGCTTGTACCAATATTTCCTATCAAATAACAAGTCATAAAAATAGGTCAAAAGGATGAACAATATTTGAGTGAATAGATACTTAGTGCACCAATATTACAATCTTCACTCACAGTACATTGTACTCAGTATAACCGTACATCACCTTATGTTCAATTTCGTTTCCTACATTACAACAGTGACTACACTTCAAAAGCACATCATTGGTGGTAAAGTGCGTTGTGATACCCTGAGGTTGAGAGTAAGACATTATATAAATGCGAGTTCTCTCTTTCTATTGAACGATGCCACTGGCAAATAGAAGATTTTAAACGAATAACACTAAAATATGTTATACATATGACAGCAGTTTGACATAGAATCATAAAATCATAGAATGGTTACAGCTCAGAAGGAGGCCATTCGGCCCATCGAGCCCGTGCCGATTCTCCGCTAGGTCCACTCCCGCGCCCTTTCCCCGTAACCCTGTAATCTTGTTTCCTTCAGGTACTTATCCAACTCCCTTTTGAAAACCACAATTGAATCTGCCTCCACCACCCTTTCAGGCAGTGCATTCCAGATCCTAACCACTTGCTGCATAAAAAGTTTTTACTCATGTTGCCTTTGCCAATCACCTTACATGAATTTCATTATTTCCCCCGTCTCCCAAATGTTATTCACTTATCAGACATATTTGATTAACATAAAAAATGTACTGGTTACTAAAGAAAGTCTGATTTATGGTTAGGGGCGATGTAAAAATTTATGAACTTATTAATTTTTAGCCTAAACATTCTCTCCCTCCACCACCAGCGCACCGTGGCTGCAGTGTGTACCATCTACAAGATGCACTGCAGCAACTCGCCAAGGCTTCTTCGCCAGCACCTCCCAAACCCGCGACCTCCACCGCCTAGAAGGACAAGGGCAGCAGGCGCCTGGGAACACCATCACCTCCACATTCCCCTCCAAGTTACACAGCATCCTGACTTCGACATATATCGGCCGTTCCTTCATCGTCGCTGGGTCAAAATCCTGGAACTCCCCCCCTTAACAACGCTGAGGGGGGTGCCTTCACCATGCGGACTGCAGCGGTTCAAGAAGGCGGCTCACCACCACCTTCTCAAGGGGCAATTAGGGATGAGCAATAAATGCCGGCCTTGCCAGTGACGGCCACATCATGAGAATCATTTTTTTTAAATGACTAGCAATAAGACCCAAGGCAAACAGCAAATTAGATTACACAGTCTGATCCAGGAACAGCCAAATATTTAACGTAGGCAAACAGTGAACAATTTAAATTTACATCTAAACTCATTTTGAAACAATAATTAAATGTATTCGTTTAAGATGAATGACTCAAATGTAATCTCCTTAGTGGTTGTAGTATGAGAAGGTATTATATTAATTTAAAAAACTACAAATAAGCTCTGATTACAGGATAATTGACAAAATAATTGTATTTTTAATATGGTTAAATTGATGATTTGTTAGGAAGGAACAGCTGTGAGAAATGTATCGAGTATTGTTAATTACAATGCTTGATATTGTATTCAAACTAATGAGCAAGACTTTAAGATGTATATTCAAGAGGTAGAGCGCAAATTGTGCTTGAAATTGCGCTGTTTCTCTCAAGTGAAGATCTGGTTCAAGTTGCATGTCTTCGGTCCCTGCCACAAACTCTGTTCCCTAGCCACCGACTCCATCCCTCTCCCCGGCATCTGTCTGAGGCTGAACCAGACAGTTCACAACCGTGGTGTCATATTTGAGCCCAAGATGAAACTTGCGACCAATATCTGCGCTATCGCTAATACCGCCTACTTCCACCTCCATAGCATCACCTGACTACGCCTCTGCCTCAGCTCATTCGCTGCTGAAGAAACCCCCAGACTTGACTATTCCAACACACTCCTGGCCGGCCTCCCACATTCTACCTTCCGTAAACTCGAGGTCATGCAAAATTCTGCTGCCCATCTCCTAACTTGCACCAAGTCCTGCTCACCCATCACCCCCGTGCTCGCTGACCGACATTGCCTCCCGGTTAAGCAAGGCCTCGATTTCACAGTTCTCCTCCTTATTTTCAACTCCATCTTTGGCCTCGGCCTTCCCTAGCTCTGTAATCTCCTTCAGCCTCACAACCCCCCACCGGAGATGTCTGCACTCCTCTAATTCCGACCTCTTGAGCATCGGCAAATTTGATTGTTCCAGCATCGGTGGCCGTGCCTTCAGCTTCCTAGGCCCAAAGCTCTGGAATTCCCTCCCTAAACCTCTCCACCTCTCCATCTCTGCCTTACTCTCCTCCTTTAAGATACTCCATAAAACCAAGCTTTTGGTCATAGAAACATAGAAATTTACAGCGCAGTAGGAGGCCATTTTGGCCCATCATGCACACAAGCCGACAAAGAGCCACACGGCCCTTGGTCAGCAGCCCTGAAGGTTACATATCATAGAAACATAGAAACATAGAAAATAGGTGCAGGAGTAGGCCATTCGGCCCTTCTAGCCTGCACTGCCATTCAATGAGTTCATGGCTGAACATGCAACTTCAGTACCCCATTCCTGCTTTCTCATCATGCCCCTTGATCCCCCTAGTAGTAAGGACTTCTTCTAACTCCTTTTTGAATATATTTAGTGAATTGGCCTCAACAACTTTCTGTGGTAGAGAATTCCACAGGTTCACCACTCTCTGGGTGAAGAAATTCCTCCTCATCTCGGTCCTAAATGGCTTACCCCTTATCCTTAGACTGTGTCCCCTGGTTCTGGACTTCCCCAACATTGGGAACATTCTTCCTGCATCTAACCTGTCTAACCCCGTCAGAATTTTAAAGGTTTCTATGAGGTCCCCTCTCATTCTTCTGAACCCCAGTGAATACAAGCCCAGTTGATCTAGTCTTTCTTGATAGGTCAGTCCCGCCATCCCGGGAATCAGTCTGGTGAACCTTCGCTGCACTCCCTCAATAGCAAGAATGTCCTTCCTCAGGTTAGGAGACCAAAACTGTACACAATAATCCAGGTGTGGCCTCACCAAGGCCCTGTACAACTGTAGCAACACCTCCCTGCCCCTGTACTCAAATCCCCTCACTATGAAGGTCAACATGCCATTTGCTTTCTTAACCGCCTGCTGTACCTGCATGCCAACCTTCAATGACTGATGTATCATCATCATCATCATAGGCAGTCCCTCAGAATCGAGGAAGACTTGCTTCAACTCTTAGAATGAGTGCTGAGGTGCCTGAACAGTCCATTACGAGAGCCACAGTCTCTGCCGCAGGTGGGACAGGTAGTCGTTGCGGGTAAGGGAGGGTGGGACAGGTTTGCCGCACGCTCTTGCGCTGCCTGCGCTTGTTTTCTGCATGCTCTCAGCGATGAGACTCAAGGAGCTCAGCGCCCTCCCGGATGCGCTTCCTCCACTTACAGCAGTCTTTGACCAGGGACTCCCAGGTGTCAGTGGGGATGTTGCACTTTATCAGGGAGGCTTTGAGGGTTTCCTTGAAACGTTTTCTCTGCCCGCCTTTGGCTCGTTTGCCATGAAGGAGTTCCGAGTAGAGCGCTTGCTTTGGGAGTCTTGTGTCTGTCATGCGGACGATGTGGCCTGCCCAGCGTAGCTGATCAAGTGTGGTCAGTGCTTCAATGCTGGGGATGTTGGCCTGGTCGAGGACATTAACGTTGGTGCGTCTGTCCTCCCAGGGGATTTGTAGGATCTTTCGGCGATATGCAAATGTGTTTAAGCGGAACAACAACAACCACAATTTGTATTCATATAGCGCCTTTAACATAGTAAACCATCCCAAGGCGCTTCACAGGAATATCATCAAGCAAAATTTGACACTGAGCCACATAAGGAGACATTAGGGCAGTGGGATGGAGTGCAGAATTATAAGGGGTCTCGCAGTCGTGTAAGGTGGACTGGTTGGGCTGGGTGCTCTTTGCCTTTCTGCCATTTCCCATATCTCGGGAGCCTCTTATCAACAAGAGCAGACATCGATGAGGCGCTTCAACACCGCCTCCAGTGCACCAGCGCAGCCTTCGGCCACCTGAAGAAAAGAGTGTTCGAAGATACAATATATATTAATGATTTAAATGAAGGAATTGAATGTAATATCTCCAAGTTTGCAGATGACACTAAGCTGGGTGGCAGCGTGAGATGTGAGGAGGATGCTAAGAGGCTGCAGGGTGACTTGGACAGATTAGGTGAGTGGGCAAATACATGGCAGATACAGTATAATGTGGATAAATGTGAGGTTATCCACTTTGGTGGTAAAAACAGGAAGGCAGAATATTATCTGAATGGTGACAGATTAGTAAAAGGGGAGATGCAACGAGACCTGGGTGTCATGGTACATCAGTGATTGAAAGTTGGCATACAGGAACAGCAGGCGGTGAAGAAGGCAAATGGCATGTAGGCCTTCATAGCGAGAGGATTTGAGTATAGGAGCAGGGAAGTCTTACTACAGTTGTACAGAGCCTTGGTGAGGTCACACCTAGAATATTGTGTACAGTTTTGGTCTCCTAAACTGAGGAAGGACATTCTTGCTATTGAGGGAGTGCAGCGAAGGTTCACCAGACTGATTCCTGGGATGGCAGGACTGACATATGAAGAAAGACTGGATCGACTAGGCTTATATTCACTGGAATTTAGAAGAATAAGAGGGGATCTCATAGAAACATATAAAATTCTGACGGGATTTGACATGTTTGGTGTAGGAAGAATGTTCCCGATGTTGGGGAAGTCCAGAACTAGGGGTCACAGTCTAAGGATAAGGGGTAAGCCATTTAGGACCGAGATGAGGAGAAACTTCTTCACTCAGAGAGTTGTGAGCAAGTGGAATTCTGTACCACAGAAAGTTGTTGAGGCCAGTTCATTCGATATATTCAAAAGGGTGTTAGATGTGACCCATACGGCTAAAGGGATCAAGGGGTATGGAGAGAAAACAAAAATGGGGTACTGAAGTTCATGATCAGCCATGATCATATTGAATGGTGGTACAGGCTCGAAGGGCTGAATGGCCTACTCCTGCACCTATTTTCTATGTTTCTATGTTTCTAAGACCAGGCCCTCAAATCTACCACCAAGCTCATTGTCTACAGGGCTGTAGTAATACTCACCCTCCTGTATGGCTCAGAGACATGGACCATGTACAGTAGACACCTTAAGTCACTGGAGAAATAACACCAACGATGTCTCCGCAAGGTTACATATAAACCTACGAACAATGAACAAAGGCAGAAACGCAAAGAGGACCCGGCCCGGCCAGTCCGCCTCACACAACTGCGACATCCCTTATACTGAAACGCTCTGCACTCCACCCCATCTGCCCTAATATCTCCTTATGTGGCTCAGTGTCAAATTTTGCTTGATGATATTCCAATGAAACGCCTTGGGATGGTTTACTATGTTAAAGGTGCTATATGAATACAACTTGTGATTGTTGTTGTTCTGCTCAAACACATTTGCATATCGGCGAATGAATCATGTATGAATCAACGCAATCAGGCAGTGTAATAGAACATGATTATTATATATTTTTTCCTTGCATTAAAATGTATTCCTTGATTTATTTAAGTGTGTGAACTGGTGCAGTTTTATTCCTACAGCTGAAAATGGGTTTATCACAAAACATAAGCATTTTTAATAAGAGTGTCGAGTCCACCACCTGTGAGTAACCCCATTTTAAATCACTGAAAATTACTTCATAAAGCTACACTGAACCATTTACTAATTTCACTGGTGTACACTCGTTAGTTTCTTCGAAAATATTTAATAACTTCCAAGAGCCCGTGTGCCTAAAAAGCAGCCTATTGTAAGAGCCCCCTCGAAGGGCGCAAGCGCACACAATTAGCGTAAACTTGCCATGTTATTCCGATCAGGGACATGGCCAGTTTTGTGGGTGGGGCCAGCTTCCAGCGCGATGTTTTTTAAAGCAGTGTTAAATGGCGGAAACTCGATTTGTGCTGGGCTTAACTTGCGTTTGAAATTCCCCGATCTTTTACGCTGGTCTGTCAAATTTCAGGTGAATTGCGCTGAAAAAAACAACACAACCGAGCGGAACCTCGAGGCCTTTGTCCAAGTGTTAGCTGTGGCTCAGTGGACAGCACTCTCGCCTCTGAAATGGAAGATTGCGGGTTCAAAGTCCCACACCAGAAACTTAAGCACAAAAATCTAAGCTGACACTCCAGTGCAGTGCTGAGGGAATGCTGCACTGTCAGAGGTGCTGTCTTTCAGATGAGGTGTTAAACTGCAGCCTTATCTGCTCTCTCGGGCGGATGTAAAAGATCCCATGGCACTGTTTTGCAGAAGAGCAGGGGCGTTATCCCCGGTGTCCTGGCCTATATTTATCCCTCAATCAACATAACAAAAACAGATGATCTGGTTCACACTGCTGTTTGTGGGAGTGTGCTTGTGCATAAATTGGCTGTTACGTTTCCCACATTACAACAGTGACTACACTCCAAAAGTATTTCATTGGGTGTAAAGTGCTGTGCGACATCCGATGGTCATGAAAGGCGCTATATAAATGCAAATCTTTCTTTATTTTATTTTTGCAGACACTTACCAAGAAATGAGATTTGGTGTAAAGGTTTTTTTTAACAATACTTTAATTAGGATAACAATACGTATTTACTTAAAACGAAGAAATTATTTACCATTAATTGAATCAAAATGAAAGGGAATGGAAGCCAAAACTTATTTCAATTATGAAATCATTTGCAATGCATGCTCTGGACCTTCAGAAGAATGTGAGTAGTACAGATATGGGAAGGAGATATGAAAATAAGAAAGAGGAGCAAGAATAGGTCATTTGGCCTCTCGAGCCTGCTCCGCCATTCAATAAGATCATGGCTGATCTTCTACCTCAACTCCACATTCCTGCACTATCCCCATATTCCTTGATTCCCTTAATATCCAAACATCTATCGATCTCTGTCTTGAATATACTCAAAGACTGAGCCTCCACAGCCCTCTGCGGTAGAGAATTCCAAAGATTCACCACCCTCCGAGTGAAGAGGATTCTCCTCATCTCAGTCCAAAATGGCCGACCCCTTATTCTGAGACTGTGACCCCTGGTTCTAGTCTCCCCAGCCAGAGGAAACATCCTCCCTGCATCTACCCTGTCAACAAGCCCTATCAGAATTTTGTGTGTTTCAATGAGATCACCTCTCATTCTTCTAAGCTCTAGAGAATATAGGCTTAGTCTACTCAATCTCTCCTCATAGGACAATCCCCCCATCACAGGAATCTCTCAGAAAATTTAGCAGGAAACATAAAAAAGCAAATTATAATAGAAATGGAGAAAAATTGCAAAGTGTTGCAATACAGAGGGACCTGGGGGTCCTTGTGCATGAAACACAAAAAGCTAGTATGAAGGTACAGCAAGTAATCAGGGAGGCAAATGGAATGTTAGCCTTTATTGCAAGGGGGATAGAGTATAAAAGCAGGGAAGTCTTGCTACAACTGTACGGGGTATTGGTGAGGCCACACCGAGAGTACTGCGTGCAGTTTTGGTCTCCGCAATTAAGGAAGGATACACTTGCATTGGAGCCTGTTCAGAGAAGGTTCACTAGGTTGATTCTGGAGATGAGGGGGTTAACTTATGAGGAAAGGTTGAGTAGATTGGGTCTCTACTCATTGGTGTTCAGAACAATGAGAGGTGATCTTATCGAAACATATAAGATTATGAGGGGGCTCGACAAGGTGGATGCAGAGAAGATATTTCCACTCATAGGGGAAACTAAAACTAAGGGGTATAGTCTCAGAATAAGGGGCCACCCATTTAAAACTGGGATGAGGAAGAATTTCTTCTCTCAGAGGGTTGTAAATCTGTGGAATTCTCTGTCCCAGAGAGCTGTGGAGGCTGGGTCATTGAATATAATTTAAGGCAGAGATTGACAGATTTTTGAACGAAGGGAATAAAGGGTTATTGGCAGCGGGCAGGGAAGTGGACCTGAGTCCATGATCAGATCAGCCATGATCTTATTAGATGGCGGAGCAGGCTCAAGGGGCCAAATGGCCCACTCTGCTCCTATTTCGTATGTTCTTATACTGAGGGGGCTCGACAAGGTAGATGCAGAAAGGATGTTTCCACTTGTGGGGGAATCTAGAACTCGAGGGCATAGTTTAAAATAAGGGGTCGCTCATTTAGAATGGAGATGAGAAGGAATTTCTTCTCTTGGAGGGTCGTAAGTCTGTGGAATTCTCTGACCCAGAGAGTTGTGGAGGCTGGGTCATTGAATATATTTAAGGTGGAGATAGACAGATTTTTGAATGATAAGGGAGTGAAGGCTTATGGGGAGCGGGCAGGGAAGTGGAGCTGAGCCCAAGATCAGATCAGCCATGATCTTATTAAATGGTGGAGCAGGCTCAAGAGGCTATTAGGCTACTCCTGCTCCTATTTCTTATGTTATGTAGTCTGGTGAACCTTCGCTGCACTCCCTCTATATAAGTGGACAAGTGATTGTGATCAGACTCATCAGCGGTCAATATCTTTGGGGCCTTCTCATTTTAGCTATGTTTACAGGTGGCAGAGGTTATGTGGAGGCTGGAACTTTAAGGAGACAAGAAAGGCAGGGAAATTAGGGTAGATAGGGCAGTATGGGTCCAGTTGGGTGCTAACGACACCTAAGCTCAGGAAGGCAAAAGGGACATCTTTTCATTCAGGAAGGTACTAAAGTTTGGTAAACAGTTTCTGCCCCATGAGAAGCCTCAGGGGTAGAAAATTTGAAAGATTCACAATCCTCGAAGTGAAGAAATTTCTCCTCATCTCAGTCCTAAATAGCCACCCCATTATCCTGACCCCTAGTTCTAGACTCTGCAGCCAAAGGAAACATCCTACCTGCATCTACCCTGTCAAGGACCGTGAAGAAGGGTGCTTGAGTGTGAAGGAAGCGCAGAGACAGTGGTGAAGTCTCGAGGTGACTGCAAGGCTGCTTGCAGTCTCCATGAAATGACCAGGTTTGATGAGAGAGAAGGAGTTGTGTTTGAACAGCAGCTCTTGCAGGTAGAACCATTTGCACTGAGCCAATCGTTTATGGGAATACAGGAGCTGGAGACCGTGAGGAGCTGGAGTTCAGGGAAAGTATCAAAGTGGGGCAGACAGAGGCAGGTCAAAGTGGACAAGCACAGACTCGAATTTTTGGAATTCTGTACCGAGAGAACTGTGGATGCTCAGGCACTGAGTATATTCAAGGCTGAGATCGATAGATTTTTGGATGCTAATGGAACCAGTCAGAGAGGCGGGAGATCGAGGAGCAATGTTGGTGAGGCCTATAAAGGCCAGCGGGGAGTTCGTGAGGCAGTCGGAGAGGCGGGAGATCGAGGAGCAACGTTGGTGAGGCCTATAAAGGCCCAGCTGGTGCAGCTGCAGCTTGGGCGAGAAGGCAAAAAAGAAGTAGAATGAAATTCAAAGGTGACGTCACAGCCAAGGGAGTAAGTGATTGGTTGGTGATTGGTAAGTAGTTTTTCTTTTACTTTACTATAGCAGTCAGTAACATTTAGCATTGTTGTTGCCAAATTAAGTCTATCTAGGGTTTAAGTCATGGTAAGACAGCTCGGACACGTGTTATGCTCCTCCTGTACTACGTGGGAAGTCAGGGACGCCTCCGGTGTCCCTGATGACTACGTGTGCAGGAAGTGTATCCGCCTCCAGCTCCTGACGGACTGCATTGCGGCACTGGAGCTACGGGTGGATTCACTCTGGAGCATCCACGATGCTGAGAATGATGTGAATAGCATGTTTAACGAGTTGGTCTCATCACAGGTAAAGATTACACAGCCAGATAGTAAATGGGTGACCAACAGGAAGAACAGTGCAAGGGAGGTAGTGCAGAGGTCCCCTGCGGTTATCCCCCTGCAAAACAGATACACCGCTTTGGGTACTGTTGAGGGGGATGATTCATCAGGGGAGGGCAGCAGCAGTCAAGTTTATGGCACATGGGTGGCTCTGCTGCACAGGAGGGCAGGAAAAAGAACGGGAGAGCGATAGTGATAGGGGATTCGATTGTAAGGGGAATAGATAGGCGTTTCTGCGGCCGCAACCGAGACTCCAGGATGGTATGTTGCCTCCCTGGTGCAAGGGTCAAGGATGTCTCAGAGCGGGTGCAGGAAATTCTGAAAAAGGAGGGTGAACAGCCAGTTGTCGTGGTGCATATAGGTACCAATGATATAGGTAAAAAATGGGATGAGGTCCTACGAGACGAATTTAGGGAGCTAGGAGCTCAATTAAAAAGCAGCACCTCAAAAGTAGTAATCTCAGGATTGCTACCAGTGCCACATGCTACTCAGAGTAGGAATTGCAGGATAGCTCGGATGAATACGTGGCTTGAGGAGTGGCGCAGAAGGGAGGGATTCAAATTCCCGGGACATTGGAACCAGTTCTGGGGGAGGTGGGACCAGTACAAACTGGACAGTCTGCTCCTGGGCAGGTCCGGAACCAATGTCCTTGGGGGAGTGTTTGCTAGTGCTGTTGGGGAGGAGTTAAACTAACATGGCAGGGGGATGGGAACCTATGCAGGGAGACAGAGGGAAATAAAATGGAGGCAGAAGCAAAAGATAGAAAGGAGAATAGTAAAAGTGGAGGGCAGATAAACCCAAGGCAAAAAACCAAAAGGACCACATTACAGCAAAATTCTAAAGGGGCAAAGTGTGTTAAAAAGACAAGCCTGAATGCTCTGTGCCTCAGTGCGAGGAGTATTCGGAACAAGGTGGACGAATTAACTGCGCAGACAGCAGTTAACGGAGATGATGTAATTGGCATCACGGAGACATGGCTCCAGGATGACCAAGGCTGGGAATTCAACATCCAAGGGTATTCAACATTTAGGAAGGATAGACAGAGAGGAAAGGAGGTGGGGTGGCGTTGCTGGTTAAAGAGGAAATTAATGTAATAGTAAGGAGGGACATTAGCCTGGATGATGTGGAATCGGTATGGGTGGAGCTGCAGAATTCCAAAGGGCAGAAAACATTAGTGGGAGTTGTGTAAATACCACCAAACAGTAGCAGTGAGGTTGGGGACAGCATCAAACAAGAAATAAGGAATGTGTGCAATAAAGGTCCAGCAGTTATCATGGGTGACTTTAATCTACATATTGATTGGGCAAACTAAACTGGTAACAATGTCGTGGAAGAGGATTTCCTGGAGTGTATTAGGGATGGTTTTCCAAACCAATATGTCGAGGAACCAACTAGAGAGCAGGCCATCCTAGACTAGGTGATGTGTAATGAGAAAAGACTAATTAGCAATCTTGTTGTGCGAGGCCCTTGAGGAAGAGTGACCATAATATGGTAGAATTCTTTATTAAGATGGAGAGTGACACAGTTAATTCGGAAACTAGGGTCCTGAACTTAAGGAAAGGTAACTTCGACTGTATGAGGTATGAATTGGCTAGAATAGACTGGCAAAGGATACTTAAAGGGTTGACGGTGGATAAGCAATGGCAAACATTTAAAGATCACATGGATGAACTTCAGCAATTGTACAACCCTATCTGGAATAAAAATAAAACGGGGAAGGTGGCTCAACTATGGCTAACAAGGGAAATAAAGGATAGTGTTAAAGCCAAGGAAGAGGCATATAAATTGGCTAGAAAAAGCAACAAACCTGAGGACTGGGAGAAATTTAGAATTCAACAGAGGAGGACTAAGGGTTTAATTAAGAGGGGGCAAATAGAGTACGAGAGGAAGCTTGCAGGGAACATAAAAATGGACTGCAAAACCTTCGATAAATATGTAAAAGGTTAGTGAAGACAAAATGTACGTTCTTTGCAGTCAGATTTTGGTGAATTTATAGTGGGGAACAAAGTAATGGCAGACCAATTGAACCAATACTTCGGTTCTGTCTTCACGAAGGAAGACACAATAAACCTTCCGAATGCACTAGGGGACAGAAGGGTCTAGTGAGAAAGAGGAACTGAAGGATATCCTTATTAGGTGGGAAATTGTGTTTGGGAAATTGATGGGATTGGAGGCCGATAAATCCCTGGGGCATGATAGCCTGCATCCCAGAGTACTTAAGGAAGTGGCCCTAGAAATAGTGGATGAATTGGTGATCATTTTCCAACAGTCTATCGAATCTGGATCAATCCCTATGGACTGGAGTGTAGCTAATGGAACATCACTTTTTAAAAAAGGAGGGAGAGAGAAAATGGGTAATTATAGACTGGTTAGCCTGACATCAGTAGTGGGGAAAATGTTGGAATCAATCATTAAGAATGAAATAGCAGCGCATTTGGAAACCAAGTCAGCATGGATTTATGAAAGGGAAATCATGCTTGACGAATCTGCTGGAATTTTTTGAGGATGTAACTAGTAGAGTGGACAAGGGAGAACCAGTGGATGTGGTGTATTTGGACTTTCAAAAGGCTTTTGACAAGGTCCCACACAAGAGATTGGTGTGCAAAATCAAAGCGCATAGTATTGGGGGTAATGTACTGACGTGGATAGAGAACTGGTTGGCAGACAGGAAGCAGAGAGTCGGGATAAGCGGATCCTTTTCAGAATGGCAGGCAGTGTCTAGTGGGGTGCTGCAGGGCTCAGTGCTGGGACTCCAGCTCTTTACAATATATATTAACGATTTAGATGAAGGAATTGAGTGTAATATCTCCAAGTTTGCGGATGACACTAAATTGGGTGGTGGTGTGAGCTGTGAGGAGGACGCTGAGAGGTTGCAGGGTGACTTGGACAGGTTAGGTGAGTGGGCAAATGCATGGCAGATGCAGTATAATGTGGATAAATGTGAGGTTATCCATTTTGGGGGCAAAAACACGAAGGTAGAATACTTTCTGAATGGCGGCAGATTAGGAAAAGGGGAGGTGCAACGAGACCTGGCTGTCATGGTTCATCAGTCAGTGAAAGTGGGCATGCAGGTACAGCAGGCGGTAAAGAAGGCAAATGGTATGCTGGCCTTCATAGCTAGGGGATTTGAGTATAGGAGCAGGGAGGTCTTACTGCAGTTGTACAGGACGTTAGTAAGGCCTCACCTGGAATATTGTGTTCAGTTTTGGTCTCCTAATCTGAGGAAGAACGTTCTTGCTATTGAGGGAGTGCAGCGAAGGTTCACCTGACTGATTCCAGGGATGGTTGGACTGTCATATGAGGAGAGACTGGATCAACTGGACCTTTATTCACTGGAGTTTAGAAGGATGATAGGGGATCTCATAGAAACATATAAGATTCTGACAGTACTGGACAAGTTAGATGCGGGTAGAATGGTCCCGATGTTGGGGGAGTCCAGAACCAGGGGACACAGTCTAAGGATAAGGAGTAGGCCATTTAGGACTGAGATGAGGAGAAACTTCTTCACTCAGAGAGTTGTTAGCCTATGGAATTCGCTGCCGCAGAGAGTTGTTGATGCCAGTTCATTGGATATATTCAAGAGGGAGTTAGATATGGCCCTTGCGGTTAAGGGCATCAAAGGGTATGGAGAGAAAGCAGGAAAGGGGTACTGAGGGAATGATCAGCCATGATCCTAATGAATGGCGGTGCAGGCTCAAAGAGCCGAATAGCCTACTCCTGCACCTATTTTCTATGTTACTATGTTTCTATATAGGGATAATGCGGGATGGTGGAGTTGACGGGGAAGATCAGGCATGATCTTATTGAATGGCGGAGCAGGCTCGAGGGGCAGAATGGCCGACTCCTGCTCTTATTGCTTATATTTTTATGTAGAGTATGTGAAAAGATAAAGTTAATCCACAGTGTAATATATGCACCTGTGAGTACCCCCACAGGTTTGTAGAGCTGTTGCCACAAAAAAAATATATAAAAAAAGAGGCCAGTTAAAAGTGTCTGGAGTGTCCCCCAGATCGGAGGGGCACTTTATCTAATGTTTATTTTGTTCCACCCCGCCCCAAAAGAGTTGTAGAGCTGTTGCATTGTGAGTGGCTTAGCCAGTCACGTGATGTTCACAAGACTCATTAAAGCCCCAGTCAGTTGGGCCTAGGTCATCCACCATGAGGTGTGCAGTTGTGAGCCTAGTGGATGATATGGTAATGTGTAGTGTGATTGTTAAGCCTTTGTTAATAAACCAACTAGTTCTTAATGGCAATGTGTTACCATGAATTCTTAAGCAGAGAACCCATGACGCAAATAGTTTACACCCAGCAATGTAAAACAGTGGACAACCAATTGGATAAGCAGCAGGGTATATACCCGGAGAGAGCCAGCAGTGTGGGCCATGATTGGTGCTGTGGAGGATGCCCAAGTTTGAACAAAGGGAGCTGATAGGTCCATCGAGGTTCAATGGAGGAGTAGCAACAAATGCGGTCAGAGATTGGCACCGGGTTTTGCAGAGCAAGGAGGGGACCTTTAGGAACCAGCTCTCCAACTTGAGGAGGGCTCTAATACTAAACTCCATAAGCAATAATAAACATTCTTATTATATAAACAGAGAATGCTGCAAGCTCTCAGCAGGTCAGGCAGCATCTGTGGCACGAGACACAGAGTTAACGTTTCAGGTCGATGACCTTTGGTCAGAACTGGAAAATGTCACAGATGTAACAGGTTTTAAGCGAGCGCAGAGGTGGGGAAAGTGGGGAAAGACGGTAAGAACAAAAGGGAAGGTCTGTGATAAGGTGGAAGGCAGAAGAGATTAGACAAACAGAAGAATCATTACCAACCCTGCTCTCCGAATAAATGGGGCCAGAGGTCATGATCTGAAATTGTTGAATTCGATGGCGAGTGCGGAAGGCTGTAAGGTGCCTAATCGAAAGATGAGGTGCTGTTCCTCGAGCTTACGTTGAGCTTCATTGGAACAGTGTAGGAGGCCGGGGACAGAGAGGTCAGAGTGGGAATAGAGCGAATAATTAAAGTGACAGGCGATCGGAAGCTCGGTGTCACGCTTACGGACTGAACGGAGGTGTTCCACAAAGCGGTCACCCAATCTACGTTTGGTCTCCCCAATGTAGAGGAGAGTGCATCATGAGCAGTGAAGCAACCTTATTTATCTTTCCACCATGTTAGCAGTTAGGACATGAGGACATGGTTCTAGCTGCTGCTGGTTGTGCTCAGACACCTGCAACGTGTTGGCTCGTACTGTTTGTGACAGTGCATGGGTGCAAAGGTTCCGTGTGCACTTCACAGCTGCTCAGGGTTCTAGAGAGCCGTGGAGTATCTGATAAGGTTTAACGGCACGGCTGGGAGAGATTCCTGAGAGAAGGCAGTGGTTCGAGATCATTGGAGACAAAGTACACAGCTGAAAGAGTTCCTTAAACTTTCACACTCCATCGCATGTCATGCAGAAAGTTTAAAGGCCAAAGCAGTCAACCAACACAAAATGGAAGAAATGGACCAAGAAAGAGAAGAATAAGAGAGAGAGAGAAAGAGAGAGAGAAATAAAGGGAAAGTGTAACAAAGACACAGGAAGGGAAGGTGACATTTTATACGTTCACTGAAAGAAATATTGCAATAAACTTCAGTATTAAACTACAGTTCAGAGAAGGTTCACCAGGTTGATTCCTGAGATGCAGCAGCAGGACATTTGGAAAAGCATAATTCAGTCAAGCAGAGTCAGCATGGTTTTATGAAAGGGAAATCATGTTTGACAGATTTACTGGAGTTCTTTGAGGATGTAACGAGTAGGGTGGATAAGGGGGAACCAGTCTATTTGGATTTCCAGAAGGCATTCGATAAGGTGCCACATAAAAGGTTACTGCACAAGATAAATGTTCACAGGTTGGGGGTAATATATTAGCATGGATAGAGGATTGGCTAACTAACAGAAAACAGAGAATCGGGATAAATGAGTCATTTTCCGGTTGGCAAGCAGTGACTAGTGGGGTGCCACAGCCATTGGTGCTGGGGCCTCAACTATTTACAATCTATATTAATGACTTGGATGAAGGGACTGAGTCTAATGTAGCCAAGTTTGCTGATGATACAAAGATGGGTGTGAAAGCAAATTGTGAGGAGGATACAAAAAATCTGCAAAGGGATATAGACAGGCTAAGTGAGTGGGCAAAAATTTGGAAGATGGAGTATAATGTGGGGAAATGTGTGGTTATCCACTTTGGCAGAAAAAATAAAAAAGCAAATTATTATTTAAATAGAAAAAAATTACAACATTCTGCAGTACAGCGGGACCTGAGGGTCCTTGTGCATGAAACACAAAAAGTTAGTATGCAGGTACAGCAAGTAATTGGGAAGGCCAATGGAATGTTGGCCTTTATTGCAAGGGGGATAGAGTATAAAAACAGAGAAGTCCTGCGACAACTGTAGGGTATTGGTGAGGCCACATCTAGAGTACTGCAAACAGTTTTGGTCTTCGTATTTAAGGAGAGCTATACTTGCATTGGCGGCAGTTTAGAGAAGGTTCACTCGGTTGATTCCTTAGCTGAAGCGTTTGACTTATGAAGAAAAGTTGAGTAGGTTGGGCCTATACTTATTGAAGTTTAGAAGAATGAGAGGTGATCATATTGAAACATATAAGACAATGAGGGGGCTCTACAAGGTAGATGCAGAGAGGGTGTTTCCCCTCGTGGGGGAATCTAGAACTAGGGTGCATAGTTTCAGAATAAGGGGCCGCTCATTTAAAACTGAGTTGAGGA
Source organism: Pristiophorus japonicus (assembly GCF_044704955.1). Lineage (NCBI taxonomy): Eukaryota > Metazoa > Chordata > Chondrichthyes > Pristiophoridae > Pristiophorus > Pristiophorus japonicus. Next base: position 526,631,189 of record NC_091977.1, on the reverse strand, counting down.
GGAATTTCTTCTCTCAGATGGTTATAAATCTGTGGAATTCTCTGCCCCAGAGAGCTGTGGAGACTGGGTCATTAAATATTTTTAAGGCAGAGATAGACATATTTTTGATTGATAAGGGAGTCAACGGTTATGGGGAGCGGGTGGGGAAGTGGAGCTGAGTCCATGATCAAATCAACCATGATTTTATTGAATGACGGAGCAGGCTCGAGGGGCCAAAGGGCCCACTCCTGCTCCTATTTCTTATGTTATTATGCTCTTTTGAAGGGGTTGTCATATGAAGAAATCTTGAGCAGGTTGGGCCTATTCTCATTGTAGTTTAGAAGAATGAGAGGTGATTTATTGAAACATGTAAGATACTGAGAGGGATTGACAGTGCAGATGCAGAGAGGATGTTTTCCCTTGTGGGGGAATCTAGAACTAGGGGGAATAGTTTCAGAATAAGGGGTCGCCCATTTAAAACGCAAATGAGGAGGAATTTCTTCTCTCAGAGGCTCGTGAATCTTTGGAATTCCCTGCCCCAGAGAGCTGTGGAGGCTGGGTCACTGAATACATTTAAGGCGGAGATAGACAGATTTTTGAATGATAAGGGAGTAAAGGGTTATACGGAGCGGGTAGAGAAGTGGAGCTGAGTCTGTAAAGTCCTTACTCTACAGCATGAAACCACACGAGGCACATTCTGGGGACAAGGTCACTCTGTGACCTGCTCTCTTTATTCACAGGACTCCAAAGACGATGACCCTGCGTGGGACCTCCCTTTTTATACCTGTGTGATCAGGTCAGGAGTGTCTCCCACAAGTTCACCCCTTGTGGTCAAGGTATGCATCTCGGTTGAGTGTATACAGTAGTACAGTGGTGTTACATTGTGGTTACATACATGACATCACCTTCCCCTCCAAAGTCTTATTGGGATCATAGGTTTAGTCTTTCGGTGGTCTACGCTCCCTCGTGGAGCGCCGCAGTTGGGGCTCTGGTTGTTGGATACTGACGTGAGTGTCTGTCACCTGTGGTGGTTCCGGCCTGTTTGGGCTGACTGCAGGGACTGTGCATTCTTCTGATTGCTCTTGTTGCTCGATCACTGGCGATGTTGTGAAATCCATCTCATGGTCTTCTTCAGGTTCCTCCGTGTCGGTGCTGAACCTTTTTTTTACTTGGTCCAGATGCTTACGGCATATCTGACCATTGTTAAGTTTTACCACGATGACCCGATTCCCCTCTTTGTCAATTACAGTGCCCTCAAGCCATTTGGGCCCCATGGCGTGTTTGAGGACGAATACAGGATCATTTATTTCTATACATCTCCCCCTCGAATTATGGTCATCGTACTCGTTTTGTGACTTGCGCTTGCCCTCAACTATGTTGGTCAGGACTGGGTGAATGAGGGACAACCGAGTTTTGAATGTCCGTTTCATTAGTAGCTCTGCAGGCGGGACCCCCGTGAGCGAATGCGGTTGGATCTAATGCGGCCAGCAGGAGGCGCGATAGGCGGCATTGTAGCGAGGGTCCTTGAATCCTGAGCATACCTTGCTTGATGATTTGGACGCACGTTCTGCCTGGCCATTGGAGGCCGGCTTGAACGGCGCAGTCCTGACGTGGTTGATGCGATTGCCCAACATAAACTCTCGGAATTCGTAGCTTGTGAAACATGGGCAGTTATCACTAACCAGGGTGTCCAGCAAGCCATGGGTTGCAAAGATCGCACGTAGGCTTTCCACGGTGGTGGATGATATGCATGAATTCAGAATGATGCACTCAATCCATTTAGAGTACGCATCTACCACAAAAAGGAACATCTGACCCATGAACGGGCCCGCGTAGTCAACATGAATGCGTGACCATGGCCTGGTGGGCCAGGGCCACGGGCTGAGCGGGGCCTTGCTGGGGGCATTGCCCAGCTGGGCACACGTCGTGCACCTGCGAACACAGTGTTCCAGGTCTGAATCAATTCCAGGCCACCAAACATGTGACCGGGCAATGACCTTCATCAGCACAATGCCTGGGTGCTCGCTGTGGAGTTCCCTGATGAATATGCCTCACTGCCCTTCTGGGGCATAACTACCTGGCTGCCCCATAGTAGGCAGTCGGCTTGGATTGAGAGATCATCCATCCGTCTGTGGAATGGTCTGACCTCCTCAGGGCATGCTCCGTGTGCGGGTGCCCAATCCCCAGTCAGCACACATTTCTTAATCAGGGATTGGAGGGGATCTCTGTTTGTCCAAATTTTGATCTGGTGGGCTGTGATAGGGGAGCCTGCGCTGTCAAAGACATCGACAGCCATGACCATCTCGGTGCTTTGCTCCGCTGCCCCCTCAGTGGTGGCCAGTGGAAGCCTGCTGAGCGCGTCAGCGCAATTTTCAGTGCCAGGCCGGTGCCGGATGGAGTAGTCATAAGCAGCCAGCGTGAGAGCCCATCGCTGTATGCGAGCTGATGTGTTGGCATTGATAGCCTTGCTGTCTGACAACAGGGATGTTAATGGCTTGTGGTCTGTCTCTAATTCAAACTTCCTACCAAAGAGGTACTGATGCATTTTTTTTACACCATAGACACATGCAAGCGCTTCCTTCTCGACCATCCCATATCCCCGTTCTGCTTGAGAGAGCGACCTGGAGGCATAAGCCACAGGTTGTAGTTAACCCTCAGCATTGCCCTGCTGCAACACGCACCCAACCCCATAGGATGATGCATCACATGTCAGAACGAATTTTTTACAGGGGTCGTACAGGGTCAACAACTTGTTTGAACAAAGTAGGTTTCGCGCGATCAAAAGCCCATTCCTGACAGTCCCCCCAAACCAATCGCAACCCTTATGCAGGAGCATGTGTAGCGGCTCCAAAAACGTGCTCAAGTTCGGCAGAAAGTTCCCGAAATAGTTCAACGGTCCCAGGAATGAACGCAACTCCGATGTGTTGCTGGGCCTGGGTGCTCGTCGAATCGCCTCTGTTTTGGATTCGGTGGGCTGAATTCCATCTGCAGCACCCCTCCTGCCCAGAAACTCAACCTCAGGAGCTAAGAACACACATTTACACCTCGAGTCGCAGGTCTACCCGGTCCAGTCGGCGTAGCACCTCCTCCAGGTTGTGGAGGTGTTCCTCGGTGTCTCAACCTGTGATGAGGATGTCGTCCTGGAATACGATTGTTCCAGGAATGGATTTAAGCAGGCTTTCCATGTTTCGTTGAAAAATTGCGGCCGCTGATCGAATGCCAAATGGGCACCTGTTATAAACGAACAGTTCCTTGCGCGTGGTGATGGTGGTCAGTAGTTTAGATTCGTCAGCCAGTTCCTGGGTCATATAGGCTGAAGTGAGGTCCAACTTGGTGAACAGCTTGCTGCCTGCCAGCGTGGCGAAAAGGTCCTCTGCTCTCGGGAGCGGGTATTGATCTTGTAGGGACACCGATTGATGGTGGCCTTGTAGTCGCCACAGATCCTGACAGAGCCATCCGTTTTTAGGACGGGACGATGGGGCTTGCCCAGTCGCTGAATTCAACAGGGGAGATGATGCCCTCTCTCAACAGCCAGTCCAATTCGCTCGTGATCTTTTCCCGCATCACATATGGCACCGCTCTGGCTTTGTGGTGCACTGGCCTGGCGTCCGGGGTGATGTGTATTACTACCTTAGTGCCTTTGAAAGTCCCGATGCCAGGTTGGAATAGTGAATCAAATTGTTGTCGGACTTGTGAGCACGAACTTCGCTCCACAGATGACATTGCATGAACATCCCCCATTTCCAGTTCATCTCGGCTAACCAGACCCTCCCCAACAGTGTGGGATCATTGCCCGGGACAATCCAGAGCGGCAGCCGATTCACTGACCCATTGTGTGTGATAGCCAACATTGCACTGCCTAGCACCGGAATGATTTCTTTAGTGTAAGTCCGTAATTGTGTCTCGATACGTGCTAATTTGGGTCTACTGGCTTTAAGTGGCCATAGCTTCTCAAATTGCTGCACTCCCATGAATGACTGGCTGGCCCCAGTGTCCAGCTCCATGCGTACTGGGATGCCATTTAATAAAACCCTCATCATCATTGATGGCGTTCTGGTGTATGAACTGTGAATATTCGCCACATGGACCCGCTGAACCTCGGCTTCCATCGATTTGCCCCAAAAGTCATCCTGCCTCAAAGAACCCTCTTCTGGTCCATCCACCTCATATATTAGTCTGGTTGCAGACTTCCTGCACATTCGAGCTAAATGGCCACTGAGATTGCAATTCCTGCAGATAAACTGTTGAAATCTGCAAGATCTTACTGAGTGTTTTCCCCCACACCTCCAGCATGAGTTAAAGTTTCCATTGTTGGGAACAAAGGGACTATGGCCAGGTATTCCACGCTGACTGTCCCTTTGACTGCTCTTAAGTACCCTATTAGTGGGTGTCAATGGCCCCATCCCAGGCCGCATTGTCCACTGTGATGGCGTGAATGTTCGTTCAGCCTGCCATTGTCTCTGTTGAAGTACTACTCTGGGGTCTATTGCTGCCTGGGGAATGTCGGACTACCCCTGCCTGCCTGCGGGGCTCTGAGTCGCATTGATGATGTTGACTCCCTGATCCATCGTTAGAGGCAGAATTACGCGCGTATATTATTTTCGTCTCTTCCTCCCCCGCCATGAAAGTTTGAGCCATCAACGCCACCGCTTCCAAGGTCAAATCCTTGGTCTCAATTAATTTGTGGAAAATTCCCACATGACCGATGCGCTCGATAAAGAAGTCCCTTAGCATTTCCCCCCTGCAGGCATCTGTGAACTTACAGAGACTGGCCAAACGCTGGAGGTCTGCTATGAAGTCCGGTATGCTCTGTCCTTCATGACATCGGTGGTTGTAGAATTTGTGTCGGGCCATGTGTATGCTACTCACCGGTTTGAGGTGCTCCCCGATCAATTTGGTAAGTTCTTCAAAGGTTTTGTCCGCTGGCTTTTCGGGTGCTAGTAAGTCCTTCATGAGCGTGTAAGTCTTTGGTCAAAAGATGAGCCCTGCGCTTGTCGGCCGCTGCATCCCCCAGCCATTATTTCGTAACAAAGCTTTGCTGAAGCCTCTCGACAAAATCGTCCCAGTCTTCCCCAGCACAGTACCGTTCCTCTGTGCTACCGGTGGCCATTCTCGTGGGCCGTGAATTCCCGTTTCTCGTCGCCAATGTAAAGTCCTTACTCTACAGCATGAAACCACACGAGGCACACTCTCTTTATTTACAGGACTTCAAAGACGATGACCCTGCATGGGACCTCCCTTTTTATACCTGTGTGATCAGGTAAGGAGTGTCTCCCACAAGTTCACCCCTTGTGGTCAAGGTGTGCATCTAGGTTGAGTGTATACAGTAATACAGTGGTGTTACATTGTGGTTACATACATGACAGAGTCCATGATCAGATCAGCCATGATCTTACTGAATTGCGGAGCAGGCTCAAGGGGCCAAATGGACTACTCCTGCTCTTATTTGTTATGTTATGTTAAGCTTTTATTGTAGATCTTTGACTAAAATTTCATAAAGGGGGAGTATATTTGTTGGGCTCTGGAGTCTGACTAGGGGACTGGTACTAATTGGATAACTCCTTCAAAGAGCCGGCACAGGCACGAAGAGCCAAATGGCCTCTATGATTTAGCACCAGTAGGAGAGTACCAGAGAAAAAATAGAAAAGCTGTGTGTAAACAATGTACAGCGGGAGAACAACAGAGTAAGAGAGATAGTTCTATTGAACTCTTAAAATCATGGTTGCATCAGGACCTTGGTAAGTGCAACAACTGCTGAAAGTGGGCTTTGGAGGAATATAACTGAACCTTTTTTATGTGCCCTTGGAAAATAAATGGAAAGATTGGAAAATGCATCAGACATCTTGTTACCTATCAATGTTTTAATGTTCCAGGGGATGGAGAGTCCCAGACTTCCTCTTGTGCAGAATAAATACTTCAGGGCATGAGTACTGAAGGTTAGAGGTTAGCACTGAGCAGCTCTTGCAGGTAGAACCATTTGTCCGAGCCGGAAAATATAAGCCGGATACCACAAGGAGCTGGAGTTGAGCGAAAGTATCAAAGTGGGGCAGAACAAGGCAGGTCAAAGTAAACAAGCATAGACATGAATCTTTGGAATACTCTACCCTAAAGGCCTGTGGATTAAAAAAAAAATTGTTCCTGGAATATGGGCGTCGCTGGCAAGGCCGGCATTTATTGCCCATCCCTAATTGCCCTTTGAGAATATTAGTAACACAAACCAGCCATGCCTTCTCCAGACATTTCAGAGGACAGTTAAAAGTCAGTCACATTGCTGTGGGTCTGGAGTCACTTGTAGACCAGACCTGTTAGCGCTGAGAGATCGTGGCGGAGGAGCGGTGAGAGATCGTGGCGGAGGTGCGGCGAATGTTTGTGGCGGAGTTGCGGCGAATGTTTGTGGTGGAGGAGCGGCGAGAGATCGTGGTGGAGGTGCGGCAAATGAGGGTACGGGGCCCAGAAGAGCCGAGGGCCCAGGGGCAGCACAGGCCCAGCCCACACTGCGATATGTGTGCGCACTAGGTCCGTGCAGCAGAGCAGGTCTCCAGTCGTCCTGGTTAATCTTTGCCACTGGATAAAGGCCTACCTCTGTCAAGCCCGTGTGGTGACTGATGTGCAACGGTCACCACACGTTAAAAAAATCCACGCATAGGCGTCTTCCACCCACTCAATTGGAGTTCAGGACTGGAACATCGGGTCCTTCATTGAAACATCTGTGAACTCCTGTAGAAGCAAGTCATCCTCGTTCGAGGGATCGCCGATGATGATGATGACAAGGGCAGCAGATTTCCTCCCCTAAGGGACATTAGTGAACCAGGTGGGTTTTATACAACAATCCGGTAGTTTCATGGTCACTATTACTAATACTAGCTTTTTATTCATTTATCTGAATTTAAATTCCCCAGCTGCCGTGGTGGCATTTGAACGTGCGTCTCCCGCTCATTAGTCTAGGCCTCTGGATTATTTGTTCAGTAACGTTACCAGTATGCTACCATATGCTTAGTCGTTGAGTATATTCAAGATAGCAATCGATGGATTTTTGGATTTAAAAAAAACATAGGGCTATGGGGATAGTGCAGGAAGGTGGAGTTGAGGTAGAAAATCAGCCATGATCTTATTGAATGGCAGAGCAGGCTCGAGGGGCCGAATGGCCAATGCCTGCTCCTATTTCTTCTGTTCTTATGAAGCAGGATGCACATGCAAATGGACTAAGAGCAAGGAGAAATCATAACATTAACATTTCATGTATGTAGCAATGTCAGGAATTTGCTTAGGTTGCTGCAGGCTTTATTTTAGTGACTTTCTTGGAGAGTGTTGGCAAGGAGATCAAAGTTTGCCACCTGCCAATATTAGATGTCAGCTGTGGCTCGGTGGGTAAAAGTCTCATTTCTGAATCAGATGGTTGTGGGTTCAAGCCCTCCTCCAGAGACATGAGTATAAAGTGTAGGATGACACTCCAGGCTGCACTGTCTAAGGTCCCGTCTTTTGGATGAGATATTAAACCGAGGCCCCATCTGCCCTCAGGTGGTTGTGAAAGATCCCATGGCACTATCTCGAAGAAGAGTAGGGAAGTTATGCCTGGTGTCCTGGCCAATATTTATCCCTCAGCCAACACCCAAAAGCTCGGTCATTGATCTGATTGCTATTTGTGGGAGCTTGCTGTGCAGAGATTCTCGACTCTATTTTTTCTCCCTTTGTCCTGTCTCTTCCCACCTAGATCAGCGACTCTTCCGATGCCCTCCGTCACTTTAACAGTTTCCAGTTTCCCAGCCCCAACCGTCTCCTTTTCACTATGGACGTCCAATCCCTCTATACCTCCATCCCCCACCAGGACCGCCTGAGGGTGCTCCGCTTCTTCCTCGAGCAGAGGCCCAACCAGTCCCCATCCACTACCACCCTCCTCTGTCTGGCTGAACTTGTTCTCACATTAATCAACTTCTCCTTTGACTCAACTCACGTCCTGCAAATTAAAGGTGTTGCTATGGGAGCCTGCATAGGTCCTAGCTATGCCTGCTTTTTCATGGGATACGTGGAACATTCTTTGTTCCAGTCCTACTCAGGTCCCATTGCTCACCTCTTTTTCTGGCACATTGATGATTGTATCGGTGCCGTTTCCTGCTCTCGTCCTGAATTAGAAAATTTCATTCACTTTGCATCCAATTTCCACCCTTCCCTCATCTTCACCTAGTCCATCTCCGACTCCTGTTCAATAATCACACTACACATTACCAATTCATCCACTAGGCTCACAACTGCATACCTCATTGTGGTTGACCTAGACTCAACTGACTGGGGTTTATAAGGTATTGGTGAGGCCACACCTGGAATACTGCGTGCAGTTTTGGTTTCCATATTTACGAAAGGATATACTTGCTTTGGAGGCAGTTCAGAGAAGGTTCACTTGGTTGATTCCGGGGATGAGGGAGTTGACTTATGAGGAAAGATTGCTTAGGTTAGGCCTCTACTCATTGGAATTCAGAAGAAAGGTGATCTTATCGAAACGTATAAGATTATGAGGGGGCTTGACAAGGTGGATGCAGAGAGGATGTTTCCACTGATGGGGGAGACTAGAACTAGAGGGCATGATCTTAGAATAAGGGGCCGCCCATTTAAAACAGAGATGGGGAGAAATTTCTTCTCTCAGAGGGTTGTTAATCTATGGAGTTCGCTGCCTCAGAGAGCTGTGGAAGCTGGGACATTGAATAAATTTAAGACAGAAATAGACAGTTTCTTAAACGATAAGTGGATAAGGGGTAATGGAGAGCGGGCGGGGAAGTGGAGCTGAATCCATGATCAGATCCGCCATGATTGTATTAAATGGCGGAGCAGGCTCGAGGGGCCGTATGGCCTACTCCTGCTCCTATTTCTTATGTTCTTATGTTCTTATTAAGTCTTGTGAACATCATGTGACTGGCTAAGCCACTCACAATGCAACAGCTCTTCAAACCTGTGAGCATACTCACAGGTGCATACGTTACAAGAGGTTATATCTCTTACACAGTAACTGGAGGCAAAAGACTGCAGATAGCAGGAACATCATGGCAAATGTAGGATCTTTAAAAAAAAAAAATGTGGGATGTGGGGGTCGCTGGCAAAGCCGGCATTTATTGCCCATCCTTAATTGCCCGTGAGAAGGTGGTGGTGAGCCGCATTCTTGAACTGCTGCAGTCGGTGTGGTGAAGGTGCTCCCACAGTGCTGTTAGGGAGGGAGTTCCAGGATTTTGACCCAACGACGATGAAAGAACAGCCAATATATTTCCAAGTCAGGATGGTGTGTGGCTTGGAGATGCTCATATGCCACTAAAAATCTTAAGGGCACAGAATCAACATCCCATGGTCAATTTGATGGAATGGTGAGACTGAGACTAAGATTGTTGCCTTTAACTGGTGCATTATAAGCCTTCAACAAATTAACAAACTGTTAATGCGGATTAACATATTTTGATCTGGATACTCCCCAGCGGAAGTTTAGGAGCGTGGGCAAAAATGTGCAATTGGTTGTTCGACACTAACATCCAAAATTGCCGCACATTAGTGGATCGTAAGGCACTGAGATATTTCACCTCATCCCAGTCTGGGGGATCAGAATACATGAATACTTGGAGGTAAATCTATAAAATATGCATGGGTGACACATTATACTGCCACCGAAGTATTGCGCTGATCATTTTAACATTGGGAAAATTTCCATGTTCAGATGACAGAACACTCGGAATGTTTTAACCTTGCGTACTGGAAGATTTTGTCCTGTATCCATCTGTTATATATGACATGTGGTATTTTTATGGTTTATAAACAGGCTCCTATTAATAAAACAATGTCCCGATTGCAGCTCTGCATAATGTGATTTTTATATCCCGAAATAATATTCATGACGATATGTTACCATCAAATATTAACATGAAGATACGCGACGCTGATCTGGAAAAACACTTAACATACAAAGTGTTGTAGAGTATAAATTTGATTATCATTTATCACAGCTAACTTAAATTACCTTTTTGTGTGAATTGCATTGATACATATTCCTGCTGTTCGTAAAATAAAGTTGTTCCTTAATCTGACTTTTTACTGAATGTAGCTTTTACATTCTATGAGATTATCATGACTGGAGTGTCAGCTGTGGCTCAATGGATAGCATCCTCGCCTCTGAGTCAGAAGGCTGTGGCTTCAAGTCCCACTCCAGGGTCTTGAGTACAAAAATCTAAGCTGACACTCTGGTGCAGTGCTGAGCGAGTGCTGAGTAGGTGCCGTCTTTCCGATGGGATGTAAAACTGAGGCCCTGTCTGCTCTCTCAGGTGGACGTAAAAGATCCCATAGCACTACAGGTTGGACCTCTCTGGTCTGGGACTCTCTAGTCCAGAAACACCTGTGGTTTGATATTAGCTGGGCCTGAGGGAGAGGAGGGTTTATTAAAAAATAAGTTTCACGTGGCTGTCGGTCAGTGAATGTGTTTGGCGATTGGCTGGGAGCGGCACTCAGTGAGTGTGATCGACGAGTGGCTATCAGTCACTGAGGTAGTGTGTTTGGCGATTGGCTGGGAGCAGCTGATAGTCAGTGTGTGCATGGATGCTGAGGGAGCCGCCCACAGGCTGCCAGCACGCACATATACAGGAGCCTGTGCGCTGTTGATCGGTACCGGTAAGCGTGACCTCCTGTGGTTCGGAAAATTATCTGTTCTGGCACCGGTCAGGTCCCGAGGGTGTCGGACCAGAGAGGTCCAACCTGTATTTCAATAGAAGAGCAGGGGAGTTATACCCGGTGTCTTGGCCAATATCTATCCCTCAATCAACATAACAAAAACAGATTATCTGATCATTATCGCATTGCTGTTTGTGTGAAAATTGTCTGATGTGTTTCCCACATTACAATAGTGACTGCAGTTCAAAAGGTACTTCACTGGCTGTAAATTGATTTGGCACGGCTGGAAAGGGTGCTGGAAGCAGATTCAACAATAACTTTCAAAAGGAAATTGGATAAATACTTGAAGGGAAAAATTTGCAGGGCAATGGGGAGTGGAACTAATTATTTAGCTGTTACAGCCAGCCAAAATGGGCCAAATGGCCCCATTCTGTGCTGTATTATTCGCTGATAATATAATATCCGGCTGCTTATCCTGGGAGCAGTGCAAAGAATGGACCCCAACTGTTTGGTATTTCGATAAATCCAGGTGGAGGCCAAGCGTAATGTTTGGGAGGGGAGGCGGGGGGTCGCTGGGGGCTAACTGGATTCAGAAAAAATGATGTGAACAAATCTGCAGTCTCGACAGGCTCAAAGAGACTGGGCGCTTATAATCATAGAAACATAGAAACATAGAAAATAGCTGCAGGAGTAGGCCATTCGGCCCTTCGAGCCTGTACCGACATTCAATGAGTTCATGGCTGAACATGCAGCTTCAGTACCCCATTCCTGCTTTCTCGCCATACCCCTTGATCCCCCTAGTAGTAAGGACTACATCTAACTCCTTTTTGAATATATTTAGTGAATTGGCCTCAACAACTTTCTGTGGTAGAGAATTCCACAGGTTCACCACTCTCTGGGTGAAGAAGTTTCTCCTCATCTCGGCCTAAATGGCTTACCCCTTATCCTTAGACTGTAACCCCTGGTTCTGGACTTTCCCAACATTGGGAACATTCTTCCTGCATCTAACCTGTCTAAACCTGTCAGAATTTTAAACGTTTCTATGAGATCCCCTCTCATTCTTCTGAACTACAGTGAATACAAGCCCAGTTGATCCAGTCTTTCTTGATATGTCAGTTCCGCCATCCTGGGAATCAGTCTGGTGAACCTTCACTGCACTCCCTCAATAGCAAGAATGTCCTTCCTCAAGTTAGGAGAGCAAAACTGTACACAATACTCCAGGTGTGGCCTCACCAAGGCCCTGTACAACTGCAGTAACACCTCCCTGCCCCTGTACTCAAATCCCCTCGCTATGAAGGCCAACATGCCATTTATTTTCTTAACCACCTGCTGTACCTGCATGCCAACCTTCAATGACTGATGTACCATGACACCCAGGTCTCGTTGCACCTCCCCTTTTCCTAATCTGTCACCATTTAGATAATAGTCTATCTCTCTGTTTTTACCACCAAAGTGGATAACCTCACATTTATCCACATTATACTTCATCTGCCATGCATTTGCCCACTCACCTAACCTATCCAAGTCACTCTGCAGCCTCATAGCATCCTCCTCGCAGCTCACACTGCCACCCAACTTAGTGTCATCCGCAAATTTGGAGATACTACATTTAATCCCCTCGTCTAAATCATTAATGTACAATGTAAACAGCTGGGGCCCCAGCACAGAACCTTGTGGTACCCCACTAGTCACTGCCTGCCATTCTGAAAAGTACCCATTTACTCCAACTCTTTGCTTCCTGTCTGCCAATCAGTTCTCAATCCACGTCAGCACACTACCCCCAATCCCATGTGCTTTAATTTTGCACATTAATCTCTTATGTGGGACCTTGTCGAAAGCCTTCTGAAAGTCCAAATACACCACATCAACTGGTTCTCCCTTGTCCACTCTACTGGAAACATCCTCAAAAAATTCCAGAAGATTTGTCAAGCATGATTTCCCTTTCACAAATCCATGCTGACTTGGACCTATCATGTCACCTCTTTCCAAATGCACTGCTATGACATCCTTAATAATTGATTCCATCATTTTACCCACTACCGATGTCAGGCTGACCGGTCTATAATTCCCTATTTTCTCTCTCCCTCGTTTCTTAAAAAGTGGGGTTACATTGGCTACCCTCCACTCCATAGGAACTGATCCAGAGTCAATGGAATGTTGGAAAATGACTGTCAATGCATCCGCTATTCCCAAGGCCACCTCCTTAAGTACTCTGGGATGCAGTCCATCAGGCCCTGGGGATTTATCGGCCTTCAATCCCATCAATTTCCCCAACACAATTTCCCGACTAATAAGGATTTCCCTCAGTTCCTCCTTCTTACGAGACCCTCTGACCCCTTTTATATCCGGAAGGTTGTTTGTGTCCTCCTTAGTGAATACTGAACCAAAGTACTTGTTCAATTGGTCTGCCATTTCTTTGTTCCCCGTTATGACTTCCCCTGATTCTGACTGCAGGGGACCTACGTTTGTCTTTATAAACCTTTTTCTCTTTACATATCTATAGAAGCTTTTGCAGTCCCTCCTAATATTTCCTGCAAGCTTCCTCTTGTACTCTATTTTCCCTGCTCTAGTCAAACCCTTTGTCCTCCTCTGCTGAGTTCTAAATTTCTCCCAGTCCCTGGGTTCACTGCTATTTCTGGCCAATTTGTATGCCACTTCCTTTGCTTTAATACTATCCCCGATTTCCCTTGATAGCCATATCATATTTTAATAGGAATTAATTCATAGCTCAAAGCATTCAATGTTCAACTCTTCGACGAAGAGGTCACTGGGATGGCTGCAATGGCAACTGGAATTGTCACACTGGTTTGGTGACAGCTGATGTTACGGGTTGAAGCTACGAAAACATTGTTAGATGGTGCAGGATGACTTTAACCTTTCTCTGACCTGCTGAAACGGAGTACCAAAATGGAGAAAATTGTTACATAGCAATTGATGAGTATAAGGTCACAGAACTGACCTCTTAGCCCAGGGTTGACTATATGGTCAGTGCAAAAGAGCTCCTCCTAGTGGACTACTGCTTCACCCAGTGGCCTACTGATGTACTGCAACTACTGATGTAAATAATAAAGGATCATGTGGCAAAGTCACATGATGACAGGTTTCTGTGATAAGAGCTATCTTGTGTAGAGTGTGTTTGTAAGTGATGTGGTAAGAATATAGATGTGGTAAGAGGATAGACACACCAACGTCAATGTTTTCGATCAGGCAAACATCCTCAGCATCAAAGCACTGACCACACTCGACCAGCTCCGTTGGGCAGGCCACATTGTCCGCATGCCTGACACAAGACTCCCAAAGCAAGCGCTCTGCTCAGAGCTCCTACATGGCAAGCGATCCCAGGTGGGCAGAGGAAACGTTTCAAGGACACCCTCAAAGATCGCCACCATCACCTGGGAGTCCCTGGCCAAAGACCGCCCTAAGTGGAGGAAGAGCATCCGGGAGGGCGCTGACCACTTTGAGTCTCGTCGCCAAGAGCATGCAGAAAACAAGCACAGGCAGCGGAAGGAGTGTGCGGTAAACCAGTCCCACCCGCCCATTCCTTCAACCACTGTCTGTCCCACCTGTAATGGAGACTGTAATTCCCGTATTGGACTGTAGTAGTCACCTGAGAACTCACTTTTGGAGTGGAAGCAAGTCTTCCTCGATTTCGAGGGACTGCCTATGATGATGATGAAGAATATATCACAGTTAGGATGCTGAACACAAGTTGGAACTGGTCTCCTCCATGTTCTCGGGCATTGTGCACAAGCTGGGGTACTTGTTCTCCTTGGAGCAGAGAAGGTTAAGGGGAGGTTTGATAGAGGTATCCAAAATCATGAAGGGTTTTGATCGTGAATAAGGAGAAAGTGTTTCCATTGGCAGAAGGGTCGGTAACCAGAGGACGCAGATTTAAGGTAATTAGCAAAAGAACCAGAAATGACACGAGGACATTCTTTTTTACTCAGCGAGTTGTTATGATCTGGAATGCATTGCCTGAAATGGCAGAGGAAGCAGATTCAATAATAGCTTTCAAAAAGTAATTGATATATTATGTCTGTAATGTACCTATGAATGACTCCACGAGGCAATGTGTTGTACTCAAACTGTAGTAACCTTGGTCCTTTATTCCTAACTCCAGAATGAGGCACAAGCATGGAGGCTCCCCTTTTATACAGCCCCTGCCACCAGGGCAGGAATCCCCGGTCTCCACCAGTTGCGCCCTCTAGTGGTGCCAGCATGTATATACACAGTGTAAACCTTATTGAAAGTATATCAAGTCGACAAGTCTCCATCTTATGCAACTATACAGTGACTACACAGGGGGTATATCTATAGTCTGCATATATAACTGAATAAATACTTGAAACAGTGAAAATTTGCAGGGCTACGGGGAAAGAGCAGGGAAGTGGGACTAATTGTCGAGCTCCAACCATCAGCCAGCACAGCCAAAAGGGGCTGAATGGCCCCTTTCTAAGAACATAAGAACATAAGAAATAGGAGCAGGAGTAGGCCCTACGGCCCCTTGAGCCTGCTGTGACATCAATAAGATCATGGCTGATCATCGACCTCAACACTTTCCTGCCCTATCCCCATATCCCTTGATTCCACTAGACTCCAAAAATCTATCGATCTCAGCCTTGAATATATTCAGAGACTCGCATCCACAGCCCTCTGTGGTAGAGAATTCCAAAGATTTTCAACTCTCTGAGTGAGGAAGTTCCTTCTCATCTCTGACTTAAATGACCGACCCCTTATCCTGAGACAGTGCCCCCTAGTTCCAGATACTCCAGGCAGGGGAAACAACCTCTTAGCATCTACCCTGTCAATCACCTTCAGAATCTTGTGTGTTTCAATGAGATCACCTCTCATTCTTCTAAACACCAGAGAGTATAGGCGCATTCTACACAATCTCTCATCATAAGACAGCCTTCTCATCCCAGGAATCAATCTAATGAACCTTCGTTGCACCCTCTCTCGGCAAGTACATCCTTCCTTAGATAAGGAGACCAAAACTGTGCACAGTACTCCAGGTGTGGTCTCACCAGGCCCTGTACAATTGTACCAAGACTTCCTTACTCTTATACTCCAACCCCCTTTGCAATAAAGGACAACATGCCATTTGCCTTCCTTATTGCTTGCTGTACCTGCATGCTAGCTTTCTGTGTTTCTTGCACAAGGACACCCAAATCTCCCTGAACACCAACATTTAAAAGTTTCTCGCCATTTAAAACATAGTGTTTTTCTACTCTTCCTACCAAAGTGAATAACCTCACATTTCCCTGCATTAAATTCCATCTGCCACCTTACTGCCCACTCACTGAGTCTATCAATATCCCTTTGCAGGATCTTTGTCTTCTCCTCACAGCTTACTGTGCAGCATTATTCTATAATTCTATTGTAATATGTTTAGTTAGCAAATACAAAATGTTTCCTGTGACAAATGAAACTTGCTGTAATTGATTTTTTTTACATGTTTGATAATGTATTCTACTTGGAGAGAAAGGAAACAAAAAAAAAAATGATTAATATAAGCAGCAGGAATTTTTTTATGAACTACACCATTCTTCAGGTCTGGAAAAGGCTTCAGGTAAAGTCTTGAATTTAAACATATTGGGCCCGAATTTACTTGGAAAATAAGATTGAGTTTACTGGCGTTCGCTGTTATTAATGTGTAAATTGTCCAGGGACTTGTGGCAAGGCAGAGCTACCCAATGAATCGCGAATGGCCACAAGTTGCTGTATGGTTTGAGCCGTTCCGTCGTTAGCCTCACGAAAACGGGAGCACACCCTCAACCTCCCCGTGAGTTTCAATAGAAATTGCTGCATTTGTTCATTAATTACCCATTAAACTCTACGCAGAAAATTAGGGGCCCGAATTTGATGGACTCACCGCCGTCGACATTCCTCTTTGGGTTCTGCCCAGTGCCACTTTCCATTTGGGCTGGGGCGGACCGGAGGAAGCTCCCACTGACGTCAGCAGACGGCTGAGTGGCGTAAGTGGACTCCCGCTCGCCGAGATGCTGTATTCATGGGGGTGAAAGTCAGCGGGAGACGGCGGCAGAATGGGGATAAATCCCTGGCTGGAGGTTGGTCTGTCCTCGATGGTAGGTAGGAAGATCCTGAAACAAAGGTCAGTAAACTTTAAAAAAAAAAAAATTTCCAGCAACTTACCTCAACGGTGGCCCCTGAAGGTCTTCCGATAGATTTTGTTTTTCTGATGATTTTTTTTTCCAGCTCTTCGACCCTCCCTGGACCCAACTCCATCATCAGCGGCAGTTGGGCGGCAAGCGCCTGTGCCGCCGAGAATGAGACCTCCCCGTGCTGCCGCCCAGATTGGTGGCGTACGTCATCCATTCTCCATCCGCCGACCTTCGATGGGCCTGGGTGATGAAAACCCCACCCAAAGAACCGTCAGGGACCTCAGCAACCATCGGCGGTCCTTTGGGTGACACTTGGGCGGGCAGAGGCCTTCATCAAATTCGGGCCCTAGGACTGGAACTTAATGGTGGAAGGCCACTTAGAGGGCTCAATTTTGGCCAGGAGTTGCTTCGTTTTTTTTGGAGTAACTTAGTTTTTCTGGCATAACTTAAAAATCCCCATTTTCTCCAATCAATTTGCACCAGCGTAACTGAGTTAGTTATGATTTATTTAGGTTAGTTTTTTTTTCTCAAAAGGGGGCGTTACCAGTCACCTTCGCCAGTTCTGCCCATTTAGGAAACTTTGGCCAGCTAATAGTTACTCCATTTATACTTAGGCCAGCGTATGTGGCCATTTCAGAAAACCCTTGCGGAGAGTTAAAAAAATCGGCATAGGTAGGTACCTCGGAGGCCATTTGGCCTGGACTAGGGGCAGGAAGCGGAGAGGACCTGCCTGCACCTAAACCACCAAACCTTACAAACCACCAAACCTTGCAAACAAAAAGTACTAAGAATTCAATAAGAAATAAAAAATTGAAGTAAGTCCTACCTTCATCTTCAAACTCGGCCCGGGATAGTGTTCCTGCCTGCCGGTGATTTCTATCAATTAACCTGTCAGCCACTAGCCCTGGCCAACTGGCCTCCTGGTGCGATCGATCTCTTAGTGCTCCTGCCTGCCGGTGATTTCTAAGAGATTGATTGCACTGGGAGGCCACTTGGCCAGGGCTAGGGGCCAGCAGGAGAACTGATAGCGCTCCTGCCTGCCACCCAGACTTTTCACCTCCACTGCTAGTCTGGGAGTCTAATTCCAAGTGTTGCTCACGCACTGTGCGAAGAACTTTGATAGGAGCCAAAAAGTTATCTTTTACCAGTTTGAACCCATGTCCCCTCGTCCTATGTTTCCAATTTATTTTAAAGTAATATTCTGCATTTACATTTTCTATTATTTATAATCTTGTATATCTCGCTAAGATCACCACCAAGTTGAAAAGCCTGTCTCTCAAGTGTTTCCTCACAACTCAGACCCCTGACACTAAAGATCAACCTCATAACTCTTCTCTGCCCGTCCCTAGCCCAACATAGGAGGCAGAATAAATGCAGAGAACTTTACCTGAAGGAGCCCATCACCACGCAGAGACCTACTGGTGTTGCAGACTCGCAGCGCTACTGCTCGTGCGCGGGCATCACCAGCGGACTCCACTGCGCATGTGCAGACGTCCCGGCAGTTTTCAACGCAGAATGCTGGTTCCACCCCTGACTCGACTGGCCACGCTGCATGACTGCAGTTAAGAGGCTGGACAGCGGCCAAAGTGGCAACAACATTTTTTGCCTTAGATAAGCGGCGCAACTCCGGTAGGTGTGCCGACAAACGGGCTCGGCCAAAATTGAGGCCATAATGAGGGGATTGATGTTCCTGCAATGTCACTCAACCTCTCTCGCCCAGAAAGGGGACAATTGACACCGTGCACTCTCATTCATAGAATCAGAGATTTACAGCATGGAAGGAGGCCATTTCGGCTCACCGTATCCATGCTGGCCGACTAAGAGCTGCCCAGCCGAATCCCACTTTCCAGCTCTTTGTCCGTAGCCTTGTAGGTTACGGCACTTTAAGTGCACATCCAAGTACTTTTTAAATGTGATGAAGTGTTCTACCTCCACCACTCTTTCAGGCAGTGCGTTCCAGACCCGCACCACCCTCTGGGTAAAGACATTTCCCCTCATATATCGTCTAAACCTCCCCGCAATTACTTTAAATCTATGCCATCTAATTGTTAACCCCTCTGCCAAGGGAAACAGATCCTTCCTATCCACTCTATCCAGGCCCCTCATAATGTTATACACCTCAAACAGGTCTCCCCTCAGCCTCCTCTGTTCCAAAGAAAACAGACCCAGCATCTCCAACCTTTCCTCATAGCCAAAATTCTCCAGTCCAGGCAACATTCTTGTAAATCTCCTCTGCACCTTTTCCAGTGCAATCACATCTTTCCTGTAATGTGGTGACCAGAACTGCACACAGTACTCTAGCTGCGGCCTAACCAGTGTTTTATACAGTTCAAGCATAACCTCCTTGCTCTTGTATTCCATGTCTTGACTAATAAAGACAAGTATTCCATATGCCTTCTTAACCACCTTATCTATCTGTCCTGCTACCTTCAAAGATCTGTGAACCTGCTGTTACTCTACACTTTTCAGTGTTTTACCATTTAATGTGTCTTCCCTTGCCTTGTTAGCCCTCCCCAAATGCATTACCTCACACTTATCCGGATTGAATTCCATTTGCCACAGTTCCGCCCACCTGACCAGTACATTGATATCTTCCTGCAGTCTGCGGCTTTCTTCTTCATTATCAACCACACAGTCTATTTTAATGTCATCTGCAAACTTCTTAATCATACTCCCAACATTTAAGTCCAAATCATTGATATATACCACAAAAAGCAAGGGACCCAGCACTGAGCCCAGTGGAACCCCACTGGATACAGCCTTCCATTCACAAAAACTCCCATCAACCATTACCCTTTGCTTCCTGTCTCTCAGCCAATTTTAGATCCAAATTGCCACTTTTCCCTGGATCCCATGAGCTTTTACTTTCATGACCAGTCCGCCATGTAGGACCTTATCATAGGCTTTGCTAAAATCCATATACACTACATCATACGGACTGCCCTCCTCGACCCTCTTGGTTACCTTCCTTATATCGGTCAAATCTGTAGTATGTTGGCATCTTTACATAATATATAATAACATTAGGAGCAAGAATAGGCCTCTTGGCCCCTCGAGTCTGTTCCGCCATTCAATAAGATCATGGCTGAACTTCTACCTCAACTGTACTTTCCTGCACTATCCCCATATCCCTTGATTCCCTTAGAGTCCACAAATCTATCAATCCATGTCTTGAATATACTCAAAGACTGAGCCACCACAGCCCTCTGGGGCAGAGAATTCCAAAGATTCACCACCCTCTGATGAAGAAGTTTCTACACATCTCTGTCCTAAATGTCTGACCCCTTATTCTGCGACTGTGACCCCTGGTCCTAGACTCCGCAGCCCGGGGGAAACATCCTCCCTGTATCTACCCTGTAAAACCCTGTAAGAATTTTGTATGTTTCACTGAGATCACTTCTCATTCTTCTAAATTCTAGAGAATATAGGTCTAGTCTACTCAATCTCTCCTCATAGGACAATCCTCCCATCCCAGGAATCAGTCTGGTGAACCTTTTTTGCACTCCCTCAATTACAAATGTATCTTTGCTCAGATAAGAAGACCAAAACTGTACACAATACTCCAGGTGTGGTCTCACCAGGGCCCTATATAATTGCAGTAAGATGTCTTTACTCTTATACACAAATCCTCTTGTACTGCTTATCTTATTTCTAATCCATCCTTGAATCTTTGAAATTAGCTTGAAATAGGCCAGTAAATGTTTGATACATCATAAATCATCGTCTCAGGATAAGGGGTTGGCCATGTAAGACTGAGATGAGGAGGAATTTCTTCATTCAGAGGGTTGTGAATCTTTGTAGTTCTCTGCCGCAGAGGGTTGTGGCTGCTGAGTCTCTGAGTGTATTGAAGGCTGAGAAAGAGAGATATTTGGACTCCGGGGGGTATCAAGGGATATGGAGATCGGGCAGGATAGTGGAATTGAGGTTGAAGATCAACCGAGATCTTATTGAATGGCGGAGCAGGCTCGAGGGGCCGTCTGGCCTACTCCTGCTCCAAATACCTATGTTCTTGATAGCATAGAGCTGCCGCTTCAAGACCCAGTGAAATGAGGACAAAAATTCTCGAATTTAGTTGAAAACTATATTTCACAGTGCTCTTTTTTTTTTTCTGCCTATCTCAGACTGTCTGATCCTTGATTTATTCAGGAAGGCCAGTGAATCATGAATGATCAGGAGTTAGATGCACAAGCGCAGCACTAGTTGTTAACATATACCTTTGCCTCTGGCTGCTTAATTCTGCCTTTTGACAGAGAGCAAAGTGTAATTCATGATGTACCTGCGATGGTGTGATGAAAATGCTGATGCAACTGTTGACAGGTTGAACAATGATTCCTGTCATTGCCGACCAATAGAGACCAACAGTGCACGCAAATAAAGTGAAAAATTATTTGCAAAAAATATTTCCCTTTTGGTTCACCACTTTGGCTTGTTGATGTTCACAAAACTCCTTTGAAAAATTGCACAAGGACTCAATCTTATTTTCTGTCCGAGATTTCCACAGCAACCCCCACACCGCACGACGCTACGCTGCACATTCCAAGCCAACGGTTTAATCAGCCTCCAGCACTGCGGTGGCAGCAGTGGAAAAAAACATGGGAATTTTGATCACATTAGGACTGAGAAAGACTCTGCAGTCCATTTGGCCAGTCCCCCCCAGAACCCAACTCTTCCCAATCACCCACTTCCTCAACTATCCGAACACCGTTGACATAGATTTTGAATCTCAAATTTAAACACCGCACTCATACATGAGATTTCTGGTATAGTGCCCATTTGTGGCAGAGAAAGTATTTTGAAAATGCTAATGTTTTGATTGCAAATAACAATAAACAGGAGTTCAGTATGTCTAGAGTTACATTATACTGTCATCTTGGCATTCCATGGCAGACACAATCCCCAACAACAAGCAACATGATGGCGAGATAATAAATCTATTCTTGTCCTGTAGATGTTTCGTTTCTGATGATCCAGCCAATCTGTGAGACAAAAGTGGGCAGAGGAATGTTTCAAGGACACCCTCAAAGTCTCCCTGATAAAGTGCAACATCCCCACTGACACCTGGGAGTCCCTGACCAAAGACGGCCCTAAGTGGAGGAAGTGCATCCAGGAGGGCGCTAAGCACCTCGAGTCTCATCGCCGAGAGCAGGTAGAAACCAAGCGCAGGCAGCGGAAAGAGCGTGCGGCAAACCAGTCCCATCCACCCCTTCCATCAATGTCTGTCTGTCCTAACTGTGGCAGAGACTGTGGTTCCCGTATTGGACTGTTCAGTCACCTAAAGACTCATTTTTAGAGTGGAAGCAAGTCTTCCTCGATTCTGAGGAACTGCCTATGATGATGATCTCGACCCACACCTTACCTTATGTAATCCGACGACAACAACAATAACTTGAATTTATATAGTGCCTTTAACACAGTAAAATGTCCCAGGGCGTTTCACAGGAGTGTTATAAAACAAAACGTGATACCGAGCTGCATAAGGACATATTAGTTCAGGTGACCTAAAGCTTGGTCAAAGAAGTCGGTCTTATGGAGTTTCTTAAAGGAGGAGAGAGAGGTAGCAAGGTGGCGAGGTTTAGGGAGGGAGTTCCAGAGCTTAGGCCCAGGCAGCTGAAAGCATGGCAATGGTAGAGCGATTAAAATCAGGGCTGCTCAAGAGACCAGAATTGGAGGAACGCAGATATCTTGGGGGGGGGGGGGGGTGGGGGGCCGGGTTTGCAGAGCTGGAGGAGATTACAGAGACAGGGAGGGGCGAGGCCATGGAGAGAATTGGAAGCTTCTAAATAACAAAATTAAACACTACACTTAAAATGGATGTAGCATGTTAATTAAAATTCAGCATGTTTGCCCACAGAGGAGATATCTCGTATCGTGCCACAGTGCCGATTTGTGATGAAGAAAATATTTTCAAATGCGAATGTTTTGATTGCAACGTCAAGGTTGAGGCACCACAGAACTTCCTGTTCATTATTTGTATCAATCACCCATTAATTGAAATTGCATGGTTGACTGTTGCTACCTTGTTGACTTGTTTTGTAAATCGTGCTTTCATCAGCATGAGGACGGGTCACTGGGAATTATAGGTCAAGATCAAAATCTGGACATCAATGTTGGAGACCGCCAGCAATGCTGCAGATTGGATTTGCCGCGGAATTACACTTAGAATCATAGGATCTTACAGCACAGATGGAGGCCATTTAGCCCATCGTCTAAGATTATGAGGGGGCTTGACAAGGTGGATGAGGATAGGATGTTTTCACTGATGGGGAGACTAGAACTAGGGGACATGATCTTAGAATAAGGGTCTGCCCATTTAAAACAGAGATGAGGAGAAATTTCTTCTCAGAAGGTTGTAAATCTGTGGAATTCGCTGCCTCAGAGAGCTGTGGATGCTGGGACATTGAATACATTTAAGACAGAAATAGACAGTTTCTTAAACGATAAGGGGATAAGGGGTTATGGGGAGCGGGCAGGGAAGTAGAGCAGAGTCCATGATAGGATCA
Source organism: Pristiophorus japonicus (assembly GCF_044704955.1). Taxonomy (NCBI): domain Eukaryota; kingdom Metazoa; phylum Chordata; class Chondrichthyes; family Pristiophoridae; genus Pristiophorus; species Pristiophorus japonicus. The sequence goes on along the minus strand of NC_091977.1, from coordinate 526,607,953 downwards.
GCCATGATCTTATTGAATGGCGGAGCAGGCTCAAGGGGCCGTATGGCCTACTCCTGTTCCTATTTCTTACGTTCTTATGTGCCTGTGTCAGCTTTTTGAAAGAGCTGTCCAATTAGTCCCACTGCCCTGCTCTTTCCCCATAGCCCTGCAATTTCTCCCCTTCAAGTATTCATCCAATTCCCTTTTGACTGTCACCATTCATACTTTTCAGTTTCAGCTGTGGCTCAGTGGGTAACACTGAGTCAGAAGGTTGTGGGTTCAAGTCCCACTCCAAGGCCTTGAGCACATAAATCTGGTCTGATGCACCAGTGCAGTGCTGAGGGAGTGCTGCACTGTTGGAGGTGGCGTCTTACAGATGAGACGTTAAACTGAGGCCCCGTCTGCCCTCTCAGGTGGACGTAAAAGATCCCATGACACTATTTCAAAGAAGAGCAGGGGAGTTATCCCCAGTGTCCTGGCCAATATTTATCCCTCAATCAACATAACAAAAACAGATTATCTGGTCGTTATCACATTGCTGTTTGTGGGAGCTTGCTGTGCATAAATTGGCTGCCGCGTTTCCTACATTACAACAGTGACCACACTTCAAAAGTACTTCATTGGCTATAAAGAGCTTTGAGACGTCCAGCAGTCGTGAAAGGCGCTATATAAATGTAAGTCTCTCTTTGAATCTGCTTCCACCGCCATTTCAGGCAGTGTATTCCAGATCACAACAACTCGCTGCGTAAAAATGTTTTTCCTCATGTCGTCTCTATCCCTTTTGCTAATTTACCATAAAATGGTGTCCTCTGGTTATCAACCCTTCTGCCACTGGAAACAGTTTCCCCTCATTTACTGTATCAAAACCATTACTGAATCTGGGCAGCTCTATCAAACCTCCCCTTGACCTCTGCTCTAAGGTGAAAAATCCCACCATCTCTAGTCTCTCCACACAACTGAAGTTCCCCATTACTGAAGAACACGCTGGGAAGAATTAGGTGGTGATTTTCGGGAGCCCGTTTGGGCGCTAATGATCCTCTGTGGTGGCCAAGATGGGGTCTTGAGCTGAAACGCTGGTTTAGCCCATGTTTAACGCAAGACGCCATCTTGGTAAAGGAGTTGAAGTCAGCGCTAGAAACGGCCGCTCGGAGGCTGATTAAGGGACTGTGATTGTCACCGAAACTGTCTGCTGCTGCTCATTAAAGATGCTGCATAGCATTGTGGTGTCTAGCACTTGTTCTAACGTCCTCTCCTAACAGCGACCAGCTGATTGAGACTAAACATGGTGTTGGTGTCGATTTCAAATACTACTTAAAGCGATACTCATCAGTTAAAGAGGTACACTCATAAGAACATAAGAACATAAGAAATAGGCGCAGGAGTAGGCCATTTGACCCCTCAATCCTGCTCCACTATTTAATAAGATCATGGCTGATCTGATCATGGACTCAGCTCCACTTCCCTGCCTGCTCCCCATAACTCTTTATTCCCTTATCGCTCAGAAATCTGTCTATCTCCTCCTTAAATATATTCAATGTCCCAGCCTCCACAGCTCCCTGGGGCAGAGAATTCCACAAATTTACAACCCTCTGAAAAAAGAAATTCCTCCTCATCTCAGTTTTAAATGGGCGGCCCCTTCTTCTAAGACCGCGTCCCCTCATTATCTAATATGTTTCGATAAGATTACCTCACATTCTCCAATGAGTAGAGGCCCAACCTACTCAATCTTTCCCCATAATTCAACCCCCTCATCCCTGAATCAACCTAGTGAATCTTCTCTGAACTACCTCCAAAGCAAGTATATCCTTTCGTAAATATGGAAACCAAAACTGCACGCAGTATTCCAGGTGTGGCCTCACCAATACCTTATATAGCTGTAGCAAGACTCCCCTGCTTTTATACTCCATCCCCTTTGCAATAAAGACCAAGATACCATTGGCCTTCCTGATCACTTGCTGTACCTGCATACTATTCTTTTGTGTTTCAGATCAACCATGATCTTATTGAATGGCAGAGCAGGCTTGAGGGGCTGGATGGCCTACTCCTGTTCCTAATTCTTATGTTCTTATGTTTCATGCACAAGTATCCACAAATCCTGCTGTACTGCGGCATTTTGCAATCTTTCTCCATTTAAATAATAACTTGCTCTTTGATTTTTTTCTGCCAAAGTGCATGACCTCATACTTTCCAACATTATACTCCATCTGCCAAATTTTAGGAATTCCCCTGGCTGGGGAGTCTAGAACCAGGGGTCACAGAATAAGGGGTCGGCCATTTGGGACTGAGATGAGGAGAAACATCTTCACTCAGAGGGTGGTGAATCTTTGAAATTCTCTACCCCAGAGGGCTGTGGATGTTCAGTCGTTGAGTATAGTGAAGACATAGATCAATTGATTTTTGAATATTAATCAAATCAAGGGATGTGGGGATCGGACGGGAAAGTGGAGTTGAGGTAGAAGATCAGCCATGATCCTATTGAATGGCGGAGCAGGCTCGAGGGGCCAACTGGCCTACTCCTGCTCCTAATTCTTATGTTCTTATGTTCTCCCTTCTACATCCACATGACCGACCAAACATCCACAGTCAACGGGTGAAATGAATGCCCCCAGCAACTGGTTGCAGGTCCTTGCATCCAAACAGGATGCGCGCTCAATGAAAGTCTGGCGCATCTGGTGCGAGGGCCGTCTGGATGTTTGTGTGGCGTGACCGCCCTTGTTGATCAGTCAATTTAGCCTGACATCTCAAATCCAGCGATGATTTTAGAACTCTTTCATTGGAATGGTTAAGCTTCAGTTGCCTCTAAGCTCTGACGATAATCTGTGCTTCTTCCATAACATGGACCGCGTCTCAAAAAGCATTTCGTAGAGGGTCATATGATAAAGTGTAAACTCCTTGGACATTTTTAGGTGAGACCAGCATCATTTATGGAAGGTTTATCGTTGCAGATACTGAAGTTTGTTGGTACTGAACCTGACAATGGAATAAGATTAGCGAGTGTTGTTTTATCGATGGGTATAATTTCAGCACAATGACTGCCCATCTTTTCTGACTGCAGCACATCTGCAATCATTTTTGACATTAGCCTTTTTAATTTTATGCATCATTTCTTGTTTTTTAAATTTGTGATAATGAGACGATAAGACATGTCATCCTGTCAGCGTTTACATCATTGATAATATTTCTCCATATTTTAGTTAGCTGGGTGAGGTGGATGTCAAAATTAATATGCAGCTATTAACGTGATCTTCACAGTACTAATCCGCTTTGATTAAACTGAAAATGAGTTGCAGGCTTTTGTTCAAGAAAAATTTCGTTGGAGTGTAACACACAACAGAGAAGATTCACCTGATTTAACCGAGGGAATTTCTTGCTCAAGCTGAGTGGAGCACCAAACCATTATTTTGGAATCTTTATTGGAATTGGCTCTTACTATAACACTCCCCGGCATGTCCTCTGAGGCACTTTGATTATAGTTACCTCTCTGATTTTCCATCCATTGACTTTTCAGAGTTTCATACACCTCGGGGCATGCTTCAGTCCAAAAAATAGCCCGTTTCCTTTCCGGTTATGGTTTTCATCATCAGGGACTTAGACGATACTATTTGCACTGAAAAACATTTCTAGCCACTCCATATACGCTCCGAAAGTCTCTCGGATGCAATGGAACTCACCCAAGCGCCCTATTATTCCCATAGGCTCTGGCAATGTTGCCAGTTCAGCCAAGTGTGCATGAAATCTACCTTGGATGTTCTGCCAGTCTCTCTGTCAGTTGGCTGGATCATCCGCCAACAAAAATTTCAGCTAGGGAATCCAATTATCCTAGCCTCATCACCAATGTGATATATTCTTACGACATCACGAAGAAGTACACTGCACCAGATGGCTCTTGCACAGAAACTGTCATCATGTGACTTTGCCACATGACCCTTTTATTGTATTTACATCAGTATTTGCATTACCACAGTAGTCCACTAGGTGGAGCTCTCTATTATACTTTCCAAGATAGTCCCTTCGTAGCCTGCCCTTTGCTTTTAATCAGATGACCAAAGGCGACCAAGTCTTCAATTCCAGTGGGAAACCACACTTGTGGGCATTATTCATGAGCATGCAACCTCGTGATTTTCCATTCATTGATTTAAAAAAAAACATTGTTCCTGGGATGTGGGCATCGCTAGCAAGTCCAGCATTTTCTGACCATTCCTAATTGTCCTTGAGAAGATGGTGGTGAGCCCCCTTCTTGAACCGCTGCAGTCCCTGTGGTGAAGGTGATCCCAGAGGGAGTTGCAGGACTTTGGCCCAGCGACGATGAAGGAACGGCTGATATATTTACAAGTCACGATGGTGTGTGCCTTGGAGGGGAACGTGGAGGTGGTGGTGTTCCCATGTGCTTGCTGCCCTTGTCCTTCGAGGAGGTAGAGGCCGCGGGTTTAGGAGGTGTGGTCGAAGAAGCCTTGGCGAGTTGCTGCAGAGTATCTTGTAGATGGTACACACTGTAGTCACAGATTAAAGGACAGGAGATTATGGGCTGTGCTCTAACTATTTCTCACAATGAGCTCCCCACTAAGAGTGCAGGATTGCAGAATCAGACTACTAGTCCTTCTCGATTATTTATCTCCCTGCCTCAATTGTGCTTCACATGTCTTATTCTGTGTTGTTACCTTGAGTGATTACTGGCTCCAGTGAAAGCTGTAAACATATCCAAAAAATTTGGATGGTTTCTTTGCAAATGATTGGCAATGTGCGTGCCACCAGAACATTTCCAGCTCTGTCTGTTGCTTTTCACCTCACCTTCAGAGCTTAACTAATGAATGAACTTTGCCCATCATGTTTTTTGGCCTCCGGTATTTATATGGAATTAGTACGACAGGACCAAAAATAATACATTTTTGATTGTTAAATGTGTCCTGGATAAAAGGGAGTGCGCTGCTTACCAATGCCGTCCGGTCAGAGCATTAGAAAAGCTCCACGAGCTGAACAGTCGATACACTAACAGTGGGAGTGGAAACGTACGTGCTTGTGACACTTAAAGAGAGCAAGGCAGTTTTAGGGGAAGTGGAAGAATAGGGCGACAAACATTCTGAAAACGATTGGAGAAGCTGAAAGAAAGACTTGGATTTCTATAGCGCCTTTCACGACCACCGGACGTCTCAAAGCGCTTTACAGTAAATGAAGTACTTCTGGAGTGTGATCACTGTTGTAAGGTAGGAAATGTAGCAGACAAGTTGCGCACAAGCAAGCTCCCACAAACAGCAATGTGATAATGAACAGATCATCTGTTTTTGTTATGTTGATTGAGGGATAAATATTAGCCAGGACGTCGGGGATAACTCCCTTGCTTTGAATCGTGCCATGGGATCTTTTACGTCCTCTTGAGAGGGCAGACGGGGCAACATCTTATGTCTAACAATTAAACTGATGGGCATGGCTTGCAATAGGTGGTGGTGTCCCAGGTTTAATGGAGCTGAGTCCTTACGAAGGAAACCGCTGTTGGGACGGAAGGCATAAAGAAAAATAGACTTTAGAGTTTAAAAAAAATTATTCAATCATGGGATGTGGGCATCGCTGGCAAGGCCAGCATTTATTGCCCATCCCTAATTGCCCTTGAGAAGGTGGTGGTGAGCCACCTTCTTGAACCGCTGCAGTCCGTGTGGTGAAGGTACTCCCACAGTGCTGTGAGGGAGGGGGTTCCAGGATTTTGACGATGAAGGAACGGCCGATATATTTCCAAGTCAGCATGGTGTGTGACCTGGAGGGGAACTTGGAAGTGGTGGTGCTCCCATACACCTGCTGCCTCTTGTCCCTCGAGTCTTTCTTCAGTTCAAACAAAATGACAAAAGTTCTGTATTCACAAATGAATAAAATGGGAGATTGTGGGAAGGCATCTTGGGAGATTGAAGGATATTGTAGAATCTGTGTTTATTTTCTGCTGATGGTGCTTTCTCGGCGGCAGGCAGCTCAGGACTGGTCCCCTCCACTGAACTTGTGGGCCTTAGTAAAACCAATGGGGTGACTCTGAGCCAAAACTGGCCTCTATCCACATGCAACATCAATAGAAGAACTCTGGAGGTCCAAAATGTAGGTTCCTGATTGGTCATAAAATTTTTCTCCAAATGGCAGTCAAAATTTCGATACGAATCATCGAATCATAGAAATTTACAGCATGGAAGGAGGTCACTTCGACCAAGAGCTATCCAACCTAATTCCATTTTCCAGCTCTTGGCCCTGTAGGTTACAGCACTTCAAGTGCACATCCAAGCATTTTTTAAATGTGACAGTGAGTTCCAGAACCCCACCACTCTCTGGGTGAAAAAATCTCCCCTCAAATCCCCTCCAAACCTCCTGCCAATTACCTTAAATCTATAGCCCTGGTTGTTGACCCCTCTGCGAAGGGAAATAGGTCCTTCCTATCCACTCTATCCAGGCCCCTCATAATTTTATACACATCAATAAGGTCTCCCCTCAGCCTCCTCTGTTCCAAAGAAACCTTCACAGCCCTTTCTCCTGCTTGTGCATTGGGGGCACGTGGAATCTCTGGCCGTGAATATAGGAACATAAGAACATAAGAAATAGGAGCAGGATTAGGCCATACGGCCCCTCGAGCCTGCTCCACCATTTAATACGATCATAAACTCAGGTCCACTTCCCTGCCTGCTCCCCATAACCCTTTATTCCCTTATCGGTTAAGAAACTGCCGATCTCCGTCTTAAATTTATTCAGTGACCCAGCTTCCACAGCTCTCTGAGGCAGAAAATTCCATAGATTTACAACCCTCTGAGAGAAGAAATTCCTCCTCATCTCAGTTTTAAATGGGCGGCCCCTTATTCTGAGATCATGCCCTCTAGTTCTAGTCTCCCCCATCAGTGGAAACATCCTCTCTGCATCCACCTTGTCAAGTTTCGATAAGATCACCTCTCATTCTTCTGAATTCCAATGAGTAGAGGCCCAATCTTCTCAACCTTTCCTCATAAGTCAACCCCCTCATTTCTGGAATTAACCCAGTCAACCTTCTCTGAACTGCTTCCAAAGCAAATATATCCTTATGGAAATCAAATATGGAAACCAAAACTGCACGCAGTATTCCAGGTATGACCTCACCAATACCCTGTATAACTGCAGCAAGAATTCCTTGCTTTTACACTCCATCCCCTTTGCAATAAAGGCCAAGATTCCATTGGCCTTCCTGATCACTTGCTGTATCTGCATACTATCGTTTTGTGTTTCATGCACAAGTACCCCCAGGTCCCGCTGTACTGCGGCACTTTGCAATCTTTCTCCATTTAAATAATAACTTGCTCTTTGATTTTTTTTTCTGCCAAAGTGCATGACCTCACACTTTCCAACATTATACTCCATCTGACGAAGGATCATCAACCCGAAACATTAATTCTGCTTTCTCTCCACAGATGCTGCCTGACCTGCTGAGATTTTCAGCATTTTCGAGATAGATATTGTCATGTATCTTACATTATTATATATAACTGTATCCTAACATGCTATACATGTCTGTAATAAGATATGACCTGTAACCACCAGCATACCTTACCACCAGGGGTGCATGTGCAAGAGACAGGTATATAAGGACAGGTCTCAGGCAAGTGCAGCATTCCAGAGCTGTGAAATAAAGGTGCAAGTCCAGAGTGACCTTGACTTCACTACATGCCTCGTGAGAATCTGTACTGAGGGGACAGGACTTTACAGTGGCGACGAGTTACGGGATTACAGAATCCACAGAATGGCGAACAACGGATCAGATGAAAAGTACAATGCGGGAGACAATTGGGAGGACTTTATAGAAAGGCTCCAGCAAAGCTTTGTAACCAAAGACTGGTTAGGCGACGATAAGGCAGACAAGAGAAGAGCCCATCTCTTGACCAGCTGTGGCTCGAAAACATACGCTTTAATGAAGGATTTGTTGGCGCCCGAGAAACCAGCAAGCAAGTCGTTTGAAGAATTGAGCACACTGGTAAGAGACCACCTAAAGCCAGCAAGCAGCCTATACATGGCCAGACACAGGTTCTACAACCACAGAAGCTGTGTGGGCCAGAGCATACCCGACTTCGTGGCGGAACTTCGGAGGTTGGCTAGTTTATGTGAGTTCTCCGATGAACTGAGGAGAGAAATGCTGAGAGACTTTTTCATTGAAGGAAAAGGCCACTCAGGCATATTCCAAAAGCTCATAGAGACCAAGAACCTGACCTTAGAGGCAGCAGCACTGGTTGCACAGACATTCTTGGTAGGGGAAGAAGAAACGAGGTTGATTTACAATGCAGGTACGACAACTAACGAAATATCAGAACAAGAAGTTCATAGCACTAAACAAGCTGCTACCCCCACACACAGACAAAACCGGGAGAACAGGCTCTCGACAACAAGCAGAAGCCATCAAGGGCCACAGGAATGGCCGTTCACACCTCATCAACCCACAATGCGAGCAATCAACTACAAACTGAGAGAAGCTCAAGAGAGATCAGCCAGACGCAGCTCATTCTTTGGGAACACTTTGAACAATGGAACAGGTCTGTGCTGGAGGTGTGGGGGTGGGCACCCGTCAAGAGGATGTTGATTTCAGCAGGCTGTTTGCAGAAATTGTGAATATACAGAGCATTTGGCCCGCATGTGCAAAAAAACGGCAGCTCGACTGGTATACGAATCGGATGGGTCGGAAAGCGGACCAGAAGATGGTGGGGACAGTACCCGGGACACCGATGTACAGCGGGTCAACACGATCAATGGCCGCTGCTCCTACAACAGGATGCCTTCTATAATGATGAGGGTCCTACTCAATGGGATATCTGTCAACATGGAGCTGGATACGGGAGCGAGTCAATCTCTCATGGGCGTTCAACAATTTGAACAACTGTGGCCGCATAAAAGAGACAGACCAAAACTCACAAGGGTCGACACCAAACTAAGGACCTATACCAAAGAAATCATACCAGTCCTCGGCAGCGTCATGCTCTCTGTCACACACAAAGGGACAGTGAACCGACTTCCCCTGTGGATTGTCCCCGGAGACCCCCCAGCACTGCTGCGGAGAAGCTGGCTGGCAAAACTAAACTGGAAATGGGATGATGTCCATGCCATGTCATTAGAGGAATGAACCTCCTGCTCAACAGTTATAAAGCGATTTGAACATCTCTTTCAGCCAGGTGTGGGCACTTTCAAAGGGGCCAAAGTCAAAATCTACATCACACAGGATGCTAGACCGGTCCGTCACAAGGCCAGAGCTATACCCTATGTGATGAGCGAAAAGATTGAACACGAACTAGACATGCTTCTGCGGGAAGGCATTATATCACCTGTGGAATTTAGCAACTGGGCAAGTCCCATCGTCCCAGTCATGAAGCCTGATGGATCCGTACGAATCTGTGGGGACTACAAATCCACCATAAACAGAGTCTCCCTACGGGATCAGTACCCGCTGCCCAGAGCGGAGGACTTATTTGCCACATTGGCTGGAGGTAAACTTTTCTCAAAATTAGACCTCACATCTGCGTATATGATGCAAGAATTGACCGAAGAATCCAAGCTACTCACCACCATCAATTATTTGGCAGAAGGATTGCCGCTGATGGAATCCGCCCAACAGAGTCGAAAACAGAAGCAATTCGCCTGGCACCCGGAATGTCTCAGAACTGCGCGCCTTTCTCGGGCTACTCAATTACTTTGGGAACTTTATGCAGAACTTAAGCACGCTGCTGGAGCCTCTCCACGTGCTACTCAGGAAGGGGTGTGATTGGTTTTGGGAGGACGCCCAGGAACGCGCCTGCAATAAGGCACGCAACCTTCTGTGTTCCAACAGTGTTTTGACTTTCTTTGACCCAGGTAAAAAGCTAGTTCTCACATGCGATGTGTCAGCGTATGGAGTCGGGTGCGTTTTGCAACATGTCAATAGTGCGGGCAAATTACAACCCATAGCTTATGCCTCCAGGTCACTTTCGCGGGCGGAGCGCGGGTACGGAATGGTAGAGAAGGAGGCGCTCGCGTGCGTGTACGGTGTCAAAAAGATGCACCAATACCTTTCCGGGGCCAAGTTCGCGTTAGAAACCGACCACAAGCCCCTCACGTCCCTCCTATCCTAGAGCAAGGCAATAAACGCCAACGCCTTGGCGCAAATTCAATGGTGGGCACTCATGCTGGCGTCCTACGACTATACCATAAGGCACAGGCCAGGCACAGACAAATGTGCCGACGCGCTCAGCAGGCTACCCCAGGCGACCACGGAAGGGTCTGACGAACAGGACTGTGAGATAGTCATGGCAATCAATACCTTTGAGTCCACAGGTTCGCCCATGACGGCTTGCCAAATCAGAGCCTGGACAGCCAGCGACCCCACGTTATCCTTAGTAAAAAGATGTGTCCTAACCGGTGACTGGGCAGAGGCTCGAGATGCCTGCCCCGAGGAATTAAAACCCTTTCACAGGTGCATGCATGAGCTATCACTACAAGCAGACTGCCTGATGTGGGGCAGCCGAGTAGTCATGCCTCTGAGAAGCAGAGAGGCATTTGTCCGGGAGCTCCACCGTGAGCACCCGGGGATCGTTCTCATGAAGGCCATAGCCAGACCCCACGTCTGGTGGCCTGGTATTGACGCGGACTGGGCGCTCTGCATCTGAAGGTGCACCATTTGTGCCCAACTCAGCAATGCCCCCAGGAGGCTCCACTGAACCCCTGGCCCTGGCCTACCAAACCGTGGTCACAGGTGCACGTAGACTATGCGGGCCCATTCATGAGCAAAATGTTCCTCGGAGTTGTAGATGCATTTTCAAAGTGGATCGCATGCACCATTTTAAACTCGAGCACAACCTCCACCACTGTGGAGAGCCTCGCAACCATGTTTGCAATGCAAGGAATCCCTGACATATTGGTCAGTGACAATGGTCCGTGCTTCACCAGCACAGAATTCCAAGACTTTATAATTGACCATGGCGTAAATCACGTCAAGACGGCACCGTTCAAGCCAGCCTCCAACGACCAGGCGGAGAGAGCAGTGCAAATCATTAAACAAGGCATGCTTAAAATCCAAGGTCCCACGCTGCAGGGTCGCCTGTCGCGACTGCTGCTGGCATACAGATCTCATCCGCACTCACTGACTGCGATCCCCCCCCGCGCAACTGTTGATGAAAAGGACTTTAAAAACAAGGCTCTCATTAATCCTCCCAGACATGCACAAAATCGTTGAGGCAAAGCGCCGTAAGCTGACTGAGTACCATGACAGAAATTCGAGGGGGAGATGGAATGAGATAGGGGACAAAGTGTTTGTACTAAACTATGGCAGGGGTCCCAAATGGCTTGCAGGGACAGTAACGGGCAAGGAAGGAAACAGGCTACCAGTTGTACAAATGGACAATGGCAAAACCTGCCGGAGGCGTGTAGACCAAGTCAAAAGCAGATTTACCAACAACGCTGCGGAACCAGAGGCAGACTACAATGTGGAACTCGCACCACACCTGGTGGACAGACAGAGGGAACAACCTGAGGAAAGGGCAATCCCAACAGACAGCCCAGGCGAGTCAACAACAATCACACCAATCGAAACAGACAGCCCAGGCGAGATACCAGCAACCACACCCAAAGAAAAACAGACACCAAGGCAAACAACTGAACCACAAATCAGACGCTCCATGCGAGAGCGTAGACCACCTGAGTGACTGAACCTATAAAGACAATAAGACCTTGGGGGAGGGTGATGTCATGTATCTTACATTATTATATATAACTGTATCCTAACATGCTATACATGACTGTAATAAGATATGACCTGTAACCACCAGCATACCTTACCACCAGGGGTGCACTTGCTAGAGACAGGTATATAAGGACAGGTCTCAGGCAAGGGCAGCATTCCAGAGCTGTGAAATAAAGGTGCAGGTCCAGAGTGACCTTGACTTCACTACATGCCTCGTGTGAATCTGTACTGAGGGGACAGGAATTTACAGTTTTCATATAGACATTGAGGGTTAGCTTTGAACAAAAGTGAATCTCCTAGATCGTGCCTTACCTTTAATTGTTTTTACAAAGATTATTAATGCTCGTCTCTGAGTCAGAAGGTTGTGGGTTCAAGTCCTACTCCAGGGACTTGAGTACAAAAAATCTAGGCTGACACTCCAGTGCAGTGCTGAGGGAGTGCCGCACTGTCGGCGGTGCCGTCTTTTGGATGACACATTAAACCGAGACCCCGTCTGCTCCCTCAGGTGGATGTAAAAGATCCCATGGCATGATTTTGAAGAAAAGCAGGGGAGTTATCCCCGGTGTCCTGCCCAATATTTATCCCTCAATCAAGATAACAAAAACAGATTATCTGGTCATTATCATATTGCTGTTTGTGGGAGCTTGCTGTGCGCAAATTGACTGCCACGTTTCCTACATTACAACAGTGACCTTCGGCCGCCTGAGGAAAAGAGTGTTTGAAGTCCCGGTCCTCAAAACTGCCACCAAACTCATGGTCTGCAGGGCTGTAGTAATACCTGCCCTCCTGTATGGCTCAGAGACATGGACCATGTACAGTAGACACTTCAAGTTACTGGAGAAATATCACCAACAATGTCTGCGCAAGATCTTACAAATCCCCTGGGTGCACCAACATCAGCATCCTCATTCAGGCTAACATCCACAGCATTGAAGCACTGACCACACTCGATCAGCTCTGCTGGCAGCCCACATAATTTGCATGCCAGACACAAGACTCTCAAAGCAAGTGCTCTATTCAGAGCTCCTTCACGGCAAACGAGCAAAAGGTGGGCAGCGGAAACGCTACAAGGACACCCTCAAAGGCTCCCTGATAAAGTGCGACATCCCCACTGACACGTGGGAGACCCTGGCCCAAGACCGCCCGAAGAGGAGGAAGTGCATCCGAGAGGGCGCTGAGCACCTCGAGTCTCAACGCCGAAAGCATGCAAAAAACAAACGCAGACAGCAGAAAGAGCATGCGACAAACCACTCCCACCCACCCCTTCCCTCAACAACTATCTGTCCCACCTGTGACAGAGTCTGTGGCTCTCGTATTGGACTGTTCAGCCACCAAAAAACTCACTTCAGGAGTGGAAGCAAGTCTTCCTCGATTCCGAGGGACTGCCTATGATGATGATGATGACACTCCAAAAGTACTTCATTGGCTGTGAAGCGCTTTGAGACATCCGGTGGTCGTGAAAGGTGTTATATAAATCCTAGTCTTTCTTTCTTTAATAGCAAATTAGTAAGTCGATGACTATCAAGGCCATAGTAACCTTATAAAGTGAAGGAATGCAAAATTAACAAGAAACCCCCCCCACCCCCTGTGTTTGGGATCATTCGAAAGGAAATCTACCGTAAAGTTTGGAACTCTAAAGTGCTTATGGAGGAAATTACGAACTTTAGTAGAATTTTGGATTTTAAAAGACAAACTCAAGGCTGTGGGTGGACCTATGGAACTAGTAAGAAACAGTCTAATTAAGTAAAGCTACCTGGGTGTGAGGACTGAGTTAACCTGTCTGGAAGAATGAGTATTTGAAAATCCTTCTCCACAAGAGACATTAACATCACAAAATCACCCAGAGTTAGCTCTCCATCAACATGGGTCTGAACAACCATTTCAGCATATACATCACAAAGAGGCTCAATCCAGCCTGTATGCAAAAGACTAAGCACAAAAGGACATTGCAATTAACAAACTAATATTTCCATCAGAAAACAGTTTTCGAGCATTAACTCACCCAAAACAAATCAACTTTTAACAAGCCCGACAAAATATTACAAAGAAGAACCAAGCTCGCCAAAATTATGCAAAGGATTTTAAAGAGATTTAGCGCTCAGATTAGAACACTGAAATCGTATAACTGGCCACGGTTTTCAACAGAGCTTAGGTGGTTGCTAGGTAGCTACAAGGCTGCTATCACCTCAGATGACACTTTGACTGACAGACTAGTACCACACTACGCTGTGTCATCAAAACAAGGAGAGAAACCAACGCGACAGTTGTAAACTAACTTCTCCAGCCTCGAAGTCCTGAAGTCCTGAAGGAAGGAAGAACATCACCATCGCAGCAGCGACCGACCACAGTTAACGTGGTATCAAGGGAAAAACAACCGCGATCTACCGATAACTATCAAAAGGGTTGGTAAGCATAGTCCCTGCCTGCCCTGGAGTCTAACCTAGCTAGAATTAGGTATTGGGAGGTGGGCGGTATAATTTGCTGTAACCCCCGCTTTGAATGTGTAATGCATGGTTCTTTATTAGTGCGATATGTGATTTTAAAGTTGACCTTGTACCTTTCCTTGTATTGTTCTTTATTAGAGTGATTGTAAGTTTGGCTTTGTATTTTCTTACTAGAGTAATGAGTCTGTATTACCGTGACTGTAATAAAAACAAAGTTCTTTGCATCAAACCAGTGTCCTTTGCACTTTTGTCACACCCCCCAAATAAATCCAGAGTACAGAACCCAAGGGAGTGGGAGCGATTCAAAGCCACTCAAGTTGGTCAGAAGGGAACCTGACCCCCTCATAAAGACCACCCCCCCACTTTACAAAAGAAATAATTTGTATTTATATAGCACTTTTTATATTCACAGGGTGTCGCAAAGCGCTGTACAGTCAATGAAATGTAATCATTGTTGTGATCTAGGCAAACGTGGCATCCAATTTGTGCACAGAAAGATCCCAAACAGAAATCACCAAATAATCTGTTTTAATGGCATTGACTGAGAGATAAATGTTGACCAGATGAACTCCACTGCTCTTCTCTGAATAGGATCCTGGGATCTTTCACATCTTCCTGGAGCTTGCAAATGAATCATGGCGTGTAATTGCATCTGCTATTCTTGTCCCTACACGAACTCACCTCTTTCAAAATCGAGGAGCAGCATTGCGATCCCCAAAGTAATTCCTTCGCGCTCGGTTTCTGCCAGGCGGAGGACGTTAATATCCCATGATATTAATGGACAAAAACTTAATGTGCCAGATCTCACTGGAGCGGGCATCTCATGCCATGCGCAATTAGTTAGACCTTTTTTCGCTCTCTCCAACTCAAAATCTTTTTGCGCCGTAACGTGCTGGAAGCGATAACAGCGTGACAAGGGCAACAGGGCATCTGGGGCCTATCTCTTTAGCCAATGAGATTGAAGGATTGAGAAATAAACAGAGGAACCAATCAAAGGAAATAGGGTGGAAGGATAGTAAAATCAGGGTCAGCCAAGAAATAAAGAGAGGTAAAGAAAGATTGGATTAAGAGGTAGAAAAAAAGAGCTGGAAAGGAAATGAAAC
This sequence comes from Pristiophorus japonicus, assembly GCF_044704955.1. NCBI lineage: Eukaryota > Metazoa > Chordata > Chondrichthyes > Pristiophoridae > Pristiophorus > Pristiophorus japonicus. The sequence continues at coordinate 526,592,738 of NC_091977.1, read as the reverse complement.
AAATAAAATTCAACATTTTTAAAAGCTCTAAAAATTTACTACCTGCAGGATTGATATTGAACAGTATTGAATGTTCCTTTTCTGGGCCAGAGAGGTTGATTAGTACTGCATTAACAATTATCACGTCGTTAAAAAAAGGTACTTATGCTCTTAATTATCAGACCTAATGTTCGGCGACGAGTATAATAGCCAATTAATGTGCAAATCCAGCAAGTTCTTAAAATTAATGGGGAGGCTGAGGGTAGGATAGAAACTTTGTGTGAAGCAAACAGGGGGAGTGGCATAAACAACCAGCAGAACTCTTAACGGTAGAAGGCACTAAAAACATCCCAACAGTAGATAATCAAAGGGCTATGGGTAGGGAGAAACTTATCATCATCATCACAGGCAGTCCCTCGGAATCGAGGAAGACTTGCTTCCACTACTAAAGTGAGTTCTTTGGTGGCTGAACAGTCCAACACAAGAGCCACAGACCCTGTCACAGGTGGGACAGACATTCGTCGAGGGAAAGGTGGGTGGGACTGATTTGACATACACTCCTTCCGCTGCCTGTGCCTGACCTCTTCACGCTCGTAGCGTTGAGATTCGAAGAGCTCAACGCCCTCCCGGATGCACTTTCTCCACCTAGGGCGGTCTTCAGCGAGGGTCTCCCAGGTGTCAGTGGTGATGTCGCACTTCACCAGGGAGGCTTTGAGGATGGAACTTAATACAATCACTATCACTAATGATGTAGTACCAGGTAAAATAATAGGACTAAAGGCGGACAAGTGCCCTGGACCTGATGGCTTACATCCTAGGGTCTTAAGAGAAGTGCTGCAGATTTAGTGGATGCATTGGTTGTAATCTACCAAAATTCCCTGGATGCTGGGCGGTCACAGAGGATTGGAAAACCGCAAATGTAACACCCCTATTTAAAAAAGGAGGCAGACAAAAAACAGGAATATAGGCCAGTTAGCCTAACATCTGTCATTGGGAAAATGCTGGAGTCCATTGTTAAGGAAGCAGTAGCGGGACATTTGGAAAAGCATGATTCAATCAAGCAGAGTCAGCATGGCTTTATGAAAGAGAAATCATGTTTGACAAATTTGCTGGAGTTCTTTGAGGATGTAACGAGCAGGGTGGATAAGGAGAAATCAGTGGATGTGGTGTATTTGGATTTCCAGAAGACTTTCGATAAGGTGCCACATGAAAGGTTACTGCACAAAATAAAAGCTCACGGGGTTGGGGGTAATGTGTTAGCATGGATACAGGATTCGCTAACTAACAGAAAACAGAGAGTCGGGATGAATGGGTTATATTCTGGTTGGCAAACAGTGACTAGTGGAGAGCCGCAGGGATCGGTGCTGGGTTCTCAACTATTTATAATCTATATTAATGACTTGGATGAAGAACCCGAGTGTAATGTAGCCAAGTTTGCTGATGATACAAAGATGGGTGGGAAAGCAAATTGTGAGGTGGACACAAAAAATCTGCAAAGTGATATAGACAGGCTAAGTGAATGGGCAAAAATTTGGCAGGTGGACTATAATGTGGGAAAATGTGAGGTTATCCACTTTGGCATAAATAATAGAAAAGCAAATTATAATTTAAATGGAGAAAGATTGCAAAGTGCTGCTGTGCAGAGAGACCTGAGAGTCCTTGTGCATGAAACACAAAAAGTTAGTATGCAGCTACAGCAAGTAATCAGGGAGGCAAATGGAATGTTGCCTTTATTGCAAGGGGGAGAGAGTATAAAAGCAGAGAAGTCCTGCTACAAGTGTACAGGGTATTGGTGAGGCCACACCGAGAGTATTGTGTACAGTTTTGGTCTCCGTATTTAAGGAAGGATATACTTGCATTGGAGGCTGTTCAGAGAAGGTTCACTAGGTTGATTCCGGAGATGAGAGTGTTGACTTATGAGGATAGGTTGAGTAGGTTGGGCCTATACACATTGGAATTCAGAAGAATGAGAGGTGATCTTATCGAAACTTATAAGATAATGAGGGGGCTCGACAAGGTGGATGCAGAGAAAATGTTTCCACTCATGAGGGAATCTAGAACTAGGGGACATCGTCTTAGAATAAAGGGCCGCCCATTTAAAACAGAGATGAGGAGGAATTTCTTCTCTCAGAGGGTTGTAAATCTATAGAATTCGCTGCCCCAGAGAGCTGTGGAGGCTGAGTCATTTGAATATATTTAAGACGGAGATAGACAGATTGTTGAGCAATCAGGAAATAAAGGGTTATGGGGAGCGGGCAGGGAAATGGAGCTGAGCCCATGATCTTATTAAATGGCAGAGCTAGCTCGAGGGGTCAAATGGCCTACTCCTGCTCCTATTTCTTATGGTCAGGGGCATTAGTGAAGCAGTGAAGTTTTTATGACAATCCGATAGCTTCATGATTGATTACTGATACGAGTTTTTTTAAATTCCAGATTTATTTAATTAACTGAATTTAAATTCCCCAGCTGCCATGATGGGATTTGAACTTTCATGTCTCTGGATTATTCGTCCAGGCCTCCGGATTACTGGTCTAGTAATATAACCACTGTATTTAACCCTTGGCAACCTGTATCACACCACCACCAGAGGGCCTACCTGTTGGGAGCATCCCTTGGGAGCACTGTATATAAGCAGGCCTCCCACACTGTATATGCACTCTGGAGTCTAATTGAAGGAGCTAAGGTCACACTTACTTATTGCATACAATACTCAGTTTCATCCTTTATTATGAGCATAATAATTGGCGACGAGGTAACGAACAACCGCGCAAAAATGCAAGTTGGTATCCTGGAGAAATTGTCAGATTGGGAGGCTTTCATCGAGCAACTCGACCAATACTTCATGGCCAACGAGCTGGAAGGGGAAGAGAACGCTGCCAAACGAAGAGCGATCCTCCTCACAATCTGTGGGGCAACAACCTATGGCCTCATGAAGAATCTTCTAGCTCCGATAAAACCAACAACCAAATCCTATGAAGAATTGTGTACGCTGGTCCGGGAGCACCTAAATCCTAAGGAAAGCGTTTTGATGGCGAGGTATCTGTTCTACACGTGTCAACGGTCGGAGGGCCAGGAAGTGGCGAGCTATGTCGCCGAACTAAGGCGCCTTGCAGGACATTGCGAATTTGATGGGATTCTTTAAACAAATGCTGAGAGACACAATTTTTGTGCTTGGCATTGGCCATGAGGTAATCCTTCGCAAACTATTGACTGTTGAAACACTGAATCTGAGCAAAGCCATAACGATAGCCCAGGCATTTATGTCCACCTGCGATAACACCAAACACATTTTGCAGCATAAAGCGGTTTCAGCCAGTACTGTGCACAAAGTAACGGTGTTTTCGAGCAGGAATATACATGGCAGAATGTACACACCGGCTTCTGCATGACCTCAGATGACCCAGAGTCCACCATCAATCGTTAATGCGAGGCAGTTAACACCTTGTTGGTGTTCTGGAGGAGATCATTGGGCCCCTCAATGCCGCTTCAAGCACTATGCGTGCAATGGCTGCAGAACAATAGGACACCTCCAGTGAATGTGCAGGCGAGCTGCAAACCCTGCAAACCACCACGTTGCAGAGGAAGATTGATCCATGGTGGATCAGGCTGAACTAGAAACTCGATCCGAGGAGGCAGAAGTGTACGGGGTACACACCTTCACCACGAAATATCCACCGATTATGTTAAAAGTTGAACTGAATGGAATTCCAGTATACATGGAACTGGACATGGGTGCGAGTCAGTCCATAATGAGCAAAAAGGCCTTCAACAGGCTGTGGTGCAACAAGGCACACAGGCCCAAGCTCAGCCCCATTCACATCAAGCTAAGAACTTACACCAAAGAGCTGATCCCTGTAATTGGCAACGCAGAAGTCAAAGTCTCCTATGATGGAGCAGTGTATCGAACTCCCACTATGGATCGTGCCAGGGGATGGCCCCACACTGTTCGGCAGAAGCTGGCTGGGAAAAATCCGCTGGAACTGGGCCAACATCCGAGCGCTTTCATCCGTCGACAATGCCTCATGTGCTCAGGTTCTGAGCAGATTTCCATTGTTGTTTGAACCAGGCATTGGAAGTTTCTCGGGGGCGAAGTGCAAATCCACTTGGTTCCCGGTACACAACCCATCCGCCACAAGGCATGGTGAGTACCGTATATGATGCAAGATTAAGTGGAAATTGAGCTGGGCAGGTTGCAGCGAGAAGGTATCATCGCGCTGGTGGAATTCAACGAGTGGGCCAGTCCGATTGTCCCAGTACTCAAAAGTGACGGCACAGTCAGAATTTGTGGGGACTATAAAGTAACGATTAACCGTTTTTCGCTCCAGGACCAGTACTCGCTACCCAAGGCAGACAACGTTTTGAGACCCTGGCTGGAAGAAAGACGTTCACCAAGTTGGACCTGACCTCGGCCTACATGACGCAGGAGCTGGAGGAATCTTCGAAAGGCCTCACCTGCATCAACATGCACAAAGTTCTGTTCATCTATAACAGATGCCCGTTCGGGATTCGTTCGGCCGCGGCAATTTTCCAACATTCTATTGACTCTGGATCAATTCCTATGGACTGGAGGGTAGCTAATGTAAAACCACTTTTTAAAAAAGGAGGGAGAGAGAAAACAGGGAATTATAGACCAGTTAGCCTGACATCGGTGGTGGGGAAAATGTTGGAATCAATTATTAAAGATGAAATAGCAGCGCATTTGGAAAGCAGTGACAGGATCGGTCCAAGTCAGCATGGATTTATGAAAGGGAAATCATGCTTGACAAATCTTCTAGAATTTTTTGAGGATGTAACTGGTAGAGTGGACAAGGAAGAACCAGTGGATGAGGTTTTTGGACTTTCAAAAGGCTTTTGACAAGGTCCCACACAAGAGATTAGTGTGCAAAATTAAAGCACATGGTATTGGGGGTAATGTATTGACATGGATAGAAAACTGGTTGGCAGACAGGAAGCATAGTCGGAATAAACGGGTTATTTTCAGAATGGCAGGCATTGACTAATGGGGTGCCACAGGGTTCAGTGCTGGGACCCCAGCTAGTTACAATATGCATCAATGATTTAGATGAAGGAATTGAATGTAATATCTCCAAGTTTGCAGATGACACTAAGCTGGGTGGTGGTGTGAGCTGTGAGGAGGATGCTAAGAGGCTGCAGGGTGACTTGGACAGATTAGGTGAGTGGGCAAATGCATGGCAGATGCAGTATAATGTGGTTAAATGTGAGGTCATCCACTTTGATGGCAGGAAGACACAATATTATCTGAATGGTGACAGATTAGGAAAAGGGGAAGTGCAATGAGACCTGGGTGTCATGGTAAATCAGTCATTGAAGGTTGGCATGCAGGTACAGCAGGCGATGAAGAAGGCAAATGGCATGTTGGCCTTCATAGCTAGAGGATTTGATTATAGGAGCAGGGAGTTCTCACTGCAGTTGTACAGAGCCTTGGTGAGGCCACACCTAGAATATTTTGTATAGTTTTGGTCTCCTAATCTGAGGAAGGACATTCTTGCTATTGAGGGAGTCCAGTGAAGGTTGATCAGACTTATTCCCTGGATGGCAGGACTGACATATGAGGAGAGACTGGATCAACTGGGCCTTTATCCACTGGAGTTTAGAAGAATGAGAGGGCATCTCATAGAAACATATAAAATTCTGATGGGATTGGACAGGTTAGAGGCAGGAAGAATGTTCCCATTGCTGGGGAGTTCCAGAACCAGGGATCACAGTCTAAGAATAAGGGGTAAGCCATTTAGGACTGAGATGAGGAGAAACTTCTTCACTGAGAGAGTGGTTAACCTGTGGAATTCTCTACCATAGAAAGTTGTTGAGGCCAGGTCATTGGATATATCCAAAAGGGAGTTAGATATGGCCCTTACAGCCAAAGGGATCAAGGGGTATGGAGAGAAAGCAGGAAAGGGGTACTGAGGCTGAATGATCAGCCAAGATCTTATTGAATGGCGGTGCAGGCTAGATGGGCCGAATGGCCTGCTCCTGCACCTAATTTCTATGTTTCTGTGCTTCTATGGAGAGCCTGCTAAAGTCAATTCCACGCACCGTGGTTTTCCAGGACGACATACTGGTCACAGGTCGGGACACCATCGAATCTGGAAGAAGTTCTAAGTCAGCTAGATCACGTGGGACTCAGGTTGAAACGCTCGAAGTGTGTTTTCCTAGCGCCAGAGATCGAGTTCTTGGGAAGAAGGATCACAGCAGATGGCATCAGACCCACTGACGCCAAGACAGAGGCCATCAAGAACGCGCCGAGACCACAGAACGTGATGGAGCTGCAATCGTTCCTGGGACTCCTCAACTATTTCGGTAATTTCCTACCCGGGTTAAGCACATTGCAAGAACCCTTACGTGTGCTACTGCGCAAGGGAGACGGCTGGGTATGGGGGAATTTACAAGAGGCTGCCTTTGAGAAAGCCAGTAATCTGTTATGTTCAAACAAACTGCTTGTTCTGTATAACCCATGTAAACGTTTAGTGCTAGCTTGCGATGCGTCGTCATACGGGGTCGGGTGTGTGTTACAACAGGCTAACAAATTGGGAAAAGAAGTTTTGGCGTGCGTTTATGGGGTGAAAAAAATGCACCAGTATTTGTTTGGTCTCAAGTTTGAGCTAGACACTGGCCATAAGCCACTCATATCGCTATTCTCAGAGAGCAAAGGGATTACCACCAATGCCTCTGCCCGCATCCAAAGATGGGTACTCACGCTGTCTGCATTTAACTATGTAATCCGCCACAGACAGGGCATGAGAACTACGCTGATGCTCACAGTCTGCTATCTTTGCCCACCACTGGGGTGGAAAGGGCACAGCCTGCAGACTTGCTCAGGGCGATGGATGCATTCGAAAATGAAAAGTCATCTGTTACGGCCCACCAGACCAGGACCTGGACCAGCTAGGATCCTTTACTGCCCTGATAAAAAACTGTGTCCTCCATGGGAGCTGGTCCAGCGTCCCAGCGGAGATGCAGGAAGAGATTAAGCCGTTCCACAGGCACAAAGACGAAATGTCCTTACAGGCAGACTGTCTTTTATGGGGTAATCGCGTGGTCTTGCCCAAGAAAGGCAGAGAAACGTTCTTACCCGTCCTACACAGCACCCACCCAGGCAATGTAATGATGAAAGCCATAGCCAGATCCCATGTGTGGTGACCCGGCATCGACTCTGATTTAGAGTCATGCATGCGCCAGTGCAACACTTGCTCTCAGCTGAGCAATGACTCAGAGAAGCAGGACTAAGTTTGTGGTCATGGCCCTCCAAACCGTGGTCTAAGATCCACATTGACTATGCCCATTTCTAGGCAAAATGTTCTTGGTTGTTGTGGATGCTTATCCAAAATGGATTGAATATGTAATAATATCTGTAAGCACGGCCACCGCCACCATCGAAAGCCAACGAGCCATGTTTGCCACACACGGCCTGCCTGAAGTCCTAGTCAGCGACAATGGGCCGTGTTTCACCAGTGCTGAATTCAAAGAATTCATGACCCACAATGGGATCAAGCACGTCACATCTGCCCCATTCAAGCGCACATCCAATGGCCAGGCAGAACGGGCAGTACAAACCATTATGGACATGTTCCCAAATGGCTTGCTGGCACAGTCATAGCCAAAGAAGGAAGTAGGGTGTTCCAGGTCAAATTGACCAATGGACTAATGTGCAGAAAGCATTTGGACCAAATCAAATTGCGGTTCACCAACAGTTACGAACAACCCAAAGAGGACACCACCAACTTTGACCCTCCAACACCCACACAAGTGGCAACCGACATCACGGTTGACCACGAAGCCGAACTCACCATCTCCAGCAGCCCGGCAAGGCCAGCTGCCCAGCAGCCCAGTGAAGAACCAACCAACTCACCCACACCTGCATTTGTACCGAGACGATCGACAAGGGAGCGAAAAGCCCCAGATCGTCTCACCCTGAAATAAGTGCACTGTTGACTTTACGAGGGGGTGATGTTATGTATGTAACCCTTGGCAATCTGTATCACACCACCACCAGAGGGCCTACCTGTTGGAGTCCCAAGGGATCCCAGCAATCCTTGGGAGCACTGTACATAAGCAGGCCTCCCACGCTGTACCTCCATTCTGGAGTCCAATTAAAGGAGCTAAGGCCACACTTACTCATTGCATACAGTACTCAGATTCATTCATAACCACTGTGCTACCATACCCTCAATAGCTCTTAATCATTTATTTTCACTCTTTGGTTGAAACCGCAAAGAAAACATTGGCCCAGGGTTCTTGAGATTGCCCCCGAGCTGTTGATTTCACTATGAGGTCAATTTTAAGTTTAATCTAGGATAAAAAAAGAAAAATTGAGCTTGACACACTTCCACTGTCAATCATAACGTGTTCAAAGAAGTTTCCGCTTTTGCCGCAGTCGGGAATTTGCGCCCAAATTGCACTGGAATTGCGCTGGCTCGGTTACAGTGCGAGTTTCCGCTGAAATTAATTTGCATAATCACAAATATAACGCCTTCCATGAACTAGTGCAGTCAGGCAGCGTAGTGGAATGTAATTGTTTATTTATTTTTCTTTCCAATAAAAAGTATTCCTTGATGTATTTAGGAGCAGCAACCTGGTGCAGTGTTACGAATACAGAAAGTGGATTTATCAGCAAAAGGAATGCATTTTTTATAAGAATGTCCAGTCTGCCACCTGTGCGTGAGCTGATTTAAAAATCACTGCAATTGACTTAAAAAAAAACCCCAATACTGAACCATTGAATAGTTTCGGCGCTCTACGCTAGTCACTTTCATCGTGAACGACAGGCCGTGAATTGCGGCCTCTCCGGGTACATACGATGTGCGCACGCGTCCGAAGAGGCCCCGCAAGTTGTGAGTTCAGGTGAGCGAAGTGCAGCGCCTAAACCCCGCACTTGTGATCTGTCAACACTTATTTTGACGGATTGCACACCACCCCGGGGAGAAGGACCTTCGCGGGGCGGAGATTTGGGGCGATTGCCCAACTCATGCCCAGTGAATGTCCTTCAAACTCTTGCGCCTGGTAAAAGCAGACGTAAAAGATGTAAAAAGAGTTTTAAGAGATGAAAAAAATAAATGTTGTTGCTTATTTTTATATTGCAAACCCTGCCCATGAAGGTAAGTTTATGTTTAACGCTATGAAAATCTATTTTTACTACTTTCGAAAAAGTAATTGTTTTTTTAAAACGTGGAAATTAATTTAATTTAATTTAATTTAAGTATGCGTCTTTTCTGATTTTAGGGGTATTCTCATTGATTGTAATGAGAGCTCGGAGCTCCCATTACTGTGAATGAGAATACTACATTCTGACTGGGTGGTCCAGGCCCACGTGATCCCAGGATGCGCGTACGTTCCTGGGATGCTTGGGCCTCTGCACAAGTCTGTGGATCTAGACCTCGGAGCGCAAGTGTTCATTCCTCCAGGACCACCAGGTACTTTCGCTACAAAAATTCCACTCGGAGGCGTCCGCCCGCGGGAAGCCTCCGACTGCAATTTTTGGCCCGAAATCTTTTTCTGGTATGAAGATACTTTTAGAATGTGCCGACTACTGCCTGCACGTTTCAGAAAATGAACATAGTTTGAAGAGCCTTCCTGAAGCAGCACAGTGGGTGGAATCTCGCACTAGGGGCATGGCCTGCTTGTGTGGGCGGGGCCTGATCCGGGCAAATTGAACCTTGGCCCAGCCGAAAAGATGGCGGAAAACACGACGTCAGCGGTGTTGGGCTTAAGTCGCTCGCGTTTCAAGTTCCCCGATCTTTTGCACTGGTTCGGCCGATTCCGTCCGGATTGCGTTGATATCACTAGCGGAAGCTTCTTTTCCCGCTTATTCCCTTTGCCCTCTTCTCTCTCGAGAGTGCCGCTTCTGACTGGGGGGTAGGGGTTCAACAGGCACCAGCTGAAAGCCCGAGTGACGGCTCCCCACGCGAGCCGAGAGAGTAAGCGACCGAAATTGCCCCTCACCTTAAGGCCTGTTGCCACCGCAAATCGGCGGCCACGCTGCGGAGTGGAGCGGCCGCCAACTTTTGGTGGAATGAACGCAGATGGCCCAATTTCCCTCTCGAGGTTTGCCAGCAGTTCCCCGATCACCCCCCCCCCCCGCGCCCCCCCACCCGTCCCCCCCCACCCCCACCACTCTGCTGCTGACGATCCGTGGTCAGTGCGTCATGACTGTGCGCACCGTCGATTTAACCCCCCGATGGAAAATCTTCGGCCCACCCAGCGGTGCCAAAACTTTTTTTTTTAGTGGTGGACCAGTGAGGCCTGTGCCCTTCTGCAACGGCGTGGCTCTGCTTAAAGGGGCGGGTGCACTGCCGCTGTCGCCAGGTCGGCCCGACAATTGTGACCCCGGGTTCGGCCGGGCCACGAAAGGGCAGCCTGGCAGCCCCTCTTGGGCGCCAGGCCGCTGGCCCGACCGAAACCCTCCCTGGTGGCCCAGTGGAACGAAGTTTTAAATTCGCGAAGGCTCTCCCCTTTAAGTGAAGGGGAGAGCCGTGGTGATGCAGCGCCATGATGACATCATCACGGTGCTCACAGACATGGACCATGTACAGCAGACACCTCAAGTCGCTGGAGAAATACTACCAACGATGCCTCCGCAAGATCCTACAAATCCCCTGGGAGGACAGACGCACCAACATCAGCGTCCTCGCCCAGGCCAACATCCCCAGCATTGAAGCACTGACCGCGCTCGATCAGCTCCGCTGGGCAGGCCACATGGTTCGCATACCAGACACAAGGCTCCCAAAGCAAGTGCTCTACGCGGAGCTCCTTCACGGCAAATGAGCCAAAGGTGGGCAGCGGAAAAGCTGCAAGGACACCCTCAAAGCCTCCCTGATAAAGTGCGACATTCCCACTGACATCTGGGAGTCCCTGGCCCAAGACCGCCCTAAGTGGAGGAAGTGCATCCGAGAGGGCGCTGAGCACTTCGAGTCTCAACGCTAAGAGCGTGCAGAAATCAAGCGCGGGCAGCAGAAAGAGCGTGCGGCAAACCAGACTCCCCACCCACCCTTTCCCTCAACGACTATCTGTCCCACCTGTGACAGGGACTGTGGCTTTCGTATTGGACTGTTCAGCCACCAAAGAACTCACCAGGAGTGGAAGCAAGTCTTCCTCGATTCTGAGGGACTGCCTATGATGATGATGATGATGATGATGGTCACTCTACACCCACCCCCAACGTCTGCCCCTCAGGTATTTAAGAATTTGCATGTGTTGACCCTGTCCTTTGGGAATGTGATGTTCCTGTTCTTCACTTCTGCCAGTTGCCCTACAGCACACTGTTCTAAACAAGAACAACGCTAACTTGCATTTATATAGCACCATTACCATAGCAAGACAATTCAAAGCGCTTCAGATGAGCGCGATCAAACAAAATTTATCATTGAGCCTCATAAGGAGATATTAGGACGGGTGACCAAAAGCTTAGTCAAAGAGGTAGGTTTTAAGGAGCATCTTAAAGGAGGAGAGAGGCGGAGAGGTTTAGGGAGGGAATTCCAGAGCTTGGGGCCTCGGCAGCTGAAGACACGGCCACCAATGGTGGAGTGATTAAAATCGGGGATGCACAAGAGGCCAGAATTGGAGGAGCACAGAGGTCTCGGAGGGCTGTAGGGCTGGAGGAGGTTACAGAGATAGGGAGGGGCAAGGCCTTGGAGAGATTTGAAAACAAGAACGAAGATTGTAAAATGGAAGCGTTGCCATAATAGGAGCCGATGTATGTCAGCAAGATCAGAGTGGGATGTATATAGCAGGTGCTGCTAAATTTCGAATTATTTATTATCCTGAACATTCTGTCTTCATCCCTAAATGCCAGTATAGTTTTAGGGATGGCTGTGTGACTGATAACTCTATAAGTTCCCTTGAACACTTTGGGAAATCATCTGTCAAAGCCTTGTGAATCTGCAATGGCTTTGACACAGTCGGAAGCTGTACACTTCCAAACAAGTTAGCACATGGGGCCTCTCACGAGGGCTATGTTCATGGCCAGCTAACTTCCTCTCAAATCATTCCGATCTAATTTATGTTTCATCCTGTGACTTTTTTCCCATTAACTCAGGTTCACAAGAGTTTGTTCTGCTCTCTCTCACTCTGTTTCCTTTTAAAGATCAATGACCGACTACACTTACTGTCTGACTCTTGCCTTTGTTTCACTGAACGATTCCTGCAGGAAGGCCCATGTGCGAAGATACCAGGCGAGACATAAATGGGGCTCGGTTGTGAAGCTGCTCACAGTTGAACAGCCTTCTAACACCCACTAATCATCATCATCGTAGGCAGGCCCTTGAAATCGAGGAAGATTTGCTTCCACTCTAAAAGTGAGTTCTCAGGTGACTGTACAGTCCAATATGGGAATTGTAATCTCTGTCGCAGGTGGGACAGACAGGGAAAGGGTGGGTGGGGAGTCTGGTTTGCCGCACTCTCCTTCCGCTGCCTGTGCTTGTTTTCTGCATGATCTCGCCGTGAGACTCGAGGTGCTCAGCGCCCTCCCGGATGCTCTTCCTCCACTTGGGGCGGTCTTTGGCCAGGGACTCCCAGGTGTCGGTGGGGATGTTGCACTTTATCAGAGAGGCTTTGAGGGTGTCCTTGAAACATTTCCTCTGCCCACCTGGGGCTCACTTGCCGTGTTGCAATTCAGAGTAGAGCGCTTGCTTTGGGAGTCTTGTGTCGGGCATGCGGGCAATGTGGCCCACCCTACGGAGCTGATCGAGTGTGGTCAGTGCTTCGATGTTGGGGATGTTGACCTGATCGAGAACACTGATGTTAGTGCATCTATCCTCCCAGTGGATTTGCAGGATCTTGCGGAGACATCGTTGGTGATATTTCTCCAGCGATTTAAGGCATCTACTGTATATGGTCCATGTCTCTGAGCCATACAGGAGGGCGGATATCACTACAGCCCTGTAGTCTATAAGCTTGGTGCCAGATTTGAGGGCTTGACCTTCGAACAATCTCTTTCTCAGGCGACCGAAGGCTGCGCTGGCGCACTGGAGGCGGTGTTGGACCACTGCTACACTCACGATAACTATGTTGGCTTTGAACATGAGAACATAAGACTTTGAGGTTGTAAAAGTCACTCTACCACCTGGAAATTACAGCACATAAACAGGTCATTTGGCCCAACCGGGCTGCATGGGCATCTATCTTCCACATGAAGTAGTAGCTGTACCCTTATCTGCCCAATCTGTTCCATATCCCTTTCACCGACTTACTGTTTGTTTCTTATTTACGACAACAACAACTTGTATTTATCTAGCGCCTTTAATGTAGTGAAACGTCCCAAGGCATTTCACGGGAGAATTATGAGATAAAAAATTTGACACTGAGCTGCATAAGTAGAAATTAGGGCAGGTGACCAAAAGCTTGGTCAAAGAGGTAGATTTTAAGCGTCTTGAAGGAGGAGAGAGGGAGAGACGGAGAGGTTTAGGCAGGGAGTTGCAGAGCTTGGGGCCAAGGCAACAGAAGGCACGGCCACTAACGATCGAACGATTATAATCAGGGACGCTCAAGAAGGCAGAGTTAGAGCAGCGCAGACATCTTGGGGGATTCTGGAGGAGATTACAGAGATAGGGAGGGGCGAGGCCATGGAGGGATTTGAAAATAGGGATGAGAAGTACTGGAGGGTGTTCAGCCCCAAAGACCGACACCACAGCAGAGTTCGATGCAAGATGTGAATTTACAGTGCTTCATTCTTTCCAAAGTGTATTTCAGTTAAGTTACGTGGAAAGACTGGCGAAGCTGGGGCTGTCCTCCTTACAGCAGAGAAGATTGCGAGGATATTTGAAAGAGGCATTCAAAATCCTGAATGGGTTTTGACAGAGTGAATAAGGAGAAACTGCTTCTGCCAGAACCTAGCAGAACGGTCGATAATCAGAGGACACAGATTTAAGGTAATTGGTGAAAGAACACAGGGGAGAATTTTACGTGGTGAGTTGTTACGATCTGCAATGCGCTACCTGAAAGGGCGGTGGGATCAGAATCAATAATAACCTTGAAAAGAGGATTGGATATATACTTAAAGAGGAAAGATTTGCAGGGATTTGTGGAAAGGGCAGGGGAGTGCAAAAAAATAGATTTACATTTATATAGTGCCTTTCATGATCTCACACAGCAGAGCTTGATTGGGTAAATAAGAAAGTGCTGTGTATGTATATACCCTGTACACTTAATGTACAGTTACATAAGACCACTGAATGTATCTTTACACTGTATACACTATGCCTGTACCACCAGAGGGTGCAACTGGTGGAGACCTAGGGGTCACCTGTACACCGCAGATAACTAAGTATAAAAGGGAGCTCACCTGACTGTAACCTCATTCAGGAGCTGCAATAAATGGACTAAGGTCACAACAGTTCAAGTGCAATACCTTACTTCGTGGAGTCATTACTAGAGTGCTTACAGACACAACAGAATGAAAGAAAGACTTGGATTTATGTAGCGCCTTTCACAACCACCGGACATCTCAAAGCGCTTTACAGCCAATGAAGTCCTTTTTGCAGTGTAATCACTGTTGTAATGTGGGAAAAATGCAAATAGCAGATGTAAATTTACAAAGCTTCATTCTTTCCAAAGTTTTCTTCAGTTATGTGAGACTTCCGTTACGTGGATTGACTGGAGAAGCTAGGGCTGTTCTGAGAGGGATTTTCAAGACCATGAGTGGTTTTGACAGAGTGAATACGGAGAAAGGGCTTGGGCAGAAGCTGGCAGAACGGTCAATAACTGGAGGACACAGATTTAAGGTAATCAGCAAAAGAACCCAGGGGAGATTTTTACGCAGCGAGTGGTTGTGATCTGGAATGCGCTGCTTGAAAGGGCGGTGGGAGCAGATTCAATAATAAACTTCAAAAGGATTTGAATAAATACTTGAAGGGGGAAAATGTGCAAGGTTATGGGGAAAGGGCAGGGAAGTGAAAGAAAAAAAAGATAGACTTTCATTTGTATAGCACCTTTCATGACCTCGGGATGTCTCAAAGCGCTTTGCAGCCAAGTTGTAATGTAGAGTGGGACTAGTTGCAGAGCTCTTTCAAAGAGCTGGCACAGTGGGCTGAATGGCCTCCTCTAGTGCTGTATCATTCTATGATTCTATGAAATAGCAAATGGAGAATATTCTGGAAAATGTTGCTGATTGTTTATCGGTGGAGAAGTTCTTGGAATTTTCACCTGTAACAAAATTCAAAGCAATGTTATTCAAAGTTATACGCTGCAGATTACATAAATTAATGATATGTTCACCAAGGCAGCGTTCTTTATAAATCCATGCTGACTCTGCCTGACCGAATTTTGCTTTTCCAAATGTCCTGCGACTGCTTCTTTAATGATGGACTCCAACATCTTTCCAACCACAGATGTTATGCTAACTGGTCTATAGTTGCCTGCTTTTTGTCTGCCTCCTGTTTTAAAAAGGGGCGTTATATTTGTAGTTTTCCAACCTGCTGGAACCTCCCCAGAATCCAGGGAATTTGGACTTGCCCTGAAATATTTCCTCTTGGGTTGGAAGAAAAAAGAAAGACTTGCATTTATGTATAGCCTTTCACGACCTCAGGATGTCCCAAAGCGCTTTAAAGCCGTTTCAGCAATTTTGAAGGAGACACTGAAGGAGACACAGCATCCAATTGTGCACAGCAAGCTCCCACAAACAGCAATTTGATAATGACTAGATCATCTCTTTTTAGTAATGTTGCGTGAGGGAAAAATATTGGCCAGGACACTGGGGAGAACTACCCTGCACTTCTTCGAAATAGTGCTGTGGGATCTTTTACATCCACCAGAGAGGGCACATGAGTTTGTCTCATCCGAAAGACGGCACCTCCCTTATCATGACAGTGGAGTGTCAGAGAAGATTTTTGTGCTCAAGTCCCTGGAGTGGAACCTGACCCTACAATCACCTGACTCAGAGGCGAGAGTGCTGCCCACTGAGCTACGGCTGACACATTTGATATTATAGAGTTTGTTCTCCAAACTATCGGCGTGAATGTCAAATAAGCTCCTTGGGGGGGGGGGAGGGGGCGGGGGTTATGAGGAATTGAACTCTGCCCTTCACACAGAATATTTCATAGATGTGTGATTTGGAGCTGTAAATGTGTTTAATAGTTTGCCTGCAAATATTCATGAGTAAAGTCGGTGGAGAAATTGTCATTCGTGTTAATGCTACATTGCCTGCGGGCATTACATCCGTGACTAGTGCAGCTCTTGCAAGCTACTCATTTAAATATATTCTGCTGTACACATCTGATCAAACTGACCCATTAATTGTGGCCAATTGGAACAGAGCTTTTACACAGCTCATCCTTTCAATTCCACGATGGGAAAAAGTCCTATTTTTGTTTGGTCTGCAAATTCAAAAATTCACAGCCCTTTCTCTTACTTGTGCGTTGCTGGCACGTGGCATCTTTGGCCGGGAATATAAGAACATAAGAATATAAGAAATAGGAGCAGGAGTAGGCCACCTGGCCCCTCGAGCCTGCTCCACCATTCAATAAGATCATGGCTGACCTGATCATGGACTCAGCTCCACTTCCCTGCCCGCTCCGCATAACCCTTCACTCCCTTATCGCTCAAAAATCTATCTATCTCCGCCTTAAATATAGTCAATGACCCAGCCTCCACAGCTCTCTGGGGCAGAGAATTCCACAGATTTACAACCCTTTGAGAGAAGAAATTCCTCCTCATCTCAGTTTGAAATGGGCGGCCCCTTATTCTGAGACATAGGACCAGACGTTCGGCATCATTGGCGGCGATTTTCTCGGCGTTACCGCTGGTTTTTCACCCGGCGAGAGTATCCGGGTAAGTTTCTTCCTTGGTATCGACCACATCCGAAGTCGCCCGCCGGGACCAGACCGCCCAGGTGCAGCGCCGAGAACAACCGCCAGGGCGTAAGTTTGGGCTCAACCGCCGGTGTCCAGATCGCCGAGAGACCCGCCCTGTAAAAGCTGCTTAAACAGGGGCGGTAACGGGGGGGACCCTGCAAAGAAAGGTCAGTTAAAGGTTATTTACTTATTTTTTTTAAGTTTACCATGGCGATTAGGGTTAAAACTGTCTTGGGAATGCTTTGTACGTGTTTATTTTTTACTGATAATTTTTTCATTAGGTTTCTCCCCCTCTGTAGGGCCCAACCGCAGCCTCGGCCTAAATTTTTGTACTTACCGTCCACTCCGGTATCGACCGCCCACTTGGTTAGCTTTGCACTTACCCACCAAGAAAATCGCTGAGAATGAGTGTGCAACACCTATTTTTTCACCGGGCGATCAGTTCTACTTACTTATACACTCAAAATGGAAATTCTCACCCGCTTTTTTCACCGAGCGTCAGCAATCCTTCTCAGTGGGCAATCGGGCGTTGAGGGCCTTTATGGATAGTCTGGCCCATAGTCCTCTAGTTTTAGTTTCCCCTATGAGTGGAAATATCTGTGGAAAGTATTTTTATCTAAGCCGATACCATACGGTATTTGTGTGCCTTTTGATTAAAATGGAGTCCTGGCCCTTCCAGAACTTTCTGCATTTTAGCAGTCAGCTTGCATAAACAGCTAAACCTGCTGTTAGATGGCTGATGGCCATCAGACAGCTAGGAGACAAGTCATGCTGAGACAAGTAACCCCCCCATGGTGCTCTCCTATTGTCTACACTACAGGAGTTCCATGTCACCCCACCCTTATCTTCTAGCCATTATCTCTTTCCGAGACCTCATCCATTTGATGCAAACAGATAAACTGACCAGGAAATTGAAACAATCCTGACACAATACAAGACAGGTGATAGCCCATTACCTATGACTCATGGAGTAATGGCCGTTTGGCTTTCTGATAACCCTGACAAAAGGAAATATCTGGATACCATGTCAGGACCAGGATATAGTAATTAACTCTTTATTTGTATTCACTGACTGTGAGACAGAGCAATACACAGGGAGAGGCCAGAACTTTGGTTTTACTGTATAAATATCTTGTTAAACTGAACCATTTCGGAGGTGTTCACTTAGCCCTTGACTGAGTGTGACCTACCCCTTGTGAGCAAGTAAATTAAAGAATCTTCTACCGGAGCTGTAAGTGTCGGAGTCATTCTTTTCGGAGGTCGAGATTTCGACACGACCTAGTGAACCTTCTCTGAACTGCCTCCATTGCAAGTATATCCCTCCTTATAACCATTTCTTTCTCAGCTCGCCAGCAGAAGAGAACAGGTTCTGGAAAAAATCTCGAGACAGCCCGGGGAAGGTTTCAGTAGGTAAGGGAGCGCTAGTCGATCGAAAAGGGTTCCAGGTTCTTATGTGATAAGATTTTTATTGTTTTTAATTCGGAAGGGGTTCTTATGTGATAAGACTATAAAAAAAAAAGAAAGCGCAATCGATCAAAGAGTTTGGGTACGGAACCTTAAGTTTTATCAGTTTTTATTAGGATAAGTTAAGGACTCGGTCTGTAGTGGCGTACAACGCAGACTGAGAATTTGTTTAGAGGTTATGATTTGTGTACTCGCGGGAATATTGTTTGTTGTCCTTGTATTACTGTCATGTGCAATACCTTTGATGGTCATTGCCATTAGAGAAACGGGAAGAGTCACTAGGGAAAGTTGTGATTCGGGAAAAAAAAACACAAGGATTGATTAGGAAAAGAAACAGTAACTTATTGATCAACTACGATTGGTTCGTGCCAACATATCTCACACACCCAGACTGAGCCCGAATTAAGAGCCTTTTCAGGCCACGTAATGGCCAGGAGAAGTGGGCGTAGAGAACTCGGTTGGCCGAAAGGATTGTGAGATCAGAAACTGTGGAAAAAAATCTTAAGTCATCCAGAATGGGGGCTGGAGCAAGTAAACCACCACCAAAAGGGACCCCAGCCCATTTTATGCTCCAGAATTGTGGTCAGTCTTCAATTGACCACCTAAGAGAATGGGTAAAATGGACTAAGGGTGAAAACAGGCCATTTCCACCCGATGGTTCATTCAATTTAGAGAGAATAACCTGTCTAGAAGAATGCCTTATAGACAGAGACCCAGGTAGAAGAGGAAAAAAAAAAGTGAATTGGTCAGCGTTTCGGGATTGGAAAAGGGAAGCTGAGGAACGACACGAGAAGAGCCTAAGAGTTAGCAAGCAGTGTACTAGAGGGAGAAAGCAGGGGGATGAACAGGTAGAGCAGGTGAATCGCCCTCGACATAACAAACACCCATCCGTTATGGTTGCTAAAGAGACAAAGGCACACTCACCTAGGGCCCCTGAGGGTTGGGATAAGGATGAGGATGAGGACTGGGATGAGGATTGGACTCCCTACAGCCATCGACCACCGCCGTATGTTCCATCCCCGGGGAGTGCTCCAGGCCAAGGAGGAGACGATCCTCGGGCTGGAGTACAGGGAAACGGGGTAACACCCGCTCCCAACAATACAGGTGCGGCTGCAGGAAATATAAGTCAGTCACAAGGGAATCAATACCGTGACGGCCCTGCAGGTGGCACACGAAGTCTTACCCGTGGACCAGGGCCCAGTGCCCTGGAGCCATCATCATCTGCATACCCAGTAAGACTTTTTCCCAGTCCACTCTCTGGGGGGGCTCCGGTCCCTATTTATCGACCATGGTCACCAAGTGAGTTAAGAATAATTGTGGAAGGATTGGCAGACCCCAAAACCAATATTGAAAAGGCCATAGACCAGTTAAAAGTAATCATCTTGTGCCACGAACCCAGTATATTAGATGGTCAAATCTTACTGAAAGCATGGTTAAAGGACACAAAATTTGCCAAACTTGAGATAAAATTCAAAGATTTTAAAATCCATCGAGAGGCTCCGGATGCAGATCCCAGCACGAAGCCAGGAGAGGGGTTCTGGGGAAGATGTTGGGAAGCCTTACATTCGGTGTTCCCGAGGAAAACGAATTGGTCCAAAATTATGGAAACTACACAAAGAAAGGAGGAGGATGTTGAGGATTATGTAGAAAGAGTGCGAGAGATCATGAACCAATGTTCAAGCATGAAAATGGAGGAGGTAGAAGCTCCTATGATCAGCGCCGTGGTAAACGGGCTACGACCCGAACTCAGAGATCTCTTTAAACTAGTTTTTCTCGGATGGCGACAGGAATCGCTTTCCAAGGTTGTATCTATGTTAAAGGACATACAAGAGCGAAATAGAGAATCTAGAAGCAAGGTCACCATGTTTGTAGGACAAGCAGCTCCAATAACACCCACCCCGGTGACACCGTCCTACGCCCCCCCCCAGGGTAGAGGAAGAGGGCGAGCCAGAGGAGGATATTACAGGGGAAGAGGGAGAGGAGGTGCAGGGCAGGAACAATATGATACCTGTCACAATTGTGGTCAGATTGGACACTGGGCTAGAACTTGCCGGGCAAAACAGCAACAACCAAATCATGATTGGACTCAACAGGCAGGTAATAGAGCACACCCTCCCCCTTCAGAACCCAACCCGTATGCGACCCAAGTCCAGGTACATGCTAGACCTCAGACTAATTTCTCTGTGCCAGATCCATTTGGATCACAGAATCAAAAGCAATTCGGCCAACCACCAAATTGCCCGTATAATGATCAATGACGCCCAATCCCAGACCCGAGTGCTGCGAACAAACAGCTACCCGTCGTTTCGTTAAATGCCATAGGAGAACCTGAAGTAAAAATACGAATACAAGGAAAGGATATCCCATTCCTAGTGGATACTGGTGCCACCTATTCGGTCCTTTCAAGGAAAGATACGAGGGGAATTCCCACTTCCACTAATCAAACCTCAGTGATTGGACTATCTGGACACGCACAGCAAATGTTTTTCTCCAACCCTATCAATGTACAATTAGAGGATTACGAAGATAATCATTCATTCCTACTGTCTAAGGAGGTTCCAGTGAATCTGTGTGGACGTGACCTGTTATGTAAAATGAATGCCACGATCCTCTGTTCCCCAGCTGGTATGGAGGTTCGAGTCCCCATAGATAAATGTGGCGCATATCCACTACTTCAACCCACAACTCCCATATTGTATGCCTGGAAAAATTTGGACCCCACACTAAGCAAAACCCTATCCTATTTGGTTGGTTCATATTGGTGTGTAACAAGGTTAATCACAGACTACCTCAAATCTCAAACCTTGGGAAATTGGTACGAAACATTACACTGCACAGCATATTGTGACAACACGGGATCAGACGCTACAGCACAAATCTTTTATCAACCATTCCTGCAGCAGAAACATCAATTGATGATCGAAAAAATCTTTATCGGACCCGAAGGGATAGCGGCAGGGGTTGAATTATCCTCCCACAGTCAGAGCTTGTTTAGGGTTAAAGGAAGCATTCCACACTGCACCCTTGCGGTTGCAGGCACACATAAACCCCAGGATTTAGGACGAATGGTTAAAAGAATGCAAGGATCCCCAGTACAAGAGGAATGGCACACACGTAATGGAACTTTGGGGCAACATGAAAGGGGGGGAGGCTATTCTGTCAAGTTGAATGGGAAAATATACTTCGATGCTGTCTTAGAAGAAAGGATGCTCTCAGCCACTAGCTTCCCAGTACGACAAAGCACAGCAGAGCTTCTTGCTAAAGTTCCAGAACAACTATGGTCTACACACGCTAATGAAGTAGGAAGGATGCTCACCGCACAACCCTATAAGGTAGCGATCAATTCAACCGCCCCGCTCCCCAAGAAGCCCCAATACCCCTTGTCCCCAGCCGCAGAACAAGGTATTGAGCCAGTCATTAAGTCCCTGCTGGCCCAGGGAGTAATCGTTCCAACTAGAAGTCCATGTAACACACCGATCTTTCCGGTGCAGAAGCCCAATAGTGACAAATGGAGATTTGTCCAAGACCTACGAGCCGTGAATCATTCGGTATTCCCAACTTATCCAGTGGTACCCAACCCGGCAATTATACTTGCCAGTATTCCGGCATCATCAACGTATTACACAGTAGTTGATCTGTGTTCAGCATTTTTCTCAATACCCATTCACCCAGAGTCCCAATTCCTGTTTGCCTTCACGTATAAAGGACGCCAATATACGTGGACAAGACTCCCGCAGGGATTTACCGAGAGCCCTACCATATTCTCACAATGCCTAAAGAGGGATCTGGAAGATGTAATTTTACCAGCAGGTTCTACACTTGTGCAGTATGTTGACGACTTATTGCTCGCCTCACCCTCCAAATTGGCCTGCGAAACGGACTCCCTTGTGTTATTAAAAGCTCTGGCCTCGAAAGAACACAAGGTGTCAAAGGCAAAGTTACAATTTGTCTCAGAAAAGGTTCGATATCTAGGGCACGAATTGGTCAGAGATACGAGACAATTGACACAAGACCGAGTAAAAGCAATCTGCTCTGCCCCACTACCAGTAACCAAGAGAGAAATGAAACACCTCCTCGGCATGACAGGATACTGCCGGCAATGGGTTATGAGTTATTCCGAGATCGTTAGACCACTGTTAGACATGTCCATGCCCGCACTACCAGAGAAGTTGATTTGGAATGAGGTATCCCGGAATGCTTTTCAGAACCTTAAACAGTCCCTCACTTCAGCACCCGCCTTGGGATTACCAGATTACACTAAGCTATTCAACTTATTTGTGCATCACAAGTCGGGTTTTGCACAATCTGTTTTGACTCAGTTACATGGGGACAGGCAGCGACCGGTAGCGTATTTCAGTACCCAACTAGACCCAGTGGCACGCGGACTACCAGGATGTCTTCCTTCGTTGGCAGCAGCTTATTATGCTATGCAACAGGCTCAGACAATAACTCTAAATCATCAGACCATTTTGTATATCCCACACTCTGTCGAGATTTTACTTACTAAATGTGCCACCCAACACCTAACCTCCGCAAGAACCACTAAATACGAGGTCGAACTGTTATCAAATCCGAACCTTATCATCAAAAGATGTACTACCTTAAATCCAGCCACTCTACTCCCCACGGAAGACGACGGCGAACCCCATTCATGTGAAATGGTAACCGAATTAGTGACTAAACCACGTATCAAGTTAACAGATGTACCAATGTGTAACCCTGATCGAGTGTACTATGTTGACGGATCAGCCTTACGAAATGATAGGGGCCAACCTAGAGCGGCTTATGCAATTGTAACTCAGTTTAATGTTGTCGAAACAGCCTCTCTTCCAGACTCCTTTTCAGCCCAACAAGCCGAATTGTTTGCGTTAACTCGAGCCTGTATTCTGGCTGAAGGACACACAGTTAATATCTACACTGACTCCAGGTATGCTTTTGGGGTATCACATGACTATGGACAAATTTGGAAGACTCGCGGGTACCTGACTTCTTCAGGAACCCCTATCAAAAATGCAGAACAAGTGGAAAATCTCCTGCGAGCCATTCAATGCCCTTTGAAACTTGCTATTATCAAATGCCAAGCACATACAGGCCAGTCGAATGAGGTGGCACTTGGGAATGCCAGAGCTGATAATGCAGCTAAGTCAGCAGCTCTGTCGAAAGGGGGGATGCAGGTGTCATTGTTCCCACTAAGGAAAAATAATTGCTCAGACCCGCCACCCACTATTAATGATGTGCTGGCCTTTCAGACACAGGCCAGTACGGAGGAGGTAGTGACCTGGACGAAGGATCAATGTTATAAAAATCCAGAAGGAATATGGGTTCACCATGACGGCCGCGTGGTGGCCCCTAGATCCTTACTTCCATGGATTGCACGATGTGTTCATACATTCACACATGCAGGCAAAGGGGGATTGGCAGATTATATTTTGGCAACTTGGTATGCACCAGGTATTTCGGCAATTGCAAAACAAATCTGTGAAAATTGTGTTACCTGTCAGACAATGAATCCGGGTAAGACGGAAAAAGTAGAATCTGCCTCCCACCCAAATCCAGTCGGGCCTTTTGTACATTTACAAATGGATTTTATTGAATTACCTATGTGTATGGGATTCAAGTATGTATTAGTTATTGTAGATGTGTTCTCTAGATGGATTGAAGCCTTTCCATGTAAAAAGGCCGATGCCACTACTGTTGCTAAATGTTTGTTAAAAGAAATTGTACCGCGCTTCGGAATCCCTGCTAAGCTTTCTAGTGATAACGGGTCACATTTCACGGGAACTGTTATAAGAGAAATGTGTAAAGCTTTACAGATTAATCAATATTTTCATTGCAGTTATCATCCACAATCAGCTGGACTTGTTGAAAGATATAATGGAATGCTTAAAAATAAGCTGGCAAAAGTATGCAATGACACTGGACTGAAATGGACAGAACTGCTGCCCTTAGCTTTGATGGTAATGCGATCTGCAACCAACAGAACAACAGGCCTGTCACCGCATGAGATAGTTATGAGACGTCCCCAACGACTACCTTTTACAGCACCATTTACTGCAAAACAAATGGACATCCACAAAATGGAGGAAAATATGTTGAATTATTGTATTGCACTAACCAAATGTATTTCCAGCTTTCATTCACAGGTAAAGGAAGCCCAAGTCAAGCCAGCGGAAGGGAAGTGTCATAACCTGGAGCCAGGGGAATTCGTTTACATCAAGATTTTTAAAAGGAAAAGCAGTCTACAGCCAAGATTCGAAGGACCATACCAGGTCTTGCTGGCGACCAATACTGCAATCAAGGTAAAGGAAAGACCAACATGGATCCACGCATCCCATTGCAAACGGGCACCCGACCAGGAGGAAGGGACGAAGGAATCAGAGGAACAGAAAAAGGAAGACTGAATAAGGAACTGTATGAACTATGGGGACTGATGGTGCTGGGCTTGACAGGGTTTTACTTCACATTATTGATTACACCAGGGGTACAGACCCGCCACGGGGAATTGCACGTAAACGTATTTATGGCACTGAGTCATAGGTATGCTCAAGAAAGAAACTTGTCGAGTTGTTGGATATGTTCCCATGTACCTGTCCACTCCAGGGGGGGTATTCCCCTGAGATCTGTCCCCTTTAACGAATCAGAAATGGTAGAATGGTTGACAGTGCAAAACAGGACAAAACTAACTAAGAGGCCAGAAACGAAGGAGCAAACAGAATGGAGGTCGGCAGGGTATAAACTTACAGCCTTCCAGGGATGGTACCAGCCCAATTATGATAATAACCATCAGCCTCCCTTCCTAAGCATTACTCCCAGAATAGGAAATCCTGAAGGTATAATATGCCTAGTGAGTAATGAGACTAAAGGACCAGAAATGGGACGCAGCAAGTGTTCCCAAATGATTAAATGGCAAGCCACAACTAATCCCACTGAGAGAAAGATAGCAACCGTTGGCTGGACAACGGTCCATAACAAAGCCCCAGGTGAAGGGTGGGAAGGTGAGACCACTCGAGTAGGGATAGTGCGAAAGGACCAGGAGCTGACGCCCTATAATTGCACCTACTTTATTTGTGGCCATAAAGCCTACCCATGGTTACCAGCCAACTGGACAGGGTCCTGTTACTTAGGATATGTGGTACCCCTTATCAGATCAGTAAGGACTCTAAGGGAGGCCTATGGAAGTCACAGATTTAAACGGGATTTGACGTGGCTAAACGGAATATTCAAGGTAATGGTGCCACCCTATGGAATAGCATCGACCGAATGGCAGTTACGGGAACTGGCTAACTTAGTCGAATCAGTAGCCAACGCAACTTCCCAAGCCTTTGAAGGGATAAATGACGAAATGGTAGCTATTCGAACAGTGGCGCTCAAATCGTATGGCCTTAGATTATCTCCTAGCCAAGGAGGGAGGAACATGCGCATTAATAGGTGGAGAATGCTGTACGTATATCCCAGATAAATCAGAAGATATCGGCAGTCTAGCTGAAAACATCAGGATGGTTGGGAGCCCTGGGGAAATCTGTGGTACAGGGTTTGATCATATTCCTGCTGATAGTCTTCGCCCTGTATCTATTATTTGTCGTCATTAAGTGTTGCTGTGCCAGGGTGGGAGAAACTATGTTACCTACCGAGACCACGGCTAGAGTTATGGTAGCAACAACTGCTGAAGGCTCTTGTGTGGAAATGGAAATGGAGAGACTGTACATGATCAGAATGGATTGAGTTGTCCTTGTGAAGGACAAAATGGGGGAATGTGGAAAGTATTTTTATCTAAGCTGATACCATACGGTATTTGTGTGCCTTTTGATTAAAATGGAGTCCTGGCCCTTCTAGAACTTTCTGCATTTTAGCAGTCAGCTTGCATAAACAGCTAAACCTGCTGTTAGATGGCTGCTGGCCATCAGACAGCTAGGAGACAAGTCATGCTGAGACAAGTAATCCCCCATGGTGCTCTCCTATTGTCTACACTACAGGAGTTCCATGTCACCCCACCCTTATCTTCTAGCCATTATCTCTTTCCGAGACCTCATCCATTTGATGCAAACAGATAAACTGACCAGGAAATTGAAACAATCCTGACACAATACAAGACAGGTGATAGCCCATTACCTATGACTCATGGAGTAATAGCCATTTGGCTTTCTGATAACCCTGACAAAAGGAAATATCTGGATACCATGTCAGGACCAGGATATAGTAATTAACTCTTTATCTGTATTCACTGACTGTGAGACAGAGCAATACACAGGGAGAGGCCAGAACTTTGGTTTTACTGTATAAATATCTTGTTAAACTGAACCATTTCGGAGGTGTTCACTTAGCCCTTGACTGAGTGTGACCTACCCCTTGCGAGCAAGTAAATTAAAGAACCTTCTACCGGAGCTGTAAGTGTCGGAGTCATTCTTTTCGGAGGTCGAGATTTCGACATATCCTCTCTGCATCCATCTTGTCGAGCCCCCTCATTATCTTATATGTTTCAATAAGATCACCCTTTCATTCTTCTGAACTCTAATGCGTATAGGCCCAATCTACTCAACCTATCTCCATAAGTCGACCCCCCTCATCTCCGGAATCAACCGAGTGAACTTTCTCGGAACAGCCTTCAATGCAAGGAAATCCTTCCTTAAATACGGAGACCAAATCTGTACGCAGTAATCTAGGTGTGGCCTCACCAATACCCTGTACAGTTGTCGCAAAATTGGTGCCGTTAGCGCTAGCGGACGAGACCGGTTTGGAATACAAAATGGCGGCTATGTCACTTCCATCCTCTTCCGGCGGGTCCCGTGGTAGCCGCCTATTTGGGTAGGTCGGCAGTGCTGCCATTGCCTGCGCTTGCTCCAGCCATTTAGATGCGGCAGATCGTGACATCGATGATTTGGCCCGCGGCCTGCCATTTTGGACAGACCGCTGCTATCTTGAATGCCCTCTCCTAATCACAACCAGTTGTCTTAAACGGCCTGACCAGTGATTCTTGACGGGACCACTGGAGGCCCCCTCAAGCAATGGGCACCGAACTTTTTACAAGTTACATTATTGTGGAGCCACGAGAAGCAGGAGTAAAAATACCGCAGTCTCCGGGCTTGCGGTCCCCTACAAGCTTCACCCTCAGGAACTCCCTGCTCAGCCTCGTAATCCAATCCCACCACTATCATCTCAGTCATTCCGGACACCGTCTCCTGTATCTTCTCAACAGCTGCAATGTCCTTCTTGTGCTGTGAAGACCAGAACTGTGCGCAGTATTCCAAGTACATTCGCGCCGTACAGACGTGTGGGGCCGAACTTGGTCAAGCCCTCTGCCCGCCCAAGTGCCGCTCAAAGCGCCGCCGATGGCCGCCGAGGTACCGGACGGCATTTTGGGCGGGGTTTTCGTCACCGAGGTCCCTCGACGGTCGGCGGGCGGCAAATCAACGACGTACACCGCCAATCTGGGCGGCAGCGGGCGGGAGGTCTCATTCTGGGCGGCAGAGGCGCTTGTCGCCCAAGTGCCGCCGAGGATGGAGTCGGGCCCCACGGAGGGTCGAAGAGCTGAAAATAAAAATGATCATCAACAAAAAAAAACCATCCAACGACCTTCAGGGGACCCCGCCCAGGTAAGTCCCTGGAAATAAATAATTTAAACACATTCCCACTTCCCTTTTTTACAGGACCTTGACACTTACCGTTGAGGAGCGAGCAGCCTCCACACACCGGTCCCCCGCCGACTCCCGCCCGCACCAATCCGGCATCTCGGCAGGCGGGAGTCTACTTACGCGCAGCGGCCGTCCGCTGTCGGCGGCGGGCGCTTCCCGGCGGCTCTCCCCTCCCGCTCCCCCCCAGGCCCACGTCGAAAGTGGCGCCGGGAGGTTCGAGCAGAGGAACGTCGGCGGCAGTGGGAGGTACGTTCATCAATTTCGGCCCCACAGAGTTGGACGGGCAGCGGGCAGGAAAGGACCAACATATATCCCACACCTCATGATGGCTGCAGCAACATGAATAGCCACTTCCTGCCCTCTCCCTGCACCTCCACACTCCCGGCCACGTAATCTCCTGGGAGAGGCAAGAAAACAGAGGAAGATCCAGGGAATACTCTGAAAAATTCCTCTCCGACCCCCTCAGGCTGATCAAAACTAGTCTAGGAGCAGAGTTGTTATCTTACTGGTCCAGTAATCCAGAAGTCTAGACTAATGATCCAGAGACATGAGTTCAAATCCCACCGCGGCAGCTGGGAAATTTAAATCCACTTAATTAAATAAATCTGGAATTATAAAGCTAGTATCAATAATGATGAGCATAAAACTACTGGATTGTCTTAAAAACCTCTCTGGTTCACTGATGTCCTTTCGGGAAGGAAATCTGCCGCCCTTACCTGGTCTGGGCCTATATGTGACTCCAGACCCACAGCAATGTGGTTGACTCTTAACTGCCCCTCTGAAATGACCCAGCGAGACACTCAGTTGTACCAAACCGCTGTGACAAAGTGTGGGAGTACCTTCACCGCACGGACTACAGCGGTCCAAGAAGGCGGCTCACCACCACCTTCTCAAGGGCGATTGGGGATGGGCAATAAATGCCGGCGACGCCCACATCCCGTGAATGAATAAATAAAAAAATAATAGGAGATCACATGGATCAAGTGTTATCTATAAAGACACTCACATTCTATATGATGCACTCTCTCAGAAACTCCAGTCAGAAACCGGTCCAGCTCCCTCTTGAGGGCCTGCAGAGAGCACCGCACTGCAGCCCACCAGTCAGCAACCTATTCCAGAGGCTCACCTCTCTCTGGGAGAAGAGGAACTGCTTAATATCCAATCTAGCCCTACTCTTACAGTTTAAACTCATGTCCCCATATCCTCCCCAATCTATTAAACTGGAATACTCTATCAATAGGGTCGCTATCTCATCCCTTTAATTATTTCATAGACCTCTATCTGGTCGCCTCTAAGTGTACACTGCTCTAAAGTAAATAGACCAAGGTCCTTCGGCCTATCTGAATAGCTGAAGTTCGTTTTGTTAGAATGATGCCTATTTGATCCAAGGCCACCAATGATGAAAGCATGGTGGGTTGCTTCTGAAGAACTTTCCAGCCGGAAGGTTAATCCAGCATTCATCTTAATGATTAATGCTAGAGTGTTAATGGTCAAAACACTGACTCAAGGTCTGGCAGAATAGCCTCTTTTGGCAGAAAGAAGACCTCACTGCAAAATGTCTACTAAAGTGATCCATGTTACCTCTGACAATGTCAGCCATCGCTTAGTGGGTAGCACCCTCACCTCTGAGTCAGAAGGTCGTGGGTTCAAGTCCCACTCCAGCGACTTGAGCACAAAAAAATCAAGGCTGACACTCCCAGTGCAGTGCTGGGGGAGTGCTGCACTGACGGAGGTGCCGTCTTTCAGATGAAACGTTAAACTGAGGCCCCATCTGCTCTCTCAAGTGGACGTAAAAGATCCCATGGCACTATTGTGAAGAAGAACATGGGAGTTATCTTTGGTGCCTTGGTCAAAAGTTATCCCTCAATCAACACAACAAAAAACAGATTATCTGGTCATTATCACATTGCTGTTTGTGGGAGCTTGCTGTGCGCAAGTTGGTTGCCGCGTTTCCCACATGACAACAGTGACTGCACTCCAAAAGTACTTCATTGGCTGTAAAGTGCTTTGCGACGTCGGGTGGACGTGAAAGGTGCTATATAAATGTAAGTCTTTCGTGCTTTCCCCCTGCTGATGCAGGGAGTCCAGGTGTCATGGAGAGCTCCCTCCGAACATCATGTTTCGAAGAAGAAGATGAGGAGACTCAATGGGAGGGAATGCTAGTCAGGTCAGGCTGCAAGCCAGATGCTTTGCGTCCCTCTGTGGGCCCACATCTGGAGACTGAGGGGGATCTATCTCACTTTGGCAGGCAATTAGTGGATAAGGTGGCTGATTTCCCATAGGAGGAAAGGACAGCAGATCCAATAATTAGAGACAGATATGTAAAGGCCTAACTAAATGTGATGCTTGATGCTATAGCTTGCTTTCACTGGGGATGCACGGACAGGGAATGCCAGGGTGATCATCAGTCGCCATTGGCCGATTGGTTACATCCAGCATCAACCACCAGACCATTGCCGCAGCCAAGGTTGTACATATCTGGAGAAGATCATGAGGAAACCATCTTCACTGTGCTTGGATCCTCAGGTGTGCCAGTGGCAGACTTGTGTCAACTGTGGCCTTCAACCTGCTCCAGGTCCTTCATAGAATGGTTTCAGCACTGAAGAAGGCCATTTGACTCGTCGAGCCCGTGCCGGCTCTCAGCTTGTCCCACTCGCCCCGCCCTCTACCCGTAGCCCTGCAAATCGTTTTCCTTCAGAAATGTATCTGACTGCAAAAATGCTGAATATGGGGTTGGTACAATGAAGTTCCAAAGAGGCGACCCTCCTCATGACCATCTGATATAACAAATGTTAAGATCTGGAACACACTACCCGAAAGGGTGGTGGAAACAGATTCCATGGGTGTTATGTATGTAACCCTTGGCAACCTGTATCATACCACCACCAGAGGGCCTACCTGTTGGAGTCCCAAGGGATCCCAGCATCCCTTGGGAGCACTGTAAATAAACAGGCCTCCCATGCAGTACTAGCATTCTGGAGTTTAATTAAAGGAGCTAAGTTCACACTTACTCATTGCATACAGTACTCAGTTATATCACTTTATTATGAGCATAACAATGGGAACTTCCAAAAGGCAATTGTCATGTATTTGAAGAGAACTAATATACAGGGTTGTGCGTGTGTGGGACTAAATTGGACAGCTCTTTCAAAGAGCCGGGACAGGCACGACAGGCCGAATGGGCCTCCTTTTGCGCTGTAGGATTCTATGGAGGGAATTTTAACATGGGTGAGCGTGTGGGGATGGGTGTGGGTCGGGGAGTGGATGCCCCCCCCTCCCCCGCCCAGGAATGGACCTACCAGGTCTTGTGGCCAGCTCTGGAGAGCTCCCTGCTCCACAGGAAGTCAAGCATGTCCATCAGGCTAATTTCCGGGTCAGTGCCAAAAGACGCTCGCTGACATATGCGTATAATCTGTGTATATACTATGCTGGTACCACTAGAGGGTGCAACTGTGGGAGGCCCAGGCAGGAGCTGTATAAAAGGCTGGTCACCACGCGGTAAAGGCACTCTACAGTTACAATAAAGAGACTAAGGTCACAGCAGTTCAAGCACAGCACTAGGCCTCATGGAGTTATTGTACAGATAAGTAGAGACATATTAACTGGTGCCGAGTACAGATCACGGACTTACACGCAGAGATGGCTGCCGTTGGTAGTTTAGAAATGTTTGTAGAGAGTGAAGCCTTTACTCGGGTTTTGCTGGCCAGGTATCGCTTCTTCACACACCGCCGCACCGAGGGCCAGGATTTAGCGGAATATATCACAGACCTACGAAGGCTATCGGAACTGTGCAAATTTGGCGAACTCCTCAACAATGTTGTTATGTATGTTAAAGTATGTACTGTAACACTAGACCACTGAATGTACCTTCACACTGCATGCACCATACCAGTATCACCAGAGGGTGCTATTGGTAGAGACCTAAGGGTCACCTGCACACTGCAGGTAACCCAATATAAAAGGGAGCTCATCTCATTGTGTCCTCACTCAAGGAGTTGCAATAAACGGACTAAGGTCACTGCAGTTCAAGTACAATACCCCTACCTCGAGGAGTCGTTATTAGAGTGCTTGCATATACCACAACTGGCGACGAGGTTACAAATTTCCACGCACAACATGTCTAACCTAAGCAACTTCCAACAATTCGCTGATGGAGAAGATTGGGATGCCTTTGTGGAAAGGCTAGAACACTTTTTCATCGCGAACGACCTGGCTGGAGACACACCGACCTTGCTGGCTGATAAGTGCAGAGCCACCCTGCTCAGCAGTTGTGGGCCCAATGTCCACGGCCTCATCAAGGACCTGCTAACCCCTGCGAAGACGACAACCAAGACTTATGCGAAGCTCGTAACAATAATACAAGAACAAATCAAACCGAAAGAGAGCATCCTCACAGTCAGGCACCAGTTCTACATCCACTGGCGGCCCAAAGGCCAAGAAATTGCTAAATATGCCGCAGACCTGAGAAGATTGGCTGCACCGTGTGATTTTGGAGAACACCTCACCGAAGCACTAAGGGACATCTTCATTATTGGAATCGGCCACCAGGGCCTCCTTCACAAGCTGCTCTCTGCGGACACTACGGTCACCCTGCAGAAGGCAATCAAAGTGAGCCAGGCCTTCATGATATCGGTCTGTGACTCCAAGAGGATGATGACTCACCCCCAGGACTCCAACCCGACGAGTACAGTGAGCAGAATGGCTGCTGCCCCGAGTCCCGCAAACCTGAGTCCGCCACATGGGGCCAACCGGCTAGGCCCGTGCTGGTGCTGTGGAGGAAACCATGGGGCCCACCAGTGCCGATACAAAGACTATACTTGCAAAGGCTGCAACACTAAAGGTCATCACCAGCGAATGTGTAGAAGAAATTTTACTCACCGGATCGCTGGTGAGTTGGCCGATCACCCGGGCTCCAGCGCTGATGAAGCTGAAGTGGCTCAGCCCCTGCAAGAGGTGTACAGCGTGTATACCTGCTCCACCGGGAGTTCCCCGTGGTAAATGGAAGTAGAAATCAACGGAGTTCCAGTCTCGATGGAAATCAACACAGGGGCGAGCCGATCGCTGATGAATCTATTGGCCTTCGAGAAACTCTGGGACAATCCCGCCAAACGACCCAAAGTGTTCCCAACGCAGGCGAAGCTGCTCACTTACACAAAAGACACCATCCCAGTCGTTGGCAGCGTGGATGTCCAGGTGGCCCATAGCGGCGCGATGCACAAGCTCCCTTTGTGGATCGTTGCCGGTGATGGTCCAACGCTACTGGGAAGAAGATGGATGAAGCAAATCCAAATCTGTTGGAGCGGGGAAAGCCTCCGGGCCCCGGCAATCGACGTCCTGTGCATCCCCAAACTTGGATCCATCGCAGCAGCTGAAAATCCTACCGGCCAGCTCGACTGTGCGGCGACGACACAGACTGCACAACTCAACGGCGAGATGATCCAACCTGAACGACCAGGCCTCACCTTCCGGGCCACAGCAGGACTCTGAGGGAAGAAGATCAGCGCAGAAGGTAGATTCCCGGCTTCCGTGACAGAAGCTGGGGAGAAAAGGATCACCGCAGCCGACCTCGTGGAGAGAAAGAAGATGGCGCCCGCACCACGAGACGAAGCACCTGAAATCAAGATGGCCGCGACCAGACCACGAGGGGCAGCATTGAGGGAGCAACACGTGTTGCCGAGCGGCAAACCGGATTGGGGTAAAGATTGCAAGGTCCTATAAATGGGGCCGGCAACAAAACAATTAAAGGAACAGTTCCACTCTTGGTACAGTGATGCTGGTGACACTAATGATAAAGGTGTAATTAACGAATGCAAGTATATAAATGTACTGTTGAACAGTGATGCCGGTATTGCTAATGAGAAAAATGTAACTAACAAAGGCAGGTGTTCAAATGTAACATTGCACAGAGATACTGATAGTACACAGGAAAGTGTTGTAATGGATAAATGTGAAAGTGTAAAGACAAATAACAATGTCAAGTCGGCTAGTTGCGGTCGGAGCCAATTGTCATGAATGCTAATGATAAAATGAGAAATGATGCCGGGTTCTACATTTATGCCAACAATGCCAAAGGCAACCCGTGGGAAACACCCAGCGGGCTATCCGATCATGTAGCCTGCACCTCCAGGACCAATGTGATGCCCCAGGGAGGGTTCACACACACACACACACACCACACACACATACACACAGTGGGAGCATACCCACTGCAGGGCCAGCAATCAATGTACGGCACAGCCACCACCACCACTGGCAACCTGCCCCAGATCGGCCCTAACCCCCTGGCCACCAGGGCCAGCACTGGGGGCAAGAGGCCAGTAACCTCCAGCTTTCCCGGCGGGACCTGGGATGACCAGACTTCCACCACCGCTGAAGGGCAACAGGGTGACCCTGCAGCCCTCAATAGAAGAAAGGGAGGCCACACCAGCCTGTGGCTCTGCCCACCACGAAATATCCTCACCCACCCAGACAATGTAATGTATGTACCTTACCTAGAACATGTACTTCCTCCAACACTGCTGAACTCAAAAACAGTGACATAACCAACCTGATCCCTTACTCGCTCTACATGTCTGCCAATGCAGGTGTTGAGCCACACACATGGCCTATGTATGGTGAGGGGGAAATGGATGTATGTAGCCAGGAACATATGGATCACACCCAGAACCCACACAACCCCCATTACAACCTCCAACCGTCCACAGCCGACCACTTCCCAATTTCATGGCAATAAGGACAGAGCCATTCCCAAGCAAAGACAAAGTGCAAGGGCTTTGGGCACTCAAGTCAAGAGCCAGGGAACATAGAAACATAGAAACATAGAAAATAGGTGCAGGAGTAGGCCATCTGGCCGTTCAAGCCTGCACCACCATTCGATAAGATCATGGCTGATCATTCCTTCAGTACCCCATTCCTGCTTTCTCTCCATATCCCTTGATTCCTTTAGCTGCAAGGGCCATATCAAACTCCCTCTTGAATATTTCCAATGAACTGGCATCAACAACTCTCTGCGGTAGGGAATTCCATAGGTTATAAACTTTCTGAGTGAAGAAGTTCCTCCTCATCTCAGTCCTAAACGGCTTACCCCTTATCCTAAGACTATGTCACCTGGTTCTGGACTTCCCCAACATCGGGAACATTCATCCTGCATCTAACCTGTCCAGTCCAGTCAGAATTTTTTATATGTTTCTATGAGATCCCCTCTCATTCTTCTAAACTCCAGTGAATACAGGCCCAGTCGATCCAGTCTCTCCTCATATGTCAGTCCTGCCATCCCAGGAATCAGTCTGGTGAACCTTTGCTGGACTCCCTCAATAGCAAGAACGTCCTTCCTCAGATTAGGGGACCAAAACTGAATACAATATTCCAGGTGAGGCCTCACCAAGGCCCTGTACAACTGCAGTAAGATTTCCCTGCTGCTATACTCAAATCCCCCAGCTATGAAGGCCAACATACCATTTGCCTTCTTCACCGCCTGCTGTACCTGCATGCCAACTTTCAATGACGGATGAATCATGACACCCAGGTCTCATTGCACCTCCCCTTTTCCTAATCTGCCTCCATTCAGATAATATTCTGCCTTTGTGTTTTTGCCCCCAAAATGGATAACCTCACATTTATCCACATTATACTGCATCTGCCATGTATTTGCCCACTCACCTAACCTGTTCAAATCATCCTGCAGCCTCTTCGCGTCCTCCTCACAGCTCACACCACCACCCAGTTTAGTGTCATCTGCAAACTTGGAGGTATTACACTCAATTCCATCATCCAAATCATTAATATATATTGTAAAGAGCTGGGGTCCCAGCACCAAGCCCTGCGGCACTCCACTAGTCACTGCCTGCCATTCTGAAAAGGACCCGTTAATCCCGACTCGCTGTTCCCTGTCTGCCAACCAGTTCTCTATCCACATCAGTACATTACCCACAATACCATGTGGTTTGATTTTGCCCACCAATCTTTTGTGCGGGACATTGTCAAAAGCCTTTTGAAAGTCCAAATACACCACATCCACTGGTTCTCCCGTGTCCACTCTGCTAGTTACATCCTCAAAAAATTCGAGAAGATTTGTCAAGCATGATTTCCCCTTCATAAATCCATGCTGACTTGGACCAATCCTATCACTGCTTTCCAAATGTGCTGCTATTTCATCCTTAATAATTGATTCCAACATTTACCCACTACTGATGTCAGGCTAACCGGTCTATTATTACCCGTTTTCTCACTCCCTCCTTTTTTAAAAAGTGATGTTACATTAGCTACCCTCCAGTCCATAGGAACTGATCCAGAGTCGATAGACTGTTGGAAAATTATCACCAATGCATCCACTATTTCTAGGGCCACTTCCTTAAGTACTCTGGGATGTAGACTATCAGGCCCTGGGAACTTATCGGCCTTCAATCCCGTCAATTGACCTAACACAATTTCCCGCCTAATAAGGATATCCTTCAGTTCCTCCTTCTCACTGGACTTTCGGACCCCTCGTACATCCGGAATGTTATTTGTGTCTTCCTTCGTGAAGACAGAACCAAAGTACTTGTTCAATTGGTCTGCCATTTCTTTGTTCCCCATTATAAATTCACCTGATTCTGACTGCAAGGGACCTACGTTTGTCTTCACTAATCTTTTTCTCTTCACATATCTATAGAAGCTTTTGCAGTCATTTTTTATGTTTCCAGCAAGCATCTTCTCGTATTCTATTTTCCCCCTCTTAATTAATCCCTTTGTGCTCCTCTGCTGTATTCTAAATTTCTCCCAGTCCTCCGGCTTGCTGCTTTTTCTGGCTAATTTGTATGCCTCTTCCTTGGATTTAACACTATCCTTAATTTCCCTTGTTCGCCACGGTTGAGCCACCTTCCCCGTTTTATTTTTACTCCAGACAGGGATGTACAATTGTTGAAGTTCGTCCATATGATCTTGAAAGGTTTGCCATTGCCTATCCACCGTCAACCCTTTAAGTATCATTTGCCAGTCTAATCTAGCGAATTCGCGCCTCATACCATCAAAGTTACCTTTCCTTAAGTTCAGGACCCTAGTTTCTGAATCAACTTTCTCACTCTCCATCTTAATAAAGAATTCTACCATATTATGGTCACTCTTCCCCAAGGGGCCTCACACAACAAGATTGCTAATTACTCCCTTCTCATTACACATCACCCAGTCTAGGATGGCTAGCTCTCTGGTTGGTTCCTTGACATATTGGTCTAGAAAACCATTGCTAATACACTCAAGGAAATCCTACTCCACTGCATTACTACCAGTTCGGTTAGCCCAATCAATATGTAGATTAAAGTCGCCCATGATTACTTCTGTACCTTTATTGCACACATTCCTTATTTCTTTTTTGATGCTGTCCCCAACCTCACTACTACTATTTGGTGGCCTGTACACAACTCCAACTCGCATTTTCTGCCCTTTGGTATTCCGTAGCTCCACCCATACCGATTCCACATCATCCAAGCTAATTTTCTTCCTTACAATTGCATTAATTTCCTCTTTAACCAGCAACGCCACCCCACCTCCTTTTCCTTTCTGTCTATCCTTCCTAAATGCTGAATACCCCTGGATGTTGAGTTCCTAGCCTTGGTCACTCTGGAGACATGTCTCCGTGATGCCAATCACATCAAACACAGTACAAAAGCCTGTGGCTCAAGACTTAGGGGGAGTATTGTTATGTATGTTAATGTATGTACTGTAACACTGGACCACTGAATGTACCTTCTCAATGTATACACCATACATGTACCACCAGAGGGTGCTACTGGTGGAGACCTAAGGATCACCTACACAATGCAGGTAACCCAGTATAAAAGGAAGCTCACCTCATTTGTCCTCACTCAAGGAGCTGCAATAAATGGACTAAGGCCACTACAGTTCAAGTACAATACCCTTACCTTGTGGAGTCATTATGAGAGAGCTTGCATCTATTACAAATGTGTTGCGGGACGTTTTCGCGGCGGGATGGGACGTGAAGCGGACCATCACCTTGAGTCAGGCGTTC
Organism: Pristiophorus japonicus; assembly: GCF_044704955.1. Classification (NCBI taxonomy): domain Eukaryota; kingdom Metazoa; phylum Chordata; class Chondrichthyes; family Pristiophoridae; genus Pristiophorus; species Pristiophorus japonicus. Next base: position 526,554,864 of record NC_091977.1, on the reverse strand, counting down.
ACGACCTCAATGTTGAAATTCTTCCAGAATCAAAACTCACTGGCATATACTGTGCAGAAAATAACTGTTGATCAAAGAATTAGTTCCACTCAGAGTCCGCCAAGGGGTGTAAATGTGAATCGTTTAACATGCTGGTATTGCAGGGGTAACCTCAGGTCCATCTGTGTTGATTCCGACACTATGTGTGCAAAGGCTGTGACCAAAAGTGCCAACCACAGCGAATGTGCAGAAGCACTGCGACTCAAAACATGGCAGAGGAGTCGTCAGAAGCTTTCCTATCCTGCAAGGGTCATACAGTATGTATTGTATGGGGTTTATCACTTACTGTTAATTATGGTATTTAGTCATTTACAGTGTGTCTCTGTCCCATGCCCCGTAGAATATTGTTGCTATAGAGAGAGAGGGAAGCGACCTTGGGACACACACCAGCTTGTTATGAGACGGTCGGCACCTCGAGATCTCATGTTTTGTGGACAAACAGCTGGGGCCTGACAGATTAGGAGTTGGCCATAAGCCACATGCACCCATGTTTTGTGCAATAGTGTAAAGGAGCGGCACTGTTCCGTAGCTCTTCGAACTTCACCGTGGACCGTGATTCGCGAGTGGTGCCGGGACCTCCAATGCTCCAGACCAGCCGTCGTTGTGGAGTTCCCGACAGGTGGAAGGCCGTGAGCTTTGTTGCATCTTATCATACTCCTCTTTTCTTCGTAAACTGTATTAATATGTTTCTTTTCTCTCAGTAAACAGTATCTTATTCTTGACTTCATTTGTCTTGTCTCTTATTTAACATTCATCCAGATCCCGAACCTGGATCTATTATTATCGATCCAAAACACTGTACAAGCTAGAGAGGCGACTCAGCCCAAGGAAGCAGTCCATGGGGTGCACACCTTCACTACCAAAAGGCTCCCCATGATGATGAAAGTCAAGATAAATGGCATTCCTGTTTCCATGGAGTTGGACACGGGGGCGAGTCAGTCACTTATGAGCCAGGAGACATTTGAGAGGCTGTGGGGCAACAAAGAACAAAGAGCCAAGCTGAGCCCGATTCAGACAAAGCTGCGCACTTACACCAAGGAACCGATCCCAGTTATCGGCAGTGCGAACGTAAAAGTATCCTATGATGGAGAAATACCACTGATGGGCCAACGCTGCTTGGCAGAAGTTGGATGGGGAAGATGAGCTGCAACTGGGAAGACGTCAAAGCACTATCTTCAGTGGACGTTGCTTCCTGTGCTCAAGTATTGAGCAAGTTCCCATCCTTATTTGAACCAGGCATCGGCAACTTCGCAGGCGCCAAAGTGCCGATCCACTTGGTCACCAAGGCACGGCCTATTCATCACAAGGCTCGAGCGGTCCCTTACATGATGAGGGAAAAAGTGGAGATCGAATTGGACAGACTTCAATGCGAGGGAATTGTTATGTATGTCACCATGTATATACCATGCCTAACCACCAGAGGGCTTATCCCATGGTGTCCCAAAGGATCCCACAATCCCTTGGGAGCACCTGTATATAAGGAGGCCTCACTGGCTGGAGCGGCACTCTAAAATCTGTAATAAAGGACTATGGTCACAACTTACTTTGAGCTTGCAGTATCTAGTCTGACTCTTTATTCAAGACATAACAACTGGTGACGAGATACAGATGATGAACTCCACCACAACAATGCAGAGAACCATGGGCATCCTGGAGAAATTTTCAGAGGGAGATGATTGGGAAACCTTCGTGGAGCGACTTGACCAATACTTTGTGGCCAACGAACTGGAAGGAGAAGCGAATGCTGCCAAACGAAGGGCGATCCTCCTCACCGTTTGCGGGGCACCAACGTATGGCCTCATGAAAAACCTGCTCGCTCCAGCGAAATCCACAGAAAAGTTGTACGATGAGTTGTGCACACTGCTCCGGGAGCATCTAAACTGGAAGGAAACCGTTCTGATGGCAAGGTATCGGTTCTACACTTACTAGAGGTCTGAAGGCCAGGAAGTGGCGAGCTACGTTGCCGAGCTAAGACAGGACAGTGCAAATTTAAAGGACACTTGCGGCACATGCTCAGGGACTTTTTTTTACTTGGCATTGGTCATGAAGTAATACTTTGAAAACTTTTGACTGTAGAGACCCCAATCTTGAGTAAACATAGAAACATACATAGAAAATAGGTGCAGGAGTAAGCCATTGGGCCCTTCGAGCCTGCACCGACATGGCTGAACATGCAACTTCAGTACCCCATTCCTGCTTTCTCGCCATACCCCTTGATCCCCCTAGTAGTAAGGACTACATCCAACTCCTTTTTGAATATATTTAGTGAATTGGCCTCAACAACTTCCTGTGGTAGAGAATTCCACAGGTTCACCACTCTCTGGGTGAAGAAGTTTCTCCTCATCTTGGTCCTAAATGGCTTACCCCTTATCTTTAGACTGTGACCCCTGGTTCTGGTCTTCCCCAACATTGGGAACATTCTTCCTGCATCTAACCTGTCTAAACCTGTCAGAATTTTAAACGTTTCTATGAGATCCCCTCTCATTCTTCTGAACTACAGTGAATACAAGCCCAGTTGATCCAGTCTTTCTTGATATGTCAGTCCCGCCATCCCGGGAATCAGTCTGGTGAACCTTCACTGCACTCCCTCAATAGCAAGAATGTCCTTCCTCAAGTTCGGAGACCAAAACTGTACACAATACTCCAGGTGTGGCCTCACCAAGACCCTGTACAACTGTAGTAACACCTCCCTGCCCCGTACTCAAATCCCCTCGCTATGAAGGCCAACATGCCATTTGCTTTCTTAACCGCCTGCTGTGCCTGCATGCCAACCTTCAATGACTGATGTACCATGACACCCAGGTCTCATTGCACCTCCCCTTTTCCTAATCTGTCACCATTCAGATAATAGTCTGTCTCTCTGTTTTTACCACCAAAGTGGATAACCTCACATTTATCCACATTATACCTCATCTGCCATGCATTTGCCCACTCACCTAACTTATCCAAGTCACTCTGCAGCCTCATAGCATCCTCCTCGCAGCTCACACTGCCACCCAACTTAGTGTCATCCGCAAATTTGGAGATACTACATTTAATCCCCTCATCTAAATCATTAATGTACAATGTAAACAGTTGGGGCCCCAGCATAGAACCTTGCGGTACACCACAAGTCACTGCCTGCCATTCTGAAAAGTACCCATTTACTCCTACTCTTTGCTTCCTGTCTGCCAACCAGTTCTCAATCCATGTCAGCACACTATCCCCAATCCCATGTGCTTTAACTTTGCACATTAACCTCTTGTGTGGGACCTTGTCGAAAGCCTTCTGGAAGTCCAATAACCCCACATCAACTGGTTCTCCCTTGTCCACTCTGCTGGAAACATCCTCAAAAAATTCCAGAAGATTTGTCAAGCATGATTTCCCTTTCACAAATCCATGCTGACTTTGGTCTATCATGTCACCTCTTTCCAAATGCGCTGCTATGACATCCTTAATAATTGATTCCATCATTTTACCCACTACCGATGTCAGGCTGGCCGGTCTATAATTCCGTTTTCTCTCTCCCTCCTTTTTTAAAAATTGGGGTTACATTGGCTACCCTCCACTCCATAGGAACTGATCCAGAGTCTATGGAATGTTGGAAAATCACTGTCAATGCATCCGCTATTTCCAAGGCCACCTCCTTAAGTACTCTGGGATGCAGTCCATCAGGTCCTGGGGATTTATCGGCCTTCAATCCCATCAATTTCCCCAACACAATTCCCTGACTAATAAAGATTTCCCTCAGTTCCTCCTTCTTACTGGACCCTCTGACCCCTTTTATATCCGGAAGGTTGTTTGTGTCCTCCTTAGTGAATACCGAACCAAAGTACTTGTTCAATTGGTCTGTCATTTCTTTGTTCCCCGTTATAGTAAAGCCATAGCGATAGCTCAGGCGTTTATCATCACCAGTGACAATACCAAACAAATTTCTCAGCACACGAGTGCTGCTGCAAGTACTGTGAACAAAGTAATGTTGTTTTTGAATCGAAATGTACAAGGCAGGACTTTCACCGCCTGCAGCTGCACGCACGCAGATGACTCAGAGTCCACCATCAAGGGTGGTGAATACAAGGCCATTAAGGCCTTGTTGGTATTGCGGGGGTGATCATCATTTCCATTCATGCCGCTTCAAAGGATACGTTTGCAAGGGCTGTGGAACAATGGGACACCTCCAACGTATGTGCAGGCGAGCTGCAAACCCTGCTAATCTTGCAAACCACCATTTTTCAGAGGAAGACAGATCCACGGTGGATCACGACGAACCAGAGCCTCAGACCGAGGAGGCAGAGGTATATGGGGTGCACACATTTACCGCAAAGTGTCCCCTAATAATGCTGAAGGTTGAAATAATGGACGCCCGGTGTCCATGGAGCGGGACACAGGCGCAAGCCAGTCCATAATGAGCGAAAAGACGTTTGATAAATTGTAGTGCAGCAAGGCCTCAAGGCCAGTCCTGACTCCGATTTGCACTAAACTGAGAATGTACACAAAGGAACTGATTCCCATAATCAGCAGTGCTACTGTAAAGGTCACCTACGATGGAGTGGTGCACGAGTTACCACGAGGTACCGGGCGATGGCCCCATGCTATTCAGCAAGTGCTGGCTGGGAAGATACATTGGAACTGGAACGACGTCCGAGGGCTTAGGTCCCAGGTCCTAAACAAGTTCCCTCACTGTTCGAACCGGGCATTGGGAAGTTCCAAGGAGCAAAAGTGCAGATCCATTTGATTCCAGGGGTGCGACCCATCCATCACAAGGCGAGAGCGGTACCTTACATGATGAGAGAAAGGGTGGAGATCGAGCTGGTCAAGGTGCAACGAGGGGGCATCATTTTGCTGATCGAATTCAATGAGTGGGCCAATCGATCGTTCCAGTCCTCAAGGGAGACAGCACTGTAAGAATCTGTGGTGGTTACAAAGTAACTATCAATCGTTTCTCACTTCAGGATCAATACCCATTACCGAAGGCAGACGACCTATTTGTGACACTGGCGGAAGGAAATACGTTCACGATCTCGGCCTGCATGACACAGGAGCTGGAGGAATCATCGAAAGGCTTCACCTGCATCAACACACCAAAAGGTCTCTTCATTTACAACAGATGCTCATTTGGGATTTGATCGGCTGCGGCGATATTCCAGAGGAACATGGAAAGCTTGCTGAAGTCAGTCCCGCGCACCGTGGTCTTCCAGGACGACATCTTGGTTACAAGTCGGGACACCGTCGAGCACCTGCAGAACCTGGAGGAGGTTCTTAGTCGGCTCAAAGTGCGTTTTCCTGGCACGTGAAGTGGAGTTCCTGGGGAGAAGAATCGCGACGGATGGCATCAGGCCCACCGATTCGAAGACAGAAGCAATCAAGAACGCACCGAGATCACAGAATGTGACGGAGCTGCGGTCGTTTCTAGGACTCCTGAACTACTTTGGTAACTTCTTACCGGGTCTTAGCACATTGTTAGAAACCATGCACTCTTTACTGCATAAAGGAGATGAATGGGTATGGGATAAAAGCCAAGAAAATGCCTTTGAGAAAGCTAGGGAACTGTTATGTTCAAACACATTGCTTGTGTTGTACGATCCATGTAAGCGTTTGGTACTAGCATGTGATACGTCGTTGTACGGGGTGGGGTGTGTATTGCAACAAGCTACTGAATTTGGGAAATTGCAACTGGTTGCTTCTGCATCCAGAAGTCTGTCGAAGGCTGAGAGGGCCTTAATCGAAAAAGAAGCGTTAGCATGTGTTTGCGGGGTAAAGAAAATGCATCAATATCTGTTCGGGCTCAAATTTGAATTGGAAACCGACCATAAGCCACTTATATCCCTTTTTTATGAAAGCAAGGGGATAAATATGAATGCATCGGCCCGCATCCAGAGATGGGCGCTCACGTTGCCCGCATACAACTACGCCACAGGCCAGGCATAGAAAACTGTGCCGATGCTCTCAGTAGGCTGCCATTGCCCACCACAAGGGTGGAGATGGCACAGCCCACAGATCTAGTCATGGCAATGGAAGCATTCGAGAGTGAGCAATCACCTGTTACCACCCGACAGATTAGAACCTGGATGAGCCAGGACCCCCTACTGTCCTTAGTAAAACACGGTGTGCTCCACGGGAGTTGGTCTTGTGTCCCGTTAGAGATGCAGGAAGAAATAAAGCCGTACCAGCGGCGCAGAGATGAAATGTCCATACAGACAGACTGCCTCCTATGGGGTAATCGGGTAGTGGTGCCAAAAAAGTGGAGGAACACCTTATTAGTGATCTCCACAGCACCCACCCAGGCATCGTAATGATGAAAGCAATAACCAGATCCCACGTGTGGTGGCCCGGTATCGATGCAGACTTAGAGTCCTGCATGCACAAATGTAATACATGTTCACAGTTAAGCAATGCACCCAGGGAGGCGCCATTAAGTTTATGGTCTTGGCCCTCCAAATCTGGTCCAGGGTCCATGTCAACTATGCAGGCCCATTCTTGGGAAAAATGTTCTTAGTGGTTGTGGATGCGTATTCCAAATGGATTGAATGTGTGATAATGTCGGCAAGCACGTCCGCTGCCACCATTGAAAGCCTAAGGGCCATGTTTGCCACGCATGGCCTGCCTGACGTCCTTGTGAGTGACAATGGGCCGTGCTTTACCAGTGCCCAGTTCAAGGAGTTCATGACCCGCAATGGGATCAAACATGTCACATCTGCCCCGTTTAAACCAGCGTCCAACGGTCAGGCAGAAGAAGCAGTTCAAACAATCAAGCAGAGACCGAAAAGGGTAACTGAAGGCTCACTGCAGACTTGCTTATCCCGAGTCCTGCTTAGTTAACCACACAAGACCCCACTTGCTTACTGGGGTCCCTCCCGCTGAACTGCTCATGCAAAGGGCATTAAGTCAAGGCTCTCGTTAGTTCAACCTGATCTACACGAACAGGTAGAGAGCAGGCTGCTTCAACAGAATACATATCATGATCGCGCAAATGTGTCAAACGAAAATGAGATAAATGATCCTGTATTTGTGTTGAACTATGAACACGGACCCAAGTAGCTTCCTGACACCATTTTGACCAAAGAGGGGAGTAGGGTATTTGTGGTCAAACTCTCAAATGGACTCACCTACAGGAAGCACTTGGACCAAACCAAACTCAGATTTACGGACTATCCAGAACAACCCACAATAGACGCCATCTTTTTCGACCCTCCAACACACACACAAGTGGCAACTGACCCAGCGGTTAACCATGAAGCAGAACCCATCACCCGCAGCAGCCCAGCAGGACTCACCGCACCCAGCAGCCCGGCAAGGCCAGCTGCGCAGCAACCCAGCGAGGGCCCAACAAACGACTCACCAAAGCCAGCATTTGCACCGAGACGATCAACCAGGGAAAGGAAGGCCCGAGTTCGACTCACATTGTAAATAGTTACACTATTGACTTTGCGGGGGAGTGTTGTTATGTATGTAAGCCTGTAAATACCATGTCTAACCACCAGAGGGCTTATCCCCTGGAGTCCCAAGGGATCCCACAATCCCTTGGGAGCACCTGTATGTAAGGAGGCCTCACAGGCTGGAGAAGCACTCTGAGATCTGTAATAAAGGACTACGGTCACACCTTACTTTGAGCTTGCAGTATCTAGTCTGGCTCTTCATTCAAGACATAACAGGAAGCATATCACCAGTCGAATTCAACGAGTGGGCCAGCCCGATTGTTCGGGTACTGAAGAGCGATGGCACGGTCAGAATCTGCGGCGACTACAGGGTAACGATCAACCGAGTTTCATTACAGGACCAGTACCCGCTTCCCAAAGCCGATGATCTCTTTGCGACATTAGCAGGGGGAAAGGTGTTCACCAAGCTGGATCTAACCTCTACATACATGACCTAGGAGCTGGCTGAGTTAGTTACAGGTTGCGGCGATCTGGAACTCTGCGCTCCCTGGTTGATCGTCTGAGTGTCACTTCTGGCATGGGTGAGTTGGTCGGGCCACTGCTGTCTTGCAGCACTGTTGGTCTGACTGGACTGTTGGAAATGGTGGGATCATCCTTGTGGTTGGCAGCTGATTGGGCGTGTGTAGGTGGATCGCTGAAGGTAAGGTCCTCTCCCGGTATTTCTGGTTACCTGTAAATCGCAATTTGGTCTGGTCCAAATGCTTTCTGCACATTTTTCCGTTAAGCAGTTTGATAACAAACACTCTATTCCCCTCCTTGGCTAAAACAGTGCCAGCGACCCATTTGGGGCCATGACTGTAATTCAGCACAAACACAGGGTCATTTACAGTGATGTCGCGTGACACAGCTGTGCGATCATGGTACATATTTTGCCGATAACGCCTGGTTTCCATCTGATCGCTGAGGTCAGGGTGGACTAAGGAGAGCCTGGTTTTGAGTGCACGTTTCATTAGTAACTCCACAGGGGTGACCCCGGTAAGCGAGTGGGGTCATGTCCTGTAATTGATCAGCAGCCGGGATAGGCGAGTTTGTAAGGAACTTTCCATGATGCGTTTCAAGCTCTGCCAAACTCCCGGCTTCCCATTCGAAAACTCCGCCATGTAACCAACCCCAGTAAATATCCAGACCTATGATTCTATGAACTCCACCTGCTTTAACAATCATCCAACAGTGGGGGTCGGTACACTGGCCTCCAGATTCATGCCTCCTCCATGGCTTTCCTTTCCCTTCCTTGTTCTCCATGCTGTCATAGTTCTCTTTTCCCCCAGTGTCAGCTGTGGCTCAGTGGGCAGCACTCTCACCTCTGCGTCCGAAGGTCATGGGTTCAAGTCCCACTCCTGAGACTTGAGCACAAAAAAATCTAGGCTGGCAGTGCTGAGGAAATGCTGCACTGTTGGAGGTGTCGTCTTTGACAGATAAGGTGACTTAACTGCAGGAGATTCTTTCATACAGTACTTAGAATTTCTAGCACAGAAACAAGCCATTTGGCCCAACAGATCAATGCTGATGTTTATGCTTTGTGCCTCCTCCCACCCTAATTAATCTTAGAACATTCCTCTATTCTATTCTCTCTCATGTACTTATTTAGTTTCCCCTTAAAAACACCTAAGCTATTTGACTGAACAACTCCATGGTACATTCTAACCATTTTCCGGGTAAAGAAGTTTCTCCTCAAGTTCTTATTGGATTTATTAGTGACTCATGAAGCTGAAAATGTTAACTTCTACCACCTTACTTGGTCATCCTCATCATAGGCAGTTCCTTGGAGTCGAGGATGACTTGTTTCCATGCTAGAAATGAGTTCTCAGGTGACTGAAGAGTCCAATGTGGGACCGACAGTCTCTGTCACAGGTGGGGCAGACGGTGGTTGAAGGGATGGGTGGATGGGGTGCCTGGATTGTCACACGCTCCTTCCGCTGTTGACGCTTGGCTTCAGCTTGATCTCAGCAAAGAATCCTGAGGTGTTCAGCGCCCTCCCGGATGCTTTTCTTCCACTTAGGGCGGTCTTGGTCCAGGGATTCTCAGGTGCCGGTGGGGATGTTACATTTTTTCAAGGAGGCTTTGAGGGTGTCCACCTGAGGCTCGTTTATCGTGTCAGAGCTCCGAGTAGAGCGCTTGTTTCGGGAGTCTTGTGTTGGGCATGTGGACGTTGTGGCCCATCCAGTGGAGCTGACCGTGCGTGGTCAGTGCTTCAATACTGGGGCTATTGGCCTGAGCGAGAACACTGATGTTGGTGCACCTATCCTGCCAATGGATTTGCAGGCTCTTGCGGAGGCAGCATTGGTGGTACTTCTCCAGCGTTTTGAGGTGCCTTACTTGGTACATAATTGCTAAATAGTTCTCGAGGTATAGGACTGTTCCTGGTTTTGGCCATAAGCCTGTCCTCCTAATTTAGTCATATTTGCGCCATACCTTTGATTTTTTATTCGTTCACAGGATATGGATGACGTTGACAAGGCCAGCATATATTGCCCATCCCTAATTTCCCTCGAGAAGCTGCATCCTTGAACACAACCCAGTGGCTTGCTGGGCCATTTCAGAGGGCAGTTGAGGGTTAACCACATTGTTGTGAGTCTGGAGTCACATATAGGTCAGACCGGGTAAGGGCGGCAGATTTCTCTCCTTAAAGGACATTAGTGAACCAGATGGTTTTTTACGATAATCAAATAGTTTTATGGTCACCATTAATGATACAAGCTTTTTATTCCAGATTTGTTTAATTAACTGAATTTAAATTCCCAAGCTGCCATGGTGGGATTTAAACTTATGTCTCCGGATCATCAGTCCAGGCCTCTGGATTACTAGACCAGCAACATAACCACTGCTACCATTCTCTTTGTGCTCCTTTATTAAGGCATGGCAATTCAACTGTACCTCCCACTTCGTGTCAGAGATATTGGGGGGGGGGGAAATTGCGGTCGGAGGCCTCCGACCCGAAAAAAATTCTACGAATGTACCTGGTGGTCCCGGAGCAACATAGGATTCGCTGCACAACACACGGGGAGATGTCTTTCAGGTACGTTCGGAAAAGGGGAGGTGCAACGAGACCTGGGTGTCATGGTACATCAGTCATTAAAAGTTGGCATACAGGTAGAGCAGGCAGTGAAGAAGGCAAATGGCATGTTGGCCTTCATAGCGAGAGGAACAGGGAGGTCTTACTGCAGTTGTACAGGGCCTTGGTGAGGCCAGACCTTGAATATTGTGTACAGTTTTAGTCTCCTAATCTGAAGAAGGACATTCTTGCTATTGAGGGAGTGCAGCGAAGGTTCACCAGACTGATTCCCGGGATGGCAGGATTGACATATGAAGAAAGATTGGATCGACCAGGCTTATATTCACTGGAATTTAGAAAAATGAGAGGGGATCTCATCGAAACATATAAAACATATAAAATTCTGACGGGATTGGACAGGTTAGATGCAGAAAGAACGTTCCCGATGTTGGGGAAGTCCAGAACCAGGGGTCACAGTCTACGGAGAAGGGGTAAGCCATTTAGGACCGAGATGAGGAGAAACTTCTTCACTCAGAGAATTGTGAACTTGTGGAATTCTCTACCACAGAAAGTTGTTGAGGCCAGTTCGTTAGATATATTCAAAAGGAGTTAGATGTGGCCCTTATGGCTAAAAGGATCAAGGGGTATGGAGAGAAAGCAGGAACGGGGTACTGAAGTTGCATGATCAGCCATGATCATATTGAATGGTGGTGCAGGCTCGAAGGGCCGAATGACCTATTTTCTATGTTCTTATGTACATACATGCTGGAGTCACATGGGCCGGGCCACCAATCACCGTGCAGTATTTTCATTGATAACAATGGGAGCTCTGTTTGTACGGACTCCCATTACTATCAATGACAATACCCCACTAAAATACCGAAGTGGAGCATAATAAATAAATAAAACATCTCACATCTTTAAAATTAATTGAAAGTAAATATAATTAAATGTGTTCGAAAAAAATATATTTTTGCAAATTTTTTTTAAGCTGTTTTAATAGTGTTAAAAATAAACTTACCTTTATGGACAGGGTTTTTAATAAAAAATGATTGTTTAAATTTAATTTTTCTATGTTTTAAAACTCTTGATGCTGGTAAAAGTAAGCTATGCGCCTGCTTTCACCAGGTGTAAGAGTTTGAAGGACATTCGCTGGGCAAAAATTGGGCAAATAGCCCAATCTCTCTCAAGCGGATGTCCTTCTCCTGGGATTGCGGAGAATCTGTCAAGAGAACTCCTGACAGATCGGAAAAGCCAGTTTTCGGCACATGCGCATCGCGCCCCGAAAACCGGCTTTTGAGACCACGTTGATTTAACCTGTGAATTCATGCCGTGCTATATTGTTAAGGCCATTTCTTCCCTGCCCAAAATCTGTTCACAGCATTCAATTCCAGTTGTGACCAGTCACTCCAGGGCTTGGCCTGTAAAGAGGACCATTGAGAAAATGTTAAAGGATTCTCCTTAGAGCAGAGCAAGGGTAAGCAGTGATTTGAGGGAGGTGTTCAACCTTTTAATAATGTGAATAAAGCGAAACTGCTTCCAGTGTCAGGAGGGTGTAAAATTCGAAGTTTTCTCCAAATTCAAAGATTCCCCCTCTGTGAGGAGAAACCCGAAGGAAAGATCATTTTGGACTCGCTTAAAATGAACTTTGGGATTTTAACAGATGCATGGGTCTGCAAGGGAAAAGGGCTGCAAACCAGGGGACCACTAACCTCTAAAAAGCCAGTCTTTGGGTATTGGAGCTGTCTGAGATATTGGAGCTAAACAAATTGTTTGGGGAATTGTGCAAACTCAAAAACTCGGCTCCCTAGGAGACATTACCATCTCAACAATTGACCCAGAGATAGCCAGCTATAGCACTAAGCATGAAATCCATCCAGCACATGCATATTACTAATCACTTTTTCGGCCTGTATGGAAAACCCAGGCCGAGGCAGACAACGTAAACACCAAAAATAATTTTCACAATTGCAACTCGAATTCAACAGATCAACACATCCTAAACAAGTTATCGTTAACGAGCCCGCCAAAGTTTTAACAAAGAATTATCAAGCCCGCCAAAACTAAGACAAAGAATCGGGTTTGATTTGGTGCACAGATTAGAAAGGCTCTCAAAGTATAATTGAGGTCCTGTTTAAGGGTTAGACAGCCTTCTAAGCAGCCTACTGATGAGCCTTCTGAGCAACTAGAGCCTTCACTGCACTATCCGCTCCATCAGCGTCTTCAGCCTCGACGGCCCTCCTGGGTTACACTGCTCTGCTACCAAAGAAGAAGGAAGAACACCATCAAAAGGGCAGAGAAAAGCAGTTACCAGTGACTTCGGCCATCACCAACTCATCGCGGCAACAACTGACCACAGCCAACGTAGTAACATTGAACCACCATGATCGACGAATCCTAAGAAAGAAACTATTCGAGAAGAAACCGAAGATTCGAAAGTTTTCCACTCTACAATCTATTCCTAGCTTACAACAGGTGAAACATTACCTAAAGTAACCCAAAGTCCTACTCCTACAAGCCATAAATCCAAACCGTACCTTACCGCATCAGCAGACTCAACCCAACTGAAGACTACGCAGCAAGAAATCTTCCACGACGTTCGGGGTATGGCAAGCAGCACCTACAGAGTCCAGCGAACCCCAAAACCACGAACCACCGCTAACTGTCAATAAGAGGATTGGTGAGCATTATCCCTGTTGCCCGAGAGTTTAAGCTAGTCAGATTTAGACATTTGAAGGTGGGAGGTGTATTATTTTCTGTAACCCCTTTTTTATGTGTAATAAAGTGTTCCTTATTTTAGAGATTGTAATTTTTGACATTGTACTTTTCTTTCCTGAATAAAATCAAAGTTTCTTGCACCAAAACCAGTTGTCTGCTGCACTTTGTCACATCCCCAAATAAATCCAAAGTCTAGAACCCAGGACGGGGGAGTGATTCAAACCGCTCAGAAGGTCAAAAGTGAACCTGACCCCCACACCACCCCCTACAGGATGGCGACCGCGGTAGGACTTTGGTACAAAGGATGTGATGCAGAGAATACAGTTTTGGAAGAAAAAACTAAGATGGAAGAGAGGAGTTGCTCTTATGTGTATAAGAAAGTAAATGTCACGAAGGAATGGGTGCTTGGTCTGTTGCATGCTGAGCGTCCGGGAGATGCTGCAGTCCAATGGACTGCAAGCAAAGATCATAAGAATCAGTAGAGAAAGCAATCTGGTTGATCTGCTTGCAGCGACAGGTCCAGCTCCTCGATAAAAACATTGAGGGGATGTGCGGAACAGTCACATGAAAGGGCTATGGCAGGAGAACGTTTCTGGGGAGAACTCCGTACGCTGAAACAAGGAAAGACGCAGCTAATGGAGAGGTACAGGAACAGCCAGGATTACTTTCAGTGTCAGGTCACAGAGGCTAAGAATAATGAAAAGATATTGTGGGAAGAGAATGCTCGCCTTACCCTTCAAGTAAAAGAGCAGGAGGAGAGGTTAAGAGACGTACAGGCAGCTTACAAAGTAGCCAGCGCTAATGGGTTTGAGTCGGGAGACCACAGTCCCTGCCAGCAACAAATCAAAAGTTTAACCCTTGCTCTGTCCAAGGCCAAAGGCATGCTATGCCGAATAAGCCCAGGTGCCGGGTGGACCTGGAAGAGCAGGGGGAAACTGTTCAACCACCACCTGTAGCGCCGGGGTTGGTACCGGTTCGGCAGCAGGAGGGGCGAACGAGCTGCGGGACGGACAGGGATTGTGGACCACCACCACATGTGGTGCCGAGTTTCAGCTCGGAGCAGCAGGGAGAGGTGGGTGAGCCAGAGCAGGAAGGGCCAGAGCCGAGGCCGATGTACCCGGTCCGGCAACAAAAGTTTGGCCCGCCCGTCGGTGGTGGGGGTCAGGGGTCGTTAGAAAGTCAGTTTGTGGTTCCCCACCCTACCCAACAGCTTAGGGCTATGATAGGCCACCTATGATAAGCTCACTCAGAAGGGAGACCCTCCATCCACTTTATGGAAGTGGAACAGCCAGGGGATATTAAAAGGGTGCAATGATGCCGAGATGGCGAAAATGCTCCTCCTCTCACTGGATGGCAAGCTGCATCAGTCCCTCTCTGCCGAGAGCAAAAGGGGGCAGAGTACATATGCTGCCATCCGTGAGGACATTTTGGAAGCCATGGGTTGTAATGACGGGAGTCCCTTCTCCAGAGTGGAGAAGACAGTGCAGCTCACAAGGGAAACCCCACAGGCTTTCGCAGACAGACTGTGGCCTGTGTACCAGAGCACCTGTGGTGGGGACCTCAACCGGGATCAACTGACCCGGGACGAGAGAGCCCGCTGGCTCCGAAGCCTGGTGGCAAACAGCTCACCACGGATCAAAGCAAAGGCCGAGGCCTGGTTTGACCCGAGAGATCCCCGTGCCACTGAGGAGGGAGTGGGCAGGCCCTAGCTTACCGGAACGGCAGAGGAATGGCAGAGGAACCCAAGGAAAGGTCCACGAAATCCAACCTGGTCAGGACAAGAGGGAATAGCGCCACGAGGGGGGCAACCCCTCCGATACGAAGCGTAACTGCTTCGGGTGCAGGAAAAGTGGGCATTGGAGAAAGGATTGTAGAAACCCATGGAAGAGTAGCACAGGGAAGAATTCTCCAGCCCCTGCCCAAAAGACCGAGACCGGGAAACCAGTCTCTCCCCACATGTTTGAAACATTCATGACTGCGTTCCGAACCATGCTAGATGGCCCTGGGAGGATAGCCGCCATCACCGGTACCGTAATCCCATCTGTCCCATCGCATCCAGGACAGCGACTAGAACAGGCACAGCCTGTTCACCTGTGTTCCCTCGAGTACGATGCATGGAGGAGACAGTGCGTTCAGATGGAGGTGGAGAAGGTGAAGGGGACTTGTTTGCTGGATACCGGTGCATTAAGCACCCTAGTCTATGCAGATAACCCTGCCGCCAAACCTCTGTCTAACAGGGTCCCATACAGCTTAGTGGGTTTCACAGGCACCGAGCAGGCTGGCTCATTCTCCGTTCCGCTCTCTATTCATTTGGAAACACTCCACACCAAGTGGATTTGGGTCCTAATGAAGTGGGAGCAGGAAGGGAAGGGGGGCCGATTTTATTATAGGCCATGGGATAATAGTGGATTTAAGGAACCACTGTCTTTGGGGGGTATTATGTACGGGACAGGAAAGTGAGGTGGTGGTTATCCCAGAAAAACGGGGCAAGGGGACAGTGTGTACCATGAAGCCAACAGAAGGTTACAAACGCGAATCGCTGGTCAGTAACACTCCGATGGAATACCAACACACCTTGCAGCTTTTGCCACTCACAAGCACGACTGTGGAAGGGTAAACGGGGTCGAAGTTAGTGTAGATGGGGACCCCATGACCCGACCGCAAAAGCAGTACAATTTCCACAGGGAGACGGAGGCAGACATGGAAACAGCCTTGGGTTCTTTGGTTAAGCAGGGGGTATTGAGACCAATAGCCACCCATGTGAACTCTCCATTGTGGCCGGTTAAGAAACCGGACAACTCCTGGAGAGCCACGGTGGACTATCGCGTACTCAACCGTAACATCCCCAATGTGCACCCACTGTTGCTGCTGTCGCCGACCTTATTGGAAGTATCCCAGCCTCCGCGACCACCTTCACGGTGCTGGATATTTCCAACAGGTTTTGGTCCATCCCTTTAAGAAGGGAAGATCAGTACAAGTTTGCTTTTACCTTTCAAGGCCAGCAATACACTTGGAACTGTCTCCCTCAGGGCTTCCACAACAGCCCCAGTATTTTCCACCAATGTATGGCCAACTGTTTAAAGAGCTTCAGCAGACACCAGCAGTTAGTACAGTTTGTGGACGACCTGCTCCTATTCACCGATGAGTAGGAGGAGCATGGCCCACTGCTAACTGAGCTGCTGGAGCTACTGAAAGAAGAAGGGTTTAAAGTGAATCCCAAGAAGGCACAGATCGGCCTGAAGCAAGTAAAATTCCTGGGACTGACTGTGCATGCTGGGGAAAGAGCCATTGACAAAGCTAGAAGGGAAACAGTGCAGGAGTTACCTGCCCCCAACAAAGTAAAAGGAGTAAGATCTTATCTAGGGCTAACCGGGTACTGCAGAGATTTCATTGAGCATTATTCAGCCACAGCCCTAGAAGGAGCACTCCAACTTTGAGAGGCACCTCCTAGCCACTTACTGGACCGTGAAAAGATCACTGATCTTCACAGGGCGTCCCCTATCACACTCCTCACCCATCACACACTCACCCAAATGCTCCTGGACGGGAGAATCAAGGACAGGACAGTGAGCAGTGCCCGCATTGCTCGCTGGACCCTACTCCTCTCTCAGATGGACCCAAGGGTAAAGGGACTCTGCGAGCCAAGGCTCGCAGCCAACATGATTTATCCAGGGACAGCCCACCGGTGTTCTGTAGAAGGGGTATGGGAAGTTAACATAGGCTTTCGGGCCGGGTTACACACCACAGGTCGAGAGATCTACGGGTGAACGACTCACAGACTGCAGAGTTTATGACCCAGAGGCAGGTAATGCTCTGGCGATTAAACTCCCCAGTACCATGAGTGCCCAGCACGCTGAACTGTCGGTGTGGTGCATGTGGTCACACACCCCGAGGAATTCCCTACCCCGTACACAATTTGCTCGGATACTATGTTCACGTGCAATTCGTATACGGAATACCTGGCTATCTGGTCCGATCACGGATACACATCTGCAGATGGGAGACTCCTGGCAATTAAGCCTTTACTGGAAAAGATCCTGGCAGCCATAGGGGAGGGAGGGAAGGTCTATATACATAAAGTGAAGGCACATTTAACCACTGAACCCCGTAGCGAGGGAAACCAGCAGGCTGACATGTTGGCCAAGCAAGGTGCTCGCTTGAGGACTGGTGAGGACCCCATCCTCAAAACTGTTCTGAACATGCTAGCTAAAGGGAAAAAGATAGACGGCCCGTACGGCACCGCAGCTATTGCCATTAAAGAAGGCATGCTGTTCAGCGGGGAGCAATGGGTAGTAGCGCAACAACACCAGAGAGAGTTCCTCCAGCTGGCCCACGAGGGTCCAGGAGCAGGGCACCCCGGACCTGAAACCACCTGGCAATGGGTGGAACAGGCAGGGTGGTGGCCAGGACTCAGGGAAGATGTTCTGCACCGGCTGTCTGGTGTGTGCTGCCAACAACCCCAACCCCCAGAAAAGGAAGGTGTCTATGGGACATATCAGGAGGGTAGAGGGACCCTGGCAGTCGATCCAGGTCGATTACATCGGGTCCCTACCCACTGCCCAGGGAGGCTACAAGTGCTGCCTAGTGTTGGGGGATGTGTTCACTAAGTGGGTGGGAGCATTCCCATGCCGTACAGCTACTGCATTGGGAACAGCTAGGATCCTGGTCAGGGAAGTGTTCTCCCGATGGGTACTACCACAGTACATGGAGTCCGACCAAGTGAGTCACTGCACCGGGCAGGTGATGCAGGAGACCCTTAAGGTGCTTGGCATCGAGGGGAAATGGCATGTCGCCCACAACCCGCAGTCAACAGGCCTGTGGAACGTTTAAACCGCACGATCAAAGAAAGGTTACGAAAAGAGACAGGGGACTCACCCAAGAAGTGGGTGGAGGTCTTGCCACTGGTTCTCCTGGGGATCCGGGCCAGTCAGTCAAAGAGCGCGGGGCACTTCCCGTACGAGCTCATGATCGACAGAGCCATGCGAACCCCCACCCATGTACTAGCTCCGGTACTCATGGAAGGTCAGCTCAGGGAAGCAAGCTGGGACAGCTTTGTCAGGAATCTGTTTGAACACCTTAAACAGATTCACTGGCAGGCTGCTGACAACATGGGAAAACAGCATCGGAGCAACCGACTGCTGCTAGAGCCCCGGAAACACCACGAATGGGAGATAGGGGACCAGGTTATGGTACGGAACTATGCTCGAGTAGGGCCTTTTGAAGCACTGTACATGGGGCCGTACCACATTGTCGACAAGGCAAGCCCCATGGTCGATGCCGTAAAGATGCCCCGCCATACAAAGTGGTTCCACATAAACCAGCGTAAACTGTTCAATCCCGGGATAGCTGCTAAGTGTAAGAGACAGCCAGGAACAGTGAACCGTTCTGGGGACAGGGATCCTCAGCTAGCAGCCTCCAACTGTGGAAAGCCCACAGGGGACATTGCAGACGCACAGACCGTACCGATAGGGGCGGTGAACTGTATTACTGGAGGAGCTATCCCCCCAATCATTTGGGACTCGGACATACCCCCAGTAGCCAGAGCCTTAAGAGGGACTCCATGCACACCACGGCCTAAGACACTGTGGTCACCAGCACCCCAGTTCCAATGGGTCAGCCCCGGGAAGTTTGCCATCCGTAAGAGAATACCCAAGATCAGGGATCAGTCTACGGACAGGGACCCCCCAGCCAGCAGCCTTCGGCGGTGAGGGAGTCCCGGGAGAGGTAGTGGTGGACCAGCCACCAACTGAGAGTCCCAAGCCTGCAGCCCCCGGCTGCACAGAACCCACAGAAAACACAATCAACTCAGCAGCCACACCCAAAGGGGAAGTGTGCTGTAGCACCGGGGGGGCCATTCCCCCGATAATGTGGGACTCAGGCACACCTCCGGTCACAACACTCCGGGTCCTGCGGTACAGGCCGCCTTACCACCGGCCACACAGGCAGCCCAGAGGCCGCAAAAGGAAGGAGAAGAACAGGGATTAACCTGGCCACCCGGAGACGGCTGGCAGATGTATATAATGGTATGATATGAGTTTAAGAATGTTTAAGAGTTTTGTTTAAGTTAAGATTTTAGGAATTTCAGGTCACCACGACCTCAAGAAGATACATGAGTATAGAAGTAGTGAGATGAATAAAAATCGGTTAATGAAGGGGTTTTGGCCGGCAGCTGATGTCCAACTAGTGACCGAGACCTGGTAGTATTAGGGAGTAAGAAAGAATCCACCTTTACAGCTATTAGAGGAGGCACTAGTGACATAGACCTGGTAATATTAGGGAGTAAGAAAGAATCCACCTCTACAGCTATTAGAGGAGGCACTAGTGACATAGAGCTGGTAGTATTTGGGAGTAATGAAAGAATCCATCTTTGCAGCTATTAGAGGAGGCACTACGAAGGCGAAAAGGTTAAAATTCTGGACAAAGCTACAGTGCCGATTATGAAGCTGACTGACCAAGAGACAGAAGTTAATACAGACATCAGTTCCAACACAGAAACTGGGATGAAGACAGCTGAGTTATTTAAAGACTTTATTAAGTTTCCATGAAGAAATCATGGGCCTTTTATGAAGTTGGAACTCGATCACTTTTGTCGAGCCGGAGAGCTTTACTCAGGGCTGGGCTATCTGTTTTATGTGTCCCTACAGGAAGGAGATCGACATGAAAAGGCTCCTGCTCCTGCTCACCCTGATGGGGGTGAGTATTAGTGACCGAGGAGACATGGAAGAATCTCTCATTTATGGGTGCTCGGGAGAGAGAGAGCATCGATCGTAACTGCAGGGGGTGGAAGAGCTCGCTGTTTATTTCCACAAGGGAAGGTGGCCAGGGTGGCTGGGGTCTAACTCCACTCGATACTCCAGCCAGGAGGGGTTTACCTACGGGGAGGTTTCCTTCCCATGCCCCAGGATGCGGATCGTTGCTGCGCGGTAAAGTGTTACGGAGGGAAAACGTGTGTGTTTGACTTGTAAAGGACAGATTCCCCTGGATAGATGGTGGTAGCTCAGGAATCTGAGCAAGGACACCGGGTACCAGGGAACTGACTGGGAATGACTCGGTAACAATACTTACCGGACCATCACGGGAACACAGGGAGGAGTGAGTGCGTATTGGAACAAGTGATGGGAGTCAGAATAGGGGATTTACGTCTGCATGTGGGGATCAGAGAGAGTCTGTCCCGTAGGCATATCGATCACCTTCGCCAGGCAATGGCACGATGTCGGGAAGGGGATGGGGTGGAATTCCAGCCTACATGCATGTACGGTCCCACACTCCCCGCCTCCAATCAACGCCACCGAACTTGTAGCACGCATTAAGAAACCCCTGCCCACGACCCCAACAGTACGGACAGTAAAAGAAAGGTGTCCTACCACCACCAGGGGACCAGGGAACGGGTTAGTATTGGTACCGACCGAAAAGGTGTTATACCAGGGAGTACACGATGCAGTAGCTTCAGTTATTTTAAACCTTACTGAGGTGCACTTACCTGACTGGTGCCCGAAGGAAACAGAGCAGCTATACCGGGCCCTACTCAGAGAAATGTTGAAGAAATTTTACGAGTTAGATTTCGGCAACGTAGACAAAGCAGATTTATACACCCTATATGCTGGGAACACTATGGGCATGGGGAGACAAAGAAGGGGAACCTGGAACGACATTTTTACTGTATATAATACAAGATCCTCTGTGATAAATAGTATGGACAATATAGAACTGCAAATGCAAATAAATGGCCTAAAGAACCAACTACAAAAGATTCTAAAAGAGGAAAACACAGTGGTGGACTCAGAGCTAATCGAGGACCAGGCTATGATGGTCCATTTAAAAGAGATTATTGCTGAGCTGGAAAGACACGCACAAAGAGTGAATGCACTCATACGGGAGGACAGGAAAGCTTCAGACCAGGCTGCACAGAATGATGTGTGTGTGCTGTACGGGGCATAGTTGTTGGGCGAGGGCCGTAACAACCTGGAGGATTTAAAGCAAGGTTTAGTCCCCTCCTAGATCAACAACAAGCACCTCGCAGCCCTCCACCCATACAATAATTCACTAAGCCCGTGTCAGTTCTGTCTAGCTTCTGAAGCCTACCCTGTCCCGGTGGAATGCGGGCATTCTAATCACACCACCCTGGGGATAGTACTAAGGATGTCGGTCATGGGTGGGGCAGCCCGACCCGCACCGGTATACAGGGTGGGGAACGTTGGAGTCATTCAAGGCAGTGCACACGTTCGTTTCACAGCAGTCCACCTTATGTCATAAAGTGGGATGTACGCTATGAGGAGTACTGACCTCTCCGGGTGCCGGAGCCGGGGTGCATACATAATACTGTGCCCCCAGCACTTGAACACCTATTCTAAACCACAGTGTGGGTTTAAAGCTGCTGGCGCACAGCTTATCAACTGTACCATGGAGGTAATGGCATGAGACCATGTTCCTCCACAGGTAGCATACATAGGGGCTGGGACCACTGCGACCCACTACCAGCAAGGACACTTCTGGTGTCCAGTGAGTGACAGCAGTTTCTGTTTTATACCCGAGGCAGAAGTTCAAGTGGCCCAGGAACGGATTGTCCCCATTCCCAAACCCTCCACTGTTCACCTCACTGTGAGTCAAAACATCACAAACCTGTAAGATTATGTTGCACATTTTGGCTATGAAATCCCCCCTCTACCCAAACATATTACTGCTCTACTGGAAGCTGTAGTAATCTCACAGAAACATTTCTACATGCGAGAACAGAAAACAATTGAGATAGGGAGGAAAATTTTGGAGATCACAATTCCACCGCGGTGGGACATTTTCAGAAACATAGAAGTCCCAGCCAGGGTCAGAATAGCTTCCCATGTTTTAGTTGTCTGACAACTCGCGATTATCCTCTACTTGTGGTGTATCACTTGCCAAGTGAGAGACAGAGGCCGTCGATCCCGGCATCAAAGGGTGCTGAACCCTCCCTGGCCAAACTTGGGGATTGCATCAGGAAGGGAAACATCATATTTAATGTCTGATTTGTTTTTTTGTGATTTTACCTGCTGTAAAAACGCAGAGGTCAAGTGTTGTAAGAGTTTTACTTGTGTGTTTTGACTGTGTACTTTTATTTAATCTAGTCAGATTTAGACATTGGGAGGTGGGAGGTGTATTATTTTCTGTAACCCCTTTTGTATGTGTAATAAAGTGTTCCTTATTCTAGCGATTGTAAGTTTTGACATTGTACTTTTCTTTCCTGAATAAAATCAAAGTTTCTTGCACCAAAACCAGTTGTCTGCTGCACTTTGTCACATCTCCAAATAAATCCAATGTCTAGAATCCAGGGAGTGGGAGTGATTCGAACCGTTCAGAAGGTCAGAAGTGAACCTGACCCCACAGACCACAGACTACAAGGGTCGGTAACCAGAGGTCACAGAGTTAAGGTAATCGGCAAAGGAACCAGAGGCGAGATAAGGATTTTTTTTTTACGATCCGAAACGCGCTGCCTGAAAGGGCGGTGGAAGAAGATTCAATAGCATCTTTCAAAAGGGAATTGATTCAATACTTGAATGGGATAATATTGCAGGGCTATGGATAAAGAGCAGGGTGAGTGGGACTGATTAGTTAGCACTTTCAAAGAATCGGCACAGGCACGATGGGGCAAATAGCCTCCGTCTGTACTGTATATATTCTTGAACATCCCTGATTCTAATCGCTCAACCATTGGTGACCGTACCTTCTGTTGCCTAGGCCCTAAGCTCTGAAACTCCCTCCCTAAACCTCTCCACCTCACTACCTCTCTTTCCTCTTTCAAGGCGCTCCTTAAAACCTACTTCTTTGACCAAACTTTTGGTCACCTGCCCTAATTTCTCCTCATGTGACTCGGTGTCAAATGTTTTGTCTCATAAAGCTCCTGTGAAGCGCCTTGGGACATTTCACTATGTTAAAGGCGTTATATAGGTGCGAGTTGTTTTTGTTGCATCATTCGACGATTCTGTGATTCTTATTGCTGGTGTTATCAGCTGTTTTGCTAACATTCCCATTGAGTGAAATCATGTTCTTTTGAGTCACATCCCTAAATCTTGCATTAACAGGTCATCCGTTTTGATGCATAACCGGATATTTCCCATTTTCCTTAAACTGGGAAAAACACGAGCCTTAGTCTTACTTCCGCCTGCTTAAACAATACTTGAATATAAAGAAAGTAAAGTAGGTAAAACATCGTATCTCATTAATTGGTATTCTCCAGTCTCTGTGTTTAAAAAAAAAACATGAATATGCCTAGAATGTGTGCAACAGTTCAAAAGTGGAACCATGAAATCTCTATCTACTCATGGGAAATGAATGATCCAACAAGTTTCATACTGGAAGAGGAGACCTAAAGCTAATTAAAGCACTCAACTGGCTAAATCAATTCTCGGTCTGTTAATCCAGCGTGAAGCCTTTGGGACCATTAATTCTAATCTTGGTACAAATAATACCGATGACAATGGAAGGATCAGTACACCTATCTTGGTACAAATAATACCGATGACAATGGAAGGATCAGTACACCTATAATATAACCCAATAAAGTTTCATTGAGAGTAAAATAGTTCACAAGTCATTTGTCAATATTTATATAAACATATACTTAGAATGCAAATCAAAATTATCTGTATCAAAAATGCACTCTCTCCAGTGTTCAATTGATGCATCCTTTCTAAATTAATAGTGTCCTGATTATTTTTTTGACATTCTAATTAAAGCTGCATAATTCAGCGATATCAAATGTTTAGTCAACAAGGTGCTGTCAACCTCTTTGCTGCTCTGCTTTGGAAAGGTGGAGGAACTTTTTCAACATCATAATTTTCCCAATTAGTGTGCATCACTTTGATCGCAGCTTGAAACAGGTAAAATTATTTTCATAAAATAGGATATTTAGAATGAAGATTTACAGAGCATTAATTGAAACTGGTCTAAATAACACAACTCGATCATAGCACCAGGAAGTTCAATTCTCCTGCTGCCTCGCTCTAAGCCAACCAACTTACAGTTCTTGTCAGAGAATTCTGCTTTATACAGCTCAATGTACCCTATGACCCCTGGCGCTTGAACCTCACCATATTAAGGTTCAGTCCATCATGCATTCAATGGACCAGAAGTCCTGTTATATTTTTGTGCCTATCCTTGATTTATGAGGCTGTCATTTAGAGGTGGGTGAGGTGAGGTGTGGTTCTGACTGCGCAGGAAGCAATTATGACTTATTTACCACTTCTGATTGTAACCTCTCCTGGGAATTCTCCTTTATAAAGCTCAATGCACCCCGGGATAGCCTTCTATTTCCCACCCAGTGTTTTTAGAGGAGCAGAACAGCAGAAAGCGCACTTTCCCTTTCCTGCACCCAGCTGACTTCACGCTATCGGCTTCTCCCCGTTGACGGGGATGTCAGGCAGAGGCACTTCAAACGGCGGCAATTGAAAAGTCTGGCTCTTGGAAGCAGAACATCACAGGAGATGTATTGTGGCTGGTTATCAGTGGAAAAAATAAATTAAAAAACATTTTTTTCAGGGACTGGTGAAGAGCTTGCAGTTGTCAGAATGAATGAAGCATATTATATTTCATGTTTCTTTCATGCAGCGAATTAGCAAATAAAGAGTGTGTGTGTGTATGGAGATTAAACAGCTGCAACATCAGCTTATATGGCTGCAAGTACTGCTTTTAAAAATTCAAACAGTCATTATAATTTGGAACTCTGTAACAAGGTTTTGTGATGTTATTTTAATCCTGTGGGTATTTGCAAAGTAGCTTTCTGCTTATTCTTCATTATTGATTGTAAGTGGTGGAGTGTAATTAGTGAAGCATAAGAATCGCACAGAATATTTATTGATGTGTAATATTCTTACTCTAAACATGACAATGAAAACTTACCAGGTGTGCTGCAGCTCCACTGCATCAGATTGTGGCTGAGAGCATCAGTTTGCACCATTTGCTGAAACTGTTGACCACTCAAATTCCTTTTCTGGCTCCCATGGTAGCCGACATTGTTAACGGTTCTCTCTCCTCAGGTACTGTCCCCCTCTCGCTCAAATCTGCCGCCATCACCCCTCTCCTCAAAAAACCAACCCTCGACCCCTCCGTCCTTGCAAACTACCCCCCCGACCCCAACCTCCCTTCCCTCTCCAAAGTCCTTGGGCATGTTGTCACCTCCCAAATCCGTGCCATCTTTCCCGCAATTCCATGTTTGAATCACTCCAATCCGGTTTCCACACCTGCCACAGTACCAAAACAGCTCTCATCAAAGTCACAAATGACATCCTTTGTGACTGTGACAAAGGCAAAGTATCCCTCCCCGTCCTTCTTGACTTGTCTGCAGCCTTTGACACGGTTGACCACTCTATCTTTCTCCAATGCCTCTGCACTCGCCGGGTTCCATTCTTATATAACCAATCGTTAGTCAGAGAATCAACCACAGCGGCTTCTCTTCCCGCCCCCGCATCATTACCTCTGGTGTCCCCCAAGGATCTATTCTTGGCCCCCTCCTGTTTCTCATTTACATGTTGCCCCTTGGCGACATCATCCGAAAACACAGCTTCAATTTCCATATGTACGCAGATAACACCCAGTTCTACCTCACTACCAATTCTCTCGACGCCTCCTTGGTCTCTAAATTGCCAGACGGTTTTTCCGACATCCAGTTCTGGATGAGCAGAAATGTTTTCCAATTGAATACTGGGAAGACCAAAGCCATTGTTTTCAGTCCCCGCCACAACCTCTATTCCCAAGCCACCGACTCCATCCCGCTTCCGAGCATCTTTCTGAGGCTGAACTAGACTGTTCGCAACCTCGATGTCATATTTGACCCTGAAATGAGCTTTCAACCACATATCCGCAGCATAACTAAGACCATCTATTTCCACCTCCGTAACATCATCTGTCTCTGCCCTTGCCTCCCTGCTCCTATACTCAAATCCTCTAGCTATGAAGGCCAACATTCTTTTGACAAAGTCCCACACAAGAGATTAGTGTGGAAAACTAAAGCACATGGTATTGGGGGTAATGCATTGATGTGGATGGAGAACTGGTTGGCAGACAGGAAGCAGAGAGTTGGAATAAACGGGTCCTTTTCAGAATGGCAGGTAGTGACCAGTGGGGTGCCGCAGGGTTCAGTGCTGGAACCCCAGCTATTTACAATATACATCAATGGTTTAGATGAAAGAATTGAATGTAATATCTCCAAGCTTGCAGATGACACTAAGCTGGGTGGCGGTGTGAGCTGTGAGGAGGACGCTAAGAGGCTGCGGGGTGACTTGGACAGGTTAGATGAGTGAGCAAATGCATGGCAGATGCAGTATAATGTGGATAAATGTGAGGTTATCCACTTTGATGGCAAAAACAGGAAGACAGAATATTATCTGAATGGTGACAGATTAAGAAAAGGGGAGGTGCAACGAGACCTGGGTGTCATGGTACATCAGTCATTGAAGTTTGGCATACAGGTACAGCAGGCGGTGAAGAAGGCAAATGGTATGTTGGCCTTCATTGCTAGAGGATTTGAGTATAGGAGCGTGGAGGTCTTACTGCAGTTATACAGAGCCTTGGTGAGGCCACACCTGGAATATTGTGTTCAGTTTTGGTCTCCTAATCTTAGGAAGGACGTTCTTGCTATTGAGGGAGTACAGTGAAGGTTCACCAGATTGATTCCCGGGATGGCAGGACTGACATTTGAGGAGAGATTGGATCAACTGGGCTTGTATCCACTGGAGTTTAGAAGAATGAGAGGGGATCTCATAGAAACATATTAAATTCTGACGGGATTGGACAGGTTAGAGACAGGAAGAATGTTCCCGGTGCTGGGGAGTTCCAGAACCAGGGGTCACAATCTAAGAATAATGGGTAAGCCATTTAGGACCAAGATGAGGAGAAACTTCTTCACTCAGAGAGTGGTTAACCTGTGGAACTCTCTACCGCAGAAAGTTGTTGAGGCCAGTTCGTTAGATATATTCAAAAGGGAGTTAGATATGGCTCTTATGGCCAAAAGGATCAAGGGGTATGGAGAGAAAGCAGGAAAGGGATACTGAGTTTGAATGATCAGCCATGATCTTATTGAATGGCGGTGCAGGCTCGAAGGGCCGAATGACCTGCTCCTGCACCTAATTTCTATGTTTCTATGTTTCTATGTATGCCTCAGCTCATCTGCTGCTGAAGCCCTCATCAACGCCTTTGTTACCTCTAGACTTGACCATTCCAAAACACTCCGGCCTTACCTCCCACATTCTAACCTACATAAACTAGCGATGATCCAAAACTCAGCTGCCTGTGTCCTAACTCGCACCAAGTCCCGCTCACCCATCACCTCTGTGCTCGCTCACCTACACTGGCTTCCAATTAAGCAATACTCGATTTCAAAATGTTCATCTTTGTTTCCAAATCCCTCCATGGTCTCGCCCCTGCCTATCTCTGTAATCTCCTCCAGCCCCACAATCCCCGAGATGTCTGTGTTCCTGTAATTCTGCTCTCTTGAGCATCCCTGATTATAATCGCTCAACCATTGGTGGCCATGCCTTCTGTTGCCTTGACCCCAAGCTCTGGAACTCCCTGCCTAAATCTCTCTGCCTCTCTACCTCTCTTCCCTCGATAAGACGCTCCTTTAAAACCTACATCTTTGACCAAGCTTTTGGTCACCTGCCCTAATTTCTCCTTATGTGGCTCGGTGTCAAATATTTTATCTCATACTACGCTTGTGAAGCGCTTTGGGACGTTTCACAACGTTGTTGTTCTGCCTGAGAGCACCAGTTTGCACCATTGAATCCACTCCGACTCCATCCTGCCCTGGGCAGTGCAGCACGGGACAGAAACCTGTCTCAGACATTGCTTGTCACAATGTACAAGGTTAAAGGATCGCTTGACAAAAAATGGTAAAAGAATGTAAGAACTGCGGCTGAAACCCTTATCCGTGCCTTTGTTACATTCAGACATGACTATTTCAAAGCTCTCCTGGCTGGCCTCCCATTTGTAACCCGACAGCAGCTCATCCAATACTTGTGTTCCAACTCGCACCGTGTCCCATTCAGCCATCACCCCACCTGTGCTCGCTGACTTACATTGGCTTCCATTACGGCAATGTCTCAATTTTAGAATCTTCATCCTTATTTTCAAATCTCTCCATGGCCTCACCCCTCCCTATCTCTGTAATCTCCTCCAGCTCGACAAGCTCCCAAGAAGGTTCACCAGACTGATTCACGGGATAGCAGGACTGACATCTGAGAAGAGACTGGATAGACTGGGCCTGTATTCACTGGAGTTTAGAAGGATGAGAGGGGATCTCATAGAAACATATAAAATACTGACGAGACTGGAGAGGTTAGATGCAGGAAGAATATTCCTGATGTTGGGGAAGTCAATTGGCTAGACTAGACGAGCAAGTGATACTTAAAGAGTTGACGGTGGATAGACAATGGCAAACATTTAAAGATCACATGAATGAACTTCAGCAGTTGTACATCCCTGTCTGGAGTAAAAATAAAATGGGGAAGGTGGCTCAACTGTGGCTAACAAGGGAAATTAAGAATAGTGTAAAATCCAAGGAAGAGGCATATAAATTGGCCAGAAAAAGCAACAAACCTGAGGACTGGGAGAAATTTAGAATTCGGCAGAGGAGGACAAAGGGATTAATTAAGAGGGGGAAAATAGAATACGAGAAGAAGCTTGCTGGGAACATAAAAAATGACTGCAAAAGCGTCTATAGATATGTGAAGAGAAAAAAATTAGTGAAGACAAATGTAGGTCACTTGCAGTCGGATTCAGGTGAATTTATAATGGGGAACAAAGAAATGGCAGACCAATTGAACAAATATTTTAGTTCCGTCTTCACGAAGGAAGACACAAATAACCTTCCGGAAGTACTAGGGGACCGAGGGTCTAGTGAGAAGGAGGAACTGAATTATATCCTTTTTAAGCGGGAAATTGTGTTAGGGAAATTGATGGGATTGAAGGCTGATAAATCTCCGGGGCTTGATAGTCTGCATCCCAGAGTACTTAAGGAAGTGGCCCTAGAAATAGTGGATGCATTGGTGATCATTTTCCAACAGTCTATCGACTATGGGCTGGAGGGTAGCTAATGTAACACCACTTTTTAAAAAGGGAGAGAGAAAGCGAGTAATTATAGACTGGTTAACCTGACATCAGTAGTGGGGAAAATGTTGGAATGAATTATTAAGGATGAAATAGTAGCGCATTTGGAAAACAGTGACAGGATCGGTCCAATCAGCATGGATTTATGAAGGGGAAATTATGCTTGACAAATCTTCTGGAATTTTTTGAGGATGTAACTAGTAGAGTGGACAAGGGAGAACCAGTGGATGTGGTGTATTTGGACTTTCAAAAGGGTTTTGACAAGGTCCCACACAAGAGATTGGTGTGCAAAATTAAAGCACATGGTATTGGGGGTAATGTACTGACGTGGATAGAGAACTGGTTGGCAGACAGGAAGCAGAGAGTCGGGATAAACGGGTCCTTTTCAGAATGGCAGGCAGTAACTAGTGGCATGCCGCAGGGCTCAGTGCTGGGACTCCAGCTTTTTACAATATACATCAGTGATTTGGATGTCGGAATTGAGTGTAATATCTCCAAGTTTGCAGATGACACTAAACTGGGTGGCGGTGTGAGCTGTGAGCGGGGTGCTAAGAGGCTGCAGGGTGACTTGGACAGGTTAGGGGAGTGGGCAAATGCATGGCAGATGCAGTATAATGTGGATAAATGTGAGGTTATCCACTTTGGTGGCAAAAACGCGAGGACAGAATATTATCTGAATGGCGACAGATTAGGAAAAGGGGAGGTGCAATGAGACCTGGGTGTCATGGTTCATCAGTCTTTGAAAGTTGGCATAGAGGTACAGCAGGCGGTGAAGAAGGCAAATGGTATGTTGGCCTTCATAGCTCAGGGATATGAGTATAGGAGCAGGGAGGTCTTATTGCAGTTGTACAAGGCCTTGGTGAGGCCTCACCTGGAATATTGGCCCAAGTTTCCACATGATTTGCTCCTGATTTTTAGGAGCAACTGGTGTAGAATGGAGTATCTTAGAAATCGGAATTCTTGTCATTTAGTTTGCTCCAGTTCTAGTCAGTTAGAACAGTTTCACTTTGGAACAGAAGTTTTTTTTCAAAAGGGGGCGTGTCCGGCCACTTACGCCTGTTTTCAAAGTTTCATCAGTGAAAACTTACTCCAAACTAACTTAGAATGGAGTAAGTGAAGATTTTTGTACGCTGGATAAAACCTTGTCTACACTTTAGAAAATCAGGCGTTGGTTACAAATCAGGCGTAGGGAATGGTGGGGGGGTGTTTAAAGGGAAGTTTACAAACATTAAACACTTCAGTTTTACAAATAAAGAGCCATCATCAATAATAAATGATAAATACATCAATAAATCAACCAATAAATCAATCAAAAAAAATTAATAAGAAATAATTTTTTTTTACAAAAATCAATAAATAAAACATTTTCTACTTACCGACTGCAGCACCGGGAGCCCTCCAACAGCGTGTTAGATGCCCCCCCCACCCCAGTGTGTCTCTGTCAGTGTCTCTATCTCTCTGTCTGTCTGTCTGTGTTTCTGACAGCGAGGGGAGGGGGAGGAGGGGGGTAGAGGGAGAGAGGGGGGGAGCAGAGGGAGGGAAGGGGGAGAAGGGGGAGAAGGGGATAAAGGGGAGAAGGGGGAGAAAGGAGATGGGGATGGAAAGTAGATGGGGGGGAAAGGAGATGGCGGGGGGGAAAGAGATGGGGGGCGGAAGGAGATTGGGGGGGGGGGAAGGAGAAGGGGGAGGGAGGCTGAACGGGCCGGGCCCGCGACTTCGGGCAGGGCCCGTC
This sequence comes from Pristiophorus japonicus, assembly GCF_044704955.1. Classification (NCBI taxonomy): domain Eukaryota; kingdom Metazoa; phylum Chordata; class Chondrichthyes; family Pristiophoridae; genus Pristiophorus; species Pristiophorus japonicus. The sequence continues at coordinate 526,523,897 of NC_091977.1, read as the reverse complement.
CCCAGCACCAGATTTACAGGTAGGTGGCGTTGGGTCGGGTCGGAGGGGTGGTGGGAGGGAGGTTGGTTCGGTTTGGGTCAGGGGGAGGGAGGGAGAGGGAGGTCAGGTCGGGGGGAGGGAAGTCAGGTCGGATCCAGTCCGGAGGCGGGGGAGGGCGGGGGGAAGCGGGAGTCGGGTCGGGTCTGGTCCGGGGGCGGTGGAGTGGGGGGGGGCGGGGAGCGGGAGTCGAGTCGGGTCGGGAGGAAGCAGGAGCTGGCCATGGGAGGAGCCTTATTCAAGCAGCCCCAGTGAGGCCATTCGGCCAGGGCTAGGGGCTGCGTGCTTCGGGCCCCTCCCACACAGTTTCGGGCGCCTGGAGCTACTGCACTTGTGCGCCCACTGTAACGCGCATGTGCAGAGGTCCCGGCACTGTTTTCAGCGCAGGGACCTGGCTCCGCCCCCTGCAGCTCGTGCTGCGCTGCGCCGAGGGCCAGAAGACCTGCAGGGAGGTGGAGAATCTGGAGGGTTTTTTTTAGGCGCACTTTGTGGCGCGAAAAACGGGCATCCAGGTCAGGACTGCGCCGTTCTAGGCGCGGCTCGAAACTTGGGCCCATTGTGTTCAAGTTTGGTCTCCTAATGTGAGGAAGGAGGTTCTTGCTCTTGAGGGAGTGCAGAGAAGGTTCACCAAATTGATTCCTGGGATGGCAGGACTGACATATAAGGAGAGACTGGATCGACTGGGCCTTTATACATTGGAGTTTAGAAGGATGAGAGGGGATCTCATAGAAACATCTAAGACTCTGACGGAACGGGACAGGTTAGATGCAGGAAGAATGTTCTCGATGTTGAGGACGTCCAGAACCAGGGGTCACAGTCTAAGGATAAGGGGTAGGCCATTTCGGACTGAGATGAGGAGAAACTTCTTCACTCAGAGAGTTGTTAACCTGTGGAATTCCCTGCCGCAGGGAGTTGTTGATGCCAGTTCGTTGGATATATTCAAGAGGGAGTTAGATATGGCCCTTACGACTAAAGGGATCAAGGGGTATGCAGAGAAAGCAGGAAAGGGGTACTGAGGTTAATGATTGGCCTATATTATTGAATGGTGGTGCAGGCTCGAAGGGCCGAATGTCCTACTCCTGCACCTAATTTCTATGTTTCTATGTCTGCGCTTCTCCAATTCTGGCCTCTTGAGCATCCCCAATTTCAATCGCTCCACCATTGGCGGCCGTGCCTTCAGCTGCCTGGGCCCTGAGCTCTGGAATTCTCTCTTTAATTCTCTCCGCCTCTCTACCTCTCTCTCTCCTTCTTTAAGACGCTCCTTAAAACCCACATTTGTGACCAAGCTTTTGGCCATCTGCCCAAATATCTCTTTATGTGGCTCGGTGTCAAATTTTGTTTGACAATCGCTGCGATGAAGCACCTTGGGACGTTTTACTGCGTTAAAGGTGCTATATAAATGCAACTTCTTGCTTTTGTTTGCAGGCGAGGAAGGAGGGGTCGGTGGTAATCTGAGCATGGGGCAGGAGGAGGGAAATTCCAGTTGGAGCGTTAGGACTTACCATCCGCATTTTCTGACATTCTCCACCGCGATCACCACCGAGAGACTTCTCGCCATCACCCACACCCACCGAGTCATTAATTGGTCACAGGGAAACCGAAAAATGGCAGAGAAGCTATCGAGCTGATGGAATATGAGACCATTGTCCAATATTCTTTGTTGTCGTTTCCTGTACAGGGATTGTTTGCAGCTGTATTGGACAATAATCTTTGATCATGTCAAAGTGTTCTCAAATAAGTTGGCTGCTTTCACCTTGAACCTTTGCTGCCAGGCATTTTAAAAATGTCACAGGAAATGTCAGTGAACTTGATAATGTCTAATTTCAAGATTATTAACTCTTTTCCTCTGCTTACCCTGTGTCAACACCTTATCCGAACACGTCGACAGCTGCTAGTTTTTTCTCTCAAATTCTACGTAATTCCTCCAATTTTCTCAGCACTTTGCCTGATTGGCTGGTGTAAATTTGGCAGAAGGCTGGCCAGACAGACACGTTAATGGGGGTTTCCATCGACCCCTGCACCAGAAAAGAAAGATACTGCGCCTGAGTTCGCTGGCAAAATAACAATTTTGGCAAGTTACAATTACTGGTTGGCAGACAGGAAGCAGAGAGTAGGGATAAACGGATCCTTTTCAAAATCGTAGGCAGTGACTAGTGGGGTGCCGCAGGGTTCAGTGCTGGGACCCCAGCTATTTACACTGTACAGCAATGATTTAGATGAAGGAATTGAATGTAATATCTCCAAGTTTTCAGCTGACACTAAGTTGGGTGGCGGTGTGAGCTGTGAGGAGGATGCTAAGAGGCTGCAGGGTGACTTGGGCAAGTTAGGTGAGTGGGCAAATGCAGTATAATGTGGTTAAATGTGAGGTTATCCACTTTGGAGGCAAAAACATGAAGGCAGAATATTATCTGAATGGCGGCAGATTAGGAAAAGGGAGGTGCAACGAGACCTGGTGTCATGGTACATCAGTCATTGAAAGTTGGCATGCAGATACAGCTGGCGGTGAAGAAGGCAAATGGTATGTTCGCCTTCATAGCGAGGGGATTTGTGTATCGGAGCAGGGAGATCTTAATGCAGTTGTATAGGGCCTTGGTGAGGCCTCGCCTGGAATATTGTGTTCAGTTTTGGTTTCGTAATCGGAGGAAGGTCATTCTTGCTATTGAGGGAGTGCAGCAAATGTTCACCAGACTGATTTCAAAGATGGCGGGACTAACATATGAGGAGAGACTAGATCGACTGGGCCCGTATTCACTGGAGTTTAGAAGAATGAGAGGGGATCTCATAGAAACATATAAAATTCTGACGGGACTGGACAGGTTAGATGCAGGAAGAATGCTCCCGATGTTGGGGAAGTCCAGAACCAATGGACATAATCTAAGGATAAGGGGTAAGCCATTTAGGACCGAGATGAGGAGAAACTTCTTCACTCAGAGTGCTGTTAACCTCTGGAATTCTTTACCGCAGAGAGTTATTGATGCCAGATTGTTAGATATATTCAAGAGGGAGTTAGATATGGGCCTGACGGCTAAAGGGATCAAGGGGTATGGAGAGAAAGCAGGAAAGGGATACTGAGGTGAATGATCAGCCATGATCTTATTGAATGGTGTTGCAGGCTCGAAGGGCCGAATGGCCTATTCCTGCACCCATTTTCTATGTTTCTATGTTTCTATATTACAAAGTATTTACTGCACAGAAGCAGGCCATTAGGCCCAACAGATCCATTCGAACCTCCTCCCACCCTTCGTCATCTAGCCCCATCAACATATCCTTGTATTCCTTACTCCATCATGTGTTTATCTAGCTTCCCCTTAACTGCACCTCTGCTATTTGCCTCAACTACTCCTTATGGTGGTGGTTAGCAGAGCAGGTCTCGTGTTGTCCTGGTTAACCCTTGCCACTGGACAAAGGCCGAGCTCTGTCGAACCCGTGTGGTGGCTGATGTGCAATGGTCACCACACGTTAAAAAAATCCACACACAGGCATCTTCCACCCCCTCAATTGGAGTTCAGGACTGGAACATCTGTTCCATCGAAACATCTGTGAACTCTTGAGGAAGCAAGTCATCCTCGTTCGAGGGACGGCCTATAATGATGAAGATCCTTATGATGGTGGCCGGTTGTCATGTATGTATATGCTGTTTGTAACCACCAGACGGTGTCATTGTTGGAGACCACTGAGCAGCACACACATGGTGCTGCTCGGGTATAAAAGGCCAGCCATTTTGTGAGTCAGGCAATTTAGGCCAAAATAAAGCAGCAGCAAGGTACCTTGCTAAGTTAAACATTACTCAGTTTGAACCTTGACCGCATACATAACACAAGTTCCACATTCTCACCACTCTTTGGGTAAAGAAGTTTCTCCTGAATTTCCTGTTGTATTTATTAGTCACTATCTAATATTTATGGCCCCTAATTCCGGTCTCGCCTGGAAACATTTTCTCTACGTCGATCCTTCATCCTCGATCAGATGACTCCTCAGCCTTCTCTTTTCCAGAGACAAGAGCCCAGCCTGTTCAATCTTTCCTGACAGGTATACTCTCTCACTCTGCTATCATCCTTGTAAATCTTTTTTGCATCTTCTCCATTGATGAGGAGGAATTGCTTCTCTCAGAGGATTGTATATCTGTGGAATTCTCTGCCCCAGAGAGCTGTGGAGGCTGGGTCATTGAATATTTTTAAGGCGGAGATCGACAGTTTTTGAGCGATAAGGGAGTAAAGGGTTATGGGGAGCGGGCAGGGAAGTGGAGCTGAGTCCATGATCAGATCAGCCATGATCTCATTGAATGGCGGAGCAGGCTCGAGGGGCCGTATGGCTTGACTCCTGCTCCTATTTCTTGTGTTCTTATAATATGGAGACCAGAACTGTGCGCAGTATAAGAAGTTTAATATAACTTCTCTGCTTTTCAATTCTATTCCTCTAGAAATGAACCCAGTGTTTTGTTCGCTTTATTATGACCTGATTAACTTGATTTGCTAATTTTAGTTGGCATCTCGCAGTGTCAGCAACTTACAGTTTCAAGAGTTTTCGAGCTGAAGGGTGAGGGATAAAGTCTATGGAAAGAGCAGCTCACCCTCAATCTCCCCATGACTTTCAAATAAGTGCTGCAATAATTTGCACATTGATTATCAATTAATTTCACCACAGAAAGTTAATGACAACAGGAGAGAAAGGTAGGGAAAGCAAAATCGGAATTCCCCAGATGATGAAAGAGATACAGTAAGATGAAGCAGAAAAAGGGGGCGTATGACAGACGTCAGGTTCAGAATACGAGTGAGCACCAGGCTGAATATAGAAAGTTCAGAGGGGAAGTGAAAAAGAAAATAAGTGGGGCAAAGAGAGAGCATGAGAATAGATTGGCAGCGAAAATAAAAGGGAATCCAAAGGGGTAGAAATTGCCCCCACCCAAAACAGTTACGGTAAAAGCTAGATTGAACAGGCCGGGGCTCTTTTCAATGGTTTTTACCGCAGCGGTGGTTGAGGTCACCTCTTGAGCGAAGTTCCGCTCTTTGTTGTTTTTGTTTATTCAGATCCGGAAACCGCTTTTAACGGGGGCGGTGACTGCACGAGATGGGCGGAGACACGGCGGTGGCAACACCTGAGGGGCGAGGTTGGGGGCGGTGCGCAGTGACCAACGCGATGATGTCATTTCGGCGCCGTGTCACCCCGGCTCCCCTCTACACTTAAAAAGGGAGAGTCTTCGCGAATTTGAAACTTCGGCCCAAAGGGCCACCAGGGAAGGTTCGGCTGGGCCAGTGACCTGGCACCCAGGATACCTGTTGGCGGCCCGGCCGATCCCGGGGTCTTAATTGTCAGACCGACAAAAAAAAATGGTGGTAGCGACAGTGCGCCCTCCCCTTTAAGGCAGAAGGCCACAACCTCATTGGACCACCAGGGAAAAGCTTGTTTTGGCACCGTGCGGAATGTCATCATCGGGGGTTAGATCAGCGGTGCGTACAGTAATGATGCGCATATCACTGATTGGCAGCAGCGGAGTGATGGGGTGGGGGTGGGGGGTTCGGGGTTCCACCGGGAAATCTCGGGAGGACAATTGGGCCATCAGCGGCCATTCCACGAGAAGTTGGCGGCCACTCCACTCCGCAGCGTGGCCGTCGATTTGCAATGGTAACAGGCCTTAAGGAGAGGGGCAATTTTGGCCCTCAAAAGTCTTCTATAAGCATCACCACCACCATCATCATCATTATCATCATCATAGGCAGTCCCTCGGAATCGAGGAAGACTTGCTTCCACTCCTGAAGTGAGTTCTTTGGTGGCTGAACAGTCCAATACGAGAGCCACAGACTCTGTCACAGGTGGGACAGATAGTTGTTGAGGGAAGGGGTGGGTTGGACTGTTTTGCCGCACGATTTCCGCTGCCTGTACTTGTTTCTGCATGCTCTCGATGATGGGACTCGGGGTGCTCAACGCCCTCTCAGATGCACTTCCTCTGTTGTGTATCTGTAAAGCATGCACTCCCATGTTCCGTCACCAGGAAGCGCATCCCCTGAAGTCCCATGGGATCCCAGCATCCCTTGGGAGCACTATATACAAGCCAGCCCCGAAGGCCTGATCCTCACTCTGGAGTGTCTTAATAAAGACTGAGGTCATTGTTACTTTAACCTTCCTGTGTGTAGTCTCATCTGTGTTAGGAACACAATAATAACTGGCGATGAGTATACGAATCCAATGCAAAGATACAGCAAACTATGGGCATCCTGGAGAAGTTCTCGGAGGGTGAGGACTGGGAAGCCTATGTCGAACGGCTAGACCAGGACTTTGTAGCCAACGAGGTGGACGGAGAAGGAAGCGCTGCAAAAAGGAGAGCGGTCCTCCTCATGGTCTGCGGGGCAACGACCTACAGCCTCATGAAGATTCTTCTGGCTCTGGTAAAACTCACAGATAAGTCATATGAGGAGCTGTGTACACTGGTTTGGGAGCATCTTAACCCGAGGGAGAGCGTGCTGATGGCGAGGTATCGGTTCTACACGTGCCAGCGATCTGAAGGTCAGGAAGTAGCGAGATACGTCGCCGAGCTAAGGCAACTTGCAGGACAAAAATGTGAGTTTGATGGCTACCTGGAGCAGATGCTCAGAGACTTTTTTGTACTGGGCATTGGCCACGAGACCATCCTACGAAAACTTTAGACTGTAGAGACACCGACCCTCAGTAAGGCCATTGCGATAGCACAGGCGTTTATGTCCACCAGTGATAACACCAAACAAATCTCTCAGCACACAAGTGCTAGCAATGTTCATAAATTAACTGGAACTGTGTTTGCGAGCAGCAATGTACTGGGCAGAAACCACAAGTCTGCAACTGCCAGCAGGCCTCAGGTGACCCGGATGACTCAGAGTCCGCAACAAAGGATGAATGCAAGGCAATTCACACCTTGTTGGTGTTGTGAAGGTTTCCATTCAGCCTATTCATGCCACTTCGAAGGGTATGTTTGCAAGAGCTGTGGAACAATGGGGTACCTCGAATGAGCTTGCAGACGAGCAGCAAGCTCTGCAAAACCTGCTGACCACCATGTGGCAGAGGATGATCGGTCCATGGTGGATCAAAGCAATTTTGAGCCTCAGAGAGAGGAGGCAGATGCTGAAGTACATGGGGTGCACACATTTTCGATGAAATGTCCACCAATAATGCTAAATGTAAAATTGAATGGCTTACCCATAGCCATGGAACTGGACACTGGCGCTAGCCCATCCATCATGAGTAAAAAGATGTTTGAGAGACTGTGGTGCAACAAGGCACTCAGACCAGCCCTGAGCCCCATCCACACGAAACTGAGAACGTGCACCAAAGAACTTATCACTGTCCTGGGCAGCGCCATGGTCAAGGTCACCTACGAGGGCGCGGTGCACGAACTGACACTCTGGATTGTCCCGGGCGATGGCCACACTCTGCTTGGAAGGAGCTGACTGGGATGACATCCGAGCACTATCACATGTCGATGAGGTCTCATGTACCCAGGTTCTTATCAAATTTCCTTCCCTTTTTGAGCCAGGCATTGGAAACTTTTCCGGGGCGAAGGTACGGATCCACTTGGTTTCAGAGGCACAACCCATTCACCACAAGGCACGAGCGGTACCTCACATGATGAGGGAGAGAGTGGAAATCGAGCTGGACAGGCTGCAACGCGAGGGCATCATCTCCCCAGTGGAATTCAGCGAGTGGGCCAGCCCGATTGTTCCAGTATTCAAAAGTGATGACACGGTCAGGATTTGCGGCGATTATAAAGTAACTATTAATCGTTTCTCGCTACAGGACCAATACCCACTACATAAGGCAGACGACCTATTTGCGACGCTGGCAGGAGGCAAGACGTTCACCAAGCTCGACCTGACTTCGGCCTACATGATGCCGGAGCTGGAGGAGTCTTCGAAGGGCCTCACCTGCATCAACATGCACAAGGTACTGTTCATCTACAACAGATGCCCGTTTGGAATTCGGTCGGGTGCAGCGATCTTCCAGAGAAAAATTGGAGAGCCTACTCAAGTTGGTACCACGCATGGTGGTTTTTCAGGATGACATATTGGTCACAGGTCAGGACACCGCCGAGCACCTACAAAACCTGGAGGAGGTCCTCCAGTGACTGAATCGCATAGGGCCGCGTAGGAAGTTGTCGGAATGCGTCTTCATGGCAACAGAAGTGGAGTTTTTGGGAAGAAAGATCGCAGCGGATGGCATTCGGCCCACAGACGCCAAGACAGAGGCTATCAGGAACGTGCTCAGGCCATAGAATGTCACGGAGCTGCGGTCGTTTCTGGGACTCCTCAACTATTTTGGTAACTTCCTAATGGGATTAAGCACCCTCTTAGAGCCCCTACATGTGTTATTGCGTAAAGGTCAGAACTGGGTATGAGAAAGCCAGAAACATTTTATGCTCCAACAAGCTGCTTGTATTGTATAACCCGTGTAAAAGACTCGTGGTAGCATGTGATGCATCGTCGTACGGAGTCGGATGTGTATAACAACAAGCTAACGTTGCGGGGAAGTTGCAACCTGTCGCCTATGCCTCCAGGAGCTTGTCTAAGACCGAGAGAGCCGACAGCATGATTGAGAAAGAGGAATGAGCATGTGTGTTCAGCGTAAAGAAAATGCATCAGTACCTGTTTGGCCTCAAATTTGAGCTGGAAACCCATCACAAGCCCCTCACATCCCTGTTCGCTGAAAACAAGGGGATAAATACTAATGCCTCAGCCCGCATACAAAGGTGGGCACGCGCGCTATCAGCGTATAACTATACCATCCGCCACAGGCCAGGCACCGAGAATTGTGCGGATGCTCTCAGTCGGCTACCATTGCCCACCACGGGGGTGGAAATGGCACAGCCTGCAAACTTGTTGATGGTGGCGCAGCCTGCAGACTTGTTGATGGTCATCGAAGCGTTTGAAAATGATAAATCACCTGTCATGGCCCGCCAGATTAGGACTTGGACCAGCCAAGATCCTCTGCTGTCCCTAGTAAAAAACTGTGTACTGCATGGGAGCTGGGCCTGCATCCCCGTTGAAATGCAAGAGCAAATCAAGCTGTTCCAGCGGCAATAGGACAAGCTGTCCATTCAGGCAGACTGCCTGTTGTGGGGTAACCGCGTAGTGCTACCCAAAAAGGGCAGGGAGATGTTCATCTCGGATCTCCACAGCACACACCCGGGTATAGTAATGATGAAAGCGATAGCCAGATCCCACGTGTGGTGGCCCGGTATCGACTCTGACTTAGAATCCTGTGTACTGCAATGCAGCGTGTGTGCTCAGTTGAGCAACACGCCCAGAGAGGCACCACTAAGTTTGTGGTCCTGGCCCTCCAGACCATGGTCGAGGATCCATGTCGACTGTGCGGGCCCGTTTCTCGGTAAAATGTTCCTGGTGGTGGTGGATGCTTTTTCAAAATGGATTGAATGTGAAATAATGTCGGGAAGCACCGCCACCGCCACCATTGAAAGCCCGAGGACCATATTTGCCACCCACAGCTTGCCTGACATACTGGTCAGTGACAACGGGCCATGTTTCACCAGTGCCAAATTTAAAGAATTCTTGACCCGCAATGGGATCAAACATGTCACCTTGGCCCTGTTTAAACCAGCCTCCAATGGGCAGGCAGAGCGGGCAGTACAAACCATCAAACAGAGCCTTAAACGAGTCACAGAAGGCTCACTCCAAACGCGCCTGTCCCGAGTACTGCTCAGCTACGGCACGAGACCCCACTCGCTCACAGGGGTGCCCCCGGCTGAGCTATGCATGAAAAGGACACTTAAAACCAGACTCTCACTGGTTCACCCCAACCTGCATGATCAGGTAGAGAGCAGGCGGCAGCAACAAAATGTAAACGATGGTCGCGCCACTGTGTCACGGGAAATTGATCTGAATGACCCTGTGTATGTGCTAAACTATGGATATGGTCACAAGTGGATCGCGGGCATGGTGATAGCTGAAGAAGGGAGTAGGGTGTTTGTAGTCAAACTTGACAATGGACAAATTTGCAGAAAGCACCTGGACCAAGCGAGGCTGCGGTTCACATACTGCCCTGAGCAACCCACAGCAGACAGCACCTTTTTCGAGCCCACAACACACACCCAAAGGATCAACGACACCACCCCGGACCAGGAAATCGAACCCATCACGCCCAACAGCCCAGCAAGGCCAGGCTCACCCAGGACCAACAACACACCAGCCCAGCGAGGGCACAGCCAACACACCAGAACAGACATTTGTTCCGAGGCGGTCCACCAGGGAAAGAAAGGCTCCCGACCGCCTCACCTTGTAAATAGTTTTCACTTTAACTCTGGCGGGGGAGTGATGTTGTGTATCTGTAAAGCATGCACTCCCATGTTCCGCCACCAGGGAGCGCATCCCTTGAAGTCCCAAGGGATCCCAGCATCCCTTGGGAGCATTGTATATAAGCCGGCCCCTAAGGCCTGTTCCTCACTCTGGAGTGTCTTAATAAAGACTGAGGTCACTGTTACTTTAACCTCCCTGTGTGCAGCCTCATCTGTTAGTAACATAATATCCTCCACTTAGGGCGGTCTTGTGCCAGGGACTCCCAGGTGTCAATGGGGATGTCCCACTTTTTCAGGGAGGCTTTGAGGGTGTCCTTGTAGCGTTTCCGCTGCCCGTCTTTGGCTCGTTTGCCGTGATGGAGCTCCGCGTAGAGCGCTTGCTTTGGGAGTCTCGTGTCTGGCATACGGACGATGTGGCCTGCCCAGCGGAGCTGATTGAGTGTGGTCACTGCTTCAATGCTGGGGATGTTAGCCTGAATGAGGACGCTGATGTTGGTTCTTGTCGTGGATGCCTGCTCTTGTTGATAGGAGGCTCCCGAGATATGGGAAGTGGTCCACGGTGTCGAGGGCCGCACCGTGGATCTTGATGACTGGGGGAGCAGTGATGTGCAGTGAGGACAGGCTGGTGGAGGAGCTTTGTCCTCCGGATGTTTAGCGTAAGGTCCATGCTTTCGTGCGCCTCAGTAAACATGTCGACTATGTCCTGGAGTGCAGCCTCTGTATGTGCGCAGGCGCAAGCGTCGACGGGTACTGTAGCTCGACGACAGAGGTTGAGGTGGTCTTGGATCTGGCCTGAGGATGGTGCAGGTTGAACAGGTTCCCACTGGTTCTGTAGTTTAGTTCCCAATCCACGTCTGAACCGGGGTCAAACAGGGCTGCGTCATCACCCCAACCCTCTTCTCAATCTTCCTCGCCGTCATGCTCCACCTCACAGTCAACAAGCTCCCCGCTGGAGTGGCACTAAACTACAGATCCAGTGGGAATCTTCTATAAGCATATAAATAATAAATGGCTAGTAAGAGGCGGGGTGGGACCGATCAGGGAACAAGCAGGAGACCTATGCATGGAGTCAGAGGGCATGGCTGAGGTACTAAATGAGAACTTTGCATCTGTTTTTATAAGGAAAAAGATTCTGCCAAAGTCATAGGCCCAAAAATTGGTCTCCTTATCACCTGCCGTTAACGTCTCTGGGGATGATATCGAGGCGCTAGCGACTTATCGACTGGGCGTGGCAAGATGAATGACTCCCGCTAAATTCGACGAGAGGTTTGCGCCCGGAGATCGTGACATCATTGTTGCACGCATCGCCCTGGTAGTGCCCCAGACCCGAACTTGGGTTCCGTCCCCTGCAGCAACACTGGCCAAAAACACCGGCAGCTGCAGGATGCGTTGTTCGGGAGGCCTGGAGCTTTCGGGGGCCAGTGTTAAAGGGGAGGTTTGCTGAGGTAAGTCGGAAAATTACTAAAATGTGTTATTTCGATTTTTCCCATTTCTCCTGGGCCGTGATCGATCAGCCCGGCACTCTGCTGCTGTGCGTGGGGCTGATCGGGCTGGATCGTGGCTGCCGTGGTGGACCAGCTCACTGGTCACAATGCAGAGCCTGAAGTGATGGCCTTTCCTTTTAAGGGAAGGAAGGAGCCTTGGATCGTGGCAGCGCTGCGTGGGACATTGTCCAGCGTTGCACCACTACTGTCCTGCCTGCACCCTCTAACGCTCCAGGAAGGAAGCGGAGTGCTTCATATAGCACTCCATTTCCCTCCTGGAGTGCTAACACCGAATTTAGCAAAAGCTTGGAATCATTAGCGCCTGGTGCTAAGTTTTCCAACTTTCAAAAGTTAGCGAGCCGAATTTCTCCCCCATAGTGAAAGAGAAGGTAGTTGAGATACTGGATGGGCTAAAAATTGATCAAGAGGAAGTACTAGAAAGGCTGGCTGTACTTCGTCATCATCATCATAGGCGGTCCCTCGTATCGAGGATGACTTGCTTCAACGCCAACAAGGGATGAGTTCACAGGTGCTTCAATGAAGGACCTAATATTCCCGGTCCCGAACTACATGTTGAAGGGTGGAAGGTGCCTGTGCGTGGATTTTTTTTAACATGGCCGTTGCACACCAGCCAGCTAGGTCTTGGTCCAGTGGCAAGGATTAACCAAGACGACTGGAGACCTGCTCTGCTGCACGGACCTAGTGCGCACACATATTGCAGTGTGGGCTGGCCCCTGCTGCCCCTGGGCCCTCGCCCCAAACTCACGCCGCTCCTGGGCCCCGATCGCGTCGCTCCACCATCTCTCGCCGCTCCTGCGCCCCAACCTCGCCGCTCCTGCTCTACCTGCCAATGCGCCAATCAGCGACCTGGATTTTGGTGACGTCCAATCCAGTACCTTGAAGTGCCATGCTTCTTTGAAGGCCCTGATCTGCTGATGGTCCTTGCAGGTCGGGACTGCCGTGCTGACTGTACACAAGTCACCAGGACCGAATGGGTTGCATCCTCGGTGCTGAGGGAAGTAAAGGTGGAAATTGCGGAGGTACTGGCCGTAATATTTTTACTCCTCCTTAGAAACGGGAGTGGTGCCAGAGGACTGGAGAATTATAAATGTTACACCCTTGTTCAAAATAGAGTGTGAGGTTAAACCCAGCAACTACAAGCCAGTCAGTTTAACCTCAGTCGGGAAGCGTTTAGAAATAATAACCTGGGACAAAATTAACAGTCACTTGGACAAGTGTGGATTCATTAAGGAAAGCCAGCATGGATTTGTTAAAGGCAAATCATGTTTAACTAAACTGATTGAGTTTGTTGATGAGGTAACGAGAGGGTTTATGAGGGCAATGCGGTTGATGTGGTGTACATGGACTTCAAAAAGGTGTTTGATAAAGTGCCACATAATAGGCTTGCCAGCAAAGTTGAAGCCCATGGAATAAAAGGGGCAGTGGCAGCATGGATACGAAATTGGCTCAGTGACAGGAAACAAGGTGAACGGTTGTTTATTGGACTGGAGCAAGGTATACAGTGGTGTTCCCCAGGGGTCGGTTGTAGGACCACTGCTTTTCTTGACGTATAATGACGATGACTTGGGTGTACAGGGCACAATTCCAAAATTTGCAGATGTCACTCAGCTTGGAAGTATAGAGAGCAGTGAGGAGGATAGTGACAGACTTCAAGAGGATTTAGACAGGCTGGTGAAATGGACGGACATGTTGCAGAAGAACTTTAATGCAGAAGAGTGAGAAGTGCATTTTGGTAGGAAAAGCAAGGAGGGGCAATATAAATTAAAAGGTACAATTCTAAAGGGGGTATATGAACAGAGAGACCCAGGAATATATGTACACAAATCATTGAAGGTGGCAGGGCAGGTTGAGAAAGTGGTTAAAAAAGCTACCGGGATCCTGGGCTTCATAAATAGAGGCACAGAGTACAAAAGCAAGGAAGTTATGATGAACCTGTACAAAACACTGCTTTGGCCTCAACTGGAGAATTGTGTCCAATTCTGGGCACTGCACTTTAGGAGGGACGTGAAGGCCTTAGAGAGGGTGCAGAAAAGATTTATCAGAATGATTCCAGAGATGAGGGACTTCAGTTACGTGGACAGACTGGAGAAGCTGGGGTTGTTCTCCTTGGAGCAAAATCATGAAGGCTCCAGACAGAGTAGATATAGAGAGAAACTGTTCCCATTGGCAGAAGGGTCGAGAACCAGAGGACACAGATTTAAGGCGATTGGCAAAAGAACCAAAGGCAACATGAGGATAAACTTTTATACGCAGCGAGTGGTTAGGATCTGGAGTGCACTGCCTATAGGGTGGTGGAGGCAGACTCAATCGTGTCTTTCAAAAGGGAGTTGGATAAAAACCTGAAAGAGAAAAATGTTCAGGGTTACGGGGAAAGGGCGGGGGGTGGAACTAGCTGAGGTGCTCTTGCAGAGAGCTGGCATGGGTTCGACGGGCCGAATGGCCTCCTTCCGTGCTGTAACCATTCTATGATTCTATGATTCTTAGATTTATGTTCCTGCAATGTCGCTAATCCTCTCCGGCCCTGAAAGAGAACAATTGAAACTGTGCAAATGCATTCCTGCAGGTAGTAAATTGTTGCTATAGATATTTAAATGTTTAATTTTTAATTTTTAAAATGTTTTTATGTCTTTCTTTTCTGTTTCTTTTTTCTCACTCTTGTAGTCCAATCTTTCTTTTTCGCTCTTTATTTCTCTATCCTGTCCTGGCTTGACTTTAATTCACCCTATTTTTCTCCGTCTTTCCTCTGTTTCGTTCTCAGTCCTTAAGTCTCATTGGTGAAGGAGATAGACTGCCGGTCCCGTCCTTCACCCAGGTCCCAGATGCCCCATTGCCCTCGCTGCACCGTTATAAGCTGGCACTTCCAGCAGCTTAAAGCGTCATTTTCTTTCGAACTGCGGGGTGAGAGGAAAAGTCTAACAAACGGGCTGTCATGTGAGCCCGTGCTGGCTCTCTGCAAAGGCACCTCAGATAGTCCCACTGCCCTGCCCTTTCCCCATAGAACCTGAATATTTTTTTTTATTTCAGGTCCTTATCCAGTTCCCTTTTGAAAGGCATGATTGAGTCTCCCTCCACCATGCTCCAGCTAAATCTGGCCCATTGCATTTGAAGCACTTGAGCACATATGAAAGATGTAATAAAGGTGCAATGTAGATGCAAACTCTGTAGCGCCTTTCATAACCTCAGGATATTTCAACCTGTTTTACAGCCAATGAAGCACTTTTGAAGTGTAGTCACTGTTGTAATGTGGGAAACGCGGCAGCCAATTTGAGCACGGCAGACTCCCTCAAACAGAAATTTGACAATGACCAGATAATCTGTTTCAGTGAGGTAGATTGAGGGGTAAATATTACCTGGAACACCGGGGATAACTCCCCTGCACTTCTTCAAAATAGTGCCATGGGATCTTTTAGATCCACCCGGGAGAGCAGACAGGGCCTCGGTTTAACGTCTCATCTGAAAGTCAGCACCTTCGACAGCGCAGCGCTCCCTCAGTACTGCACTGGAGTTTCAGCCTATATTTTTATGCTCAAGTCTCTGGAGTGGGATTTGAACTCACGACTTTCTGACTCAGAGGCGAGTGTGCTGCCCACTGAGTCACAGCTGGAACCAAGGTACTTGGTAACGCTACAAAGTGTTGTGCTATGATTCATGGAAGTTACAAAACAATATTTATAATAGCGGCATATCTCCAGTGACATCACTCAAAGTGAGTTAGAGGCTGCACCAATTTGTAAGAATAGGAACGTTATTCCCTGCAGAGGACAACATCAGTGCGCCTGATTTACAGTGACTGAATATGTCAAATTCTATTATTATTAATAAATGTGTTCTGGGATTTCCCCTGGTGCTCTGGGGATTGAATTTCATGACTTAGTCCAATAGTCCGTGAATACCATCAATGTACTGATGTACTCCCATTCCCTATTTGTCCTCCCAAAATGTTGACCTTGCACTTTATCCCCATTAAATTGCATCTTCCACCTGCCTGCCCATTCCACTTGCCTATTTATGTCTTGCAGAAGAGTTTCACAAACCTCTTCACTGTTTACCAAGCACGCTACTAAAGTGCCATCGGTAAATTTCAAGATTGCCTTCCTTATACCCAACTCCATACCTCCTATGTATAAAACACTGGCTCAGTTCCAACTGGAGTATTGTGTACAATTCTGGGCACTGCACTTAAGGAAGTGTGTGAAGGTCTTAGAGAAGGTACAGAAAAGATTTACAAGGGATGAGGGACTTCAGTTACGAAGATAGCCTGGAGAAGCTAGGGTCGTTCTCCTTGGACTATCTAAGATTGAGAGGAGATTTGATCGAGGTGTTCAAAATCATGGGGGGGTCTGGACAGGGTAAATAGAGAGAGACTGTTCCCATTGGCGGAAGGGTCGAGAACCAGAGGACACAGATTTAAGGTGATTGGCAAAAGAACCAAAGGCGACATGATAAAAAACTTTTTCACGCAGCGAGTGGTTAAGATCTGGAATGCATTGCCTGACAGGGTGGTGGAGGCAGACTCAATCTTTTCTTTCAAAAGGGAGTTGGATAAGTATCTGAAGGAAATTTTTTTGTCGGGCTACGGGGAAAGGGCGGGGGGAAATGGGACTAGCTGAGAGTCGGCACGGGCTCGACGGGCCGAATGACCTCCTTCCGTGCTGTAATCATTCTATGATTGTATGGCCCCGAACTTTGGTGGAAGCTAAGTTCTGCCCAAGTGCTGCCCAAAGGACTGCTGGGATACCTGAGGGGACTTTGGGTGGGAGTTTCGTGGAAAAGGCCTGGAATGACCGCCCGGCTGAAACATAATGACTTATGCCATGAATCTGGGTGGCAGCGGGCAGAACCTCCCAACCTCAGCACCAAATGCGATCCTCGGCAAAGTACCGGCAAGGATCGAGTCGGGCCCAGGCAGGGTGGAACAGATAAAATTAAATATTTCCAAAAAATAAAAAAATAAACTTTGGAAAACCTTCAGGGGATCCCATCCACCTGAATTGCTGGCAAAAAAATTAAATTAAATAAGTGGACTAAGCTTTTTTTGCAGGTCTTCACACTTACTGTTGGGGTCAGACCTGCCTCCACATGGTGGTCCTTCCCCCTGCTGCAGCGGACTCCCGGCCCGGACCAAACTGGCAGCTCGGCCGGCGGGAGGGCTCTTACACGCGTCGCACACCAGCAGACGTCAGCGGGCGGTTCCCAGCGGTCTTCCCTCCCCTCCGGCGGGAGGCCTCCACCAAACTCGCTCGGAGGGGAGAGCAGCCAGAAAACTCGGCGGCAGCAGGCGACAGCGGGCGGTGAGTGAACCAACTTCGGCCTCTATGATTCCAAAACAAAGGGGGACCTAAGACTGACCCCTGGTGTACACCATCTCCAAACCAAGCAACAACCATTTACGTTAAACTTTTTCTTTCCTGTCTGTCAACCAATGTTCTGTCCATTCAGCCTCATCGCCGAGAGAATGCAGAAACCAAGTGCTGGCAGTGGAAAGAGCATGCGGCAAACCAGTCCCACCCTCCCTTTCCCTCAACGACTATCTATCCCACCTGTGACAGCAACTGTGGTTCTCGTTTTGGACTGTTCAGCCATCTAAGGACTCATTTTTAGAGTGGCAGCGAGTCTTCCTCGACTCCAAGGGACTGCCTATGATGATGATGTCCATTCAGTTACATTTCTTGTAAATGTCACGAGTCAGACACCATATTGAGCCTCTTCAGATAATCCATATACACTGCATCTGTTGCATTCTATTGATCAAAATCGGCACAACTTTAATAAACTCGATTAACATTGTCAAATACAACTTGACTTAAAAAAATCCTTGTTGGCTAGCCTTTGATTAACCCATGCATTTTTTCAATACTTACTTAGTTTGTCTCTAAATAGGGAGTGTCGAGGAACGATTTGAATTCCAGGCCGGGAGTTGTCGGGATAGGGATCGAAGCAGGTGACAAACTTTCATATAGATTGGGATAAGCAGAATAGCAGCTGTGAGAAAGGTAGTGAATTAATTGAGTGTGTCCTGAATAGTTTTCTACAACAATATGTCCTAGAGGCAACAAGGGGGAATGCCATATTAGACTTAGTAATGAGTAATGAGCCAGATTTAGTTAACAGCCAAACGATGCGTGAACATTTATCCAATAGCGATCATAACATGATCGAGTTCAATGGAGAGTTTGAAAGGGAGAAACGTGAAACAAGCGACTGAGATTCTAGATTTGGGTAAGGCTGACTTCAAAGGGCTGAGACAGAGACTGTCCACAGTAAACTGGGCAAAACGACAGACGATCAGTGGGAGATGTTCAAAGTAAAATGTAATGTGATGCGGAACCAGTCCTTTCCCCTGAGGGGCAAGAGCTCTACTTGCCAAAAAAAACCAGCCATGTAAAACTAAAGAGGTGAGGGGCAGCACAAAACTAAAAGAAACAACATACAGAAATGCAAAAAATAGCATAGATCCTGGCGAATGAGAAAATACAAAGAACAGTAAAAGGGTGACAAAATAGGTAGTCATCATAGGTGATCCCTCGAGCGAGGATGACTTGCTTCCACGAGAGTTCACAGATGTTCCAATGAAGGACCCAATGTTCCAGTCCTGAACTCTAGTTGAGGGGGTGGAAGATGCCTGTGCGTGAATCTTTTGAACGTGTGGTGACTGTTGCACACCAGCCACCACACGGGCTTGACAGAGCTAGGCCTTTATCCAGTTGCAAGGGTTAACCAGGACGACTGGAGACCTGCTCTGTTGCATGGACCTAGTGCGCACACATATCGCAGTGTGGGCTGGGCCCGTGCTGCCCCTGGGTCCTCGGCTCTTCTGGGCCCCGTACCCTCATTCGCCGCAACTCTGCCACAATGTTCCAGGGCCCGGTGCTCCAGCTCTATTTATAGCCCCGACCTTCGGTCGTGTTCTCACACAGGTCGGGGCGGCCCACAAGTACCATCATACAAGGCATAAAATTACAAAATTCATAAGAAATGAACAGTACCCTGCTCCAAAAAAAATTAAAAAAAAGATAGTAAGAGCTACACAAAGGGAGTATGAAAAGAAACTTGCAAGGGATCTCAAAATCCATACGGAAATGTTTACAATTATATCAGGAAAAAGAAGGTGGAAGGAACAATGCTGGCCCATTACAAACTGAACATGGCGATATTGTCAGTGACGATAGGGAAATGGTGTAACTGTTGAATAATTACTTTCATAGAATCATGAAATCATAGAAATTTATAGCACGGAAGGAGGCCATTTCAGCCCAGCGTCTCCGCGCTGGCTGACCATGAGCTATCCAGCCTAATCCCACCTTCCAGCTCTTGGTCCATAGCCCTGTAGGTTACGACACTTTAAGTGCACATCCAAGTATCTCTTAAATGTGGTGAGAGTTTCAGCCTCTACAACCCTTTCAGGCAGTGAGTTCCAGACCCCCACCACCCTCTGGGTAAAGAAATTTCCCCTCAAATCTCCTCTAAACCTCCTCCCAGTTATTTTAAATCTATGCCCCCTGATTGTTGACCCCTCTGCCAAGGGAAACAGGTCCTTCCTTTCCACTTATCCAGGCCCCTCATAATTTTATACACCTCAATCAGGTCTCCCCTCAGCCTCCTCTGTTCCAAAGAAAACAGACCCAGCATCTCCAATCTTTCCTCATAGCCAAAATTCTCCAGTCCAGGCAACATTCTTGTAAATCTCTTCTGCACCCTTTCCAGTGCAATCACATCTTTCCTGTAATGCGGTGACCAGAACTGCACACAGTATTCCAGCTGCGGCCTAACCAGTGTTTTATACAGTTCAAGCATAACCTGCTTGCTCTTGTACTCCTTGTCTCATCTTATAAAGGCAAGTATTCCATATGCCTTCTTAACCACCTTAACCACCTTAACCACTTTAACCACCTGGCCTGCTACCTTCAGGGATCTGTGGACCTGCACTCTAAAGGTCCCTTTGTTCCTCTACACTTTTCAATATTGTACCATATACTGTGTATTCCCTTGCCTTGCTGGCCCTCCCCAAATGCATTACTTCACACTTATTTGGATTGAATTCCATTTGCCACTGTTGTGCCCATCTGACCAGTACATTGATATCTTTCTGCAATCTGTAGCTTTCTTCCTCATTATCAACCACACAGCCTATTTTAGTGTCATCTGCAAACTTCTTAATCATACATAAGAACATAAGAACATAAGAATTAGGAACAGGAGAAGGCCATCTAGCCCCTCGAGCCTGCTCCGCCATTCAACAAGATCATGGCTGATCTGGCCGTGGACTCAGCTCCACTTACCCGCCCGCTCCCCGTAACCCTTAATTCCCTTATTGGTTAAAAATCTATCTGTGATTTGAATACATTCAATCAGCTAGCCTCAACTGCTTCCTTGGGCAGAGAATTCCACAGATTCACAACCCTCTGGGAGAAGAAATTCCTTCTCAACTCGGTTTTAAGTTGGCTCCCCCGAATTTTGAGGCTGTGCCCCCTAGTTCTAGTCTCCCGGACCAGTGGAAACAACCTCTCTGCCTCTATCTTGTCTATCCCTTTCATTATTTTAAATGTTTCTATAAGATCACCCCTCATCCTTCTGAACTCCAACGAGTAAAGACCCAGTCTACTCAATCTATCATCATAAGGTAACCCCCTCATCTCCGGAATCAGCCTAGTGAATCATCTCTGTACCCCCTCCAAAGCCAGTATATTCTTCCTTAAGTAAGGTGACCAAAACTGCACGCAGTACTCCAGGTGCGGCCTCACCAATACCCTGTACAGTTGCAGCAGGACCTCCCTGCTTTTGTACTCCATCCCTCTCGCAATGAAAGCCAACATTCCATTCGCCTTCCTGATTCCCTGCTGCACCTGCAAACTAACTTTTTGGGATACCCCCAACATTTAAGTCCAAGTCATTGATATATACCACAAAAAGCAATGGACCCCGCACTGAGCCCTGTGGAATACCACTGGATACAGCCTTCCAGTCACAAAAACACCCATCAACTATAACCCTTTGCTTCCTGCCTCCGAGCCAACTTTGCGTCAATATTTACAGTAGAAGAGGATAGCATGCCAGAAATCCCAAGGAATCTAATACTGCATCGGGGACAGGAACTCAATAAAATTAATGTAAGTTAAATAACAGTAATGAAGAAAATAATGGCACTAAAGAGTGACAAATCCCCAGGGCCAGATGGTTTCCATCCCAGGGGTTTTAAAGGAAGTAGGTGAGCACATTGCAGACGCCAGAACTATAATCTTCCTAAGTTCTCTTAATTCAGGAACTGTTCCTTTATATTGGAAAATTACACATGTCACTCCGCTATTTAAGAATGAGAAAAGAGGGAAACCAGGGAATTAGAGACCAGTTAGCCGAATATCTGTTGTGGGAAATTTTCTAGAATCTATAATAAAGGATAGGGTGACTGAAAACCTTGAAAATGTTCAGTTGGTCAGAGAGAGCCAGCATGGATTTATGAAATGGGTCATACCAGACAAACTTGATTGAATTTTTTGAAGAGGTGACGAAAGTAGTGGACAGGGGAATGTCTATGGATGCTATTTATATGGACTTCCAGAAGACATTTGATAAAGTCTCACATGAGAGCCTGTTATCTAAGGTAGAAGCCCACAGAATTGAGAGCAAATTATTGCCCTGGTTAGGAAATTGGCTGGTCGGCAGGAGACAGAGAGTAGGGATAACGGGTAGGTACTTAAATTGGCAGGATGTGTCTAGTGGTGTCCTGCAGGGATTTATTTCGGGGCCTCAACTATTCACAATATTTATGAACGACTTAGATGATGGCATAGAAAGTCATATATCCAAATTTGCCGCTGTCACAAAGATAGGCGGCATTGGAGGCAGTGTAGATGAAAGCATAAAATTACAGAGAGATAACGATAGATTAAGTGAATGGGCAAAACTGTAGTAAATGCATTTCAACATAGGTAAATGTG
This sequence comes from Pristiophorus japonicus, assembly GCF_044704955.1. Lineage (NCBI taxonomy): Eukaryota > Metazoa > Chordata > Chondrichthyes > Pristiophoridae > Pristiophorus > Pristiophorus japonicus. The sequence continues at coordinate 526,502,145 of NC_091977.1, read as the reverse complement.
AGGTCATCCACTTTGCACCTAAAAAGGATAGAACAGGGTACTTTCTAAATGGTGAAAAGCTGAAAACCAGTTGAGGTCCAAAGAGGCTTGGGGGTCCATGTACATAGGTCATTAAAATGCCATGAACAGATACAGAAAATAATCAAAAATACTAATAGAATACTGGCCTTTATATCGAGATGAGGACAATACAAGGGGGTAGAACTTATGCTGCAGCTGTACAAAAGCCTAGTTAGACCACACCTTGAGTACTGTGGGCAGTTCTGGGCACCATACCTGAGGAAGGATATATTGGCCATGGAGGGAGTCCAGCGTAGATATACTAGATAGATACCCGGACTCCAAGGGTTAAGTTATGAGGAGAGATTACACAAATTAAGGTTGTATTCCCTAGAATTTAGAAGGTTAAGGGGTGATCTGATTGAAGTTTTTGAGATATTAAGGGGAACAGATAAGGTAGATAAACTATTTCCACTGGTTGGGGATTCTAAGACTAGGGGGCATAGCCTAAACATTAGAGCCAAACCTTTCAGGAGTGACATTAGGAAACACTTCTACACACAAAGGGTGGTAGAGGTTTCGAACGCTCGTCCGCAAATGGCAATTGATGCTGGATCAATTGTTAATTTTAAATCGGAAAGCGATAGGTTTTTGTTAATCAAAGGTATTAAGGGATATGGGAAAAATGTGCGGGAATGTGGTGTTCGACCGCAGATCAGCCATGATCTCAATGAATGGCGGGACAGGATCGAGGGGTTACTCCTGTTCCTATGTTCCTAAGTTGTCCGGCCCTCCACAGCATGAGGCTCGATAGATTTGAACACCTGGGGCTCATCTGCTTAGGCCCCATCAGTCCTCCGCTTGACTCCAGTGGAAAGTCTGAGGGGGCAGGAGCGGGATTTCGTATGGCATGAGACCATCGCTGGGGACCTGAAGGAGTGGTCGGTCACCTGAAGGAGATTGAGTAGATTGAGTCTGTGCTCTCTGGGTTTAGAAGAATGAGAGGTGAACTCATTGAAACATGTAAGATTCTGAGGGAGATTGACAGGGTAGATGCAGAGAGGTGGTTTCCCCTGGCTGAAGTGTCGAGAACTAGGAGGCACAGTCTCAGGATAAAGGGTCGGACATTTAATACTGAGATGAGGAGGAATTTCTTTGCTCAGAGGGTTGTGAACGTTTGGAATTCTCTACTCCAGAGGGCTGTGGATGCACAGTAATTGAGTATATTCAAAGCTGAGAGAATAGATTTTTGGACTCTATGGGAATCATGGGGTATGGGGTTTGGGCGGGAAAGTGGAGTTGAGGTCGAAGATCAGCCATAATCTTATTAAATGGTGGAGCAAGCTCCAGGGGCCATATGGCCTACTCCTGCTTCACATGTTCTTATGTCACCAGAACTCAGATAAGGGTTTGGGAGTGGGTGGGGTGGGAAGGGGCTGGTAGTCAATAGGACATTACGGATGAGAGAACCAAGGGGAGGGTAGCATGGGAGGCCAAGGTCACATAGGCCTCTTTTCACGTTAATTGCAGTCGGGCCCAGATAATGTAATCAGATCTGCATATTTAAGGAAGGACCCATTGCATTCTGGCAGGTGTCCTTCTCGCCTACTCGGAAGAGCAGGTTAACATCAGTATCTGTAGGAAAGCAGCGATACCGATATACTGGCCATTTTACTACCCATCCTCTTTGTTTTCCAGCCAGGTGGACAGGATTAGAATCGTCAATTAAGAGTTTGCATACATTGATGTTGAGGAAGAAAGACTTGGATTTATATAGTGCCTTTCATGACCACCGGACATCCCAAAACATCTTACAGCCAATGAAATACTTTTGGAGTGTAGTCACTGTTGTAATGTAGGAAACGCGGCAGCCAATTTGCGCACAGCAAGCTCCCACAAACAGCAATGTGATAAAGACCAGATCATCTGTTTATTTGTGATGTTGATTGAGGGATAAATATTCGCCAGGACACCGGGGATATCTCCCCTGCTCTTCTTCAAAATAGTGCCATGAGATATTTTGCATCCACTTGGGAGACCAGACAGGGTCTCGGTTTAACATCTCATCTGAAGGGCGGTACCTCCAACAGTGCAGCACTCCCTCAGCACTGCACTGGGTGCATCAGTCTAGATTTTTGCACTCAAGTCCCTGGAGTGGGACTTGAACCCACAACCCTCTGACTTAAAAATGAGAGTGTTAATTGACACTAATTGATCTATATTGGCCTGATTTATCCTTCTCTCCCTTCTTGAAAAGAGTTGTTATGTTTCGAAAAGATCCCATGAAACCTTCAGCTGGATTTTCGGTTTTGGTAATTTCAGGGCAATAACGGCGGGGCGGTAAAGTTTGCACCCGGGAATAGTTTGCGCCTCAGTCATCAAAATTGGGCAGTTGGGACCTAAGTCTGGGGCGCAACACTAAGGGAGGCATTGTACACCTCGCTTGGGAAAATCCCGAGCTAAAGAGCTAGGCCATGAGCGCTCCGAGAGACGCCGGGGAGGAAAAAACACGGGAAAAAAACCCACAGAATTATTCCCAAAACATTGCCCACGCCACCACAACATAAATCGCAAAAAAAATTAAAGGAGTAAACAAACGCACTTACCTTAGGACTGCATTACTTACCTCACTGCAGTCGGTATAGGGCCCCCGCCCGATTTCCCAGGCGGTCAATGCGGGGCGCGCTGTGGGGCGTACAGGAGTCACAAACTGTGCCAGGTATCCCAACCAGGGGCGTTGCACACCGGCGCAGCTCTTCTGGGCGGTGCTGCTCCGCGCCACCGCAAAGCCGGCTCCGAAAACCCTTGCGGAGCGCTGGAGGCTGACCGCTCACTCAGAAGGCCTCGCCGTCGCCATTGCCGCTGCTCCTGGGTGACAGGCGGAGCGCAAAGGACCAGAAAATCCATCCCCTTTTGAATTTAGCTCTGATTGTTTGCAAAATTCAACTCGTTTGTTTTTTTTAAAAAGAACTGAAATTAAGATGAAGAAAGACGCAAGAAATTAAATGCCTTCAGGCCATTTTTTGGGCCTGAAATAGGCACCAGGTATGGAGGCTGGCCCAAAATTGAGCCTCGGGCCTGGCTAACCTTGATTTCATGCTTCCTCGGGAAACTCGTCCATTTAGGTAAAATGTCTCACGAGCAATGGCCCCGACATTAAGCCCTGGGGGGAAATGGAGCGACAAGGGGGACTGCCCATTGAGATAGAACATAAGAACATAAGAATTTGGAACAGGAGTAGGCCATCTAGCCCCTCGAGTCTGCTCCGCCATTCAACAAGATCATGGCTGATCTGGCCGTGGACTCAGCTCCACTTACCCGCCCGCTCCCCGTAACCCTTAATTCCCTTATTGGTTAAAAATATATCTATCTGTGATTTGAATACATTCAATCAGCTAGCCTCAACTGCTTCCTTGGGCAGAGAATTCCACAGATTCACAACCCTCTGGGAGAAGAAATTCCTTCTCAACTCGGTTTTAAATTGGCTCCCCCGTATTTTAAGGCTGTGCCCCCTAGTTCTAGTCTCCCCGACCAGTGGAAACAACCTCTCTGCCTCTATCTTGTCTATCCCTTTCATTATTTTAAATGTTTCTATAAGATCATCCCTCATCCTTCTGAACTCCCAACGAGTAAAGACCCAGTCTACTCAATCTATCATCATAAGGTAACCCCCTCATCTCCGGAATCAGCCTAGTGAATCATCTCTGTACCCCCTCCAAAGCTAGTATGTCCTTCCTTAAGTAAGGTGACCAAAACTGCACACAGTACTCCAGGTGCGGCCTCACCAATACCCTGTACAGTTGCAGCAGGACCTCCCTATACCGTCGAGTCAGGGAGGCACTCCTGCTCCTCCTCACTGCGTAGCAATTTTTTTAAATTACTTTTTCTTTAAAGCTTACACTTTGTTGGCGGCCCCTGAAGCATTATTGAAGCCTAACATCTGCTCCACTTTGCAATTTCCAATTTCCCAAAGGGGGCTCCTGATTTACATATGGAAGGGGCCTAACCCTTACTTTAGGTGACCATCAGGGATGCCTGAAAAATGACCTGCCCCCATGCTTTGGCAGACATCTTTCAGGTGTGCTTTGGGTGCAGGCTGTTGCTCGCCAAAATTTGCCTTCATTGAAAAACAAGGTTCAATTTCAACCTGACGGTGTGTGTCTTTCTCTCAGCTTAATACGGTTTCTGAACCTTTAGAGTGTATTTATAAATAAAAAGCAACATAAGCTGCAGTCCCAATGGAAATAAAAATGAGTTTCTATAATAGGAAGTTATTCACTCTGTTAGTTTGCCACCCAAGCGATGAAGGTGAAAATTACGCGACAGGGGCATTATCAAACAAAACTTGACACTGAGCCACGTAAAGAGAGATAATTGGGGCAATTGAAGTGTCTTAAAGGAGGAAAGAGGGGTAGAGAGGTAGAGAGGTTCAGGGAGGGAGTTCCAGAGCTTGGGGCCTGTGTAAGGCCACTAATCGTGGAGCGATTAAAACCAGGGGTGGTCAAAGAGGCCAGAATTGAAGGAATGCAGAGATCTCAGGGGGTTGCAGGGCTGGAGGAGATTACAGAGCCAGGGAGCGGCGAGGCCAAGGAATGATTTGAAAACAAGGATTCGAAGTTTATAACCAAGGCATTGCTGAACAGGCAGCTATAAGTGTGTCACTCAGTGACCCTGAGAAAAAAGGTGACATTTAAACCAGCTAGTCCAGATACAGCTATTAGTGCAGAAGAGGAATTTGCTGAGGAGCAGAGGATCCAGGAGGAGCAAGTAGTATTTCTTCAGATGGAGATTCATCATTCTGACATCTCAGAAAGCTAACACCATCTTCCCATAGGAAGGCAAGGCAACCAGTTCACCCATGCCAGCTTATAAAGACAAGATTGTATACGTTCGAGAAACATTGTTCACTATAAGCATATTAAACCTTCATTCATTCAATAGACTGGCTATCTAATGCTGTTAATGTGTTGGCTATCGAACAAGTCTGATCCTAAATTAAGCACACGAGCTTATATCCATCTGAAACATTGATTTGAACTCAATTTATCACTGAGTAGTTAGTGCTGATTAGCTGTGAATTGGCTTTGTAATGTCTGTTATTTATTTTGTCAATTAATTCTATCTACTAATTAATTGCATGTTCAAAGTTTAAGTGCTGCTAACCATGTTTCTTAGATTAATCAAGAATTGTTGCTCATTACTTTGCAAGAAAGAGTTAATTCATTTGCTCCGAAGTATGTGTGATTCCGTGTGGTAAGGTGCTAATGGAAATGTTAATAGAAAGAAAGAACTTGCATTTATATAGTGCCTTTCACAACCACTGGTTGTCCCAAAGCACTTCACAGCCAATGAAGTGTAGTCACTGCTGAAATGTTGGAAACGCAGCTGCCAATTTGCACACAGCAAGCTCCCACAAACAGCAACGTGATAATGAACAGATAATCTGTTCTAATTGCTGTGTATGTATATAGTCTGTATACTTAATGTACAGTTACATAAGACCATTGAATGTATTTTCACACTGTATACAATATGCCTGCACCACCAGAAGGTGCAACTGGTGGAGACCTAGAGGTCACCTGCACACCGCAGGTAACCAAGTATAAAAGGGAGCTCACCTTACTGTACCCTCATTCAGGAGCTGCAATAAATGGACTAAGGTCACAACAGTTCAAGCGCAATACCTTACCTCGTGGAGTCATTACTAGAGTGCTTTCAGATACAATAACTGGAGACGAGAATACGAATTTCCACGCGAAAAATGGCTAACCTTGGCAACTTTCAACAATTCGCTGATGGGGAAGATTGGGATGCCTTTGTGGAAAGGCTAGAACACTACTTCATCGTTATTATTGGAATAAGCCACGAAGGCCTCCTCCACAGGCTGCTCTCTGCGGACACCACGGTCACCCTGCAGAAGGCAATTAAGATCAGCCAGGCATTCATGGCCTTGGCCTGTGATTCCAGAAGGATGATGACTCACTCACAGGACTCTAACCCGGCAAGTACAGTGAACCGAATGGTACCTTTCCGAGGCAAGGCTGCGACCCCGAGTCTCATAACCCTGAGTCCGCCGCAGGGGGCCAACCGGCCAGCCTCATGCTGGCGCTGTGGAGGAAATGACAGAGCCTACCAGTGCAGATACAGAGACTATACTTGCAAAGGCTGTAACACTAAAGGCCATCTCCAGTGAATGTGTAAAATAAATTTTACTCACCGAGTCGCTGAAGAGTTGGCCGATCACCCGGGCTCCAGCGCTGATGAGGATGAAGAGAGAGTCCAGGAGGCAGCTCAGCCCCAGGAAGAGTTGTACGGTGTGTTTACCCGCTCCACCGAGAGTTCCCTGTTGAAAATAGAAGTCAGAATCAACGGTGTTCCAGTCTCGATGAAGGTCGACACAGGGGCGAGCCAATCGCTGATGAACCAGGTGGCCTTTGAGAAACTCTGGGACAATCCCAGCGAACAATCTAAAACGATCCAGGTGAAGCTGCTCACTTACACAAATGACACAATCCCAGTCTTTGGCAGCGTGGATGTCCAGGTGGCACATGGCGGCGCGATGCACAAGTTACCTTTGTAGATCGTTGCTGGTGATGGTCCAACGCTGCTAGGAAGAAGATGGATGAAACAAATCCAAACCTGTTCGAGCTGGGAAAGCCTCCAGGACCCAGCGATCGACATCCTATGCGGCCTCAAAGTTGAATCCATTGCAGCACCTGAAGATCCTAACGTCCAACTCGACTGCGCGCTGACAACACAGACCGCACTACCCAACGGCGAGATGATCCAACCCGAACGACCAGACCTCACCTTCCGGGCTCCAGTAACAGGACTCCGAAGGAAGAAGATCGATGCAAAAGGTAAATTCCCGGCTTCAGTGGCAGAATCTGGGGAGAGAAGGATCATCGCAGCCTACCTCGTGGAGAGAGAAGAGATGGCGCCCGCACCAAGAGGTGAAGCGCCTGAAATCAAGATGGCCGCAACCAGACCTGACAAATCTTCTGGAATTTTTTGAGGATGTTTCCAGTAGAGTGGACAAGGGAGAACCAGTTGATGTGGTGTATTTGGACTTTTAGAAGGCTTTCGACAAGGTCCCACACAAGAGATTAATGTGCAAAGTTAAAGCACATGGGATTGGGGGGTAGTGATCTGATGTGGATTGAGAACTGGTTGGCAGACAGGAAGCAAAGAGTAGGAGTAAATGGGTACTTTTCAGAATGGCAGGCAGTGACTAGTGGGGTACTGTAAGGTTCTGTGCTGGGGCCCCAGCTGTTTACATTGCACATTAATGTTTTAGACGAGGGGATTAAATGTAGTATATCCAAATTTGCGGATGACACTAAATTGGATGGCAGTGTGAGCTGCGAGGAGGATGCTATGAGGCTGCAGAGTGACTTGGATAGGTTAGCTGAGTGGGCAAATGCATGGCAGATGAAGTATAATGTGGATAAATGTGAGGTTATCCACTTTGGTGGTAAAAACAGAGAGACAGACTATTATCTGAATGGTGACAGATTAGGAAAAGGGGAGGTGCAATGAGACCTGGGTGTCATGGTACATCAGTCATTGAAGGTTGGCATGCAGGTTCAGCAGGCGGTTAAGAAAGCAAATGGCATGTCGGCCTTCATAGCGAGGGGATTTGAGTACAGGGGCAGGGAGGTGTTACGACAGTTGTACAGGGCCTTGGTGAGGCCACACCTGGAATAGCGTGGACAAGGGAGAACCAGTTGATGTGGTGTCTTTTGACTTTTAGAAGGCTTTCGACAAGGTCCCACACAAGAGATTAATGTACAAAGTTAAAGCACATGGGATTGAGGGGTAGTGATCTGATGTGGATTGAGAACTGGTTGGCAGACAGGAAGCAAAGAGTAGGAACAGGCTCGAGGGGCTAGATGGCCTACTCCTGTTCCTAATTCTTATGTTCTTATGTATTGTGTACAGTTTTGGTCTCCTAACTTGAGGAAGGACATTCTTGCTATTGAGGGAGTGCAGCAAAGGTTCACCAGACTGATTGCCGGGATGGCGGGACTGACATATGAAGAAAGACTGGATCAACTGGGCTTGTATTCACTGGCGTTCAGAAGAATGAGAGGGGACCTCATAGAAACGTTTAAAATTCTGATGGGTTTCGACAGGTTAGATGCAGGAAGAATGTTCCCAATATTGTTGAAGTCCAGAACCAGGGGTCACAATCTAAGGATAAGGGGTAAGCCATTTAGGACCGAGATGAGGAGAAACTTCTTCACCCAGAGAGTGGTGAACCTGTGGAATTCTCTACCACAGGAAGTTGTTGAGGCCAATTCACTAAATACATTCAAAAAGCAGTTAGATGTAGTCCTTACTACTAGGGGGATCAAGGGGTATGGCAAGAAAGCAGGAATGGGGTAATGAAGTTACATGTTCAGCCATGAACTCATTGAATGGTGATGCAGGCCCGAAGGGCTGAATGGCCTACTCCTGCACCCATTTTCTATGTTTCTATGTTTCAATGACCACGAGGGGCAGTGTTGAGGGAGCAACACGTGATGCCGAGCAGCGAACTGGATTGGGGTAAAGATTGCAAGGCCCTCTTAAAGGAGACTGGCAACCCAGAACAATTAAAGGGACAGTTCCACTTTTTCTATAGCAATGCCTGTGATACTAATGTAAGCAATGTAATTAACAAATGCAAGTATCTCAAAGTACCTTTGAACAGTGATGCCGGTAGGATAGGTGGAAAAGATAAATTGAGGGAAAAGATGTAATTGACAAATGTGAATTTGCAAAAACAACCAACAATGTCGAGTCAGGTGATTGCGATCGGAGCCAATGTTTTATGAATGTAAATGATGGAATAATGTGTGATGCCGGGTTCAACATGTACGCCGACAAAACCAAGGGCCATCTCCCGTGGGAAGCACCCAGGTCCAGCGGGCTAACCGATCATGTAGCCTGTGCCTCCGGGACCAATGTGATGACCCAGGCAGTGTGGCCACACACAGTGGGAGCATACCAGCTGCAGATCCAGTGATCAGCGGACGGCAAAGGCACCACCACTGGTACCCTGCCCCAGATCGGCTCTACCTCTCTGGCCACCAGAGCCAGTACCGGGAGCAAGAGGCCAGCACCCTCCAGCCCCCCCGATGGGATCTGGGATGACCAGGCTCCCACTACTGCTGAAGGGCAGCAGGGAGACCCTGCAGCCCTCAAAGGAGGACAGGGAGGCCACACACTCCTGTGGCTCTGCCCACCACTAAGCAATGGCAAAGGCCCTGAGACTCAGCCAGGGGAGCGAACTGAGACCACCCAACTGGCAGGGGGAGCAGTGCCACCATCAGACAACCTGGACACAGTCCGGTCACTCTGGAACTAGCGTCCTCACCCACCTGCACCTACACCCCAGGATCAAGACGGTAATACCATGTATGTACCTTACCTGTCACATGTACTCGTTCCACTTCTGCAAAAACCCAAACAGTGATGTAACCAATCTTTTTTTTTTCATTCTCTGTACATGTATGAAAATGCAAGTGTTGAGCCACACACATGGTCTATGTATGGGGGGGAAATGGATGTATGTAGCCATGGGCACACATGGATCACACCCAGAACCCACTCAAACCCCACTGCTGACCATTTCCCAATGTCATGGCAATAAGTACTTGGGGGTCTACAGGGAGAGAGCCATTCCCAAGCACAGACAAAGTGCAAGGGCTTTGGCCAGTGCAAAGGCCAGTGGCACAAGACTTAGGGGGGGAGTGATGTGTATGTATATACCCTGTACACTCAATGTACAGTTACATAAGACCAGTGAATGTATCTTCACACTATATACAATATGCCTGTACTACTAGAGGGTACAACTGGTGGAGACCTTGGGGTCACCTGTACACTACAGGTAACCAGGTATAAAAGGGAGCTCATCTTACTGTACCCTTATTCAGGAGCTGCAATAAATGTACTCAGGTCACCACAGTTCAAGTGCAATACCTTACATTGTGGAGTCATTATTAGAGTACTTACAGATACAATACTAATGATGTTGATTGAGGGATAAACATTGGCCGGGACACCAGGGAAACGCTCCCTATTATTCTTCGACCATGGGGCCCTTGTTACGTCCACCTGAGAGAGCAGACGGAGCTTCGGTTTAACCTCTTAACAAGACGGCACCTCCGACTGTGCAGCGCTCCCTCAGCACTCCTGTACTGAAGCTTTAGCCTAGATTTTCTCGGCTGTATGATCCAAGCCAGCCGATGTAAAGCAGTTTGGTGATCCAAATTTGGGCATCATTATCTCCGAGGGAGAGCCTTGTTGGCAAACCACAGACGGTTCCTGCTGGAGGAGCCACGGTGAAGGGGTTAAGGATGTGACCGGCGATTTTGCTGAATATTCCCGTCAGGGTATCGATTCCAGGGTTCTTACAACGTTGCACATGCTCAGACTGCAAGATGTGCCTTCAGCTGGCTGAGCTGCTGCTCTGAGCAAAAATATCAATGACACGGCCAAAGATTTTGTAAGATGCAGTGGCGTTCTGGCAAAATCCTTGACAAAGGTATTTAAAAGACTCAATAGACATTTTCAACCGATCAACTGAATCATGTTATTGCAAAATGAGGAAAGCTGATCCGATGGCTAATTGCAGGGCTCCCACCATTAGTGTTGCTATGGCAACAGTTCGTATATGTTTTTTTTTAACCCACTTTTCTGGTATATTTTCAGGCTTTTGCCAAGAATGTACAGCACAAAAACAGGCCGTTTGGCCCAACTGGTCCCTGCCAGTGTTCCTGCTCCACACAAGCCTCCTCCCATCCCTCTTCACCTAATCCTATCAGCATATCCTTCTATTCCTTTCTCCCTCGTGTGTTTATCTAGCCTCCCCTTAAATGCATCTATGCTATTCACCTCAACTATTCCATGTGGCAGTGAGCTACACATTCTCACCAGTCTTTGAGTAAAGAGGCTTTTGCTGAAGTATCAGCTGTGGCTCAGTGGGTAGCACTCTCACCTCTAAGTTGGAAGGTTGTAGGTTCAAGTCCCACTCCAGGAACTTGAGTATAAAAATCTAGGCTGATACTCCAATAGAGTGCTGCACTGTTGGAGGTGCTGTCTTTTGGCTGAGATGTTAAACCGAGGCTCCGTCTGCTCTCTCACGTGGATGGAAAAGATCCCATGGCACTATTTTGAAGAAGAGCAGGGGAATTATCAACGGTGTCCTGGCCAATATTTATCGCTCAATCAACGTACCAAAAACAGATTATTTGGTCATTATCACATTGCTGTTTGTGGGAGCTTGCTGTGCGCAAATTGGCTGCTGCATTTCCTACATTACAACTGTGACTACACTCCAAAAATACTTCATTGGCTGTAAAGCGCTTTGAGACGTCCGGCGGTTGTGAAAGGCACTATATAAATGCAAGTATTCCTTTTTTGATTTCCCCATTGCCATTATTAGTTCGAATCTTACATTTATAGCCACTAGTTTTGAACTCTTCCACAAGGGGAAACATCTTTTCTAGTTCTAGCCAATCGAACTCTTTCATAATCTTAAAGACCTCCGTCAGGTCACCTCCTCAGTCTTATCTTTTCTAGCGATAAGAGCCCCAGCCTGTTCAGTAAAGATACAACCTCTCACTTCTGAGGTTATTTCCATAAATCTTTTCTTGCACCAGAACTGTGCAACGCACTTGGTTAGTTTGGTCGAAGCAAGGTTCGATACAAGTTTAACATAAATTCTCTGCTTTTCAATTCTATTCCTCTAGAAGACCCATTGTCATCCTTTCTTCTTTTTCCCTCCCACTGTTATAAGAACCCCTGCCCGTAATAGTGAGCACACTTTAGCCCAAACTGCTACTTCATATATAAAGGCCACAATACCCCCTACCTCAGCAGGGGTCCCAGCCTTATTGTTGGCCCCAACCTGCTCTGTGAAATGAATGTTAGCCGAGATCTTTGCACTCAAGTCTCTGGAGTGGGATTTGAACCTACAACCTTCTGACTCTAGAGGCAAGAGTGATGCCCACTGAGCCACAGCTGACATCTACAGATCTATGACTAAAATGCATCTAGAAACATAGAAATTTACAGCGCAGAAATTTCAGTCCATCGTGTCAGCGCCGGCCGACAAAGAGCCGCACGGCCCTCGGTCAGCAGCCCTGAAGGTTACATATAAACCTATGAACAATGAACAATGGCGGGCAGGTAAAGAGCCCCCAGCCCAATCAGACTGCCCCGCATAACTGCAACACCCCTTACACTGAAACATTCTACACTCCACCCCAATCGGAGCCATGTGATTTCCTGGGAAAGGCAAAAACCAGATAAAAATCCAGGCCAATTGGGGAAAATAAATCTGGGAAAATTCCTCTCCGGCCCATCCAGTTCATCGAAACTAGTCCAGGAGATCACCCTGGCCGTATTCGATTCCCTACAGTACTTACCATCGTATCTGCGTCAGCCTATAAAAATAGCTTTTAGTTGTTGACTGATAACACTGCATCTAATACTGAGTGACATCTGCATTTATATTGTGAACATACCTTTCAACCCTATGGGCTAGATTTTACACTTTTGTGCAGATCACCCAAAAATGGGCGTTATTTCCGGCGTGGGTGGTAAAAATGGGTTTTCAGATCGTCGGCTTCTCGCCCATTCTCAAAGCACCTAGTCTCCATGTTTTAAAATTGGGCGTTACCACGTGCGATATGAAATGGACGGTAGTATTAAATTTCTCTGACCTTCTGCCGTAAAGTGTCGCCGTCCTTAGCAACGCTCAATTCCCACGATTCAGGAGGTCAAGAGTCATCATGACATGCGCAGAAGAGGAGACAGAGAGAGAGGGAGCTGAGAGGGACTGAAAGCATGTGTGGCTGTGCTGTGTGCTTGTCTGGCTGTTGTGGGAGGCACGAGGGAGATTCACCAGCAGCAAAAAGCCTACTAAGCACCAAGAACATAGTTGGCACCGAGTTTTTGTCCAACAAATAAGATATAACATGGAAGGGATGGAGAAAGCCCTGGAGCTGGTAGCCAGGAACACTGGTGGCAGAGGGGTCCCAGTGGTCCCGGAGCGCGGCACTGCACCCCAAGGTGCCGCGCCCCCATTGCCAACCAGACATCACAGGCAGGAGCAACATCTTGCTTCTGGCTTGGAGCACATTCCCACCTCAGGACCGTCCTCTCCCGTATCCGTTCAAGCAGCGTTTCGGCCGTCATCCCCTCCCGCCCCCCCACCCCTCCCAGTGAAACATCGCCTGAGGAGCTCCTCGGCCAGGCGGCTTTGGAGTCAGGAGGGGAAGGGGAAGGGATAGAGGTGGGGAGGAGAAGCGGGAGGGGGAGGGAGGGGGGGGAAAGGGTTGTTTTTTACAGAAATACTGATGATTTCAGACAAATGTTCGGTTTAAATGATTTTTATTTTACAAAACCTTGTTGCGCATTGGCTCAGATAGCTGCACCGTTACACACTGGTGATTCCTTAACATCAAAGGGTATAATTACACTTAACTTGAATCAACATAAACTTTAACTGTCACCAAGGTGATGCCCACCATTGATGTATGACCTGCACACCCAGCAGTGTGTCAGCTTTGTAAATACCACCAATGTTCTTTCAAGCAAAGCGATCATTGATGAGCTCCTGATGTAAGATTCTTGCAGCTATCAGGCCACCACGGGCCCTTTCATGCAGTTTACAGGGGGGCGCGGGCATGGCTTCAGTGTCAGCCTGATTGTCTCGGCCGATGTCAGCGTCCACTTCCTCGCCCTCCTCTTCCTCGCTCTCCTGAGGTTCACTGTCAGACATTTCAGGCAATTCTTGTCTCCTCCTGATAGCCAAGTTGTGCAGCATGGAACACACCACCATGAATTGAGCTACCTGTTCAGGGTGGTTTTGGAGCTCGCCACTTGAGTGGTCCCGGCATCTAAAGCGCTGCTTAAGCACTCCAATGGTTTTCTCCACGATATTGCCAGTGGCTCTGTGGCTCTCGTTGTATCGCCTCTCAGCTTCAGTGTGGGTGGCACACAGAGGGGTCATCAGCCAGGTGGCGAGGCCATATCCTTTGTCACCAAGCATCCAGCATTGACCTTGTGGCTGATTGTTAAACAAGTCAGATACAGTGCTCTCACGCAGGATGTGAGCATCATGGATGCTGCCCAGAAATTTAGCATTCACTGCCATAATAATTTGCTGGTGGTCGACAACATTCAGGTTGGAATCCCTTGCGGTTCCTGAAAACCTCTGCATGCTGAAAAGGTGCCCGCATCGCGATGTGCGCACAGTCTATTGCTCTCTGCACCTTGGGGAAGTTTGCAATTCTGGAGAATCCTAGAGCCCTCTCACTCTGTGCTTCCCCGGGCATAGGGAAGCTGATCAAGTCCATCCTGCATGCATACAGGGCTTCAGTGACCTGTCTAATGCAGCAATGTGTAGCATGCATAGACAGACTGCAAATGTTGCCAGCTGAGGCCTGAAAAGAACACGACGCGTAGAATGACAGTGCCGCGGTATCTTTGACCTCGACGGACTGTGCAGTTTTGATGGTGCTGGCAGGCTGCAGATCTGCACTTATGAGCTGGCATACCTCAGTGATAACCTCTTTGTGGAAGCGTAGTCTCCGAAGGCAAGTGGTGTCGGGCAAGTCGAGGTAAGACCATTTCTCCCTGTACTTGCAGGGGGTGTAACATCTGGTACTCCTCATCAGTTTGGCATGTCTTACATTGGGCACATAATGCTGAGGAGCGTTCCTTTGCCACCTCGAGTCTGCAGCATGTAATTGGTCATCAAGAGAGGATAAGAAAGGACAGGCCCCATTGCAGTAGCTCTCTGTTTTCCACTGATTGGTCACAAAGAATGAATGCCCTGACAAAGACACCTATTCAATTCCAATCGTTCACAGTGTGATAAAGATGTTCACATCACCTCCAAACACCTCCAGAGTACATCCGAACTCCCCCGAGGTTGAAGCGGAGCAGCCTTTTAAAGGATGTGACATGCGATTTAGAACATCGTGTTCATAACGCTGTGAATAGTTCCCGTTAGTTCCACTTTTTCTGGGCGTTTTTTTGGGTGATCGATATTGTAGGCGATATGTGTGTGAGGTGGTGAAAGTGACACTGGGCATTCTCCTGGCCGTTAGTTTCGGCAAATGTGATCTTTATGACAAAATAAAGTGGGCGGTCGGTATTATTGAATCTTGCCGTTAATTCCGTGCAGAAACTAACGCTGGGCGATATTACGGGCGTTGATTTCGACCATTCTGATGATTCCACTCAAAGAGAGTGTGCGGGCGGTTTTATTTTTCCCCTGCGTTACGCACATGGGAAAAGTCACGCTTGGCGATAAGTATCCGAAAAATGCCCGTCAGTTTCCATTTTGTGGCTAAATGAGTGATATCTGGGAGTTATATGTAATTTCAGCGGTAAAATGGGCGTTAAGTGGGCATTAAGCATGCAAAAAAAGTGGAAAATCTAGCCCTTTGAAGCTACTTCCCACCTTGGGAAAATTCTTACCTGGATAAATAATGGAGGTTTCCACATCAGCCCCTTCAAATATTCCAACTTAGAGAACTTCACCACTCGTCTCTTAGCATCACAGAAGTCCATTAGCTGAGGTCCTCTCTGGTGGTTGAAAGATTCTCTCTTTGATGGCTTTCTTCATGTAATTAATCCTTTTTTCGATCTGGTGCTAAGTGTCTTCAGATGACGTTAAGCCATGATAAACCTTCTCCAAAATCTCTTTTCCCAGTCTGGAGATCTAGGGGATGAGTGCTTTTCCATGCTTGTACCTTCCACCTTGAACATTCACTCCATCCTCCACTGGTGTACCATGGCTGATGTGTGCACCATCTACAAGATGCAATGAACAAGGCTTCTTCGGCAGCACCTCCTGAACCCACGACCTCTACCACCTAGAAGGACCAGGGCAGCAGGTGCATGGGAACACCATCAGCTCCACGTTCCTCTCCCAGTCACACACCATCCTGACTTGGAAATATATCGGCCATTCCTTCATTGTCGCTGGGTCAAAATGCTGGAACTCCCTCCCTAACAGCACTGTGGGAGCACCTTCACCACACGGACTGCAGCGGTTCAAGAAGACGGCTCACCACCACCTTCTCGAGGGCAATTAGGGATGGACCATAAATGCTGGCCTTGCCAGCGACGCCCACATCCCGTGAATGGATAAATCATTTTAAAAACCTGCTGACCATAGACTGCTGCATACCCGGCTTGCACCTCATTCAGTCACCCGCTGCTTCCATGTTTCTTTCTGCACTCCTGTCTCCATTTTCCAATCGGCACAGCAGTAGATTTCAGCGCAGTGACTTAAAAGGATGAAGTGTCTTCCTTCCACCGTTGCCGGGCATTTAATTACCGCTGCTGCCCAACAATTAGGTGTTTCAAGATGACCACCGGCAGAAAATTAAGATACAGTGGTCCAGAATATTTGAAGTTTGTAACTCAGTGGTAAATGTATGCAATTACCAATGGCAAACTGTTGAAGTCCCGATACAACCCGCACATTGAACACCTCCAAACGAGTCAACAGCCGAAGGCTGCTTCAATATCAACCGTGTATATTAATTCAGCTTCCACACACTGTCAAGCTCAGTAATTCTTCTAAGTCGTTACCTCCAATCGTGTCATTAGTACTTGCAATTTAAAGTAAAATATTCAACATCAAAGCAACACTGAGGGAGGTAAAGCAACGGATGCTCAGGTTATTCATATTTCTTAACTGCTTTATTTTTGAATGGGTTCCTCGCACTGAGAATTTCTCATACCGTATTAGCCTTTAATGTGGCCTGCACTTGCAGCTCAAACGCTATTAACTGCTGCACACAGGATGATCCAAATTCACGATGATTAAATGCTCAAAAATACAATTTTATGACCTGTATTATGTTACAAAGAAGGTAAGTAGTCTCACTAACATTTATAAGAAAGTGATACCATCTTATTTTCCATAGTCCTTTTTCAAGACTGCCTTATTTTCCTCGTGGTGCAATTGGGAGAAACAGAAGCAATTTGTTTATAATTTGAACGTCAATTCCATGTCTCTCATGTTCCAATTTTTACAAAGAATAAAGGAGGCCGGAAAGCTCAGAGGGTTAGAAGTGAACATTGTTCTTTCATCCAAGGAAGCTTTGCTGGATTTGAACAGTAGGGTGGAGGCCTCTTTGATTAGCATTAAGGGTCACAAGTGCAAAGACTTTGTTCATGGCTCAGGACAAGACTGCTCTTATTAGGCAATCTCACACATGCCTATCTATCCTCCAGGATAGTCGGGACTGTGGAAACAGTCGCACTGATACAAATACCGGATGCCTTTAAGAACATAAAAAATAGGAACAGGAGTAGGCCATACGGCCCCTCGAGCCTGCTCTGCCATTCATAGAAACATAAAAACATAGAAATTGGTGCAGAAGTAGGCCATTCGGCCCTTCGAGCCTGCACCACCATTCAATATGATAATGGCTGATCATGCAACTTCAGTACCCCATTCCTGCTTTCTCTCCATACCCCTTGATCCCTTTAGCCGTAAGGGCCACATCTAACTCCCTTTTGAATATATTTAACGAACTGGCCTCAACAATTTTCTGTGGTAGAGAATTCCACAGGTTCACAATTCTCTGAATTCAATAAGATTATGGCTGATCTGATCATGGACTCAGCTCCACTTCCCTGCCCGCTCCTCATAACCCCTTATCATTTAAAAAACTGTCTATTTCTGTCTTATATTTATTCAAGGTCCCAGTTTCCACAGCTCTCTGAGGCAGCAAATTCCACAGATTTACAACGCTATGAGAGAAGAAATTTCTCCTCATCTCTGTTTTAAATGGGTGGCCCCTTATTCTGAGATTATGCCCTCTAGTTCTCGTCTCTCCTATCAGTGGAAACATCCTCTCTGCCTCCACCTTGTCAAGCCCCCTCATAATCTTATACGTTACGATAAGATCAACTCTCATACTTCTGAATTCCAACTGTGACTTAGTTTGAGGGTTAATTTAGAAGAAAATTGTTTTTGATGTTTGTCGAACCAACTTGATACCAGCGATGGATGCAATATTGGAAGAATCTTCTTGCCTCGATATTCACAGCCCTTTGAGCGAAGAAATTCCTCCTCATCTCAGTTCGAAATAGTCGACCCCTTATCCCTTAGACTGTGACCCTTGGTTCTAGACTCCCCAGCCAGAGGAAACATCCTCCCTGCATCTACCCTGTCAAGCCCCTTCAAATCTTACACATTTCACTGAGATCACCTCTCATTCTTCTAAACTCTAGAGAATATAGGCCTAGTCTACTCAATCTCTCCTCATAGGACAATCCCCCCATCCCATGAATCAGTCTGATGAACCTTGGTTACACTCCCTCTAAGGCAAGTATAGCCTTCCTTAGGTAAGGATACTACACTCATCCTACCAAGCTATTTCTATCTTTCTTGAGAATTTCTTTTCAAAGCTGTCACTTTGCCAAGTGCTTGTAAAAAAAGTGGCAGGTATTTTATTTATTAAGGACTGTACAGTTTTCAGCTAGGGCCAACTGCTATTTCTTACATGAATAACGGCAATGTTATAGAATCATAAAATCTCACAGCACAAATGTAGGCCAGTCGTCCTTCATCATCATCATCATCATCGGCAGTCCCTCGGAATCGAGGAAGACTTGCTTCCACTCTTAAAATGAGTCCTTAGGTGACTGAACAGTCCAATACAGGAACCACAGACCCTGTCACAAGCGGGACAGATAGTCATTGAGGGAAAGGGTGGGCGGGATTGGTTTGCCGCACGCTCCTTCCGCTGCCTGCGCTTGATTTCTGCATGCTCTCGGCAATGAGACTCGAGGTGCTCGAGGCCCTCCCCGATGCACTTCCCCAACTTAGGACAGTCTTTGGCCAGGGACTCCCAGGTGTCAGTGGGGATGTTGCAGTTTATCAGGTCGGCTTTCAGGGTGTCCTCTGCCCACCTTTGGCTCATTCGCCATGAAGAAGATCTGAGAAGAACGCTTGCTTTGGGAGTCTCGTGTCTGGCATGCGAATGATGTGGCTCGCCCAGCAGAGCTGATCAAGTGTGTATTCATGCCTGTACTGGCTCTTTGAAAGAGTTGGCCAATTTAGTCCAAAATCCCAGCATTTTCCCTCTAACCCTGCAAATGAGTCCTCTTCAAGTACATCTTCAATGGGCCTTTTGAAAGTTCCTCTGGAATCTGATTCCACCACCCCTTCAGGTAGTGCATTCCAGATCACAACAACCCTCTGTGTGAAAAAAATGTTTCCTCATTTCCTTTCTAGCTCTGTTACCAATTATTTTAAATCTATGACCTCTAGTTGCCGGCCCACTTGCCAGAGGATACAGTTTCTCCCTGCTTGCTCTATCATTTTGAATAATTCTATTAAGTCCGGGGATGAGGGGGTTGACTTCTGAGGAAAGGTTGAGGAGGTTGGGCCTCTACTCATTGGAATTCAGAAGAATGAGAGGTGATCTCATTGAAACATATAAGATTATGAGGGGGCTTGACAAGGTGGATGCAGAGAGGATGTTTCCACTGATGGGGGAGACTAGAACTAGAGGGCATAATCTTAGGATAGTGGGCCGCCCATTTAAAACTGAGATGAGGAGGAATTTCTTCTCTCAGAGAGTTGTAAATCTGTGGAATTCGCTGCCTCAGCGAGCTGTGGAAGCTGGGATATTGAATAAATTTAAGATAGGGATAAACAGCTTCTTAACCGATAAAGGATTAAGGAATTATGGGGAGCGGGCAGGGAAGTGGACCTGAGTCCATGGTTGGATCAGCCACGATTGTATTGAATGGCGGAGCAGGCTCAAGAGGCCGTATGGCCTACTCCTGCTCCTATTTCTTATGTTCTTATGTCTCCCCTTAAGCTTGCCTGCAATAAGGAGAACAATCCCAGTTTCTCCAATCTCTCCAATTAACTGAATTCCCACATCCTTGGTATCATTCTGGTAAACCTCCTCTGCTCCACTCCAGGGCCTTGACATCCATCCTAAAATGCAGTGGCCGAACCAGTGATTTGTAAAGATTGAGCATGTCTTCCATGTTTTTGGCTTTGTTTCCCCTATTTACAAAGCCAGATCTCCCATACACTTTCTTACCCACCTTCTCCACTTCCCCTGGCACCTTCAAAGATATGTGAACATGCACCCCAGGGCCCTCTGCTCTTGCACCCCCTCTAAATAGTGCCATTTAGATTATACTGCTTCTCCACGTTCTTTCCCCCAAAGTGCATTATTTCACACTTGCATTAAACTGCATCTGCCATGTGTTTGCCATTTCACCAGTCTCGCTATGTCCTCCTAAAGTCTTCCACTATCATGCTCGCTATTTACTGCATTGATACATTTTGTATCATCTGCAAAGTTATCGAAATGCAGTCAACATGGATTTGTCAAGGGAAAGTCGTGTCTGACTAACTTGATTGAATTTTTCGAGAGGAAACCAGGAGGGTCGATGAGGGCAGTGCGTATGATGTAGTGTATATGGATTTTAACAAAGCTTTTGAAAAGGTCCCACATGGCAGACTGGTCACAAAAGTAATAGCCCATGGGATCCAGATCAAAATTGGCTCGGAGGCAGGTAGCAAAGGGTAATGATTGATGTTTTTTTTTGTGACTGGAAGGCTGTATCCAGTGGGGTTCAGTGCTCGGTCCATTGCTTTTTGTGGTTATATATCAATGAATTGGACTTAAATGTTGGGCGTATGATTAAGAAGTTTGCAGATGACACGATTGATAATGATTGATAAAGAAGAAGAAAGCTGCGGACTGCAGGAAGATATCAATGTACTGGTCAGGTGGGCAGAACAGTGGCAAATTGAATTCAATTTTGATAAGTGTGAGGTAATGCATTTGGGGAGATCTAACACGGCAAGGGAATATACATTAAATGGTACAACACTGAAAAGTGTAGAGGAACAAAGGGACCTTAGAGTGCAGGTCCACAGATCCCTGAAGGTAGCAGGCCAGGTAGATAAGGTGGTTAAGAAGGCATATGGAATACTTGCCTCTATAAGTCGAAGCATGGAATACAAGAGCAAGGAGGTTATGCTTGAACTGTATAAAACATTGGTTAGGCCGCAGCTGGAGTACTGTGTGCAATTCTGATCACCACATTACGGGAAAGATGTGATTGCACTGGAAAGGGTGCAGAGGAGTTTTACAAGAATGTTGCCTGGACTGGAGAATTTTGGCTATGAGGAAAGAGATGCTAGATCTATTTTCTTTGGAACAGATGAGGCTGAGGGGAGACCTGATTGAGGTGTATAACATTATGAGGGGCCTGGATAGAGTGGATAGGAAGGACCTGTTTCCTTTGGCGGAGGGGTCAACAACCAGGGGGCATAGATTTAAAGTAATTGGAGGGAGGTTTAGAGGAGAAATGAGGGGAAATTTCTTCATCCAGAGGGTGGTGGGGGTCTGGAACTCACTGCCTGAAAGAGTGGCAGAGTGTAGAATTTACCAATATTTTGCAAAGATTCCTGATACCTTTCCCCTGTAGAGGAGAAGAACCCCTTTCTGCACTTTTAAAATGAGTTTAAAGGGCCAGACAAAGCCTGCAGGGGATAAAAAGGGGATGCATTCATGGAGACCCCCCCTCCCCCAGTGTTTGGACTCATAGGAAAGGGAATTTAATTTGGAACTATCTACCAGAAAGTTTGAAATCCTAAAGTGCACATGGAAGAAACTATGAACTTTAATCGAATTTGGGATTTTTAAAAGGTGAATGTTGGGTCGGCAAGAAAAGGGGCGGGGTCAATCTCTAAAGGGCCAGTTTGGACATTGGAGCTAATCAAATTGTCTGGGAACTGTTTACTCTCAAAAACTTGCCCCTAGAAAACATTAGCATTCAAACAATCGACCATGGAAGAAACATTATCACCCCACCCAGAGGACCCAAATGTCACTTACATATTCCAACACCTTTTCAACAGGCATAGAAATATCTGGCTCAGGCCAGACTAGCACAATGGACGAGAGCTCACCAACTTCGAAAAGCCTATTAACGCCAGATTAAAACCACTTAATCAAGTTTCAGTTAGCTGGGCTGCAAAATCGAAACAAAGAGCTGAGCTAGATTTGATGGAAGATAAGGAAGCCTGTTTTAGTATAATTGAAGCCTGTTCTGGCAGTTAGGTGTGCTTCTAGAGACACTATTAAGTTAGCAGTCTCGTTGCATAAGTTCCACACCAGCCTCGAAAAGTGGGACCCCGAAACATCGGCGAAAGGAATCTCAAACACCCAGAAGGACAGCACCTGTACAGCAAACAGGCTTTCAAAACAACTATCGGAAAGCTTCGGACCATCGCGACCAATCAAACAGTCAACCGGAACCAACCCGACAAAACCGAAGATTTTTCCACTCTACAAGCTGGTCCTACGCTACCAAGGGGTACAGACTACAGAACGTGGACAACTAAGGTGAACCCCGGAGTTGGAACTGTCAAAACGGGCTTGGTGACCATGGCCCCTGAAACCCCAGAGCTATAACTTAGTTAATTAGGGGAATTGGGAGGGGGGGGAGGCTGGGATAACTTGTGTAAATGTATCTGCATTCTCCTCTTTACCCCATTGAGAGTTTAAGCTGTATTCTTTTCCCCACAGGCTGTAATTTGACATTTTATTCAATGTATTGTACCCCTCAGTGTGTATTGGTATCACTATTCTGTGTGTGTTATTAAAGCTGTGCGTTTTTATTTCTTTTTAAACACAATAAAGCCATACCTGCTTCCTATCTTGAAATCGATTGTCTGTCCAAGTCTGTCACAGTCCCTTCATAATTCCAGTGTCTAGAACCAAGGGTGTGGGAGCGATTCGGAACCGCTCATATAAGGTCAGAAGGGAAAGCTGACCCCCTGCAAACCACCCCTTACAAGAGGCAGAAATGCTCACCACAATTAAAGGATTGTTGGATGTGCACTTAAAGACCCCAAGTTTCGCCATGATTTGCTCCTGATTTTTAGGAGCAACTGGTGTAGAACGGAGTATCTTAGAAATCGGAATTCTCGTCATTTAGTTTGCTCCAGTTCTAGTCAGTTAGAACAGTTTCACTTCGGAACAGAATTTTTTTTTCAAAAGGGGGCGTGTCCAGCCACTTACGCCTGTTTTCAAAGTTTCGTCAGTGAAAACTTACTCCAAACTAACTTAGAATGGAGTAAGTGAAGATTTTTGTACGCTCAAAAAAACCTTGTCTACACTTTAGAAAATCAGGTGTAGGTTACAAATCAGGCATAGGGAATGGGGTGGCGGGGGGGGGGGTTAAAGGGAAGTTTACAAACATTAAACACTTCAGTTTTACAAATAAAGAGCCATTACCAATAATAAATGATAAAAACATCAATAAATCAACCAATAAATCAATCAAAAAAATTTAATAAGAAATCATTTTTTTTTTAAATCAATAAATAAAACATTTTCTACTTACCGACTGCAGCACCGGGAGCCCTCCAACAGCGTGCTGGGATGTCCCCCCCCAGTGTGTCTCTGTCAGTGTCTCTATCTCTCTGTCTGTCTGTCTGTGTGTCTCTCATTCTCTGTCTGTCAATGTCTGTGTTTCTGACAGCGAGGGGAGGGGGAAAGAGGGAGAGACGGGGGAGCAGAGGGAGGGAAGGGGGAGGGATGGGGGAGAAGGGGGAGAAGGGGGAGAAGGGGGGAGAGGAGGAGAAGGGGGAGGGGGAGGCAGAGAAGGGGGAGGGGGAGGAGGAGAAGGGGTGGGGGGAGGGGGTAGGAGGAGAAGGGGAGGGGGGAGGGGGAGGAGGAGAAGGGGAGGGGGAGGAGGAGAAGGGGAGGGGGGAAAGGAGATGGGGGGAAAGGAAATGGGGGGGAAAGGAGGTGGGGGGGAAAGGAGGTGGGGGGGAAAGGAGGTGGGGGGGAAAGGAGATGGGGAGGAAAGGAGATGGGGAGGAAAGGAGATGGGGGGGGGAAAGGAGATGGGGAGGGGAAGAAAGGAGATGGAGGGGGGAAAGGAGATGGGTGAGGGAAAGGAGAAGGGGGAGGGAGGGCACAAGATTTCGGGCAGGGCCCGTCCCCAGCACCAGATTTACAGGCAGATGGTGTTGGATCGGGTCGGGGGGAGCGCGAGTCGGGGGGGTGGTGGGAGGGAGGTCGGTTCGGGTCGGGGGGAGGGAGGGAGGGAGAGGGAGGTCAGGTCGGGGGGAGGGAGGTCAGGTCGGATCAAGTCCGGGGGCGGGGTGGGAGGGGAAGCGGGAGTCGGGTCGGTGTCGGGTCCAGTCTGGGGGCGGCGGGGGTGGGGGGAGGGGAAGCGGGAGTCGGGTCGGGGGTCCGGTCCAGGGGCCGGGGGGGGGGGGAAGCGGGAGTCGGTCCGGAGACGGTGGGCGGGAAGCGGGAGTCGGGTCGGGTCGGGAGGAAGCAGGAGCTGCGTGTGGGAGGAGCCTTATTCACGCAGCCTCAGTGAGGCCATTCGGCCAGGGACTGTAGTGCGCATGTGCAGAGGTCCCGGCACTGTTTTCAGCGCAGGGACCTGGCTCCGCCCCCTGCAGCTCGTGCTGCATTGCGCCGAGCTGCAAACGACCTGCAGGGAGCCGGAGAATCTGGAAGTTTTTCGGCACACTTTGTGGTGCGAAAAACGGGCGTCCAGGTTGGAACTGCGCCGTTCTAGGCACGGCTCGAAACTTGGGCCCAAAGTGCTGTAACCTACAGGGCTATGGACCAAGAGCTGGAAAGTGGGATTAGGCTGGATAGCTCTTGGTCAGCCGCCACGAACACTATGGGCTGAAATAGCCTCCTTCTGTGCTATAAAAATTTCTATGATTCTATGAACTTTACATAGCCAAATTCAGGTCGTCCGAAAGAAAGCAGTGTCCTCCTCAACCCCACATGCTAAAGACACATTCTTATTTGACACAGCCTCGCCAGTCTGATTTTCGCAGTTAAATCTCTCACAGTCAGCTCAGTCAGTTATTGAACTCAGGCTGCTGGAATAATAATGGCGTGTTAATGTCACACACCATTATTAATGGGCATATCAGCCAGCAAGTTCACGTCATGAGCAGCGAATCTCCAGATCTTGCTGCTCGATTTTGACCTCTCCACCATTTGCTTTGCACAAATAGCATCTCACCCTTAGCCTCCACATTATTTTTAAGAACATGCTGGATTTGGACATTGCTTGCCCATTAAACGCGCCACAGAAAGCTAAGTCTGGTAATTAAGAGTGTAAGTACCTTTTTTAACTGTTAACGCAATGCCAATCAACCACTCTGGTCCAGAAATGGAAACAATTTGAACTGTTGAGTCTCCTTCCTTCCAGCAGGTCGTGAATTGTTGACTGAGATTTAAAAATGTCAAATTTTAAATTCACTGAAGTCCCAGATTTCCCCATTATCCTCGTCGCATCGTTATCAGCTCACCCTTCAAGCAAATTATGCCGCAAATATTCTTTGAGCTGACAGGTGCAGAAAAAGTTTAATTAATGACGCATGCCGCAAGATCCAGCCCATTGTTCATATTTGTTACCTCTCGATTTGACTATTCCAACTCTCTCCTGGCCGGCCTCACACCTTCCATTAACTTGAACTCTTCCAAAACTCTGCTATCATAACTGTGGTGTCCCTGCACCTTACTACAAATTCACACGAGGCATTTACTGCAGACACAGTCACTACGTGACCTTAACCTTTATTCCCAGGACCAAGGAGTGTTGACCCTGGGTGGGACCTCCCCTTTTATACCTGGGAACCCAGGTGAGGAGTGTCTCCCACAAGTTCACCCCCTGTGGTCAGGGTGTGTATTTCTAGGGTATAAGTACAGTGTACAGGAGTTGCATGAAGATTACAGTTACATGAAGATTACCGTTGCATGATGGTTACATACATGACATCACCTCCCCCTTACGTCTTTTTGTGTCAAAGGTTAAGTCTGTCAGGTGGTCTACGCTCTCTCGTGGAGCGCCGCAGTTGTGGCTCTGGTGGCTGAGCCTTGGCATGCATCTCTGTCACCTGAGGTGATTCCGGCCTGTCCAGGCTGGCCGCAGGGACTGTGCATGCTGTGGATTGTTCTTGTTGCTCGTCCACTGGCAGTGGTGTGGGTGACATCTCATGCTCTTCTTCAGGTTCCTCCATGTCTATGCTGAGCCTTTTCTTTACTTGGTCCAAGTGTTTGCGGCATATCTGCCCATTCTTTAGTCTGACCACTATGAACCTATTCCCTTCTTTGCCAATTACTGTGCCCTCAAGCCACTTGGGTCCCAAAACATGGTTAAGAACAAATATCGGGTCATCCATTTCTATACACCTCCCCCTTGAGTTTTGATCATGGAACTCGGTTTGGGACTGGCGCTTGCACTCAACAATGTCGGCCAGGGCTGGGTGAATGAGGGACAGCCATGTTTTAAGTATGCGTTTCATGAGGAGTTCTGCTGGTGGAATCCCGTGAGCGAGTGCGGGCGGGACCTGTAGGCCAGCAGGAGGCGCGATAGACGGTACTGAAGGGAGGGTCCTTGGATACGTAGCATGCCCTGTTTTATAACTTGGACCGCACGTTCCTCCTGGCCATTGGAAGCCGGCTTGAACGGTGCTGTCCGGACGTGTTTGATATCATTGCTCGTCATAAACTCCTGGAATTCATGGCTGGTGAAACATGGGCCATTGTCGCTGAGCAGGATGTCCGGCAAAAACCGTACGCAGACTCTCCATGGTGATGGATGCCGTGCACGAGTTTAATATGATGCACTCGATTCATTTCGAGTATGCATCGACAATGATCAGGAACATTTTCCCCATGAACGGGCCCGCATAGTCTACGTGAATACGTGACCATGGCCTGGTGGGCCAGGGCCACGAGCTGAGTGGGGCCTCCCTGGGGGCATTGCCCAGCTGGGCACACGTCGTGCACCTGCGAACCCAGTGTTCCAAGTCTGAGTCAATCTCCGGCCACCATACATGTGACCGGGCAATGGCCTTCATTAACACAATGCCAGGGTGCTCGCTGTGGAGTTCCCTGATGAACGCTTCCCTTCCTTTCTGGGGCATGACTACCCGGCTGCCCCATTGCAGGCAGTCGGCTTGGATGGAGAGCTCATCCATCCGTCTCTGAAACGGTCTGACCTGCTCGGGGCACGCCCTGTGTGCGGACGCCCAATTCCCAGTCAGGACACATTTCTTTATCATGGATAGGTGGGGCTCTCTGTTGGTCCAGAGTTTGATCTGGCGGGCTGTGATGGGGGAGCCTGTGGTGTCAAAAGCCTCAACGGCCATGACCATCTCAGCGCTCTGCTCCGACGCCCCTCAGTGCTGGCCAGTGGGAGCCTGCTGAGAGTGTCAACGCAATTTTCGGTGCCTGGCCGGTGCCGTATGGTATAGTCATATGCAGCCAGCGTGAGAGCCCATCGCTGTATGCGAGCTGATGCATTGGCATTGACAGCCTTGCTGTCAGACAACAGGGATGTTAAAGGCTTGTGGTCCGTTTCTAGCTCGAACCGTCTACCAAAAAGGTACTGGTGCATCTTTTTCACACCGCAAACACAAGCAAGTGCTTCTTTTTCAACCATGCCGTATCCACGCTCTGCCTGGGAGCGTGACCTGGAGACATAAGCCACCGGTTGGAGTCGGCCATCATCATTACCCTGCTGCAACACACACCCAATTCCAAAGGATGATGGATCGCACATTCAAACCAGTTTTTTACAGGGTTCATACAAAGTCAACAGTTTGTTAGAACAGAGCAGATTCCTCTACTTATTGAAAGCCTGTTCTTGACAATCTCCCCAAAGACATTCACAACCTTTATGGAGGAGCATGTGTAACGGCTCCAACAATGTGCTTAAGTTCGGCAGAAATTTCCCGAAATAGTTCAAAAGTCCCAGGAATGATCACAACTCCGACGTGTTGCCGGGCCTGGGCGCTCGGCGGATCGCCTCTGTTTTTGATTCAGTGTGGCAGATCCCGTCTGCCGCAACCCTCCTGCCCAAAAACTCAACCTCTGGGGCCAAAAACACACACCTGGCCTTCTTCAGTCGCAAGCCTACCCAGTCCAGTCGGCATAGCACCTCCTCCAGGTTGTGGAGGTGTTCCTCGGTGTCTCGATCCGTTATAAGGATGTCGTCTTGGAATACGATCGTTCCAGGAATGGACTTGAGCAAGCTTTCCATGTTTCTCTGAAAGATGGCAGCTGCCGAACGAATGCCAAACGGACACTTGTTGTCGATAAATAATCCCTTGTGCGTCGTGATGGTGGTCAAAAGCTTAGATTCTTCAGCCAGTTCCTGAGTCATGTAGGCTGAAGTGAGGTCCAGCTTCATGAACAGCTTGCCACCTGCCAGCGTGGCAAAAAGGTCCTCCGCTCTCGGGAGCGGGTATTGGTCTTGCAGCGACACTCGGTTGATGGTGGCTTTGTAGTCGCCACAAATCCTAACCAAGCCATCTGCTTTAAGGACAGGAATGATGGGACTTGCCCAGTCCCTGAATTCAACGGCCAAAATTATGCCCTCTCTGAGCAGCCTGTCCAATTCACTTTCAATTTTCTCACGCATCACACATGGCACCGCTCTGGCTTTGTGGTGCACTGGTCTGGTGTCCGGAGTGATGTGTATCACTACTTTAGTACCCTTGAACGTTCTGACACCGGGTTGAAATAGTGACCCGAATTTTTGTAGGACCTGTGAGCATGAACTTCGCTCCACAGATGAAATGGTGTGCACATCCCCCCATTTCCAATTCCTCTCGGCTAGCCAACTCCTCCCCAAAAGCGCGGGGCCATTTCCCGGGACAATCCAGAGTGGCAGCTGGTTCTGTGATCCATTATGTGTTACCACCAAGTTTGCACTGCCTAGCACTGGGATGAACTCTTTGCTGTACGTCCGTAGCTGCGTCTCAATGCATTCCAGTTTGGGCCTGCTAGCTCTTCGTGGCCATAGTCGCTCAAATTATTGGGCGCTCATAAGTGACTGGCTAGCTCCCGTATCCAGCTCCATGCACACCGGGATGCCATTCAATAAAACTTTCATCATCATGGATGGCGCTTTAGTGCATGAGCTGTGGACGTCAGCCACATGAACCCGCTGAACTTCAGCATCCATGGCTTTTCCCCAGGCATCATCCTGCATTGCAGACCCCTCATCTGGTTCCTCTGTCTCACAGATTAGCCTCACTACAGCCTTTTTGCACATCCTGGTCAAGTGTCCACTGACGTTACAAATCCTACAGGTATATTGCTGAAACCTGCAGCTTTTCGCAGTATGTCTACCCCCGCACCTCCAGCATGAGCTGAGATTGTTGTTAACAAAAGCACTGTTACCAGGCATTCCTCTCTGATTGCCTATTTGGTTGTTTCTAAGCACTCTGATGGTAGGTGTTAATGGCCCCATCGCGGGCCGCTTTGTTCCTCGTGATGGCGTGAATTGCCGATCCCCTTTCCATTGTCCCTGTTGCGGCCCACCCTAGAGTCTGTTGCTGCCTGGGTGGTTTCGAAATGCCCTTGCCTGCCTGCGGGGTCCCGAGCCGCATTCACCATGTTAACTCCCTGGTCCGTCGCCACGTTGGGACCAGAGCTGCGCACGTAAATTAGCTTGGTCTCCTCTTCCCCGCCGTGAAGGTCTGAGCTATCAACGCCACCCCTTCTAAAGTCAAGTCCTCGGTCTCTAGGAGTTTCCTGAAAATGCCGGCATGATTCATGCCCTCAACGAAGAAATCCCTTAACATCTCCCCCCTGCAGGCGTATGTGAACTTACAGAGACTGACCAAGCGCCGCAGGTCCGCAACGAAGTCCGAGATGTTTTGTCCCTCCCGACGCTGGTGTGCGTAGAACCGGTGCCGGGCCATGTGTATGCTACTCGCTGGCTTGAGATGCTCACTGATCAGCTGGCTGAGCTCTTCAAAGGACTTGTCCGCTGGCTTTTGGGGTGCGAGCAGGTCTTTCATCAGCGCATACGTCTGTGGTCCGGAGCTGGTCAGTAGATGCGCCCCCCCGGCTTCTCAGCCGCTGTCGCTCCCAGCCAGATCTTCGTGACAAAGTTCTGCTGGAGTCTTTCCACGAAGTTGTCCCAGTCCTCACCCACACAGTAACGTTCCTCTGTGCCACCGGTGGCCATCCTCGTGGTTCGGTGATTCCCGTTTCTCGTCGCCAAATGTAGTGTCCCTGCACCTTACAACAACTTCACACAAGTCATGTGCTGCAGACACAGTCACTACGTGACCTTAACCTTTATTCCCAGGACCAAGGAGTGTTGACCCTGGGTGGGACCTCTCCCTTTATACCTGGGAACCCAGGTGAGGAGTGTCTCCCACAAGTTCACCTGTGGTCAGGGTGTGCATTTCTAGGGTATAAGTACAGTGTACAGAAGTTGCATGAAGGTTACAGTTACATGAAGATTACTGTTGCATGATGGTTACATACATGACAGTAACCTAACTTGCACCAAGTCCCTTTCACCGATCACCCCCTATGCTCGCTGATCCACATTGGGTCCCGATCCAGCACCGCCTCAATTTTAAAATTCTCATTCTTGATTTCCAATCCGTTCATAGCCTTACCCCTCCCTATCCCTGCAATATCCTCCAGCTCCACAACCCTCCGAGATCTCTGCGCTCCTCCAATTCTGGCCTCTTGCACATCCCCTATTTTAAATGCTCCACCATTGGTGGCCGTGCCTTCAGCAGGCTAGGCACAAGGCTTTGGAGTTCCCTCCCTAAATCTCTCTGCCTCTCCACCTCTCTCTCTCTGGTGAGAATGTGGAAGTCGCTACCACACAGAGTGGTTGAGGCAAGTAGCCGCTGTACAGGAAGGTCGGCGAATGAGTCGGGAGGTCGGGAGGTCGGCGAGTTGATAGGCCCTGTGAGGTCAGTGAGTCGGTAGGCCCTGTGAGATCAGTGAGTCGGTAGGCCCTGTGAGGTCGGTGAGTCGGTAGGCCCTGTGAGGTCGGTGAGTCGGTAGGCCCTGTGAGGTCAGTGAGTCGGTTGGCCCTGTGAGGTCAGTGAGTCGGTAGGCCCTGTGAGGTCAGTGAGTCGGTAGGCCCTGTGAGGTCGGTGAGTCGGTAGGCCCTGTGAGGTCGGTGAGTCGGTAGGCTCTGTGAGGTCGGTGAGTCGGTAAGCCCTGTGAGGTCGGTGAGTCGGTAGGCCCTGTGAGGTCGGTGAGTCGGTAGGCCCTGTGAGGTCAGTGAGTCGGTAGGCCCTGTGAGGTCGGTGAGTCGGTAGGCCCTGTGAGGTCGGTGAGTCGGTAGGCCCTGTGAGGTCAGTGAGTCGGTAGGCCCTGTGAGGTCAGTGAGTCGGTAGGCCCTGTGAGGTCGGTGAGTCGGTAGGCCCTGTGAGGTCAGTGAGTCGGTAGGCCCTGTGAGGTCGGTGAGTCGGTAGGCCCTGTGAGGTCGGTGAATCGGTAGGCCCTGTGAGGTCGGTGAGTCGGTAGGCCCTGTGAGGTCAGTGAGTCGGTAGGCCCTGTGAGGTCAGTGAGTCGGTAGGCCCTGTGAGTTCAGTGAGTCGGTAGGCCCTGTGAAGTCAGTGAGTCGGTAGGCCCTGTGAGTTCAGTGAGTCGGTAGTCCCTGTGAGATCAGTGAGTCGGTAGGCCCTGTGAGGTCAGTGAGTCGGTAGGCCCTGTGAGGTCAGTGAGTCGATAGGCCCTGTGAGGTCGGTGAGTCGGTAGGCCCTGTGAGGTCAGTGAGTCGGTAGGCCCTGTGAGGTCGGTGAGTCGGTAGGCCCTGTGAGGTCAGTGAGTCGGTAGGCCCTGTGAGGTCGGTGAGTCGGTAGGCCCTTTGAGGTCGGTGAGTCGGTAGGCCCTGTGAGGTCGGTGAGTCGGTAGGCCCTGTGAGGTCAGTGAGTCGGTAGGCCCTGTGAGTTCAGTGAGTCGGTAGGCCCTGTGAATTCAGTGAGTCGGTAGGCCCTGTGAGTTCAGTGAGTCGGTAGTCCCTGTGAGATCAGTGAGTCGGTAGGCCCTGTGAGGTCAGTGAGTCGGTAGGCCCTGTGAGGTCAGGGAGTCGGTAGGCCCTGTGAGGTCAGTGAGTCGGTAGGCCCTGTGAGATCGGCGAGTCAGTAGGCTCTGTGAGGTCGGTGAGTCGGTAGGCCCTGTGAGGTCGGTGAGTCGGTAGGCCCTGTGAGGTCGGTGAGTCGGTAGGCCCTGTGAGGTCGGTGAGTCGGTAGGCCCTGTGAGGTCGGTGAGTCGGTAGGCCCTGTGAGGTCGGTGAGTCGGTAGGCCCTGTGAGGTCGGTGAATCGGTAGGCCCTGTGAGGTCGGTGAGTCGGTAGGCCCTGTGAGGTCGGTGAGTCGATAGGCCCTGTGAGGTCAGTGAGTCGGTAGGCCCTGTGAGGTCAGTAAGTCAGTAGGTCCTGTGAGGTCGGGGAGTCGGTGAGTCGTGAGATCGGTGAGTCGGTAGGCCCTGTGAGTTCAGTGAGTCGGTAGTCCCTGTGAGATCAGTGAGTCGGTAGGCCCTGTGAGGTCAGTGAGTCGGTAGGCCCTGTGAGGTCAGTGAGTCGATAGGCCCTGTGAGGTCGGTGAGTCGGTAGGCCCTGTGAGGTCGGTGAGTCGGTAGGCCCTGTGAGGTCGGTGAGTCGGTAGGCCCTGTG
Source organism: Pristiophorus japonicus (assembly GCF_044704955.1). NCBI lineage: Eukaryota > Metazoa > Chordata > Chondrichthyes > Pristiophoridae > Pristiophorus > Pristiophorus japonicus. Next base: position 526,469,652 of record NC_091977.1, on the reverse strand, counting down.
AGGTCGGTGAGTCAGTAGGTCCTGAGGTCAGTGAGTCGGTAGGCCCTGTGAGGTCAGTGAGTCAGTAGGTCCTGAGGTCAGTGAGTCGGTAGGCCCTGTGAGGTCAGTGAGTCGGTAGGTCCTGAGGTCAGTGAGTCGGTAGGCCCTGTGAGATCAGTGAGTCGGTAGGTCCTGAGGTCAGTGAGTCGGTAGGCCCTGTGAGGTCAGTGAGTCAGTAGGTCCTGAGGTCAGTGAGTCGGTAGGCCCTGTGAGGTCGGTGAGTCGGTAGGCCCTGTGAGGTCAGGGAGTCGGTAGGCCCTGTGAGGTCAGTGAGTCGGTAGGCCCTGTGAGGTCGGTGAGTCGGTAGGCCCTGTGAGGTCAGTGAGTCGGTAGGCCCTGTGAGGTCGGTGAGTCGGTAGGCCCTGTGAGATCGGTGAGTCGGTAGGCTCTGTGAGGTCCGTGAGTCGGTAGGCCCTGTGAGGTCAGTGAGTCGGTAGGCCCTGTGAGGTTGGTGAGTCGGTAGGCCCTGTGAGGTCAGTGAGTCGGTAGGCCCTGTGAGGTCGGTGAGTCAGTAGGTCCTGAGGTCAGTGAGTCGGTAGGCCCTGTGAGGTCAGTGAGTCAGTAGGTCCTGAGGTCAGTGAGTCGGTAGGCCCTGTGAGGTCAGTGAGTCGGTAGGTCCTGAGGTCAGTGAGTCGGTAGGCCCTGTGAGATCAGTGAGTCGGTAGGTCCTGAGGTCAGTGAGTCGGTAGGCCCTGTGAGGTCAGTGAGTCAGTAGGTCCTGAGGTCAGTGAGTCGGTAGGCCCTGTGAGGTCGGTGAGTCGGTAGGCCCTGTGAGGTCAGTGAGTCGGTAGGCCCTGTGAGGTCAGTAAGTCAGTAGGCCCTGTGAGGTCGGGGAGTCGGTGAGTCGTGAGATCGGTGAGTCGGTAGGCCCTGTGAGGTCAGTGAGTCGGTAGGCCCTGTGAGTTCAGTGAGTCGGTAGGCCCTGTGAGGTCGGTGAGTCGGTAGGCCCTGTGAGGTCGGTGAATCGGTAGGCCCTGTGAGGTCGGTGAGTCGGTAGGCCCTGTGAGGTCGGTGAGTCGGTAGGCCCTGTGAGGTCAGTGAGTCGGTAGGCCCTGTGAGTTCAGTGAGTCGGTAGGCCCTGTGAAGTCAGTGAGTCGGTAGTCCCTGTGAGATCAGTGAGTCGGTAGGCCCTGTGAGGTCAGTGAGTCGGTAGGCCCTGTGAGGTCAGTGAGTCGATCGGCCCTGTGAGGTCGGTGAGTCGGTAGGCCCTGTGAGGTCGGCGAGTCGGTAGGCCCTGTGAGGTCAGTGAGTCGGTAGGCCCTGTGAGGTCGGCGAGTCGGTAGGCCCTGTGAGGTCAGTGAGTCGGTAGGCCCTGTGACGTCGGTGAGTCAGTAGGTCCTGAGGTCAGTGAGTCGGTAGGCCCTGTGAGGTCAGTGAGTCAGTAGGTCCTGAGGTCAGTGAGTCGGTAGGCCCTGTGAGGTCAGTGAGTCGGTAGGTCCTGAGGTCAGTGAGTCGGTAGGCCCTGTGAGATCAGTGAGTCGGTAGGTCCTGAGGTCAGTGAGTCGGTAGGCCCTGTGAGGTCAGTGAGTCAGTAGGTCCTGAGGTCAGTGAGTCGGTAGGCCCTGTGAGGTCGGTGAGTCGGTAGGCCCTGTGAGGTCAGGGAGTCGGTAGGCCCTGTGAGGTCAGTGAGTCGGTAGGCCCTGTGAGGTCGGTGAGTCGGCAGGCCCTGTGAGGTCAGTGAGTCGGTAGGCCCTGTGAGGTCGGTGAGTCGGTAGGCCCTGTAAGGTCGGTGAGTCGGTAGGCCCTGTGAGGTCAGGGAGTCGGTAGGCCCTGTGAGGTCAGTGAGTCGGTAGGCCCTGTGAGGTCGGTGAGTCGGTAGGCCCTGTGAGGTCGGTGAGTCGGTAGGCCCTGTGAGGTCGGTGAGTCGGTAGGCCCTGTGAGTTCGGTGAGTTGGTAGGCCCTGTGAGTTCGGTGAGTCGGTAGGCCCTGTGAGGTCGGTGAGTCGGTAGGCCCTGTGAGGTCGGTGAGTCGGTAGGCCCTGTGAGGTCAGTGACTCGGTAGGCCCTGTGAGGTCAGTGAGTCGGTAGGCCCTGTAAGGTCGGTGAGTCGGTAGGCCCTGTGAGGTCAGGGAGTCGGTAGGCCCTGTGAGGTCAGTGAGTCGGTAGGCCCTGTGAGGTCGGTGAGTCGGTAGGCCCTGTGAGGTCGGTGAGTCGGTAGGCCCTGTGAGATCGGTGAGTCGGTAGGTTCTGTGAGGTCCGTGAGTCGGTAGGCCCTGTGAGGTCAGTGAGTCGGTAGGCCCTGTGAGGTCGGTGAGTCGGTAGGCCCTGTGAGGTCAGTGAGTCGGTAGGCCCTGTGAGGTCGGTGAGTCAGTAGGTCCTGAGGTCAGTGAGTCGGTAGGCCCTGCGAGGTCAGTGAGTCAGTAGGTCCTGAGGTCAGTGAGTCGGTAGGCCCTGTGAGGTCAGTGAGTCAGTAGGTCCTGAGGTCAGTGAGTCGGTAGGCCCTGTGAGGTCAGTGAGTCGGTAAGTCCTGTGAGGTCAGTGAGTCGGTAGGTCCTGTGAGGTCAGTGAGTCGGTAAGTCCTGTGAGGTCAGTGAGTCAGTAGGTCCTGAGGTCGGCGAGTCGGTAGGCCCAGTGAGGTCGGTGAGTCGGTAAGTCCTGTGAGGTCAGTGAGTCGGTAAGTCCTGTGAGGTCAGAGTCAGTAGGTCCTGAGGTCAGTGAGTCGGTAGGCCCTGTGAGGTCGGTGAGTCGATAGGCCCTGTGAGGTCAGTGAGTCGGTAGGCCCTGTGAGGTCGGTGAGTCGGTAGGCCCTGTGAGGTCAGTGAGTCGGTAGACCCTGTGAGGTCAGTGAGTCGGTAGGCCCTGTGAGGTCAGTGAGTCGGTAGGCTCTGTGAGGTCGGCGAGTCGGTAGGCCCTGAGGTCAGGGAGTCGGTAGGTCCTGTGAGGTCAGTGAGTCGGTAGGCCCTGTGAGGTCAGTGAGTCGGTAGGCTCTGTGAGGTCGGCGAGTCGGTAGGCCCTGAGGTCAGGGAGTCGGTAGGCCCTGTGAGGTCAGTGAGTCGGTAGGCCCTGTGAGGTCAGTGAGTCGGTAGGCCCTGTGAGATCGGCGAGTCGGTAGGCCCTGAGGTCAGGGAGTCAGTAGGCGCTGTGAGGTCGGTGAGTCGGTAGGCCCTGTGAGGTCGGTGAGTCGGTAGGCCCTGTGAGGTCAGTGAGTCGGTAGGCCCTGTGAGATCGGCGAGTCGGTAGGCCCTGTGAGGTCGGTGAGTCGGTAGGCCCTGTGAGGTCGGTGAGTCAGTAGGCCCTGTGAGGTCGGTGAGTCGGTAGGCCCTGTGAGGTCGGTGAGTCAGTAGGCCCTGTGAGATCGGTGAGTCGGTAGGCCCTGTGAGATCGGCGAGTCGGTAGGCCCTGTGAGGTCGGTGAGTCGGTAGGCCCTGTGAGATCGGTGAGTCGGTAGGCCCTGTGAGATCGGTGAGTCGGTAGGCCCTGTGAGGTCGGTGAGTCGGTAGGCCCTGTGAGGTCAGTGAGTCGGTAGGCCCTGTGAGGTCGGTGAGTCGGTAGGCCCTGTGAGGTCGGCGAGTCGGTAGGCCCTGTGAGGTCAGTGAGTCGGTAGGCCCTGTGAGGTTGGAGAGTCGGTAGGCCCTGTGAGGTCAGTGAGTCGGTAGGCCCTGTGAGGTCGGTGAGTCAGTAGGTCCTGAGGTCATTGAGTCGGTAGGCCCTGTGAGGTCAGTGAGTCAGTAGGTCCTGAGGTCAGTGAGTCGGTAGGCCCTGTGAGGTCAGTGAGTCGGTAGGTCCTGAGGTCAGTGAGTCGGTAGGCCCTGTGAGATCAGTGAGTCGGTAGGTCCTGAGGTCAGTGAGTCGGTAGGCCCTGTGAGGTCAGTGAGTCAGTAGGTTATGAGGTCAGTGAGTCGGTAGGCCCTGTGAGGTCGGTGAGTCGGTAGGCCCTGTGAGGTCAGGGAGTCGGTAGGCCCTGTGAGGTCAGTGAGTCGGTAGGCCCTGTGAGGTCGGTGAGTCGGAAGGCCCTGTGAGGTCAGTGAGTCGGTAGGCCCTGTGAGGTCGGTGAGTCGGTAGGTCCTGTAAGGTCGGTTAGTTGGTAGGCCCTGTGAGGTCAGGGAGTCGGTAGGCCCTGTGAGGTCAGTGAGTCGGTAGGCCCTGTGAGGTCGGTGAGTCGGTAGGCCCTGTGAGGTCGGTGAGTCGGTAGGCCCTGTGAGGTCGGTGAGTCGGTAGGCCCTGTGAGTTCAGTGAGTCGGTAGGCCCTGTGAGGTCGGTGAGTCGGTAGGCCCTGTGAGGTCGGTGAGTCGGTAGGCCCTGTGAGGTCAGTGACTCGGTAGGCCCTGTGAGGTCGGTGAGTCGGTAGGCCCTGTGAGGTCAGTGAGTCGGTAGGCCCTGTGAGGTCGGTGAGTCGGTAGGCCCTGTGAGGTCAGTGAGTCGGTCGGCCCTGTGAGGTCAGTGAGTCGGTAGTCCCTGTGAGATCAGTGAGTCGGTAGGCCCTGTGAGGTCAGTGAGTCGGTAGGCCCTGTGAGGTCAGTGAGTCGATAGGCCCTGTGAGGTCGGTGAGTCGGTAGGCCCTGTGAGGTCGGCGAGTCGGTAGGCCCTGTGAGGTCAGCGAGTCGGTAGGCCCTGTGAGGTTGGTGAGTCGGTAGGCCCTGTGAGGTCAGTGAGTCGGTAGGCCCTGTGAGGTCAGTGAGTCAGTAGGTCCTGAGGTCAGTGAGTCGGTAGGCCCTGTGAGATCAGTGAGTCCGTAGGTCCTGAGGTCAGTGAGTCGGTAGGCCCTGTGAGGTCAGTGAGTATGTAGGTCCTGAGGTCAGTGAGTCGGTAGGCCCTGTGAGGTCGGTGAGTCGGTAGGCCCTGTGAGGTCAGGGAGTCGGTAGGCCCTGTGAGGTCGGTGAGTCGGTAGGCCCTGTGAGGTCGGTGAGTCGGCAGGCCCTGTGAGTTCAGTGAGTCGGTAGGCCCTGTGAGGTCGGTGAGTCGGTAGGCCCTGTGAGGTCGGTGAGTCGGTAGGCCCTGTGAGGTCAGTGACTCGGTAGGCCCTGTGAGGTCGGTGAGTCGGTAGGCCCTGTGAGGTCAGTGACTCGGTAGGCCCTGTGAGGTCGGTAAGTCGGTAGGCCCTGTGAGGTCGGCGAGTCGGTAGGCCCTGTGAGGTCGGTGAGTCGGTAGGCCCTGTGAGGTCGGTGAGTCGGTAGGCCCTGTGAGGTCAGTGACTCGGTAGGCCCTGTGAGGTCGGTGAGTCGGTAGGCCCTGTGAGGTCGGTGAGTCGGTAGGCCCTGTGAGGTCAGTGACTCAGTAGGCCCTGTGAGGTCGGTGAGTCGGTAGGCCCTGTGAGGTCAGTGAGTCGGTAGGCCCTGTGAGGTCGGTGAGTCGGTAGGCCCTGTGAGGTCAGTGAGTCGGTCGGCCCTGTGAGGTCAGTGAGTCGGTAGGCCCTGTGAGATCGGTGAGTCGGTAGGCCCTGTGAGGTCGGTGAGTCGGTAGGCCCTGTGAGATCGGTGAGTCGGTAGGCTCTGTGAGGTCCGTGAGTCGGTAGGCCCTGTGAGGTCAGTGAGTCGGTAGGCCCTGTGAGGTCGGTGAGTCGGTAGGCCCTGTGAGGTCAGTGACTCGGTAGGCCCTGTGAGGTCGGTGAGTCGGTAGGCCCTGTGAGGTCAGTGAGTCGGTAGGCCCTGTGAGGTCGGTGAGTCGGTAGGCCCTGTGAGGTCAGTGAGTCGGTCGGCCCTGTGAGGTCAGTGAGTCGGTAGTCCCTGTGAGATCAGTGAGTCGGTAGGCCCTGTGAGGTCAGTGAGTCGGTAGGCCCTGTGAGGTCAGTGAGTCGATAGGCCCTGTGAGGTCGGTGAGTCGGTAGGCCCTGTGAGGTCGGCGAGTCGGTAGGCCCTGTGAGGTCAGCGAGTCGGTAGGCCCTGTGAGGTTGGTGAGTCGGTAGGCCCTGTGAGGTCAGTGAGTCGGTAGGCCCTGTGAGGTCAGTGAGTCAGTAGGTCCTGAGGTCAGTGAGTCGGTAGGCCCTGTGAGATCAGTGAGTCGGTAGGTCCTGAGGTCAGTGAGTCGGTAGGCCCTGTGAGGTCAGTGAGTATGTAGGTCCTGAGGTCAGTGAGTCGGTAGGCCCTGTGAGGTCGGTGAGTCGGTAGGCCCTGTGAGGTCAGGGAGTCGGTAGGCCCTGTGAGGTCGGTGAGTCGGTAGGCCCTGTGAGGTCGGTGAGTCGGCAGGCCCTGTGAGTTCAGTGAGTCGGTAGGCCCTGTGAGGTCGGTGAGTCGGTAGGCCCTGTGAGGTCGGTGAGTCGGTAGGCCCTGTGAGGTCAGTGACTCGGTAGGCCCTGTGAGGTCGGTGAGTCGGTAGGCCCTGTGAGGTCAGTGACTCGGTAGGCCCTGTGAGGTCGGTAAGTCGGTAGGCCCTGTGAGGTCGGCGAGTCGGTAGGCCCTGTGAGGTCGGTGAGTCGGTAGGCCCTGTGAGGTCGGTGAGTCGGTAGGCCCTGTGAGGTCAGTGAGTCGGTAGGCCCTGTGAGGTCGGTGAGTCGGTAGGCCCTGTGAGGTCGGTGAGTCGGTAGGCCCTGTGAGGTCGGTGAGTCGGTAGGCCCTGTGAGGTCGGCGAGTCGGTAGGCCCTGTGAGGTCAGTGAGTCGGTAGGCCCTGTAAGGTCGGTGAGTCGGTAGGCCCTGTGAGGTCAGGGAGTCGGTAGGCCCTGTGAGGTCAGTGAGTCGGTAGGCCCTGTGAGGTCGGTGAGTCGGTAGGCCCTGTGAGGTCGGTGAGTCGGTAGGCCCTGTGAGATCGGTGAGTCGGTAGGTTCTGTGAGGTCCGTGAGTCGGTAGGCCCTGTGAGGTCAGTGAGTCGGTAGGCCCTGTGAGGTCGGTGAGTCGGTAGGCCCTGTGAGGTCAGTGAGTCGGTAGGCCCTGTGAGGTCGGTGAGTCAGTAGGTCCTGAGGTCAGTGAGTCGGTAGGCCCTGCGAGGTCAGTGAGTCAGTAGGTCCTGAGGTCAGTGAGTCGGTAGGCCCTGTGAGGTCAGTGAGTCAGTAGGTCCTGAGGTCAGTGAGTCGGTAGGCCCTGTGAGGTCAGTGAGTCGGTAAGTCCTGTGAGGTCAGTGAGTCGGTAGGTCCTGTGAGGTCAGTGAGTCGGTAAGTCCTGTGAGGTCAGTGAGTCAGTAGGTCCTGAAGTCGGCGAGTCGGTAGGCCCAGTGAGGTCGGTGAGTCGGTAAGTCCTGTGAGGTCAGTGAGTCGGTAAGTCCTGTGAGGTCAGAGTCAGTAGGTCCTGAGGTCAGTGAGTCGGTAGGCCCTGTGAGGTCGGTGAGTCGATAGGCCCTGTGAGGTCAGTGAGTCGGTAGGCCCTGTGAGGTCGGTGAGTCGGTAGGCCCTGTGAGGTCAGTGAGTCGGTAGACCCTGTGAGGTCAGTGAGTCGGTAGGCCCTGTGAGGTCAGTGAGTCGGTAGGCTCTGTGAGGTCGGCGAGTCGGTAGGCCCTGAGGTCAGGGAGTCGGTAGGTCCTGTGAGGTCAGTGAGTCGGTAGGCCCTGTGAGGTCAGTGAGTCGGTAGGCTCTGTGAGGTCGGCGAGTCGGTAGGCCCTGAGGTCAGGGAGTCGGTAGGCCCTGTGAGGTCAGTGAGTCGGTAGGCCCTGTGAGGTCAGTGAGTCGGTAGGCCCTGTGAGATCGGCGAGTCGGTAGGCCCTGAGGTCAGGGAGTCAGTAGGCGCTGTGAGGTCGGTGAGTCGGTAGGCCCTGTGAGGTCAGTGAGTCGGTAGGCCCTGTGAGGTCGGTGAGTCGGTAGGCCCTGTGAGGTCGGCGAGTCGGTAGGCCCTGTGAGGTCAGTGAGTCGGTAGGCCCTGTGAGGTTGGTGAGTCGGTAGGCCCTGTGAGGTCAGTGAGTCGGTAGGCCCTGTGAGGTCGGTGAGTCAGTAGGTCCTGAGGTCATTGAGTCGGTAGGCCCTGTGAGGTCAGTGAGTCAGTAGGTCCTGAGGTCAGTGAGTCGGTAGGCCCTGTGAGGTCAGTGAGTCGGTAGGTCCTGAGGTCAGTGAGTCGGTAGGCCCTGTGAGATCAGTGAGTCGGTAGGTCCTGAGGTCAGTGAGTCGGTAGGCCCTGTGAGGTCAGTGAGTCAGTAGGTTATGAGGTCAGTGAGTCGGTAGGCCCTGTGAGGTCGGTGAGTCGGTAGGCCCTGTGAGGTCAGGGAGTCGGTAGGCCCTGTGAGGTCAGTGAGTCGGTAGGCCCTGTGAGGTCGGTGAGTCGGAAGGCCCTGTGAGGTCAGTGAGTCGGTAGGCCCTGTGAGGTCGGTGAGTCGGTAGGTCCTGTAAGGTCGGTTAGTTGGTAGGCCCTGTGAGGTCAGGGAGTCGGTAGGCCCTGTGAGGTCAGTGAGTCGGTAGGCCCTGTGAGGTCGGTGAGTCGGTAGGCCCTGTGAGGTCGGTGAGTCGGTAGGCCCTGTGAGGTCGGTGAGTCGGTAGGCCCTGTGAGTTCAGTGAGTCGGTAGGCCCTGTGAGGTCGGTGAGTCGGTAGGCCCTGTGAGGTCGGTGAGTCGGTAGGCCCTGTGAGGTCAGTGACTCGGTAGGCCCTGTGAGGTCGGTGAGTCGGTAGGCCCTGTGAGGTCAGTGAGTCGGTAGGCCCTGTGAGGTCGGTGAGTCGGTAGGCCCTGTGAGGTCAGTGAGTCGGTCGGCCCTGTGAGGTCAGTGAGTCGGTAGTCCCTGTGAGATCAGTGAGTCGGTAGGCCCTGTGAGGTCAGTGAGTCGGTAGGCCCTGTGAGGTCAGTGAGTCGATAGGCCCTGTGAGGTCGGTGAGTCGGTAGGCCCTGTGAGGTCGGCGAGTCGGTAGGCCCTGTGAGGTCAGCGAGTCGGTAGGCCCTGTGAGGTTGGTGAGTCGGTAGGCCCTGTGAGGTCAGTGAGTCGGTAGGCCCTGTGAGGTCAGTGAGTCAGTAGGTCCTGAGGTCAGTGAGTCGGTAGGCCCTGTGAGATCAGTGAGTCGGTAGGTCCTGAGGTCAGTGAGTCGGTAGGCCCTGTGAGGTCAGTGAGTATGTAGGTCCTGAGGTCAGTGAGTCGGTAGGCCCTGTGAGGTCGGTGAGTCGGTAGGCCCTGTGAGGTCAGGGAGTCGGTAGGCCCTGTGAGGTCGGTGAGTCGGTAGGCCCTGTGAGGTCGGTGAGTCGGCAGGCCCTGTGAGTTCAGTGAGTCGGTAGGCCCTGTGAGGTCGGTGAGTCGGTAGGCCCTGTGAGGTCGGTGAGTCGGTAGGCCCTGTGAGGTCAGTGACTCGGTAGGCCCTGTGAGGTCGGTGAGTCGGTAGGCCCTGTGAGGTCAGTGACTCGGTAGGCCCTGTGAGGTCGGTAAGTCGGTAGGCCCTGTGAGGTCGGCGAGTCGGTAGGCCCTGTGAGGTCGGTGAGTCGGTAGGCCCTGTGAGGTCGGTGAGTCGGTAGGCCCTGTGAGGTCAGTGACTCGGTAGGCCCTGTGAGGTCGGTGAGTCGGTAGGCCCTGTGAGGTCGGTGAGTCGGTAGGCCCTGTGAGGTCAGTGACTCGGTAGGCCCTGTGAGGTCGGTGAGTCGGTAGGCCCTGTGAGGTCAGTGAGTCGGTAGGCCCTGTGAGGTCGGTGAGTCGGTAGGCCCTGTGAGGTCAGTGAGTCGGTCGGCCCTGTGAGGTCAGTGAGTCGGTAGGCCCTGTGAGATCGGTGAGTCGGTAGGCCCTGTGCGGTCGGTGAGTCGGTAGGCCCTGTGAGATCGGTGAGTCGGTAGGCTCTGTGAGGTCCGTGAGTCGGTAGGCCCTGTGAGGTCAGTGAGTCGGTAGGCCCTGTGAGGTCGGTGAGTCGGTAGGCCCTGTGAGGTCAGTGACTCGGTAGGCCCTGTGAGGTCGGTGAGTCGGTAGGCCCTGTGAGGTCAGTGAGTCGGTAGGCCCTGTGAGGTCGGTGAGTCGGTAGGCCCTGTGAGGTCAGTGAGTCGGTCGGCCCTGTGAGGTCAGTGAGTCGGTAGTCCCTGTGAGATCAGTGAGTCGGTAGGCCCTGTGAGGTCAGTGAGTCGGTAGGCCCTGTGAGGTCAGTGAGTCGATAGGCCCTGTGAGGTCGGTGAGTCGGTAGGCCCTGTGAGGTCGGCGAGTCGGTAGGCCCTGTGAGGTCAGCGAGTCGGTAGGCCCTGTGAGGTTGGTGAGTCGGTAGGCCCTGTGAGGTCAGTGAGTCGGTAGGCCCTGTGAGGTCAGTGAGTCAGTAGGTCCTGAGGTCAGTGAGTCGGTAGGCCCTGTGAGATCAGTGAGTCGGTAGGTCCTGAGGTCAGTGAGTCGGTAGGCCCTGTGAGGTCAGTGAGTATGTAGGTCCTGAGGTCAGTGAGTCGGTAGGCCCTGTGAGGTCGGTGAGTCGGTAGGCCCTGTGAGGTCAGGGAGTCGGTAGGCCCTGTGAGGTCGGTGAGTCGGTAGGCCCTGTGAGGTCGGTGAGTCGGCAGGCCCTGTGAGTTCAGTGAGTCGGTAGGCCCTGTGAGGTCGGTGAGTCGGTAGGCCCTGTGAGGTCGGTGAGTCGGTAGGCCCTGTGAGGTCAGTGACTCGGTAGGCCCTGTGAGGTCGGTGAGTCGGTAGGCCCTGTGAGGTCAGTGACTCGGTAGGCCCTGTGAGGTCGGTAAGTCGGTAGGCCCTGTGAGGTCGGCGAGTCGGTAGGCCCTGTGAGGTCGGTGAGTCGGTAGGCCCTGTGAGGTCGGTGAGTCGGTAGGCCCTGTGACGTCAGTGACTCGGTAGGCCCTGTGAGGTCGGTGAGTCGGTAGGCCCTGTGAGGTCGGTGAGTCGGTAGGCCCTGTGAGGTCAGTGACTCGGTAGGCCCTGTGAGGTCGGTGAGTCGGTAGGCCCTGTGAGGTCAGTGAGTCGGTAGGCCCTGTGAGGTCGGTGAGTCGGTAGGCCCTGTGAGGTCAGTGAGTCGGTCGGCCCTGTGAGGTCAGTGAGTCGGTAGGCCCTGTGAGATCGGTGAGTCGGTAGGCCCTGTGAGGTCGGTGAGTCGGTAGGCCCTGTGAGATCGGTGAGTCGGTAGGCTCTGTGAGGTCCGTGAGTCGGTAGGCCCTGTGAGGTCAGTGAGTCGGTAGGCCCTGTGAGGTCGGTGAGTCGGTAGGCCCTGTGAGGTCAGTGAGTCGGTAGGCCCTGTGAGGTCGGTGAGTCAGTAGGTCCTGAGGTCAGTGAGTCGGTAGGCCCTGTGAGGTCAGTGAGTCGGTAGATCCTGAGGTCAGTGAGTCGGTAAGTCCTGTGAGGTCAGTGAGTCAGTAGGTCCTGAGGTCGGCGAGTCGGTAGGCCCAGTGAGGTCGGTGAGTCGGTAAGTCCTGTGAGGTCAGTGAGTCGGTAAGTCCTGTGAGGTCAGTGAGTCAGTAGGTCCTGAGGTCAGTGAGTCGGTAGGCCCTGTGAGGTCGGTGAGTCGATAGGCCCTGTGAGGTCAGTGAGTCGGTAGGCCCTGTGAGGTCGGTGAGTCGGTAGGCCCTGTGAGGTCAGTGAGTCGGTAGGCCCTGAGGTCAGGGAGTCGGTATGTCCTGTGAGGCCAGTGAGTCGGTAGGCCCTGTGAGGTCAGTGAGTCGGTAGGCCCTGTGAGGTCAGTGAGTCGGTAGGCTCTGTGAGGTCTGCGAGTCGGTAGGCCCTGAGGTCAGGGAGTCGGTAGGCCCTGTGAGGTCAGTGAGTCGGTAGGTCCTGTGAGGTCAGTGAGTCGGTAGGCCCTGTGAGGTCAGTGAGTCGGTAGGCCCTGTGAGATCGGCGAGTCGGTAGGCCCTGAGGTCAGGGAGTCAGTAGGCGCTGTGTGGTCAGTGAGTCGGTAGGCCCTGTGAGGTCGGTGAGTCGGTAGGCACTGTGAGGTCAGTGAGTCGGTAGGCCCTGTGAAATCGGCGAGTCGGTAGGCCCTGTGAGGTCGGTGAGTCGGTAGGCCCTGTGAGGTCGGTGAGTCAGTAGGCCCTGTGAGGTCGGTGAGTCGGTAGGCCCTGTGAGGTCGGTGAGTCAGTAGGCCCTGTGAGATCGGTGAGTCGGTAGGCCCTGTGAGATCGGCGAGTCGGTAGGCCCTGTGAGGTCGGTGAGTCGGTAGGCCCTGTGAGGTCGGTGAGTCAGTAGGCCCTGTGAGATCGGTGAGTCGGTAGGCCCTGTGAGATCGGTGAGTTGGTAGGCCCTGTGAGGTCGGTGAGTCGGTAGGCCCTGTGAGGTCAGTGAGTCGGTAGGCCCTGTGAGGTCGGTGAGTCGGTAGGCCCTGTGAGGTCGGTGAGTCAGTAGGTCCTGAGGTCAGTGAGTCGGTAGGCCCTGTGAGGTCAGTGAGTCAGTAGGTCCTGAGGTCAGTGAGTCGGTAGGCCCTGTGAGGTCAGTGAGTCGGTAGGTCCTGAGGTCAGTGAGTCGGTAGGCCCTGTGAGATCAGTGAGTCGGTAGGTCCTGAGGTCAGTGAGTCGGTAGGCCCTGTGAGGTCAGTGAGTCAGTAGGTCCTGAGGTCAGTGAGTCGGTAGGCACTGTGAGGTCAGTGAGTCGGTAGGTCCTGAGGTCAGTGAGTCGGTAGGCCCTGTGAGATCAGTGAGTCGGTAGGTCCTGAGGTCAGTGAGTCGGTAGGCCCTGTGAGGTCGGTGAGTCGGTAGGTCCTGAGGTCAGTGAGTCGGTAGGCCCTGTGAGGTCGGTGAGTCGGTAGGACCTGTGAGGTCGGTGAGTCGGTAGGCCCTGTGAGGTCAGTGAGTCGGTAGGCCCTGTGAGGTCGGTGAGTCGGTAGGCCCTGTGAGGTCGGTGAGTCGGTAGGCCCTGTGAGGTCGGTGAGTCGGTAGGCCCTGTGAGGTCGGCGAGTCGGTAGGCCCTGTGAGGTCAGTGACTCGGTAGGCCCTGTGAGGTCGGTGAGTCGGTAGGCCCTGTGAGGTCAGTGAGTCGGTACGCCCTGTGAGGTCGGTGAGTCGGTAGGCCCTGTGAGGTCAGTGAGTCGGTCGGCCCTGTGAGGTCAGTGAGTCGGTAGGCCCTGTGAGATCGGTGAGTCGGTAGGCCCTGTGAGGTCGGTGAGTCTGTAGGCCCTGTGAGATCGGTGAGTCGGTAGGCTCTGTGAGGTCCGTGAGTCGGTAGGCCCTGTGAGGTCAGTGAGTCGGTAGGCCCTGTGAGGTCGGTGAGTCGGTAGGCCCTGTGAGGTCAGTGAGTCGGTAGGCCCTGTGAGGTCGGTGAGTCAGTAGGTCCTGAGGTCAGTGAGTCGGTAGGCCCTGTGAGGTCAGTGAGTCAATAGGTCCTGAGGTCAGTGAGTCGGTAGGCCCTGTGAGGTCAGTGAGTCGGTAGATCCTGAGGTCAGTGAGTCGGTAGGCCCTGTGAGGTCAGTGAGTCAGTAGGTCCTGAGGTCAGTGAGTCGGTAGGCCCTGTGAGGTCAGTGAGTCGGTAAGTCCTGTGAGGTCAGTGAGTCGGTAGGTCCTGTGAGGTCAGTGAGTCGGTAAGTCCTGTGAGGTCAGTGAGTCAGTAGGTCCTGAGGTCGGCGAGTCGGTAGGCCCAGTGAGGTCGGTGAGTCGGTAAGTCCTGTGAGGTCAGTGAGTCAGTAGGTCCTGAGGTCAGTGAGTCGGTAGGCCCTGTGAGGTCGGTGAGTCGATAGGCCCTGTGAGGTCAGTGAGTCGGTAGGCCCTGTGAGGTCGGTGAGTCGGTAGGCCCTGTGAGGTCAGTGAGTCGGTAGGCCCTGTGAGGTCAGTGAGTCGGTAGGCCCTGTGAGGTCAGTGAGTCGGTAGGCTCTGTGAGGTCGGCGAGTCGGTAGGCCCTGAGGTCAGGGAGTCGGTAGGTCCTGTGAGGTCAGTGAGTCGGTAGGCCCTGTGAGGTCAGTGAGTCGGTAGGCTCTGTGAGGTCGGCGAGTCGGTAGGCCCTGAGGTCAGGGAGTCGGTAGGCCCTGTGAGGTCAGTGAGTCGGTAGGTTCTGTGAGGTCAGTGAGTCGGTAGGCCCTGTGAGGTCAGTGAGTCGGTAGGCCCTGTGAGATCGGCGAGTCGGTAGGCCCTGAGGTCAGGGAGTCAGTAGGCGCTGTGAGGTCAGTGAGTCGGTAGGCCCTGTGAGGTCGGTGAGTCGGTAGGCCCTGTGAGGTCAGTGAGTCGGTAGGCCCTGTGAGATCGGCGAGTCGGTAGGCCCTGTGAGGTCGGTGAGTCGGTAGGCCCTGTGAGGTCGGTGAGTCAGTAGGCCCTGTGAGGTCGGTGAGTCGGTAGGCCCTGTGAGGTCGGTGAGTCAGTAGGCCCTGTGAGATCGGTGAGTCGGTAGGCCCTGTGAGATCGGCGAGTCGGTAGGCCCTGTGAGGTCGGTGAGTCGGTAGGCCCTGTGAGGTCGGTGAGTCAGTAGGCCCTGTGAGATCGGTGAGTCGGTAGGCCCTGTGAGATCGGTGAGTCGGTAGGCCCTGTGAGGTCGGTGAGTCGGTAGGCCCTGTGAGATCGGTGAGTCGGTAGGCTCTGTGAGGTCCGTGAGTCGGTAGGCCCTGTGAGGTCAGTGAGTTGGTAGGCCCTGTGAGGTCGGTGAGTCGGTAGGCCCTGTGAGGTCAGTGAGTCGGTAGGCCCTGTGAGGTCGGTGAGTCAGTAGGTCCTGAGGTCAGTGAGTCGGTAGGCCCTGTGAGGTCAGTGAGTCGGTAGATCCTGAGGTCAGTGAGTCGGTAAGTCCTGTGAGGTCAGTGAGTCAGTAGGTCCTGAGGTCGGCGAGTCGGTAGGCCCAGTGAGGTCGGTGAGTCGGTAAGTCCTGTGAGGTCAGTGAGTCGGTAAGTCCTGTGAGGTCAGTGAGTCAGTAGGTCCTGAGGTCAGTGAGTCGGTAGGCCCTGTGAGGTCGGTGAGTCGATAGGCCCTGTGAGGTCAGTGAGTCGGTAGGCCCTGTGAGGTCGGTGAGTCGGTAGGCCCTGTGAGGTCAGTGAGTCGGTAGGCCCTGAGGTCAGGGAGTCGGTATGTCCTGTGAGGCCAGTGAGTCGGTAGGCCCTGTGAGGTCAGTGAGTCGGTAGGCCCTGTGAGGTCAGTAAGTCGGTAGGCTCTGTGAGGTCGGCGAGTCGGTAGGCCCTGAGGTCAGGGAGTCGGTAGGCCCTGTGAGGTCAGTGAGTCGGTAGGTCCTGTGAGGTCAGTGAGTCGGTAGGCCCTGTGAGGTCAGTGAGTCGGTAGGCCCTGTGAGATCGGCGAGTCGGTAGGCCCTGAGGTCAGGGAGTCAGTAGGCGCTGTGTGGTCAGTGAGTCGGTAGGCCCTGTGAGGTCGGTGAGTCGGTAGGCCCTGTGAGGTCAGTGAGTCGGTAGGCCCTGTGAAATCGGCGAGTCGGTAGGCCCTGTGAGGTCGGTGAGTCGGTAGGCCCTGTGAGGTCGGTGAGTCAGTAGGCCCTGTGAGATCGGTGAGTCGGTAGGCCCTGTGAGATCGGCGAGTCGGTAGGCCCTGTGAGGTCGGTGAGTCGGTAGGCCCTGTGAGGTCGGTGAGTCAGTAGGCCCTGTGAGATCGGTGAGTCGGTAGGCCCTGTGAGATCGGTGAGTCGGTAGGCCCTGTGAGGTCGGTGAGTCGGTAGGCCCTGTGAGGTCAGTGAGTCGGTAGGCCCTGTGAGGTCGGTGAGTCGGTAGGCCCTGTGAGGTCGGTGAGTCAGTAGGTCCTGAGGTCAGTGAGTCGGTAGGCCCTGTGAGGTCAGTGAGTCAGTAGGTCCTGAGGTCAGTGAGTCGGTAGGCCCTGTGAGGTCAGTGAGTCGGTAGGTCCTGAGGTCAGTGAGTCGGTAGGCCCTGTGAGATCAGTGAGTCGGTAGGTCCTGAGGTCAGTGAGTCGGTAGGCCCTGTGAGGTCAGTGAGTCAGTAGGTCCTGAGGTCAGTGAGTCGGTAGGCCCTGTGAGGTCAGTGAGTCGGTAGGTCCTGAGGTCAGTGAGTCGGTAGGCCCTGTGAGATCAGTGAGTCGGTAGGTCCTGAGGTCAGTGAGTCGGTAGGCCCTGTGAGGTCGGTGAGTCGGTAGGTCCTGAGGTCAGTGAGTCGGTAGGCCCTGTGAGGTCGGTGAGTCGGTAGGACCTGTGAGGTCGGTGAGTCGGTAGGCCCTGTGAGGTCAGTGAGTCGGTAGGCCCTGTGAGGTCGGTGAGTCGGTAGGCCCTGTGAGGTCGGTGAGTCGGTAGGCCCTGTGAGGTCGGTGAGTCGGTAGGCCCTGTGAGGTCGGCGAGTCGGTAGGCCCTGTGAGGTCAGTGACTCGGTAGGCCCTGTGAGGTCGGTGAGTCGGTAGGCCCTGTGAGGTCAGTGAGTCGGTACGCCCTGTGAGGTCGGTGAGTCGGTAGGCCCTGTGAGGTCAGTGAGTCGGTCGGCCCTGTGAGGTCAGTGAGTCGGTAGGCCCTGTGAGATCGGTGAGTCGGTAGGCCCTGTGAGGTCGGTGAGTCTGTAGGCCCTGTGAGATCGGTGAGTCGGTAGGCTCTGTGAGGTCCGTGAGTCGGTAGGCCCTGTGAGGTCAGTGAGTCGGTAGGCCCTGTGAGGTCGGTGAGTCGGTAGGCCCTGTGAGGTCAGTGAGTCGGTAGGCCCTGTGAGGTCGGTGAGTCAGTAGGTCCTGAGGTCAGTTAGTCGGTAGGCCCTGTGAGGTCAGTGAGTCAGTAGGTCCTGAGGTCAGTGAGTCGGTAGGCCCTGTGAGGTCAGTGAGTCGGTAGATCCTGAGGTCAGTGAGTCGGTAGGCCCTGTGAGGTCAGTGAGTCAGTAGGTCCTGAGGTCAGTGAGTCGGTAGGCCCTGTGAGGTCAGTGAGTCGGTAAGTCCTGTGAGGTCAGTGAGTCGGTAGGTCCTGTGAGGTCAGTGAGTCGGTAAGTCCTGTGAGGTCAGTGAGTCAGTAGGTCCTGAGGTCGGCGAGTCGGTAGGCCCAGTGAGGTCGGTGAGTCGGTAAGTCCTGTGAGGTCAGTGAGTCGGTAAGTCCTGTGAGGTCGGTGAGTCGGTAGGCCCTGTGAGGTCAGTGAGTCGGTAGGCCCTGTGAGGTCAGTGAGTCGGTAGGCCCTGTGAGGTCAGTGAGTCGGTAGGCTCTGTGAGGTCGGCGAGTCGGTAGGCCCTGAGGTCAGGGAGTCGGTAGGTCCTGTGAGGTCAGTGAGTCGGTAGGCCCTGTGAGGTCAGTGAGTCGGTAGGCTCTGTGAGGTCGGCGAGTCGGTAGGCCCTGAGGTCAGGGAGTCGGTAGGCCCTGTGAGGTCAGTGAGTCGGTAGGTCCTGTGAGGTCAGTGAGTCGGTAGGCCCTGTGAGGTCAGTGAGTCGGTAGGCCCTGTGAGATCGGCGAGTCGGTAGGCCCTGAGGTCAGGGAGTCAGTAGGCGCTGTGAGGTCGGTGAGTCGGTAGGCCCTGTGAGGTCGGTGAGTCGGTAGGCCCTGTGAGGTCAGTGAGTCGGTAGGCCCTGTGAGATCGGCGAGTCGGTAGGCCCTGTGAGGTCGGTGAGTCGGTAGGCCCTGTGAGGTCGGTGAGTCAGTAGGCCCTGTGAGGTCGGTGAGTCGGTAGGCCCTGTGAGGTCGGTGAGTCAGTAGGCCCTGTGAGATCGGTGAGTCGGTAGGCCCTGTGAGATCGGCGAGTCGGTAGGCCCTGTGAGGTCGGTGAGTCGGTAGGCCCTGTGAGGTCGGTGAGTCAGTAGGCCCTGTGAGATCGGTGAGTCGGTAGGCCCTGTGAGATCGGTGAGTCGGTAGGCCCTGTGAGGTCGGTGAGTCGGTAGGCCCTGTGAGGTCAGTGAGTCGGTAGGCCCTGTGAGGTCGGTGAGTCGGTAGGCCCTGTGAGGTCGGTGAGTCGGTAGGCCCTGTGAGGTCAGTGAGTCGGTAGGCCCGGTGAGGTCAGTAAGTCAGTAGGCCCTGTGAGGTCGGGGAGTCGGTGAGTCGTGAGATCGGTGAGTCGGTAGGCCCTGTGAGGTCAGTGAGTCGGTAGGCCCTGTGAGGTCAGTGAGTCGGTAGGCCCTGTGAGGTCGGTGAGTCGGTAGGCCCTGTGAGGTCGGTGAATCGGTAGGCCCTGTGAGGTCAGCGAGTCGGTAGGCCCTGTGAGGTCAGTGAGTCGGCAGGCCCTGTGAGTTCAGTGAGTCGGTAGGCCCTGTGAAGTCAGTGAGTCGGTAGGCCCTGTGAGTTCAGTGAGTCGGTAGTCCCTGTGAGATCAGTGAGTCCGTAGGCCCTGTGAGGTCAGTGAGTCGGTAGGCCCTGTGAGGTCAGTGAGTCGATAGGCCCTGTGAGGTCGGTGAGTCGGTAGGCCCTGTGAGGTCGGTGAGTCGGTAGGCCCTGTGAGGTCGGTGAGTCGGTAGGCCCTGTGAGGTCGGTGAGTCAGTAGGTCCTGAGGTCAGTGAGTCGGTAGGCCCTGTGAGGTCAGTGAGTCAGTAGGTCCTGAGGTCAGTGAGTCGGTAGGCCCTGTGAGGTCAGTGAGTCGGTAGGTCCTGAGGTCAGTGAGTCGGTAGGCCCTGTGAGATCAGTGAGTCGGTAGGTCCTGAGGTCAGTGAGTCGGTAGGCCCTGTGAGGTCAGTGAGTCAGTAGGTCCTGAGGTCAGTGAGTCGGTAGGCCCTGTGAGGTCGGTGAGTTGGTAGGCCCTGTGAGGTCAGTGAGTCGGTAGGCCCTGTGAGGTCGGTGAGTCGGTAGGCCCTGTGAGATCGGTGAGTCGGTAGGCTCTGTGAGGTCCGTGAGTCGGTAGGCCCTGTGAGGTCAGTGAGTCGGTAGGCCCTGTGAGGTTGGTGAGTCGGTAGGCCCTGTGAGGTCAGTGAGTCGGTAGGCCCTGTGAGGTCGGTGAATCAGTAGGTCCTGTGGTCAGTGAGTCGGTAGGCCCTGTGAGGTCAGTGAGTCAGTAGGTCCTGAGGTCAGTGAGTCGGTAGGCCCTGTGAGGTCAGTGAGTCGGTAGGTCCTGAGGTCAGTGAGTCGGTAGGCCCTGTGAGATCAGTGAGTCGGTAGGTCCTGAGGTCAGTGAGTCGGTAGGCCCTGTGAGGTCAGTGAGTCAGTAGGTCCTGAGGTCAGTGAGTCGGTAGGCCCTGTGAGGTCGGTGAGTCGGTAGGCCCTGTGAGGTCAGTGAGTCGGTAGGCCCTGTGAGGTCAGTAAGTCAGTAGGCCCTGTGAGGTCGGGGAGTCGGTGAGTCGTGAGATCGGTGAGTCGGTAGGCCCTGTGAGGTCAGTGAGTCGGTAGGCCCTGTGAGGTCGGTGAGTCGGTAGGCCCTGTGAGGTCGGTGAGTCGGTAGGCCCTGTGAGGTCAGTGAGTCGGTAGGCCCGGTGAGGTCAGTAAGTCAGTAGGCCCTGTGAGGTCGGGGAGTCGGTGAGTCGTGAGATCGGTGAGTCGGTAGGCCCTGTGAGGTCAGTGAGTCGGTAGGCCCTGTGAGGTCAGTGAGTCGGTAGGCCCTGTGAGGTCGGTGAATCGGTAGGCCCTGTGAGGTCGGTGAATCGGTAGGCCCTGTGAGGTCGGTGAGTCGGTAGGCCCTGTGAGGTCAGCGAGTCGGTAGGCCCTGTGAGGTCAGTGAGTCGGTAGGCCCTGTGAGTTCAGCGAGTCGGTAGGCCCTGTGAAGTCAGTGAGTCGGTAGGCCCTGTGAGTTCAGTGAGTCGGTAGTCCCTGTGAGATCAGTGAGTCGGTAGGCCCTGTGAGGTCAGTGAGTCGGTAGGCCCTGTGAGGTCAGTGAGTCGATAGGCCCTGTGAGGTCGGTGAGTCGGTAGGCCCTGTGAGGTCGGTAAGTCGGTAGGCCCTGTGAGGTCGGTGAGTCGGTAGGCCCTGTGAGGTCGGTGAGTCGGTAGGCCCTGTGAGGTCGGTGAGTCAGTAGGTCCTGAGGTCAGTGTGTCGGTAGGCCCTGTGAGGTCAGTGAGTCAGTAGGTCCTGAGGTCAGTGAGTCGGTAGGCCCTGTGAGGTCAGTGAGTCGGTATGTCCTGAGGTCAGTGAGTCAGTAGGCCCTGTGAGATCAGTGAGTCGGTAGGTCCTGAGGTCAGTGAGTCGGTAGGCCCTGTGAGGTCAGTGAGTCAGTAGGTCCTGAGGTCAGTGAGTCGGTAGGCCCTGTGAGGTCGGTGAGTCGGTAGGCCCTGTGAGGTCAGGGAGTCGGTAGGCCCTGTGAGGTCAGTAAGTCGGTAGGCCCTGTGTGGTCGGTGAGTCGGTAGGCCCTGTGAGGTCAGTGAGTCGGTAGGCCCTGTGAGGTCGGTGAGTCGGTAGGCCCTGTGAGATCGGTGAGTCGGTAGGCTCTGTGAGGTCCGTGAGTCGCTAGGCCCTGTGAGGTCAGTGAGTCGGTAGGCCCTGTGAGGTTGGTGAGTCGGTAGGCCCTGTGAGGTCAGTGAGTCGGTAGGCCCTGTGAGGTCGGTGAATCAGTAGGTCCTGAGGTCAGTGAGTCGGTAGGCCCTGTGAGGTCAGTGAGTCAGTAGGTCCTGAGGTCAGTGAGTCGGTAGGCCCTGTGAGGTCAGTGAGTCGGTAGGTCCTGAGGTCAGTGAGTCGGTAGGCCCTGTGAGATCAGTGAGTCGGTAGGTCCTGAGGTCAGTGAGTCGGTAGGCCCTGTGAGGTCAGTGAGTCAGTAGGTCCTGAGGTCAGTGAGTCGGTAGGCCCTGTGAGGTCGGTGAGTCGGTAGGCCCTGTGAGGTCAGTGAGTCGGTAGGCCCTGTGAGGTCAGTAAGTCAGTAGGCCCTGTGAGGTCGGGGAGTCGGTGAGTCGTGAGATCGGTGAGTCGGTAGGCCCTGTGAGGTCAGTGAGTCGGTAGGCCCTGTGAGGTCAGTGAGTCGGTAGGCCCTGTGAGGTCGGTGAGTCGGTAGGCCCTGTGAGGTCGGTGAATCGGTAGGCCCTGTGAGGTCGGTGAGTCGGTAGGCCCTGTGAGGTCAGTGAGTCGGTAGGCCCTGTGAGGTCGGTGAGTCGGTAGGCCCTGTGAGGTCGGTGAGTCGGTAGGCCCTGTGATGTCAGTGAGTCGGTAGGCCCTGTGAGATCAGTGAGTCAGTAGGTCCTGAGGTCAGTGAGTCGGTAGGCCCTGTGAGGTCGGTGAGTCGGTAGGCCCTGTGAGGTCGGTGAATCGGTAGGCCCTGTGAGGTCGGTGAGTCGGTAGGCCCTGTGAGGTCAGTGAGTCAGTAGGTCCTGAGGTCAGTGAGTCGGTAGGCCCTGTGAGGTCAGTGAGTCGGTAGGTCCTGAGGTCAGTGAGTCGGTAGGCCCTGTGAGATCAGTGAGTCGGTAGGTCCTGAGGTCAGTGAGTCGGTAGGCCCTGTGAGGTCAGTGAGTCGGTAGGTCCTGAGGTCAGTGAGTCGGTAGGCCCTGTGAGATCGGTGAGTCGGTAGGCCCTGTGAGGTCAGGGAGTCGGTAGGCCCTGTGAGGTCAGTGAGTCGGTAGGCCCTGTGAGGTCGGTGAGTCGGTAGGCCCTGTGAGGTCAGTGAGTCGGTAGGCCCTGTGAGGTCGGTGAGTCGGTAGGCCCTGTGAGGTCGGTGAGTCGGTAGGCCCTGTGAGGTCGGTGAGTCGGTAGGCCCTGTAAGGTCGGTGAGTCGGTAGGCCCTGTGAGGTCAGTGAGTCGGTAGGCCCTGTGAGGTCGGTGAGTCGGTAGGCCCTGTGAGGTCGGTGAGTCGGTAAGCCCTGTGAGGTCGGTGAGTCGGTAGGCCCTGTGAGGTCAGTGAGACGGTAGGCCCTGTGAGGTCGGTGAGTCGGTAGGCCCTGTGAGGTCGGTGAGTCGGTAGGCCCTGTGAGGTCAGTGACTCGGTAGGCCCTGTGAGGTCGGTGAGTCGGTAGGCCCTGTGAGGTCAGTGAGTCGGTAGGCCCTGTGAGGTCGGTGAGTCGGTAGGCCCTGTGAGGTCAGTGAGTCGTTCGGCCCTGTGAGGTCAGTGAGTCGGTAGGCCCTGTGAGATCGGTGAGTCGGTAGGCCCTGTGAGGTCGGTGAGTCGGTAGGCCCTGTGAGATCGGTGAGTCGGTAGGCTCTGTGAGGTCCGTGAGTCGGTAGGCCCTGTGAGGTCAGTGAGTCGGTAGGCCCTGTGAGGTCGGCGAGTCGGTAGGCCCTGTGAGGTCAGTGAGTCGGTAGGCCCTGTGAGGTCGGTGAGTCAGTAGGTCCTGAGGTCAGTGAGTCGGTAGGCCCTGTGAGGTCAGTGAGTCAGTAGGTCCTGAGGTCAGTGAGTCGGTAGGCCCTGTGAGGTCAGTGAGTCGGTAGATCCTGAGGTCAGTGAGTCGGTAGGCCCTGTGAGGTCAGTGAGTCAGTAGGTCCTGAGGTCAGTGAGTCGGTAGGCCCTGTGAGGTCAGTGAGTCGGTAAGTCCTGTGAGGTCAGTGAGTCGGTAGGTCCTGTGAGGTCAGTGAGTCGGTAAGTCCTGTGAGGTCAGTGAGTCAGTAGGTCCTGAGGTCGGCGAGTCGGTAGGCCCTGTGAGGTCGGTGAGTCGGTAAGTCCTGTGAGGTCAGTGAGTCGGTAAGTCCTGTGAGGTCAGTGAGTCAGTACGTCCTGAGGTCAGTGAGTCGATAGGCCCTGTGAGGTCGGTGAGTCGATAGGCCCTGTGAGGTCAGTGAATCGGTAGGCCCTGTGAGGTCGGTGAGTCGGTAGGCCCTGTGAGGTCAGTGAGTCGGTAGGCCCTGTGAGGTCAGTGAGTCGGTAGGCCCTGTGAGGTCAGTGAGTCGGTAGGCTCTGTGAGGTCGGCGAGTCGGTAGGCCCTGTGAGGTCAGCGAGTCGGTAGGCCCTGTGAGGTCAGGGAGTCGGTAGGTCCTGTGAGGTCAGTGAGTCGGTAGGCCCTGTGAGGTCAGTGAGTCGGTAGGCCCTGTGAGGTCAGTGAGTCGGTAGGCTCTGTGAGGTCGGCGAGTCGGTAGGCCCTGAGGTCAGGGAGTCGGTAGGCCCTGTGAGGTCAGTGAGTCGGTAGGCCCTGTGAGGTCAGTGAGTCGGTAGGCCCTGTGAGGTCAGTGAGTCGGTAGGCCCTGTGAGATCGGCGAGTCGGTAGGCCCTGAGGTCAGGGAGTCAGTAGGCCCTGTGAGGTCAGTGAGTCGGTAGGCCCTGTGAGGTCGGTGAGTCGGTAGGCCCTGTGAGGTCAGTGAGTCGGTAGGCCCTGTGAGGTCGGTGAGTCGGTAGGCCCTGTGAGGTCGGTGAGTCAGTAGGCCCTGTGAGGTCGGTGAGTCGGTAGGCCCTGTGAGGTCGGTGAGTCGGTAGGCCCTGTGAGGTCGGTGAGTCAGTCGGCCCTGTGAGATCGGTGAGTCGGTAGGCCCTGTGAGATCGGTGAGTCGGTAGGCCCTGTGAGGTCGGTGAGTCGGTAGGCCCTGTGAGGTCAGTGAGTCGGTAGGCCCTGTGAGGTCGGTGAGTCGGTAGGCCCTGTGAGATCGGTGAGTTGGTAGGCCCTTTGAGGTCAGCGAGTCGGTAGGCCCTGTGAGATCAGTGAGTCGGTGAGTCGGGAGGTCGGCGAGTCGGTAGGCCCTGTGAGGTCAGGGAGTCGGTAGGTCCTGTGAGATCAGTGAGTCAGTAGGTCCTGAGGTCAGTGAGTCGGTAGGCCCTGTGAGGTCAGTGAGTCAGTAGGTCCTGAGGTCAGTGAGTCGGTAGGCCCTGTGAGGTCAGTGAGTCAGTAGGTCCTGAGGTCAGTGAGTCAGTAGGCCCAGTGAGGTCAGTGAGTCAGTAGGTCCTGAGGTCGGCGAGTCGGTAGGCCCTGTGAGGTCAGTGAGTCAGTAGATCCTGAGGTCGGCGAGTCGGTAGGCCCTGTGAGGTCAGTGAGTCAGTAGGTCCTGAGGTCAGTGAGTCGGTAGGCCCTGTGAGGTCGGTTAGTCGGTAGGCCCTGTGAGGTCACTGAGTCGATAGGCCCTGTGAGGTCGGTGAGTCGATAGGCCCTGTGAGGTCAGTGAGTCGGTAGGCCCTGTGAGGTCAGTGAGTCGGTAGGCCCTGTGAGGTCAGTGAGTCGGTAGGCCCTGTGAGGTCAGTGAGTCGGTAGGCCCTGTGAGGTCAGTGAGTCGGTAGGCCCTGTGAGGTCGGTGAGTCGGTAGGCCCTGTGAGGTCGGTGAGTCGGTAGGCCCTGTGAGGTCGGTGAGTCGGTAGGCCCTGTGAGGTCACTGAGTCGGTAGGCCCTGTGAGGTCAGTGAGTCGGTAGGCCCTGTGAGGTCAGTGAGTCGGTAGGCCCTGTGAGGTCAGTGAGTCGGTAGGCCCTGTGAGGTCAGTGAGTCGGTAGGCCCTGTGAGGTCAGTGAGTCGGTAGGCTCTGTGAGGTCAGTGAGTCGGTAGGCCCTGTGAGGTCAGGGAGTCGGTAGGCTCTGTGAGGTCGGCGAGTCGGTAGGCCCTGTGAGGTCGGTGAGTCAGTAGGCCCTGTGAGATCGGTGAGTCGGTAGTCCCTGTGAGATCGGTGAGTCGGTAGGTCCTGTGAGGTCAGTGAGTCGGTAAGTCCTGTGAGGTCAGTGAGTCAGTAGGCCATGTGAGGTCAGTGAGTCGGTAGTCGCTGTGAGGTCAGTGAGTCAGTAAGTCCTGTGAGGTCAGTGAGTCAGTAGGTCCTGTGAGGTCAGTGAGTCGGTAAGTCCTGTGAGGTCAGTGAGTCAGTAGGTCCTGAGGTCGGCGAGTCGGTAGGCCCTGTGAGATCGGTGAGTCGGTAGTCCCTGTGAGGTCAGTGAGTCGGTAGTCCCTGTGAGGTCAGTGAGTCAGTAGGTCCTGAGGTCGGCGAGTCGGTAGGCCATGTGAGGTCAGTGAGTCAGTAGGTCCTGAGGTCGGCGAGTCGGTAGGCCCTGTGAGGTCAGTGAGTCAGTAGGTCCTGAGGTCAGTGAGTCGGTAGGCCCTGTGAGGTCAGTGAGTCGGTAGGCCCTGTGAGGTCAGTGAGTCGGTAGGCTCTGTAAGGTCAGTGAGTCGGTAGGCTCTGTGAGGTCGGTGAGTCGGTAGGCCCTGTGAGGTCAGTGAGTCGGTAGGCCCTGTGAGGTCAGTGAGTCGGTAGGCTCTGTGAGGTCAGTGAGTCGGTAGGCTCTGTAAGGTCAGTGAGTCGGTAGGCCCTGTGAGGTCAGTGAGTCGGTAAGCCCTGTGAGGTCAGTGAGTCGGTAGGCCCTGTGAGGTCAGTGAGTCGGTAGGCCCTGAGGTCAGGGAGTCGGTAGGCCCTGTGAGGTCAGTGAGTCGGTAGGCTCTGTGAGGTCAGTGAGTCGGTAGGCCCTGTGAGATCGGTGAGTCGGTAGGCCCTGTGAGGTCGGTGAGTCGGTAGGCCCTGTGAGGTCGGTGAGTCAGTAGGCCCTGTGAGGTCGGTGAGTCGGTCGGCCCTGTGAGATCGGTGAGTCGGTAGGCCCTGTGAGGTCAGTGAGTCGGTAGGCCCTGTGAGATCGGTGAGTCGGTAGGCCCTGTGAGGTCAGTGAGTCGGTCGGCCCTGTGAGGTCAGTGAGTCGGTAGGCCCTGTGAGATCGGTGAGTCGGTAGGCCCTGTGAGGTCGGTGAGTCGGTAGGCCCTGTGAGGTCGGTGAGTCAGTAGGCCCTGAGGTCGGCGAGTCGGTAGGCCCTGTGAGGTCAGTGAGTCAGTAGGTCCTGAGGTCAGTGAGTCGGTAGGCCCTGTGATATCGGTGAGTCGGTAGGCCCTGTGAGATCGGTGAGTCGGTAGGCCCTGTGAGGTCAGTGAGTCGGTAGGCCCTGTGAGGTTGGGGAGTCGGTAGGCCCTGTGAGGTCAGTGAGTCGGTAGGCCCTGTGAGATCAGTGAGTCGGTGAGTCAAGAGGTCGGCGAGTCGGTAGGCCCTGTGAGGTCAGTGAGTCAGTAGGTCCTGAGGTCGGCGAGTCGGTAGATCCTGAGGTCAGTGAGTCGTTAGGCCCTGTGAAGTCAGTGAGTCAGTAGGTCCTGAGGTCAGTGAGTCGGTAGGCCCTGTGAGGTCAGTGAGTCGTTAGGTCCTGAGGTCGGCGAGTCGGTGGGCCCTGTGAGGTCAGTGAGTCAGTAGGTCCTGAGGTCGGCGAGTCGGTAGGCCCTGTGAAGTCAGTGAGTCAGTAGGTCCTGAGGTCAGTGAGTCGGTAGGCCCTGTGTGGTCAGTGAGTCAGTAGGTCCTGAGGTCAGTGAGTCGGTAGGCCCTGTGAGGTCAGTGAGTCGGTAGGCCCTGTGAGATCGGTGAGTCGGTAGGCCCTGTGAGGTCGGTGAGTCGGTAGGCCCTGTGAGATCGGTGAGTCGGTAGGCCCTGTGAGGTCCGTGAGTCGGTAGGCCCTGTGAGGTCGGTGAGTCGGTAGGCCCTGTGAGATCGGCGAGTCGGTAGGCCCTGTGAGGTCGGTGAGTCGGTAGGCCCTGTGAGGTCACTGAGTCAGTTGGCCCTGTGAGGTCAGTGAATCGGTAGGCCCTGTGAGGTCAGTGAGTCAGTAGGCCCTGTGAGGTCGGTGAGTCGGTAGGCCCTGTGAGGTCAGTGAGTCGGTAGGCCCTGTGAGGTCACTGAGTCGGGAGTTCAGAGGCCTCAGAGGTCGGTGAGGTGAGTTGGCAAGTAGCTCGCTTTTCTCTATTTCTTTTTAAGTAAATTTTAAACTAGATAAGGCTAACTAGAGGGATGGCAGTGCAGCTCAGTCCCGTGGAGTGCACATCCTGCAGATTGTGGGAAGTCCTGGACGCTTCGTGCAGCCTAGACAACCCTGTGTGCAGGAGGTGTCTCCAGCTTCAACTGCTCGAGCTCTGCGTTTTGGAGCTGGTGCAGCGGGTGGTGTCAATACGGTGTATCCGCGAGGCTGAGAGCTGCGTGGATAGCACGAATCAGGAGGTGGTCACCCCGCAGCTTAAAGGCGTGCACACAGAGGGGAAGTGGGTGACCACCAGACGTAGTAAGTGTGCTAGTCAGATAGCGCAGGAGACCCCCGTGAGTCCATCTCGCTTTCAAACCAATATTCACTTCTGAGTATCAGTGAGGGCGATGGTGCATGTGGGGAGTGCAGCCAGAGCCAATTCCAAGGCACCACGGGTGGCTCAGCTGCACAGAGCGGAGGAGCGAAGAACAAAAGAGCCAGAGTGATAGGGGATTCTATAGTTAGGAAAACAGACAGGCGTTTCTGCGGCTGTAGACGTGACTCCCCAATGGTTTTGTGCCCCCCTGGTGCCAGGGTCAAGAATGTCACAGAGCGGACGCAGGGCATCCTGAGGAGGGGGGAGGGTAAACTGCTAGAGGTCATGGTCCATATCGGGACTAACAACATCGGTAAACAAGAGATGAGGTCCGACAGGAAGAATTCAGGGAGCTAGGAAGAAAATTAAAGGGAAGGACCTCGAAGACAGTAATCTCCGGGTTACTACCGGTGCCACGGGTATAAGACTAGAAGGACAGAGAGGATGAACACATGGCTGGAAAGTTGGTGTAGGAGGAAGGGCTTTAAATTCTTGAGGCATTGGGACTGCTTATGGGTAAGCTGACCTGTACAAACCGCACGGGTTGCATCTCAACAGCGCCGGGATCAATAGCGGGGAGTTTTGCTGTAGCTGTTGGGGAGAGTTTAAACTAACTTGGCAGGGGGATGGGAACCTGAGAACGAATTCAAAAGGGAAGGAAGTAAAGCAGAAATTAGATAGCAAGAATCTAGAAAGCGAATCTGTAAGACAGAGGAATCAGAGCTTAGTATTTAATAAGCAAGGTGATCTTCCTGTGCTGAATGGTATATACTTTAATGCAAGGAGTATAACGAATAAGACGCATGAGCTAAGAGCACAGGTAGACATTATAGCCATTACAGAAACATGGCTGAAAGAGGGGCAGGTTTGGCAGATCAATATTCCTGGCTACAGGATTTTTAGACAAGATAGAGAGGGGGTAAAAAGGCGGGGGGAGTTGTGTTACTCATTAAAGAAACTATTACAGCAGTGAGGAGGGATGATATGTTCGAGGGATCATCAAATGATTTAATTGTGTAAGAGGTTCTGGGGAGTGTTGTGCCTTGAGTGTCTCTCTCTGGGCTTCTGCCCTCACAGCTTATGCCTGGCCTGTGAGGTACCCTGAGTGCTGCAAGAGCACCCCTGGAGAGACTGTGTCCACAGCTTATGAAGGGGGTTTTGAGACTTGTGCATCCCCATATCTTATGACTAGCCTGTGAGGCACCTGTGAGTGTCAAACACTCCTAACCCCTTTCTTCCCTAGCCTGTGGCACACAGTTGAGCATTTTCGAGCCACTCCTGGCTTCCCTTACACTGTTCTGGCAAAAGACTCACGATCAGGAGATCTAATACAACAGAACTGAGACGAGGCGATTCCAAGAGGAACTTTAAGCTTCCAATTTATTTGACAAGCTGTATTTCAACAAACAGCAATACACCAACAAAACAATCCCCCTAAATCCCACTAAGCGGACACAACGAAAATTTTTACACAAGTTTAACAGCAGTGCAATGCCCAACCTCCCACCTTCCTGACCTAACTGAGTTGGGAGTTCTGGGGACCAGAGATTATACTCACCATAACCTTTACAGTCTTTCCAGGTCAAAATGCGGTTTCGGGGTTCTCTTTTTGCTATCTTCAGGATCTTGAAGTTACTTTTTCGGTTGTGATTTTCTTGGAAACTTGGTTGTTGTTGCGTCTTGATGTTGCTGTGGATCTACCTGAGTCCAGCTCTCAGGGGAAGATCCTTGTGGAAAAAGAAAAGGTTCAGTTTCCAGTAGCGAAAGGAGGCTGAACTGATGCCGCCTTGGGATGGTGGTTTGCTTCTGCTGTCTTCGGTGTCTTCAGACACTGGTCTTCCTTCTGTGTCGAAAGGCTGACTGCTTGCTGGAACACGAGAACGGAACAATGTGTCGGGGCTGAAACCCCTTCTTATATCCAGTTATCCAGCCAGACTTTCGTGCTGAAATAAATCCTTCCCATTGGTGAGCTTGTGATTTTTGAAAAATGCAGCAGTGTTTGGATTTTGCGGGGTTTTCCACTGGCCATCCCTGATGTTAACCTTATCAAGGGTTGAGTAGGTGTTAATTGGGTTGGCAGGGTGTGGGCCTCCTGTAGCCATTGTGTAGGCCCGCGGTTTGTTTTGGGTTCCCTAGTTTTTTAGGGCCTGCATAATACCCTCCATAGTGTAAACGTGGGGGAGACAATAGCCCGGTATCGGTGATGAGTCAGTTCCGAGTTTTTGAGCAAGGGCACTCCCATTGGCTTGGAGTCCCTTGCTTCATGCTGACTCTGTCCCACCATTGGCCCTCCGGTGTCCTCTCCTGTCCAATCACTGCCCTGCCAAGGCCACGCTGTCCCGGTTTCAATCTATATCTGGTTCTGGGTTCCCTGTTCCTTCCAGGACACTGGCCGGCTGTATTATTGCAGCACAGACAGATCCCACAGCACTTTTCCTTCTGGGTAAAATGAGGGGTTTACGTCCTCCACTACATAATCCCCCATCTGACACAGTCAGACACCACTCGAGTGTGTCAAAGTTCAGGGTGGTGAGAAAACCCCTGGTTTCCCAAATTGCCCAACTTTCTCCAGTTTAACTCTAAATTTGTCCCAGTCCATATACATCATAATCCATGCTTAACACAGTGCAGAACACAGAATCCAACAGGTTACAATATTTACAACAGCAATATATACATGTGCCTAAGATTACAGCAGTATTTGTGCATTGAGTCTCATTCTGGCTGCCCCAGACATTGTCATTTCAGTCTTGACCGCAAAACAAACACACCTGCCCTGTAAACTCCCCAGGGGCCATGTATGAAAACACGGTAATCCCTGGGAATAACAAAGAGCCTGAGTGTTGCGGTCAAGCTTTGTTTACATGCCTTGAGTGTTTAGCAATGGCTCTCCTCTCTGTGTAGTAGCCTTAGGAACTGCTTTCTTTTTCTTTTACTCCTGAGCTTACAGCTTGTAACTAGCAGATATGCTACAATCAGGAGTTGGCCGATCACCAAGGCGTGCGATCCCACCCGGATCCACGCAGGTATGTCTGCCCATATCCCCAAATCCCATCATGCTGGGGGTTTAATCTGGGCAATCTCCCCTGCTAGAATTTCAGTTTTCTGCTCCATGGTGTAAAAATGTTTTTGAGACAAATCCACTGCCTGGAGGAGGGCTGTAAGTTTCTCAGGTAGCAGGGCAATGGGATAGCCAAACTGGGCGACATATTGTTGGTGGCTGAGGTTGTTTTGTACCTTGAGGTGAATCGTGGAAGGTTCTGGGATGGGTGTGATTCTGGTGTGTGCCACTTGAACCTCTGCCCTGGGTTTAAAGCAAAAGCTGCTGTACGGTATTGGACACCATCTTCCCGGTCCGTGTTCATACCGTTGGGCACTTGTGGTGACACAATATGTCCCACCGCCTACATATGCTACCTGTGGAGGCATGTGGTTAGGGGCCATTACCTCCATTGTGCAGTTGATAGGCTCTGCCCCAGCAGTGCTGAACCCGCATTGTGGCCTTGCAAAAGCCTTCAAGTGCTGGGGGCACAGGATTACCTGTGCTTCCATGCTCCGACAATCCGAGAGGTCTGTACCTGTCACAGTGTGCTCCCACATTATGACATAAGGTGGGACCTCTTGGAATCGAACATGCACTCCTCCACGAATGACTCCCACATTCTCCACTCGGTACAGAGGTGCTGGTCATGGGGACGCCCCCATCACGGGCATCCTGACCACCACACCCATGATGGTATGATTTGACTTTCCACAGTCCACCGGTACCGGGTAGGCTTCCGATGCTACACGAAGTTGGCAAGGACTCAAAGCATTATCATAAGGGTGCAGTGCTGCTAAGTGCTGGTTGCTGATCCAGGAGGGGACCTGTCCCTGTCTCAGATCCTCGAGGTTACTCCGTCCCTCTCCCAGCAACCAGGCCCCATAGAGCACGGACACCTCATTTTGGGCGGCTTGATCAGAGGCGTTTCAATCCTCCCGAATCAAGGCGTTTACAGCCCTGGCCTGTGCCTCCAATTGAGAAATAATCTCCTTTAAGTGAACCATCATTGCCACCTCTTCGTGGAGCGCGGATCCCACTACGGTATTCTTGTCCCCCAGGATTTTGCGCAGCTGGTTCTTCAACCCATTTATCTGGAGGGCCAGCTGCATGTTATCCAAACTGTTTATGGTGGACGCCCCGGTGTTAAAACCCTGTGAAAATGTCATTTAAAGTGCCACGCCTCTGCCAGCCCGGTTCAGCCCTATCCCACTGTTTATACAGGTCTGCCACACTGACATCCCCGAAGTCCAGTTCGTAGAACTTCCGGAACATCTCGCGCAGCAGAGCCTGGTACAACAGCTCGGTTTCCCGGGGACACCACGTAGGTAGGCGGACTTCTGTCAGATTTAGCACCACTGATACCACCGCATAGTGTATCCCCTGATAAAGTAGTTTCTCGATTGGGACCAACACTAAACCATTCCCCGGCCCCCTGGTTGTTGTCGGCCACCCTTGTGGGACGGTGGGCTTGGCCGTGGGTGGGAGCTTCCTTTCCTGAACTACTAGTTCGGTGGCGTTTGCTGGTACAAGGGATTGGGGGTAACACACACCTATAGAAAGCAATGGAGACCCCTGTGAACACACGCGAGTGGATCCCCACATACACAAATAAATTCCTTGGTCGTACGCCCACCATTTCTCCCAGCACACCATGACCCCGCCAGATGACCCCATGATGGTTCGGAAGGTATCATTATCCCGACGTTCCCAATCCGAGTGTCGGTCTCCCACTTCTCTCTTGAGCTTTCTGAGCCACCACCACCGTCCCAGATGTATGTCCCCTTGGCAATTTAGGCACACCTTCCTACCTTCTGTCACTCTCACTCTGGAAGTGGCCACAGTTATCTCCGGGCAGGGGATGGAGGCCTCTCCGTAGGTGAAGCCCTCGTGGTTGGAGTACTTGGGTGGAGTTCGATCCCAACCACCCAGGCCATTTCCCCTCGTGGAAGTAGGTGACCTGGCCATCCGCCGCCGGAGTCCCTTCTCCTTTGGTCACTGTCGGCGCTCTGCCCCCGGAGCATCCGAAAACCAGGGAGTCCTCGGTGTCCCCTCGTTGCCCGGTGCAGATCCTTAGCGATACCAGCATCACTAACGTCCAGTAGGGAGGTGTTGACATCTGAAAGGCAAGAAGAACATGGCCTTGCCTTGAGAGACCTCTCCAGGCTCGGCCCGTGTAACATGTTCCAAATGCAAAAATGCTGTACCCAACCGTCACTGCCTTACCTAAACACATATACTCACAACACAAAGTAACAAAACAGGAAGGGAAAATATAGACACCGCCACCCGTCCCCGGTGGCCAGGCTATATCCTGTCACTGTACAGGCATCGTTGACCACTCAGCTGACCGTACCCTGGGGACCAGGATGTCCTCCGCTGAGTGGCTCGTATGGTCCCCCTTAATGAGTCTTGTGCTGACCTCCAAGACCCTCCCGAGCCCTGGATAATCGGTGGGAGACCCTTGCTAACGCAACAGAGCACCCTCCCTGTTGTCTTTCGCCTTCTCGGTCTGGGGTGGGGAGCTAAGTAAACAGGGGACCATGGCGCCCTGGGCTGTGGCACTCTGTCACTCCTCCTTACTGTCGGTGCAGAGTCCCTCGTTATGGGCTGCAATGCCATCTCCTCCACCTCTTGGGCTAGCCCCAGCTGATCCTCCATGGGAGGTTCAGCTTCCCTTTGGACCTTGCTAATGGTAGAGCCTTTCTCCCTACTTCTGTTCGTGGGCTGGGAACCTCTACCCAGTAGTGGGATAGCCTTACAGGAGCAGTGAACCATCCCTGGCTGTAGAGCTTCGGGGCCCGTTGCCTCCTCCGGAGCCTCCACATCCACCGGGGCCTGTTCTTCCCCCAGTGCCTGATTCCCTTCCCTTGCTCGCCCCCTCTGTTTGTTACCCCTTTTGGGGTCAAACAACTTACACTGATTAATGTGATACCACTTCACCCGGCGAGGCAATTGAACCACATAGACCATAGA
The DNA here is from genome assembly GCF_044704955.1 of Pristiophorus japonicus. Lineage (NCBI taxonomy): Eukaryota > Metazoa > Chordata > Chondrichthyes > Pristiophoridae > Pristiophorus > Pristiophorus japonicus. Next base: position 526,437,178 of record NC_091977.1, on the reverse strand, counting down.
GCTAGCCTTGTCGACTATACTGTATGGTCCCATATAGAGTGGTTCAAATACCCCGACCCGGGCGAAGTTTCTCACCATCACCTGGTCGCCCACCTCCCAATCATGGTGACTGCGGGGTTCCAGCAGCAGCCGATTGGCACGGTGCTGTTTACCCATGTTGTTGGCCGCCTGCCAGTGAATCTGTTGAAGCTGTTCAAACAGATTCCTGACGAAGCGGTCCCGGTTCACCTCTCGGAGCTGCCCTTCAGTGAGAACCGGCGCCAACACAAGCACTGGGGTTCTCATGATCCGGCCCGTCATCAGCTCATGGGGTGAGTACCCTGTGCTCTTTGACTGACTGGCCCGGATTCCCATGAGGACCAACGGTAAGACCTCCACCCACTTGTTCGGTGAGTCTCCCGTCTCCTTGCGCAGCCTTTCCTTTAGGGTCCGGTTCAGGAATTCTACCGGTCCTGAGGACTGAGGGTTGTAGGCGACATGCCATTTGGCTCTTATACCCCAGCACCTTTAGGGTGGCCTGCATCACCTGGCCGGTGAAGTGGCTTCCCCGGTCGGACTCCACGATTTGAGGTAGACCCCACCGAGAGAACACCTCCCTCACCAGGATTTTTGCAGTCCCCACTGCGGCAGCTGTTCAGCAAGGGAAGGCTTCCACCCACTTGGAAAACACATCCACCATGACAAGGCAGTATTTATAACCTCCCTGGGCGGCCAGTAGGGGTCCGATGTAGTCGATCTGGATCGACTGCCATGGTCCCTCTACCCGCCTGATGTGTCTCATAGACGCCTTCCTTTTCTGAGGGTCTGGGTTGTTTGCAGCGCAAACCAGACAGCCCGCACAGAAGTCGCGGACCTCTTCCTGGAGGCCTGGCCACCACCCTGCCTTTTCCACCCGTTGCCAGGTAGATTCCGGCCCAGGGTGTCCCGCACCTGGACCCTCATGGACCAGCTGAAGGAATTCCCTCCGGTGTTGTGGCAGCACTACCCATTTGTCCCCTTTAAACAACATGCCTTCCCGCACAGCAATATCTGCAGCACTGTACGGGCCCTCAGCCTTTTCCCCCTTTTTGATAGCAGCCAAGGCAGCCTTCAGGATCGGATCCTGCATCTGGACTACTTTAAAATCCGGGGCCGCAGCCGCCCCTACGCTCCCTTGTGTCCCTTGCTTGCTTCTTGCTGCTGCTATCCTGCCTGCCTCATATGGGTCCCATGGGCGACCTGCACGAGCACCTTCCCTTGCCAGCAGGTCTGCCTGCTGGTTACCTTCCCCCCGTGGCTCAGTTTTGGAGTGGGCCTTTACCTTATGGATATATACATCCCCGGTTTCTCCCACTGCAGCCACGATCTTTTCTAGCAGGGGTTTGGTCACAAGGGGCTTCCCATCCGCAGAGGTGTACCCCTGGCGTGACCAAATCGCCAGATACTCTGTACACGAATTGCAAGTGAACATGCTGTCCGAGCAAATCGTGTATGGGGTAGGGAATTCCTCAGGGTGTGTGACCACATACATCACCGCCGAGAGTTCCGCCTGCTGGGCGCTCAGGGTGCATGGGAGTTTAAGAGCCAAGGCAATCCCTGCCTTGGGATCCCAAACTCCACAGCCCGTGAGTCTTGTACCCGCAGACACTGAACTGGAACCATCTACGTGGATCTCGCGGCCTGTGGGATGTATCCCTGCCCGAAATCCAAAGTTGATGTCCCATACCCCCTCCACAGAGCATCTATGCGGCTGCCCTGGATAGATTAAATTTGCTGCGAGCCTGGGCTCGCAGAGGCCCTTGACTTTTAATGCCATTTGGGAGAGGAGGAGGGTCCAGCGAGTGATTCTAGCACTGCTCACTATCCCGTCCTTAATCCTCCCGTGCAACAGCATCTGCATCGGGATATGTTGGGTGAGGAGTGCAATTGGGGATATTCCGGTAAAGATCTGAGCTCTCTTTACTGCCCAGTGGGTGGCAAGCAAGTGCCTCTCACAATTGGAGTATCCCTTTTTCTACCTCCGTGAGGACCCTGGAGGAGTACACCACTGGTCTTAGTTGGCCATTTCGCTCCTGGAGCAACACTACACTTAAGCTGTCACCACTGGCTGCCACCTCCAGGAAGAATTCCTCCCCCCCATCAATTGCCCCGAGGGCTGGTGCTACCTGCAGGTCTCTCTTCAGACGGACAAATGCTGCCTCACAGCCCTCGTCCCATTCCCACTCGACCCCCTTATGTAGGAGTCTGAGCAGAGGGGCGGCAGTGGCTGCATAGTCCTCGATGAAGTCACTACAGTTGCCAGTGATTCCCAGGAAAGACCTTATCCCCGACTCATTTGTCGGGGCAGGGAGTTCCTGCACTGCCTTTCTTCTAGCCTCATCAATGGCCCTTTCTCCTGCCCTTATCGTCAGGCCCAGGAATTTTACTTCCCCTAGATCTATCTGGGCTTTCTTGGGATTAACTTTAAAACCCCCTTCCTTTAGTAAGACCAGCAGTTCAGCCAGCAGTGGACCGTGTTCCTCACTGCTGTCTGTGAACAACAACAGATCGTCCACATACTGGACCAGCTGGTGTGGTTGGCTGAAGCCTTTTAAGCAGTTTGCCATGCATTGGTGAAAAATGCTGGGACTATTATGAAAGCCCTGTGGGAGGCAGCTCCATGTATACTGCTGTTCCCGGAAGGTGAAGGCAAACTTGTACTGGTCTTCCCTCCGTACAGGGATAGACCAGAACCTGTTGGATATGTCCAACACTGTGAACGTGGTTGCGGATGCAGGGATTTCCCCTATCAGATCCGCAACCGCCGCTACTGTGGGAGCACAAGCTGGGATGTTTTTATTGAGCACCCTATAATCCACCGTAGCCCTCCAAGAATTGTCTGGTTTCCTAAGCGGGGAGTTGACATGGGTAGCTATGGGTCTCAAAACACCCTGCTCGACAGCGAGCTTAAAGCTGTCTCCAAATCTGCTTCTGCCTCTCGGGGAAAGCCATACTGCTTTTGCGGGCGGGACATGGGATCCCCATCTATTCTAACCTCCACTCCTGTGACTCTCCCACAGTCGTGTTTATCGATGGCAAATGCTACAAGATTTGTTTGCACATAGGCCCGGTACTCTGCCGAGGTGTTACTGACCAGAACCTCCAGGTTGTAACCCCCTTTTGTCTTCACGGTACACAGAGTCCCGTTTCCCTGTTTCTTATCAATAACCATGACTTCTCCCTCTGCTCCCGTGCCCACTGTGCCCCACAGACAGTGATTCCTCAAGTCTACTAGGATCTGGCGAGCGATGATAAAATCAGCCCCCAAGATCCCATTTCCCACCTGCTCCCAGTTCATCAGGACGCACTTCCATTGTGTTTGGAGTGCTCCTAAATGAACTGCGAGCGGGACTGAGAAAAACCCAGCCTTCTCATTTCCTGTGAACCCAACTAGTTGATACGGCACCCCGTTTGATAGAGGTGAGGTTGCGGGGTCCTCCGAATGGACTATCGTGCTGGAAGCACCAGTGTCCAAAAGGTAAGTACCCAGTACACCCTCAACCTCCATGTTGACCCAGGGTCGTCCCCAGGGGTCGTATTCTAGTGGGCACAGGTATACAGGCTGGGTCTGGGCTAGTCACGGCCTCTGTACTGGCAGGATTGCTGGTGCTTCCCTGCCTGTTGCCATGGCTACCTTCCCAGTCCCCTCCAGCGCTGTCCTCACTGCAGCTACTATCTGGTCAAGGGATGGTGAGGAGCTCGCTCCACTTCCCCCACTCTGGGCGGCTCCTGAAGAACTTCTCCCCCCATATCTCTTTGCTGGGCTCCTGCAATCCCTTTTAAAATGCCCAGCTTTCCCGCACCCGTAGCACACTCCCTCCTTATCAATCGAGCGGCCACCCTCCTGGTGCCATTCCCTTTTGGGAATCGAGTTGGGTTTTACTTCATTTACCCGACCTTTGGAGGTTTTCTCCTCCTCCCCTCCTCCATTCCGTTGGACCAGTGCCAGTTGCCTGACCACTGCTTCCTCGGTGAGGTTGGGGTCCCGGGAATCGAACCACAGTTCTGCTCTGGCCTTGAGCCGGGGCAAGCAGTTTGCCACCAGCATTCTCAGCCAGCGGCCAGTCTGTACCGCGGAAAGATTCGCCCGGTCGAGGAGCTCCCCACAGGCTGCGTGGTATACCACCCACAGCCTGTCCGCAAATGCCTGCGGGGTTTCCCCTGCGAGCTGCCTTGTCCTTTCGACCCGTTCGAAAGGACTGCCGTCATCGAAGCCCATAGCCTCAAGGATGGCCCTCTGGACCTCAGTAAATGTACGCTGTCCCCTCCGGCATTCTGCCGGTAGGGCCTGGTATAATTTGCTGTCCAGAGAGAAGAGCAGCAGCTTGGCTGTCTCTTCCTCGTCGCACCCATTCATTTCCCCTGCCTGCATCACCTCCATGAAGTGGATAGACGGGTCCCCGCTGCGAGTGAGTTTGGCCAAATGGGCCACCATGGCCCTGAGTGATTGAACTCCATGGGGAATAATAAAGTCGCTCTCCAGCCACCTGTAATTACTCGGCCTATCCATTTCTCCCTTCTTAAATAAAGATACTACATTAGCAGTACTCCAATCCTCTGGCACCATGCCCAGATCCAAGGAGGACTGGAAAATGATGGTCAAGGCCTCTGCTATTTCCTCTTTTACTTTGCTCAACAGCCTGGGATGCATTTCATCCGGGCCTGGGGACTTATCCACTTTCAAAGCTGCTAAACCCCTTAACACTTCCTCTCTCACTATATTTATTTCACCCAGAATATCACACTCCTCCTCGATAGCAGTATCTGCATTGCCCCTTTACTTTTTGAAAACAGATGCAAAGTATTCGTTAAGAACCCTACCAACATCTTCTGCCTCCACACAAAGATTACCCTCATGGTCTCTAATAGGCCCTACCCTTTCTTTAGTTACCCTCTTACTCTTAATATATTTAAAGAACATCTTAGGGTTTTCCTTAATTTTACTGGACAAAGTGGCAAGTTGGATCCAAAATTGGCTTGGAGGAGGGAAGCAAAGGGTAATGATTGATGGATGTTTTGATGACTGTAAGGATGTTTCCAGTGGGGTTCCTCAGGGCTCAGTACTGGGTCCCTTGCTTTTTGTGGTGTATATCAACAATTTAGATTTGAACATAGAGAGTATGATTAAGAAGTTGGCACTAAAGTTGGCTATGTGGTTGATAATGAAGAGGAAAGTCATGGGCTGCAGGAGGATATCAATCTACTGGTCAGGTGGGCAGAGCAGTGGCAAATGGAATTTAATTCAGTGAAGTGTGATGAAAATATTCAAGGTGTAGCCTCAACAAGGCCCTGTACAACTGCAGTAAGACGTTCCTGCTCCTACACTCAAATCCTCTCGCCTGGACAGAGTGGGTAGTAAGGGTTTATTTCCATTCGTCTATTACAAAGGGGCATAGTTTTAAGGTGGATGGTGAAAGGTTTAGAGTTGGGGCCTTCTTATTGCAGAGGGTTGTGGGGATCTCGAACTCGCTGCCTGGAAGAGTGGTGGATGCAGAAACCCTCACCACTTTTAAGAGATGGTTGGATGGGCACTTAAAATGCAGTAACCTGCAGGGTTACAGACCTAGAGCTGGTAATTGGGATTAGACTGGATGACCTTTTGTTGGACGGCACAGATATAGAAACATAGAAACATAGAAAATAGATGCAGGAGTAGGCCACGTGGCCCTTCGAGCCTGCACCACCATTCAATATGATCATGACTGATCATGCAAATTTAGTACCCCATTCCTGCTTTCGCTCCATACCCCTTGATCCCTTTAGCTATGAGGGACACATCTAACTCCCTTTTGAATATATCTAATGAACTGGCCTCAACAACTTTCTGTGGTAGAGAATTCCACAGGTTCACAATTCTCTGAGTGAAGAAGTTTCTCCTCATCTCAGTCCTACATGGCTTCCCCCTTATCCTTAGACTGTGACCCTGGTTCTGGACTTCCCCAACATCGGGAACATTTTTCCTGCATCTAACCTGTCCAGTCCCGTCAGAATTTTATATGTTTCTATGAGATCCCCTCTCATTCTTCTAAACTCCAGGCCCAGTCGATCCAGTCTCTCCGCATATGTCAGTCCTGCCATCCCGGGAATCAGTCTGGTAAACCTTCGCTGCGCTCCCTCAATAGCAAGAACGTCCTTCCTCAAATTAGGAGACCAAAACTGTACACAATATTCAAGGTGTGGCCTCACCAAGGCCCTGTACAACTGCAGTAAGACCTTCCTGCTCATATACTCAAATCCTCTCGCTATGAAGGCCAACATGCCATTTGCTTTCTTCACCGCCTGCTGTACCTGCATGCCAACTTTGAATGACTGATGTACCATGAAACCCAGATCTCATTGCACCTCCCCTTTTCCTAATCTGTCACCATTCAGATAATATTCTACCTTCCTGTTTCTGCCACCAAAGTGGATAGCCTCACATTTATCCACATTATACTGCATCTGCCATGCATTTGTCCACTCACCTAACCTGTCTAAGTCACCCTGCAGCCTCTTAGCATCCTCCTCACAGCTCACACCACCACCCAGCTTAGTGTCATCTGCAAACTTGGAGATATTACATTCAATTCCTTCGTCTAAATCATTAATGTATTTTGTAAATAGCTGGCGTACCTGCATTGAACCTTGTGATATCCGACTAGTCACTGTCTGCCGTTCTGAAAAGGACTCGTTTATTCCTACTGTTTGCTTCCTGTCTGCCAACTAGTTCTCCATCCACGTCAATACATTAGCCCCAATACTATGTGCTTTTATTTTGCACGCTAATCTCTTGTATGGGACCTTGTCAAAAGCCTGTTGAAAGTCCAAATACACCACAACCACTGGTTCTCCGTTGTCCACTCTACTAGTTACATCTTCAAAAAATTCTCGAAGATTTGTCAAGCATGATTTCCTTTTCATAAATCCATGCTAACTTGGACTGATCTGTCACTGCTTTCCAAATGCGCTGCTATTACATCGTTAATAATTGTTTCCAACATTTTCCCCACTACCAATGTCCAGCTAACTGGTCTATAATTTCCTGTTTTCTCTCACCCTCCTTTTTTAAAAAGTGGGGTTACATTAGCTATCATCCAATCCATAGGAACAGATCCAGAGTCTATAGAATGTTGGAAAGTCATCACCAATGCATCCACTATTTCTCGGGCCACTTCCTTAAGTACTCTGAGATGCAGATTATCAGGCCCTGTGGATTTATCGGCCTTCAATCCCATCAATTTCTCTAACTCAATTTCCTGACGAATAAGGATTTCCTTCAGTTCCTCCTTCTCGCTAGACCCTCGGTCCTCTAGTATTTCCGGAAAGCTATTTGTGTCTTCCTTCGTGAAGACAGAACCAAAGTATTTGTTCAATTGGTCTGCCATTTCTTTGTTCCCCATTATAAATTCACCTAATTCTGACTGCAAGGGACCTACATTTGTCTTCACTAATCTTTTTCACTTCACATAGAAGTCTTTGCAGTCAGTTTTTATGTTCCCTGCAAGCTTACTCTCATATTCTATTTTCCCCCTCCTAATTAAAGCCTTTGTCCTCCTCTGCTGAATTCTAAATTTCTCCCAGTCCTCAGGTTTGCTGCTTTTTCTGGCCAATTTATATGCCTCTTCCTTGGATTTAACACTATCTCTAATTTCCCTTGTTAGCCACGGTTGAGCCACCTTCCCCGTTTTGTTTTTACGCCAGACAGGGATGTACAATTGTTGAAGTTCATCCATGTGATCTTTAAATGTCTGCCATTGCCTATCCACCGTCAACCCTTTGAGTATCATTCGCCAGTTTATCCTAGCCAATTCACGTCTCATACCATCGAAGTGAGCTTTCTTTAAGTTCAGGACCCTAGTCTCTGAATTAACTGTGTCATTCTCCATCTTAATGAAGAATTCTACCATATTATGGTCACTCTTCTCCAAGGTGCCTTGCACAACAAGATTGCTAACTAATCCTCTCTCTGATTTAGATGAAGGAATTGAATGCAATATTTCCAAGTTTGAAGATGACACTAAGCTGGGTGGTGGTGTGAGCTGTGAGGAGGGTGCTAAGTGGCTTCAGGGTTACTTGGTCAGGTTAGATGAGTAGGCAAATGCAAGGCAGATGCAGTATAAATGTGAGGTTATCCACTTTGGTGGCAGAAACAGGAAGACAGAATATTATCTGAATGGTGACAGATTAGAAAAAGGGGAGGTGCAACGAGACCTGGGTGTCATGGTACATCAGTCATTGAAGGTTGGCATACAGGCACAGCAGGCGGTGAAGAAGGCAAATGGCATGTTGGCCTTCATAGCGAGAGGATTTGAGAAAAGGAGCAGAGAGGTCTTACTGCAGTTGTACAGAGCCTTGCTGAGGCCACACCTGGAATATTGTGTTCAGTTTTGGTCTCCTAATCTGAGGAAGGACGTTCTTGCTATTGAGGGAGTACAGCAAATGTTCACCAGACTGATTCCCGGGATGGCAGGGCTGACATATGAGGAGAAACTTGATCAACTGGGCTTGTATCCACTGGAGTTTAGAAGAATGAGAGGGTATCTCATAGAAACATATAAAATTCTGATGGGATTGGACAGGTTAGAGGCAGGAAGAATGTTCCTCTTGCTGGGAAGTTCCAGAACCAGGCGTCACAGCCTAAGAATAAGGGGTAAGCCATTTAGGATCGAGATGAGGAGAAACTTCTTCACTCAGAGAGTTGTTAACCTGTGGAATTCTCTACCGCAGAAAGTTGTTGAGACCAGTTTGTTAGATATATTCAAAAGGGAGTTAAATATGGCTCTTACGGCCAAAGGGATCAAGAGATATGGAGAGAAAGCAAGAAAGGAGTACTGAGGTTGAATGATCAACCATGATCTATTGAAGGCAGTGCAGGCTCGAAGGGGCAAATGGCCTGCTCCTGCACCTAATTTCTATGTTTCTATGTTTCTATTACACAACACCCAGTCTAGGATGGCCAGCTCTCTAGTTGGTTCCTCGACATATTGGTCTCGAAAACCATCCCTTATACACTCCAGGAAATCCTCCTCCACCGTATTGCTACCAGTTTGGTTAGCCCAATCTATATATAGATTAAAGTCACCCATGATAACTGCTGTACCTTTATTGCACGCATCCTTAATTTCCTGTTTGATGCCATCCCCAACCTCACTACTATTGTTTGGTGGTCTGTGCACAACACCACAACACAATAAAGGTAAGTACTGCAGGGAATAGAATACGGCCTGGGTGATCTCCTGGACTCGTTTCGATCTCCTGGATGGGTTGGAGAGGAATTTTCCCAGATTTTTTCTTCCTTACTGGCCTGGATTGTTATCTGGTTTTTGCGTCTCCCAGGAGATCACATGGCTCTGTTTGGGGTGGAGTGTAGAATTTTTCAATATAAGGGGTGTCGCAGTTGTGTGAGGCGGACTGGTTGGGCTGGGTGCTCTTTGCCTTTCCGTCATTGTTCATAGGTTTATATGTAACGTTAAGACTGCTGACCGGAGGCCGTGCGGCTCTTTGTCGGCCGGCGCGGACACGATGGGCCGAAATGGCCTCCTTCTGTGCTGTAAATTTCTATGTTTCTATGTATAGATGCATTTAAGGGGCGCCTAGACAAGCATATGAGTGAGAAGGGAATAGTGAGCAATGCTGATAGAGTTAGATGAGGAAGAATGGGAGGAGGCTTGAGTGGAGCATACATGCCGGCATAGACTGGTTGGACTGATAGGCCTGTTTCTGTGCTGTATATTCCCAGATTTTTCTCGCTAAATTGGTCTGGGTTTTTATCTTGTTTTTGCCCCGCCCAGGAGATCACATGGCTCCAGTTGGGATGGAGTGTAGATGTTTTTAGGGGTGTTGCAGTGATGTGGGGCAGACTGGCTGGGCTGGGTGCTCTTTGCCTTTCCGTTATTGTTCATGGGTTTGTATGTAACCTTTAGGGCTGCTGACCGAGGACCGTGCGGCTCTTTGTCAGTCGGCGCGGACACGATGGGCCGAAATGGCTTCCGTCTGCGGTGTAAATTTCTATGCTTCTATCTTTCTAAATTCTCCTCCTTTAAGACCCTCCTTAAAATGTACCTCTTTGACCAAGCTTTTGGTCATCTGTCCTAATATCTTCTTATTCGGCTCAGTGTGAAATTTATGTTTGTTAATCACTCCTGCGAAACACCTTAGGATGTTTTACTACTTTAAATGCACTATATAAATGCAAGTTATTATTGTTGTTGCTAGCCATATCTCCCACTCTCTCAGCAAGAGCTAGTCCTCACAGTCGGCAGGTCTCTCACAGCCATATTTCTTGAAAAAAGACAAGTACTCAGTTTATCGGAGACAGGCAACGGTGTGCTTCAGAGCTCGGCAACGCCGGTTTATACAGCCAGACCCAGGCAAGGAGCTTTGGGCTAGAAATTGCATTTCATCCTGTTCGAGGCGTTCGCGTTTCAGGGAGCGCAAAAGTGTCAGCAGGCGAAAAATAGTTTTTGCTCCCAGGAACTTCCACTTTCGCGCTCCAAGAGGGAAGTGATGAGCTAAATCAAGCGCTATCACTTCGCTTACAGCGCTAAAGTGAGTGATTGGGACAGTATCGGCTGGGCGCTGAACAATATTCCGTGCAACGCTGCCGTCGTTGGAGGTTCCTTCCCTCGCTTAAAGGGAAGGGTTCATGTTGGTTTGCTTCAATCCTCATGCCTGTCTCTGTGGGGTCACCGCACCTGTGCTGTGTTCCTAGCAGCCCCAAGCACTCTGCGAGTGCAGGGCTGAGGAATTGCGGTGTCAAAACAAATGAGGAGGCACCAGACTGGGGAGAGAAATAAACGTTGCCCCAGCTGACCACTATCACCTTTAAATATCGCTCCCCAAGCGGCCGGCCGAGGTGACAATATCTCCTGCAGCTGCCGTTGTTGACGCCCAGCGGTGCTGCAGGGGGCGGGAGCGAATTTCACATACGGGGCGGTAACGGGGCGCTGCGCACCGGATGGCGTCACGATCTACAGTGTGCAGGAGAGCTAGGCAGTAAGTGTTAGCGTCAACGCAAACTTTTTGGGAAGTTCGCGGGTGTCTGTGATTCCGCGACATCCGGTTGGTGATCCCTTAGCGTCCCGTTACCGCCCCGTCATGCAAGCGCCAACGGGAGATGCAAACCAAGCTAATTTCTCCCCCTTTGCACCACATATGCAGCTGGGTCCATCGCACGCAGGTCTTTTCCAGGCAATGCAATCCAACTGTAAGGGAGGACGAAAACCCCCTAATTTTACCCAGAAGGAAAAAGGCTGTGGGATCAGTCTGGGCTGTGAATTGAAACCGATACAGTTTGACCTTGGCAGAGCAGTGATTGGACGGGGGAGGACACTGGAGGGCCAATGGTGGGACAGAATCAGCCCGAAGCATGGGGCTTTCAAGCCAATGGGAGAGCACTTGCTCGAAAACTGTGGGACTGACTCACAGCCATTATCGGGCTATTGTCTTCCCCATGTTTACACTATGGAAGGAAATTATGCAGACCTTCAGAAAACTAGGGAACCCAAAACAAACCAAGGGCCTACACAATGGCTACAGGAGGCCAACCAAATTAACACCTACTCAAACCTTGAGTAGATTAACATCAGTGGAAAAAACCCGCAATAATCTAAAATTGCTGCATTTTTCAAAATCACAAAACCCACCAATGGGAAGAATCGATTTCAGCAAGAGAGGCGGACTGAATAATCTGGCTATAAAAAGGGGTTTCTGACGTAGTGTGTGTGTGGTTCCCTGCTCTCGTGATCCAACAACCAGCAAGATTCTCGGCACTGAAGGAAAACCAGTGTCCGAAGACACCGAAGATAGAAGAAACAAACCACCAGACTGCAGAAAGGCACAGTAGTGAGTATAACCTCTGGTCTCCGGAACTCCCAATTCAGTTAGGCCAGGAAAGGTGGGAGGTTGGACATTGTACTGCTAAACTTGTGCAAAGATTTTTGTTGTGTCCGTTTAGTGGGATTTAGGGGGATTGTTTTGTTGGTGTATTGCTGTTTGTTGAGATACACCTTGTCAAATAAATTGGAAGCCTAAAGTTCCTCTTGGAATCACCTTGTCTCAGTTCTATTGTATTACATCTCCTGATCGTGAGTCTTATGTCAGAACAGTGTAAGGGAAGCTAGGAGCGCCTTGAAAACGCTCAACTGTGTGTCACAGGCTAGGGAAGAAGGGGTTAGGAGTGTTTGACACTCACAGGTGCCTCACAGGCTAGGCATAAGCTGTGGGGACGCACGAGTCTCAAAACCCCCTTCATAAGCTGTGGACACAGTCTCTCCAGGGGTGCTCTTGCAACACTCAGGGTACCTCACAGGCCAGGCATAAGCTGTGAGGGCAGAAACTCAGAGAGAGACACCCAAGGCACAACAACACTCCCTGAGAACCCCTTACACCACACAGTGGAACAAAAGTCTTACACGGAGACTGAAGTTTCACACAGACAGCCATGTCTCACAGTCAGATCCCATCCAGTTATCCTGATGCCCCAGACAATCAAATATACACTTATCGTCTTTCCGATGAGATATTAAACCGAGGCCCCGTCTACCTTCTCAGGTGGACATAAAATATCCCACGGCCACTCATTCGAAGAGGAGTAGGGGAGTTCTCCTAGGCAATATTTATCCCTCAACCAACATGGCCCTTCACAGGTACAAAGGGCCAAATGGCCTCCTTCTGTGCCGGATCATTCTATGATGCTACGAACATCAGTAAAACAGATTATCTGGTCATTATCACATTGCTGTTTGTGGGAGCTTGCTGTGCGCAAATTGGCTGCCGCATTTTCTACATTACAACATTGACTACACTCCAAAAGTTCTTCATTGGCTGTAAAGCACTTTGGGACCTCCTGAGGTCACGAAAGGCGCTATATAAATGCAAGTTCTTTCTTTCTTCTATTTTAGTCCCTCATGTTAACTGTGATTGACAAGCCCCAGGTGGAAACAACAGTTTCTTCCATTGATGTTACAATTGTAAAGCTGACTGTGTATTGTCAGGGCAAGTCCAGCATTGACTATCAAACAGCAGTCACCTTGCTCAACCCGATACACCAAAAATAGTTATTTTCCACTCTTAATACAAGAGATGTCATTTTTCCCACGGGAATGCTCTCTCCCTGTCACATTAGAAGTCTGCGTTTTCTGCAGTGAAACAAAGAAAGTGTCTGTGGAGAAAATGACATGGTTAAGTTAACATTTCAGATCAATGACCTTTCGCCAGAACTGAATGATGTTACAGAGCTACAGTACATAAGAAGGAACTGAGGAGGGTACCAGAGCAAGGGAAAAGGACAAAGAAAATACAAGAGCTGGCTGGGTAAATGTTCTGAGGGATAGGTTGACTACATAGGAACATAAGAAATAGGAGCAGGAGTAGGTCATACGGCCCCTCGAGCCTGCTCTGCTATTCAATCAAATCTTGGCTGATCTTCGACCTCAACTCCACTTTCCCGCCCGATCCCCATATCCCATGAATCCCTTGGAGTCCAAAAAAATGTATCGATCTCAGCCTTGAATATACTATATGACTCAGCATCCACAGCCATCTAAAGATTCACCACCCTCTGAGTGAAGAAATTTCTCCTCATCTCAATCCTAAATGGCCGATCCCTTATCCTGAGATTGTGCCCCCTAGTTCTAGACTCTCCAGCCAAGGGGAAACATCCTCTCATCTTCGACCCTATCAATCCCCTTCAGAATCTTGTATGTTTCATTGAGATCACTTCTCATTCTTCTAAACTCCAGAGAGTATAGGCCCATTCTACTCAATCTCTCCTCATAACTACTTGAACATAAGAACATCTGGACCCTCGAGCCTGCTCCGCCATTCAATAAGATCATGGCTAATCAGATCTTGGCCTCAACTCCATTTCCCTGCCCACTCCCCATAACCCTTCACTCACTTATCTCTCAAAAATATGTCTATCTCTGCTTAAATATATTCCGTGATCGATCCTACCTCCATAGCTCTCTGGGGTAGAGAATTCCAAAGACTCACGACCCTCTGAGAGAAGAAATTACTCCTCAATTCTGTTTTAAATGGGCGACCCCTTATTCTGAGACCATGCCCTCTAGTTCTAGATTTATCCATGAGAGGAACCATATTCTTTGCATCTATCCTGTCAATCTCCCCCAGAATCTTGTACGCTTCAATAAGATCACCTCTCAGTTTTCTAAACTCCAATGAGTATGGGCTCAACCTGTTCAGCCTTTCTTCATATGACAACCCCTTCATCTCAGGAATCAAACTCGAGAACCTTCTCTGAACTGCCAACAATGCAAATACATCCTTCCTTAAATAAGGAGACCAAAACTGTACACAGTACTCTAGGTGTGGTCTCACCAATGCCCTGTACAGTTGTAGCAGGACTTCCTTATTTTTATACTCTATCCCCCTTTCAATAAAGGCCAACATTCCATTTGCCTTCCTAATTACCTGCTGTACCTGCACGCGAACCTTTTGAGTTTAATGTACAAGGACCCCCCAGGTCCCTCTGTACCGGAGCATTCTGTAATCTCTCCCCATTTAAATAATAACTTGCTTTTTTATTTTTCTTACCAAGGTGGATAACATCACATTTTCCCAGATCACACTCCAGCCACCAAATTTTTGCCCACTCATTTAGCCCACCCACATCCCTCCACAGATTCCCTGCGTCCTCCACATAACTTGCTTTCCCACCCATCTTTGTATCATCAGCAAACCCGGCAGTACCACACTCGGACCTCTCATCCAAGCCATCAATACAGACTGCAAATAATAGAGGCCCCAGCACTGATCCCTGTGGCACCCAACCAGTCACAGCACGCCAACCCAAAAATGAGCCATCTAGCCCGACTCTCTGTTTTCTATTAGCCAGCCAATCCTCCACCCATGTCAATACACCACCCTCAACATTCTGTCCTTTCCAGCAACCCCGCCATGTGGCACCCTATCGAATGCCTTCTGGAAATACAAATACACCACATCAACTGGTACCCCTTCATCCACCCTGCTCACCACATCCTCAAATAACTTCAGCAAATTTGTCAAACATGATTTCCCTTTCATAAAACCACACCGACTCTTCTTGATTGCATTATGATTTTCTAAATGTCCTGCTACTACTTCCTTAATAATTGACTCCAGCATTTTCCCAACAACAGATGTCAGGCTAACTGGTCTATAGTTTCCTGCTTTCTGTCTCCCTCCTTTCTTAAATAGCGGCATTACATTTGCGGTTTTCCAATTCACTGGGACCGCCCCAGAATCCAAAGAATTTTGGTAGATTACAACCAATGCATCCACTGCAGTTTGTGAGGCTAAATATTCTTTGAAGTTCGGCCTATCAATCTATCAAACGAGTGGACAAGAAAGAGCTTGCATTTATCATCATCATCATAGGCAGTCCCTTGAAATCGAGGAAGACTTGCTTCCACTCTAACAGTGAGTGCTCAGGTGGCTGTAAAATCCAATATGGGAATTACAGTCTCTGTCACAGGTGGGGCAGACAGTGGTTGGAGGAAAGGGTGGGTGGGGAGTCTGGTTTGCCACACGCTCCTTCTGCTGCCTGCGCTTGCTTTCTGCACGCTCTCAGCGACGAGACTCGAGGTGCTCAGCACCCTTCCGGATGCTCTTCCACCACTTAGGATGGTCTTTGGCCAGGGACTCCCAGGTGCTGGTGGGGATGTTGCACTTTATCAAGAAGGCTTTGAGGGTGTCCTTTAAAGTTTCCTCTGCCCACCTGGGGCTCGCTTGCCGTGTAGGAGTTCCGAGTAGAGCGCTTGCTTTGGGAGTCTTGTGTCGGGCATGCGGATGAAGTGGCCCGCCCAACGGAGCTGGTCGAGTGTGGTCAGTGCTTCGATGCTGGGGATGTTGGCCTGATCGAGAACACTGACATTGGTGCGTCTGTCCTCCCAGGGGATTTGCAGGATCTTGCGGAAGCAGCATTGGTGGTGTTTCTCCAGCGATGGATGCTATTGTAGTATCACACACTCCCAGACATCTGTTATTCCCTTCATCGCTTGAGAGAAACTTTATGGGCCAGCATTTGCGCTTTGGGTGGAATCGGCAATCCAGGTGTGAATTGCAATCAAAACTTTGCTCGTTTTCAGCCGTGAAGTTATGGTTCAAGTTTCCACTCAACCTCATTTGCATATTCACAAACATAAAATCTTCCATTTACCAGCGTTTTAGAACATAATGGTTTCTTTCCCTAGCATTTCAGTGTATTGCTTGATTTATTTGCTAGCGATTACCTGGTGCAGTTTTATTAATACAGCTGAAAATCGGTTTATCACCAAAAATAAGCATTTTTAATAAAGAATGGTGAACACATAATTGAGGTGTATAAAAGTATGAGGGGGCTTAGATAGAGTGGATAGGAAGGACCTATTTCCCTTAGCAGAGGGGTCAATAAGCAGGGGGTGGACTAGATTTAAAATAATTGGGAGGTTTAGAGGGGATTTGAGGAGAACTTTTTTCACCCAGAGGGTGGTGGGGGTCTGGAACTCACTGCCTGAAAGGGTGGTAGAGGTAGAAACCCTCACCACATTTAAAAAGTAGTTGGATGCGCACTTGAAGTGTCGTAACCTGCAGGGCTACGGACCAAGAGCTTGACAGTGGGATTAGGCTAGATAGCTCTTTGTCGGCCGGCATGGACACGGTGGGCTGAATGGCCTCCTTCTATGCCGTAAATTTCTATGATTCTTCTATTACACCACCTGTGATTTCACCCGATTTAAAATCACTGAAAAGGACTTAAAAAGTTACGCAGGAACCATTGAATAATTTCATTGGTGTACAGTACTCAGTTTCTTAGCAAATTCAATATTGTTTAATATTTAAAAGCTTTTAAAACATGCCTGTTAGTGCCCTTGCGCCTTAGAAACAGCTTAATTTTAGGATACTCAGCGAGGCCCATGATCCAGTGCCATTTGCAGGAAATCGCCATGGTGATTAATTCAATCGGGGGGGGGGGGGGAAGTGGGGGCAATTTGTGGGCGGGGCCGGCTTCTAGCACAATATTTTTTTAAACGACTGAAAAAGGTCACAGGAACTCGATTTGCACTGGACGTAACTTGCGCTTGAAATTCCGCAACCTTTTGCCCAGTTTTGGGCGGATTGCGCCTAAGAAAAAAAACACTGCCACTTCAACCTTGTTTAAACCTTGTTTCATTCATTGCAACACGATTTTTATTGGTCAATACAATATAGTAATGGGTTCAAGTACCACTCCAGGGACTTGCCCACATAAATCCAGGCTGTCACTCCCAGTGCAGTGCTGAGTGAGCGCCGCACTGACGGAGGAGCCGTCTTTCGGATGAGACGTTAAACCGAGGCCCCGTCTGCTCTCTCGGGTGGACGTAAAAGATCCCACGGCACTATTTCGAAGAAGAGCAGGGGTGTTATCCCCGGTGTCCTGGGGCCAATATTTATCCCTCAATCAACATCACGAAAAAAAGGTTATCTGGTTATTATCACATTGCTGTTTGTGGGAGCTTGCTGTGCGCAAATTGGCTGCTGCGTTTCCCACATTACAACAGTGACTACATTCCAAAAGTACTTAATTGGCTGTAAACTGCTTTGAGATATCCGGTGGTCGTGAAAGGCGCTATATAAATGTAAGTCCTTCCTTCCTTCCTTCCTTCCTTCCTTCCTCTCTTTCACCTTAACTACTGGAATTCCCCTACATGGTAAAAGACCTAGTAAAGTATCATCGGCCTCAACTTCTTGTAGTGTAAGTGAGTCTACATTGTTGGAGTGTTTATATTCTAGACTTGATGTTGTTTCGTTACAGTGCTTTTCTTTGAGTGGCGCATAAGACAATTCGTATCGAAAGCATACTGACTTTACTGCTGATGAAATGCTTTTTCCACTTGAATTCGTAAGCCTTTTTCCCTCTTAATCAATTTGGTAACAAAGTGGCTTCAGGAAGTCACTGGAACGAAATGAAATATAGTGGCTTTGCCACTGGTAGAAGTGAGGCAGAGAGAGACAGAACTGATGACTATGGTATCACATAAATTATAATACAGAGCAGAACCACAATGGCTGTCATGGGTACTTCCCTCTTGCCTTTGTCAGTGGCACTCATCTTGAGCATTTTGCAAGTCATGCAGGCGAGAACATTAGTACTGCATCTTTACTGCACTATTACACTGACAGACTAACCTATATGTCTCGGCTGACTAAGCAGTGTATTTTGCAAAGTTATAGCTTTTTCTTTCAATTGCTTCTGATCTGAAATCTGTATTTGAAGCAGTTTAAGATTATGCGGGCATTTGTGGGGATGTGCATTATATATGAAAGCAAAATACTGAAGATGCTGGAAGCTGAAATAAAAGCAGAAAATGCTGGAAATCTCCACGGGTCAGGCAGAATCTGTGGAGCGAGGAACAGGGTTAATGTTTCGGGTCTGTGACCCTTTGTCAGAACTGAAAAAGTTCGAGCTGTAACAGGTTCTTGAGGAAGTGCAGGGGCAGGGAAAGCGGGAGGGGAGGAAAGAACAAAAGGGAAGGTCAGTGATAGGGTGGAAGGCAGGAGAGATTCGAGAGACAAAAGGGATGATGGGCAAAAATGAGATGGTAATGGGCCAAGTTAGGAAACAAAAGATAAGTCTAGATGCGGTAGGAATGGCAGAATAAATATGAGCTGCCGTGGGAAAGAGAAAAACAAGGGGTGCGGGGTTGTGAAAAAACATAGAAACATAGAAATTTACAGCGAAGAAGGAGGCCATTTCGGCCCACCGTGTCCGCGCCGGCCAACAAAGAGCCGCACGGCCCTTGGTCAGCAGCCCTGAAGGTTACATATAAACCTATGAACAATGGCGGAAAGGCAAAGAGCACCCAGCCCAACCAGTCCACCCCACACAACTGCGACACCCCTTATACTGAAACATTCTGCACTACACCCCAACCGGAGCCATGTGATCTCCTGGGAGAGTTAAAAACCAGATAAAAATCCAGGCCAATTTAGGGAGAAAAAATCTGGGAAAATTCCTCTCCGACACATCCAGGCGATCGAAACTAGTCCAGGAGATCACCCTGGCCGTATTCTATTCCCTGCAGTACTTACCATTATATCTGCGCCGTCCAACAAAAGGTCATCCAGTCTAATCTCAATTACCAGATCTGGGTCCATAACCCTGCAGGTTACTGCACTTTAAGTGCCCATCCAACCATCTCTTTTCACCCACCACTCTTCCAGGCAACAAGTTCCAGATCCCCACAACGCTCTGCGGAAAGAAGCCCCTCCCTCAAATCAGTCTCGACGCCTTCCACCAACCATCTTAAAACTATGCCCCTTCGTTATTGACCCCTCCATCAATGGAAATAGACTCTTACTATCCACTATGTCCAGGCCCCTCAATAGTTTGTACACCTCAATGTGGTCTCCTCTCAACCTCCTCTGTTCCAATGAGAACAAACCCAGCCTATCCAATCTGTCCTCATAACTAAGATTCTCCATTTCAGGCAGCATCTTAGTAAATCTCCTCTGCACCCTCTCTAGTACAATCTCATCCTTTTTATAATAAGGTGACCAGAACTGCACTCAGTACTCCAGCTGTGGCCTAACCAAAGTATTATACAATTTAAGCATAACCTCCCTGCTCTTATATTCTATGCCTCAGCCAATAAAGTCAAGCATTCCGTATGCCTTCTTAACCACCTTATCCACCTGGCCTGTTACTTTCAGGGATCTGTGGACAAGCACTCCAAGGTCCCTTTGTTGATCTACACTATTAAGTGGCCTACTGCCTAATGTGTATACCCTTTCCTTATTAGCCCTCCCAAAGTGCATCACCTCACACTTCTCTGAATTAAATTCCGTTTGCCACTGCTCTGCCCACCTGACCAGTAGCTTGATATCTCCTGCAGCCCATGACTTTCCTCTTCATTATCAACCACACAGCCAATTTTAGTGTTGTCTGCAAACTTCTTAATCATACTCCCTATATTCAAATCTAAATCATTGATATATATCAGAAAAAGCAAGGGACCCAGTACTGAGCCCTGCGGAACCCCACTGGAAACATCCTTCCAGTCACAAAAACATCCATCAATCATTACCCTTTGCTTCTTACCTCCGAGCCAATTTTGGATCCAACTTGCCACTTTGCCCTGTATCCTATGGGCTTTAACCTTCATGACCAGTCTACCTTGTGGGACCTTATCAAAAGCCTTGCTAAAGTCCATATATATTACATCGTACGCACTACCCTCATCGACCCTCTTGGTTACCTCCTCAAAAAATTCAATCAGGTTAGTCAGACACGATCTTTCCTTAACAAATCCGTGTTGACTGTCCCTAATTAATCCTTGCCTTTCGAAATGCAGATTTATCCTGTCATTCAGGATTTTTTCCAAAAAGGGAGGAAAGGGGAAACATTATGGGCAATTTCAGACCATAACCTCTGCCCATATATTTTTGTTCCTTCCCTCCATTTTTTTCACAAACCCACCTTTTTTTTCTCTTCCCATGGCAGCTGGTGATGATTCTGCCATTCACACCGCGTCTTGACTCATATTTTGTTTCCTAACTTGTCCCATTACCATCTCATTTTTGCCCATCATCCCTTTTGTCTCTCTAATCTCTCCTGCCTTCCACCCTATCACTGACCTTCCCTTTAGTTCTTGCCTCCCTTTCGCTGCCCATGCACTTCCTTAAGAACTTGTTCCATTTCAAACTTTTCTAGTTCTGACGAAGGGTCACAGACCCGAAACGTTGACTCGGTCTCTCTCCACAGATGCTGCCTGACCTGTTGAGATTTCTAGCATTTTTTTTTTTTGTTTGTTTTTATTGCATTTAATATGAAATGGCCAACTTTGTTGGATTTAACTGGTCTGCACAGATGGAACTAAAAAAATCAGCTTATTCCATGATTAAATCACGTCATCTCTGCTGCAGGAGACCTTTACATTTCAAACGAGGAAGAAGGAATTATTGAGATTTCATTTTTGGACGCATTCCACCATGCTGCTTTCAGGTGAGCTTTCAGAAAATGTACTGTTGTGATATCGTGCTGGGACTGAACCAAAGCACACACCAAGAGCTGTGCTGAACTGTTCCAATTACTTTAGCGGGGTGCTGCACATACGCATGTCATTTTCAATGGTGTTACCATTCTCACGATAAAAGATCCCTCAGCAGGGTTTTTCCTACTGTCCTGGCCGACAACAGGGCATTCATCTCAGTGGCCTGGCATGTCGCACTGCTCATATTAGCTGCTGTGTTTTCCCACATAACAATGTCCCGTCTTCAAAGGTAAGCTCTTTCATTCTTTATTTATTTCCTTTCTTTCTGTCCTGCTTTCTTTCTCTTTTTTCTTATCTTTCTTTCCTTTTTTCATTCATTTCTTTCATTTCCTTCCTTTCTTTCCTCTTTTCTTTCTCTCTCTCTTTCTCTCTTTCATTTCCTTCCTTTCTTTCCTCTTTTCTTTCTTTCTCTCTCTCTTTCTCTCTTTCTTTTCTTTCTCTCTTTCTCTCTTTCTTCCTTTCTTTCTCTCTCTCTTTCTTTTATTTTCTTTCTTTCTCTCTGTTTCTCTTTCTTTTTCTTTCTTTCTCTTTCTTTCCTTCTCTCTCTTTCTCTTTCTTTTCTCTCTCTCTTTCTCTTTCTTTCGCTCTCTCTCTCTTTCTTTCTGAAGATTCTGCCTGCGTATCCAAGGCCACTCACAAAGCTGAGGAAATAAACATAATAAACTGCTGCCAGTGCAGAGATTGTTACAGAGTGGGGCTGTTTGAAGGCACCTCACCAGTTCCAGCAAGTTAAAGTCAAAAGCAAAGCTCGGAGTTTCAGGAAAAGGGGTCAATGAGTGGAGTTGCCTGTGTCCTCAAGCTGTCAGTAAGTGTTCCCGAAGAGTCGAGCAAACCGATCTAATCTAATCTATCCGAAGGTCTGAAATTCTTAATAGGGAGAATAAGTTGGGCAAGGGACACATTATTCTGTCTGATTGCACCCGTATTTATGAGAAGTGTGCTGAAAGATCCAAATCTTCTCAATCTTCCCCCGATTCTAGGAAAATTGATTGTGTCCACAGACTGTGCTGAAACCCCAGCATTTCACCTATGTGGAAAAAAAAACCCTTCCCATTTGATTTCTGTCTTCATTTATAGATTACACTTTTGAAATAACTGGGGAAAAAAAAACATCCATTAGTTCTACCTTTTCCAATAAAAGGACGAGTGCATCTATCAAAATGTTAGATTGTTCCATTGGCAGATAGGACAAAAATGAAAGCAAGATGTTTCCAATCATCCTCCGTGCTCCAAACACATGATGTATTCTCAAAGGCTTTCTGCCAAGTTGGACCCGTGTGTCAATCAGCCCGTTGTTCAACTGCGAAAACCTGAATCCTTGTGCAGCCAGTTCAAGTGCGATGTGACGGACTGGATTTGTTGCTGCCTCGACATGTGGATTCTTGAAAGTCCTGGCTGTCTGGATTATTGCTGTGCACTTTAAAACAGCACGCAGATTCTTATTTGTGGCAAAATGGAATAATTCCACGGGTTGCTTAAAGACCCTCATTGAAAAGTATAAAATTCTTACAGGGCTCTACGGGTTAGATGCTTGGTGGATGTTTCCCCTGGCTGGGGAGACTAGAACCAGGGGTCACAGTCTCAGAATAAGGGGTCGGCCATTTAGGATTGAGATGAGGAGACGTTTTTTCACAGTGGGTGGTGAATCTTTGGAATTCTCTACCCCAAAGGGCTGTGGAGGCTCAGTCGTTGCGTATATTCAAGACAGAGATCAATCGCTTTTGGATATTAAGGGAATCAAGGGATATAGGAATAGTGCGGGGAAAGTGGAGTTGAGGTAGAAGATCAGCCATGATCTCAATGAATGGCGGAGCAGGCTCAAGGGGCCGAATGGCCTACTCCTGCTCCTGCTTCTTATGTTCTTATCCAACCTAGCTTCCATGCTTAAGATTTCCATCAACACCACTGAAACTTAACTATCTCTTTGTTCGAGTCTCTTGTGTCCATTTTTTGTCTGACAACGTTCCTTTTGAAGTGCCTTGGGGTGTTTTACTAAGCTAAAGGTGCTATCTATATAAGTGCAAATTGTTGTTGTTGCCCTGATCCACTTATAACTCTGTTGACAGCATGTAAATTTTAATGTCCACGGTCATAGCAATTCTTTAGCCCCACAGTATTTGCCAGTGTGCTAAGCAACGCCTCGATTTTAAAATTCTCATCCCTGTTTTCAAATCCCTCCATGGTCTCGTCCCGCCCAATCTCTGTAATCTCCTTCAGCCGCACAACCCGCCAAGATCTCTGCGCTCCTCTAATTCTGGCCTCTTGAGCATCCCCGATTTTAATCGCCCCGCCATTGGCAGCCGTGCCTTCAGCTGCCTGGGCCCTAAGCTCGAGGACTCACTCCCGAAACCTCTCTGCCTCTCTACCTCTCCTTCCTCCTTCAAGACGCGCCTTAAAACCTACCTCTTTGAGCAAGCTTTTGGTCATCTGTCCTGATATCTCCTTATGTGGCACGGTGTCAAATTTAGTTTTATAACGCTCCTGTGAAGCGCCTTGGGAAGTTTTACTATGTTAAAGGCGATATATAAATGCACTTTGTTGTTGTTGCATGCACCACTGGATGAATACATCTATCAACATTTACCTGCACGTCTGGTATTCTTAACAATCTTTTGTATTCTATCCATCACGGGAGTGTCACTGTGATGGAGTGCAAGGAAAAAATAGTCACCTAGTCTGTTGGGATTCAAGCGAATATTTCCATCAATCATGCAATGGCATTTCTTTTTTAAGAAAGTAGACAATAAAGCAAAGCTGCAATTAATGACCAGGGACTTTACACTCATTTTTAGTGTTGAGGGAATTTTTAGTAAAAGAAAATTGGGACAGAAATGAGTTTGGGCCTAAGTTCAGCCGTGCGTAAGCTGCCTATGCTCGAAGCAAAGAAAGGAACACTGGCATTTATATAGCGCCTTTCACAACCACCGGACATCTCAAAGCATTTTTGCAGCCAATGAAGTACTGTTGGTGTGTAGTCACTGTTGTAATGTAGGAAACGCGGCAGCCAATTTGCACACAGCAAGCTCCCACAAACAGCGGTGTGATAATGACCAGATAATCTGTTATGTTGATTGAGGGATAAATATTAGCCAGGACACTGGGGATAACTCCCCTGCTCTTCTTCAAAATAGTGCCATGGGATCTTTTATGTCCACCTGAGAGAGCAGACGGGGCCTCGGTTTAACGTCTCATCTGAAAGACGGCACCTCTGACAGTGCAGCGCTCCCTCAGCACTGCACTGGGGGTATCAGCCTAAACTTATGTGCTCAAGTCCCTGGAGTGGGACTTGAATCTACAACATTCTGGCTCAGATACGAGTGTGCGAACCCACTGAGCCACAGCTGACACAGCTGAAGAGAGAGGGAGGCTCGAGACCGTCTCAAAATTTGGCCTCAGGCCACATCCACACCTTCAGGGTGAGCTGCCAGTGTCTGTTAGCCTCCACAGGCCGCTCGCCTCAGGGGATCGATTGATTCCTGTGCGCCTGCAGCAGCCCTGGGGTGCATTGGATCGGGGGTAAAAAAGGAAAAAATAGAATCGTAGGCGATTGTGTGACTGAAGCCAATTCACTAAATATATTCAAAAAGGAGTTAAATGTAGTCCTTACTACTCGGGGGATCAAGAGGTAGGTTGAGAAAGCAGGAATGGGGTACTGAAGTTGCATGTTCAGCCATGAACTCATTGAATGGCGGTGCAGGCTCGAAGGGCCGAATGGCGTACTCCTGCACCTATTTTCTATGTTTCTATTCTATACTGAAGTCAGGCCGCACGCCAATTCTGGTGGCTTTGGACGACGTTCTGCGGAGGGCAGGCCCCTGAGCGGGTTAGAAATGGGCCACTCCGCTGCTAGTGCAGAGGCTGCAGTAAAGCATGGCTCTGTGGTTGCATGGGATCAAATAGGCCACTTTACTGTTTTTTAATGGATCAGTTGGGAAGCAGCAATACAGGTGCAAGGGCTAGAAATTGCCTAGCGCCCCGTGCAGGGCCGATAACTTTTGTATTCTTGGTGCAGTATCGCCAGGCGATAATCAATTTTCCGCTCCCGGGCGTTTTAGCTTCAGTGCTCCGAGAGGGAAGTGGAGTGCTAAATCAAACGCTAACCGCTTCTCTTTGCGCGCTAACGTGCGAGAGAGAGGCGGTAGCGGCAGAGCGCTGAACAATGTGGAGCGCAGCGCTGCCGGCATCAGAGGCTGCTTTCCCTCGCTCAAAGGGAAAGGCCCATGATGGTGCACAACCTACTGCTGCTCAGCTCTGTGTTGCCAGGCCACCTGCACGACCGCCGTTGCAGCCCCAAACACTCTCAGAGAGCGGAGGGCTTGGACCTCGCGCAGCGATGAAGCATCAAAGATTTTCAGCAGGCACCAGACTGGTGCGAGGAATAAAGTTCGGCCTACCTGACCACCACTGCCGTTAATTAGCGCTCCCCAAGCGGCCGGCCGCGGTGACGACGCCTCCTCTTCCTGCCGCGGTTGACCCCCGGCGATGCAGCAGGGGGACGGGAGGCAATTTCACATCCGGGGCGGTAACGGGGCGGGGCGCACTTTACGACGTCAGGATCTGTGAGGCGCTAGAGGCCCAGGCAGTAAGGGTCAGCGCCTGCGCTAAACCGACACCGAAGTTCACGGGCATCGCTGAATTCACCGCGCCCGGTCACGAACCCCTTAGTGCCCTGTTACCGCCAACGCCCCCCCCCCCCCCACCCCAGGCGCTAATGGAAGGTGCAATGTGGCCCGATTTCTCCCCCACAGATTCATACAACGCAGACGGAGGCCATTCGGCCCATCGTGTCCGTTGCACTTGGAAAAAGCGATCCAATTAGTCCTACTGTTCCCGCTCTTTCCCCATAGCCCTGCAAATATTTCCATTTCAAGTGTATATCCTTTGGAAAGTTACTATTGAAACTGCTTCCCCTCCACCTCCCCCTTAAGGCAGTGCGTTCCAGATCATAACAGCGTAAAAAAAATTCTCCTCATCTCCCCTCCTGTTTTGTTGCCAAATATCTTAAATCGATGCCCTCTGATTACCGACCCTCCTGCCACTGCAAACAGTTTCTCCTTCTTTACTCTATCAAGACTCTTCAGATTTTTAAACACCTCTTAAATCTCCCTTTAACCTTCTCTGCTCTGTGGAGAACAGCCCCAGCTTCTCCAGTCTCGCCACGTAACTGAAGTCCCTCAACCCTGGTGTAATTCTAGTAAATCTTCTCCGCACCCTGTCCCAGGCCTGGACGTCCTTCTAGCGTGCAGTGTGCAGAAATGGACGCAGTGTTTCAGCTGAGGTCTAAGCAGCGGTCCAGAATCTCATTACTTCCTCACTTGCAATGAGATTCTGGGATGCCAGAGGCTAAAAGCATGTCACATGTGTCAGAATGCACCAGAAACTAGAAGCAGAGCTTTGTAACGCTCCCAGTCAGTGTAAACACCTCTTCATAAAATATTCAGATGAAATATTGATGAATTTGCATTACTGAGATTAAAACATGTGGAACAAATGGAAAATCCCTTAGAAACATTAATTGAAAAAGAAAATAAAGTGTACTTTTAAAGTACATATATATATATAAGTAGAGCTTGCTGTAATACTCTGAAACCGGACCAACCTATTACTTTCTAAGGACGAATTAATGCAGCGACTCTGGAGAGGCTCAGCCTCTGTGTGCAGAGACATATCGATCATAGTGCTTCTGAAGGCTTCTTCGTAATTTTATGAGGAGTCCTGGAAGTACTGACGGGGGAAATTACTCATCGGCTCAGAGGTTGGTGGCTGATTGCAGACCAGCATAGTCCGCAGGCTGACTGCAGGGTACAAACACCTCAGGAACGTGTGCCCAGCCTGCACGGGTACTGTGATACAAGGGTGTCTTGTCAGCACGCAAAATCCTGCAAATCCCTCGGCAGGATAGGCGCACTCAGCGTTCTCTCTCGGGCCAACAACCCCAGCTTCGAGGCATTGACCACGCTCGATCAGCCCCGATGGGCGGGCCACATGGCTCGCATGCCCGATACTAGACTCCCAAAACGGGCGCTCTACTCCCAGCTCCGTCACGGGCAAGCGAGCCCCACGCAGGAAGAGAAAAGGCTTCAAGGACACCCTCACAGCCTCCTTGGAAAAAATGTGACATCCCCTGCCGCCTCTTGGGAATCCCTGGCCCAAGACCGCCCAAAGTGGAGGAGAAACATTCGAGAAGGAGCCGAACAGCTCGAGTCTCTTCATCGGGAGCACGCGGAAGCCAAGCGCAAACGGCGGAAGGAGCGCACGGCAACCCAAGCACCCCACCCACCCGCCCCTCCAACCACCGTCTGCCCCACCTGTGACAGAGACTGTACATCCCCGCATCGGACTCATCAGCCACCTCATGTTAGTGCGGAAGCAAGTCATCCTCGACTCCGAGGGACTGTTTAAGAAGAAAAGAATGTGTACAGAATGGACAGGACCGAAGTGCACCTAAATTGAGCCTGGATCTCATTATCATCAAGCCAGTGAGCCGCGACTCCAAGCCAGCTCGCTGGGGGGAGGCCTCTTAGATTGTTCATCATCATCGGCAGTCCCTCGAAATTGAGGAAGACTTGCTTCCACACTAAAAATGAGTTCTTAGGTGACTGAACAGTCCAATACGGGAATTACAATCTCTGTCACAAGTGGGACAGACAGTGGTTGAAGGAAAGGGTGAGTAGGACTGGTTTGCCGTATGCTCCTTCCGTTGCTTGCGCTTGGTTTCTGCATGCTCTCGGCGATGATGCGTCGCTGGCAACGGGCCTCAGGGGAACTCATTAACGGGTAAGATTGGGGGGGGGGCGGGGGAGGCCGGGGGAGGGGGCAATTGGGATGGAGCACAGTGATGGCCGTGTCATGGCAGGATGGCGGCGTTTGTAATGTATTTGCTTCATGAGTTCTGTGCTCCACAATTCATAGCAACACATTTCTATTCAGAACTAGTTGGTTTATTAACAAAGGTTGAACAACCACGCTACACATTACCAGTTCATACACCGGGCTCACAACTGCATACCTCATCGTGGATGACCTAGACCCAACTGGTTGGGGTTTTATTGAGTCTTGTAAACATCACGTGACTGGCTAAGTCGCTCACAATGCAACAGCTCTACAAACCTGTGAGCATCCTCGGGGGTCGGAGAGCAGCCGAGGTCACGATCGGGGGGTGGGTGGAGGGGCGACCACTGGCCAGTCTGCTCCTCCCGACTCCATATTCAGGTTCAACCAAATGACCATTTTGGCGGAGTCCTCAAGGACCGCCTGTCTGGCCACATGTAGACCTGCTTCTCCTGAATGCTGTCTCAGGGCAAACCAATATTGCAGAGGGGGCCTCAAACAGGCGCCAGGCCCCTGATTTGCACACACGCCCTGAACAATACTTTTTTGGGCCAATACCAATAGAGGGGGTGGCACACAAATCCAGCTCATAATGAGCATACAATTCCTGCCCGCCCTACTGATGGCTCAAGTGCCAATTTAGTGCCCGACAAACAGGCGTGGCGTCATCAAATTCCTAGGCTGAGATTAGTTAACGGTGCCTCTAAGTTCTGCAATTGCAGTCTTACATAAATAACATGTTTATCCATACTGCTCATCATTTAAAGACCTCAATTCCCTCCTAATCTTTATGGAGCAATTATATATAGAAACATAGAAACATAGAAAATAGGTGCAGGAGTAGGCCATTCAGCTCTTCTAGCCTGCACCGCCATTCAATGAGTACATGGCTGAACATGCAACTTCAGTACCCCATTCCTGCTTTCTCATCATACCCCTTGATCCCCCTAGTAGTAAGGACTTCATCTAACTCCCTTTTGAATATATTTAGTGAATTGGCCTCAACTACTTTCTGTGGTAGAGAATTCCACAGGTTCACCACTCTCTGGGTGAAGAAGTTTCTCCTCATCTCGGTCCTAAATGGCTTACCCTATATCCTTAGACTGTGACCCCTGGTTCTGGACTTCCCCAACATTGGGAACATTCTTCCTGCATCTAACCTGTCTAAACCCGTCAGAATTTTAAACGTTTCTATGAGGTCCCCTCTCATTCTTCTGAACTCTAGTGAATACAAGCCCAGTTGATCCAGTCTTTCTTGATAGGTCAGTCCCACCATCCCGGGAATCAGTCTGGTGAATCTTCGCTGCACTCCCTCAATAGCAAGAATGTCCTTCCTCAAGTTAGGAGACCAAAACTGTACACAATACTCCAGGTGTGGCCTCACCAAGGCCCTGTACAACTGCAGCAACACCTCCCTGCCCCTGTACTCAAATCCCCTCAATATGAAGGCCAACATGCCATTTGCTTTCTTAACCGCCTGCTGTATCTGCATGCCAACCTTCAATGACTGATGTACCATGACACCCAGGTCTCGTTGCACCTCTCCTTTTCCTAATCTGTCACCATTCAGATAATAGTCTGTCTCTCTGTTTTCACCACCAAAGTGGATAACCTCACATTTATCCACATTATACTTCATCTGCCATGCATTTGCCCACTCACCTAACCTATCCAAGTCACTCTGCAGCCTCATAGCATCCTCCTCGCAGCTCACACTGCCACCCAACTTAGTGTCATCCGCAAATTTGGAGATACTACATTTAATCCCCTCGTCTAAATCATTAATGTACAATGTAAACGGCTGGGGCCCCAGCACAGAACCCACTAGTCACTGCCTGCAATTCTGAAAAGTCCCCATTTACTCCTACTCTTTGCTTCCTGTCTGCCAACCATTTCTCAATCCACGTCAGCACACTACCCCCAATCCCATGTGCTTTAACTTTGCACATTAATCTCTTGTGTGGGACCTTGTCGAAAGCCTTCTGAAAGTCCAAATATACCACATCAACTGGTTCTCCCTTGTCCACTTTACTGGAAACATCCTCAAAAAATTGCAGAAGATTTGTCAAGCATGATTTCCCTTTCACAAATCCATGCTGACTTGGACCTATCATGTTACCTCTTTCCAAATGCGCTCCTATGACATCCTTAATAATTGATCCCATAATTTTACCCACTACTGAGGTCAGGCTGACCGGTCTATAATTACCTGTTTTCTCTCTCCCTGCTTTTTAAAAAAGTGGGGTTACATTGGCTACCCTCCAATGATCCAGAGTCAATGGAATGTTGGAAAATGACTGTCAATGCATCCACTATTTCCAAGGCCACCTCCTTAAGTATTCTGGGATGCAGTCCATCAGGCCCTGGGGATTTATCGGCCTTCAATCCCATCAATTTCCCCAACACAATTTCCCGACTAATAAAGATTTCCCTCAGTTCCTCCTCTTTACTAGACCCTCTGACCCCTTTTATATCCGGAAGGTTGTTTGTGTCCTCCTCAGTGAATACCGAACCAAAGTACTTGTTCAATTGGTCTGCCATTTCTTTGTTCCCCGTTATGACTTCCCCTGATTCTGACTGCAGGGGACCTACGTTTGTCTTTACTAACCTTTTTCTCTTTACATATCGATAGAAACATTTGCAATCCGCCTTAATGTTCCCTGCAAGCTTCTTCTCGTACTCCATTTTCCCTGCCCTAATCAAACCCTTTGTCCTCCTCTGCTGAGTTCTAAATTTCTCCCAGTCCCCAGGTTCGCTGCTATTTCTGGCCAATTCGTATGCCACTTCCTTGGCTTTAATACTATCCTTGATTTCCTTTGATAGCCACGGTTGAGCCACCTTCCCTTTTTTATTTTTACACCAGACAGGAATGTACAATTGTTGTAGTTCATCCATGTTGTCTCTAAATGTCTGCCATTGCCCATCCACAGTCAACCCCTTATTCGCCAATCTATCCTAGCCAATTCACGCCTCATACCTTCAAAGTTACCCTTCTTTAAGTTCTGGACCATGGTCTCTGAATTAACTGTTTCATTCTCCATCCTAATGCAGAATTCCACCATATTATGGTCACTCTTCCCCAAGGGGCCTCGCACAATGAGATTGCTAATTAATCCTCTCTCATTACACAACACCCAGTCTAAGATGGCCTCCCTCCTAGTTGGTTCCTCGACATATTGGTCTAGAAAACCATCCCTTATGCACTCCAGGAAATCCTCCTCCACCGTATTGCTTCCAGTTTGGCTAGCCCAATCTATGTGCATATTAAAGTCACCCATTATAACTGCTGCACCTTTATTGAATGCACCCCTAATTTCCTGTTTGATGCCCTCCCCAACATTACTACTACTGTTTGGAGGTCTGTACACAACTCCCACTAACGTTTTTTGCCCTTTGGTGTTCTGCAGCTCTACCCATATAGATTCCACATCATCCAAGCTAATGTCTTTCCTAACTATTGCATTAATCTCTTTAACCAGCAATGCTACCCCACCTCCTTTTCCTTTTCTTCTATTCTTCCTGAATGTTGAATACCCCTGGATGTTGAGTTCCCAGCCCTGATCATCCTGGAGCCACGTCTCCGTAATCCCAATCACATCATATTTGTTAACATCTATTTGCACAGTTAATTCATCCACCTTATTGCGGATACTCCTTACATTAAAACATAAAGCCTTCAGGCTTGTTTTTTTAACACCCTTTGTTCTTTTAGAATTTTGCTGTACAGTGGCCCTTTTTGTTCTTTGCCTTGGGTTTCTCTGCCCTCCACTTTTCCTCATCTCCTTTCTGTCTTTTGCTTTTGCCTCCTTTTTGTTTCCCTCTGTCTCCCTGCATTGGTTCCCATCCCCCTGCCATATTAGCTCAACTCCTCCCCAACAGCACTAGCAAACACTCCTCCTAGGACATTGGTTCCGGTCCTGCCCAGGTGCAGACCATCCGGTTTGTACTGGTCCCACCTCCTCCAGATCCGGTTCCAATGCCCCAGGAATTTGAATCCCTCCCTGCTGCACCACTGCTCAAGCCACGTATTCATCTGCGCTATCCTACGATTCCTACTCTGACTAGCACGTGGCACTGGTAGCAATCCTGAGATTACTACTTTTGAGGTCCTATGTTTTATTTAGCTCCGAGCTCCTTAAATTCATTTCGTAGGCCCTCATCCCTTTTTTTTTACCTATGTCGTTGGTACCAATGTGCACCACGACAACTGGCTGTTCTCCCTCCCTTTTTAGAATGTCCTGCACCCGCTCCGAGACATCCTTGACCCTTGCACCAGCGAGACAACATACCATCCTGGAGTCTCAGTTGCGGCCGCAGAAACGCCTATCTATTCCCCTCACCATTGAATCCCCTATCACTATCGCTCTCCCACTCTTTTTCCTGCCCTCCTGTGCAACAGAGCCAGCTACGGTGCCATGAACTTGGCTGCTGCTGCCCTCCCCTGATGAATCATCCCCTCCCAACAGCACTCAAAGCGGTGTATCTGTTTTGCAGGGGGATGACCGCAGGGGACCCCTGCACTACCTTCCTTGCACTACTCTTCCTGCTGGTCTTCCATTCCCTATCTGGCTGCAAAGTATTGATGCATGTTGATGCAAAGTAGTTTGGGGGGCATATCAATGAAGAATTATAATTCTGGAGATGAGAATTCTGTGTAAAATTCATGCATAGGCATCTTGCACCATTTAAAATGAGTTCATCAGTCACCTGAGTACTCATTTTTAGTGTGAAAGCAAGTCATCCTCAACCCCGAGGGACTGCCTGTGATGATGAAAGCCATGAGGAGTGTACAAGGCTGCCTCACGCTAATTTAAGCTCCCACTGAGTGACGTATA
This sequence comes from Pristiophorus japonicus, assembly GCF_044704955.1. Taxonomy (NCBI): domain Eukaryota; kingdom Metazoa; phylum Chordata; class Chondrichthyes; family Pristiophoridae; genus Pristiophorus; species Pristiophorus japonicus. The sequence goes on along the minus strand of NC_091977.1, from coordinate 526,404,501 downwards.
CGTCCGGTCTTAGATTCCCCAATGAAAATATGATTAGACAATATTTGAGCCTTTCTTCATAACCAGCACCTTGAATCCAGAAATCATTGTTTCTTTCTCTTCTCCAAATCTTCCCCAATACATTATTAACCTCTTTAAGGAGCAGTTCACACACTGGACCAATATCTCAAAATACAGCCTCACCGATGGGACATATAGGACCAAATATTAGTCTCTGGCAGGGTCGGCCTTAGAGGGATATGTTAGCAGAGTGGTTATGTTACTGGCCTCGTAATCCAGCCTGGACTAATAATCTGGAGCACAGAATTCAAATCCCACCACGGCAAATGGGGAAGTTACATTCAGTTAATTAAATACATCTGGAATAAAAAGCTGGTATCAGTAACGGTGACGATGAAATTGTCGGAAAAACCCATCCGGTTTACTCATGTCCTTCAGGGAAGGAAATCTGCTGTCCTTACACGGTCTGGCCTATATGTGACTCCAGACCCATGTCAATGTGGTAGACTCTTAACTGCTCTCTGAAATGGCCCAGCGAGCCACTCAGTTGTACCAAACCACCACAACAAAGCACTGTGGGAGTACCTTCAGCACACGGACTGCAGTGGTTCAAGAAGACACCTCACCACCACCTACTCAAGGAAGTTAGGATGGGCAATAAATGCTGGCCTTGCCAGTGATTCCCACATCCTGTGAATGAATAAATTAATAGCTGCCATTGTATTTTAATCTTACAGACATATTTTTAAAAACTCAGCACTTTTCCATATAGAACATAAGAATTGGAGCAAGAGTAGGCCATATGGCCCCTTAAGCCTGCTCCGCCATTCAATAAGATCATGGCTGATCTTCTACCTCAACTCCACTTTCCTGCCCGATTTCCATATCCCTTGATTTCATTTGTTTGCAAAAATAATATTATAATTGCATTGTTTTTACTGTCGGCCGTGGCTCAGTGAGTAGCACTCTCGCCTCTGAGTCGGAAAGTTATGGGTTCAAATCTTCCTCCAGGAACTTCAGCACAAAAATCAAGGCTCACACTCCCAGTGTAGTGCTGAGGGAGTGCTGCACTGTCGGAGGTGCCATCTTTCAGATGAGACGTTAAACCGAAGCCCTGTCTGCTCTCTCAAGTGGATGCAAAAGATCCCATGGCACTATTTCGAAGAACAGGGGAGTTATCCCCAGTGTCCCCCACCCAACATCAATAAAAAATACATTATCTGGTCATCATCACATTGCTGTTTGTGGGATCTTGCTGTATGTAAATCGGTTGCCATGTTTCCCACATTACCACAGTGACCACACTTCAAAAAGTACTTCATTGGCTGTTAAGCGCGTGGGGACATCCTGATGTTGTGAAAGAAGCTATATAAATGCAAGGAACACTGATGTTGGTGCATCTATTCTCCGAGTTGATTTGCAGGATCTTGTGGAGGCAGCGCTGGTGGTATTTCTCCAGCGCTTTCAGGTGTCTACTGTATATAGTCCATGTCTCTGAGCCATACAGGAGGGTGAGTATCACTATTGCCCTGTAGACCATAAGCTTGGTGCCAGATTTGAGGTCCTTGTCCTCAAACATTCTCTTTCTCGCTCAGGCCAACATCCCCAGCATCGAAGCACTGACCACACTCGACCAACTCCGTTGGGCGGGTCACATTGTCCACATGCGCTCTACTCGGAACTCCTACACGGCAAGCGAGCCTCAGGTGGGCAGAGGAAATGTTTCAAGGACACCCTCAAGGCCTGCTTGATAAAGTGCAACATCCCCACCGACACCTGGGAGTCCCTGGCCAAAGACCGCCCGAAGTGGAGGGCGCTGAGCACCTTGAGTCTCGTCGCCAAGAGCATGCAGAAAGCAAGCGCAGAGTGGAAGGAGCGTGCGGCAAACCAGACTCCCCACCCACCCTTTCCTTCAACCACTGTCGGTCCCACCTGTGACAGAGATTGTAATTCCTATATTGGACTGTTCAGTCACCTGAGCACTCACTGTTAGAGTGGAAGCAAGTCTTCCTCGATTTCAAGGGACTGCCTATGATGATGATGATAAATGCAAGCTCTTTCTTGTCCACTCGTTTGACAGATTGATAGGCCGAACTTCAAAGAATATTTAGCCTCACAAACTGCAGTGGAGCACTTCAGAGGGAGATCTTCAGAGAGCTCTGGAAGATTCCAAGAAATTCAAAATGCTGTGTAAAGGGATGGGTGAGAGAAAATAATTTTTTCTTAAACCACAAAGGACCGATTAAGGCCCAGAGCCATGGCAGGAACAAGAGAAAGTAACGCGTGGTGAAAATTGTTTTCTAAAGAAGGAAAACTAAGAAGAAATCAGAAGTCATTCAAGGTCCAAAGGCACGGCATCATTTTACAGGCGTAGAATAGGCGCAGCGATGCCGAATTTCGCAGATCGACAGGCCGCTGCTAAAATCATCACGCCATATTTTTAGGCCTCCCTGGTGCCTGCCTGAAATGAGGGTCCTGCGCCCATTTTCGGGAAGTCCGTTGGGACTTGTCCGAGAACGCGCCGTGTGATCTCCGACTGGTTCCTCAGACTCTGTGGCGACCTCACCAGCGGTCCTTGGTGGGATGGCTTAACTTACCTTCACCTGCAGCCAGTAGGAGCAGGTGTGTGGGGCCTCCGTCAGCCCCTGCTCCCTCCCCTCCCAGTGACTTTTTCCTCCCCAATTCCTCCCCGGCTCCGGCTACCGCTGCTTCTGTCCGCCTGGGAGCTGGGCAGGTGGAGCCAGTCAATGGTAAGCAGCCTGTCCCTCATAGTCCGCATCTGCTTTGTCTGCCCTGGGGGGGGTCAGCATCTTCTCCAGTGCCCACATCGACAAGCGAATATCAGCCACGACTCTGCTAATAAAACACCGCTGCCAGAGGTCAGCATGTCATTTTTCAATATTTCATAATTTTGCGAGGAAGCACATGAAGAACTCTCTTTGCTTTCTCCCTGCTTGCCAGCTACGAATGCTCAACTGTGAGCGAACGTGTGCGCTATTCCACACGAGGCAAAGCTGTTGCTTTCCCCTGCGCTCACACATGCATGCACTCTCCAATCCACCAACTCTATCACAGAGCCAACATGTAGATCGTGGAAGAATTAAAACAGTAATCCACAAATAGCCAAGACTAAACCTCGTAAGCTGTCGGAGCATCTCTACCCTTGAAGACTGAACAGGCACTGCAATTATTTACTCTTTGGTTTTAATTGGCTTCGACAGCCCATTTGTAAACACCCCTGTATGTACGCCGTGTTGGGGCAGGAGTACGGAGTTGCTGTTGCCGACGAGCTTCACTGTAGTTCTTTTATTCAATGTGGAAAAAAAAACGTGTTTTAAAATAGTTTTGTCACATGGATTCAGTGTTCTTTCTATGTCAGCCGTGGCTCAATGGGTAGCACACTTGCCTTTGAGTCAGGAGGTTGTGGGTCCAAGTTCCACTCCAGAGAGATGAGCACGAAAACTGGGCTGACACTCCCGTGCAGTACTAAGGCACGTGATGGCCCGAGATTTTGCGGTGGTAAAGACGGAAACATTGTTGGCGTTCGTCATCATTAGTCCTCTGAAAGTGTCAGCAACCTCTGGATGAACATAGAATGGCGAGTGATCGAGGAGCAACTTGATCGAGGCCCAGGAGAGGCGTGAGTAAGGGGCCCAGAAGAGCCGAGGGCCCAGGGGCAGCACGGGCCAGCCCACACTGTGATATGTGTGCACATTAGGTCCGTGCAGCAGAGCTGGTCTCCAGTTGCCTTGGTTAATCCTTGCCACTGGACCAAGTCCTAGCTCTGTCAAGCCCGTGTGGTGGCTGGTGTGCAACGGCCACCACACATTAAAAAAATCCACACGCACGGGCATGTTCCACACTTCAATATGCAGATCGGGACCTGGAATATTAGGTCCTTCATTGAAACATCTGTGAACTCATCCCTTTTTGGCGTGGAAGCAAGTCATCCTCGCTTCGAGGGACCACCTAAGGCTGATCCTCCATCTCAACACCATATTCCCGCTTTCTCCCTGTCATGTATTCAACCAGCATTGTAACCCATGTATAAATTGACCTAAGTTGTACACCGTGAGAACACTGACCACTAGGTGGGAGACACTCCTAACCTGGACCTTCAGGTATAAAAGGGGAAGCTCCACCCACCTTCATCACTTGAGTGCTAAGGAATAAAGGACAGGACACAGACTGACCTTCTCTCAAGCATGGGCCTCGTGTGCATTTATACCATGTAGTAAGGACGTATCAATGGCGACAAGAAACTGGGATTTAAACCACGCGAGCATGGCCACTAGCAGAACAGACGAGAGGTACTGTGTTAAGGAATGGTTGGGACAGAGATTCAACATTGTTAAAGCAGCACACAGTTCTCCAGGCAGACAAGGGCAGTCAAGCATGCCCCAACATGTAGTCGAACCCAGAGGGGGAGTTCGACAGAGACAATGGCAAGCTGAACAGCGATTCACGCCATTGCAAGGGACAATGCGGCCAGTAATGGGGCCGTCAACACCTGTTAATGGTGCACTCAAGGACAATAACAGGGGCAGTCAGGGACGATCGACTGGCAAGGGACCTTTTGTTTCAAACCGCAACTCATGCTGGAGGCGTGGAGGCTTACATTCAGCCGGAGTTTTCAGAGATGAGCAAAATACCTGCAGAAATTGCAGAAATGGACACTGGGGGAAATCGCTGGAAGCTGAAGTTCAGCGAGTTCATGTGGAGCACGTATACAGTTCATACACCAGGACGCCACCAATAATGATGAAAGTGCTCCTCAATGGCATCCCAGTATCAATGGAGTTAGACACGGGTGCCAGCCAGTCCCTGATGGGTATCAAACAGTTCGAAAAGTTGTTGGCATCCAAGGCCAGAGGCCAAATTTATCGCCGATTGACGCACAGCTATGGACTTACACAAAGCAGATCATTCTGGTGCTAGGCAGTGCCACGGTAGTCATGACCCACAAAGATTCGGAGAACAGGTTGCCACTCTGGAGTGTCCCAGGGGACGGTCCCGTACTACTGGGGAGGAGTTGGCTTGCTGTCATGAACTGGAAATGGGGCGATGTCAATGCAATTTCCTCTGTGGAGCGAGTATCATGCTCACAGGTCCTGGACAAATTTGACTCATAATTTCAACCCGGCATTGGCACTTTCATGGGGGCCAAGGTAGTGATTCACATAAACCCGGACGCCAGACCAGTACACCACAAGGCCAGAGCGGTGCCGTACGTGATGCGGGAAAAGATAGAAGGCGAATTGGACCACCTGTTGAGGGAAGGCATCATCTCGCCAGTTGAATTCAGTGACTGGACGAGCCCGATTGTGCCGGTGCTCAAGGCGGATGGGTCGGTCAGGATATGTGGCGATTACAAGGCCACCATCAATCGGGTGTCACTCCAAGACCAGCAGAGGATCTCTTTGCGACGCTATCCGGTGGCAAACTTTTTTCAAAATTGGACCTGACCTCAGCTTACATGACCCAGGAGCTGGCGAGTGAGTCGAAGAAGCTGACCACCATCACGACACACAAGGGGTTGTTTGAGTACAACAGATGTCCGTTCGGGATTCGCTCTGCTGCCGCGATCTTCCAACGAAATATGGAAAGCCTCCTCAAGTCGATTCCAGGGACGGTGGTTTTTCAGGACGACATCCTCATTACGGGTTACGATACTGAAGAACACCTCCACAACCTGGAGGAGGTGCTACGCAGACTGTACCGGGTAGTTCTGCGACTGAAAAAGGCGAAGTGCGTCTTCCTAGCTCCAGAGGTAGAATTCCTGGGGATGAGGGTAGCAGCAGACGCGATCAGCCCTACTGCATCCAAGACGGAAGCGATCCAGAGAGCACCCAGAACCCGTAACACGACGGAGCTGCGTTCATTCCTGGGGCTCCTGAACTATTTTGGTAACTTTCTTTCCACATTGAGCACGCTGCTAGAGCCGCTACATGTGCTCCTACGCAAAGGTCGCGAATGGGTGTGGGGGGACAGGCAGGAAAGGGCTTTTAATAGAGCACGCAATTTGTTATGTTCCAACAATCTGTTAACGTTTCTGACCCATGTAAGAAACTTGTGTTACCGTGCGATGCGTCGTCCTATGGTGTCGGGTGTGTGTTGCAGCATGTCAATGCCAAGGGTCAGTTACAGCTGGGAGCTTATGCCTCCAGGAGTCTGTCCCAGGCAGAAAGGGGCTACGGGATGGTAGAAAAGGAGGTGCTCGCATGTGCATATGCGGTAAAGAAAATGCACCAGTACCTGTTTAGCAGGAAATTTGAGCTGGAGACAGATCACAAACCCCTAACGTCCCTTTTGGCCGACAACAAGACCATAAATGCAAACGCATCGGTCTGCATACAGAGGTGGGCACTCATGTTAGCTGTCTATGACTACACAATTTGGCACAGACCGGGCACCGAAAACTGCACCGATGCACTCAGCAGGCTCCCATTAACCACCACTGAGGGGGCTACCGAGCATGGTGCTGAGATGGTCATGGCTGTTGAAGCTTTCGGAAGCGAAGGCTCACCCGTGACAGCCCGTCAGATTAAAGTCTGGACAAATAGAGACCCGCTATTGTCTCTAGTCAAGAAATGAGTCCTGAATGGGGACTGGGCAGCCACGTACAGGGCATGCTCTGAGAAATTTAAACCATTTCACAGGCGCAAGGATGAACTCTCGATTCAGGCCGATTGCCTACTGTGGGGAAACCGCGTAGTCATGCCCCAGATGGGCAGAGAGGTGTTTATCAGAGAACTCCACAATGGGGCACCCGGGCATTGTCACGATGAAGGCAATTGCCAGGTCACACGTTTGGTGGCCAGGGATAGACGCAGATCTGGAACTTTGTGTTCGCAGGTGCAACACGTGTGCCCAGCTGGGCCATGCGCCCAGGGAAGCCCCCCTTAGCCCCTGGCCATGGCCTGCCAAGCCTTGGTCACGCATCCATGTGGACTACGCAGGTCCTTTCATGGGGAAAATGTTTTTGGTTGTAGTAGACGCCTACTCCAAATGGATCGAGTGTGACATTTTAAATTCAAGCACATCCTCTGCCACGGTAGAAAGTCTACGGGCAATGTTCGCCGCCCACGGTCTACCGGACATCTTGGTCAGCGACCTGTGCTTCACAAGCACTGAATTCCAGGACTTCATGGCAGGCAATGGAATTAACCATGTTAGAATGGCACCGTTCAAGCCGGCCTCAAACGGCCAGGCAGAACGAGCAGTGCAGATAATCAAACAGGGGTTGCTCAGATTCCAAGGGGGTTCCCTACAAACCCGCTTATCATGCCTCCTGTTGGCCTATAGATCCCGACCACACTTGCTCACAGGGGTTCCACCCACAGAGCTATCAATGAAAAGGACGCTCAAAACCTGATTATCCCTTATGCACCCCACCATGAAAGAAATTGTCGAGAGCAGGCGCCAGACACAATATCATTACCATGACAGGAATGCGAGGGCGCGATGTATTGATTTAAATGATCCTGTTTTTGTCCTCAACTAAGCTGCAGGGCCCAAATGGCTCGCAGGCACTGTGGTTGCCAAAGAGGGAAATAGGATTCTGGTAGTTAAACTTACCAATGGACAAATCTGCCGCAAACATGTGGATCAAACAAAAAGGAGGTTCAGCAACCCCATAGAAGAAGCAGAGGAAGAACACGATATAGAGTTCACTCCAACACAGGTGACCGAACACCGGAACCAAAGGGAGGAGAGCCCAGTCACTGTGGGAAGTCCAGACAGGCCTGAGGCACTGCAAACAGCAGACACTCAGGCCAGCACCCAACAACCGGAGCCCCAACTCAGGCGCGCTACAAGGGAGTGTAAACCACCAGAGAGACTCAACCTGTGATCCCAATAAGACTTTGCGGGGGGAGGTGATGTCATGTATTCAACCAGCATTGTAACCCATGTATAAACTGACCTAAGTTGTACACCGTGAGAACACTGACCACTAGGTGGGAGACACTTCTAACCTGGACCTTCAGGTATAAAAGGGGAAGCTCCACCCACCTTCATCACTTGAGTGCTAAGGAATAAAGGACAGGTCACAGACTGACCTTCTCTCAAGCATAGGCCTCGTGTGTATTTATACTGTGTAGTAAGGACATATCACTCCCCATACCCCTTAATACCTTTTGTGTCTAGAAATCTATCTATCCCCTTCTTAAATAAGAACATAATAAGAACATAAGAATTAGGAACAGGATTAGGCCATCTAGCCCCTCGAGCCTGCTCCGCCATTCAATAAGATCATGGCTGATCTGGCCGTGGACTCAGCTCCACTTACCCGCCCGCTCCCCGTAACCCTTAATTCCCTTATTGGTTAAAAATCTATCTATCTGTGACTTGAATACATTCAATGAGCTAGCCTCAACTGCTTCCTTCAGTGACAGTATTAGGCGGAAAGCTGGTTCAATATGCAGATCATATTGCTGCGCTGTTATAATGTTCGGGTAGAAAGTGCTGGAGTGTTGATGAACACAGCCTCTGCCCCTTTACACCATGCGGAGAGCAGCAGTACTGGTGGTCCTGAGAGGGACCACAGGTGGTCATTTCAAAGCGGGCCCAGAAATCATTCGAAGCCCATTCTCAGCACGCGCCAACCTCACCTCCCCCCCCGCCCCGCCCTGGGATCAGCTCCAACCTCGCCCCCACCCTGGCTCCGGGTCCGGCCAGCCGCTATTTCAGTGTGGGGCATGGCTGATTCCTGTCCTCCACAACCGGTGGGCTGCAGCCAAGCTCAAGTATGGCACCCGGCTACATTCAGAGGAAAAGAAAGACTTGCATTTCTGTAGCGCCTTTCACGACCCCAGGACGTCCCAAAGCGCTTTACAGCCAATGAAGTACTTTTTCAAGTGGTGTCACTGTTGTAATGTGGGAAACGCGGCAGCCGATTTGCGCACAGCAAGCTCCCACAAACAGCAATGTGAAAATGACCAGATCATTTGTTTTTTTAGTGATGTTGGTTGAGGGATAAATTTTGGCCAGGTCACCGGGGATAACTCCCCTGCTCTTCTTTGAAATAGTGCCGTGGGATTTTTTACGTGCACCTGAAAGAGCAGACGGGGCCTCGGTTTAACGTCTCATCCGAAAGACGACACCTCCGACAGTGCAGCACTCCCTCAGCACTGCACTGGAGTGTCAGCCTAGATTTTTGTGCTCAAGTCCATGAAGTGAGACTTAAACCCACAACCTTCGACTCAGAGGCAAGAGTGCTACTCACTGAGCCACGGCTGACACGAGGAACATCACTGGAACAGGAGGAGGCCATTCAGCACCTCGAGACTGTTCCGCTTTTCAATGACACCATGACTGATCTGCAACTTAACTCCACTTTGTTCCATATCCTTTAATACCCTTGTCTAACAAAAATCTACCAATCCCAATGATGTAATTTTCTAATGGCACCCCCAGCCTCAATGGCTATTTGTGGGGGAGTGGGGGGAGAGTTCCTTAATTCCACTATTCTTTGTGTGAAGAAGTCCTTCCTGACATCACCCCTGAATGGCCTGGCTCTAATTTTAAGGTTATGCCCCCTTGTTCTGGACTTCCCCCGCCAGAGGAAACAGTTTCTCTCTAACTACCCTATCGAATCCATTAATCATCTTAAACAGCTCAATTAGATCACCCCTTGTGAGAGTGCATCCTTGAGGTCCGTAACAGTGTGTCTCTTTTAAATGAATTATCCAATTCGAATGAGGTCGGACCGTGACAACGGTTTGGCACACCTGATGCCCGCTTTGGGCCTGACCTCTCTCACAATGCCCTTTTTGGGCAGAAGTAAAAAGTAATTCGTCCTGCCTCCCCTCCCCCACCTCCACCTTCTGCTATTTGTGGAGAAGCTCTTGTTCCTTCAGTGGAAGAAAGACAATTTATTTCCTTCAAGCCGAGATTGCAGTTTGGGTTTGTGACTGGATAAAAATTTAATTTTATGTTGCTTCAAGAACTGGATGTTTTGTGTCTGATTACTCACCAGTGTGGTGCGCTGATTATAATGGCTGGAGCTGTGTTCTGTTATGATTATGATTATGATTGTGATGGATTCGATTCCTGAGGTACTAGGGGCCAGCAGCATCTCACTTGGCGCTCCCGCATCACACGGTAGAACACTGGGAAGCCCATTATATATCCCACGCAGAGCTTTACCAGGGAAATCTGACAGCTCAATGTCTGAGGGAGTTGAGGAACTCAGTAAAGAAATAACTTCTTTACATCTGGCGGCTGTAATTCACCAGTCAACAAAAAATTGATTCTATACAGTGCTACTCAATAGTTCTGCGGACTTGTGCTTTAGGAACGCAGTTAGGTGAAGGCCACCTTCAAGTGGCGCTTTCCAATTATAATCACAGAATCATTGCAGCACGGAAGGAGGTCATTCGGCCCATCGAGCCCGTGCCAGCTCTCTGCAAGAGCGCCTCAGCTCGTCACAATTTCCCGCCCCTTCCCCATAGCCCTGCAATTTTTCATCCTTCAGGTACTTATCCAGCTAACTTTTGAAACAACAACAACAGTGGTGCAGCAGGGAGGGATTCAAATTCCTGGGGCATTGGAATCGGTTCTGGAGGAGGTGGGACCAGTACAAACCGGACGGTCTGCACCTGGGCAGGACCGGAAACAATGTCCTAGGTGGAGTGTTTGCTAGTGCTGTTGGGGAGGAGTTAAACTAATATGGCAGGGGGATGGGAACCAATGCAGGGAGACAGAGGGAAACAAAAAGGAGACAAAAGCAAAAGACAGAATGGAGATGAGGAAAAGTGGAGGGCAGAGAAACCCAAGGCAAAGAACAAAAAGGGCCACTGTACAGCAAAATTCTAAAAGGACAAAGGGTGTTTAAAAAACAAGCCTGAAGGCTTTGTGTCTTAATGCAAGGAGTATCCCTAATAAGGTGGATGAATTAACTGTGCAAATAGATGTTAACAAATATGATGTGATTGGGATTACAGAGACGTGGCTCCAGGATGATCAGGGCTGGGAACTCAACATCCAGGGGTATTCAACATTCAAGAAGGATAGAATAAAAGGAAAAGGAGGTGGGGTAGCATTGCTGGTTAAGGAGGAGATTAATGCAATAGTTAGGAAGGACATTAGCTTGGATGATGTGGAATCTATATGGGTAGAGCTGCAGAACACCAAAGGGCAAAAAACGTAAGTAGAAGTTGTGTACAGACCTCCAAACAGTAGTAGTAATGTTGAGGAGGGCATCAAACAGGAAATTAGGGTTGCATTCAATAAAGGTGCAGCAGTTATAATGGGTGACTTTAATATGCACATAGATTGGGCTAACCAAACTTGAAGCAATACGGTGGAGGATGATTTCCTGGAGTGCATAGGGATGGTTTTCTAGATCAATATGTCGAGGAACCAACTAGGGGGGAGGCCATCTTAGACTGGGTGTTGTGTAATGAGAGAGGATTAATTAGCAATCTCGTTGTGCGAGGCCCCTTGGGGAAGAGTGACCATAATATGGTGGAATTTTGCATTAGGATGGAGAATGAAACAGTTAATTCAGAGACCATGGTCCAGAACTTAAAGAAGGGTAACTTTGAAGGTATGAGGCATGAATTGGCTAGGATAGATTGGCGAATGATACTTAAGGGGTTGACTGTGGATGGGCAATGGCAGACATTTAGAGACCGCATGGATGAACTACAACAATTGTACATTCCTGTCTGGCGTAAAAATAAAAAAGGGAAGGTGGCTCAACCGTGGCTATCAAGGGAAATCAGGGATAGTATTAAAACCAAGGAAGTGGTAAACAAATTGGCCAGAAATAGCAGCGAACCCGGGGACTGGGAGAAATTTAGAACTCAGCAGAGGAGGACAAAGGGTTTGATTAGGGCAGGGAAAATGGAGTACGAGAAGAAGCTTGCAGGGAACATTAAGGTGGATTGCAAAAGTTTCTATCGATATGTAAAGAGAAAAAGGTTAGTGAAGACAAACGTAGGTCCCCTGCAGTCAGAATCAGGGGAAGTCATAACGGGGAACAAAGAAATGGCGGACCAATTGAACATGTACTTTGGTTCGGTATTCACTAAGGAGGACACAAACAACCGTCCGGATATAAAAGGGGTCAGAGGGTCTAGTAAGGAGGAGGAACTGAGGGAAATCCTTATTAGTCAGGAAATTGTGTTGGGAAAATTGATGGGATTGAAGGCCGATAAATCCCCAGGGCCTGATGGACTGCATCCCAGAGTACTTAAGGAGGTGGCCTTGGAAATAGCGGATGCATTGACAGTCATTTTCCAACATTCCATTGACTCTGGATCAGTTCCTATGGAGTGGAGGGTAGCCAATGTAACCCCACTTTTTAAAAAAAGAGGGAGAGAGAAAACAGGGAATTTTCCACCGGTCAGCCTGACATCGGTAGTGGGTAAAATGATGGAATCAATTATTAAGGATGTCATAGCAGCGCATTTGGAAAGAGGTGACATGATAGGTCCAAGTCAGCATGGATTTGTGAAAGGGAAATCATGCTTGACAAATCTTCTGGAATTTTTTGAGGATGTTTCCAGTAGAGTGGACAAGGGAGAACCAGTTGATGTGGTATATTTGGACTTTCAGAAGGCTTTCGACAAGGTCCCACACAAGAGATTAATGTGCAAAGTTAAAGCACATGGGATTGGAGGTAGTGTGCTGACACAGATTGAGAACTGGTTGTCAGACAGGAAGCAAAGAGTAAGAGTAAATGGGGACTTTTCAGAATGGCAGGCAGTGACTAGTGGGGTACCGCAAGGTTCTGTACTGGGGCCCCAGCCGTTTACACTGTACATTAATGATTTAGACGAGGGGATTAAATGTAGTATCTCCAAATTTGCGGATGACACTAAGTTGGGTGGCAGTGTGAGCTGCGAGGAAGATGCTATGAGGCTGCAGAGTGACTTGGATAGGTTAGGTGAGTGGGCAAATGCATGACAGATGAAGTATAATGTGGATAAATATGAGGTTATCCACTTTGGTGGTAAAAACAGAGCGACAGACTATTATCTGAATGGTGACAGATTAGGAAAAGGGGAGGTGCAACGAGACCTGGGCGTCATGGTACATCAGTCATTGAAGATTGGCATGCAGGTACAGCAGGCGGTTAAGAAACCAAATGGCATGTTGGCCTTCATAGCGAGGGGATTTGAGTACAGGGGCAGGGAGGTGTTGCTACAGTTGTACAGGGCCTTGGTGAGGCCACACCTGGAGTATTGTGTACAGTTTTGGTCTCCTAACCTGAGGAAGGACATTCTTGCTATTGAGGGAGTGCAGCGAAGGTTCACCAGACTGATTCCTGGGATGGCGGGACTGACCTATCAAGAAAGACTGGATCAACTGGGCTTGTATTCACTGGAGTTCAGAAGAATGAGAGGGGACCTCATAGAAACGTTTAAAATTCTGACAGGTTTAGACAGGTTAGATGCAGGAAGAATGTTCCCAATGTTGGGGAAGTCCAGAACCAGGGGTCACAGTCTAAGGATAAGGGTAAGCCATTTAGGACCGAGATGAGGAGAAACTTCTTCACCCAGAGAGTGGTGAACCTGTGGAATTCTCTACCACAGAAAGTTGTTGAGGCCAATTCATTAAATATATTCAAAAAGGAGTTAGATGAAGTCCTTACTACTAGGGGGATCAAGGGGTATGATGAGAAAGCAGGAATGGGGTACTGAAGTTGCATGTTCAGCCATGAGCTCATTGAATGGCGGTGCAGGCTAGAAGGGCCGAATGGCCTACTTCTGCACCTATTTTCTATGTTTCTATGTTTCTATGTTAACTTGTTTTTAATATAGCGCCTTTAACATAGTGAACTGTCTCAAGACGCTTCACAGGAGTATTATGAGTTAACAATCTGACCCTGAGCCACCTAAGTTGAAATTAGCGCAGGTTGTTCAAAGAGGTAGCTTTTAAGGAGCGTCTTGAAGTAGGAAAGTGAGGTAGAGAGGCGGAGAGGTTTCGGGCGGGACTTCCAGAGTTTGGGGCCCAGGCAACAGCAGGCATGGCCACCAATGGTGGAGCGATTATCCTCAGGGATGCTCAAGAGGGCAGAATTAGAGGAGTGGAGACATCTCGGGGGGTTGTGGGGCTGAAGGAGATTACAGAGATAGGGAGGGGCGAGGTCATGGATGGATTTTTAAAATTGAGGATGAAAATTTTGAAATTGAGGCATTGCTTAACTGTTAGCCAACATAGGTCAGCGAGCACAGGGGTGATGTGTGAGTGGCACTCGGTGCGAGTTAGGCCAGGGGCAGCCGAGATTTGGATCACCTCTAGTTTATGTAGAGTAGATTGTGGGAGGCCAGCCAGAAGTGTGCTGGAATAGTCAAGTCTGGAGATAACAAAGGCATAGATGAGGGCTTCACGATTGAGTCTGCCTCCACCGCCCTTTCAGGCAGTGCATTCCAGATTCTAACCACTCGCTGTGTAAAAAAGATTTCCTCTTCTGCCAATCACCTTAAAACGATGCCAAAACAAATGCAGGCAGAGCGTCTGAAATCCGGAAACCTCACCACCGAGGCCGTTCCGGATTTTGGGTATTTCCGGATTTTCGGAACGTCTTTCCGACATCCCGAATGCGGAAATGCCTGTGCCGAGGTAAAGGGGGGAGGGGCAGCCGCGGCGGAGCGAGGTGAGCGAGTCCAGCGGCGGAGCAGCGAGGTTGGCGGTTCCGGGTCAGGGCTCAGCGGCCGGGAAAAAATCTGAGTTGAAGACCAGCAAAAGAGGTAAGTTGAACTTTTTATTTTTAATTTTTTTTTCAGCGATTTAGTAGGTAAGTATTATGTGAATGTTTTGTGAATTTTTATTTTTTGTTTTATTAATTTTTTTTTGTTGGTGTTTTATCCCTCCCTGGGCCCAACTCGCAGCCGTAATCGGTGTAAAAAAAAGTGTCCGGATTTCGGAACATTTTCCGGATTCCGGACGACCCCGCCCTGGATCGGCCAGGTGTCTAGATTCCGGAACATTCCGAATTTCGGAACTCCGGATTTCGGACGCTCAACCTGTACTGTCAAAACAAAAAAATGGCACGATTTAATAGCTTCCTTTTTTTCTTATACTTCTTGCTTGACAACCATGTGAGAATCAAATGAAGCTGCAAATCAGACTCATTCTGTCATGGTGAGAGACCCGGAGGGCAGTGGAGGGAGGGGTGGTGTTGACTGTGAAGCTAATCGACCCTTTGAAGGCTGCATAACAACAACAACAGCTTGAGTTTATATAGCGCCTTTAACCCAGCAAAAACGTCCCAAGGCGCTTCACATGAGCGTTATCAGACTCAAACTAAAAGAGGAGGTGATGCGGAGAGGCGGAGAGGTTTAGGGAGGGAATTCCAGAGCTGAGGGCCTAGGAAGCGGAAGACACGGCCACCAGCAGTGAGCCGATGAAAATCGGTGATGCTCAAGAGGCAATGGAGGACGGCAGAGTTCAGAGGAATTTTTCCAGATTTTTTTCTCCCGAAATTGGCCTGGGTTTTTATCTGGCTTTTGCCTCTCCCAGGAGATCATACAGCTCGGGTTGGGGTGGAGTGTTTCAGTGTGGGGGGTATCGCAGTTGGGTGGGGCGGACTGGTTGGGCCGGGTGCTCTTTACCTGTCCGCCATTGTTCATTGTTCATAATGTTTATATGTAACCTTCAGGGCCGCTGTCGGCTGTGCGGCTCTTTGTCGGCCGGCGCGGACACGATGGGCCGAAATGGCCTCCGTCTGCGCTGTAAATTTCTATGTTTCTATCACGGGTGCGGGGTGGTTGCAGGGCTGGAGCAGGCCAGAGAGATAGGGAGGGTCGAGGCCATGGAGGGATTTGAAAACAAGGATGAAAATGTTAAAATCGAGGCGAACCAATGTGGTGTTAAAAATAGAACGGTAATTAAATTAATTATTAGAAGGTAATCATTAAAAGATATTCTTTAATTTGATACATTTTTCTCATTGTACTTCATAAGGTACAGAATTTTTTATGTAGATGCTATCTGAAGGGAAATAAGTGCGGATTTGGAAACCAAAATACAATTTTTTTCGGTTCTCCTCTTGCCCTTGCTCTTGCGGCCGGAGGTTCACCACATGAAGACACCTCCTCTAGTCAACCCGCTAAACTACATTGCTGCCAATCTCGGAGCTGGTGTTTGCTATGGGCAGATCATGTGACAGCGCATCTTCAGGAAGCTTTTCCTCCTCTTGCTGTGCTGTACTCTCTTCAGTGCCAGCTGTGGCTCAGTGGGTAGCACACTCGCTTCTGAGTCAGAAGGCTGTGGGCTCAACTCCCACGCCAGAGACTTGAGCACATAAATCTAGGCTGACGTTCCAGTGCAGTGCTGAGGGAGTGCTGCGTTGTCGGAGGTGCCGTCTTTCGAATGAGACGTTAAACCGAGGTCCCGCCTGCTCGCTCGGGTGGAAGCAAAAGGTCCCACAGGATTATTTCGAAGAAGAGAAGAAGAGCAGGGGAGTTATCTGGTCGTTACCACGTTGCTGTTTGTGGGAGCTTGCTGTGCGCAAACTGGCTGCCGCGATTCCCACATTGCCACAGTGACTACGCTCCAAAAAGTACTTCTTTTACGACCACCGGACATCTCAAAGCTGTAAAAGGCGCTACATAAATCCAAGTCTTTCTTTCTTTTTCAGCAGCTGAAATGCAAGAGAGTTAGCTTGTGGTGTGAAAGGAGAGTGGAGAGAGAGAGAGAGAGAGAAGTGGACGATGAAAGCATCTGGAGTTTGTCATGCAGAGCGTGTAGGGTGAGAAAGAAGGGAAAGAGAGGGTACACTGTGAAGAAACCCTGCACAACATCTTCTCCAGTTTTTACAATCGCCATGGCAATGACTCACCTCTTGCCCGTGATGGCCAACACGCTTTTTTCAAGGTGGCAGAGGGCGTTTCGGCGGTCTTGACCTCCTCCAGTGCCAGCCAGCTGGACGAACTTGTGTGCGACCTTCTCCTGCAAGAATGAAGGGAGTGTGTTAATGAGAGCCCCGAGAGGTTTTAGAGAATGTGCCTGTCATGGTCGAGTAGCTGGAAGTGAGTGTGTCCAATGTGAGGTGTGGATAAGTGAGGGTCGGGAGAGCGATGAGTGTGAGGAGAACGGGTTGCAGAGAAGTGTGGTGCAGTGGTTGAAGGAGAAATGAAGGGAAGCAGGGGATGGGAGTGTTGTGAGTAATTATGAGTAGTGAGGCTTTGGGTGCTGCAAAAGAAAGAAAGACTTGCATTTATATAGTGCCTTTCACAACCACCAGATGTCTCAAAGCGTTTTACAGCCAATGAAGTACTTTTGGAGTGTGGTCACTGTTGTAATGTGGGAAACGCGGCAGCCAATTTGTGCACAGCAAGCTCTCAAAAACAACAATGTGATGATGACCAGATAATCTGTTTTTGTTATGTTGATTGAGGGATAAATATTGGCCAGGACACCGGGGATAACTCCCTTGCAGTTCTTTGAAATATTGCCTTGGGATTTTTTACGTCCCCGAGAGAGAGAGCAGACAGGGCCTCGGTTTAACATCTCATCCAAAAGAAAGCACCTCTGACAGTGCAGCACTCCCTCAGCGCCTGCACTGGAGTGTGAGCCTAGATTTTTTTTGTGTTCAAAATCCTGGAGTGGGATTTGAACCATAACTTTCTGACCTAGAGGCAAGAGAGCCAACCACCGAGCCACAGCTGATACTTGTCATGACCTTGACAAGCCTAGTGAGGTCATTGAACTTTTTTCCGCCAAATCCTTGGCCTTCAACTCCTGGCGTTGACATGCGATGTGAGCCTTTCCCATTGTCTCCTGAGTTGATACCTGGAGGGCTTCCTTCCCACTTGGGCGGGAGGAGGAAGTATTTCCTTCTGTCCACTCCCTGCAACAGGGCCTCCAAGGCAAGATCAGCGGAACTTGGTGCTCTCTTAGCATTTGTTGCAGCCAATTTAGTATTGCTGAGTTGTCCTTTCATTCAGCAGTCAGAGGGCACTTCCCCTTTAAGAGGTGCTGGCTGCCTTTAAGTAGTATCAGAGATGTCTGATATTCGGCCCCTCTGCCCCCCTACCCCACCCCCCCCCCTCCACCCCGCCCTGGACAGGTGTGCAGCCAATGAGTAACATGGGTCTCCTGAGCAGAACAGCAGCAAATGGAATTCAATCTGGAGAAGTGTGAGGTAATGCATTTGGGGAGGCCTAACAAGGCAAGGGAATACACATTAAACGGTAAGACACTGAGAAATGTAGAGGAACAAAGGGACATTGGAGTGCATGTCCACAGATCCCTGAAGGTAGCATAGAAACATAGAAACATAGAAAATAGGTGCAGGAGTAGGCCATTCGACCCTTCGAGCCTGCACCACCGTTCAATAAGATCATGGCTGATCATCACCTCAGTACCCCTTTCCTGCTTTCTCTCCATACCCCTTTATCCCTTTAGCCATAAGGGCCATATCTAACTCCCTTTTGAATATATCCAACGAACTGGCATCAACAACCCTCTGCGGAAGGGAATTCCACAGGTTAACAACTCTCTGAGTGAAGAAGTTTCTCCTAATCTCAGTCCTAAATGGCTTACCCCTTATCCTTAGACTGTGTCCCCTGCTTCTGGACTTCCCCAACATCGGGAACATTCTTCCTGCATCTAACCTGTCCAGTCCCATCAGAATTTTATATGTTTCTAGAGATCCCCTCATCCTTTTAAACTCCAGTGAATACAAGCACAGTCAATCCAGTCTCTCCTCATATGTCAGTCCTGCCATCCCGGGAATCAGTCTGGTGAACCTTCGCTGCACTCCCTCAATAGCACATCCTCAGATTAGGGGACCAAAACTGAACACAATATTCCAGGTGAGGCCTCATCAAGGCCTTGTACAACTATTGTAAGACCTCCCTGCTCCTATACTCAAATCCAGGCCAGGTAATAATAATAATTTATTTATAAAGCCCCTTTAATGTAATAAAATGTCCCAAGCGCTTCACAACAATTTTTCAAAACGTTAGGACGGAAAGAGAGAAAAAGCATGAGAAGGAAGTGTAAAATGTTAAAGGCTCGGGTCTGAAGCGGCAGCCTAAATGCACACGCAGATAGACACAGTCGGAAAAAAGAAATTCAAATTACATTGTAAATAAACAATAAGGAGTATACAATAGTAAAATCAGTATAATAAAGGTGAATTCTAATTCAACAAAATTAAATAATATATATCATAATTATAACTTAAGTTAAAATAAGAAAATCAGCAATTTAAGCAAATTAAATCAGTTATTAGCTGTCTTTAACATTCATTCACTGTCCAGTGATTCAATTAATCTGGAAGAACCAATCACTGTCCTCCATCCTTGTGATGTCATAATTTTATCACTTTTTATTTCTCATTTTGTTGTCTTGATAGGACCTGCAATAGCTCCAGGCTCGAGCTGCCTCCATTGTCGGGTACATGAGGTGGTTGAGAAGGCATATGGGATACTTGCCTTTATTAGCCGAGGCATAGAATACAAGAGCAGAGAGGTTATGCTTGAACTGCATAAAACACTACTAAGGCCAAAGCTAGAGTATTGCATGCAGTTCTGGTCACCACATAATAGGAAAGGTGTGATTGCATTAGAGAGGGTGCAGAGGAGATTTATGAGGATGTAGCCTGGATGAGAATTTTAGCTATGAGGAAAGATTGAATAGACTGGGGTTGGTTTCTTTGGAACAGAGGAGACTGAGGGGAAACCTTATTGAGATGTATAAAATTATGAGGGGCCTGGATAGACTTGATAGGAAGGACCTATTTCCCTCAGCAGAGGTTTCAATAACCAGGGGCCATAGATTTAAAGTAATTGAGGGGAGGTTTAGAGGGGATTTGAGGGGAAATCTCTTCACCCAGAGGGTGGTGGGAGTCTGGAACTCGCTGCCTGAAAGGGTGATAGAGGTACAAACCCTCACCACATTTAAAAAGTACTTGGATTTGCACGTGAATTGTCATAATCTACAGGGCTACGGATCAAGAGCTGGAAAGTGGGATTAGACTGGATAGCTCTTTGTCGGCCGGCGGGTGAAACGGCCTCCTTCCGTGCTGCAAATCTCTATGATTCTATACGTATTACCTGCTACCTGAGTCGACATTAACAGGCCAGTATCCTGCAGCTTGCTTGTGGACACAGTCAAATTATTTAAGCCAAATATATTTCAGACAGAGACTTCTGTTTCTGGCACTGGAGCTTGCCAGACTCAGAAACAGCAGGGAAGATTTTCCCCGTGCCCTTGGGAGGACTGGTAAATATTTACGAGTTCTCCTCTGAGCTGCGGAGGAATCTCGGGGAAAGGATAATATGTACCATAATTATAAATTAAGTTAAAATGAGAAAATTAGCAATTGAAGCAAATTAAATCAGTTATTAGCTGTCTTTAACATTCATTCACTGTCCAGTGATTCAATTAATCTGGAAGAACCAATAACTGTCCTCCATCCTTGTGATGTCATAATTTTTTCGCTTTTTATTTCTCATTTTGAGGTCTTGATAAGACCTGTAATAGCTCCAAGCTCGAGCTGCCTCCGTTGTCAGGGAGACGATGATGTTTAAATCTCCCTCTCGCTGCTCCAGGCCCGCGCTGCCTCCATTGTCAGGTAAATGAGGTGGTTGAGAAGGCATATGGGATACTTGCCTTTATTAGCCGAGGCATAGAGTACAAGAGCAGGGAGTTTATGCTTGAATTGCATAAAACGCTACTAAGGCCACAGCTAGAGTACTGCGTGCAGTTCTGATCACCACATTACAGGAAAGGTGTGATTGCACTGGAGAGGGAACAGCGGAGATTGATGAGGACGTTGCCCGGACGAAAATTTTAGCTATGAGGAAAGATTGGATAGGTTGGGGTTGTTTTCCTTGGAACAGAGGAGGCTGAGGGGGACCTTAATGAGGTGTATAAAATCATGACGGGGCCTGGATAGAGTGGATTGGAAGGTTCTATTTCCCTTAGCAGAGGATTCAGTTAACAGGAGGCATAGATTTAAAGTAATTGGGGGGAGCTTTACAGGGAATTTGAGGGGAAATTTCTGATGGGGGCTGGAACTCACTACCTGAAAGGGTGACCCTCACCACATTTAAAAGATAGTTGGATGTGCACGTGAAGTGCTGTAACCTACAGGGCTATGGACCAAGAGTTGGAAAGTGGGATTAGACTGGATAGCTCTTTGTGGGCCGGCGGGTTTCGCTATGGGACGAAATGGCCGTCTTCCGTGCTGTAAAACTCTATGATTCTATGCGTATTACCTGCTGCCTGAGTCGACATTAACTGGCCAGTATTCTGCTGCTTGCTTGTGGACACAGTCGAATTATTTAAGCCAAATATATTTCAGACAGAGTCTTCTGTTCCTGGCACAGGAGCTTGCCAGACCCAGAAACAGCAGGGAAGATTTTCCCCGTGCCCTTGGGAGGACTGGTAAATATTTACGAGTTCTCCTCTGAGCTGCGGAGGAACCTCGGGGAAGGAATAATAAGGCAGACTCATCGCCTCCTGTTTTTTTGTCTCATCATTTTCGGCTCCATCAAAGACAGATGCGGAAAGACGTGAAATTGTCTATTTTCGGGTCAGGCACTCGTGAAACGAGCTGCTCTTATATTTGCCTCAATGCAAATGCCACTCTGCTGTGTGTATGTGTGTGTGTGTGTGCGTGTCGGTGGATGTTATTGTCTCGCACGGACATTTTCAGTTTGTTAAAACTGGCTGCCGGAGCGTCAATCACAACCGTTTATTCATTTAATCACTAGTTCACGCTGCACGGGTGAAGCATTAGACGAGCACGCGCAGCGTGACCTCAGTGATAGTATATAGCAAACCAAGAGACATTGAGGTGCTGAATTTATAAATAAGTTATAAATAATTTCATCCGGAGCGAAGTGCAAAGCAGACGGAATAAAAATTGATTACTGGACAAGGAACACAATGCAAATAATGCATTAATTATAAAGTAGACAAGCACACAATACATTAAAGAAACATAGAAACATAGAAAATAGGAGACGTAGTAGTCCATTCGGCCCTTCGAGTCTCCACCACCATTCAGTATCATCATGGCTGATCCTCTATCTCAACACCATATTCCCATTTTTTTCCCCATACCCCTTGATGCTTTTGTTTCTAGAAATCTATCTATCTCCCTCTTAAGGGACTTGGCCTCCACAGCCTTCTGTGGTAGAGAATTCCACTGGTTCACCACTCTCTGTGTGAAAACATTTCTCCTCATCTCGGTCCTAAATTTCCTACCCCGTATCCTGAGACTGTGACCCCTTATTCTAGACTTCCCAGCCAGGGGAAACATCCTCCCCGCATCCAGTCTATCCAACCCAGTCATAATTTTATACGTTTCAACGAGATCCCCTCTTGTCTTGCATTTATAGCACGACCTCTCAAAGTGCTTTTACAGCCACTTTTGAAGTGTAGTCATTGTTGTAATGTAGGAAACGTGGCAGCCAATTTGCGCACAGCAAACTCCCACAAACAGCAATGACCAGATAATCTGTCTCCAGTGATGTTGATTGAGGCATAAACACTGGGGAGAACACCTCCTGCTCTGTTTTGAAGTAGTGCCATGGGATCCCCACGTACAGCCTGAGAGGATAGATGGAGCCTCAGTTTAACATCTAACCTGAAAAACAGTGTTAGCACTCCCTCAGTACTAGCACTGGAGAGTCGGGACTGGATTAGGAGATCGAGTCTCTGGAGCTGGATTTGAACCCACAACCTTCTACATAAGAACATAAGAAATAGGAGCAGGAATAGGCCATATGGCCCCTTGAGCCTGCTCCACCATTCAATAAGATCATGGCTGATCTGATCATGGACTCAGCTCCACTTCCCTGCCCGCTCCCCATAACCCTTTACTCCCTTATCGCTCAAAAATCTGTCTATCTCTACCTTAAATATATTCAATGACCCAGCCTTCACAGCACTCAGGGGCAGAGAATTCCATAGATTTACAACCCTCTGAGAGAAGAAATTTCTCCTCATCTCAGTTTTAAATGGGCGGCCCCTTATTCTAAGACTATGTCCCCTAGTTTTTGTTTCCCTTATGAGTGGAAACATCCTCTCTGCATTCACCTTGTCGAGCCCCCTCATTACCTTATATGTTTCGATAAGATCACCTCTCATTCTTCTAAACTCCAATGAGTATAGGCCCAACCTGCTCAATATTTCGGCCTGGATTTGCTGCGGCACATAGAAACATAGAAAATAGGTGCAGGAGTAGGCCCTTCGGCCCTTTGCCACGAGCACTGTAGAGGTGAAAAAAATCCATAAATGGTAAAAAGGAAAAAAGGAATTTCATATTGATTCATATATTGAGGTTTCAGTCTGTTGTCCCAAGTCTCACTCAGTGATCTATTTTACAAAGAGAAAACGCTTGTGCCTCAGCCCTTCAGAGCGTCCGTCGTTACCCTGGCAACCGCAGTTTTTCGGCGCAGACCTTAAGCTCCACCCACAGAGCTTAAGGACAATCTGCACCACCCCAAAATGAAAGGTCGTGCCGGCGAAACTTGGAATTTTTTTGGGGGGCGCAGTCGGGCCACTAAGCAATCGGGCGTACCTCGACAACTGCGCCCCAAAAAGTCCATGTGGAAATTTGGGCCCTGTGATAGAGTAAATAAAGGGAAACATTTTCAAATGGCTGAAGATAGCCGGGGGGCGCAGATTTAAGGTGATTGGCAAAAGAACCAGAGACGACATGAGAAGAAATATTTTTACGCAGCATGTGATTAGGATTTGGAATGCACTGGCTGATGGGGCGGTGGATACAGATTCAATCGTAGCCAAGGGAATTGGATAAATACTTAAAGGAGAAAAAGTTGCAGGGATTTTGGGGAAAGAGCATGAGAGTGGGACTAACTGGATTGCTGTTTGAAAGAGCCGGCACGGACTCGATGGGCCGAATGGCCTCCTTCTGTGTCGTATTATTCTATGATTCTAACCGCCCTCTGGCGTGACTTTCCTTTAAATACCACAGACTAAGTCAGTAAGGATTATACTGCAAATAAAGGGCTAATTTTTCTTCAGATTGCAGAATTTGCAGAAGCCAAGATATAGAAATACTTGTCTGTGAGTTTGCTGCAGGTTAATTTTGTAGAATATGATACATGAATACCGGGAATGAAAGGAAAAGTCTACTCACAGTGCCACAATAAATTGCTCCTTTCGCAGTTCTCAAGCAGTTTTGCGGTCACGTTGGAGCACGGGTTCCCTGCGTCGCTCGGACTGACATCGTGCAGACAGCAACGCCGCTGGGAGGGCTCGTGGCCATCATGAAAATACTCTGGCCATCGACACAGCAGGAGGAGCATCACGCACAAACGATTCCACTGCTGCGACAGATGCTTTGGATCCCGAGATCCCAGACACAGTCAGGACCAATTCGCCCTGGGCAATCTTTGCAGAGAAGTGCCAGGGAGGGATTCAGAGACCCGTGGAAGCCTCACTCTGCTGTGCTTCAGTGGATACCTTGAGGAGATGAGGAGATGGGCTCCAGCAATGGTACGTGTGAAGAACCACAGCTAATTATGGTGCACAATAAAATGTGTCTTTCACAGTGTTTGTACTGTCTCTGCATCTTGTTACAAACTCACACGAGGCATGTATATATCAGACACGGTCACTCTGTGTGGTCATCCACCTTGGAAAAAAAAACAGTAAAAGGAAATATTATTTGAATGGGGAGACATTACAACATGCTGCGGTGCAGAGGGACCTGGGGTTCCTTGTGCATGAATCCCAAAAAGTTAGTTTGCAGGTGCAGCAGGTAATCAGGAAGGCGAATGGAATGTTGACCTTCATTGCAAGAGGGATGGAGTACAAAAGCAGGGAGGTCCTGCTGCAACTGTACAGGGTATTGGTGAGGCCACACCTGGAGTACTGCATACAGTTTTGGTCACCTTACTTAAGGAAGGATACACTAGCCTTGGAGGGGGTACAGAGACGATTCACTAGGCTGATTCCAGAGATGAGGGGGTTACCTTATGATGATAGATTGAGTAGACTGGGTCTTTACTCGTTGGAGTTCAGAAGGATGAGGGGTGATCTTATAGAAACATTTAAAATAATGAAAGGGATAGACAAGATAGAGGCGGAGAGGTTGTTTCCACTGGTGGGGGAGACTAGAACTAGGGGGCACAGCCTCAAAATACTGGGGAGCCAATTTAAAACCGAGTTGAGAAGGAATTTCTTCTCCCAGAGGGTTGTGAATCTGTGGAATTCTCTGCCCAAGGAAGCAGTTGAGGCTAGCTCATTGAATGTATTCAAATCACAGATAGATAGATTTTTAACCAATAAGGGAATTAAGGGTTACGGGGAGCGGGCGGGTAAGTGGAGCTGAGTCCATGGCCAGATCAGCCATGATCTTGTTGAATGGCGGAGCAGGCTCGAGGGGCTAGATGGCCTACTCCTGGCCCCAAGTTTCTACATGATTTGCTCCTGATTTTTAGGAGCAACTGGTGTAGAACGGAGTATCTTAGAAATCGGAATTCTCGTCATTTAGTTTGCTCCAGTTCGAGTCAGTGAGAACAATTTCACTTTGGAACAGAATTTTTTTTTCAAAAGGAGGCGTGTCCGGCCACTTACGCCTGTTTTCAAAGTTTCGTCAGTGAAAACTTACTCCAAACTAACTTAGAATGGAGTAAGTGAAGATTTTTGTACGCTCGAAAAAACCTTGTCTACACTTTAGAAAATCAGGCGTAGGTTACAAATCAGGGGTAGGGAATGGTGGGGGGGGGTGTGTTTAAAGGGAAGTTTACAAACATTAAACACTTCAGTTTTACAAATAAAGAGCCATCATCAATAATAAATGATAAATACATCAATAAATCAACCAATAAATCAATCAAAAAAATTAATAAAAAATAATTTTTAAAAAATCAATAAATAAAACATTTTCTACTTACCGAATGCAGCACCGGGAGCCCTCCAACAGCGTGCTGGGATGCCCCCCACCCCCCCCCCCCCCCAGTGTGTCTCTGTCAGTGTCTCTATCTCTCTGTCTGTCTGTCTGTGTGTGTCTCTCATTCTCTGTCTGTCAGTGTCTGTGTTTCTGACAGCGAGGGGAGGGGGAGGGGGAGAGAGGGAGAGAGGGGGGGAGCAGAGGGAGGGAAGGGGGAGAAGGGGGAGGGATGGGGGAGAAGGGAGAGGGGGGAGAGAAGGGAATAAAGGGGAGAAGGGGAGATGGGGGGGAAAGAGATGGGGGGGAAAGGAGATGGGGGCGAGAAAGGAGATGGGGGGAAAGGAGATGGGGGGGGGGGAAAGGAGAAGGGGGAGCGAGGCTGAACGGGCCGGGCCTGAGACTTCAGGCAGGGCCCGTCCCCAGCACCAGATTTACAGGTAGGTGGCGTTGGGTCGGGTCAGGGGGGTGGTGGGAGGGAGGTCTGTTCGGTTCGGGTCGGGGGGAGGGAGGTCAGGTCGGGGGGAGGGAGGTCAGGTCGGATCCAGTCCGGTGGAGGGGAAGCGGGAGTCGGGTCGGATCCAGTCCGGGGTGGGGGGGGGGTGGGGGGGGAGCGGGAGTTGGGTCGGGTCCGGTCCGGGGGCGGGGGGCGGGGGAAGCGGGATTCGGGTCGGGTACGGAGGCAGGGGAGGGGGGGGGTGGGGAAACGGGAGTCGGGTCCGGTCCGGTGGCAGGGGGTGGGGGAGCGGGTGTTGGATCCGGTCCGGGGGCGGGGGGCGGGGGGCGGGGGGGGAAGCGGGAGTTGGGTCGGGTGGGGTCCGGTCTGGAGGCGGGAAGCGGGAGTCGAGTCGGGTCGGGAGGAAGCAGGAGCTGGCCGTGGGAGAAGCCTTATGCACGCAGCCCCAGTGAGGCCATTCGGCCAGGGCTAGGGGCTGCGTGCTTCGGGCCCCTCCCACACAGTTTCGGGCGCCTGGAGCTACTGCACTTGCGAGCCCACCGTAGTGCGCATGTGCAGAGGTCCTGGCACTGTTTTCAGCGCAGGGACCTGGCTCCGCTCCCTACAGCTCCTGCTGCGCCGCGCCGAAGGCCAGAGGACCTGCAGGGAGGTGGAGAATATGGAGGTTTTTTTTAGGCGCATTTTGTGGCACGAAAAACGGGCGTCCAGGTCGGGACTGCGCCGTTCTAGGCGCGGCTCGAAACTTGGGCCCCCTGTTCCTAATTCTTATGTTCTTATGTTCTTATGACCTTCAATTTATTCCCAGGACCAAAGAGTGCTGACCCTGGGTGGGGCCTCCCCTTTTATACCTGGAAACCCAGGTGAGGAGTGTCTCCCGCAAGCTCACCCCCTGTGGTCAGGGTGTGCATTTCAAGGGTACAGGTACAGTGTGCATGAGTAACAGTTACATAACTTTTGTCATAACAAGATGGTGAAATACATGACATCACCTCCCCCCTTGAGTCTTTTAGTTTCAGACGTTAAGTCTGTCAGATGGTCTACGCTCTCTCGTGGAGCGCCGCAGTTGTGGCTCTGGTGGCTGAGCCTCAGCACGCGTCTCTGTCACTTGAGGTGATTCCGGCCTGTCCGGGCTGGCCGCAGGGACTGTGCATGTTGAGGGCTGTCTTTGTTGCTCGTACGCTTGCTGTGGTGTGGGTGCAATCTCATTATGCTCTTCTTCCGGTTCCTCCGTGTCTGCACTGAACCTTGTCTTTACTTGGTCCAAGTGTTTGCGGCATATCTGCTCATTGTTTAGTCTGACCACCAAGACCCTGTTTCCTTCTTTGCCAATTACGGTGCCCTCAAGCCATTTGGGTCCCAAAGCATGGTTAAGAACAAATACCGGGTCATCTATTTCTATACACCTCCCCCTTGAGCCTCGATCATGGAGCTCGGTTTGGGACTGTCGCTTGCCCTCAACAATGTCTGCCGGGGATGGTTGAATGAGGGACAGCTGCGTCTTGAGCGTGCGTTTCATGAGGAGTTCTGCTGGCGGGACTCCCGTGAGTGAGTGCGGCCGGAACCTGTAGGCCAGCAGGAGGCGCGATACGCGGTACTGAAGGGAGGGTCCTTGGATGCGTAGCATGCCCTGCTTTATGACTTGAACTGCCGGTTCCGCCTGGCCATTGGAGGCCGGCTTGAACGGCGCTATCCGGACGTGCTTGTTTCCATTGCCCGAGATAAACTCCTGGAATTCATGGCTGGTAAAACACATGCCATTGTCGCCGACCAGGATGTCCGGCAAGCCATGGGTCACGAAAACCGTACGCAGACTCTCTACAGTGATGGATGTCGTGCACAAGTTCAATATGATGCACTCGATCCACTTCGAGTATGCATCGACTACGATCAGGAAAATTTTCCCCATGAACGGGCCCGCATAGTCTACGTGAATATGTGACCATGGCCTGGTGGGCCAGGGCCATGGGCTGAGTGGAGCCTCCCTGGGGGCATTGCCCAACTGGGCACACGTCGTGCACCTGCGAACCCAGTGTTCCAGGTCTGAGTCAATCCCCGGCCACCGTACATGTGACCGAGCAATGGCCTTCATTAACACGATGCCCGGGTGCTCGCTGTGGAGTTCCCTGATGAACGCTTCCCTTCCTTTCTGGGGAATGACTACCCAGCTGCCCCATAGCAGGCAGTCGGCTTGGATGGAGAGCTCATCCATCCATCTCTGAAACAGCCTGACTTCCTGTACAGGCGTCCAATTCCCAGTCAGGACATATTTCTTTATCATGGATAGGAGAGGGTCCCTGTT
The DNA here is from genome assembly GCF_044704955.1 of Pristiophorus japonicus. NCBI lineage: Eukaryota > Metazoa > Chordata > Chondrichthyes > Pristiophoridae > Pristiophorus > Pristiophorus japonicus. Next base: position 526,375,911 of record NC_091977.1, on the reverse strand, counting down.
GGTCCAGAGTTTGATCTGGCAGGCTGTGATGGGAGAGCCCGCAGTGTCAAAAGCCTCAACGGCCATGACCATCTCGGCGCTCTGCTCCGATGCCCCCTCGGTGGTGGCCAGTGGGAGCCTGCTGAGCGCGTCAGCGCAATTTCCGATGCCTGGCCGGTGCCATATGGTGTAGTCATACGCAGCCAGCGTGAGGACCCATCGCTGTATGCGAGCTGACGCGTTAGCGTTGACAGCCTTGCTGTCAGACAACACGGATGTTAACGGCTTGTGGTCCGTCTCTAGCTCGAACTGTCTACCGAAAAGGTACCGGTGCATCTTTTTCACACCATACACACACGAGTGCCTCCTTCTCGACCGTGCTTATCCACGTTCTGCCCGGGAGGGCGACCTGGAGGCGTAAGCCACCGGTTGGAGTCGGCCGTCATCGTTACCCTGCTGCAAAACACACCCAACCCCGTAGGATGACGCATCGCATGTTAAAACCAGTTTTTTACAGGGGTCATACAAAGTCAACAGTTTGTTGGAGCACAGCAGGTTCCTCGCCTTATTGAAAGCCCGTTCTTGACAATCCCCCCAAAACCATTCACAACCTTTACGGAGGAGCATGTGTAACAGCTCCAACAACGTGCTTAAGTTCGGCAGAAAGTTCCCAAAATAGTTCAAATCGAATGATCGCAACTCCGACGTGTTGCCGGGTTTGGGCGCCTGGCGAATCGCCTCAGTTTTTGATTCAGTGGGCCGGATCCCGTCTGCGGTAACCCACCTGCCCAGGAACTCGACCTCTTGGGCCACAAACACGCACTTGGCCTTTTTCAGCTGCAAGCCTACCCAATCCGGTGTCTCGACCCGTTATAAGGATGTCGTCTTGGAATACGACCGTTCCAGGGATGGACTTGAGCAAGCTTTCGATGTTTCGCTGAAAGATAGCCGCTGCCGAACAGGCACCTGTTGTAGACAAATAATCATTTGTGCGTCGTGATGATGGCCAGAAGCTTGGAATCTTCCACCAGTTCCTGAGTCATGTAGGCCGAAGTGAGGCCCAACTTCGTGAACAGCTTGCCACCTGCCAGCGTGGCAAATAGGCCCTCCGCTCTCAGAAGCGGGTATTGGTCTTGCAGCGACACTTGGTTGATGGTGGCTTTGTAGTAGCCACAAATCCTAACCGAGCCATCTGCTTTGAGGACGGGAACAATGGGACTTGCCCAGTCGCTGAATTCAACGGCCAAAATTATGCCCTCTCTGAGCAGCCTGTCCAGTTCACTTTCAATTTTCTCACGCATCACGAACGGCACCGCTCTGGCTTTGTGGTGCACTGGTCTGGCATCTGGAGTGATGTGTATCACTACTTTCGTGCCCTTGAACATACCGATAACGGGTTGAAACAGTGACTCGAATGTTTGCAAGACCTGCGAGCATGAACTTCGCTCCACGGATGTAATGGCGTGCACATCCCCCCATTTCCAATTCATCTCAGCTAGCCAACTCCTTCCCAAAAGCACAGGACCATTTCCTGGAACAATCCAGAGTGGCAGCCGGTTCTGTAATCCATTGTGCGTTACCACCAAGTTTGCACTGCCCAGCACTGGGATGATCTCTTTGGTGTACGTACGTAGCTGCGTCTCAATGCGTTCCAGTTTGGGCCTGCTAGCTCTGTGTGGCCATCGTCTCTCAAATTGTTGGGTGCTCACGAGTGACTGGCTAAATCCCGTATCCAGCTCCATGTGCACCGGGATGCCATTCAGTAAGACTTTCATCATCATGGGTGGCGTTTTAGTGTATGAGCTATGGACGTCAGCCACATGAACTCTCTGAACTTCAGCATCTATGGTTGTTCCCCAGGCCTCATCCTGCATTACAGACCCCTCGTCTGATTCCTCTGTCTCGCAGACTAGCCTCGCTACTGCCTTTTTGCACATCCTGGCCAAGTGTCCACTGACGTTACAAATCCTACAGGTATAATGCTGGAACCTGCAGCTTTGGGCAGTGTGTCTACCCCCACACCTCCAACATGAGCTGAGATTGCAGTGAACAAAAGGACTATTCCCAGGCATTCCTCTCTGATGGCCCGTTTGGCTGTTTCTAAGCACTCTGAATGGTCCCATCACGGGATGCATTGTTCCTTGTGATGGTGTGAATTGCTGATCCCCTTTCCATTGTCCCTGTTGCGGGCCCACCCTGGAGCTTGTTGCTGCCTGGGCGGTGTCGAATTGCCCTTGTCTGCCAGCCTGGGCGGTGTCGAATTGCCCTTGCCTACCTGCAGGGTTCTGTAACACTTTTACAACATTGACTGGTTCATCGCAACGATAAAACCAGGGCTGTGTGCGTGAATTAGCTTGGTCTCCTCTTCCCCTGCCATAAAGGTCTGAGCTATCAACGCCGCCCCTTCTAAAGTCAGGTCCTTGGTCTTTATAAGCTTCCTGAAAATGCCGGCATGATTAATGCCCTCGATGAAAAAGTCCCTTAACATCTCCCCCCTACAGGCATTGGAGAACTTACAGAGACTGGCCAAACACCGCAGTTCCGCCATGAAGTCGGAGACGTTTTGACCCTCCCGACACCGGTGAGAGTAGAACCGTTGCCAGGCCATGTGTACGCTACTTGCCGGCTTGAGATGCTCACTGCTCAGCTGGCTGAGCTCTTCGAAGGACTTGTCCGCTGGCTTTTGGGTGCGAGCAGGTCTTTCATCAGCGCATACGTCTGTGGTCAGTAGACGCGCCCACCACTTGTCAGCCGCTGTCTCTTCCAGCCAGTCCTTTGTGACAAAGCTCTGCTGGAGTCTTTCCACAAAGTCGTCCCAGTCCTCATGCATACAGTAGCGTTCCACTGTGCCACCGGTGGCCATCCTCGTGGTTCGGTGATTCCCGTTTCTCATCGCCAGATGTAGTGTCTCTGCACCTTGTTACAAACTCACACGAGACATGTATATATCAGACACGGTCACTCTGTGACCTTCACTTTATTCCCAGGACCAAAGAGTGCTGACCCTGGGTGGGACCTCCCCTTTTATACCTGGAAACCCAGGTGAGGAGTGGTCAGGGTGTGCATTTCAAGGGTACAGGTACAGTGTGCATGAGTTACAGTTATATAACTATTGTCATAGCAAGATGGTGAAATACATGACAGTGTTCACACAGTTGAGTTGTTACGTTGGAGTGATGTTTAGAATGGGGAGGGCCCGGGGGGGGCGGGGGGACGGGCTGGGGGGTGGAGATGAGGAGAAATGTTTTTATGCAGTGAGTCATGGACCATTTCCTATATCTCGGGAGCCTCTTATCAACAAGGGCGGGCATCGACGAAGAGATTCAACACCGCCTCCAGTGTGCTAGTGCAGCCTTCGGCCGCCTGAGGAAAAGAGTGCTTGAAGACCAAGCCCTCAAATCTGCCACCAAGCTCATGGCGTATAAGGCTGTTATGATACCCGCCCTCCTGTATGGCACAGAGACGTGGACCATGTACAGTAGACATCTCAAATCGCTGGAGAAATACCATCAACGATGTCTCCGCAAGATCCTGCAAATTCCCTGGGAAGACAGACGCAACAATGTTAACGTCCTCGATCAGGCCAACATCTCCAGCGTCGAAGCACTGATCACACTCGACCAGCTCCGTTGGGCGGGCCACATTGTTCGCACGCCTGACACAAGACTCCCAAAGCAAGCGCTCTACTCGGAACTCCTACACGGCAAGCGAGCCCCAGGTGGGCAGAGAAAACATTTCAAGGACACCCTGAAAGCCTCCTTGAAAAAATGCAACATCCCCACCGACACCTGGGGGACCCTGGCCAAAGACCGCCCTAAGTGGAGGAAGTGCATCCGGGAGGGTGCTGAGCACCTCGAGTCTCGTCGCCGAGAGCATGCAGAAAACAAGCGCAGGCAGCGGAAGGAGCGTGTGGCAAACCAGACACACCACCCCACCCTTTCCTCCAACCACTGTCTGTCCCACCTGCGACAGAGACTGTAATTCCCGTATTGGACTGTTCAGTCACCTGAGAACTCACTTTTAGAGGGCCTGCCTATGATGATGAACGCACTGCCTGAAAGGGCGGTGGAGGCAGATCCAACAGTAACTTTCCAAAGGGTATTGGATAAATATTTCAGGGAGAATACATTGTCAGGGCGATGAGAAAAGAACAGGGGAGTGGAGAGCTCTTTCTAAGAGCTGGCACAGGCACAATGTGCTTAATGGCCTCCTTCTGTGCTGTATCATTCAATGTTTCTGTATGATTCTGATCACATCAGTGGCCATTCGGGGCTGTAAATAGCTGTAAGCTCTGCCTCAGAAGGTACTGGGCCCACTGTGATTACAGCACAGCCCTACTGATGCTAATGGAGATACAACAGAATTGATTCGTGAATCATGGCACGATTGCCAGTTGATCGATGGTTGTTATTAACTTGTACAGACGGTACTCGTTTGCTAAAACTGGCTGGTGGTTGAGTCACACATAAGATCAGCAATTTGTATTTAGATAGCGCCTTTAACGTAGTAAAGCGTCCCAAGGCACTTCACAGGAGGGTTACAAGACAAAAAAATAAATTTGACACCGAGCCAGATAAGAAGAAATTCCAGCAGATGACCAAAAACTTGGTCAAAGAGGTAGGTTTTAAGGAGCGTCTTGAAGGAGGAAAAAGAGGTAGAGAGGTGGAGAGGTTTAGGGAGGGAGTTCCAGAGCTTGGGGCCCAAGCAGCTGAAGGCACGGCCACCAATGGTTGAGCGATTAAAATCAGGGAGTCTCAAGAGGGCAGAATTTGAGCAACGCAGACATCGCGGGGGGGTTGTGACTCTGGAGGAGATGACAGAGATAGGGGAGGGGCGATGCCCTGGTGGCATTTGTAAACAAGGATGAGAATTGCTGAAATCGAGGAATAACTATTTATTTACTTGATCACGAGTACAGACAGTACAGAAGATTCCCGAGACCAGCATATACTGCTCTGAATCGAAACACTTTACTGCAAATGAAGTACTTTTGAAGTGTAGTCACTGTTGTAATGTGGGAAATGCGGCAGCCAATTTGTGCACAGCAAGCTCCCACAAACAGCAATGCGATAATGACCAGATAATCTGCTTTAGTGATGTTGATTGAAATAAATATTGGCCCCAGGACACCAGAGATAACTCCCCTGCTCTTCTTCAAAATAGTGGCGTAGGTTCTTTTACGCCCACCTGAGAGGGCAGACAGGGCCTCGGTTTAGCTTCTGATCCAAAAGACGGGAAATGAAAGAGCAGGGGAAGTGGGACTAATTGGATCGCTGAATGGCCTCCTTCTGTGCTGTATCATTCTATGATTTTCACATAACCAATTGAATGTGAGTTACAAACTCAGACTGTGCTCCTATTCCCATACAGTGGGTTGCACCTCTTTACCATGATTGGCCTTTAACACGTCCTTAACAAACAGTTTCTCAGGGAATTTCTTCAAACACATTTTAGCATGAAGCAAGACTCGGGGCAGTTGAACAAATTGAAAAACAGCCCATTACTCCTTAATGATGCTATTAATCCACTGTTTATTCACATCTGCTAGAATAAGATATGGCCTTAATAAAATGGGTATCGGCATTCTCTGCAAACTGGAACGATCACCATTGCCCCAAACCCAGTGCTCAGCATCATGGAATTGAAAGAAAGAAAGGCTTGTATTTATAGAACACATTGCAGGGCCACAGGACTTCCCAAAGCGCTTTACAGTGAATGAAGTACTTTTGAATTGTAATCACTGCTGTAAATGTCAGAAACACGGCAGCCAATTTGTGCAAAGTAAGGCCCCACAAACAGCAACGTGATAATGACCAGATAATCTGTTTCTGAGGTTGGCTGAGGTATTGGACAGGACACCTGTTCTTCAAAACAGCGCCATGGCTCGTTTATGTCCACTGAGAGAGCAGACGGTGCCTCCGTTTTAACATCTCATCCAAAAGACGGCACCTCCGACAGTGCAGCGCTCCCTCGGTACTGCACTGGAGTGTGAACCGACATATTATGCTCAAATTTCTGGAGTGGAACTTGAGTCCACAACCTTCTGACTCCGAGGCGAAAGTGCTGCCCACTGAGCCACAGCTGACACTGAGGGTGCAGCTCCTCATCTCTTTGATGTACGATTCAGCTGTCACCCATCAGATATATCCAGTATTGCCAACCCCACCACCTCATAGGTCAGGAGACAAACATTTACAAATCACGCGATTTAGTATAGGAATCATGAGTTGCTAAATTTTTCCCGACCTGACCCCTCGCCCTGACTGAAACATCTTGAAGAATGACATGGCCCCCGCTGGTTCTGGGATTGCATCAGTATCTCCGCATGTTCCCGTTCCTCATGGGACGCATCCTGGAAAATCTTGGCAAAGTTCTTCAGCGCAGCATTACCATCGCCACATCCGCTACCATCGACATCCTGGGGGTTCACCATTGACCAGAAACTTAACTGGACCAACCACATAAATACTGTGGCTACAAGAGCATATCAGAAGCTGGGTATTCTGTGACAAGTGTCTCACCTCCTGACTCCCCAAAGCCTTTCCACCATCGACAAAGCACAAGTCAGGAGTGTGATGTAATTCTCTCGATTGGTGAATGCTGCATGAGTGCAACTTCAACCACACTCAAGAAGCTCAACACCATCCATGACAAAGCAACCCAATTGATTGATACCCCATCCACCACCTTAAGGACACAAAAACATAAGAACATAAGAAATAGGAGCAGGAGTAGGCCATTCGGCACCTTGAGCCTGCTCCGCCATTCAATAAGATCAAGGCTTATAAGATAAGATCTTCTACCTCAACTCTAACTAACAGAGAGTGGGGATAAATGGCTCATTCTCTGGTTGGCAACCAGTAACTAGTGGGGTGCCGCAGGGATCAGTGCTGGGACCCCAACTATTTACAATCTATATTAACGCCTTGGAAGAAGGGACTGAGTGTAACGTAGTCAAGTTTGCTGATGATACAAAGATGGGAGAAAAAGCAACGTGTGAGGAGCACACAAAAAATCTGCAAAAAGTCTTAGACCGGCTAAGTGAGTGGGCAAAAATTTGGCAGATGGAGTATAATGTTGAAAAGTGTGAGGTCATACTGTTTGGCAGAAACAATCAAAGAGCAAGTTATTATTTAAATGGAGAAAAATTGCAAAGTGCTGCAGTACAGCGGTACCGGGGGGTACTTGTGCATGAAACAGAAAAGGTTAGTATGCAGGTACAGCAAGTGATCAGGAAGGCCAATGGAATCTTGGCCTTTATTGCAAAGGGGGTGGAGTATAAAAGCAGGGAAGTCTTGCTACAGTTAGACAGGGTATTGGTGAGGCCACACCTGGAATACTGCGTGCAGTTTTGGTTTCCATATTTATGAAAGGATATACTTGCTTTGGAGGCATTTCAGAGAAGGTTCACTAGGTTGAATCCGGGGATGAGGGCGTTGACTTATGAGGAAAGGTTGAGTAGGTTGGACCTCTACTCATTGGAATTCAGAAGAATGAGAGGTGATCTTATCAAAACATATAAGATTATGAGGGGGCTTGACAACATGGATGCAGAGAGAATGTTTCCACTGATGAGGGAGACTAGAACTAGAGGGCATAATCTTAGGATAAGGGACCACCCATTTAAAACTGTGATGAGGAGAAATTTCTTCTCTCAGAGGGTTGTAAATCTGTGGAATTCACTGCCTCAGAGAGCTTTGGAAGCTGGGACATTGAATAAATTTAAGACAGAGATAGACAGTTTCATAACCAATAAGGGAATAAGGGGTTATGGGGAGTGGGCAGGCAAGTGGACCTGAGTCCATGGTTATATTAAATGGCGAAGCAGGCTCGAGGGGCTGTATGGCCTGCTCCTGCTCCTATTTCTTATGTCCTTATTATGTAACTCCACAAATCGCGTGATTTGTAAATGTTTGTCTCCTGACCTATGAGGTGGTGGGGTTGGCAATACTGGATATATCTGATGGGTGACAGCTGAATCGTACATCAAAGAGATGAGGAGCTGCACCCTCAGTGTCAGCTGTGGCTCAGTGGGCAGCACTCTCGCCTCGGAGTCAGAAGGTTGTGGACTCAAGTTCCACTCCAGAAATTTGAGCATAACATGTCGGTTCACACTCCAGTGCAGTACCGAGGGAGCGCTGCACTGTCGGAGGTGCCGTCTTATGTAACTCCACTTTCCTGCTTTATCCCCATATCCCTTGATTCCTTTAATATCCAAAAATATACTTGAATATAGTAAAAGACTGTAAAGGAGGGTATGGTCTCTATGAGGGGGTCAGGTTCCCTTCTGACCAACTTGAGCGGTTCAAATCGCTCCCCCTCCCTTGGGTTCTGTACTCTGGATTTATTTGGGGGGTGTGACAAAAGTGCAAAGGACACTGGTTTGATGCAAAGAACTTTGTTTTTATTACAGTCAAGGTAATACAGACTTATTACTCTAGTAAGAAAATACACAGCCAAACTTAAAATCACTCTAATAAAGAACAGTACAAGGAAAGGTACAAGGTCAAACTTAAAATCACAAATCACTCTAATAAAGAACCATGAACTACACATTCAAAGGGGGTTACAGTAAATTATACCTCCCATCTCCCAGTACCGAATTCTAGCTAGGTTAGACTCCAGGGCATGCAGGGACTATGCTTACCAACCCTTTTGATAGTTATCGGTAGATTGCGGTTGTTTTTCCCTTGATACCACGTTGACTGTGGCCGGTTGCTGCTGCGATGGTGATGTTCTTCCTTCCTTCAGGACGTCAGGACTTCGAGGCTGGAGAAGTTAGTTTACAACTGTCGCGTTGGTTTCTCTTCTTGTCTTGATGACACAGCGTAGTGTGGTACTAGTCTGTCAGTCAAAGTGTCATCTGAGGTAGTAGCAGCCTTGTAGCTACCTAGCAACCACCTAACCTCTGTTGAAAACAGGGGTCAGTTATATGATTTCAGTGTTCGAATCTTGTCGCCAAATCTGTTCAAAATCCTTTGTATAATTTTGGCAGGCTTGGTCCTTCTTTGTAATATTTTGTCGGGCTCTTTAAAAGTTGATATGTCTTGGGTGGGTTGATGTTCGAAAACTGTTTCCTGATGGAATTATTAATTTGGTAATTACAATGTTCTTTTATGCTTAGTCTTTTGCATACAGGCTGGATTGGGCCTCTTTGTGATGTATATGCTGAAATGGTTGACCAGACGCATGTTGATGGGTAGCTACCTCTGGGTGATTTTGTGATGTTAACGTCGCTTGTGGAGAAGGATTTTCAAATACTTATTATTCAAGACAGGTTAACTTAGATCTCACACCCAGGTAGCTTCACTTAAATAGACTATCTTTTGCTAGTTCCGTAGGTCCGCCCACAGCCTTGAGTTTGTCTCTTAAAATCCAAAATTCTATTAAAGTTCGTAGTTTCTTCCATAAGCACTTTAGAGTTCAAAACTTTTCGGTAAATAGTCCCAAATTAAATTTTCTTTCGAATGAGCCGAAACACAGGGGGGGTTTCTTGTGAATTTTGCATTCCTCCAGGACTGAGCCTCCACACCCCTCTGGGGTTGACAATTCCAAACATTCATCACCCTCTGAGTGAAGAAATTTCTCCTCATCTCAGTCCTAAATGGCCGGCCCTTATTCTGAGACTGTGATCCCTGGTTCTCGACTTCCTGCTCTCTACCCTGTCAAGCCCTGTAAGAATTCCGTATGTTTCAATCACCTCTCATTCTTCTAAACTGTAGAGAACATAGGCCTAGTCTACTCAATTCATCATCATCATCATAGGCAGTTCCTCGGAATCGAGGAAGACTTGCATCCACTCTTAAAATGAGTCCTTAGTTGCCAGAACAATCCAATACGAGAGCCACAGTCTCTGTCACAGGTGGGACAGATAGTCGTTGAGGGAAGGGGTGGGTGGGGCTGGTTTGCCGCACGCTCTTTCCGCTGCCTGCACGCTCTCGGCGATGAGACTCGAGTTGCTCGGCGCCCTCCCGGATGCACTTCCTCCACTTAGGGTATTCTTTGGCCAGGGACTCCCAGGTGTCAGTCGGGATGTTGCACTTTTTCAGGGAGGCTTTGACAGTGTCCTTGTAATGTTTCCTCTGTCCACCAGTTCCGAGTAGAGTGCTTGCTTTGGGTGTCTTGTGTCTGGTATGCGAACAATGTGGCCTGCCCAGTGGAGCTGATCAAGTGTGGCCAGTGCTTCAATGCTGGGGATGATGGCCTGGTTGAGGATGCTAATGTTGGTGCGTCTGTCTTCCCAGGGGTTTTGTAGGATCTTGTGGAGTCATCGTAGGTGGTATTTCTCCAGTGACTTGAGGTGTCTCTGAGCCATACAGAGTGGCGAGTAATACTACAGCCGTGTAGACCATGAGCTTCGTGGCAGTTTTGAGGGCCTGATCTTCAAACACTCTTTTCCTCAGGCGGCCTAAGGCTGCACTGGTGCACTGGAGGCGGTGTTGAATCTCATCATCAATGTCTGCTCTTGTTGATAAGAGGCTCCCGAGTATAGGAAATGGTTCACATTGTCCAGGGCTGCGCCATGGATCTTGATGACTCTGGGGCAGTGCTGTATGGCGAGGACAGGCTGGTGGAGGACCTTTGTTTTATGGATGTTTAGTGTAAGGCCCATGCTTTCGTACGTCTCAGTAAATACGTCGACTATTTCCTGGCGTTCAGCCTTTGTATGTGCAGAGAGGCAGGCGTCGTCCGCGTACTGTAGCTCGACGACCGTGGTTGGGGTGGTCTTGGACCTGGCCTGGAGATGGCAAAGGTTGAACAGGTTCCCACTGGTTCTGTAGTTTAGTTCCACTCCAGCGGGGAGTTTGTCGACTGTGAGGTGGAGCATGACAGCGAGCAAGGTTGAGAAGAAGGTTGGGGCAATGACGCAGCCCTGTTTGACCCTGGTCTGGACGTGGATTGGGTCTATAATGGATCAGTTGGTCAGGATCACGGCCTGCATGTCGTCGTGGAGCAGGCGGAGGATGGTGACGAACCTTTGGGGGCATCCAAAACGGAGGAGGACGCTCCATACACCCTCGCAGTTGACAGTGTCAAAGGCCTTTGTAAGGTCGAAGAAGGCCATGTATAAGGGCTGGTGCTGTTCCCTGCATTTTTTTTGCAGCTGTTGCGCTGCAAAAATCATTTCCGTTGTGCCCCGTAGGAATTAAGAAAGGAACTGCGACTCCGGAGGAGCTCCTCAGCCATGGGGAGAAGACGGTTAACGACAATTACTCCTCATAGGACAATCCCCCCATCCCAGGAATGTGTCTGGTGAACCTTTGTTGCACTCCCTCAATGGCAAGTATATCCTTCCTTAGGTAAGGAGATCAAAACTGTACACAATACTCCAGGTGCGGTCTCACCAGGACCCTATATAATTGTAGTAAGACGCCTTTACTCATACTCAAATCCGCTTGTAATAAAGCAAACATATCTGTTCCTTTCTTAATTGCTTGATGTACCTGGATGTTAACTTTCAGTGATTCGTGTACAAGGACACCCAGGTCCCTCCGAACACCAACATTTCCCAATCTCTCACCATTTAAAAAATACTTTGTTTTTCTATTTTTCCTACCAAAGTAGATAACTTCACATTTCCCCACATTATATTCCATTTACCATGTTTTGCCCATTCACTTAGCCTGGCTCTATCACTTTGAAGTCTCTTTAGATCCTCCTCAAAACTTACATTCCCAAATCGCTTTGTATTAGGAGCAAACTTGGATATATTATGTTTGGTCCCCTCATCCAAATCATTGATATAGATTGCAAATAGTTGAGGCTCAAGCACTGATCCTTGCGGTATTCCAGTGGTTACAGCCTGCCAACCAGAAAATGACCCGTTTATTCTGACTCTCTGTTTTCTGTCGGTCAACCAATCCTCAATCCATGCTAATATATTACTCCCATGAGCACTAATTTTGTTCAATAACATCTTGTATGGCACCTTATCGAATGCCTTCTGTGAATCCAAATACACCTCATCCACTTATCTATTCTGCTAGTTACAATCTCAATAAACGCTAACAGATTTGTTGAATATGATATCCCTTTCATAAATCTGTGTTGACTCTGCCCAATCCTCTTATTCTTTTCTAATTGCCCTGTCACTATGTCCTTAATAATAGATTCTCGCATGCACACCCTCCATCACCAGTGCACCGTGGCTGCAATGCGTACCATCGACAAGATGTACTGCAGCAACACACCACGGCTTCACAGGCAGCAGGCGCATGGTAACACCACCACCTGCAAGTTCCCCTCCAAGTTACACACCATCCTGACTTGGAAATATATTGGCCGTTCCTTCATCGTCGCTCGGTCAAAATCCTGGATCTCCCTCCCTAAAAGCACCGTGGGAGTACCTTAAATACATGATTTAGACGAGGGGATTAAATGTAGTATCTCCAAATTTGCGGATGACACTAAGTTGGGTGGCAGTGTGAGCTGCGAGGTGGATGCTATGAGGCTGCAGAGTGACTTGGATAGGTTAGGTGAGTGGGCAAATGCATGGCAGATGAAGTATAATGTGGATAAATGTGAGGTTATCCACTTTGGTGGTAAAAACAGAGAGAGAGATTATTATCTGAATGGTGACAGATTAGGAAAAGGGGAGGTGCAATGAGACCTGGGTGTCATGGTACATCAGTCATTGAAGGTTGGCATACAGGTACAGCAGGCGATTAAGAAAGCAAATGGCATGTTGGCCTTCATAGCGAGGGGATTTGAGTACAGGGGCAGGGAGGTGTTACTACAGTTGTACAGGGCCTTGGTGAGGCCACACCTGAAATATTGTGTACAGTTTTGGTCTCCTAACTTGAGGAAGGACATTCTTGCTATTGAGGGAGTACAGCAAAGGTTCACCAGACTGATTCCCGGGATGGCGGGACTGACATATCAAAAAAGACTGGATCAACTGGGCTTGTATTCACTGGAGTTCAGAAGAATGAGAGGGAATCTCATAGAAACGTTTAAAATTCTGATGGGTTTAGACAGGTTAGATGCAGGAAGAATGTTCCCAATGTTGGGGAAGTCCAGAACCAGGGGTCACAGTCTAAGGATCAGGGATAAGCCATTCAGGACCGAGATGAGGAGAAACTTCTTCACCCAGAGAGTGGTGAACCTGTGAACTCTCTACCACAGAAAGCTGTTGAGGCCAATTCACTAAATATATTTAAAATGGAGTTAGATGTGGTCCTTACTACTTGGGGGATCAAGGGGTATGGCGAGAAAGCAGGAATGGGGTACTGAAGTTGCATGTTCAGCCATGAACTCATTGAATGGCGATGCAGGCTCGAAGGGCCGAATGGCCTACTCCTGCACCTATTTTCTATGTTTCTATGTTTCTTTGCAGCGGTTCAAGACAGCGGCTCACCAACACCTTCTCAAGGGCAATTTGGGATGGGCAATAAATGCTCCCATGGTGCTCTTAGAGAGGGAGTTCCAAGATTTTGACCCAGCGACGATGAAGGAATGCCGTTATATTTCCAAGTCAGGATGGTGTGTGAGTGGGAGGTGAACGTGAAGATGTTGGTGCTCCCATGCGCCTGCTGCCTTTGTCCTTCTAGGTGGTAGAGTTCGCGGGTTTGGGAGCTGCTGCCGAAGAAACCATGTTGAGTTGCTGCAGTGCATCTTGTAGATGGTACACACTGCACCCACGGTAGAGGGAGTGAATGTTGAAGGTGGTGGATGGGGTGCCAATTAAGCAGGCTGCTTTGTCCTGGATGGTGTCAAGTTTCTTGAGTGTTGTTGGAACTGCACTCATCCGGACAAGTGGAGAGTATTCCATCACATTCCTGACGTGCTTTGTAGATGGTGGAAAGGCTTTTGGAATCAGGAGGTGAGACACTCATCACAGAATACCCAGCCTCTGACCTGTTCTTGTTTCTACAGTGATTATGTGGCTGGTCCAGAAAAGGTTCTGGTCAATGGTGACCCCCCAGGATGTTGATGGTGGGGGATTCAGTGATGGTAATGCCATTGAATATCAGGGGAGGTGATTCGACTATCGCTTGTTGGTCATGGTCATTACCTGGCACTTGTGTGGCACGAATGGAACCTGCCCGCTACCAGCCCAAGCCTGAATATCGTCCAGGTCCTGCTGCATGTGGGCATGGACTGCTTAATTATCTGAGGAGTTGCGAATGGAACTGAACACTGTGCACTCATCAGCGAACATCCCCACTTCTGACCTTATGATGGAGGGAAGGTTATTGATGAAGCAGCCGAAGATGGTTGGGCCTAGAACACTGCCATGAGGAACTCCTGCTGCGATGTCCTGGGGCTGGGATGATTGACTTCCAACAACCACAACCATCTTCCTTTGTGCTAGGTATGACTCCAGAGTTTTCCCCCTGATTCCCACTGACTTCAGTTTTACTCGGCTCCTTGGTGCCACACTCGGTCAAATGCTGCCTTGATGTCAAGGGCAGTCACTCTCAGCTCACCTCGGGAATTCAGCTCTTTTGTCCATGTTTGGACCAAAGCTGTAATGAGGTCTGGAGCTGAGTGGTCTGACGGAACCCAAACTGAGCATCGGTGAGCAGATTATTGGTGAGCAAGTGCTGCTTGATAGCACTGTCAATGACATCTTCTATCACTTTGCTGATGATTGAGAGTAGACTGATGGGGTGGTAATTGGGCAGATTGGACAGGATGTACCTGGGCAGTTTTCCACATTGTCGGGTAGATGCCAGCGTTGTAGCTGTACTGGAACAGCTTGGCTAGAGGTGCGGTTAGTTCTGGAGCACGTCTTCCGCACGACAGCCGGGATGTTGTCGTGGCCCATAGCCTTTGCTGTACCCAGTGCGCTCAGCCATTTCTTGATATCACGTGGAGTGAATCGAATTGGCTGAAGACTGGCTTCTGTGGTAGTGGGGACCTCAGGAGGAGGCCGATATCGATCATCCACTCGGCACTTCTGGCTGAAGATGGTTGCAAACACTTCAGCCTTGTCTTTTGCCCTTGTGTGCTGGGGTCCAACACATTGAGCATGGAGATATTCATGGAGCTTCCTCCTCCCGTTAGTTGTTTAATGGTCCACCACCATTCACGACTGGGTGTGGCAGGACTGCAGAGCTTTGATCTGATCTATTGATTGTGGGATCTATAATATACGGCTTCCACTGATTAGCATGCATTTAGTCCTGTGTTACAGCTTCCCCAGGTTGATACCTAATTTTTAGGTTCACCTGTCATGCTCTTCTACACTCAACATTGAACCAGGATTGGTCCCCTGCCCTGATAGTAATGGTAGAATGAGAGATATGCCAGGCCATGAGGTTACAGATTGTGGTGGAATACAATTCTGCTGCTGCTGATGGCCCACAGCGCCTCGTGGATGCCCAGTTTTGAGCTGCTAGATCTGTTCTGAATCTATCTTATTTAGCACGGTGGTAGTATCACCCAACACGATGGAGGGTGTCTTCAGTGTGAAGACGGGACTTCATCGCCACAATGACTGTGCGTTGATCACTGCTACCAATGCTGTCATGGACAGATGCATCTGCGACAGGTAGATTGGTGAGGACGAGGTCAAGTAGGTTTTCCCCTGGTGTTGATTCTCTCACCACTTGTCACAGGCCCAGTCTGGCAGCTATGTCCTTCAGGACTCGGCCAGCTCGGTCTGTAGTGGTGCTATTGAGCCACTCTTGGCGATGGGCATTGAAGTCCCCCACCCAGAGTATATTCTGTGCCCCTGCTACCCTCAGTACTTCTTCCAAGTGGTGTTCAGCTTGGAGGAGTATTGGTTCATCAGCTGAGGAGGTGATAGGTGGAAATCAGCAGGAGGTTTTATTCCCATTTTTTCCCCAAAAATATACTTTATTCATATAAAATTTTCACAATACATTGGAAAATAGTTCAGTACCTTGCGGTCAGCCATTCCATACAATTCGTTTGGATGCTGACAGCAGTTCCATACAATGCACTTGCATGCATTTCATTTCAAGGTACAGTTTAGTACAATCCATAAATCACGTTACATGTAGTACTGTGCAAATAAGGGTATTACATGGAGCAGCAAGATGTAATTATGCACAAGGGAATGCAAGTGGTAATTTTAGCACGTAAACAGCACCTGCAAAACAAATGGGAAGAATGGGCTTCGTTATCCTGACTCCCTCCCCTCCATTCTGTGCATGAATAATACAGCAGCTGAATTTACTGTGTGACTTTCCAGGTACTCTCACCTGATTGCACCCATGGTAGGTACAGCAAGATAAAAGGAGTGCATGAAACTGCAGGACAAGCACTGCACTCTGGTT
Organism: Pristiophorus japonicus; assembly: GCF_044704955.1. Taxonomy (NCBI): domain Eukaryota; kingdom Metazoa; phylum Chordata; class Chondrichthyes; family Pristiophoridae; genus Pristiophorus; species Pristiophorus japonicus. The sequence goes on along the minus strand of NC_091977.1, from coordinate 526,359,685 downwards.
CAGGAGCAAGCTGTGCCCGAGGAAACAGGCCCCACAGCTTCTCGAGCTTCTATTTTGGTGCTGACTGCCTCAATAACAACAACAACTTCTACTTATATAGCGTCTTTCAAAAGAAGGAAAGACTTGCATTTATATAGCGCCTTTCACGACCACCGGCCGCCTCAAAGCGCTTTACAGCCAATGAAGTACTTTTGGAGTATAGTCACTGTTGTAAATGTTAAGTAGGAAAATGTCCCAAGGTGCTTCACAGGAGTGCTATATGACAACAGATTGACACTGAGCTACATAAGGAATTAGGGCAGGTGACCAAAAGCTTGGTCAAAGAGATAGGTTTTTTAAGGAGCGTCTTAAAGGGGGAAAGAGAGGTAGAGAGGCGGAGAGGTTTAGGCAGGGAGTTCCAAAGCTTGGGGCCTAGGCAACAAAAGGCACGGCCACCAATGGTTGAGCGATTATAATCAGGGCTGCTCAAGAGGGCAGAATTAGAGGAGCGCAGATATTTTGGAGGGGGTTGTGGGGCTGGAGGAGATTACAGAGATAGGGAGGGGAGAGTCCATGGAGGGATTTGAAAACAAGGATGAAAATTTTGAAATCGAGACATTGCTTAACCGGGAGCCAATGTAGGTCAGCGAGCGCAGGGGTGATGGGTGAGCGGAAGTTGGTGTGAGTTAGGACACAGAGCAGCCGAGTCTTAGATCACCTCTAGTTTATGTAGGATAGAATGTGGGAGGCCAGCCAGGAATAGTCAAGTCTAGAGGCAACAAAGGCATGGATGAAGGTTTCAGCAGCAGATGAGCTGAAGCAGGGGCGGAGACGGGCGATGTTACGGAGGTGGAAATAGACGGTTTAGTTATGCCACAGATATGTGGTCGAAAGCTCATTTCAGGGTAAAATATGACACCAGTCTGGTTCAGCCTCAGCTAGATGCTAGGGAGAGGAATGGAGTCAGTGGTTAGGGAGCTGAGTCTGTGGCGGGGACCGAAAACAATGGCTTCAGTCTTCCCAATATTCAATTGGAGAAAATTCCTGCTCATCCAGAACTGGATGTCGCACAAGCAGTCTGATAATTTAGAGACTGTGGAGGGGTCGGGAGAAGTGGTGGTGAGGTAGAGCTGGGTGTCGTCTACGTACATGTGGAAACTGGCGCCGTGTTATCGGATGATGTCGCCAAGGGGCAGCATGTAGATGAGAAATTGGAGGGGGCCGAGGATAGATCCTTGGCGGACACCAGAGGTAATGGTATGGGAGTGGAAAGAGAAGCTGTTGCAGGGGATTTTCTGGTTAAGATTAGATAGATAAGAATAGACAAACTGATTGGTTTCGCACAAATGGTCCTCCAGGTCCCGCAAGAATATATGCACATTTTCTAATCATTTATTCTTTCATGGGAAGTGGGCCTCGCTGGCAAGGCCAGAATTTATTGCCCATCACTAATTGCCCTTGAGAAGGTGGTGGTGAGGCACCTTCTTGAACCGCTGCAGTCCGTGTGGTGATGGCACTCCCACAGTGCTGTTAGGGAGGGAGTTCCAGGATTTTGACCCAGCGACGATGAAGGGACGGCGATATACTTTCAAGTCAGTATGGCTTGTGACTTCGAGAGGGAAGTGGAGGTGGTGGTGTTCTCATGCGACTGCGGCCCTTGTTCTTCAGGGTGGTGGAGATCGTGGGTTTGAGAGGTGCTGCCGAAGAAGCCTTGGCGAGTTCTCGCTGAGGCTTCTTCTCCCAAATCACTCGACCGTTACCAACCTGGAGTCTCTGTGCTCTCTGCAACCATGCCCTCCTCCCAGCTGGGCAGCCTCTGGGTCTCTCATATTACCTTGGCATGAATCCAGCACCCCTGGTTGGGGCAGTTAAATGTGGCACAGACCCATCAACTGCCCACGTTTTAATATCAACCCCATTCTTTTTTGACCAGAAGGATCATTGACTTTCATGAGATCTGTTATGTATGTAAACCTGTAAATACCTTGTTTAACCACCAGAGGGCTCATCCACTGGAGTCCCAAGGGATCCCACAATCCCTTGGCAGCACCTGTACATAAGGAGGCCTCACAGGCTGGAGAGGCACTCTGGAGTGTAATAAAGGACTATGGTCGCAATTACTTTGAACTTACAGTATCTGGTCAGATTCTTTATTCAAGATATAACAACTGGCGACAAGGTACAGATAATGAACCCCACCGCACCAATGCAGAGCACCGTGGACATCCTGGAGAAATTTTCGGAGGTACATGATTGGGAAACCTTCGTGGAGCGACTCGACCAATACTTCACGGCCAACAAGCCGAAGGAGAAGCGAATGCTGCCAAATGAAGGGCGATCCTCCTCACCATTTGCGGGACACTAACGTATGGCCTCATGAAAAACCTGCTCGCTCCAGCGAAATCCACAGAAAAGCCATAAGATGAGTTGTGCACACTGCTCCGGGAGCATCTAAACCCGAAGGAAAGCATTCTGATGGTGAGGTACCGGTTCTACACATACAAGAGGCCTGAAGGCCAGGAAGTGGCGAGCTACGTCACCGAGCTAAGACCCCTTGCAGGGCATTGCGAATTTGAAGGACACTTGGAGCACATGCTCAGGGTCTTCTTTGTACTTGGCATTGGCCATGAAGTAATACTTCGTAAACATTTGACTGTAGAGACCCCAACCTTGAATAAAGCCATAGCGATAGCCCAGGCGTTCATCACCACTAGTGACAATACCAAACAAATCTCTCAGCACACGAGTGCTGCTACAAATACTGTGAATAAAGTAATGTTGTTTTCGAATTGTAACGTACAGGGCAGGACTCACATGCCTGCAGCTGCACATCCGCAGATGTCTGAGTCCACCATCAAGGGTGCTGAATGCAAAGCCATTAACACCTTTTTGGCGCTGCGGAGGTGATCATCGCTTCCATTCCTGCCGCTTCAAAGGGTACGTTTGCAAGGGCTGTGGAACAATGCGACACCTCCAATGTATGTGCAGGCGAGCTGCAAACCCTGCTAATCCTGCAAACCACCATGTTGCAGAGGAGGACAGATTCACGGTGGATCACGACGAACCAAAGCCTCAGACTGAGGAGACAGAGGTATATGGGATGCACACATTTACCACAAAGTGTCCCCCAATGGAGCTGGACACGGGCGTGAGCCGGTCCATAATGAACAAAAATACTTTCGATAAATTGTGGTGCAGCAAGGTCTGAAGGGCAGTCCTGACTCCCATTCGTACTAAACTGAGAATGTACACAAAGGAACTGATTCCCGTAATTGGCAGTACTACTGTAAAGGTCTCCTACGAAGTTGCTGTGCACAATTTACCACTCTGGGTAGTACCGGGCGATGGTCCCACGCTGCTTGGCAGGAACTGGCTGGGAAAGATATGCTGGAACTGGGACGACGTCCGAGCGCTCTCATCCGTCGATGACACTTCATGTGCCCAGATCCTAAATAAGTTCCCCTCACTGTTTGAACCGGGCATCGGAAAGTTCCAAGGAGCAAAAGTGCAGATCCACTTGATTCCGGAGGCATGACCCATTCATCACAAGGCGAGAGCAGTACCGTACATTATGAGAGAGAGGGTGGAGATCGAGCTGGACCAGCTGCAATGGGAAGGCATCATTTCGCCAATCGAATTGAACGAGTGGCCAATCCTCAAGCAAGACGGCAACGTCAGAATCTGTGGTGATTACAATGTAACTATCAATTGTTTCTCCCTGCAGGATCAATACCCACGCCCAAAGGCAGACGACCTATTTGCAACGCTGGCAGGAGGAAAAACATTCACGAAGCTGGACATTACCTCGGTCTACATGACGCAGGAGCTGGAAGAATCTTCAAAGGGCCTCACCTGCATCAACACGCACAAAGGTCACTTCATTTGTAACAGATGCCCGTTTGGGATTCGATCAGCCACGGCGATATTCCAGAGGAACATGGAAAGCTTGCTGAAGTCGGTCCCGCGCACGGTGGTCTTCCAGGACGATATCTTGGTTACAGGTCGGGACACCGTCGAGCACCTGCAGAACCTGGAGGAGGTTCTTAGTCGGCTTAATCGTGTCGGGTTCAGGTTAAAACACTCGAAGTGCAATTTCCTGGTGCTCCTTGGGAGTGGAGGTGGAGTTCCTTGGGAGAAGAATCGTGGTGGATGGCATCAGGCCCACCAATTCAAAGATGGAGGCAATCACAGAACGTGATGGAGCTGCGGTCATTCCTAGGACTCCTGAACTACTTTGGTAACTTCTTACCGGGTCTTAGCACACTGTTAGAACCACTGCACTCTTTACTGCATAAAGTAGATGAATGGGTATGGGGTAAAAGCCAAGAAAATGCCTTTGAGAAAGCTACGAAAATGTTATGCTCAAACAAATTGCTTGTCTTGTATGATCAATGTAAACGTTTGGTACTAGCATGTGATGCATCATCATATGGTGTCGGGTGTGTATTGCAACAAGGTAATGAATCTGGGAAATTGCAACCGGTTGCCTATGCATCCAGAAGTCTGTCTAAGGCTGAGAGCGCCTACGGCATAATTGAAAAAGAAGCATTAGCGTGCGTTTATGGTGTAAAGAAAATGTATCAATATTTGTTTGGGCTCAAATTTGATTTGGAAACCGACCATAAGCCACTGATATCCCTCTTTCCTGAAAGTAAGGGGATAAATACGAATGCATCGGCCCGCATCCAGAGATGGCCGCTCACGTTGTCCGCATTCAACTATGCCACCCGCCACAGGCCAGGCACAGAAAACTCTCGGTAGGCTGCCATTGCCCATCACAGGGGTGGAGATGGCACAGCCCGCAGATTTAGTCATGGTAATGGAAGCATTCGAGAGTGAGCGATCATCTGTTACCGCCCGACAGATTAGAACCTGGATGAGCCAGGACCCCTTACTGTTCTTAGTAAAAAACTGTGTGCTCCATGGGAGTTGTTCTGGTGTCCTGTTAGAGATGCAGGAAGAAATAAAGCTGTACCAGCGGTGCAGAGTTGAAATGTCCATACAGGTAGACTGCCTCCTATGGGGTAATCGGGTAGTGGTGCCAATAAAAGGGCAGGGACACTTTCATTAGTGATCTCCACAGTACCCACCCAGGCATCATAATGATGAAAGCGATAGCTAGATCCCACGTGTGGTGGCCCGGTATCGACTTAGAGTCCTGCGTGCACAAATGTAACACATGTTCACAGTTAAGCAATGCATCCAGGGAGGCGCCACTAAGTTTATGATCCCAGCCCTCCAAACTATGGTCCAGGGTCCATGTCGACTATGCAGGCCCATTCTTGGAAAAAATGTTCTTGTGGTTGTAGATGCGTACTCCAAATGGATTGAATGTGAGATAATGTCGGCAAGCATGTCCGCTGCCACCATTGAAAGCCGGCGGGCCATGTTTGCCATGCACGGCCTGCCTGATGTCCTTGTGAGTGACAATGGGTCGTGCTTCACCAGTGCCGAGTTCAAAGAGTTCATAACCCGCAATGGGATCAAACATGTCACATCTGCCCCGTTCAAACCAGCGTCCAATGGTCTGGCAGAGAGAGCAGTGCAAACCAACAAGCAGAGCTTGAAGGGGGTAACTGAAGGCTCACTGCAGACTCGCCTATCCCGAGTTCTGCTTAGTTACTGTACAAGACCCCACTCACTCTCTGGGGTTCCCCCCGCTGAACTGCTCATGAAAAGGGCACTTAAGTTAAGGCTCTCGTTAGTCCACGAACAGGTAGAGTGCAGGCGGATTCAACCGAGTACATATCATGATCACTCAAATGTGTCACGCGAAATCGAGATTAATGATCCTGTATTTGTGTTGGACTATGGACAAGGTCCCAAGTGGCTTCCCGGCACTGTCATGGCCAAAGAGGGGAATAGGGTGTTTCTGGTCAAACTTTCAAATGGACTCACCTACAGAAAACACTTGGACCAAACCAAACTCAGATTCACAGACGATCCAGAGCAACCCACAATAGACTCTATCTTTTTCAATCCCCCAACACACACACAAGTGGCAACCGACCCAGCGGTTAACCACGAAGCAGAAACCATCATCTGCAGCAGCCCAGCAGGACTCACCACCCCCAGCAGCCCAGCAAGGCCAGCTGCGAAGCAGCCCAGCCAGGGCCCAACAAACAACTCACCAGAACTAGCATTTGCACCGAGACGATCAACCAGGGAAAGAAAGGCCCCAGATCGACTCACATTGTAAATAGTTACACGATTGAGTTGGGCAGGGGGGGTGGGGGGGGAGTGTTGTTATGTATGTAAACCTGTAAATACCTTGTTTAACCACCAGAGGGTTCATCCCCTGGAGTCCCAAGGGATCCCACAATCTCTTGGGAGCACCTGTACATAAGGAGGCCTCACAGGCTGGAGAGGCACTCTGGAGACCTGTAACAAAGGACTACAGTCACACTTTACTTTGAGCTTACAGTATCTGGTCAGATTCTTTATTCAAGACATAACAAGATCCATCACCACCAAGCATTTGATCATGTGCACAGTAAACATAGAATACTTACTATGAAAAATGGATTTAATCTCATGGAGTTTGCATGTACAGCTGGTATAACAAAGAATAAACTTTAATACGTTAACCATATTTAGAAGAATGAGAGGTGATTTTATTGAAATGTATAAAATTCTTAGAAGACTTGACAGAGTAGATGCTGAGAGGCTGCTTCCCCTGGCTGGGGAGTCTCGAACCAGGGGTCATAGCCTCAAGATAAAGGGCCGGCCATTTAGGACTGAGATGAGGAGGAATTTCTTCACTCAGATGGTTGTGACTCTTTGGAATTCGCTACCCCAGAGAGCTGTATATTCAAGTGTCATGTATGTATGGGGTTACTAGCCACCAGGTGGCACCACTGTTGGAGGTCATTGGGCTGTACGCACGTGTGCGCGAACCAGGTATAAAAGGCAAGCCATCATGTAATGTAGTCACTTTGAGCCCGAATAAAGGAGAGCCAGGTTTGTACCTGTGTTAGTTTAGTGTATTCAGTCTATCGAGTTATTACATACATAACATCAAGACAGAGATCGATAGACTTTTGGGCACTAAGGGAATCAAGGGATATGGGGATAGGGCAGGGAAATGGAGCTGAGTCCATGATCAGATCAGCCATGATCTTATTGAATGGTGGAGCAGGCTCAAGGGGCTGGATTACCTAATCCTGCTCCTATTTCTTAAGTTCTTATGATCTTACATCTTTTTTTAAAAAAACAAGGAGAATTTAGAATTTAAGAGTATCAGATTATTTCTGTTAATTCATTATTAAAGTTGTTGTTAATTACATCCATAAAACAATGATGCTTTGAAGACTAGTGACAAAACAAGCAGAAAGAGTCAATCTGAGATAAGGTCGTAAGAACATAAGTACATAAGAACATAAGAAATAGCAGCAGGAGTAGACCACCTGGCCCCTTGAGCCTGTTCCACTGTTTAATAAGATCATGGCTGATTTGATCATGGACTCAGCTCCACTTCCCTGCCCGCTCCCCATAACCCTTTACTCCCTTATCGCTCAAAAATTTGTCTATCTCCACTTTAAATATATTCAATGACCCAGCCTCCACAGCTCTCTGGGACAGAGAATTCCACAGATTTACAACCCTCTGAGAGAAGAAATTCCTCTTCATCTCAGTTTTAAATGGGCAGTCCCTTATTCTGATACTATGTCCCCTAGTTTTAGTTACCCCTATGAGTGGAAATATCCTCTCTGCATCCACCTTGTCAAGCCCCTCATTATTTTATATGTTTAGATAAGATCACCTCTCATTCTTCTGAACTCCAATGTGTAGTGAATCGAATGCGGCCAGGGTGATCTCCTGGACTAGTTTCGATCGCCTGGATGGATCGGAGAGGCATTTTCCCAGCTTTTTTCTCCGGGGTTTTTATCTGGTTTTTGTCTCTCCCAGGAGATCACATGGCTCCGGTTGGGGTGGAGTTTAGAATGTTTCAGTTTAAGGGGTGTCACAGTTGTGTGGGGCGGACTGGTTGGGCTGGGTGCTCTTTACCTTTCTGCCATTGTTCATTGTTCACAGATTTATATGTAATCTTCAGGGCTGCTGACCAAGGGCCGTGTGACTCTCTGTTGGCCGGCATGGACATGATGGCCTAAATGGCCTACTTCTGCACTGTAAAGTTCTATGGTTCTATGTTTCTATGTGTATAGGTCCAACCTACTCAACCTATCTTCATAACTCAACCACCTCATCCCCAGAATCAACCTAGTGAACCTTCTCTGAACAGCCTCCAAAGCAAGTATATCCTTTCGTAAATACCGAGATCAAAACTGTATGATGTACTCCAGGTGTGGCCTCACTAATACCCTGTATAGTTGTAGCAGGACTTCTCTGCTTTTATACTCTATCCCACTTGCAATAAAGGCCAACATTCCATTTGCCTTCCTGATTATTTTCTGTACCGACATACTAACTTTTTGTGTTTCATGCACAAGGACCCCCAGGTCCCTCTGTACTGCAGCACTTCGCAATTTTTCTCCATTTAAATTTTTATTCTCTATTTTTTCTGCCAAAGTGGATAACCTCACATTTTCCCACATTATACTCCATCTGCCAAATGTTTGCCCACTCACTTAGCCTGTCTCTATCCCTTTGCAGATTTTTTGTGTCCTCCTCACAATTTGCTTTCCCACCCATCTTTGTATCATCAGCAAACTTGGCTACATTACACTCGGTCCCTTCATCCAAATCATTAACATAGATTGTAAATAGTTGAGGAACCAGCACCGAACTCTGCAGCACCCCAAAAGACATTGTATGCCAAACGGAAAATGAACCATTTATCCTGACTCTCTGTTCTCTGTTAGATATCCAATCCCCTATCCATGCTAATATATTACCCCCAACCCCGTGAGCTTTTATCTTGTGCAGTAACCTTTTATGTGGCACCTTATCGAAAGCCTTCTGGAAATCCAAATAAACCACATCCACTGATTCCCCCTTATCCACCCTGCTTGTTACATCCTCAAAGAACTCCAGCAAATTTGTCAAACATGATTTCCCTTTGATAAAACTATGCTGACTCTGCTTGAATGAATTATGCTTTTCCAAATGTCCCGCTACTGCTTCCTTAATAATGGACTCCAGCATTTTCCCAACCACAGATGTTAGGCTAACTGGTCTATAGTTTTCTGCTTTTTGTCTGCCTCCTTTTTTAAATAGCGCTGTTACATTTGCGTTTTTCCAATCTGTTGGGACCGCCCCAGAATCCAGGGAATTTTGATAGATTGCAACCAATGCATTCACTATTTCTGCAGCCACTTCTTTTAAGATCCTAAGATGTAAGCCATCAGAGCCAGGGACTTTAGTCTCATTATTTTACCGAGCACTACTTCCCTCCCTATAGCCCCTTGATTATCCACTATTGGGATGTTTTTAATCTCTTCAACCATGAAGACTGATACAACATATTTGGTCAACATCTCTGCCATTGCCCTCTTCTCCAATCATTATCATCACAGGCAGTCCCTCGTGTCGAGGATGACTTGCTTCCACGTCAAAAAGTTCACAGGTGTTTCAATGATGGACCTAAAATTCCAGGTCCGAACTAAATCTTGAAGGGTGGAAGATGCCTGTGCGTGGATTTTTTTAACATGTGGTGGCCGTTGCACACCAGCCATCACACGGGCTTGACAGAGCTAGGTCTTGGTCCAGTAGCAAGGATTAACCAAGACGACTGGAGACCTGCTCTGCTGCACGGACCTAGTGCGCACACATATCGCAGCGTGGGCTGGCCCGTGCTGCCCCTGGGCCCGCGCCTCTTCTGGGCCCCGAACTTGCGCCTCTCCTGGGCCCCGATCACATCCCTCTACAATCTCTCACCGCTCCTTCACCTCCACCTCGCTGCTCCTGCTGTACCTGCCCACGCTCCAATCACCGACCTGGATCTTGGTGATGTCCCTTTTCACTGCTGTTGCTCTCCTGCTCCAGCACGTGCTGCTCCTGATGTGGTACACCGCAACACTGCTCCTTCCGTTCCCCAGCCTGCTCCGATGGTGCTCGCAGGCCGGGGGCCGCTCAGACACTTGCCTCGCTGCTTCGCCCCTACAAGAATCCAACCCTCCATATTGGGACGGAGAGAAGAAACCAGAAGAGACATCTTTTCATCGGAAGAAGAAGCGAGTAAGCCAGTGAAATCAGCTGAGTGGCCCCCAGCCTGCGAGCACCATCGGAGCCGGCCAGGGAGTGGAAGGAGCAGCATGGAGGCCTGGCCCAGCAGTCTGTTCTCCATTATTATTTCCCCGGTGTCATCCTCTAGGGGACCAACATTTACTTTAGCTACTCATTTCCTTTTTATGTATCTGTAGAAACTCTTACTATCAGTTTCTATATTTTGTGCTAGTTTACTTTCATAATCTATCTTCCCTTTCTTTATATTTTGTTAGTCGTTCTTTGCTGCCATTTAAAAGTTTCCCAATCCTCTGGCCTCCCACTAGTCTTGGCCACATTGTATGCCCTTCTTTTCAATGTGATACCATCCCTTCTTTCCTTCGTTAGCCACAGATGGTTATCCCTTCTCTTACAGTCTTTCCTTCTCATTGGGATATATTTTTGTTGCGAGTTATGAAATATCCCCTTAAATGTCTGCCACTGCTCATCAACCGTACCACTCTGTAATCTAATTTCCCAATCTATTTTAGCCAACTCTGTGCTCATACCTTTGTAGTCTTTAAGCTTAGGACCCTGCTTTGAGAACCAACTTTCTCACCCTCCAACTGAATTTGAAATTCAACCATGTTATGATCACTCATTCCTTGAGGATCCTTTACTATGAAATCATTTATTAATCCAGCCTCATTGCTCAGTACCAGATCCAAGATAGCCTGTTCCCTGGTTGGTTCCACAATGTACTGTTCAAGGAAACTATCCCAGATACACTCTTTGTACGCTTCCTCAAGGCTACCCTGGCCAATTTGCTTTGCCCAATCAATATGAAGGTTAAAATCACCCATGATTATTGCCGTTCCTTTATTACAAGCCTCCATTATTTCTTAATTTATACGCCGTCCAACAGTATAACCACTGTTAGGGGCCTATAGACCAGGTCCACCAATGACTTATTATTCCTTAGCTCCATCCAAATTGATTCAACATCTTGATCTTTTGAGCCAATATTATTTCTCACTAACGCACTGATTTCATCCTTTATTAACAGTGCTACCCCACCTCCTTTTCCTTTCTGTCTGTTTTTCTGAATTGTCAAATACCCCTGAATATTTAGTTGCCAGTCCTGGTCACCTTGCAACCACGTTTCTGTAATGGCTATCAGATACCCATTTGTATCTATTTGTGCCATCAACTGGTTAATGGTTGATGGGTGTTTTTGTGACTAGAAGGATGTTTCCAGTGGGGTTCCACAGGGCTCAGTGCTCAGTCCCTTGCTTTTTGTGGTATATATATATATCAATGATCTAGATGTGAATATGGGGGTATGATTAAGAAGTTTTCAGATGATACAAACATTGCCTGTGTGGTTGATAATGAAGAGGAAAGCTGCGGACTGCAGGAAGATATCAATCAACTGGTCAGGTGGGCAGAAGAGTGGCAAATGGAATTTAATTCAGAGAAGTGTGAGGTCATGCATTTGGGGAGTGCTAACAAGGAAAAGGAATATACATTAAATGATAGGACATTGAGAAGTGTAGAGGAACAAAGGGACCTGGGAGTGCATGTCCACAGATCCCTGAAGGTAGAAGGCCAGGTAGATAATGGTTAAGAAGGCATACGGAATGTATAAAACACTGGTTAGGTCACAGCAAGAGTACTGCGTGCAGTTCTGGTCACCGCATTACAGGAAGGATGTAATTGCACTGGAGAGGGTACAGAGGAGATTTATGAGGATGTTGCCAGAAGCGGAAAATCTTAGCCTTGAGGTTAGATTGGATAGGCTGGGTTTGTTTTCCTTCGAACAGAGGAGGCTGAGGGGAGAACTCATTGAGGTGTATAAAATTATGAAGGGCCTAGAGAGAGTGGATATAAAGGGCCTATTTCCCCTAACAGAGGGGTTAACAACCAGGGGGCATAAATTGAAAGTAATTGGTAGAAAGTTTAGAGGGGATTTGAGGGGAAATTTCTTCACGCAGAGGGTTGTGGGGGTCTGGAACTCTGCCTGAAAGGGTGGTAGAGGCAGAAACCCTCACCGCAGTTAAAAAAATACTTGGATGTGCACTTGAAGTGCTGTAACCTGCAGGGTTACGGACCTAGAGCTGGAAAATGGGATTAGGCTGGATAGCTTCTTGTTGGCCGGCGCGGACACGATGGGCCGAAATGGCCTCCTTCCATATTGTAAAAGTCTATGATTCTATGATTCTGTGAACTCATCTATTATACGAATGCAACGTGCATTCAGATAAAGGGCTTTTATATTTGTGATGTGTCAGCATCCTTTCAGCATTCCACAGTGATCTCTTTGTGCACTTTACTAATCTTACCCTTTACAAAGTTCACTGTTAAGAATTGGGAATTTAAAAAGAGATTACAGTGCTTTGCATAAAAATGTCAGCACAGTCACAAGTCATTTCAGAGCTAAACCAAATCAAGCGTTGTTACACTTCTTCGGCAGCACTTCCCAAACCCGCGACCTCTACTACCTAGAAGGACAAGGGCAGCAGACACGGGAACACCACCACCTCCATGTCCCACACCATCCTGACTTAGACATGTAGCCCCTTTCTTTCCTCATCACTGGGTCAAAATCCTGGAATTCCCTACTTAACAGCTTTGCAGGAGTACCTTTGCAGGCATCAAACAGGAAATTAGGGGTGCATGCAATAAAGGTGTAGCAGTTATAATGGGTGACTTTAATATGCACATAGATTGGGCTAGCCAAACTGGAAGCAATACGGTGGAGGAGGATTTCCTGGAGTGCATAAGGGATGGTTTTCTAGACCAATATGTTGAGGAACCAACTAGGGGGGAGGCCATCTTAGACTGGGTGTTGTGTAATGAGAGAGGATTAATTAGCAATCTCATTGTGCGAGGCCCCTTGGGGAAGAGTGACCATAATATGGTGGAATTCTGCATTAGGATGGAGAATGAAACAGTAATTTCAGAGACCATGGTCCAGAACTTAAAGAAGGGTAACTTTGAAGGTATGAGGCGTGAATTGGCTAGGATAGATTGGCGAATGATACTTAGGGGGTTGACTGTGGATGGGCAATGGCAGACATTTAGAGACCGCATGGATGAAGTATAACAATTGTACATTCCTGTCTGGCGTAAAAATAAAAAGGGGAAGGTGGCTCAACCGTGGCTATCTAGGGAAATCAGGGATAGTATTAAAGCCAAGGAAGTGGCATACAAATTGGCCAGAAATAGCAGCGAACCTGGGGACTGGGAGAAATTTAGAACTCAGCAGAGGAGGACAAAGGGTTTGATTAGGACAGGGAAAATGGAGTACGAGAAGAAGCTTGCAGGGAACATTAAGGCGGATTGCAAAAGTTTCTATAGGTATGTAAAGAGAAAAAGGTTGGTGAAGACAAACGTAGGTCCCCTGCAGTCAGAATCAGGGGAAGTCATAACGGGGAACAAAGAAATGGCGGATCAATTGAACAAGTACTTTGGTTCGGTATTCACTAAGGAGGATACAAACAACCTTCCGGATATAAAAGGGGTCAGAGGGTCTAGTAAGGAAGAGGAACTGAGGGAAATCTTTATTAGTCGGGAAATTGTGTTGGGGAAATTGATGGGATTGAAGGCCGATAAATCCCCAGGGCCTGATGGCCTGCATCCTAGAGTACTTAAGGAGGTGGCCTTGGAAATAGCGGATGCATTGACAGTCATTTTCCAACATTCCATTGACTCTGGATCAGTTCCTATGGAGTGGAGGGTAGCCAATGTAACCCCACTTTTTAAAAAAGGAGGGAGAGAGAAAACAGGGAATTATAGACCGGTCAGCCTGACCTCAGTAGTGGGTAAAATGATGGAATCAATTATTAAGGATGTCATAGCAGTGCATCTGGAAAATGGTGACATGATAGGTCGAAGTCAGCATGGATTTGTGAAAGGGAAATCATGCTTGACAAATCTTCTGGAATTTTTTGAGGATGTTTCCAGTAAAGTGGACAAAGGAGAACCAGTTGATGTGGTATATTTGGACTTTCAGAAGGCTTTCGACAAGGTCCCACACAAGAGATTAATGTGCAAAGTTAAAGCACATGGGATTGGGGGTAGTGTGCTGACGTGGATTGAGAACTGGTTGTCAGACAGGAAGCAAAGAGTAGGAGTAAACGGGTACTTTTCAGAATGGCAGGCAGTGACTAGTGGAGTGCCGCAAGGTTCTGTGCTGGGGCCCCAGCTGTTTACATTGTACATTAATGATTTAGACGAGGGGATTAAATGCAGTATCTCCAAATTTGCGGATGATACTAAGTTGGGTGGCAGTGTGAGCTGCGAGGAGGATGCTATTAGGCTGCAGAGTGACTTGGATAGGTTAGGTGAGTGGGCAAATGCATGGCAGATGAAGTATAATGTGGATAAATGTGAGGTTATCCACTTTGGTGGTAAAAACAGAGAGACAGACTATTATCTGAATGGTGACAGATTAGGAAAAGGGAAGGTGCAACGAGACCTGGGTGTCATGGTACATCAGTCATTGAAGGTTGGCATGCAGGTACAGCAGGCGGTTAAGAAAGCAAATGGCATGTTGGCCTTCATAGCGAGGGGATTTGAATACAGGGGCAGGGAGGTGTTGCTACAGTTGTACAGGGCCTTGGTGAGGCCACACCTGGAGTATTGTGTACAGTTTTGGTCTCCTAACTTGAGGAAGGACATTCTTGCTATTGAGGGAGTGCAGCGAAGGTTCACCAGACTGATTCCCGGGATGGCGGGACTGACCTATCAAGAAAGATTGGATCAATTGGGCTTGTATTCACTGGAGTTCAGAAGAATGAGAGGGGACCTCATAGAAACGTTTAAAATTCTGACGGGTTTAGACAGGTTAGATGCAGAAAGAATGTTCCCAATGTTGGGGAGGTCCAGAACCAGGGGTCACAGTCTGAGGATAAGGGGTAAGCCATTTAGGACCGAGATGAGGAGAAACTTCTTCACCCAGAGAGTGGTGAACCTGTGGAATTCTCTACCACAGAAAGTAGTTGAGGCCAATTCACTAAATATATTCAAAAGGGAGTTAGATGAAGTCCTTACTACTCGGGGGATCAAGGGTTATGGCGAGAAAGCAGGAAGGGGGTACTGAAGTTTCATGTTCAGCCATGAACTCATTGAATGGCGGTGCAGGCTAGAAGGGCTGAATGGCCTGCTCCTGCACCTATTTTCTATGTTTCTATGTTTCTATGTAGAGACTAGCCATTTGGCCCAACTGGTCTATGCTAGTGTTAAACACAAGCCCCCTCCCACCCCACTTGATCTAACACTATCAGCATATCCTATTCCTTTCTCTCTCATGTGTTTATCTAGCTTCCCCTTGAATGCCTCTATGCTATTCATCTCCATTACTCCTTGTGGTAGCCAGTTCTGTATTGTCACCACTCTCTGGGTAGAGAAGTTTCTCCTGAATAACCTATTGGATTTATTCGTGATTATCTTGTAACTAATGATTGATCTATTTATTTGATATATATATATATATAGTTACCTTCACCACACAGACTGCAGCGGATCAAGAAGGTGTCTCACCTACTTTCTCAACAGCAACTAGGGATGGACAATAAATGCTGGCCATGTTGTGGATAACCGTATCCCAAGAAGAGATAAAAGGAAAGCAAAGACTTGCTTTTATGTAGTGCCTTTCGTGACAACCGGACGTCTCATAAGTACATAATAACAAGAATTAGGAGCAGAAGTAGGCCATTCGGCCCCTCAAGCCTGCACCACCATTCAATAAATCATGGCTGATCTTCGACCTCAACTCCACCTTCCTGCACTATCCCTATATTCCTTGATTGCCTTAATATTCAAAAATCTATCGATCTTTGTCTTGAATGTACTCAAAGACTGAGCCTCCACAGCCCTCTGGGGTAGAGAATTCTAAAGGTTCACCACCCTCTGAGTGAAGAAGTTTCTCCTCATCTCAGTCCTAAATGGCCGACTCCTTATTCTGAGATTGTGATCCCTGGTTCTAGACTCCCCAGCCAGGGTAAACATCCTTCCTGCATTTACCCTGTCAAGCCCAGTAAGAATTTTGTATGGTTCACTGAGATTGCCTCTCATTCTTCTAAATATAGGCCTAGTCTACTCAATCTCTCCTCATAGGACAATCTCCCATCCCAGAAATCAGTCTGGTGAACCTTTGTTGCACTCTCTCAATGGCAAGTATATCCTTCCTTAGGTAAGGAGACCAAAACTGTACACAATGCACCAGGTGCGGTCTCACCAGGGCCCTATATAATTGTAGTAAGATGTCTTTACTCTTATACTCAAATCCTCTTGTAATAAAGGCCAATATACCATTTCCTTTCTTAATTGCTTGCTGTACCTGCGTGTTAACTTTCAGTGATTCATGTACAAGCACACCTAGGTCCCTCTGAGTACCAACATTTCCCAATCTCTCACCATTCAAAAAAGCCTGCTTTTCTATTTTTCCTACCAAAGTGGATAACTTCACGTTTCTCCACATTACATTCCATTTGCCATATTCTTGCCCATTCACTTAGCCTGTCTATATCCCTTGAAGCTGCTTTGCATCCTCTTCACAACTTACATTCCCACCTAGCTTTGTATCAACAGCAACTTGGATATATTACATTTGGTCCCCTCATCCAAATCATTGATATAGATGGTGAATAGCTGGGCCCCAAGCACCGATCCTTGCGGCACCCCACTAGTTACAGCCTGCCAACCCGAAAATGACCCGTTTATTCCTACTCTCTGTTTTCTGTCCGTTAACCAATCCTCAATCCATGCTGGTATATTACCCCCAATCCCATGAGCCCTGAGTTTGTTTAATAACCTTTTGTATAGCACCTTATCGAATGCCTTCTGAAAATCTAAATACACTATATCCACTTGTTTCCCCTTATCTATTCTACTTGTTACAACCACAATAAACTGGAACAAATTTATCAAACATGATTTCCCTTTCATAATTCCATGTTGACTCTGCCCAATCCTATTTTTTTTTCTAAGTGCCCTGTTACCATGTCCTTAATAATAGATTCTAACATTTTCCCTATGACTGATGTCAGGCTAACTGGTCTGTAGTTCTCCGTTTTCTCTCTCCCTCCTTTCTTAAATAGTGGGGTTACATTAGCTACCTTCCAATCTGCGGAAACCTTTCTAGAATCTGTGGAATCTTGGAAGATGACAACCAATGCATCCGCTATCTCTGTAGCCACCTCTTTCAAAACCCTAGGATGTAGGCCATCGGATCCAGGGAATTTATTGGCTTTCAGTCGCATTTATTTCTCCAGTACTATTTTTTTACTAATACTAATTTCTTTCAGTTCCTCATTCTCGCTAGACCCTTGGTTCTCCAATATTTCTGGTTTTTTGTGTCTTCTTCCATGAAGACAGACACAAAGGGGTAGAAATTGTACCCCGCCCGAAGTGGGGCGCAAGCACACACCCCGTTTCAATGGTTTTTCCCGCAGCTGTGGCTGAGGTTGCCGCTTGAGCGAAATTCCGCTCTTTGTTGTTTTTTTTCCCTTCGGATCCGGAACTCGCTCTTAATGGAGACGGTGACTACACAAGAGGGGCAGAAGTTGGGGCGGTGAGTACACTTGAGGGGCGGAAGTTGGGGGGGGATATATCAGCGGTGCGCACAATGATGACGCACTTTAAGATGGATTGGCAGCAGTGGAGCGGTGGGGGCAGGGCGGATCAGGGCACCACCGGGAAAACTCGGGAGGGCAATTGGGCTATCAGCGGCCATTCCACAAAAAGTTGGCGGCCACTCCACTCCGCAGCATGATCGCCGGTTTGTGGTGGTAACAGGCCTTAAGGAAAGGGACAATATAATTTCTCCTATCTCAGCCTATAAGGGACCCACATTTACTTTCACTTATCTTTTCCTTTTTGCGTACTTATAGCAGCTTTTACAGTCTGTTTTTATGTCTCTCGCCAGTTTACTCTCATATTCTATTTTCCTTTTCTTTATCAATTTCTTGGTCCTTATTTACTGAATTCTAAAATCCTCCCAATCCTCAAGCTTACTGCTCTTTTTGCCAACATTATAAGCCTCTTCCTTTGATCTAATACTATCTTTAACTTCTCGTTAGCCACGGTTAGACCACTTTTCCTGTGGGGTTTTTGTGCGTTACAGGAATGTATGTTTGTTGTAAAGTATGTATTAATTCTTTAAATGCTATCCATTCTTTGACTACCGTCATATCTTTTAATGTAGTTTCCCAATCTATCGCGGCCAACTCACCCCTCATACCTACGTAGTTTGCTTTGTTTAGATTTAAGACCCTAGTTTCAGATTTAACTAAATCACTTTCAAACTCAATAGAAAATTCTATCATATTATGTTATTCTTCCCTAAAGGCCCCTTTACTACAAGGTTATTAATTAACCCTTTCTCATTGCACAATACTAGATCTAAAATAGCCTATTGGTTCCTCAACATACTGATCTAGCAAACCATCTTGTATACATTCCATGAATTCGTCCTCCACACTATTAATGCATATTTGGTTTGCCCGGTCATTCTGTAGATTAAAGTTTCCCATGATTATTGTATTACCCTTGTTACATGCACCTCTAATTTCCTAACTTATATTGTGCCCTACATTACCAATACTGTTTGGGGGCCTATAAACAACTCCCACCGATGTTTTCTGCCCCTTGCTGTTTCTTAGCTCCACCCAAACTGATTCCACTTCTTGATTTTCCGAGCTAAGATCCTTTCTCTCTACTGTCTTTATCCCATCCTGTATTATCAGGGCTACCCCTCCTCCTTTTCCATTTTGCCTATCTCTTCTAAAAGTTCAATATCCTGGAATATTTAGTTCCCAATCTTGGTCACTTTGCAACCACGTCTCCGTAATGGCTATTAGATCAAACCTATTAATTTCCATCTGGGCTATTAATTCATGTATTTGGTTGCGAATGCTTCGTGCATTCAGATATAGTGCCTTTAGCTTTGACTTTTTTCTATTTTTCCCCGATGTCACCTTAGTCACTGATGCCCTATTACCTTTATTACTCTCTCTGTCCCTTCCTGACCCACTCTGTTTATTTTTACTCCAAAAACTCTGCTCTGCTCTAGAGCCTTGACCTTTCTCTTGCTGCTTTTAAATTTAGTCTTTCCTGAATACTCTCAGCCGCCCCCCTCCCCCCCACCCCCCACCCCTCATTAGTTTAAAGCCCTGTCTACTGCCCTAGTTATTCGATTTGCCACAACATTGGTTCCAGCCAGTTCAACTGGAGCCCACCCCAACCGAACGGCTTCCTCATTCCCCAGTACTGGTTCCAGTGCCCCATGAAACAAAACCCCTTCCACCCACACCACTCTTTGAGCCATGCATTTAACGTTCTCAGCTGCTTGCCCCTATACCAATTGGCGCGTGGCTCAGGTAACAATCCAGAGATTATTACCTTTGAGGTTCTGCTTTTCAATTTGGACTCCAACTCCTCAAACTCTTTCAGCAGAACCTCATTCCTAGTTCTACCTATGTCGTTGGTTCCATGATAACTAAATCCTTCTCTTCCAACACCAAGTTCTTCTCCAGCCGTAAAGGCGATGTCTTTAATCCTGGCACTGTACAAATATACAGGGCCTTAATTCTTAATTTTGGTATATATTAAAAATGCTCTGGTTTTTATGAAATAAAATAAAGGCTAGCAGGCATTTGTTGAGTAGGTGTGTTATCTTCTAAACAGAGCTGTTGCAAACTTGTAAACTGCTTGGTGAGTTCAAAGGCTGTGTTCCAGATGGGTGAGACTGGACAATGGGGTGGTCAAGACAACAAACGATGAAGAAATCCCCTTTTATTTCAAATAAATCTGTAGACTTCGTTACTGCAACAAAGAGTCCAAGGTTGCAAAGATATAAGGCTTGTGTTTGCAGGGAGGAGTCAATCCTTGGGAGTTCTGAAGATCAGGAGGCAAGGTGACACAGGTAAAGTTTGACCAGATGACTGATTGTCCACTTCTGCAAACTCTTTATGAGTGATTGGGCAATGTGAGCTTTGACAACGGGACATTAAAGGAAAGCTTTGCACCATCCTGGATTATTGATTTACTAAGAAAAGCAAAAAAAACCTGTATAAAAGACGGTGGCTGAGAGACATCGGGGCCAACATTCAGGGTCTCAGAAACCCATAAAGGAAGAAAGGAAAAAAGCAAGAGTGGAGGGCAGGGAAATCAAAGGCAAAAATCAAAAAGGGCCACATTACAACATAATTCAAAAAGGACAAAGAGTGTTAATTAAACAAGCCTGAAGGCTCTGAGTCTCAATGCGAGGAGCATTCATAATAAGGTGGATGAATTGACTGCGCAGGTAGCTGTTAACGGGTATGATATAATTGGGATTACTGAGACATGGCTCCAGAGTAACCAAGGCTGGGAACTCAACATCCAGGGGTATTCAATATTCAGGAAGGACAGACAGGAAGGAAAAGGAAGTGAGGTAGCGTTACTGGTTGAAGAAGAGATTAACGCAATAGCAAGGAAGGACATTAGCATGGATGATGTGGAATTTGTTGTGTATCTGTAAAGCATGCACTCCCATGTTCCACCACCAGGGAGTGCATCCCCTGAAGTCCCAAGGGATCCCAGCATCCCTTGGGAGCACTGTATATAAGCCGGCCCCTAAGGCCTGTTCCTCACTCTGGAGTGTCTTAATAAAGACTGAGGTCACTGTTACTTTAACCTCCCTGTGTGCAGTCTCATCTATGTTAGGAAAACAATAACTGGCGACGAGTATACAAATCCAAAGCAAAGATGCAGCAAACTGTGGGCATCCTGGAGAAGATCTCGGAGGGTGAGGACTGGGAAGCCTATGTTGAACGGCTAGACCAGTACTTTGTAGCCAACGAGCTGGACGGAGAAGGAAACGCTGCAAAAAGGAGAGCGGTCCTCCTCACGGTCTGCGGGGCACCGACCTACAGCCTCATGAAGAATCTTCTGGCTCCCGTGAAACCCACACGCAAGTCGTATGAGGAGCTGTGTACATTGGTTCAGGAGCATCGTAACCCGAGGGAGAGCATGCTGATGACGAGGTATCGGATCCACACGTGCCAGTGATCTGAAGGTCAGGAAGTGGCGAGCTACGTCGCCGAGCTAAGGTGACTTGCAGGACAATGTGTGTTTGATGGCTACCTGGAGCAGATGCTCAGAGACGTTTCTGTACTGGGCATTGGCCTTGAGACCATGAGACAAAAACGTTTGACTGTAGAGACACCGACCCTCAGTAAGGCCATTGCGATAGCACAGGCGTTTATGTCCACCAGTGATAACACCAAATAAATCTCTCAGCACACAAGTGCTAGCAATGTTCATAAATGAACTGGAACTGTGTTTGCGAGCAGAAATGTACAGGGCAGAAACCACGAGTCTGCAACTGCCAGCAGGCCTCAGATGACCCAGATGATTCAGAGTCCGCAACAAAGGATGAATGCAAGACAATTCACACCTTGTTGGCATTGTGGAGGCTTCCATTCAGCCTATTCATGCCGCTTCAAAGGGTATGTTTGCAAGAGCTGTGGAGCAATGGGGCACCTCCAATGAGCTTGCAGATGAGCTGCAAGCTCTGCAAAACCTGCTAACCACCACATGGCAGAGGAAGATCGGCCCATGGTGGATCAAAGCAATTTCAAGCCTCAGAGAGAGGAGGCAGATGCTGAAGTACACGGGGTGCACACATTTTCGATGAAATGTCCACCTATAATGCTAAATGTAAAATTGAATGGCTTACCCATAGCCATGGAACTGGGCACTGGCGCTAGCCAATCCATCATGAATAAAAAGATGTTTGAGAGACTGTGGTGCAACAAGGCACTCAGACCAGCCCTGAGCCCCATCCACACGAAACTGAGAACGTACACCAAAGAGCTTATCACTGTCCTGGGCAGTGCCATGGTCAAGGTCACCTACGAGGGCACGGTGCATGAACTGCCACTCTGGATTGTCCCGGGCAAAGGCCCCACACTGCTGGGAAGGAGCTGGCTGGGCAAAATCCGCTAGAACTGGGATGACATCCGAGCGCTATCACATGTCGATGAGGCCTCATGTACCCAGGTTCTTAACAAATTTCCTTCCCTTTTTGAGCCAGGCATTGGAAACTTTTCCGGGGCGAAGATATGGATCCATTTTGGTCGCAGAGGCACGACCCATTCACCATAAGGCGCGAGCGGTAACTCACATGATGAGGGAGAGAGTGAAAATCGAGCTGGACAGGCTGCAACGCGAGGGCATCATCTCCCCAGTGGAATTCAGCGAGTGGGCCAGCCCGATTGCTCCAGTACTCAAAAGTGATGGCACGGTCAGGATTTGCGGCGATTATAGAGTAACTATTAATCCTTTCTCGCTACAGGACCAATACCCGCTACCTAAGGCAGATGACCTATTTGCGACGCTGACAGGAGGCAAGACGTTCACCAAGCTCGACCTGACTTTGGCCTACATGACACAGGATCTGGAGGAGTCTTCGAAGGGCCTCAGCTGCATCAACACGCACATGGGACTGTTCATCTACAACAGATGCCCATTTGGAATTCGGTCGGCTGCAGCGATCTTCCAGAGAAACATGGAGAGCCTACTCAAGTCGGTACCACTTACGGTGGTTTTTCAGGACGACGTATAGGTCACGGGTCGGGACACCGTCGAGCACCTACAAAACCTGGAGGAGGTCCTCCAGCGACTGGATCGCGTAGGGCTGTGGCTGAAGAGGTCGAAATGCGTCTTCATGGCAACAGAAGTGGAGTTTTTGGGGAGAAAGATCGCGGCAGGCGGCATTCGGCTCACATATTTTGGTAACTTCTGACCAGAGTTAAGCAACCTCTTAGAGCCCCTACATGTTTTATTGTAAAGGTCAGAACTGGGTATGGGGAAAAAAAGAAGTAATTGCTTTTGAGAAAGCCAGAAACATTTTATTCTCCAACAAGCTGTTTGTATTGTATAACTCGTGTAAAAGATTTGTGCTAGCATGTGTTGCATCATCGTACGGAATCGGGTGTGTATTACAACAAGCTAATGTTGCGGGGAAGTTGCAACCTGTCGCCTATGCCTCCCGGAGCTTATCTAAGGCCGAGAGGGCCTACAGCATGATTGAGATAGAGGCATTAGCGTGTGTATTCGGGATAAAGAAAATGCATCAGTCCCTGTTTGGTCTCAAATTTGAGCTGGAAACCTATCACAAGGCCCTCATATCCCTGTTCGCTGAAACAAGGGGATAAATACTAATGCCTCAACCCACATACAAAGGTGGGCACTCGTGTTATCAGCGTATAACCAGACCATGCACCACAGGCCAGGTACCGAGAACTGTGTGGATGCTCTCAGTCGGCTACCATTGCCCACCATAGGGGTGGAAATGGCGCAGCCTGCAAACTTGTTGATGGTGGCGCAGCCCGCAGACTTATTGATGGTCATGGAAGCGTTTGAAAATGATAAATCACCTGTCACGGCCCACCAGATTAGGACTTGGACCAGCTAAGATCCTCTGCTGTCCCTAGTAAAAAACTGTGCACTGCATGGGAGCTGGGCCAGCATCCCTGTTGAAATGCAAGAGTTAATCAAGCCGTTCCAGTGGCGAAAGGATGAGCTGTCCATTCAGACAGGCTGCCTGTTGTGGGGTAACTGTGTAGTTCTATCCAAAAAGGGCAGGGAAATGTTCATCTCGGATCTCCACAGCACACACCCGGGTACAGTAATGATGAAAGCGATAGCCAGATCCCATGTGTGGTGGCCCGGTATCGACTCTGACTTAGAGTCCTGTGTACGGCAATGCAGCGTGTGTGCTCAGTTGAGCAACGCACCCAGAGTGGCACCACTAAGTTTGTGGTCCTGGCCCTCCAGACCATGGTCAAGGTTCCATGTCGACTATGCAGGCCCGTTTCTCGGTAAAATGTTCCTGGTGGTGGTGGATGCTTTTTCAAAATGGATTGAATGTGAAATAATGTCGGCAAGCACCGCCACCACCACCATTGAAAGCCTGAGGGCCATGTTTGCCACCCACGGCCTGCCTGACATACTGGTCAGTGACAGCGGGCCATGTTTCACCAGTGCCGAATTTAAAGAATTTATGACCCGCAATGGGATCAAACATGTCACCTCGGCCCCGTTTAAACTAGCCTCCAATGGGCAGGCAGAGCAGGCAGTACAAACCATCAAACAGAGCCTTAAACGAGTCACAGAAGACTCACCCCAAACTCGCCTGTCCCGAGTACTGCTCAGCTACCACACGAGACCCCACTCACTCACAGGGGTGCCCCTGGCTGAGCTACTCATGAAAAGAAGGACACTTAAAACCAGACTCTCGCTGTTTCACCCCAACCTGCATGATCAGGTAGAGAGCAGGCGGCAGCAACAAAATGTAAACGATGGTTGCGCCACTGTGTCACAGGAAATTGATCTGAATGAACCTGTGTATGTACTAAACTATGGACATGGTCCCAAGTGGATCGCGAGCACTGTGATAGCTAAAGAAGGGAGTAGTGTGTTTATAGTCAAACTAGACAATGGACAAATTTGCAGAAAGCACCTGGACCAAACGAGGCTGCGGTTCACAGACTGCCCCGAGCAACCCACAGCAGACTAGCACCTTTTTCGAGCCCACAACACACACCCAAAGGATCAACGACACCGCCCCGGACCATGAAATCGAACCCATCACGCCCAACAGCCAATCAAGGCCAGGCTCACCCAGCAGCCCTGCAGGGCCAACAACATGCCAGCCCAGCGAGGGCACAGCCAACACACCAGAACAGACATTTGTACCGAGGCGGTCCACCAGGGAAAGAAAGGCTCCCGACCGCCTCACCTTGTAAATAGCTTTCACTTTGACTTTGGGGGCGAGTGAAGTTGTGTATCTGTAAAGCATGCACTCCCATGTTCCGCCACCAGGGAGTGCATCCCCTGAAGTCCCAAGGGATCCCAGCATCCCTTGGGAGCACTGTATATAAGCCGACCTATTCCTCACTCTGGAGTGTCTTAATAAAGACTGAGGTCACTGTTACTTAAACCTCCCTGTGTGCAGTCTCATCTGTGTTCGGAACACAATAGAATCTATATGGGTGGAGCTGTGAAAAATCAAAGGGCAGAAAACGTTAGTGGGAGTTTTGTACAGACCACCAAACATTAGCATGGAGGTTGCAGATGGCATCAAATAGGAAATTAGGGACGCGTGCAATAAGGGTATAGCAGTTATCCTGGATGACTTTAATCTAGATATTGATTGGGCTAACCAAACTGGTAACAATACTGTGGAAGAGGATTTCCTGGAGTGTATAAGAGATGGTTTTCTAGACCAATATGTCGAGGAACCAACTAGAGAGCAGGCCATCCTCGACTGGGTCTTGTGTAACGAGAGAAGATTAATTGGCAATCTGGTCGTGCGAGGCCTCTTGGGGAAGAGTGACCATAATATGGTAGAATTCTTCATTAAGATGGAGAGTGACACAATTAATTCAGAAACTAGGGTCCTGAACTTAAAGAAAGGACACTTCAATGGTATGAAACGTGAATTGGCGAGGATAGACTGGAGAATGACACTTAAAGGATTGATAGTGGATAGGCAATGGCAGACATTTAAAGATCACATGGATGAACTACAACAATTGTACATCCCTGTGTGGCGTAAGAATAAACAAGGGAAGGTGGCTCAACCGTGGCTAACAAGGGAAATTAGGGAAAGTGTTAAATGCAAGGAAGAGGCGTATAAATTGGCCAGAAAAAGCAGCAAACCTGAGGACTGGGAGAAATTTAGAATTCAGCAGAGGAGGACAAAGGATTTGATTAGGAGGGGGGAAATAGAGTACGAGAGGAAGCTTGCTTGGAACATAAAAACTGACTGCAAAGCCTTCTATAGATATGTGAAGAGAAAAAAATTAGTGAAGACAAACGTAGCTCTCTTGCAGTCAGATTCAAGTGAATTTATAATGGGGAACAAAGAAATGGTGGACTAGTTAAATAATACTTTGGTTCTGTCTTCACGAAGGAAGACACAAATAACCTTCCGGAAATATTAAGGGACCGAGGGTCTGGTGAGAAGGGGGAACTGAAGGAAATCCTTATTAGGCGGGAAATTGTGTTAGGGAAATTGATGGGACTGAAGGCCAGTAAATCCCTGGGGCCTGATAGTCTGCATTGCAGAGTACTTAAGGAATTATCCCTAGAAATAGTGGATGCGTTGGTGATCATTTTCCAACAGTCTAGAGACTCTGGATCGGTTCCTATGGACTGGAGGGTAGCTAATGTAACACCACTTTTTAAGAAGGGTGGGAGAGAGAAAGCATGTAATTATAGACCGGTTAGCCTGACATCAGTAGTGGGGAAAATGTTGGAATCAATTATTAAAGATGAAATAGCAGCACATTTGGAAAGCAGTGACGGGATCGGTCCAAGTCAGCATGTATTTATGAAAGGGAAATCCTGCTTGACAAATCGTCTCTAATTTTTTGAGGATGTAACTGGTAGAGTGGACAAGGGAGAACTGGTGGATGCGGTGTATTTGGACTTTCAAAAGGCTTTTGACAAGGTCCCACACAAGAGATTGGTGTGCAAAAGTAAAGCATATGGTATTGGGCGTAATGTACTGACGTAGATAGAGAACTGGTTTACAGACAGGAAGCAGAGAGTCGGGATAAACGGGTCCATTTCAGAATGGCAGGCAGTGAATAGTGGGGGTGCCACAGGGCTCAGTGCTGGGACCCCAGCTATTTACAATATACATTAATGATTTGGAAGAGGGAATTGAGTGTAATATCTCCAAGTTTGCAGATGACAGTAAGCTGGGTGGCAGTGTGAGCTGTGAGGAGGATGCTAAAAGGCTGCAGGGTGACTTGGACAGGTTAGGTGAGTGGGCAAATGCATGGCAGATGCAGAATAATGTGGATAAATGTGAGGTTATCCACTTTGGTGGCAAAAACACGAAGGCAGAATTAGGAAAAGGGGAGGTGCATCGAGATCTGGGTGTCATGGTATATCAGTCATTCAAAGTTGGCACGCAGGTGCAGCAGGCGGTGAAGAAGGCAAATGGTATGTTGGCCTTCATACCTAGGGGATTTGAGTATAGAAGCAGGGAGGTCTGATTGCAGTTGTACAGGGCCTTAGTAAGGCCTCGCCTGGAATATTGTGTTCAGTTTTGGTCTCCTAATCTGAGGAAAGACGTTCTTGCTATTGAGGGAGTGCAGTGAAAGTTCACCAGACTGATTCCCGGGATGGCGGGACTGACATATGAGGAGAGACTGGATCGACTGGGCCTGTATTCACTGGAGTTTAGAAGGATGAGAAGGGATCTCATAGAAACATAAAATTCTGATGGGACTGGACAGGTTCGATGCAGGAAGAATGTTCCCGATGTTGGGGAAGTCCAGAACTAAGGGACATAATCTAAGAATAAGGGGTAAGCCATTTAGGACTGAGATGAGGAGAAACTTCTTCACTCAGAGAGTGGTGAACCTGTGGAATTCCCTACTGCAGAGAGTTGTTGATGACATTTCATTGGATATATTCAAGAGGGAGTTAGATATGGCCCTTACGGATAAAGGGATCAAGGGGTATGGAGAGAAAGCAGGAAAGGGGTACTGAGGGATGGTCTTCGGGGGGGGGTCAGCTTTCCCTTCTGACCTTATATGAGCGGTTTCGAATCGCTCCCACACCCTTGGTTCTAGACGCTGGAATTATGAAGTGACTGTGACAGACTTGGACAGACAATCGGTTTCAAGGTAGGAAGCAGGTATGGCTTTATTGTGTTTAAAATGAAGTAAAAGGCACACCTTTAATAACTCACACAGAATAGTGATACCAATACACACTGAGAGGTACAACACTTGAATAAAATGTCAAAATGCAGCCTGTGGGGGAAAGAATACAGCTTAAGGTGAATGATCTGCCATGATCTTATTGAATGGTGGTGCAGGATCGAAGGGCCGAATGGCCTAATCCTGCACCTATTTTTTATGTTTCTATGTTCATGTTTCAGTCCATTCAATTCGCCCTAACACCATTTCCTGACTGAAAAGGATTTCCCTCAGTTGTCTCTTCTCGCTAGGCCCTCGGTTCCCTAGTATTTTCGGGAGGTTATTCGTGTCTTCCTTCGTGAAGACAGAACCAAATACTTGTTCAATTTGTCTGCCATTTCCTTATTCCCCATTATGAATTTACCTGATTCTGACTGCAAGGGACCTACATTAGTCTTCACTAATCTTTTTCTCTTCACATATCTATAGAAGCTTTTGCAGTCAGCTTTTTTGTACCCAGCAAGCTTACTCTCATACTCTATTTTCCTCTTCCGAATTAAACCCTTTGTCCTCCTCTGCTGAATTCTAAATTTCTCCCAGTTTTCAGGTTTGCTGCTTTTTCTGGCCAATTTATATGCCTCTTCCTTGTATTTAACACTATCCTTAATTTCCCTTGTTAACCACGGTTGAGCCACATTCCCCATTTTATTTTTACTCTAGACAGGGATGTACAATTGTTGAAGTTCATCCATGTGATCTTTAAATGTTTGCCATTGCCTATCCACCGTCAACCTTTTATGTATCACTCGCCAATCTATTCTAGCCAATTCACGTCTCATACCATCGAAGTTACCTTTCCTGAAGTTCAGGACCCTAGTCTCTGAATTAACTGTGTCACTTCCATCTTAATAAAGAATTCTACCATATTATGGTCACTCTTCCCCAAGGGGCTTCACACAACAAGATTGCTAATTAGTCCCTTCTCATTACACATCACCCAGTCTAGGATGGCCAGCCCTCTAGTTGGTTCCTCATAATATTGGTCGAGAAAACCATCCCTAATACACTCCAAGAAATCCAATGCATTGCTACCAGTTTGGATCGCCCAATCAATATGTAGATTAAAGGCGCCCATGATAACTGCTGGACCTTTATTGCACACATCCCTAATTTCTTGTTTGATGCTGTCCCCAAGCTCACTACTACTGTTTGGTGGTCTGTACACAACTCCCACGAGCGTTTTCTGCCCTTTGGTATCCCTAGCTCCACCCAAACCGATTCCACATCATCCAAGCTAATGTCCTTCCTTACTATTGCATTAATTTCCTCTTTAACCAGCAACGCCACCCCACCTCCTTTTCGTTTCTGTCTATCCTTCCTAAATGTTGAATACCCCTGGATGTTGAGTTCCCAGCTTTGGTCACTCTGGAGTCATGTCTCGGTGATGCCAATTATATCATATCCGTTAACTGTTATCTGCGCAGTTAATTTGTCTACCTTATTGCGAATACTCCTCGTATTGAGGCACAGAGCCTTCAGGCTTATCTTTTGAACAACCTTTGCCCCTTTTGAATTTGGCTGTAATGTGTCCCTTTTTGCTTTTTGCCTTGGGTTTCTCTGCCCTCCACTTTTACTTTTCCGCTTTCTATCTTTTCCTTCTGCCCCCATTCTACGTTCCCCTGTCTCCCTGCATAGGTTCCCATCCCCCTGCCATATTAGTTTAACCCCTCCCCAACAGCACTAGCAAACACTCCCCCTCGGACATTGGTTCCGGTCCTGCCCAAGTACAGACCGTCCGGTTTGTACTGGTCCCACCTCCCCCAGAGCTGGTTCCAATGTCCCAGGAATTTGAATCCCTCCCTGCTGCACCACTGCTCAAGCCACGCATTTATCTGAGCTATCCTGCGATTCCTACTCTGACTAGCATGTGGCATTGGTAGCTATCCTGAGATTACTACTTTTGAGGTTCTACTTTTTAATTTAACTCCTAGCTCCCTAAATTCAGCTTGTAGGACCTCATCCCATTTTTTGTCTATATCGTTGGTACCTATATGCACCACGACAACTGGCTGTTTACCCTCCCCTTCAAAATGTCCTGCATCCGTTCCGAAACATCTTTGACCCTTGCACCAGGGAGGCAACATGCTATCCTGGAGTCTTGGTTGCGAAGACCGATAGTCTGCATCCCAGAGTACTTAAGGAAGTGGACCTAGAAGTAGTGGATGCATTGCTGGTCATTTTCCAACATTCCATGGATCCTGGATCAGTTCCCATGGATTGGAGGTAGCTAATGTAACCCCACTTTTTAAAAAAGGAGGGAGAGAGAAATTATGGAATTATCGACTGGCTAGCCTGACATCGGTGGTGGGGATAATGCTAGAATCATTTATTAAAATGTAATAGCAGCGCATCTGGAAAGCAGTGACTGGATTGGTCCAAGTCAGCATGGATTTATGAAGGGGAAATCATGCTTGACAAATCTTCTAGAGTTTTTTGAGGATGTAACTGGTAGAGTGGATAAGGGAGAACCAGTGGATGTGGTGCATTTGGACTTTCAAAAGGCTTTTGACAAGGCCCCACACAAGAGATTAGTGTGCAAAATTAAGGCACATGGTATTGGGGGTAATGTACTGACGTGGATAGAGAACTGGTTGGCAGACAGGAAGCAAAGAGTGGGAATAAATGCATCCTTTTCAGAATGGCAGGCAGTGACTAGTGGAGTGCCGCAGGGTTCAGTGCTGGCACCCCAGCTATTTACAATATACATTAATGATTTAGATGAAGGAATTGAAGGTAATATCTCCAAGTTTGCAGATGACACTAAGCTGGGTGGCATTGCGAGCTGTGAGGAGGATGCTAAGAGGCTCCAGGGGGACTTGGACAGGTTAGGTCAATGGGCAAATGCATGGCAGATGCAATATAATGTAGATAAATGTGAGTTTATCCACTTTGGTGGCAAAAACAGAAAGGCAGATTATTATCTGAATGGTGGCAGATTAGGAAAAGGGGCAGTGCAATGAGACCTGGGTGTCATGGTACATCAGTCATTGAAGGTAGGCATACAGGTACAACAGGAACAATGACGGAAAGGCAAAGAGCACTGCGACACTCCTTATACTCAAACATTCTACACTCCACCCCAACTGATGCCATGTGATCTCATGGGCGAGGCAAAAAAAGAGATAAAAACCCAGGCCAATTTAGGGAGAAAAAACTCTGGGAAAATTCCTCTCCGACCCATCCAGGAAATCAAAACTAGTCCAGGAAGTACTGTCAGGAAGTAAGTTGTACATATACAAGTTTAATATTTTGTTCTTTATTTGGGTTTAGTATCGGTTGAATTCAATCCTTCACAATGATATGAGGTACAGAGAACTGAACCGTGGCACTCAGATTGCCCCCCACAAAAAAAATGGTGAAATGACAGCAGCTGACTTTCAATAATATAGAGATTAAACGTGTAGACACTAAAACAACCTAACAAACTCATGGCTCAATTATTCAAATGGAGCTCAAATGCCTCCATCTGCTGTAATGTTCCAACTTCACTTTTATGTGAGCTAAAGTGTGCCGAGCGCTGCTTTGGATCTTTTTGAGCTAACCCCTTACGCTAATGCAAGCAGGCCCTGTGCCTGTTTGCATCCGCCATGAAATGTTCACATGTAATTGCTGGGCAGTTGGGCAAGTAGCCCTGCTCTGCGCCAGCAATCGGAATTTCCCCCGACAGTGTGGATCAAGTCGTAACGTGACAGCTCGCAAGTTCGATACTTTGCGCAAGCGCTTGAAATCCCGAACTAGCGGTCCATTTCCAAGGCGATATGACGGCGTACCCTGTCATACTCACCGCAAATTCTAGACCAATGTTTCAGGTTTTATGTTCCCACAATCTGGGCCTGGTTGTCAGAATTGCCATCAGCAGAAGACATTACCCAAACTTCCCAATACCACAATCACACATTGACATGTTCGGGGTCAGTGTCACTTTGGGCGTAGATGGAATACTGTCAGTTGTGGATCAGCTATCCGTTATGCATCCACTTGAATTTCCTTTCCATTGACGTCATGGGCGGGATACATAAGAACATCAGAAATAGGAGCAGGAGTAGGCCATTGGAGCCTGCTCCACCATTCAATGAGATCATGGCAGTTCTTTGACCTCAACTCGACTTGCCTGCACTATCCCCATATCGCTTGGTTCCCTTAGTATCCAAAAGTCTATCAATCTCTGCCTTGAATATACTCAAAGACTGAGCTTCCACAGCTCTCTGGGGGAGAGAATTCCAAAGATGCACAACTCTCTGAGTGAAGCAATTTCTCCTCATCTCAGTCCAAAATGGCCGACCCCTTATTCTGAGTCTGTGACCCCTGGTTCTAGACTCCCCAGCCAGGGGAAACATCCTCCCTGCATCTATCCTGGCAAGCCTTTTAAGAATGTTGTATGTTTCAATGAGATCACTTCCCATTCTTCTAAACTCTAGAGAATACAGACCTAGTCTGCTCAATCTCTCCTCATAGGCAATTCCCCCATCCCAGGAATAGAAACATAGAAACATAGAAACATAGAAAATAGGTGCAGGAGTAGGCCATTCGGCCCTTCTAGCCTGCACCGCCATTCAATGAGTTCATGGCTGAACATTCAACTTCAGTACCCCATTCCTGCTTTCTCGCCATACCCCTTGATCCCCCTAGTAGTAAGGACCTCATCTAACTCCTTTTTGAATATATTTAGTGAATTGGCCTCAACAACTTTCTGTGGTAGAGAATTCCACAGGTTCACCACTCTCTGGGTGAAGAAGTTCCTCCGCATCTCGGTCCTAAATGGCTTACCCCTTATCCTTAGACTGTGACCTCTGGTTCTGGACTTCCCCAATATTGGGAACATTCTTCCTGCATCTAACCTGTCTAACCCCGTCAGAATTTTATATGTTTCTATGAGGTCCCCTCTCATTCTTCTGAACTCCAGTGAATACAAGCCCAGTTGATCCAGTCTTTCTTGATAGGTCAGTCCCGCCATCCCGGGAATCAGTCTGGTGAACCTTCGCTGCACTCCCTCAATAGCAAGAATGTCCTTCCTCAGGTTAGGAGACCAAAACTGTACACAATACTCCAGGTGTGGCCTCACCAATGCCCTGTACAACTGTAGCAACACCTCCCTGCCCCTGTACTCAAATCCCCTTGCTATGAAGGCCAACATGCCATTTGCTTTCTTAACCGCCTGCTGCACCTGCATGCCAACCTTCAATGACTGATGTACCATGATACCCAGGTCTCTTTGCACCTCCCCTTTTCCTAATCTGTCACCATTCAGATAATAGTCTGTCTCTCTGTTTTTACCACCAAAGTGGATAACCTCACATTTATCCACATTATACTTCATCTGCCATGCATTTGCCCACTCACCTAACCTATCCAAGTCGCTCTGCAGCCTCACAGCATCCTCCTCACAGCTCACACTGCCACTCAACTTAGTGTCATCCGCAAATTTGGAGATACTACATTTAATCCCCTCATCTAAATCATTAATGTACAATGTAAACAGCTGGGGCCCCAGCACAGAACCCTGCGGTACCCCACTAGTCACTGCCTGCCATTCTGAAAAGTACCCATTTACTCCTACACTTTGCTTCCTGTCTGACAACCAGTTCTCAATCCATGTCAGTACACTACCCCCAATCAGTCTGGTGAACCTTTGTTGCACTCCCTCATTAGCAATTCTAACAAATGGCTGATCCACTACCACCAGTATTCTGCCCATCGCCGCTTAGACCAGAGCTTCATAATGGGAGAAAGACAAATAAAATCACACGCATCAGTGACAACATTGTATAATGGGCTGGAATTTGCTGGAGTGGGCCATCTCGCGGCTTGCTCAGTTAGTTAATTTTTCCTCCATACTTCAGCTCAAAATCTTTCTGTCCTGCAAGTTGCTGGAAGTGTGATAACGGGGCACCTGGGACTTTGGCGAATGATTTGATCCACCATCTATCTACTTAACCATTGAGATTTAAAGACTGAGAAAAAAACGGAGGAAGGACTGAGAAGCAAATCGGGTGAATTAGAGTCAAATCATATACAGCAAGAGAAATAAAGAGAGAGAAAGAAAGGTTGGATTAAGAGAGAGAGAAAAAAAGAGACACAAAGTAAAAGTAAGGTTTTTTTAAACTTTGACATTTAAAAAATTCACAAGAACAATTCACTACCTGAAGGAATGAGACACCGTACTTTAATTGTTCACTTTCTGGGCCAGCGAGGTTGAGTGGCAGTCATTATCAATTATCACATCATTAAACGGGTACTTGTGGTACTAATTACTGGACTTAATTTTCTGCGGCGAGTTTAATGGGCAATTAATGCGTAAATGCAGCAAGTTCATGAACTCACGGGGAGGTTAAGGGTGACGTTGTTTTCGCGAGGCTAACGGCGGCGGGGCATAAATTGTCCAGCGATCGACAATTCAAGGTTAGCATCTCTTCCTCACTGTAAGTTGCTAGCCGATTTGCACACTAATAACGGCGTGCCTCGTTCAGACCCTGTTATTTTTCAGCAAATTCGTGCCCAATGGATACAGGCAAATGGTAACACCTTACATTTGAAAGAGGCTCCTCCCTCCAACTTCAAAAGCATTGTTCGATCAGCCAATTTAAAAGCCTTTTACCCAAAGCAAAATTTTGACAAAAGAGGTAACAAGTTATTGAATTTCCAAGCAATGTTGTTGGTGCCTCTAAGCAAGGACAACTTACTTGCATTAATTTCTAGTCTCGAAGAAGGCTACAGGTTCAATGCAGACTTAAGGGAACAATGCCTCCCTCAAGCAGGAAACTTTCAAGGTTGCTACTATCTCGCCAATTATTCAAGAAATCTACCTAAATGACTAGTCATCCTTGACACATACGAAGGATATATATTTTTACAGTGCAGTCCACAGACATTACAGAAAATCCCTTTGTTTTAACAAAGTTCAGGAACAAAGTATTGCCTATTGGCCTAACTTTTGTTGTCATGGTTTTCACAATAGTAGTACAAAGTTGATAAGGCCCTAAGTTCTGGAATTTGCTCCCAAAACCTCTTCGTCTCTCCACCTCTCTCTCCTCCTTTAAGACCCTCCATAAAACCTACTCATTGATCTATAACGAATGCTCTGAGATCTCTGCACTCCTCCAATTCTGGCCTCTTGCGCATCCCCAATTTTAATTGCTCCACCATTGGCGTCAGCTGCCGAGACCCGATTCACTGGAATTCCCTCCTTAAACTTCTCTGCCTCTCTACCTCTCTCTCCTCCTTGAAGACACTCCTTAAAACCTACCACTTTGACCAAACTTTTGGTCATCTGCCCTAATTTCTCCTTATGTGGCTCGGTGTCAAATGTTGTTTTATCATGTTCCGGTGAAGCACTTTGCGACGTTTTACCACATTAAAGGCGCGACATAAATGCAATTGTTGTTGTAAATGGACAGAGGACCCGTGATGCTGGGCCATCTTTCAATCCACAAGGTGCTTACTTCCATTCCATTAATCTTCAATGTGATTATGAGAAGATGTGGAAACGAACGAGACAAGATTAATTATCGCAGTGTACTAATTGCTCTCCCAAAGAGACTGTTAAATAACTAATTTTAGCAGAAAGGGCAAGCCAAAGGAAAATAATTTTGACTAGCAGCAAAGACGAAGAACCCAATTACAGCCAAGTCTTCCTCTGTTGAAAAGGATGGGAAGGAATGCTTGCGTTTCTTTCTATTGCATAACCCACTAACAATATCTCAGGAAGGTGTGATTTTAAAATGTTTTTTTTGAATTTATTCCTGGGATGTTGGATGCTAACCCACCAGCAAGGCCAGCATTTATTGGCCATCCCTAATTACCCTTTGAGCCGCCTTCTTGACCCGCTGCAGTCCGTGTGGTGAAGGTGCTCCCACAGTGCTGTTAGGGAGAGAGTTCCAGGATTTGTGAAGATATGTCTATAGGAGATATTTCTATCGATATGTGAAGAGAAAAAGATTAGTGAAGACAAATGTAGGTCCCTTGCAGTCAGAATCAGGTGAATTTATAATGGGAACAAAGAATTGAACAAATACTTTGGTTCGATCTTCACGAAGGAAGACACAAATAACCTTCCGGAAATACTAGGGGACCGAGGGTCTAGCGAGAAGGAGGAATGGAAGGAAATCCTTATTAGTCAGCAAAATGTGTTCGGGAAATAGATGGGATTGAAAGCCGATAAATCCCCAGGGCCTGATAATCTGCATCCCAGAGTACTTAAGGAAGTGGCCCGAGAAATAGTTGATGCATTGGTGGTCATTTTCCAACATTCTATGGACTCTGGATCAGTTCCTATGGATTGGAGGGTAGCTAATGTAACCCCACTTTTTAAAAAAGGAGGGAGAGAGAAAATAGGGAATTATAGACCGGTTAGCCTGACATTGGTAGTGGGGAAAATGTTGGAGTCAATTATTAAAGATGAAATAGCAGCGCATTTGGAAAGCAGTGACAGGATCGGTCCAAGTCAGCAGGAATTTATGAAGGGGAAATCATGCTTGACAAATCTTCTAGAATTTTTTGAGGATGTAACTAGTAGGGTGGACAACGGAAAACCAGTGGATGTGGTGTATTTGGACTTTAAAAAGGCTTTTGACAAAGCAAACTTAAAGCACATGATATTGGGAGTAATGGATTGGCGTGGATAGAGAACTGGTTGGCAGACAGGAAACAAAGAGTAGGAATAAATCGGTCCTTTTCAGAATGGCAGGCAGTGACTAGTGGGATACCGCAAGGTTCAGTGCTGGGACCCCAGCTATTTACAATATACATCAATGAATTATATGAAGGAATTGAGTGTAATATCTCAAAGTTTGCAGATGACATGAAGTTGGGTGGCAGTGTGAGCTGTGAGGAGGATGCTAAGAGGCTGCTGGGTGACTTGGACAGGTTAGGTGACTGGGCAAATGCATGGCAGATACAGTATAATGTAGATAAATGTGAGGTTATCCACTTTGGAGGCAAAAACAGGAAGGCAGAATATTATCTGAATGGTGACAGATTAGGAAAAGGGGAGGTGCAACGAGACCTGGGTGTCATGGTACATCAGTCATTGAAAGTTGGCATGCAGGTACAGCAGGCAGTGAAGAAGGCAAATGGCAAGTTGGCCTTCATAGTGTGAGGATTTGAGTATAGGAGCAGGGAGGTCTTACTGCAGTTGTGCAGGGCCTTGGTGAGACCACACCTTGAATATTGTGTACAGTTTTGGTCTCCTAATCTGAGGAAGGACAGTCTTGCTATTGAGGGAGTGCAGCAAAGGTTCACCAGACTGATTCCAGGGATGGCAGGACTGACATATGAAGAAAAACTGGATCGACTAGGTTAAATTTCACTGGAATTTAGAAGAATGAGAGGGGATCTCATAGAAACATTTAAAATTCTGACGGGACTGGACAGGTTAGATGCAGGAAGAATGTTGCCGATGTTGGGGAAGTCCAGAACCAGGGGTCACAGTCTAAGCATAAGGTGTAAGCCATTTAGGACCGAGATGAGGAGAAACTTCTTCACTCGGAGAATTGTGAACCTGTGGAATTCTTCACCACAGAAAGTTGTTGAGGCCAGTTCGTTAGATATATTCAAAAGGGAGTTAGATGTGGCCCTTATGGCTAAAGGGATCAAAGGGTATGGAGAGAAAGCAGGAATGGGGTACTGAGGTGCCTGATCAGCCATGATCATATTGAATGGTGGTGCAGGCTCGAAGGGCCGAATGGCCTACTCCTGCACCTATTTTCTATGTTTTCTATGTTTCTATTTTTTCTATGACACCATGCGCCTGCTGCCCTGGTCCTTCTAGGCGGTAGATGTTGTGGGTTTCGAAGATCCTGCCAAAGAAGCCTTGGCGAGTTGCTGCAGTGCATCTTGTAGATGGTACACACTGCCGCCATAGTGCGCGGTGTTGGAGGGAGTGAATGTTTAAGGTGGTGGATGGGGTTGCCAATCAAGCGGGCTGCTTTGTCCTGGATGGTGTTCAGCTTCTTGAGTGTTGTTGGAGCTGCACTCATCCAGGCAAGTGGCGAGTATTCCATCACACTCCTGACTTGTGCCTTGTAGATGGCGGGTGATTCTTAATAATGCAAATTTGCTGCTCGTAATGCAGAAGGAGTCCCGGAAATAATGACCCTATAATGCATCTCACACAACTAATGAGCCTTTAAAGCCATTTAAATGTCAAAATGTTGTTAGTCCTGCTGTGGCGCGTGCAATATCTGTGGAGAATAGTAATTATGAACAAAGGATTCAGTAATGAAGCCTTGGATGCACTGCTTCACTGAAAGTGCTGGCAGCCCATGAGAACGGCACAAGTGGTGGCGAAGTACTCAATCTCGCTCCCCTCTTTCCTAACCTGAAGCCGTTGACCCCAGCTCCAAATTAAATAGAGTTGCATAATATTTACAGTGCAGAAGCAGGCCCTTCATGCTCCACACGAGCCTCCACCTACATCATGTTACCTTCCATCCCTCTCCCTAACTTCAGTCCGAGGCTGAACCAGATTGTTCGCAACCTTGGTGTCATATTTGATCATGAAGTTAGCTTTAGACCACATATCCGCAGCACAACTAAGACCGTCTATTTCCACCTCTGTAACATTGCCCGTCTCCACCCTTGCCTCAGCTCATCCGCTGCTGAAGCCCTCATCCAGGCCTTTGTTGCCTCTAGATTTGACTATTCCAACATACTCCTGGCTGGCCTCCCACATTCTACCCTACATAATCAAGAGGTGATCCAAAACTCAGCTGCCCGTGTCCTAACTTGCAGCAAGTCCCACTCACCCAACACTCCTGTGCTCGCTGAACTACATTGGCTTCTGGTTAAACAATGCCTCGATTTCAAAATTCTCATCCTTATTTTCAACTCCCTCCATGGCCTCTCATCTCCCTATCTCTGTAATCTCCTCCAGCCCCACAACCCCTCTGAGATATCTGCACGCCTCTAATTCTGCCTTCTTGAGCATCCCTGATTATAATCACTCAAACATTGGTGGCCGTGCCTTCAGCTGCCTAGGCCCCAAGCTCTGGAATTTCCTCCCTGAACCTCTCCGCCTCTCCAACTCTCTTTCCTCCTTCAAAACGCGTCATAAAACCTACCGCTTTGACCAAGCTTTTGGTCACCTGCGCTAATTTCTACTTATGCAGCTCAGTGTCAAATTTTTTATCTCATAATACTGTGAAGCACCTTGGGACGTGTCACTATGTTAAAGGTGCTATATAAATACATAGAAACATCGAAAATAGGTGCAGGAGTAGGCCATTCGGCCCTTCGAGCCTGCACCACCATTCAATAAAATCATGGCTGATCATTCACCTCAGTACCCCATTCCTGCTTTCTCTCCATACCCCTTGATCCCTTTAACTGTAAGGGCTATATCTAACTCCCTCTTGAATATATCTAACAAACTGGCATCAACAACTCGCTGCAGTAGAGAATTCCACAGGTTAACAACTCTCTGAGTGAAGAAGTTTCTCCTCATCTCGGTCCTTTATGGCTTACCTCTTATCCTTAGATTGGACTTCCCCTATATCGGGAACATTCTTCCTGCATCTAACCTGTCCAGTCCCGTCAGAATTTGATATGTTTCTACACTCCAGTGAATACAGGCCCAGTCGATCCAGTCTCTCCTCTTATGACAGTCCTGCCATCCCGGGAATCAGTCTGGTGAACCTTCGCTGCACTCCCTCAATAGCAGTAATGTCCTTCCTCAGATTGGGAGACCAAAACTGAACACAATATTCCAGGTGAGACCTCAACAAGGCCCTGTACAACTGCAGTAAAACCTCCCTGCTCCTATACTCAAATCCCCTTGCTATGAAGGCCAACATACCATTTGCCTTCTTCACCGCCTGCTGTACCTGTATGCCAACTTTCAATGACTGATGTACCGTGACACCCAGGTCTCGTTCCACCTCCCCTTTTCCTAATCTGACGACATTCAGAAGTTGTTGCTGTTGTTGTTATTTGGCACAGTTTCGAATTTTGCTCAATAATCGCTGTGGTGATGCGCCTTGGGATGTTTTAGTACGTTAAATGCGCTGTATAAATGCAGGCGTTGTTATTGTTGAAACACATTCACTTTGCTGGAATGGGTGGTGTAATGTAATTTGCATAGCTCTCATATTTTGACTTATATGACCTTACTTGCCACACCGTTCCTATCTGTTCTGTGCGAGTGCACTGACTTTTCCATATACGATTAACAAATACGGCTTTTCATCATCTCCATATACACCCAGAGTCTCTGCTTTACAGGAATAATCATCCCTTACACATGCGGTCTTTAAGTCGTGCGACTTTTTCCAGATCGCCCATAATTAAGTCGGTGACCATTACATCTTGCAACGGAAGGGAAAGAAAGACTTGCATTTATATAGCGCCTTTCACGACCACTGGACGTCTCAAAGCGCTTTACAGCCAATAAAGTACTTTTTGAAGTGCAGTCACTGTTGTAATGTGGGAAACACGGCAGCCAATTTGCGCACAGCAAGCTCCCACAAACAGCAATGTGACAATGACCGGATAATCTATTTTGTTATGTTGATTGAGGGATAACTATTGGCCAGGACACCGGGGGTAACTCCCCTGCTCTTGTTCGAAATAGTGCTGCGGGATCTTTTACATCCCCCCGAGAGGGCAGACGGGGCCTCGGTTTAACGTCTCATCCGAAAGAGTAGTTAAATATTTGAAACAGAAGAAGATCCAGAGCTATGGTGAGAGCAGGCCAGTGGGATTAGTTTTGGATTGATCTAGCAAAAAGCCGGCACAGACACGATTGACTAAATGGTTTAAATTCTGTGCTGAAGAATTCAATGGTTCTAACCCGTGGACGCTTTCAGTGACAAAGCGCTACATTTACTGAATCCCTTGTATATTTATAGTCATCCTAACCCACCTACACATTTCTCCGTTAGACAAAGGCACTGAGAATCCTGATGCCAGAGAGTGCGGAAAGGAAGATTTCCATCCGCGGGGAGTCTGTGGGATGGTCGGAGTTTGCGGTGGTCCTGATCATACTGGGATTTTGGCCTGTTTGCTCTGCCCTGCCCCTTTCAATTCAAGGAGACATATTTGGAAAGGTTTCTCATCTTCTGGAAATGGTGCCCCTCCCCCCCACCCCCATGCCTCAGCCGAAGATCATGCCAGCTGACAGCTTACAAGAGTCCCGTTGAGACGCTTGGAAAGGCCCCAAACCCTCATTCTAACAACAACTTGCAATGAGATAGCGCCTTTTACAACAACAACAACAACAACAATTTATATTTATATATCACCTTTAACATAGTGAAATGTCTCAAGGCGCTTCACAAGAGTATTATAAGCCACATAAGGTAGAAATTAGGGCAGGTGACCAAAAGATGGTAGGTAGGTTTTAAGGAGCGTCTTGAAGGAGGAAAGAGAGGTAGAGAGGTGGAGAGATTTAGGCAGGGAATTCCAGAGCTTAGGGCCTAGGCAACAGAAGGCACGGCCACCGATGGTTGATCGATTATAATCAGGGATGGTCAAGAGGGCAGAAATAGAGGAGCGCAGACATCTCAGGGAGGTTGGGGCTTGTGGGTGTGGAGGAAATTACAGAGATAGGGAGGGACATGGCCATGGAGGGATTTGAAAATAAGGATGAAAATTTTGAAATCGAGGCGTTGCTTAACAGGGAGCCAATCGAGGTCAGTGAGCACAGAGGTGATGAGCGAGCGAGACATAATGTGAGTTAGGACATGGGCAGCTGAGTTTTGGAGCACCTCTAGTTTACGTAGGGTAGAATGTGGGAGGCCAGCCAGGACTGCGTTGGAATAGTCAAATCTAGAGGTAACAAAGGCATGGATGAGGGCTTCAGCAGCGGATGAGCTGAGGCAAGGGTGGAAACGGGCGATGTTACAGAGGTGGAAATAGACTGTCTTACTTATGCTGTGGATATGTGGTCTAAAGCTCATTTCAGGGACAAATACGATACCAAGGTTGCGATCAGTCTGGTTCAGCCTCAGACAGAAGTTGTGGAGAGGGATGGAATCAGTGGCTGGGGAACGGAGTTTTGTGGCAGGGACCAAAGACAATGGCTTTGGTCTTCGCAATATTCAATTCGAGAAAATTTCTGCTCATCCAGAACTGGATGTTGGACAAGCAATCTGACAATTTAGAGACCATGGAGGGGTCGAGAGAAGTGGTGGTGAGGTAGAGCTGGGTGTCATCAGCGTACATGTGGAAACTGACGCTGTGTTTTCAGATGATGTCGCCAAGGGGCTATATGTAGACTTTACGTAGTAAAATGTACTACGAGCATTTCACAGCAGCGTTATCAAACTAAATGTGACACTGAGCCACATTAGGAGGCATCAGGACAGATGACAGATGACTTTGATAAAGCCTTGACCACTGAAATCAAGTCATTCAGTGTAGAATACTCGATTTCACCACATTTAAAATTTTAACAGTGGGCTTCCCTTTCTCTTTTAACGTTAGGAAGGCAACCAGGATATTCCTTTAAAATAGAATCCTACCCTCCCTTATTCCCCGAATCCCTCAGTTGTTGTCTGTTCGCATATAGCAATGTTAAGCTGCTGGCGGAAGGCTGAGCGCATACGGGACATGACCAGTGAGCCACGGGCAAAGCTATCGGACTGCCCTCGCAGACACTGGCTCATCACAAAGACAGCCCAACAAAACCCCCCTTTCAAACCCCACGAATTTCACATCTACCTCTCCGGAAACTGCTGGACAGGCTGTGGATGGAAGGGCAATCTCTAAAATGCATCCTGCTCGCCTCCCCGACATCTAATCATTCTGAACTGGAGTCTGTGAGACCATAAATACCATGACTGGCTTCGAATGTTTCAAAGCATTAGGCCTGATACTTGCTAGATTTAACCATTGAAGACTTGGGGCCGGCCGACAAGAGATTAAGGGTTATGGGGATCGGGCAGGGAAGTGGACCCGAATCCATGATCGGATCAGCCAATCCTATTAAATGGCAGAGCAGGCTCGAGGGGCCGGATGGCCTACTCCTGCTCCTATTTCTTATGTTCTTATGTTCTTACGACCTCAACAAACGCCATCCAAGGAGGCTTCAGCCGTGAGGAAATGCCGTCCACACTGCTGAAGGGCATGTGGGGCATTTCCTGAGCAGAATGAAGGATGTTCAGCCTCAACTGTCAACCGCACACCAGCTTCCTGCAAGACTCCAAGTCGTGGTCAACTTCCCCGCTTTGCTAATTCACTTATTCAAAAAAAAATATGGATAAACATCTGGTTCAAAATAGTTTTGAAGGTTACAGGAATATGAATCGACTGAAATTATCCAATTGGAATTCTCTATCCAAAGGGCTGTGGATCTGAATCGTTGAATATATTCGAGGCTGAGATCGATAGATTTTTGGACTCGAGAGGAATCAAGGGATGTGGGGATAGTGCGGGAAAGTGGAGTTGAGGTCGAAGATTAGCCATTAGTGAATGGTGGAGCAGGCTCGAGGGGCCATGTGGCCTACTCCTGCTCCTTATTCTTATGTTCTAAATGTTCTACAAGTGCCGATGGTTCCTGTGTTAAGTCAAAAAGCAAGTGTTTGAGGGTCACCTGTGGGGAGCAGCTAATGGGAAAAGAATATTGAAGTGGTACAGAAGGAGG
Source organism: Pristiophorus japonicus (assembly GCF_044704955.1). Lineage (NCBI taxonomy): Eukaryota > Metazoa > Chordata > Chondrichthyes > Pristiophoridae > Pristiophorus > Pristiophorus japonicus. Next base: position 526,316,254 of record NC_091977.1, on the reverse strand, counting down.
CCATTCGGCCCATTGGGCCTGTGCGGGCTCTTTGAAAGAGCTGTCGTGTTTAGTCCCACACATCCCTGCTTTTTGTCCGTAACTCTGTAAGTAAGCTCATCCTCAAACACCTGTCCAACTCCCTGTGAAAATGATTTATGGAATCATCTTCCACCACCTTTTCAGGTAGAACGTTCCACATCCTGACAACTCTCTGAGTGAAAACATTTCTCCTCATCTCCCCTCACGTCTTTTCCCATTGATTTTAACCTATGGCCTCTGGTTGTTGACCCACTCGCATTTATGCAGAACCTTTCTTGAAGGGGTTAAATGAATGGGTAGAGTTCATACTGGGGTAGACTGCAGATGGTCTTTAAAGGAGCCACCTTTCTGGGCTTTTTCTAGCTCCCACATGATTGATTTCCTAAATCTACAAGTGTTACGTATGCAATAAAGGTTCAAACCGAGTACTGTTTAACTCAGCAAGGTACAACTTTGGCTCTGCTTTATTTGGGGCCAAAGTGCCTGACTCTCAAAATGGCTGGCCTTTTATACCTGAGCAGCACCATGTGCGTGCTGCTCAGTGGTCTCCAACAATGACGCCATCCGGTGGCAACAAACAGAATGTACATACATGACAATAAGAATTGTAGAATGTGATATTAATATTTGCCTTCTTGAATATCGTAATAGTTGGAGAGGTTAGCTTGTTCCAATTGATAAGATCTTTCCCAAAGCTTTCCCTTTAATGAGAGTCATTCTCCTGTTATAATTTAAGAACGATATATATGTACCAACTGAAATGTTTAGACAAGGCAACTCTCATGAATCTGTCTGTGTTTAAGAATTTTAATGATCTTACATATCACTTCCTGATATGGGGGGAAAATTGCGGCCAGAGGCTTCCTGTGTATGAACGCCTCCGACCCGAAAAATATCTACAAACGTACCTGGTGGTGCCGGAGGAATGTAGCGATTCCGGGCGGAGGCCCAGATTCGCTGCGCATAATAAATAAAACACCTCTCATATTTAAAATTAATTGAAATTAAAGGTAATTAAATGTTTTCAAAAAAAAATTATATTTTTTGGAATTTTTTCATTTGTAGTGTTAAAAATAAACTTATCTTAATGGACAGGGTTTTTAATATAAAAATGAATGATTACATTTAATTGTTATATATTTTAAAAATGTTATGCTGGTTAAAGTGGGCTATGCACCTGCTTTTACCAGGCGTAAATGTTTGAAGGACATTTGCTGGGCATGAGTTGGGCAAATAGCCCAATCTCTCCTGCGCGAATGTCCTTCTCCCGGGTATGTGTAGGATCTGTACGGAGAAATCTCGACAGATCGGAAAAGCCAGTTTTCGGCGCATGCACATCGCGCCCCGAGAACCGGCTTTTGCGCGGTCTCACCAGGTCCGTCCGCACTTCGTGCGCACCCAGCGAGGATGGAATTTCTGCCCCAATGATTTGACAAAAGAAAGGAAAATTTGATTTGAACCCTGGTTTCCCTCACCTGGTTTAACACACAACCTTCCCGAGATGTCTGCGCTCCTCAAATTCGGCCCTCTTGAGCATCCCTGATTATAACTGCTCAACCATCGGTGGCCGTGCCTTCAGCTACCTGGACTCTAAGCTCTGGAACTTCCTCCCTAAATCTCTCCACCTCTCTACCTCTCTTTCCTCATTTAAGACACTTCTTAAAACCTACCTCTTTTACCAAGCTTTTGTTCATCTATCGTAATTTCTTCTTATGTGGCTCTGTGTCAAATTTATTTTTTTGGCTTATAACACTCCTGTGCAGTGCCTTGGGACATTTTACTGTGTTAAAGGCGCTATATAAATACAAGTTTTTGTTGTTTCCATTTTGACTCTTAGATTGCCTCATAGAGCATGGTTATATATGCCCGTAGTGAAAGGATTTTAAGTGCTATGTTCAACAGTTGTGTGAGGACCGAAGAGCAAGAATAGGAATCCCGTGGGACTCAATTTTGAGATGGGGGTTGCAGGAGAGTCTACCCGAGTCTAGCGGAGCGGCAATTAATTTAATGTTCAGTTTGGCTAGATTTGTAATTGTGCAAAGAAGGAATGCTCTGTTTTTTTTAAGAGGAGGAGAATAAACCTAAAAGAGTGTATTAAATATAAGCTAAAAGAACAATATAAGGCTCTGTGGATGTTCTATTCAGAAAGGAATTTAAAGATAGTATTCCATGAGCAATTCTGAAAGTATAATAGATTAGTATACATCACAGGAGACAAATTAAACCAGCGTTTGATGTTAATATGTGTTGGCGGAATGGCTGTGCAGAGGGGCGAAATAGATTTGTATGATACAGTGGAATGATCACAATGTTTCAAATGTTTTAAAATGTTGAATAAATCCAAATTAATAATATAATTACAGGACCAATAATCCAGAGGCCTGGGCCAATAATCCAGAGTCCTGGGCCAGTAATCCAGAGGCCTGGGCCAGTAATCCAGAGGCCTGGGCCAATAATCCAGAGTCCTGGGCCAGTAATCCAGGGGCCTGGCCAATAATCCAGAGTCCTGGGCCAGTAATCCAGAGGCCTGGGCCAATAATCCAGAGTCTTGGGCCAGTAATCCAGAGGCCTGGGCCAGTAATCCAGAGTTCAAATCCCATCAGAGATTTTGAAATCAGTTTTGTAGTATATGCAAGCACTCTCCAATAACGACTCCATGAGGTAAGGGTATAGTACTTGAACTGTAGTGACCTTCGTCCTTTATTGAAGCTCCTAGAGTGAGGACATAGAAACATAGAAACAAAGAAAATAGGTGCAGGAGCAGGCCATTCAGCCCTTCTAGCCTGCACCGCCATTCAATGAGTTCATGGCTAAACATGAAACTTCAGTACCCCCTTCCTGCTTTCTCGCCATACCCCTTGATCCCCCGAGTAGTAAGGACTTCATCGAACTCCCTTTTGAATATATTTAGTGAATTGGCCTCAACTACTTTCTGTGGTAGAGAATTCCACAGGTTCACCACTCTCTGGGTGAAGAAGTTTCTCCTCATCTCGGTCCTAAATGGTTTACCCCTTATCCTTAGACTGTGACCCCTGGTTCTGGACTTCCCCAACATTGGGAACATTCTTCCTGCATCTAACCTGTCTAAACCCGTCAGAATTTTAAACGTTTCTATGAGGTCCCCTCTCATTCTTCTGAACTCCAGTGAATACAAGCCCAGTTGATCCAGTCTTTCTTGATAGGTCAGTCCCACCATCCCGGGAATCAGTCTGGTGAATCTTCGCTGCACTCCCTCAATAGCAAGAATGTCCTTCCTCAAGTTAGGAGACCAAAACTGTACACAATACTCCAGGTGTGGCCTCACCAAGGCCCTGTACAACTGTAGCAACACCTCCCTGCCCCTGTACTCAAACCCCTTCGCTATGAAGGCCAACATGCCATTTGCTTTCTTAACCGCCTGCTGTACCTGCATGCCAATCTTCAATGACTGATGTACCATGACACCCAGGTCTCGTTGCACCTTCCCTTTTCCTAATCTATCACCATTCAGATAATAGTCTGTCTCTCTGTTTTTACCACCAAAGTGGATAACCTCACATTTATCCACATTATACTTCATCTGCCATTCATTTGCCCACTCACCTAACCTATCCAAGTCACTCTGCAGCCTCATAGCATCCTCCTCGCAGCTCACACTGCCACCCAACTTAGTGTCATCTGCAAATTTGGAGATACTACATTTAATCCCCTCGTCTAAATCATTAATGTACAATGTAAACAGCTGGGGCCCCAGCACAGAACCTTGCGGTACCCCACTAGTCACTGCCTGCCATTCTGAAAAGTACCCATTTACTCCTACTCTTTGCTTCCTGTCTGACAACCAGTTCTCAATCCACGTCAGCACACTACCCCCAATCCCATGTGCTTTAACTTTGCACATTAATCTCTTGTGTGGGACCTTGTCAAAAGCCTTCTGAAAGTCCAAATATACCACATCAACTGGTTCTCCTTTGTCCACTTTACTGGAAACATCCTCAAAAAATTCCAGAAGATTTGTCAAGCATGATTTCCCTTTCACAAATCCATGCTGACTTGGACCTATCATGTCACCATTTTCCAAATGCGCTGCTATGACATCCTTAATAATTGATTCCATCATTTAACCCACTACTGAGGTCAGGCTGACCGGTCTATAATTCCCTGTTTTCTCTCTCCCTCCTTTTTTAAAAAGTGGGGTTACATTGGCTACCCTCCACTCGATAGGAACTAATCCAGAGTCAATGGAATGTTGGAAAATGACTGTCAATGCATCTGCTATTTCCAAGGCCACCTCCTTAAGTACTCTGGGATGCAGTCCATCAGGCCCAGGGGATTTATCGGCCTTCAATCCCATCAATTTCCCCAACACAATTTCCCGACAAATAAAGATTTCCCTCAGTTCCTCCTCCTTACTAGACCCTCTGACCCCTTTTACATCCGGAAGGTTGTTTGTGTCCTTAGTGAATACCGAACCAAAGTACTTGTTCAATTGGTCCGCCATTTCTTTGTTCCCCGTTATGACTTCCCCTGATTCTGACTGCAGGGGACCTACGTTTGTCTTTACTAACCTTTTTCTCTTTACATATCTATAGAAACTTTTGCAATCCGCCTTAATGTTCCCTGCAAGCTTCTTCTCGTACTTCATTTTCCCTGCCCTAATCAAACCCTTTGTCCTCCTCTGCTGAGTTCTAAATTTCTCCCAGTCCCCGGGTTCGCTGCTATTTCTGGCCAATTTGTATGCCACTTCCTTGGCTTTAATACTATCCCTGATTTCCCGAGATAGCCACGGTTGAGCCACCTTCCCTTTTTTATTTTTACGCCAGACAGGAATGTACAATTGTTGTAATTCATCCATGCGATCTCTAAATGTCTGCCATTGCCCATCCACAGTCAACCCCTTAAGTATCATTCGCCAATCTATCCTAGCCAATTCACGCCTCATACCTTCAAAGTTACCCTTCTTTAAGTTCTGGACCATGGTCTCTGAATTAACTGTTTCATTCTCCATCCTAATGCAGAATTCCATCATATTATGGTCACTCTTCCCCAAGGGGCCTCGCACAATGAGATTGCTAATTCATCCTCTCTCATTACACAACACCCAGTCTAAGATGGCCTCCCCCTAGTTGGTTCCTCGACATATTGGTCTCGAAAACCATCCCTTAGGCACTCCAGGAAATCCTCCTCCACCGTATTGCTTCCAGTTTGGCTAGCCCAATCTATGTGCATATTAAAGTCACCCATTATAACTGCTGCACCTTTATTGCATGCACCCCTAATTTCCTGTTTGATGCCCTCCCCAACATCACTACTACTGTTTGGAGGTCTGTACACAACTCCCACTAACGTTTTTTGCCCTTTGGTGTTCTGCAGCTCTACCTATATAGATTCCACATCATCCAAGCTAATGTCTTTCCTAACTATTGCATTAATCTCCTCTTTAACCAGAAATGCTACCCCACCTCCTTTTCCTTTTATTCTATCCTTCCTGAATGTTGAATACCCCTGGATGTTGAGTTCCCAGCCCTGATGATCCTGGAGCCACGTCTCCGTAATCCCAATCACATCATATTTGTTTACATCTATTTGCACAGTTAATTCATCCACCTTATTGCGGATACTCCTTGCATTAAGACACAAAGCCTTCAGGACACCAAGAGGTGAGCTCCCTTTTATACTTGGTTACCTGCAGTTGTAAGGAGGTGGTCTCTATGAGGGGTCAGGTTCCCTTCTGACCAACTTGAGTGGCTTCGAATCGCTCCCCCTTCCTTGGGTTCTGTACTCTGGATTTATTTGGGGGGTGTGACAAAAGTGCAAAGGACACTGGTTTGATGCAAAAGAACTTTGGTTTTATTACAGTCAAGGTAATACAGGCTTATTACTCTAGTAAGAAAATACAAGGCCAAACTTACAATCACTCTAATAAAGGACAATACAAGGAAAGTTACAAGGTCAAACTTATAATCACTCTAATAAATTATCATACATAACACACTTAAAGGGGGTTGCAGTAAAATTATACCTCCCACCTCCCAATACCTAATCCTAGCTAGTTTGAACTCCAGGGCAGACAGGGACTATGCTTACCAATCCTTTGGGACAGTTCATGGTAGATCGCGGTTTCGGGGTTCACTGGATGTGGTAGGGTCTGCTTGCCATACCCCGAATGTCGGAGAAGACTTCTAGCTGCGCAATCTTCAGTTGGGTTGAATCCGCTGATGCGGTAAGGTGCGTTTTGGATCTATGGGGTAAGTACCTGGTTTTCTTCGTTAGAAATAGGTTTCTACAGTCTTTTAGGTAATGTTTTACCCGTTGGTAGGTCAGGATTTGATTGTAGAGTGGAAACTTTTTTGATTCTTCGGTTTTTCACCGTTGGAGTTTTGTTCGAGTTTGGTTGATCGCGGTAGTTTTTCCGTTGATACCACATTGACTGTGGTCGGTTGCTGCTGCGATGGTGATGTTCTTCCTTCCTTCAGGACTTCAGGACTTCGAGGCTGGAGAAGTTAGTTTACAGCTGTCGTGTTGGTTTCTCGATTTGTCGTGATGACATACTCGCAGTATAACACCTGGTGTAGTATGGCTTCTGAGGTAGTAGCAATCTTGTAGCTATTTAGCAACCTAACCTCTGTTGAAAACAGATGCCAGTTGTACAATTTCAGTGGTTCTAATCTTCGCGCCAAATCAGTTCAAAATCCGTTTTATAATTTTGGCGGGCTTGGTTCTTCTTTGTAATATTTTGGCGGACTCATTAAAAGTTGATATGTTTTGGGTGAGTGGATGTTCGAAAACTGTTTCCTGATGGAAATATTAGTTTGGTAATTGCAGTGTCCTTTTGTGCTTAGTCTTTCGCATACAGGCTGGTTTGGGCCTCTTTGTGATGTATATGCTGAAATGGTTGTCCAGACCCATGTTGATGGGCAGCTATCTCTGGATTATTTTGTGATGTAAATGTTTCTTGTGAGGGAAGGATTTTCGAATACTCATTCGTCCAGACCGGTTAACTTAGTCCTCACACCCAGGTAGCCTCACCTAATCAGTCTGTCCCCTGTTAGTTCTGTAGGTCCGCCCACAGCCTTAAATTTGTCTTTTAAAATTCAAAATTCTATGAAAGTTCGTAGTTTCTTTCATAAGCACTTTAGAGTTCCAAACTTTTCGGTAGATAGTCCCAAATTGAATTTCCTTTTGAATGAGCCCAAACACTGGGGGGGTTTCTTAAAATTTTGCATCCTTTCACAGTGTACAGGTGACCCTTAGGTCTACAGCAGTAGCACCCTCTGGTGGTACAGGTATGTGTATACAGGGTGAAGGTACATTCAATGCTCTAGTGTTACAGTACATACATTAACATACATTCATAACAAGTTTAAAAAAGATCTGGAATAAAAAGCTGGTAAAAGTGACCATGAAGCTGTTGGATTGTCATAAAAATCGAACTGACTCACAAAGCAGGCCTTCCTTATCAGGTCCAATCTGTACGTGACTCTGTCCCATTCTAATGTGGTTCACTCTTAACTGCCCTCTGATCTGAAGTGGCCTATAAGCCATTCAGGTGTATAACACTGTGGTTCAAGAATAAGGCCCGCCACCACTTTCTCAGGATAACTCGACGTGGGCACTATTGCCAGCATCCTGAGGATGAATATTAAAAAATATATATTTCTGAAACTCATGGCCTCGCCCCTTCCTATCTCTCTAATCTCCTCCAGTCCCACAACCCCCCGAGATATCTGCGTTCCTCTTGCGCATACCTGATTATAATCGCTCAACCCATCAGTGGCCGTGCCTTTAGCTGCCGAGGCCCCAAGCTCTGGATCTCACTCCGTAAACCACGCCGCCTCTCTACCTCGCCATCCCCCTTTAAGAAGCTCCTTGAAACCTACCTCTTTGAACAAGCTTTTGGTCATTGGCCGTAATTTCTTCCTATGTGGTATCAAATTTATTTTGTCTTAAAACAAAACACTCCTGTGAAGTGCCTTGGGATGTTTTACTACATTAAAGGTGCTATATAAATACAAGTTGTTGTTGCTGTAGTACATAAGAAATAGGAGCAGGAGCAGGCCATATGGCCCCTCGAGCCTGCTCCGTCATTCAATAAGATCATGGCTGATCATCTATGTCAACTCCACATTCCCGCCCAATCTCCATATCTGCCCTAATTTCTTCTCATGAGGCTCAGTGTCAGATTTGTGTCTCATAGCACTCCTGTCAAGCATGTTGGGACATTTTACCATGTTAAAGGCACTATATGAATTGTTGTTGATGTTGAAACTGAGATAATTAGGGATATTTTTCGTCGGGCCTCGTGACTGAGGGACACTCGCATGACACAAAAGCCGTTGCTATAACAACGGCAACAGATGTGTAAGTGGCGGGCTGGGCACGCGTTGCCCTTTGAAAACATTTCAAGCCCCCTCCCCGACCCTCTCCCACCTGTCTTAACATCGAGGCCAATATTTCAGTTTCATCTGTCAGAGAAAATCAGCAACGCGCATCGGGTGGGCAGTGGGTGGGCGTCAGCTCTCTCCGCCCAATGGCGTTGGAAAGGAGGCCCACTCGAATTTGTTGACCGGGTCACATTTATCTATGAGCCAGCCCTGATGGCACTCCTTGTGTGCAGCTCGCCATTTGGGAGGGTGAGAAATCAACGGTCCTGTCGCTTCTTAAAGTCAGCCTGCACCTCTTAATGGGGAGGTGGTGTTTTCATTGGTGATGCGTGGAGAGCATGATGTGGATCAGTAGGTATGTTGGTGATGGCCAGAGCACGCTGGTTTTTCGATAGCAGAGTGGAGATCATGGGCCAGGAAGGAGGCCCTGTTTTCCTCAGGCAGCAGATTAATGGCATGACCAATAAGCTAGCACACATGGAGAGAGATGGCTCCGCAGGCCAGTGCTAGGAAAGGCTTTGTAAAACTGGTGCAACAAGGCACAATTGTTACCCCACACTCTCTCTTTTACCTGTCTCTGCTATCTTTGTGTTGTCCATTTCTCTCTGTCTTTCCGCCTCAGCTTCTGTACCTCTCTTTCTCCCCTCTTCTGATTTTTTTTCTCCTGTGATCTTCTTTTTCCTTCTCTCTCTCTCTGTCCCTTTTTGTTACTGTCACTATCTTTTTCTCCTTTCCTTATGGATGGGAGGTAATGGGTGGTGTGGTGTGGCACGGTAAGGAGCCACTAAAGACTGTAGGTTGCAATATCTGTGTCAGCTGTGGCTCAGTGGGTGGCACTCTCTTCTCTGAGTCAGATGGTTGTGGGTTCAAGTTCCACTCCAGGGACTTGTTCACGAAAATCTACCCTGAGGGAATACTGCACTGTCAGAGGTGCAAATTTTCAGATGTGATGTTAAACTGAGGCCCCGTCTGCTCTCTCAGGTGGATGTAAAAAATCCCATGGCACTATTTTAAGAACAGCAGGGGAGTTATACCCAGTGTCCTGGCCAATATTTATCCTTCAATCAAGATCACTAAAACAGGTTATCAGGTCGTTATCACTTTGCTGTTTGTGGGAGCTTGCTGTGCGCAAATTGGCTGCTGTGTTTCCCACATTACAACAGTGACTACATTTCAAAAAGCACTTCATTGGCTGTAAAGTGCTTTGAGACATCCAGTGGTCATGAAAGGCGCTATATAAATGCAATGTATCCTTTTTTTGAAGGTTGAAGGGAAACGGCTCCTTCCTATCCCCTACCCCTATATCTCATGCTTTCCCCACCTGCTTATGCCCAGTGTACCCCCTGCCCCTCATCTTCCCACTACCCCATCCCATCTGTTATGCCTTGATTAAAGCAATGGGACTGAGTACTGTAGACATGAGTAAGTGTGACCTTAGTCGTTTTATTCTAACTCCAGCGTACTGGTACAGCATGGGAGGCCTGCTTATAAACAGTGCTCCCAAGGGATGCTGGGATCCCTTGGGACTCCAACAGATACGCCCTCTGGTGGCGGTAGAATGCTGGTTACATAGGGTTGCATACATAACATCTTCCTCCTCCAACCCCCGCGCTCTCATCGCTACGGTTACTTCATCCCCTTTGAGCAATTTGCCATACCCCTCGTAGCCTCCCCTCCACTCGCGCCACTCTCCGGCACCTCTCCCTTAAACCTATCACTCTGCACCCCACATCACTCCAGCACTCTCTTCTCGCACATAGCAGTGAGACTGTTGAGGCACAGCCTCATCCGAGTGATGGCAGCACCATGGGAGAGGCGCATGTATAACAGCATTCCCGCTCCCCCCATCAGCCCCTCACCTAGTGCCCCCGCTGATGCCACAAAGCTAGCTCGGTCAGCCCGGAATGCTGCAGTCTGCAGTCGGGCTGTCTAGGCGTACAAAAGCATGGGCCTTATGCTAAACATCCGTAAGATAAAGGTCCACCACCAGCCTGTCCTCACCGCAAAGCACTGCCCCCGAGTCATCAAGATCCACGGCGCAGCCCTGGACACCATGGACCACTTCCCATATCTCGAGAGCCTCCTATCAACAAGAGCAGGCATCGACGATGAGATCCAACACCGCCTCCAGTGCGCCAGTGCAGCCTTCGGCCACCTGAGGAAAAGAGTGTTCGAAGACCAGACCCTCAAAACTGCCACCAAGCTCATGGTCTACAGGGCTGTAGTACTACCCGCCCTCCTGTATGGCTCAGAGACATGGATCATGTAGACACCTGAAGTTGCTGGAGAAATATCACCAACGATGTCTCCGCAAGATCCTACAAATTCCCTGGAGGACAGGCGCACCAACATCAGCGTCCTCATTCAGGCTAACATCCCAGCATTGAAGCACTGACCACACTCGATCAGCTCCGCTGGGCAGGCCACATAGTCCGCATGCCAGACACGAAACTCCCAAAACAAGCGCTCTACTCGGAACTCGTCCACGGCAAACGAGCCAAAGGTGAGCAGCGGAAATGCTACAAGGACACCCTCAAAGCCTCCCTGATAAAGTGCAACATCCCCACTGACACCTAGGAGTCCCTGGCCCAAGACCACCCTAAGTGGAGGAAGTGCATCCGGGAGGGCGCTGAGCACCTCGAGTCTCATCGCCGAGAGCATGCAGAAATCAAGCGTGGGCAGTGGAAAGAGCGTGCGTCAAACCAGTCCCACCCTCCCCTTCCCTCAACGACTATCTGTCCCACCTGTGACAGAATCTGTGGTTCTCGTATTGGACTGTTCAGCCACCAATGAACTCACTTCAGGAGTGGAAGCAAGTCTTCCTCGATTCTGAGGGATTGCCTATGATGGTGATGATGTGGCCAGAGCTCCTCAAGGTCACCCACCACTGCCACTGCGGCCATCTCAAGTGCCCTCAGTGGATTATTAACAGACATCCACATCCGGGTAATAGCCACTGGAGTAGCACCGCATAGGAAAAGAAAGAAAGATTTGTATTTATAGAACGCCTTTCATGACCTCAGGATGTCACAAAGCGCTATAAGGTCAATGAACTACTTTTGAAGTGTAGTCACTGTTGTAATTTAGGAAACACAGCAGCCAATTTGTGCGCATCAAGTGCACCCTATTTTATCTCACCGTATCAGCATATCTCTCTACTCCTTTCTCCCAAATGTGTTTATCAAGCATCGAATTATTCAAGGCTGAGATCGATAGATTTTTGGGCACTAAGGGAATCAAGGGGGATATGGAGATCAGACGGGAAAGTGGAGTTGAGGTCGGAACAGGCTCGAAGGGCCTTATGGCCCACTCCTTAATTCTTATGTTTTTATCCTCCCAATGCAGCAAAGCAGAATGCCTAAGTTTGTAAGATAATGTAATTCTTTGATGGCTACCTAAGTCTGAGAAGGCTGCACCATTTCTTAACATTTGATACTAGTCTAGCATTAAATTTGATGTTAAAAAACAAAGTACTTTTTGAAATGTAGTCACTGTTGTAATGTAGGAGCATCAGATTAGGCAAAAGAGCACTTAAGACAGCCACGAGGGATTTGCACAAGGCTTAGGCTTCAAAGCTGTTTCTTCCCAGTTGTAAAATATTGAAGCAGTTTCTTGGTGTTGGCGGTGTCCTTGGATTGATGTATCTTTGGCCATCCTCAGTGCAGTGATAGTGATCCTCCCCATGCTGGAATTGAATTGGTGGATGTTCACCTGGAACGTGTAAGGAATGTGTCGAATGATAGGAGGGACTGTCGGTGCGGGCGATGGGGCTGCCCTTGATTCAAGCAAATGGCGGAGCAGGCTCGAGGGGCCTTAGGGTCCTATTTCTTATGTTCTTAAGGACATAAACAGGCAAAGTGAGTGGGCAAAAATTTGGCAGATGGAGTATAATGTTGGAAAGTGTGAGGTCATGCACTTTGAAAAAATCAAAGAGCAAGTTATTATTTAAATGGAGAAAGATTGCAAACTGACGCAGTACAGCGGGACTTGGGGGTACTTGTGCATGAAACACAAAAGGTTAGTATGCAGGTACAGCAAGTGATCAGGAAGGCCAGTGGTATCTTGGCCTTTATTGCAAAGGGGATGGAGTATAAAAGCAGGGAAGTCTTACTACAGCTATATAAGGTATTGGTGGAGCCACACCTGGAATACTGCCTGCAGTTTTGATTTCCATATTTACGAAAGGATATACTTGCTTTGGAGGTAGTGCAGAGAAGGTTCACTAGGTTGATTCCGGGGATGCTGGGGTTGACTTATGAGGAAGGGTTAAGTAGGTTGGGCCTCTACTCATTTGAATTCAGAAGAATGAGAGGTGATCTTATCGAAACATATAAGATTATGAGGGGGCTTGACAAGGTGGATGCAGAGAGGATTCCCTTAATGCCCAAAAATCTATCGATCTCAGCCTTGAATAATTCGATGCTTGATAAACACATTTGGGAGAAAGGAATAGAGAGATATGCTGATACGGTGAGATAAAATAGGGTGCACTTGATGCGCACAAATTGGCTGCTGTGTTTCCTAAATTACAACAGTGACTACACTTCAAAAGTAGTTCATTGACCTTAAAGCACTTTGGGACATCCTGAGGTCATGAAAGGCGTTCTATAAATACAAATCTTTCTTTCTTTTCCTACGCGGTGCTACTCCAGTGGCTATTACCCGGATGTGGATGTCTGTTAATAATCCACTGAGGGCACTTGAGATGGCCGCAGTGGCAGTGGTGGGTGACCTTGAGGAGCTCTGGCCACATCATCATCATCACAGGCAGTCCCTCAGAATCGAGGAAGACTTGCTTCCACTACTGAAGTGAGTTCATTGGTGGCTGAACAGTCCAATACGAGAACCACAGATTCTGTCACAGGTGGGACGGATAGTCGTTGAGGGAAGGGGTGGGTGGGACTGGTTTGACGCATGCTCTTTCCGCTGCCCACGCTTGATTTCTGCATGCTCTTGGCGATGAGACTCGAGGTGCTCAGCGCCCTCCCGGATGCACTTCCTCCACTTAGGGCGGTCTTGGGCCAGGGACTCCCAGGTGTCAGTGGGGATGTTGCACTTTATCAGGGAGGCTTTGAGGGTGTCCTTGTAGCATTTCCACTGCTCACCTTTGGCTCGTTTGCCATGAAGGAGTTCCAAGTAGAGCACTTGCTTTGGGAGTCTCGTGTCTGGTATGCGAACTATGTGGCCTGCCCAGCGGAGCTGATCGAGTGTGGTCAGTGCTTCTGTGCTGGGGATGTTAGCCTGAATGAGGATGCTGATTTTGGTGCGCCTGTCCTCCCAGGGAATTTGTAGGATCTTGCGGAGACATCGTTGGTGATATTTCTCCAGCAACTTGAAGTGTCTACTGTACATGGTCCATGTTGCTGAGCTATGCAGGAGGGCAGGTAGTACTACAGCCCTGTAGACCATGAGCTTGGTGGCAGTTTTGAGGGCCTGGTCTTCGAACAGTCTTTTCCTCAGGCTGCCAAAGGCTGCACTGGCGCACTGAAGGCGGTGTTGGATCTCATCGTCGATGCCTGCCCTTGTTGATAGGAGGCTCCCGAGATATGGGAAGTGGTCCACGGTGTCAAGGCCGCGCCATGAATTTTGATAACTCGGGGGCAGTGCTTTGCGGTGTGGACAGGCTGGTGGAGGACCTTTGTCTTACGGATGTTTGGCGTAAGGCCCATGCTTTTGTACGCCTAGACAGCCTGACTGCAGACTGCAGCATTCCGGGCTGACCGAGCTAGCTTTGTGGCATCAGCGTGGGCACTGGGTGAGGGGCTGATGGGGGGAGCGGGAATGCTGTTATACATGCGCCTCTCCCATGGTGCTGCCATCACTCGGATGAGGCTTTGCCTCAACAGTCTCACTGCTATGTGCGAGAAGAGAGTGCTGGAGTGATGTGGGGTGCAGAGTGATAGGTTTAAGGGAGAGGTGCCGGAGAGTGGCGCGAGTGGAGGGGAGGCTACGAAGGGTATGGCAAATTGCTCAAAGGGGATGAAGTAACCGTAGCGATGAGAGCGTGCGGGTTGGAGGAGGAAGATGTTATGTATGCAACCCTATGTAACCAGCATTCTACCGCCACCAGAGGGCGTATCTGTTGGAGTCCCAAGGGATCCCAGCATCCCTTGGGAGCACTGTATATAAGCAGGCCTCCCATGCTGTACCAGTACTCTGGAGTTAGAATAAAGAGACTAAGGTCACACTTACTCATGTCCACAGAAGTAGAATGTGGGCTGAAGCAAAAGATAGAAAGAAGAAAAGTAAAAGTGGAGGGCAGAGAAACCCAAGGCAAAAATCAAAAAGGGACACATTACAGTAAAATTCTAAATGGGTAAAGTGTGTTAAAAAGACAAGCCTAAAGGCCCAGTGCTTTAATGCGAGGATTATTCGTAATAATGTGGACGAATTAACTGCTCAGCCAGCTATTAATGAATATGATATAATTGGCATTACAGAGACATGGCTCCAGGGTGACCAAGGCTGGGAACTCAACATCCAGGAGTATTCAATATTCAGGAAGGATAGACAGAAAGGAAAAGGAGGTGGGGTGGCGTTGCTGGTTAAAGAGGAAATTAATGCAATAGTAAGGAAGGACATTAGCTTGGATGATGTGGAATCGGTATGGGTGGAGCTAGGGATACCAAAGGGCAGAAAATGCTAGTGGGAGTTGTGTACAGACCACCAAACAGTAGTAGTGAGCTTGGGGACAGCATCAAACAAGAAATTAGGGATGCGTGCAATAAAGGTACAGCAGTTATCATGGGCAACTTTAATCGACATATTGATTGGGCGAACCAAACTGGTAGCAATACAGTGGAGGAGGATTTCTTGGAATGTATTAGGGATGGTTTTCTCGACCAATATTATGAGGAACCAACTAGAGGGCTGGCCATCCTAGACTGGGTGATGTGTAATGAGAAAGGACTAATTAGCAATCTTGTTGTGTGAGGCCCCTTGGGGAACAGTGAGCATAATATAGTGGAATTCTTTGTTAAGATGGAGAGTGACACAGTTAATTCAGAGACTAGGGTCTTGAACTTTGGGAAAGGTAACTTCGATGATATGAGATGTGAATTGGCTAGAATAGACTGGCGAATGATAATTGAAGGGTTGACGGTGGATAGGCAATGGCAAACATTTAAGGATCACATGGATGAACTTCAACAATTGTACATCCCTGTCTGGAGTAAAAATAAAATGGAGAAGGTGGCTCAACCATGGCAAACAAGGGAAATTAAGAATAGTGTTAAATCCAAGGAAGAGGCATATAAATTGGCCAAATAGTAGCAAACATGAGGACTAGGAGAAATTTAGAATTCAGCAGAGGAGGACAAAGGGTTTAATTAGGAGGGGAAAAATGAGAGGAAGCTTGCTGGGAACATAAAAACTGAATGCAAAAGTTTCTATAGATATGTGAAGAGAAAAAGATTAGTGAAGATAAACGTAGGTCCCTTGCAGTCAGAATCAGATGAATTTATAATGGGGAACAAAGAAATGGCAGACCAATTGAACAAATGCGTTGGTTCTGTCTTCACGAAGGAATACACAAATAACCTTTCGGAAGTACTAGGGCACCGAGGGTCGAGGGAGAAGGAGGAACTGAAGGAAATCCTTATAAGTCAGGAAATTGTGTTAGGGAAATTGATGGGATTGAAGGCCGATAAATCCCTGGGGCCTGATAGTCTGCATCCCAGAGTACTTAAGGAAGTGGCCCTCGAAATAGTGGATGCATTGGTGATCATTTTCCAGCAGTCTATCGACTCTGGATCAGTGCCTATGGACTGGAGGATAGCTAATGTAACACCACTTTTTAAGAAAGAAGGAAGAGAGAAAACGAGGAATTATAGACCGGTTAGCCTGACATCAGTGGTGGGGAAAATGTTGGAATCAATTATTAAAGATGTAATAGCAGCGCATTTGGAAAGCAGTGACAGGATCGGTCCAAGTCAACACGGATTTATGAAAGGGAAATCATGTTTGACAAATCTTCTGGAATTTTTTGAGGATGTAAATAGTAGAGTGGACAGGGGAGAACCAGTGGATGTGGTGTATTTAGACTTTCAAAAGGCTTTTGACAAGGTCCAACACAAGAGATTGGTGCGCAAAATTAAAGCACATGATATTGGGGGTAATGTATTGACGTGGATAGAGAACTGGTTTACAGACAGGAAGCAGAGAGTCAGGATAAACGGGTCCTTTTCGGAAAGGCAGGCAGTGGCTACTGGGGTGCCGCTGGGCTCAGTGCTGGGACTCCAGCTATTTACAATATACATCAATGATTTAGATGAAGGAATTGAGTGTAATATCTCCAAGTTTGCAGATGACACGAAGCTGGGAGGCGGTGTGAGCTGCGAGGAGGATGCTAAGAGGTTGCAGGTTGACTTGGACAGGTTAGGTGAGTGGGCAAATGCATGGCAGATGCAGTATAATATGGATAAATGTGAGGTTATCCACTTTTGTGGCAAAAACACGAAGGCAGAATATTATCTGAATGGATGCAGATTAGGAAAAGGAGAGGTGCAATGAGACCTTAGTGTCATGGTACATCAGTCATTGAAAATTGGCATGCAGGTACAGCAGGCGTTGAAGAAGGCAAATGGCATGTTCGCCTTCATAGCTAGGGGATTTGAGTATAAGAGCAGGGAGGTCTTACTGCAGTTGTACAGGCCCTTGGTGAGGCCTCACCTGGAATATTGTGTTCAGTTTTGGTCTCCTAATCTGAGGAAGGACATTCTTGCTATTGAGGGAGTGCAGCAAAGGTTCACCAGACTGATTCTCGGGATGGCAGGACTGACATATGAGGAGAGACTGGATTGACTGGGCTTGTATTCGCTGTAATTTAGAAGGATGAGAGGATATCTCATAGAAACATATAAAATTCTGATGGGACTGGAGAGGTTAGATGCGAGAAGAATGTTCCCGATGTTGGGGAAGTCCAGAACCAGGGGACACAGTCTAAGGATAAAGGGTTAGCCATTTAGGACCGAGCTGAGGAGAAACTTCTTCACTCAGAGAGTTGTTAACCGTTGCATTCTCTGCCGCAGAGGGTTGTTGAGGCCAGTTCATTGGATATATTCAAGAGGGAGTTAGATATTGCTCTTACGGCTAAAGGGATCAAGGAGTATGGAGAGAAAGCAGGAAAGGGGTACTGAGGGAATGATCAGCCATGATCTTATTGAATGGTGGTGTAGGCTCGAAGGGCCGAATGGCCTACTCCTGAACCTATTTTCTATATTCTATGTTTCTATGTTTATATTTTATTCAATGAGCGATGAAGCCTAAGTAAGGACCGTAGCAATGAGTGGCTCATTGGCCAACTGGTGCCTTAAACCTTAAACAACCTTCTTTGTATTACAGTGTGCCTTTTACACCAAGCAAGTTCAGAGCAAAAATTCAACTGAAATGCTCATAATTCCACACAGGTGTCTACTTGTACTCTGTCCACATAAACCTCCCTCCGCAGTACAGAGGAGGTCATGTTAATCCATTTCTGATGAGTAGCCACTGGGTATTTAAAACTAAATTAGGAGACTGATTCCTTTGTCATATTGCGACTTGATTGCTATTATGGGGGTTTCTTCCCGACATTAAGCACACTGACTAAGGTCCCTATAGGATTTGATCAAGACACCACAGATAGACGTGTGATCTTTATCAAATTCTACCTTAAGAACATAAGAACATAAGAAATAGGAGCAGGAGTAGGCCATTTGGCCCCTCGAGCCTGCTCCGCCATTTAATAAGATCATGGTTGATCTGATCATGGACTCAGCTCCACCTCCCTGCCCGCTCCCCATAACCCTTTACTCCCTTATCGCTCAAAAATCTGTCTATCTCCGCCTTAAATAAATTCAATGACCCAGCCTCCACAGCTCTCTGGGGCAGAGAATTCCATAGATTTACAACCCACTGAGAGAAGAAATTCCTCCTCATCTCAGTTTTAAATGGGCGACCCCTTATTCTAAGACTATCCCCCTTAGTTCTAGATTCCCCTATGAGTGGAAATATCCTCTCTGCAACGACCTTATCCAGCACCTTCATTATCTTCTATGATTCTCATTCTTCTGAACTCCAATATATACAGGTCCAACCTGCTCAACCTTTCTTCATAAGTCAACCCCTTTATCTCAGGAATCAACCTCGTGAACCTTCTCTGAACTACCTCCAATGCAAGTATATCGCTCCTTAAGGAAGGAGACTAAAACTGCACGCAGTACTCTAGGTGTGGCCTCACCAATATCTTTTACAGTTGTAGCAGGACTTCTCTGCTTTTATACTCCATCTCCTTTGCAATAAAGGACATTTCATTTGCCTTCCTGATTATTTGCTGTACCTGCATACTAACTTTTTGTGTTTCATACACAAGGACCCCCAGGTCCCACTGTACTGCATCATTTTGTAATTTTTCTCCATTTAAATAATAATTTGTTTTTTTATTTCTTCTGACAACCTCACACTTTCCCACATATACTCCATCTGCCAAATTTTCTGCCCACTAACTTAGCCTCTCTATATCGCTTTGCAGATTTTTTGTGTCCTCCTCACAATTTGCTTTCCCACCCATCTTTGTATCATCAACAAACTTTGTTGCATTACACTCAGTCCCTTCATCCAAATCATTGATATAGATTGTAAATAGTTGAAGCCCCAGCATCTATCCCTGTGGCACCCCACTGGTTACTGTTTACCAACCAGAAAATGACCCATTTATCCCGACTGTTTCCTGTTAGTTAGCCAATCCTCTATCCATGCTAATATATTACCCCTGTGAACTTTCATCTTGTGCAGCAACCTTTTATGTGGCACATTATCGAATGCCTTCTGAAATTCCAAATACATCACATCCACTGGTACCCCGTTATCCACCCTGCTTGTTACATCCTCAAAGAACTCCAGCAAATTTATCAAACATGATTTCCCTTTAATAAACCCATGCTGACTCTGTTTTGACTGAATTATGCTTTTCCAAATGTCCTGCTACTGCTTCCTTAACAATGGACTCTAGCATTTTCCCAATGACTAATGTTGGGCGAACTGGTCTATAGTTTCCTGCTTTCTGTCTACCTCTTTTTTTAAATAGGAGCGTTACGTTTGTGGTTTTCCAATCCGCTGGGACCGCCCCAGAATCCAGGGAATTTTGGTAGATTACAACCAATGCATCCACTATCTCTACAGTCACTTCTTTTAAGACCCGAGGATGCAAGCCATCAGGTCGAGGGGACTTGTCCGCCTTTAGTCCCATTATTCTACCAAGTACTTCAAATTTTTAGTGACAGATTGTTTTAAGTTCCTCCCTTCCTATAGACCCTTGATTATCCATTATTGGAATGTTTTTAGTGTCTTCTACCTTGAGCTGCACCTCCCCAAGATAGAATAGTTGGAACAATATGGATTGGCACTGATGAATAAATTGTGTTCGTGTGTGGAATAAGCAAGTAAGCATTAGATTCTTTCCTCCCCTACGTCTTTCAGTGCTCCATAAAAAGCTGTTCATTTCGAACATTCGCCAGATCTGACGAAGGGGCATCGACCTGAAACGTTAACTCTTTTTCTCTCTCCACAGCTGCTGTCTGACCCGCTGAGATTTACAGCATTTTCTGTTTTTATTTCAGATTCTGTGTTGAAGTAATCAATAGATGTTGAGCAATATTTGTGATAGTTATTACTTATCTAATCATGGATGTTGTAAAAGGCTTTCATTTATATAGCGCCTTTCACGACCTCAGGACGTCCCAAAGCGCTTTACAGCCAATGAAGTACTTTTGAAGTGTAATCACTGTTGTAATGTGGGAAACGCAGCAGCCAATTTGCGCACAGCAAGCTCCCACAAACAACAATGTGAGAATAACTAGATAATCTGTTTTAATGATGTTGGTTGAAGAATAAATATTGGCCAGGACACCGGGGATAACTCCCCTGCTCTTCTTCAAAGTAGTGACATGGGATCTTTTACGTCCACCTGAGAGAGCAGACGGGACCTCGGTTTAACATTTCATCCAAAAGTCAGCACCTCTGATGGTGCAGCGCTCCCTCAGCACTGCTCTGAGAGGGTCAACCTGGACTTTTGTGCTCTAAGTCCCTGGAGTAGGAATTGTACCCACAACCTTCTGACTCAGAGGCAAGTGTGCTGTGCACTGATCCACGGCTGACACTGTAGCAACCAATAGCAGCAGCTGAACCAGGGGAGTGTTGGTGGTTCAAACATCTTGCTTGGATATGCTGTCTGTCCATGGGCTAGTATTATTACTGAGATTGTTGCTCGACACATTTTAGCGCAGTGATTTTTGGTTGACGTCAACAAACTTCACTGTTATTCATTGGAAATTATGCCCTACCAACTGAGTTCAGTTTGATTCAGTAATAGGGTGACAGGAAATCAGTGACTAATAACTAAAAAGAAAAAAAAGTGAGTAGATTGCAGTTATTTAAAGAACAGAGAATGGAGACTGAGTGGGCCGATATGTCCACACGCTGTCCTTGCTCCTCTGGGAGTTGAGCTCATTTACTCCCTTCCACCTGTAATAACACCTTGCATTTATATAGTGGCTTTAACAGAGTAAAACGTCACAAAATGCTTCGCAGGAGTATCATCAAACAAAATCTAACACCGAGCCACATAAGGAGATTTTCAGGACAGGTGACCAAAAGCATGGTCAAAAAGTTGGTTCTCAGGAGCGTCTTCAAGGTGGAGAGTGAGGTAGAGAGGCGGAGAAGATTGGGCCAGGAATTGCAGAGCTTCGGGCCTCGGCAGCCGAAGGCATAGCCGCCGATGGTGGAACGATTAAAATTGGAGATGCTCAAGAGGCCAGTGTTGGAGGAAAGCATTGAGGTGTAAAAAGTATTGAGGGGCCTGGATATAGTGGATAGTAAGGGTCTATTTCCAGTGGTGGAGGGGGCTATTACGAGGGGGCATAGTTTTAAGGTAGTTGGTGGAAGCCAGAAAAAGCAACAAACCTGAGGAGTGGGAGAAATTTAGAATTCAGCAGAGGAGGACAAAGGGTTTAATTAGGAGGGGGAAAATAGAGTATGAGAGGAAGCTTGCAGGGAACATGAAAACTGACTGCAAAAGCTTCTATAGATATGTGAAGAGAAAAAGATTAGTGAAGACAAACGTGGGTCCCTTGCAGTCAGATTCAGGTGAATTTATAATGGGGAACAAATAAAATGGTAGGCCAATTGAACAAATACTTTGGTTTTGTCTTCACAAAGGAAGACACAAATAAACTTCTGGAAGTATTAGGGGACCGAGCTTCTAGTGAGAAGGAGGAACTGAAGGATATCCTTATTAGGTGGGAAATTGTGTTAGGGAAATTGATGGGATTAAAGGCCGACAAATCCTTGGGCCCTGATAGTCTGCATCCTAGAGTACTCAAAGAAGTGGCCCTAGAAATAGTGGATGCATTGGTGATCATTTTCTAAGAGTCTATTGACTCTGCATCAGTTCCTATGGACTGGAGGGTAGCTAATGTAACACCACTTTTTAAAAAGGGAGGGAGAGAGAAAGCGGGTAATTATAGACCAGTTAACCTTACATCAGTAGTGGGGAAAATGTTGGAATGAATTATTAAGGATGAAATAGCAGCGCATTTAGAAAGCAGTGATAGGATCGGTCCAAGTCAGCATGGATTTATGAAGGGGAAATCATGCTTGACAAATCTTCTGGAATTTTTGGGGGATGTAACTGGTAGAGTGGACAAGGGAGAACCAGTGGATGTGGTATATTTGGAATTTCAAAAGGCTTTTGACAAGGTCCAACACAGAGATTGGTGTGCAAAATCAAAGCAAATAGTATTGGGGGTAATATACTGACGTGGATAGAGAACTAGTTGGCAGACAGGAAACAGAGAGTCGGGATAAACGGGTCCTGTTCAAAATGGCAGGCAGTGACTAGTGGAGTGCCGCAGGGCTCAGTGCTGGGACCCCAGCTCTTTACAATATACAGCAATGATTTGGATGAAGGAATTGAGTGTAATATCTCCAAATTTGCAGATAACACTAAACTGGGTGGTGGTGTGAGCTGTGAGGGGGACGCTAAGAGGCTACAGAATGACTTGAACAGGTTAGGTGAGTGGGCAAATGCATGGCAGATGCAGTATAATGTGGATAAATGTGAGGTTATCCACTTTGGGGGCAAAAGACAGAATGTTATCTGAATGGTGGCAGACTAGGAAAAGGGGAGGTGCAACGAAACCTGGGTGTCATGGTTCATCAGTCACTGAAAGTTGGCATACAGGTACAGCAGGCGGTGAAGAAGGCAGATGATATGTTGGCCATCATACCTAGGGGATTTGAGTATAGGAGCAGGGAGGACTTACTGCAGTTGTACAGGGCCTTGGTGAGGCCTCACCTGGAATATTGTGTTCAGTTTTGGTCTCCTAATCTGAGGAAGGACATTCTTGCTATTGAGGGAGTGCAACGAAGGTTCACCAGACTGATTCCCGGGATGGCAGGACTGACATATGAGGAGAGACTGGATTAACTGGGCCTTTATACATTGTAGTTTAGGAGGATGAGAGGGGATCTCATAGAAACATTTCAGATTCTCTTGGGACAGATACGTTAGATGTGGGTAGAATGTTCCCGATGTTGGGGAAGTCCAGAACCAGGGGACACAGTCTTAAGATAAGGGATAGGCCATTTAGGACAGAGATGAGGAGAAACTACTTCACTCAGAGAGTTGTTAACTGGTGGAATTCTCTGCCGCAGAGGGTTGTTGAGGCTAGTTTATTGGATATATTCAAAAGGGAGTTAGATATGGCTCTTACAGCAAAAGGGATCAAGGGGTATGGAGAGAAAGCAGGAAAGGGGTACTGAGGGAATGATCAGCCATGATCTTATTGAATGGTGGTGCAGGCTCGAAGGGCTGAATGGCCTCCTCCTGCACCTATTTTCTATGTTTCTATGTTTCTATGTTTAGAGGGGATTTGAGCGGGGTCTTCTTTATGAAAAGGGTTGTGGGGATCTTAAACTCGCTGCCTGGAAGAGATGTGAATGCAGAAACCCTCACCACTTTTAAGAGATGGTTGGATGGGCACTTAAAGTCCCGTAACCTTCAGGACTCGTGCTGGTAATTGGGATTAGACTGGATGACCTTTTGTTGGACGGAGCAGATATAATGGTAAGTAGTTCAGGGAATAGAATACGGCCAGGGTGATCTCCTGGACTAGTTTCGATCACCTGGATGGGTCGGAGAGGAATTTTCACAGATTTTTTCTCCCTAAATTGGCCTGGGTTTTTATCTAGTTTTTGCCTCTTCCAGGAGATCACATGGCTCCAGTTGGAGTGGAGTGTAGAATGTTTTAGTATAAGGGGTGTCGCAGTTGAGGTGAGGCAGATTGGTTGGGCTGGGTACTCTTTGCCTTTCCGTCATTGTTCATAGGTTTATATATAACCTTTAGGGCTACTGACCAAGGGCCGTGTGGCTCTTTATTGGCCGACGCAGACACGATGAGCCGGAATGGCCTCCTTCTGCGCTGTAAATTTCTGTTTCTATGTTTCTATCTCGGAGGGTTACAGGGCTGGAGGAGATTACCGGAGTTAATGAAATGAGCTTGGGTCAGTGTCCATGAAATTCGTGGTGGCATGAATCCACAGCAGAAAACAGCTTATAATTTTGAACAAACGAAGAATTTAAAAGATGCACAAGGATGTCAGGCAATGGAAACTTTAGGGAGTGCTGGCATATGACTGTGATTGAGGTTGACCAGAAGCGAGGGAGCTGTATTTTGGACTAACCCAGTGCTATCCCTGATCTGGGAGTGCTTCATACCGTCATGGAAGCCTATACATTCTGAGTATGCATTCACAGTAGCCTTAGCGAGTAACTAGCTATCAGCACTAGCCTTGCCCTTCGACTGCATATATCAGAAAATCCACAGTGGACATAAAATCAGGTGCCAGGTATGCAGGCAAGGTTTCTCAGCATTGGCACATACTTGGTACATGTTCCCCTGGGAGCAATAGTTTAATTCTCCTGTACAGATGTCCCTCCGCTAGATGCTGGCAAAATGTGCTGAAAGTGTGGACTTTAAGAAAATCGTATCAGGTAGTTTAATTTGTGTTAAAACAAAAGACATTATAACGCACATTTCACAACCTCAGTACATCACAAAGTGTTTTTGAGGTGTAGCCACTGTTGTAAAGTCGGAAACACGGCAGCCAATTTGCACACAGCAAGCACAACAGCAATGTGACAATGAGCAGAATATCTGTTCGTAGTGATGTTGATTGAGGGATGAATTTTGGCTAGGACACCGGGGATAACTCCTTTGCTCTTCTTCGAAATAGTGCCATGGGATCTTTTACATCCACCTGAGAGAGCAGACGGGGCCTCGCTTTAGCATCTCATCCAAAAGACAGCACCTCCGACAGTGCAACACCCCCTCAGTACTTCACTGGAGTGTCAGCCTGGATTTTTGTGCTCAAGTCTCTGGAGTGGAACTTAAACCCACAATCTTCTGACTCAGAGACTCTGACTCTGCCACTACGGCTGACACTGTCCACACCAGGGAGCTGCTTGCCACTCAAGCTCATAGAAACATAGAAAATAGGTGCAGGTGTAGGTCAGATGCTTTTCAGACATCTTTGGGGCGCAGAACATTCAACCCCCAAAATTGAACCTCGTTGCGCCCGCTTTACTACCCATAAAACAGGTCTAACAAGGCCCGACTTCTACCCTGATTACCTTCTATCACTGGAGAATCTCACGATGCATGCACCTCCTTTAAAGAATAATTTTCTCTACCGGAATTCCATAAGAGAAGTGATAAGAATACTCCAGCAACTGTTCAATAAATCAGCCTGTGACTGACTGTAGTAATGGTTCTGTCCTCATGCAGGAAGGAATTAAACGCCGTTCATGGGAATGATGAGCTAAGGGCGGGGGGGGGAAGAGCTCATTAACCCAGCAAGAGGTAGAGGCAACTGAGATACTCGAACTCCACTCAGCTGAGGACGTAGGGGAAGGAGACACGGGAGGTACTGCACACACTATTGGTTCCTGCACATGTATTCCATTCAATTCAATTATTTCAAAATGTTCTCGGAGATTTATAGTCGGAGGACACCCTTCCATGAGCAGAAGAACAAGAAAACGATGACTAACAGGAGCTCATTTCATTGCCATGTGTTTTTTTTCTTTTCACAGGAAGTGGAAGCAGGGTTGAAGAAGCGGAGAGAGAAAGAAAGAAAGAAGAAAGACTTGCATTTCTAGATCACCTTTCTCGTCCCAAAGCACTTTACAGCCAACAAAGTATTTATCGCTCAACGTTTATCACTCAATCAACATCACAGAAACGGATTATCTGGTCGTTATCACATTGCTGTTTGTGGGAGCTTGCTGTGCGCAAATTTGGCTACCGCGTTTCCCACATTACAACAGTGACGACACTCCCAAAGTTGACCGCAAAGCACTTTGAGACGAATGGTGGTCATGAAAGGTGCTATATAAATGCAAGCTTTCCTTTAAGTCTCTGGAGGGGACGTGCGCCACACAATCGTCTGACTCAGAGGTGTGCGTGCTACCCACGGAGTCACGGCTGGCACTCATGTCATGTCGTATGAGAAGTACATTGTGCTGACTCTAAGTGACTTCCTAGTTGTAAACTTCTCGGAGCCTTTTATAATTGTTATTGTCATGATCTTCAGTGTTTTACTCTGGAAAACATAAAAAGAGCAGTGGAAGGGATAACGATGTCAGGACCTGGGGGCCCTCATGGGACTTCTGCTTTTAGTGACAAATGGAGCCTTCTGAAGTGTTGCATATATAATTTATGCTGCACTTCCTCATTATTACAGATCCTATATAAGTATTAGCTGATCTGAAAATCCTCCTTTTTTTGCAGCGTTCTCCCCGTGCAGCCTTGTGCCCCATCCAGGACACAGCAATTCATGGAATAGCGTCCTTGCTCCTGAGCTCAGTCTTCATCCCCTCCAGCACCTGTATACTCTGGCTGTGTTTGAGGAGACAACCAATATGATATTGTCAATTATTTAAATGATCAAGTTCAATGGGAATCCGTCAGGAAGGCAGAGTTGAGGTCGAAGATCAGCCATCACCTTATTAAATGGAGGAGCAGGCTCGAGGGGCCGAATGGCCTACTCCTGCTCCTATTTCTTATGTTCTTAATTAGTCACACACAGTAACTAAAGATGGATATCACCACAGTCAGGCGGTCTTGTCTTGAAACTATCTATCCCTTTGTTGCTGGCTCCTGCTCCGCTTATCCACCTTAAGACAGTTCTTTGTATACCCACAACCCCAAGCAGCATCCACACGACCATGATACCATCCACCAGTGCCAATCAGTGACACTGTAGCCCATTTAAGCCATATATAGACGTGCTTCCATTTTCTTTCCCCTTGACTCTTTTCAGATGGTTTCCCAGCAGATAAAACTTATAACAGACTGTTGCGTATGGAGAAAGAATCAGACTGAACACTGTGAGCTCAAAGTAAAGTGCGAACTTAGTCTTTTATTGCAGATCTCCAGAGTGCCTCTCCAACCTGTGAAGCCTCCTTAAATACCTGTGCTCTCAAGGGAATAATGGGATCCCTTGGGACTCCAGGGGATGAGCCCTCTGGTGGCTACACAGAGTAAATACAAGTGTACATATATAACAACACTGCCCCCCCCAAAGTCAATAGTGTAACTATTTACAATGTGAGTCGATCTGGGGCCCTTCTTGCCCTGGTTGATCATCTCGGTGTGAAAGGTGGTGTTGTTGAATCATTTGTTGGGCCCTCGCTGGGCTGCTGTGCAGCTGGCCTTGCTGGGCTGCCCGGTGTGTTGGGCCCTGCTGGGCTGCTGTGGATGATGGGTTCTGCTTCGTGGTCAACCGTGGTGCCGGTTGCCACTGGTGTGTATGTTGGGGGATCAAAAAAGGTAGGGTCCAAGGTGGGTTGCTCAGGATAGTCCATGAATCTGAGTTTGATTTGGTCCAAGTGTTTCCGGTGAATGAGTCCATTTGAAAGTTTGACCCGAAACACCTTGCTCCCCTCTTTGGCCACGACAGTGCCAGGAAGCCACTTGGGACCATGTCCATAATTTACTACAAATACAGGATCATTGATTTCAATCTCGCGTGACACATTTGCACTATCATGGTATGCATTTTGTTGAAGCCACCTGCTCTCTACCTGTTCATGTAGATCAGGGTGAACTAACGAGAGCCTTGTCTTAAGTGCTCTTTTCATGAGCAGTTCAGCAGGTGGGATCCCAGTGAGTGAGTGGGGTCTCGTGCGGTAGCTAAGCAGGACTCGAGATAGGCGAGTCTGCAGTGAGCCTTCAGTTACCCTCTTCAAGCCTTGCTTGATGGTTTGCACTGCCCTCTCTGCCTGACCATTGGACGCTGGTTTAAACGAGGCAGATGTGACATGTTTGATCCCGTTACGGGTCATGAATTCTTAGAACTCAACACTGGTAAAACATGGCCCATTGTCGCTCACCAGGACATCGGGTAGGCCGTGAGTGGCAAACATGGCCCGCAGGCTTTCAGTAGTGGCAGCGGACATGCTAGCCAACATTATCTCACATTCAATCCACTTGGAGTACGTGTCTACAACCACAAGGAATATTGTACCCAAGAACGGGCCTGCATAGTCGACGTGTAGCCTAGACCACGGTTTGGAGGGCTAAGACCATAAACTTAGCGGCGCCTCCCTGGGTACATTGCTTAATTGCGAGCATGTATTACATCTGTGAATGCAGGACTCTAAGTCCGCATCGATACCGGGCCACCACACGTGGGATCTGGCTATCGCTTTCATCATTACGATGCCTGGGTGGGTACTGTGGAGGTCATTGATGAAGGTGTCTCTGCCCTTCTTGGGGACCACTACTCGATTGCCCCACAGAAGGCAGTCTGCCTGTATAGACATTTCATCTTTGCGCCACTGGTACGGCTTTATCTCTTCTTACATTTCCATTGGGACACTGGACCAGCTCCCGTGCAGCACACAGCTTTTGACTAGAGATAATAAGGGGTACTGGCTTGTCCAGGTTTTGATCTGCCGGGCACTGATGGGTGATTGCTCACTCTCAAATGCTTTCATAACCATGGCTAGATCTGCGGGCTGCGCCATTTCCATCCCCGTGGTGGGCAATGGCAGCCTACTGAGAGCATCAGCGCAGTTTTCTGTGCCTGGCCTGTGGCAGATGGCGTAGTTGTATGCGGACAATGTGAGCACCCATCTCTGGATGTGGGCCGATGCATTGGTATTTATCCCTTTACCCTCGGAGAACAGGGATATAAGTGGCTTATGGTCAGTTTCCAATTCGAATTTTAGCCCAAACAGGTATTGATGCATTTTCTTTATCCCATAGACACACGCTAATGCTTCTTTCTCAATCATGCTGTAGGCTCTCTCAGCCTTAGACAGACTCCTGGATGCATAAGCAACCGGTTGCAGTTTCCTGAAATCATTAGCTTGTTGCAATACAGACCCGACGCCATATGACGACGCATCACATGCTAGTACCAAACGCTTACATGGATCATACAACACAAGCAATTTGTTTGAGCATAACAATGTTATCATTTTTACAAAGGCATTTTCTTGGCTTTTGTCCCAAACCCATTCGTCTCCTTTTTGTAGTAAGATATGCAGTAGTTCTAACAGTGTGCTGAGACCCGGTAAGAAGTTACCAAGTAGCTCAGGAGTCCCAGAAACGACCGTAGCTCCGTCACGTGCTGTGGCCTCAGTGCGTTCTCGATTGCCTCCGTCTTCGCGTTGGTGGGTCTGCTGCCATCCGTTGCAATGCTCCTTCCCAGGAACACCACTTCAGGTGCCAGGAAAACGCACTTCGAGCATTTGAACCTGAGCCCCACGCTGTTGAGTCAACTAAGAACCTCCTCCTTGTTCTGCAGATGCTCGACTCTGTTCCGACCTATGACCAAGATGTCGTCCTGGAAGACCACCATGCGTGGGACTGACTTCAGTCAGCTTTCCATGTTTCTCTGGCATATCGCCGCTGCTAATCGAATTCCAAATAGGCATCTGTTATAATCAAAAATTCCTTTGTGTGTGTTGATGCAGGTAAGAGCCTTCGATGATTCCTCCAGTTCCAGCGTCACGTAGGCTGAAGTCAGATCCAGCTTTGTGAATGTCTTTCCTCCCGCCAGCGTTGCAAAGAGGTCATCGGCCTTTGGTAGTGGGTATTGGTCCACTGGTCCAAGTTGATAGTTACTTTGTAATCGCCACAGATTCTGACGGTGCCATCTCCCTTGAGGACTGGGACAATAGGACTGGCCCACTCGTTGAACTCGATCGGGGAAATGATGTCCTCTCTTTGCAGCCGGTCTAGCTCGATCTCTACCTCTTCTCTCATCATGTATGGTACTGCTCTCGCCTTGTGATGGATGGGTCGCGCCCCTGGAATTAGGTGGATCTGCACTTTTGCTCCTTGGAATTTCCCGATGCCTGGTTCAAACAGCGAAGGAAATTTGTTTAAGACCTGGGCACACGAAGTGTCGTCAGCGAGCGCTAGCGCTCGGACGTCATCCAGTTCCAGTGTATCTTTCCCAGCCAGCTCCTTCCGAGCAGCGTGGGACCATCGCCCGGTACCATCCAGAGTAGTTGCTTGTGCACTGCTCCATCATAGGAGACCTTTACGGTAGCACTGCCGATTACAGGAATCAGTTCTTTCGTGTAAGTTCTTAGTTTCGTGCGAACTGGAGTTAAGACTGGCCTTGAGGCCTTGTTGCACCACAACCTTTCAAAAGCCTTTTTGCCCATGATGGACTGGCTCGCGCCCTTGTCCAGCTCCATTGACACCAGGACTCCATTTAGTTCAACATTCAGCATTATCGGGGAACAATTCATGGTGAATGTGCGCACCCCATGTACCTCTGCCTTCTCGATCTGCGGCCTTGGTTCATCGTGATCCTCCGTGGATCTGTCCTCCTCTGCAACATGGTGGTTTACAGGTTTAACAGGATTTGTAGCTCGTCTGCACATTCGTTGGAGGTGTCCCATTGTTCCACAGCCCTTGCAAATGTACTCTTTGCATCGGCATGAATGGAAATGATGATCACCCCCGCAGCATCAACAAGGTATTAATGGCCTTGCATTCATCACCCTTGATGGTGGACTCTGAGACATCTGCGGACGTGTAGCTGCAGGTACCTGTGACCTGCCCTGTATATTACACTTCGAAAACAACATCACTTTGTTCACAGTACTTGTAGCAGCACTTGTTTGCTGAGAGATTTGCTTCGTATCGTCACTGGTGGCAACGAACTATCGTTCTGGCCTTACTCAAGGTTGGGGTCTCTACAGTCAAAAGTTTGCGAAGTATGGTTTCATGGCCAATGCCAAGTACGAAAAAGTCTCTGAGCATGTGCTCCAAAGGTTCTTCAAATTTGCAATGTCCTGCAAGGTGTCTTAGCTCGGCGACATAACTCGCCACTTCCTGGCCTTCAGACCTTTTGTAGGTGTAGAACCAGTACCTCCCCATCAGAACGCTTTCCTTCGGGTTCAAATGCTCCCGGACCAGTGTGCGTAAATCGTTGTACGATTTCTCCATGGGTTTCGCTGGAAGGGCAAATTGTTCATGAGGCCCTACATTGGTACTCCACAAACAGTTTGGCAGCATTCTCTTCCCCATCTGGCTCGTTGGCCACAAAGTATTGGTCGAGTCGCTCCACAAAAGTTTCCCAATCATCTCCCAGATAATTTCTCCAGGAAGCCCATTGTTCTCTGCATCTTTTGGTTCGTTATCTGTATCTCGTCGCCAGTTGTTGTGTATGCAGAAAGAGTCAGACTGAACACTGTGAGCTCAAAGTAAAGTGTGACCGTAGTCTTTTATTGCAGGTCTCCAGAGTGCCTCTCCAACCTGTGAAGCCTCCTTAAATACCTATGCTCCCAAGGGATTATGGGATCCCTTGAGACTCCAGGGGATGAGCCTTCTGGTGGCTGTACAGAGTAAATACAAGTGTACATATATAACAGAGACGGCAGTAAATCAGTGAAG
Organism: Pristiophorus japonicus; assembly: GCF_044704955.1. NCBI lineage: Eukaryota > Metazoa > Chordata > Chondrichthyes > Pristiophoridae > Pristiophorus > Pristiophorus japonicus. The sequence goes on along the minus strand of NC_091977.1, from coordinate 526,284,912 downwards.
GATTACAGCTGCAGTATCTGCAAATAATATTTGTGCCACACAAGTGCCAGGCAATGACTATCGCCAACAAGAGAGTCGAACCAGCCCCCCTCGACATGCAATGGCATTACCATCGTCGAATCCCCCACCATCAACATTCTGAGGTTCATCATTGACCAGAAACTTAACTGGACCTGCCACATAAATACTGTGGCTCCAAGAGCGGGTCAGAGGCTGGGTATTCTGCAGTGAGTGTCTCACCTCCTGACTCCACAAAGTCTTTTCGTCAGTTACAAGGCACAAGTCAGGATTGGCTGGACGCGAGCAGCTCCAATAACATTCAAGAAGCTCGTCACCTTCCAGGACAAATCAGCCCACTTGATTGGCACCCCATCCACCACCTTCAATATTCATTCCCTCCACCACCGGCGCACCGTGATCTGAAACACACTGCGTAAAAGAATGGTGGAAGCAGGTTCAATAATAACTTTCAAAGGCAATTGAACAAAAACTTGATGGGAAAAAGTTGCAGGGCATTTAAATGTGTGCAAAATATAAAGAGATACAAAAATTACAGGGGGTTTTGATAGAGTAAATCGGGAAAAACTGTTTCCACTGGCAGATATTCGGTAACCAGAGGATGCAGATTGGCAAAAGAACCTGAGAGGAGATGAGTAGAAGTGCTATACGCAGCGAGTTGTTGTGATCTGGAATGTCTGAAGGGGTGGTGGAAGCAGATTGAATAGTAAGTTTCAAAAGGGAATTGGATCAAAACTTGAAGGGAAAAAATTTGGAGAGCTATGGGGAATGATGGCCGAATGGCCACTTACGATTCAATGAATTGAAGAAAAATGGTAAAGCTGTATTTCTGTGATGAGACAAATGTAACATCTGGGCAATGCTGGTTTCAACTTTGATTGGAACGCAGAAATCATTTCTTAAACCAGGTTCGCTCACGTTGCAATATAATTTGTGACATATATCCAATCTTCCTTAGCCATGTGGCTTATCTTTCTCCCTAATAAGGTGCTGCCATGAGCACAGATCATTCAGACAGCCAATGAAGACTCCCAACACTCCAACCCTGGATTTGGCTATTTGAGAGGGACTTTGACCTATTGCCTATCAACAGCCAATGAGTGGGACACATGGCGATGTTGGAGGGTCCAACAAACCAGAGTGGTCCATGCAACTTAAATAACTATGGAGCAAGACTTTCTCTGGGCATTATGTACAATAAATTCAAACCCATTCATTATGAAAGGCTTTATGATTTTGCCACACGCAACATGGAAGAAATGTTCCCCATATATTTGTTGAAGGAGATGGCAATACAGGACCTATGAAAAAGAAGAAAGAACTTGCATTTATATAGCGCCTTTCTTGTCCCAAAGGAAATTACAGCTAAATAAGTACTTTGTGAAGTGTATTCACTACTGTATTAGAGGAAATGTGGCAGCTGTAAGGTATTTCCTTCATGGGTTCTTTGCTTAAAAATTCATAGCTACACATTTGCTGTAAAGAACTAGCTAGTTTATTAGCAAAGGTTTAATAATCAAACTGATCACTACCAATTCATCCACTGAGTTCACAACTGCATGCCTCATCATGTAGAACCTGAACTCAACTGACTGGGGTCTTATTGAGTCTTGTGAACATCACGTGACTGGCTAAGCAACTCACAGCCCAACAGTTCCACAGGCCTGTGAGCATGCACAGAGGCGCACACATTACAGCAGCCAATTTGTACTCAGCAAGATCTCACAAAGAGCAATGTCATAATGACCAGATAATCTGTTATAGCGATATTGGTTGAGGAGATACTGGGGATAATGCCCTTGCTCTTCTTCGACAGGCACCATAGGATATTTTACATTCACCATCTGAAAGACGGCACCTCTGACAGTGCAGCCTTCCCTCAGCACTGCACTGGAGTGTCAGCCTGGATTTTTGTGCTCAAATCTCTGGCGTGGGACTTGAACCCACAACCTTCTGCCTCAGAGGTGAGAGTACTACCCACTGAGCCATGGCTGACATAGAAAGAACACTGAATCCATGTGACAAAGCTATTTTAAAACACATTTTTTTTCCACATTGAATAAAAGAACTGCAATGAAGTTCGTCAGCAACAGCAACTCTGCACTCACACCTCAACACGGCGTACACACAGGGGTGTTTACACATGGGCTGTTGAAGCCAGTTAAAACCAAAGAGTAAATAATTGCAGTGCCTGTTCATTCTTCACAGGTAGAGATGCTCCATCAGCTTACGAGGTGGCTACAGATTCAATAGTCGCCTTCAAAAGGGAATTGAATAAATACTTGAAGAAGAAAAAAATGACAGGGCGATTGGGAAAGTGCAGGGGGAGTGGGACAAACTGGATTGCTCTTCGGGAGAGCCGGCGCGGACTCGATGGGCCGAATGGCCTCCTTCTGTCCTGTACTATTATATGATTCTATGAGCTTTACAGTCGGTTATTTGCAGATCAACCAGAATATACATCTTGGCTCTGTGATAGACTTGGCGGATCAGAGTTTGTGTGCGTGACTGGCATAGGTGAGCACAGGGCAAAACGACAGCTTCGCCCCGCGTGGCATAGTGCACACGTTCGCCCACAGTTGTGCTCCTGGCAAAATGATCAAAAAATGTAAAATGACATGCTGAACCTCTTGTAGCGGTTTTTGTGACCATAAATCTATAGACCATGAAGGCAGCACAAATCTGTGGCTGGTAAAACATTGCTAAAATATTATACATTCTATTAGCTCAATTCCCCAAACGGCGATGAGATGGTGATAACTTGGAAAAAACAATTTAATGGCCTGAGTATAATGACAGGCTGAAGGAGCAAATGTCTCCACTTTGCTGCAGAAACACGCTATTAATTGAAGCCATGTTGAAACTGTCTTATATTTCATCTTTCAAACATTTTACCAGAAGCAGCCTATTTTTCAAGTCATCATCATCATAGACAATCCCTCAAAAACGAGGAAGACTTGCTTCAATTTTTTTTTTTTATTAGCACATCGTCCTCAACATAAACCGTCAGGTTTAGGAATGAGACCACCACCTCTTCAGAATACAGCAGAGATATATCCCAAGAACTTATTACCAACCTTCAAACTCAGGAAAAGACTTTCCCCCTTCTCTCAGCCACTGACCGTCATCTCGAACCCAACATTCGGCTTTGGTCGGCAGGTAAAGCAGCTTCCCTCCCCGCAGTCCTCATGTACCGCCTGGATAATACAGGGAGCTCGTATCTCCTTATCCTCGCACTGAACCACTGCTGTGTTTTCTTTTCCAAATCTCCGGGAGTCCCGGCACCAATCTTTGGGCCTTTTATTCTCCCATCCTCCAACATTTACTCGACTGACTAAATTCATCCTGGGAACATTGTCCTCTGAGGGGCTCAGCACTCCGGATCCCTCAGCTGCCAAAAAGACCCTAAAACACTCCAAAAGTGAGCTCTCAGGTGACTGAACAGTCCAATACGATAATTACAGTCTCTGTCACAGGTGGGACAGAACATAGAAACATAGAAACATAGAAAATAGGTGCAGGAGTAGGCCATTCGGCCCTTCGAGCCTGCACAGCCATTCAATGAGTTTATGGCTGAATATGCAACTTCAGTACCCCATTCCTGATTTCTCACCATACCCCTTGATCCCCCTAGTAGTAAGGACTACATCTAACTCCTTTTTGAATATATTTAGTGAATTGGCCTCAACTACTTTCTGTGGTAGAGAATTCCACAGGTTCACCACTCTCTGGGTGAAGAAGTTTCTCCTCATCTCGGTCCTAAATGGCTCACCCCTTATCCTTAGACTGTGACCCCTGGTTCTGGACTTCCCCAACATTGGAAACATTCTTCCTGCATCTAACCTGTCTAACCCCGTCAGAATTTTAAATATTTCTATGAGATCCCCTCTCATTCTTCTGAACTCCAGTGAATACAAGTCCAGTTGATCCAGTCTTTCTTGATATGTCAGTCCCGCCATCCCGGGAATCAGTCTGGTGAACCTTCGCTGCACTCCCTCAATAGCAAGAATATCCTTCCTCAAGTTAGGAGACCAAAACTGTACACAATACTCCAGGTGTGGCCTCACCAAGGCCCTGTACAACTGTAGCAATACCTCCCTGCCCCTGTACTCAAATCCCCTCGCTATGAAGGCCAACATGCCATTTGCTTTCTTAACCGCCTGCTGTACCTGCATGCCAACCTTCAATGACTGATGTACCATGACACCCAGGTCTCGTTGCACCTCCCCTTTTCCTAATCTGTTACCATTCAGATAATAGTCTGTCTCTCTTTTTTTACCACCAAAGTGGATAACCTCACATTTATCCACATTATACTTCATCTGCCATGCATTTGCCCATTCACCTAACCTATCCAAGTCACTCTGCAGCCTCCTAGCATCCTCCTCGCAGCTCACACTGCCATCCAACTTAGTGTCATCCGCAAATTTGGAGATACTACATTTAATCCTCTTATCTCAATCATTAATGTACAGTGTAAACAGCTGGGCCCCCGCACAGAACCTTGTGGTACCCCACTAGTCACTGCCTGCCATTCTGAAAAGTACCCATTTACTCCTACTCTTTGCTTCCTGTCTGACAACCAGTTCTCAATCCATGTCAGCACACTACCCCCAATCCCATGTGCTTTAACTTTGCACATTAATCTCTTGTGTGGGACCTTGTCGAACGCCTTCTGAAAGTCCAAATATACCACATCAACTGGTTCTCCCTTGTCCATTCTACTGGAAGCATCGTCAAAAAATTCCAGAAGATTGGTCAAGCATGATTTCCCTTTCACAAATCCATGCTGACTTGGACCTATCATGTCACCTCTTTCCAAATGCACTGCTATGACATCCTTAATAATTGATTCCATAATTTTACCCACTACTGATGTCAGGCTGACCGGTCTATACTTCCCTGTTTTCTCTCTCCCTCCTTTTTTTAAAAAGTGGGGTTACATTGGCTACCCTCCACTCCATAGGAACTGATCCAGAGTCTATGGAATGTTGGAAAATGACTGTCAATGCATCCGCTATTTCCAAGGCCACCTCCTTAAGTACTCTGGGATACAGACCATTCGGCCCTGGGGATTTATCGGCCTTCAATCCCATCAATTTCCCCAACACAATTTCCCGACAAATAAGGATTTCCCTCAGTTCCTCCTTCTCACTCGACCCTCTGACCCCTTTTATATCCGGAAGGTTGTTTGTGTCCTCCTTAGTGAATACCGAACCAAAGTTCTTGTTCAATTGGTCTGCCATTTCTTTGTTCCCCGTTATGACTTCCCCTGATTCTGACTGGAGGGGACCTACGTTTGTCTTTACTAACCTTTTTCTCTTTACATATCTGTAGAAACTTTTGCAATCCGTCTTAATGTTTCCTGCAAGCTTCCTCTCGTACTCTATTTTCCCTGCCCTAATCAAACCTTTTGTCCTCCTCTGCTGAGTTCTAAATTTCTCCAAGTTCCCAGTTTCACTGCTATTTCTGGCCAATTTGTATGCCACTTCCTTGGCTTTAATACTATCCCTGATTTCCCTTGATAGCCACGGTTGAGCCACCTTCCCTTTTTTATTTTTACGCCAGACAGGGATGTACAATTGTTGTGGACAGTGGTTGGAGGAAAGGGTGGGTGGGGAGTCTGGTTTGCCGCATGCTCCTTCCGCTGCCTGCGCTTGATTTCTGCATGCTCTCGGGCGACGAGACTCGAGATGCTCAGCGCCCTCCCGGATGCTCTTCCTCCACTTAAGGCGGTCTTTGGCCAGGGACTCCCAGGTGTTGGTGGGGATGTTGCATTTTATCAAGGAGGCTTTGAGGGTGTCGTTGAAATGTTTCCTCTGCCCAGCTGGGGCTCACTTGCCGTGCAGGAGTTCCGAGTAGAGCGCTTGCTTTGGGAGTCTTGTGTCAGGCATGCGGACAATGTGGCCTGCCCAACGGAGCTGGTCGTGTGTGGTCAGTGCTTCGATGCTTCAAGAAGCCAATCGTTGACTCAACAGATGCTTCTCCACTGAAGAGATTTGATGAGTTTGAAGCAGCTTTATTTATAAATTAAATACCATCGGAACCAGGATGACAAAGATAAGATTCGCTTAAAATTGGAACATCCTGTCTCTATTTTGCATGTTATAAAAAAATATACAATAGTCACTAATAAATCCAAGAAAAAGAAAAAGGAAAGAATGACAATTCTATAGCGCATTTCATGACCTCAGGATGTCCCAAAGCGCTTTACAGTCAATGAAGTACTTTTTGAAGTGTAAGCACTGTTGTAATGTAAGAAATGCGACAGCCAATTTGCGCACAGCAAGCTCCCACAAACAGCAATGCGATAATGACCAGTTAATCTGTTTTAGTAATAAATATTGGCCAGGTCACTCGGGATAACTCCCCTGCTCTTCTTTGAATTAGTGCCCTGCGATCTTTTATGCCCACCTGAACGGGCAGGCGGAGCCTCGGTTCAACATCCCATCTGAAAGGCGGCACCTCTGATAGTGCAGCATTCCCTCAGCACTGCACTAGAGTGTCAGCCTAGAGTTTTGTACTCAAGTCTCTGGAGTAGGACTTGAACCCACAACCTTCTGACTCAGAGGCGAGTTTCATATATGCAGACTATAGATATACTCTCTGTGTAGTCACTGTATAGTTGCATAAGATGGAGACTTGTTATTTGTACTGTCAATAAGGCTTACACTGTGTATATACTATGCTGGCACCACTAGAGGGTACAACTGGTGGAGACCGGGGTTTCTGCCCCTGTGGCACAGGCAGTCCACCAGAGGGACATTGTCTTATGATACGTGGTAGGCCATTTCGGACTGAGATGAGGAAAAACTTCTTCACTCAGAGAGTTGTTAACCTGTGGAATTCCCTACCACAGAGAGTTGTTGATGCCAGTTCATTGGATATATTCAAGAGGGAGTTAGATATGGCCCTTACGGCCAAAGGGATCAAGGGGTATGGAGAGAAAGCAGGAAAGGGGCACTGAGGGAATGATCAGCTATGATCTTACTGAATGGTGGTGCAGGCTTGAAGGGCTGAATGGCCTACTCCTGCACCTATTTTCTATGTTTCTATGTTTCTGTGACACAGAGAGCTAAGGTTGTTACGAGGTCAAGACAGAAAACCAGGCCTTCATGGCATAGCTATGATGACAAGCAATTAAGCAAGGAGCCCTTAAAGATAAACAAGCTGTATCTTAAAAGGGCAACACGACATTCAGAAGTGTTAAGGAAGAAAATGATCTCATAGGTACCCTTTCCCCTGTTACTGGACAATTGAATGGGTGAAAAATGATTGATGCAAGATATCCAACGGCCCGCCGTAATAAGTTATAAAACAGGCAACCGAGAGAGAGAAACAGGCAGACTGAGGAGAGAGTTTTCTCAAGATTGATCTCATGTGGGCTTTGGCCTAAAACCTTGGTGTTCAAACCTCTGAGGTAGACCCTGTCATATCTTTTCTATGACATCACAAACACAGACTTACAAGTTGGCTGCAACTCAGGAACTTGTCAGGTGACCTGACCTTTTTATTATTTACAGTTGCATTAGCACAGTAGTCCATTTGGTGGAGCAGTAGTTCACTAAGTGGAGCTATATATTACACTTCTCCCTCCTTAATGAAGAAGTAATTATAACAAAATAATCATTATAATAACTTGCGTGGTTATACATAACAAAAGATATGGACTTATTTTACCATATTTACAAATCAAACTTAACCACTTGTTTTCTGTATCAAAGGGGATACCTTAGGTCTCGAACAGAACTTCCCAGACATGGTGTCGAAATTAGGCTCATTTTAGGCTGATCCTGAGGAAAGTTTTCCTCCAAGGGTAACCCTTGATTTACATTTAAGCTCTCTGCAACTTCAGACTGTTTATCTGCCTGACTTGGACTCAGACTTAAATTCTGACTTTCTCTTGGATGTACATCTGATGTAGGATTTGCTACTGGTACTCTACTTGTAACAAACCTATCATTCCAACTTTCAACTCCTTCCACATCTGTCGGTAAAATATGATCAATGTGAACAAACCTAACCTGTCCATGATCAAACATTTTGACCAAATATGTGCGAGGACCACATATCTTCACCACTCTTCCTGGTAACCACTTTAAGCATTTATGGTGATGGTTCTTCACTCTCACCTTCTGATTCAATTTCACACTTCTCTCAATTACTCTACCTCTATCATGACTCACTTTCTGTCTTAATTGTTTCTCTTCTATGGACTGTGCCAAGTTTGGTTTTAACAACGAGAACCTGGTTCGTGGCTGTTGTTTAAGAAACAACTCAGCTGGTGTTCTATCAGTTGTTGTATGAGGAGTATTACGATAAGTAATCAGGAAATTAGCCAATTTGTGGTCCAATGAAAACTGTAATTTCTTTGGATTTGGATCCAACATCTGTTTGATGAGGGCACGTTTTACAATTTGTACTGTGCAATATTCTGCACCATTCGAAGCAGGGTGGTACGGTGGAACTTTGCTATGCTTTACATTATTTCCACTCATGAACTGTGCAAGTTCTTCTGAACAAAATTGCAGCCCGTTATCAGAAACAATTTCTTCTGGGAGGCCATATGAGAAAATAATCTTTGCAAATTGTCCAGTGTTTTACTTGTTATTTTCCACATCGGAAACACCTCTACCCATTTCGAATTGCTATCAATCACAATGAACAATTGCTGTCCTTCTAGCTCAGCAAAATCTATGTGTAACCTTTGCCAAACCCTGGGAGGCCATTTCCATGGCTGGAATGGTACTGATGGTGGTTGCTTGCTTACCGATTGACATGTTGTACACTGACTAACGATGTACTCTATATCTTTATCGAGACATGGCCAACATAAATAACTGCATGCACATTCCCAGGTGCTGGTCTTGAAAATCTCCGAATAGTTTGGTCCTGAATTTATTTGGTATAACCACTCTTGCACCCTACATAATACAATCTTTATCGACTGATAATTCATTCCTATGAATGAAGTACGAATGAATATCTTTCTCTGTTACCGAGTTTGGTCAGCCATTTGCTATGTGATCATACACCTTTGACGTAAAGTTTGGTTGCTCTACCAATCTCTTCAGCTGTGTTCTGGCAGTTCTTCAATGTATGAAAAATAGAACACTTCTTTCCTATCAGGTGTAACTTGTGACATAGCATCAGCATTACTGTGACCAGCTGATCGTCTGCACTCATATGTCATACGAATATGCTGAAAAAAATCAAAGCCCATCTCTGCATTCGGGCTGCAGCTAAAGTTGGAACTGGGGACTTTGGATGGAAGATTACTGTCAGGGGCTTATGGTCTGTAATGATGACCATACAAGTATTTGTGGAACTCCTTGACCCCAAAAATTAATGCCAAAGTTTCTCTTTTAATTTGCACATAATTATGCTCACTGGCACTGAGTGCGTGAAGCAAAAGCAATTGGTCTCTCCTCCCCACTATGTAGTCATCATCATCATAGGCCGTCCCTCAAAATCGAGGAGGACTTGCTTCCACTCTTAAAATGAGTTCTTAGGTAGCTGAACAGTCCAATATGAGAGCCACAGTCTCTGTCACAGGTGGTACAGATAGCTGTTGAGGGAAAGGGTGGGTGGGGCTGGTTTGCCGCACGCTCTTTCCGCATCCCGCGCTAGATTTCTGCATGCTCTCGGTGATGAGACTCGAGGTGCTCAGCGCCCTCCCGGGTGCACTTCCTCCACTTAGGCTGGTCTTTGGCCAGGGAATCCCAGGTGTCATTGGGGATGTTGCACTTTATTAGGGAGGCTTTGAGGGTGCCCTTGTAACGTTTCCTCTGTGCACCTTTGGCTCGTTTGCCGTGAAGGAGTTCCGGTAGAGCGCTTGCTTTGGGAGTCTCATGTCTGGCATGCGGCCAACGTGGCCTGCCCAGTGGAGCAGATCAAGTGTGGTCAGTGCTTCAATGCTGGGGATGTTGGCCTGGTCGAGGACACTAATGTTGGTATGCCTGACCTCCCAGGGGATTTGTAGGATTTTGTGGAGGCATCATTAGTGGTATGTCTCCAGTGACTTGAGGTGTCTACTGTACATGGTCCAGGTCTCAGCCATACAGGAAGGTGGGTATGTACATGAGAGTACATGAGAGATCACTGCTCCAACTCCATACGGAGAAGTATCACATGCTAGTTTGATCTCCTTAGATACGTCACAGTGAACTAACATGGTGCTCTCTACCAAATGGCTTTTACACTCCTTAAATGCGTCGCATTCTTCTGACCACTTCCAATGGACCTGTTTTTTCAACAGCTCATTCTGTGGAAGTAACATTGTAGCCAAATTTGGTAAGAAATTCCCATAATAGTTCAAAAGACCCAAAAATGATCGACGTTCAGTGACATTCTTGGGAGTGGGTGCATTTCTAATTGCATCCAGCACTCTCTTGGTTGGAAGTAAACCATCTTTGTCCATTCTGTACCGTAAGTAATCCACTGAGCTTTGAAATAACTCACACTTGCAAGAAGTCACACGTACTTTGTGCTTCTCTAGACGTTTGAGCATTTCAATATGTTATTTTGGATTTGCCTATTTGGTGCTGAAATTAGTATGTCATCTAAATAATATACCAGCTCTTCAATGCCTTGCAAAATCTGGTTCATCACCCCTTGGAATCATCATTATCATCATCATAGGCAGTCCCTGGGAATCGAGGAAGACTTGCTTCGACTCTTAAAATGAATTCTTAGGTGGCTGAGCAGTCCAAAATGTGAGCCCCACCATCTTTGTCACAGGTAGGACAGATAACCGTTGAGGGTAAGGGAGGGTGGGACAGGTTTGCCACATGTTCTAGCCACTGCCTGCGCTTGATTTCTGCATGCTCTCGGCGATGAGACTCGAGGTGCTCAGCGCCCTCCCGGATGCACTTCCTCCACTTAGGCTGGTCTTTGACCAGGGACTCCCAGGTGTCAGTGGGTGTGTTGCACTTTATCAGGGAGGCTTTGAGGGTGTCCTTGTAACATTTCCTCTGACCATCTTTGGTTCCTTTGCCATGAAGGAGTTCCGAGTAGAGGGCTTGCTCTGGGAGTCTTGTGTCTGGCATGCGAACAATGTGGCCTGCCCAGCGGAGCTGATCAAGTGTGGTCAGTGCTTCAGTGCTGGGGATGTTGACCTGGTCAAGGCCGCTAATGTTGATGCTTCTATCCTCCCGAGGGAATTGTAGGATCTTGCGGAGACACTGTTGGTGGTATTTCTCCAGCGACTTGAGGTGTCTACTGTACATGGCCTATGTAGCATGAGCCTTACGCTAAATATCTGCAAGACAAAGATCCTCCACCAGCCTGTCCTCGCCGCACAGCACAGCTGCCCAGTCATCAAGATGCATGGCGTGGCCCTGGACAACATGGACCCCTTGGAATATGGCAGGTGCAGAAGGAACTTCAAATGGTAGCCTGTTAAACTGATATAGGCCTAGATGAGTATTTATAGTCAAGCATCATTTGGACTCCTCATCCAGTTCAAGTTGTAAGTAGGCATTTGTGAGATCAAACTTTGAGAAGAGCTGACCACCTGTCAGTGTTGTGAAAAAATCTTTTACATTTGGCAATGTATTGGAGAGATTACCCTCTAGAACCTGGTTAACGGTTACTTTATAATTACCACACAACCTTACCTTACCATCTGACTTAGGTACAACAACAATGGATGTCATCCAATTCCATAGATCTATCTTAGAGATAATAGTCTCCAGTCTTTTGAGTTCTTGCTCAACTTTCTCCTTGAATGCATATTGACGGGACATGGCTTGTAGTAAACTGGTCTAGCGTCCTTCTGTACCCTGACACTCGCCTTGAAGCCTTGATTGCCTGTTTCATGGAATACCTTCAGATATTTCTTGATGACATCATCCTTTAATGCAAATCTCATTTCAACGCGAAAAACATCATTCTAATCCAGCTTCAGTGATGGCAGCCAATTCCTACTCGGTCATCATCATCATAGGCAGTCCCGCTAAAACGAGGATGACCTGCTTCCATGTTAAAAAAAGGATGAGTTCACAGGTGTTTCAATGAAGGACTCAAACTACATCCTGAAGGGTGGAAGATGCCTGTGCGTGAAGTTTTTTAACGTGGGGTGGCCGTTGCACACCAGCCACCACACGGGCTTGACGTCCAGTGGCAAGGATTAACCAAGACAATTGGAGTCCAGCTCTGCTGCACGGACCTAGTGCGCACACATATCGCAGTGTGGGCTGGTTGTGCTGACCTGGGTCCCTGGCCCTGAACTCGAGCCTTCCCTGGTCGCCGATCTCGTCCCTCCACAGTCTCTTGAGACTCCTTCGTCCTGACCTCGCTGCTCCTGCTGTATCTGCCCACACTCTAATAGAAAAATAGGAACATAGAAATTAGGTGCAGGAGTAGGCCTTTTGGCCCTTCGAGCCTGCACCATCATTCAATAAGATCATTGCTAATCATCCACCTCAGTTCCCCTTTCCTGCTTTCTCTCCATACTCCTTGATCCCTTTAGCCATAAGGGGCATCTCTAACTCCCTCTTGAATATAACCAATGAACTGGCATCAACAACTCTCCGCGGTAGGTAATTCCACAGGTTAACAACTCTCTGAATGAAGAAGTTTCTCCTCATCTCAATCCTAAAATTCTTACCCCTTATCCTTAAACTGTGTCCCTTGGTTCTGGACTTCCCCAACATTCATCCTGCATCTAACCTGTCCAGTCCCATCAGAATTTTATATGTTTCTATGAGATCCCCTCTCATCCTTCTAAACTTCAGTGAATCCAGGCCCAGTTGATGCAGTCTCTCTTCATATGTCAATCCTGCCATTCCTGGAATCAGTCTGGTGAACCTTCACTGCACTCCCTCAATAGCAAGAACGTCCTTCCTCAGATTAGGAGACCAAAACTGAACAAAATATTCCAGGTGAGGCCTCACTAAGACCCTGTACAATTGCAGTAAGACCTCCCTGCTCCTATACTCAAATCCCCTAGCTATGAAGGCCAACATACCATTTGCCTTCTTCACCGCCTGCTGTACCTGCATGCCAACTTTCAATGACTGATGTACCATGACACCCAGGTCTCGTTGCACCTCCCCTTTTCCTGATCTGCCGCCATTCAGATAATATTCTGCCTTCGTCTTTTTTGCCCCCAAAGTGGATAACCTCACATTTACCCATATACTGCATCTGCACTGCATTTGCCCACTCACCTAACCTGTCCAAGTCACCCTGCAGCCTTTTAATGTCCTCCTGACAGCTCACACCACCACCCAGCTTAGTGTCATCTGCAAACTTTGAGATATTACACTCAATTCCTTCATCTAAATCATTAATGTATATTGTAAAGAGCTGGGGTCCCAGCACTGAGCCCTGCGGCACCCCACTAGTCACTGCCTGCCATTCTGAAATGGATCCTTTTTTCCCGACTCTCCGCTTCCTGTCTGCCAAACAGTTCTCTATCCACGTCAATTACCCCCAATACTATGTGCTTTAATTTTGCACACCAATCTCTTGTGTGGGACCTTGTAAAAAGCTTTTTGAAAGTCCAAATACACCACATCCACTGGTTCTCCCTCGTCCACTCTACTAGTTACATCCTCAAAAAATTCCAGAAGATTTGTCAAGCATGATTTCCCTTTCATAAACCCATGGTGACTTGGACCTATCCTGTCACTACTTTCCAAATGCGCTTCGATTTCATCTTTAATAATTGATTCCAACAATTTCCCCATTACTGATGTCAGGCTAACCGGTCTATAATTACCCGCTTTCTCTCTCCCTCCCTTTTTAAAAAGTGGTGTTACATTAGCTAGCCTCCAGTCCATAGGAACTGATTCAGAGTCGATAGACTGTTGCAAAATGATCACCAATGCATCCACTATTTCTAAGGCCACTTCCTTAATTACTCTGGGATGCAGACTATCAGGCCCCGGGGATTTATCGGCCTTCAATCCCCTCAATTTCCCTAACACAATTTCCCGCCTAATAAGGATACCCTTCAGTTCCTCCTTCTCACTCGACCCTCGGTCCACTAGTATTTCCGGAAGGTTATTTGTGTTTTCCTTCATAAAGACAGAACTAAAGTATTTGTTCAACTGGTCTGCCATTTCTTTGTTCCCCATTATAAATTCACCTGAATCTACAAGGGACCTACATTTGTCTTCACTAATCTTTTTCTCTTCACATATCTATAGAAGCTTTTGTAGTCAGTTTTTATGTTCCCGGCAAACTTCCTCTCATAGTCTAGTTTCCCCCTCCTAATTAAAGCCTTTGTCCTCCTCTGCTGAATTATACATTTCTCCCAGTCCTCAGGTTTACTACTTTTTCTGGCCAATTTATATGCCTCTTCCTTGCATTTAACACCATCCTTAATTTCCCTTGTTAGCCATGGTTGAGCCACCTTCCCCGTTTTATTTTTATTCCAGACAGGGATATACAATTGTTGAAGTTCATCCATGTGATCTTTGAATGTTTGCCATTGCCTATCCACCGTCAACCCTTTAAGTATCATTTGCCAGTCTATTCTAGCCAATTTACATCTCATACCATCGAAGTTACCTTTCCTTAAGTTCAGGATCCTAGTCTCTGAATGAACTGTGTCACCCTTCATCTTAATGAAGAATTCTACCATATTATGGTCACTCTTCCCCAAGGAGCCTCGCACAACAAGATTGCTAATTAGTCCTTTCTCATTACACATCACACAGTCTAGGATAGCCAGCCCTCTAGTTGGTTCCTCGACATTTTGGTCGAGAAAACCATCCCTAATACACTCTAGGAAATCCTCCTCCACTGTATTGCTACTAGTTTGGTTGGCCCAATCTATATGTAAATTAAAGTCACCCATGATAACTGCTGTACCTTTATTGCATGCATCCCTAATTTGTTGTTTGATGTTGTCCCCCACCTCACTATTACTGTTTGGTGGTCTGTACACAACACCCACTAGCGTTTTCTGCCGTTTGGTATTCCGCAGCTCCACCCATACAGATTCCACATCATCCAGGTTAATATCCTTCCTTACTATTGTGTTAATTTCCTCATTAACCAGCAACGCTACCCCACTGCCTTTTCCTTTCTATCTATCCTTCCTGAATATTGAATACCCCTTGATGTTGAGTTCCCAGCCTTGGTCACGCTGGAGCCATGTCTCTGTGTTGCCAATTATATCATATTCATTAATTGCAGTTAATTCGTCCACCTTATTATGAATACTCCTCGCATTGAGGCACAGAGCCTTCAGGCTTGTCTTTTTAATACACTTTGCCCCTATAGAATTTTTCTATAATGTGGCCCTTTTTGATTTTTGCCTTGGGTTTCTCTGCCCTCCACATTTACTTTTATTCTTTCTATCTTTTGCTTCTGCCCCATTCTACTTCCCTCTGTCTCCCTGCATAGGTTCCCATCCCCATGCCATATTAGTTTAACCCCTCCCTAAAAGCACGAGCAAACACTCTCCCTCGGACATTGGTTCCGATCCTGCCCAGGTGCAGAACGTCTGGTTTGTACTGTTCCCACCTCCCCCAGAACCGGTTCCAATGTTCCAAGAATTTGAATCCCTCCCTTCTGCACCGCTCCTCAAGCCACATATTCATCTGAGCTATCCTGCGATTCCTACTCGGACCAGCACGTAGCACTGGTAGCAATCCTGAGATTATTATTATTGAGGTCCGACATTTTAATTTAACTCCTAGCTCCCTAAATTCAGCTTGTAGGACCTCATCCCGTTTTTTACCTATATTGTTGGTACCTATATACACCACGACAACTGGCTGTTCACCCTCCTCCTCCAAAATCTCCTGCAGCCGCTCCGAGACATCCTTGACCCTTGTACCAGGGAGGCAACATACCACCCTGGAGTCTTGATTGCGACCACAGGAACATCTATCTATTTCCCTTCCAATAGAATCTCCTACCACTGTAGCTCTCCCACTCTTTTTCCTTCCCTCCTGTGCAGCAGAGCCACCCACAGTGCCATGGACTTGGCTGCTGCTGCCCTCCCCTGATGAGTCATCCCCCACAACAGTACCCAAAGCGGTGTATCTGTTTTGCAGGGGGATGATCGCAGGGTACCTCTGCACTACCTTCCTTCCACTGCTCTTCCTTTTGGTCACCCAATCCCAATCTGTCTGTGTAACCTTTACCTGCGGTATGGCCAACTCACTAAACGTGCTATTCACGGCATCCTCAGCATCGCGGATGCTCCAGAGTGAATCCACCCGCAGCTCCAGTGCCACAATGCAGTCTGTCAGAAGCTGCAACAGGACACACTTCCCACACGTGGAGTCATCAGGGACACAGGAAGTGTCACTGAGTTCCGAATTGGAGCTCTCCTGCCATGACTTAACCTCTAGATGGATCTTGATGATATCACTCTTCACAGCCATTGCCCTCCTGCACCAGCTCACGCTCTACCTTGAAGTAGTACGCCTCCACACTGCCCATAGCCACCGCTCGGCGCTCCTTTTATGGCCCCGACCTGCCGCTGATGTTCCCTCGCAGGTCCTTATAAGGCAGACTTGTCTCCTGCCACTACTAAGAGAAGCAAGCTCTGAAATTGACCCAGTATTTCACCGGTATGGTGATACGACCTACCACAGGAATGTTCTCTCCTGAGTACCTCGCAGCTCTAACTTTGATTTCTACAATGGGAAATCATGCAATTTGTCAAGGTATAGCGATTCCGAAACTATACTCACAGATTCACCAGTGTCGATTTCCATGGGTATCTTGTTTCCTGCAACCTTTACTTGGATAATGATACTTTTCGAATCGCTGTTCGATACCCTCATGTTCCTGATGGTGTATCTCTTCATCCTATTGCTTTTCTTCCATGGTATGTAGTCTCTGAGGATTTCTCCTTATAACTTTGAAAGTTGGGAGGCAGACAAAAAGCAGGAAACTATAGAGCAGTTAGCCTAACATCTGTGGTTGGGAAAATGCTGAAGTCCATTATTAAAGAAGCAGTAGCAGGACATTTGGATAAGCAAAATTTGGTCAGGCAGGGTCAGCATCGATTTATGAAGGGGAAGTCATGTTTGACAAATTTGCTGGAGTTCTTTGAGGATGTAACGAACAAGGTGGATAAAGGAGAACTGGTGGATGTGGTGTATTTGGACTACCAGAAGGCATTTGACAAGGTGCCACATAAAAGGTTACCGCACAAGATAAAAGTTCACGGGGTTGGGGGTAATATATTAGTATGGATAGAGGATTGGCTAACTAACAGAAAACAGAGAGTCGGGATAAATGGTTCATTCTCTGGTTGGCAACCAGTAACTAGTGGGGTGCGACAGGGATCAGTGCTGGGATCCCAACTATTTACAATCTATATTAATGATTTGGAAGAAGGGACTGAGTGTAACGTAGCCAAGTTTGCTGACGATACAAAGATGGAAGGAAAAGCAATATGAGAGGAGGACACAAAAAATCTGCAAAAGGACAAAGACAGGCTGAGCAAGCGGGCAAAAATTTGGCAGATGGAGCATAATGTTGGAAAGTGTGAGGTCATGCACTTTGGCAGAAAAAAAAAATCAAAGAGTAAGTTATTATTTAAATGGAGAAAGATTGCAATGTGCTGCAGTACAGCGGGACCTGGGAGTACTTGTGCATGAAACACAAAAGGATAGTATGCAGGTACAGCAAGTGATCAGGAAGGCCAATGGAATCTTGGCTTTTATTGCAAAGGGGATGGAGTATAAAAGCAGGGAAGTCTTGCTACAGCTGTACAGGGTATTGGTGAGGACACACCTGGAATACGGCATGCAGTTTTGGTTTCCATATTTACGAAAGGATATACTTGCTTTGGAGGCAGTTCAGAGAAGGTGCACTAGGTTGATTCCAGGGATGAGGAGGTTGACTTTTGAGGAAAGGCTGAGTAGATTGGGCCTCTACTCATTGGAATTCAGAAGAATGAGAGGTGATCTTATCAGAACGTATCAGATTAGTACGGGGCTTGACAAGGTGGATGCAGAGAGGATGCTTCCACTGATGGGGGAGACTAGAACTAGGGGGCATAATCTTAGAATAAGGAGCCGCCCATTTAAAACGGAGATGAGGAGAAATTTCTTCTCTCAGAAGGTTGTAAATCTGTGGAATTCGCTGCCTCAGAGCTGTGGAAGCTGGGACATTGAATAAATTTAAGACAGAAATAGACAGTTTCTTTATCGATAAGAGGATAAGGGGTTATGGTGAACAGGCAGGGAGGTGGAGCTGAGTCCATGATCAGATCAGCCATGATCTTATTGAATGGCGGAGCAGGCTCGAGGGACTGTATGGCCTACTCCTGCTCCTATTGCTTATGTTCTTATGGGCATGGCGCTGATAACGACTCCTGCCATATTGGGCGGGAGTTTAGCGGCGATGCTATGGCTTTGCGCCCTGATCTCCTATGCCTGGAGACCGTGACATCATCGGCGCGCCCATCGTCCTGTTAGCACCCGGCCCTGAAATTGAGTTTTTCCCCCTGCAGCAGCGCTGGGTGAAAACACTGGCAGCTGCAGGAGTCACGGGTCAGGCGGCCGGCGGTTACCGGGGCGACGATTAAAGTCGAGGTGGCCGAAATAAGTAAAAAAACTTACCTTCATTTTCCAGCTGTTGCCCAGTTTTCTTTGCGAGGTCCTGACCGCAATCACTCAGCCCGAGTCTCTGCTTTACGACCAACTCCCTAAACGCGCTATTCATGGCATCCTCAGCATCGCGGATGCTCCAGAGTGAATCCACCCACAGCACCAGTGCTGCAATGCAGTCTGTCAGGAGCTGCAGCAGGTTACACTTCCCGCACATGTAGTCGTCAGGGACACTGGAAGTGTCCCTGAGTTCCCACATAGCACAGGAGGAGCATGACACGTGTCCGAGCTCTCCTGCCATGTCTTAACCCTTAGATTAACTTATTTTGGCAACAACAATGATGAAGGTTACCTACTGATAAAGGAAAAGAAAAAGAAAAATTACTCACCAATCACTTACCCCCTTGGCTGTGACGTCACCTTTCGATTTCTTTCTACTTCTTTGTTTACCTTCTGCCCCTGCTGCAGCTGCACCAGCTGGCGTCTGCTGACTCCCCCGACTCGTGCTGCTCCAAACTCCCACCTCCCGACAACGTTGGGCCTTTTAAAGGCCTCCGCTGACTCCCCGGACTTGTTCTGCTCCGAACTCCCGCCTCCCGATGATGTTGTGCCTTTTATAGGCCTCTGCCGACTTGCCGGACTCGCGCTGCTCCGGTAACTCCCGCCTCCCGATGACGTTGGGCCTTTTATAGGCCTCCACCGACTTGCCGGACTCGCGCTGCTCCGAACCGCAACACCCCTCATACGGAAACATTCTACATCCCTCCCCAACCGAAGCCATGTGATCTCCTGGGAGAGGCAAAAACCAGATAAAAACCCAGGCAAATTGGAGAAAAAAATCTGTGAAAATTCCATCCAACCCATCGAGGAGATCACCCTGGCTGTATTCGATTCCCTGCAGTACTTACCATCATATCTGCACCAGCCAACAAGAGGTTATCCAGTCTAATCCCACTTACCAGCTCTAGGTTCGTAACTCTGCAGGTTACGGCACTTCAAATGCCCACCCAAGCACCTTTTAAATGCGGTGAGGGTTTCTGCAGCCACCACTCTTCCAAGCAGCGAGTTCCAGATTCCCACAACCATCTGCATGAAGAAGCCCCCCACCCTTCAAATTCCCTCTGAACCTTACATCAACCACCTTTAAACTATGCTCCCTTGTAAAAGACCCCTCCACCAATGGAAATAGGCCCTTGCTATCCACTATATCCAGGCCCCTAAATATTTTGTACACCTCAACGAGGTCTCCTCACAACCTCTTTTGTTCTAATGAGAACAAACCCAGCTTATCCAATCTGTCCTCTGAACTAAGATTCTCCATTCCAGGTAGCAACCTAGTAAATCTCCTCTGCACCCTCTCTAGTGCAATCACGTCCTTCCTATAATACGGCAACCAGAACTGCACGCAGTACTCCAGCTGTGGCCGAACCAGTGTTGTATACAATTTAAGCATAACCTCCCTGCTCTTGTATTCTATGCCTTGGCCAATAAAGGCAAGCATTCCGTATGCCTTCTTAACCACATCCACCTGGCCTGCTACTTTCAAGGATCTGTGGACAAGCACTCGAAGATCCCTTTGTTCATCTACACTATTAAGTGGCCTACCACTTAATGTGTATACCCTTCCCTTATTAGCCCTCCAAAAGTGCATTATCTCACATTTCTCCAAATTAAATTCCATTTGCCACTGCTCTGCCCACCTAACCAGCAGATTGATATCCTCCTGCAGCTCCTGACTTTCCTCTTCATTATCAACCACAGCCAATTTTAGTGTCATCTGCAAACTTCTTAATCATACTCCCTATATTGAAATCTAAATCATTGATATATACCACAAAAAGCAAGGGACCCAGTACTGAGCCATGTGGAATCCCACTGCCTGGAAACATCCTTCAAGTCACAAAAACATCTATCAACCTTTGCTTCCATCCTCTAAGCCAATTTTGGATCCAACTAGCCACTTTGCACCGGAGCCCATGGCCTTTAACCTTCGTGACCAGTCTACCATGTGGGACTTTATCAAAAGCTTTTCTAATGTCCATATATACTACATTGTATGCACTACACTCATCGACCCTCCTGGTTACCTCCTTAAAAAATTCAATCAGGTTCGTCAAACATGATCTCCCCTTAACAAATTCCTGCTGACTGTCCCTAATTAATCCTTGCATTTCCAAATGTAGATCTATCCTGTCTTTCAGGAATTTTTCCAATAAATTTACCACCACTGAGGTTAGGCTGACAGGCCTGTAATTACTCGGCCTATCCCTTTCTCCTTTCTTAAATAAATGTGCCACATTAGCAGTCCTCCAGTACTCGGGCACCATGCCTAAATCCAAAGAGGACTGGAAAATGATGGTCAAGGCCTCTGCTATTTCCTCTTTTACTTTGCTCAATAGCCTGGATGCATTTCATCCGTGCCTGGGGACGAAACTACTTTCAATG
This sequence comes from Pristiophorus japonicus, assembly GCF_044704955.1. NCBI lineage: Eukaryota > Metazoa > Chordata > Chondrichthyes > Pristiophoridae > Pristiophorus > Pristiophorus japonicus. The sequence continues at coordinate 526,263,919 of NC_091977.1, read as the reverse complement.
TTACTAAACCCCTTAATACTTCCTCTCTCACTATGTTTATTTCATCCAGAATATCAAACTCCTCCTTGATAGACGTATATGTATTGCCCCTTTTCTTTGTGAAAACAGATGCAAAGTATTCATTAAGAACCATACCAACATCTTCCGCCTCCACACAATCATGGTCTCTAATAAGCCCTACCCTTTCTTTAGTTACCCTCTTGCTCTTAATATATTGATAGAACATCACTAGGTTTTCCTTAATTTTACTAGCCAAGAATTTTTCATGCTCTCTCAGCATTCCTAATATCCTTTTTAACTTTGCCTCTTAACTTTCCATATTCCTCGAAAGATTCTATAATATTTAGCCATCGATATAGAACATAAGCTTCACTTTTTTTCTTTGTCCTCCCCTGCAAGTCCCTAGTCATCCAGGGAGCTCAACAATTGTGAGTCCCACCCTTTCTCTTTAAGGGCATATGTTTGGTCTGAGCCTTCCGGATCTCCTCCTTGAATGCCTCCCACTGTTCCGACACTGATTTACCCACAAGTAGCTGTTTCCAGTCCACTGTGGACAAATCACTTCTAAACTTAGCAAAATTAGCTTTTCCCCAATTCGGAACTTTTATTCCAGGCCTATCCTTGTCTTGATTGGAACCAGTTCTGGGAGAGGTGGGACCAGTACAAACCAGACAGTCTGTACCTGGGCAGGACCGGAACCAATGTCCTATGGGGAGTGTTTGCTAGTGCTGTTATAAGAACATAAGAATTAGGAACAGGAGTAAGCCATCTAGCCCCTTGAGTCTGCTCCGCCATTCAATAAGATCATGGTTGATCTGGCCGTGGACTCAGCTCCACTTACCCGCCCGCTCCCCATAACCCTTAATTCCTTTATTGGTTAAAAATCTATCTATCTGTGATTTGAATACATTCAATGAGCTAACCTCAACTGCTTCCTTGGGCAGAGAATTCCACAGATTCACAACCCTCTGGGAGAAGAAATTTCTTCTCAACTCGGTTTAAAATTGGCTCCCCCCTATTTTGAGGCTGTGCCCACGAGTTCTAGTCTCCCTGAAAAGTGGAAACAACCTCTCCGCCTCTATCTTGTCTATCCCTTTCATTATTTTAAATGTTTCATTTAGATCAGCCCTCATCCTTCTGAACTCCAATGAGTAAAGACCCAGTCTACTCAATCTATCACCATAAGGTAACCCCATCATCTCCGGAATCAGCCTAGTGAATCGTCTCTGTACCCCCTCCAAAGCTAGTATATCCTTCCTTAAGTAAGTTGACCAAAACTGGACGCAGTACTCCAGGTGCGGCCTCACCAATACCCTGCACAGTTGCAGCAGGACCTCCCTGCTATTGTACTCCATCCCTCTCGCAATGAAGGCCAACATTCCATTCGCCTTCCTGATTACCTGCTGCACCTGCAAACTAACTTTTTTGGATTCATGCACAAGGACCCCAGATCCCTCTGCACCGCAGCATGTTGTAATTTCTCCCCATTCAAATAATATTCCCTAATTCTGTTTTATTTCCCGACATTGTATTCCATCTGCCAAACCTTAGCCCATTCGGTTAACCTATCTAAATCTCTTTGCAGCCTCTCTGTGTCCTCTACACAACCCGCTTTTCCACTAATCTTTGTGTCATCTGCAAATTTTGTTACACTACACTCTGTCCCCTCTTCCAGGTCATCTATGTATATTGTAAAAAGTTGTGGTCCCAGCACCGATCCCTGTGGCACACCACTAACCATCGATTTCCAACCCAAAAAGGACCCATTTACCCCGACTCTCTGCTTTCTGTTAGTTTGCCAATTCTCTATCCATGCTAATACATTTCCTCTGACTCTGCTTACCTTTATTTTCTGCAGTAACCTTTTGTGTGGCACCTTATCGAATGCCTTTTGGAAATCTAAATACACCACATCCATCGGTACACCTCTATCCACCATGCTCGTTATATCCTCAAAGAATTCCAGTAAATTAGTTAAACATGATTTCCCCTTCATGAATCCATGTTGCGTCTGCTTGATTGCACTATTCCTATCTAGATGTCCCACTATTTCTTCCTTCATGATAGCTTCAAGCATTTTCCCCACTACAGATGTTAAACTAACCGGCCTATAGTTACCTGCCTTTTGTCTGCCCCCTTTTTTAAACAGAGGCGATACATTAGCTGCTTTCCAATCTGATGGCACCTCCCCAGAGTCCAGAGAATTTTGGTAGATTATAACGAATGCATCTGCTATAACTTCCACCATCTCTTTTAATACCCTGGAATGCATTTCATCAGGACCAGGGGACTTGTCTACCTTGAGATCCATTCGCCTGTCCAGCACTACCCCACTAGTGATGGTGATTGTCTCAAGGTTCTCCCTTCCCACATTCCCGTGACCAGCAATTTTTGGCATGGTTTTTGTGTATTCCACTGTGAAGACCAAAGCAAAATAATTGTTTAAGGTCTCAGCCATTTCCACATTTCTCATTATTAAATCCCCCTTCTCATCTTCTAAGGGACCAACATTTACTTTAGTCACTCTTTTCCGCTTTATATATCGGTAAAAGCTTTTACTATCTGTTTTTATGTTTTGCGCAAGTTTACTTTCGAAATCTATCTTTCCTTTCTTTATTGCTTTCTTAGTCATTCTTTGCTGTCCTTTAAAATTTTCCCAAACTTCTAGTTTCCCACTAACCTTGGCCACCTTATACGCATTGGTTTTTAATTTGATACTCTCCTTTATTTCCTTGGTTATCCATGGCTGGTTATCCCTTCTCTTACCGCCCTTCTTTTTCACTGGAATTTTTTTTGTTGAGCACTATGAAAGAGCTCCTTAAAAGTCCTCCACTGTTCCTCAATTGTGCCACCATTTAATCTGTGTTTCCAGTCTACTTTAGCCAACTCTGCCCTCATCCCACTGTAGTCCCCTTTGTTAAAGCATAGTACGCTCGTTTGAGACACTACTTCCTCACCTCAATCTGTGTTACAAATTCAACCATACTGTGATCACTCATTCCGAGAGGATCTTTTACTAGGAAATCGTTTATTATTCCTGTCTCATTACACAGGACCAGATCTAAGATAGCTTGCTCCCTTGTAAGTTCTGTAACATACTGTTCTAAGAAACAATCCCGTATGCATTCTATGAATTCCTCCTCAAGGCTACCCTGTGCGATTTGATTTGGCCAATCGATATGTAGGTTAAAATCCCCCATGACTACTGCCGTTCCTTTTTCACATGCCTCCATTATTCCCTTGATTATTGTCCGCCCCACCATGAAATTATTATTTGGGTGCCTATAAACTACGCCCACCAGTGACTTTTTCCCCTTACTATCTCTAATCTCCACCCACAATGATTCAACATTTTGTTCATTAGAGCCAATATCGTCTCTCACAACTGCCTTGATATCATCCTTCATTAACAGAGCTACCCCACCTCCTTTCCTTTCTTGTCGATCTTTCCAATTTGTCAGATACTGCTGTATGTTTAATTCCCAGTCTTAGCCACCCTGCAACCACGTTTCAGTAATGGCCACAAAATCATACTAATTTGTAATGATTTGTGCCGTCAACTCATTTACTTTGTTTCGAATGCTGCGTGCGTTGAGGTAAAGTGTTTTAATACTAGTTTTTAAACCATGATTTTTAGTTTTGACCCCTCCTGCAACCCCTTTATATTCATACATATTGTCCCTTCCTATCACCTTATGGTTTACACTTATCCCAGTGCTACTCTGCTCTGTTGCCTCCTGCCTTTTGCATTCTTTCTTGGAGTTCTGTTCATCTGAGCTCTCAGCCACTCTAACTAGCTCAGAGCCCTCTCCTGGGTTCCCATTCCCCTGCCAAGCTAGTTTAAAGCCCTCCCAACCGTACTATCAAAACCACCCACGAGAACATTGGTCTCTTTTGAGGTGTAACCTGCCTGACTTGGTGGGGTGGTATTGCTGGTTAAAGAGGAAATTAATGCAATAGTAAGGAGGGACATTAGCCTGGATGATGTGGAATCAGTACGGGTGGAGCTGTGGAATACCAAAGGGCAGAAAACGCTAGTGGGAGTTGTGTACAGACCACCAAATAGTCGTAGTGAGGTTGGGGACAGCATCAAACAAGAAATAAGGGATGTGTGCAATAAAGATACAACAGTTATCATGGGCGACTTTAATCTCCAAATTAATTGGGCTAACCAAACTGGTAGCAATGTGATGGAGGAGGATTTCCTGGAGTGTATTCGGGATGGTTTTCGAGACTAATATGTCAAGGAACTAACTAGAGAGCTGGCCATCCTAGACTGGGTGATGTGTAATGAGAAGGGACTAATTTGCAATCTTGTTGTGCGAGGCCCCTTGGGGAAGAGTGACCATAATATGGTAGAATTCTTCATTAAGATGGAGAGTGACACAGTTAATTCGGAAATTAGGGCCCTGAACTTAAGGAAATGTAATTTCGATGGTATGAGACGTGAATTGGCTAGAATAGATTGGCAAAGGACACTTAAAGGGTTGACAGTGGATAAGCAATGGCAAACATTTAAAGATCACATGGATGAACTTCAGCAATTGTACATCCCTGTCTGGAGTAAAAATAAACGGAGAAGGTGGCTCAACTGTGGCTAACAAAGGAAATTAAGGATAGTGTTAAAACCAAGGAAGAGGCATATAAATTGGCTAGAAAAAGCAACACACCTGAGGACTGGGAGAAATTTAGAATTCAACAAAGGAGGACTAAGGGTTTAATTAAGAGGTGGGAAAATAGAGTACGAGAGGAAGCTTGTTGGGAACATAAAACCTGACTGCAAAAGCTTCTATAAATATGTGAAGAGAAAAAGATTAATGAAGATAAATGTAGGTCCCTTGCAGTCGGATTTGGGTGAATTTATAATGGGGAACAAAGAAATGGCAGACCAATTGAACAAATACTTCAGTTCTGTCTTCACGAAGGAAGACACAAATAACCTTCCCGAATGTACGAGGGGAGAGTGGGAGTGAGAAGCAGGAACTGAAGGATATCCTTATTAGGCTGGAAATTGTGTTAGAGAAATTGATGGGATTGAAGGCCGATAAATCCCCGGGGCCTGATATTCTGCATCCCAGAGTACTTACGGAAGTGGCCCTAGAAATAGTGCATGCATTGGTGATCATTTTCCAACAGTCTATCGACTCTGCATCAGTTCTTATGGACTGGAGGGTAGCTAATGTAACACCACTTTTTAAAAAAGGAGGGAGAGAGAAAACGGGTAATTATAGACCGGTTAGCCTGATATCAGTCGTGGAGAAAATGTTGGAATCAATCATTAACGATGAAATAGCAGCGCATTTGGAAAGCAGTGACAGGATCGGTCCAAGTCAGCATGGATTTATGAAAGGGAAATCATGCTTGACGAATCTTCTGGAATTTTTTGAGGATGTATCTAGTAGAGTGGACAAGGGAGAACCAGTGGATGTGGTGTATTTAGACTTTCAAAAGGCTTTTGACAAGGTCCCGCACAAGAGATTGGTGTGCAAAATCACAGCACATGGTATTAGGGATAATCGACTGACGAGGATAGAGAACTGGTTTCCAGACAGGAAGCAGAGAGTCGGGATAAACGGGTCCTTTTCAGTATGGCAGGCAGTGACTAGTGGAGTGCCGCAGGGCTCAGTGCTGGGACCCCAGCTCTTTACAATATACATTAATGATTTAGATGAAGGAATTGAGTGTAATATCGCCAAGCTTGCACATGACACTAAACTGGGTGGTGGTGTGAGCTATGAGGAGGATGCTAAGAGGCTGCATGTTGACTTGGACAGGTTAGACGAGTGGGCAAATGCATGGCAGATGCAGGATAATGTGGATAAATGTGAGGTTATCCATTTTGGGGGCAAAAGCACGAAGGCAGAATATTATCTGAATGGCGGCAGATTAGGAAATGGGAGACCTGGGTGTCATGGTTCATCAGTCATTGAAAGTTGGCATGCAAGTACTGCAGGCGGTGAAGAAGGCAAATGGTATGTTGGCTTTCATAGCTAGGGGATTTGAGTATAGGAGCAGGGAGGTCTTACTGCAATTGTACAGGGCCTTGGTGAGGCCTCACCTGGAATATTGTGTTCAGTTTTGGTCTCCTAATCTGTGGAAGGACGTTCTTGCTATTGAGGGAGTGCAGCAAAGGTTCACCAGACTGATTCCAGGGATGGCTTGACTGACATATGTGGAGAGACTGGATCAACTGAGCCTTTATTCACTGGAGTTTAGAAGGATGAGAGGGGATCTCATAGAAACGTATAAGATTCTGATGGGACTGGACAGGTTAGATGCGGGAAGAATGTTCCCGATGTTGGGGAAGTCCAGAACCAGGGGACATAGTCTTAGGATAATGGGTAGGCCATTTAGGACTGAGATGAGGAGAAACTTCTTCACTCAGAGAGTTGTTAACCTGTGGAATTCCCTGCCGCAGAGAGTTGTTGATGCCAGTTCATTGGATATATTCAAGAGGGAGTTAGATATGGCCCTTATGGCTAAAGATATCAAGGGGTATGGAGAGAAAGTAGGAAAGGGGTTCTGAAGGAACGATCAGCCATGATCTTATTGAATGGCGGTGCAGGCTTGAAGGGCTGAATAGCCTACTCCTGCACCTATTTTCTATGTTTCTATGTTTCTTATCCATAACTAGCTTGAATCTGACTGAATTATGGTCACTGGCACCCAAGTGCTCTCCCATTGATATGCCGTCAACCTGCCCAGCTTCATTCCCCAAAACTAAATCCAGAACCGCCCCTTTCTCGTGTTGTGCTTGTTATGTACAGACTAAAAAAGTTCTCTTGAATGCATTTTAAGAATTCCGTACCCTCTATGCCCTTCACACTATATTTGTCCCAATCAATATTAGGATAGTTAAAATCCCCTTTTATTACTACCCTCTGGTTTTTGGACCTCACAGCAATTTGCCTACAAACTTGCTCCTCTATCTCCCTCCCACTGTTTGGGGGTCTTTCATACACGCCCCTTTTTTATTTTTTAATTCAACCCATATGGCCTCATTTGATGATCCCTCTAACATCTCATCCCTCCTCACCACTGTAATAGTTTCTTTAATCAATACCGCAACCCCACCCCCCCGCTCTTTTTACCCCCCTTTCTATCTTGTCTAAAAATCCTGTAACCAGGAATCTGCCAAACCTGCCCCTCTTTCAGCCATGTTTCTGCAATGGCTATAATGTCATACTCCCAAGTGTCTCCCTGTGCTCTTAGTTCATCCGCCTTATTCGCTATACTCCTTGCATTAAAGTATATACCATTCAGCACAGGAAGACCTCCTTGCTTACTACTTACTAAGCCTTGTTTCCTCTGTCTTACAAATTTGCGTTCTAAATTCTTGCTATCCAATTTCTGCTTTACGTTCTTCCCTATTGAATTTGTTCTCAGGTTCCCATCCCCCTGCTAAGCTAGTTTAAACTCTCCCCAACAGCACTAGCAGAACTCCCCGTGAGGATATTGGTCCCGGCGCTATTGAAGTGCAACCCGTCCAGTTTGTACAGGTCCCATCTTCCCCAGAAGCAGTCCCAATGCCTCAAGAATTTAAAGCCCTCCCTCCTGCACCAACTTTCCAGTCACACATTCATCCTCTCTATCCTATTCTTATACTCATTAGCACGTGGCCCCGGTAGTAACCCGGAGATTACTACCTTTGAGGTCCTACCCTTTAATTTTCTTTCAAGTTCCCTAAATTCTGCCCGCAAGACGTCATCCCTCATTTTACCTATGTCGCTGGTCCCAATATGGAGGGCGACCTCGAGCTGTTTACCCTCCCCCATGCCCCCAGACTCTGTGACATCCTTGACTCTGACACCAGGGAGGCACCATACCATTCTGGAGTCACGTCTACGGCCACAGAAACATCTGTCTGTTCCCCTAATTATAGAATCCCTTATCACTAGAGCTCTTTTATTCTTCAACCTTCCCCCCTGTGCAGCTGAGCCACCTGTGGTGCCTTGCAATTGGCTCTGGCTGCTGTCCCCAGAGGCACCGTCGTCCTTACCAATACTCAGAAGTGAATATCGGTTTAAATGCGAGATGGACTCATGGGAGGACTCCAGCACTACCTGCTTAGTGTTCTTACTTCATCAGGTGGTCACCCACTTCCCCTCTGCCTGCACATTCTTAAGCTGCGGGGTGACCACCTCCTGAAATGCAGAGCTCGAGCTGTTGAAGCTGGAGACACCTCCTGCACACATGGTTGTCTCGGCCGTGCAAAGCGTCCAGGACTTTCCACATGCCGCAGGATGTGCACTCCATGGGACTGAGCTGCCCTGCCATCCCTCTAATTAGACTTATCTAATTTAAAATCTAATTAAAAAGAAAAAGAGAAAAAGAGAGATACTTACCAATCAAACAGTCAACCACTTACCTGCCCGGACGAAGGGCTGTGAGATCCTCCTCAGAAGTGAATTCCTCGCCGACCTTCAGCCTCCTGCTCCTCGGACTCCTGGCCTCCCGAACTCCCGAACTCCTGGCCTTCTGAACTCCCGAACTCCTGGCCTCCTGAACTCTTGGACTCCTGGCCTCCCGAACTCCAGAACTCCTGGCCTCCTGAACTCCCGAACTCCTGGCCTTCCAAACTCTCGGACTCCCGAACGCTCGTACTCCCGAACTCTCGGACTCCTGAAGGAATGCAAAATCCACAAGAAACCCCCCTGTGTTTGGGCTCATTCGAAAGGAAATTTAATTTGGGACTATCTACCGAAAAGTTTGGAACTCTAAAGTGCTTATGGAAGAAACTAAGAACTTTAATAGAATTTTTGATTTTAAAAGACAAACTCAAGGCTGTGGGTGGACCTACGGGACTAGCAAGAGACAATCTAATCAAGTGAAGCTACCTGGGTGTGAGAACTGAGTTAACCTGTCTGGAAGAATGAGTATTCGAAAATCCTTTCCCCACAATAGATATGGACAATCATTTCAGCATATACATCACAAAGAGGCCCAATGCGAAAGACTAACCTAAAAAGCACATTGCAATTACCAAACTAATATTTCCATCAGGAAACAGTTTTCGAACATCAACCACCCAAGACATATCAATTTTTAACAAGCCCGACAAAATATTACAAAGAAGAACCAAGCCAGCCCAAATTATACAAAGGATTTTGAAGAGATTTGGTGGCAAGATTAGAACACTGAAATCATATAACTGACCCCTATTTTCAATAGAGGTTAGGTGTGGTTGCTAGGTAGCTACAAGGCTGCTACTACCTCAGATGACACTTTGACTGACAGACTAGTACCACACTATGCTGTGTCATCAAGACAAGGAGAGAAACCAACGCGACAGTTGTAAACAAATTTCTCCAGCTTTAAAGTCCTGAAGTCCTGAAGGAAGGAAGAATATCACCATCGCAGCAGCGACTGACCACAGTCAACATGGTCTCAAGGGAAAACACAACTGCGATCTACCGTTAACTATCAAAAGAGTTGGTAAGCATAATTCCTGCCTGCTCTGGAGTTAGGTATTGGGAGATGGGAGGTATAATTTACTGTAGCCCCCTGTGAATGTGTAGTGCATGGTTCTTTATTAGAGTGATTTTAAGTTTGACTTTGTACCTTTCATTGTAGTGTTCTTTATTAGAATGAATTTAAGTTTGATCTTGTACCTTTCCTTGTATTGTCCTTTATTAGAGTAATTGCAAGTTTGGCCTTGTATTTTCTTACGAGAGTAATAAGCCTGTATTACCTTGACTGTAATAAAAACAAAGTTCTTTGCATCAAACCAGTGTTCTTTGAACTTTTGTCACACCCCCCAAATAAATCCAGAGTACAGAACCCAAGGGAGGGGGAGCAATTCGAAACCGCTCAAGTTGGTCAGAAGGGAACCTGACCACCTCATAGAGACCACCACAAACCCCCGCTCCCCCCTTACAAAATGGCGACTGCGGCACGACTCTGGTACATGGGGTGTGATGTGGAGAGTGCTGGTTTGGGGCAAAGAACCAAAATGGAAGAGAGGATTTCCTCCTATGTGTATAAGAAAGTGAATGTAACTAAGGAATGGGTGCTTAGTCTATTGCGCACTGAGTGTCCGGCTGATGCTGCAGCCCAGTGGACAGCAAGTAAAGACCACAAAGAAGCAGTAGAGAAAGCAATTTGGTTGGTCTTCCTACAGCGACAGGTCCAACTCCTAGACAGAATGAATGAAGCATTACAGGCAGAGTTATGGGAATGCGCAGAGAACTATCAGGAAAGGGTTATGTCAGAAGAAAGATTATGGGGAGAATTCCATAAGCTAAAACAAGGAAGGACCCAGATAATTGAAAGGTTTAAAAACAGTCAGGACTATTTTCAATGTCAGGTTACCGAGGCCAAAAGTAATGAAAAGTCACTGAGGGAGGAAAGCACTCGCCTCACCCGACAAGTAAAAGAGCTCCAGGAAAGATTAAAAGATGTGCAACCAGCGTATAAAGTAGCTAGAACTAATGGGTTTGAATCGGGAGATGACGGTCTCTGCCAGCAACAAAAAGTTTAAACCTTGCTCTGTCCAAGGCAAAAGGCACGGTATGCCTAGTAAGCCCGGGTACTCCCTAGGTAAACCTGGAAGAGAAGGAAGAAACTACCTGGCCACTACCTGTGGTACCGGTGACTACGCTGGTGCAGCAGCAGGAGGGACAAATCAATTGCAGGGCGGACAGGGATAGTGAACCATCACCACCTGTGGCACCGAGTTTCAGCTCGGCTTGGCCGCAGGGAAGAGAGGGAGGCGAGCCAGAACAGGGAGGGCCAGAACCAGGGTCAATGTGACCAGTCCGGCAACAGAAGTTTGGCCCGCCCACCCTGGCCGGGGGTCCAGGGCCCCTGGAAAGTCAGTTTGTGGTCCCCCACACTCCCCACCAGCTTAGGGCTGTGATAAGTCACCTGGGAAAGCTCACTCCGAAGGGAGACCCCCGGTTCACTTTGTGGAAGTGGAACAGGCAGGGGATATTAATGGGTGTGATGATGCAGAAATGGCAAAGATGCTTCTCCTATCTCTAGACAGCAAACTGTACCAGTCCCTCTCTGCTTAGAGCAAAAGAGGACAGAAAACACTTGCTGCCGTCCAAAAGGACATTTTAGAAGCTTTGGGCTGCAATGACGGGAGTCCCTTCTCTAGAGTAGAGAAAACGGTGCAGCTCACAGGAGAAACCCCACAGGTTTTCACAGACCGACTGTGGCCGGTGTACAAAAGCGCCTGTAGTGGGGACATAGACAGAGATCACTTAAACCCGGACAAATTAGCACACTGGCTCCGAAGCCGAGTAGCTAACAGTTTACCCAGAATAAGAACTAAGGCTGAGGCCTGGTTTGACCCCAGAGATCCCCAAGCCACAGAACAGGGAGTGCTTAGGCAACTGACCCGAGCTTACAGAAATAGCAGAGGGACAGAAGAGCACCCACAAAAGGGAAGGGTTCACGAAATCTGACCTAGCCAAGATAAGAGGAAATGGTGCCATGAGGGAGGCAACCCCTCCGATACAAAACGTACCTGCTTTGGGTGCGGAAAGAGTGGGCACTGGAGAAGGGATTGTAAAAATCCTTGAAAGAATAGCGCAGGAAAGAATTCTCCAGCCCCTGCCCAGAAGACCGAGACAGATAAGCCAGCCTCCCCCCACCACTCGTTTGATACTTTTTTAACTGCGCTCCGAGCCATGCAAGATGGCCCTGGGAAGGTAGCCACCACCACCGGTACCGAAATCCCATCTGTCCCCTCCCAACCAAAACCGTGACTAGGACAGGCGCAGCCTGTCCACCTGTGTGCCCTCGAGTATGATGCATGGGGGAGACCGACCGTACAGATGGATGTGGAAAAGGTGAAAGGGACTTACCTGCTGGACACCGGTGCCTCAAACACCCTTGTCTATGCAGCTAACCCCGCCGCCTCACCTCTGTCTAACAGGGTCCCCTACAGCTTGGTGGGTTTCACAGGCACTGAACAGACTGGCTCATTCTCTGTTCCGCTCTCCATTCATTTAGGTACACTCCACACTAAGTGGACTTGTGTCCTGATGAAGTGGGAGCAGGAAGGGAGAGGGATCCTGGGTGCTGACTTCATCCTAGGCAACGGGATCCTAGTGGATTTAAGAAACCACTGTCTTTGGGGATCAGTCTGTATGGGACAGGAGTGTGAGGTGATGGTTATCCCGGGAATACAGGGAAAAGGGACGGTGTGCACCATGAAATCAAAGGAGGGTTACGACCTTGAAGCACTGGTCAGTAACACCCCGATAGAATATCAGGCGTATGTGAGGAAAAACCTTGCAGCTTTTGCCACTCACAAACACGACTGTGGGAGAATAAACAGGGTCAAAGTTAACATAGATGGGGACCCCATGACCCGACCACAGAAACAGTACAACTTCCCCAGGGAGGCGGAGGCAGACATGGAAACATCCTTGGGTTCTCTGGTTAAACAGGGGGCATTGAGACCAATAGCTACCCATGTGAACTCTCCATTGTGACCGGTTAATAAACCGGACAACTCCTGGAGAGCCACGGTGGACTATCGAGGACTCAACCGTAACATCCCCGCCTGTACACCCACTGTTGCTTTTGTCACGGTGCTGGATATTTCCAACGGGTTCTGGTCCATACCTTTAAGAAGGGAAGATCGGTACAAGTTTGCTTTTACCTTTAAAGGACAGCAATACACTTGGAACTATTTGTCTCAGGGCTTCCACAACAGCCCCAGTAATTTCCATCAGTGTATGGCCAACTGTTTAAAGAGTTTCAGCAGACCCCAGCAATTAGTACAGTAAGTAGATGACCTACTCCTGTTCATCGATGAGAGGGAGGAGTATGGCCCACTGCTGGCTGAACTGCTGGAGCTGCTGAAAGAAGATGGATTTAAAGTAAACCCCAAGAAGGCACAGGTCAGCTTGAAGGAAGTAAAATTCCTGGGACTGGCTGTGCGCGCTGGGGAAAGAGCCATTGACAAAGCTAGAAGGAAAGTAGTGCAGAAGTTACCCACCCCCAACATAGCAACAGGAGTAAGATCTTTTCTCGGGCTAACCGGGTACTGCAGAGATTTCATTGAGGATTATGCAGCCACAGCAGCCCCTCTGCTTCGACTCCTACACAAGGGAGTGGAGTGGGATTGGGACAAAGGTTGTGAGGCAGCATTTATCCAGCTCAAGAAAAACATGCAGACCGCGCCAGCTCTAGGGGCCATAGATGGGGGTGAAGAGTTTTTCCTCGAGGTAGCAGCCAGTGGGGACAGCCTGAGTGCAGTACTGCTCCAAGAGCGGCACGGCCGGCTGAGACCAGTGGTCTACTCCTCCAGGATACTCACGGATGTGGAGAAGGGATACTCCAACTGTGAGCGGCACCTCCTAGCCACTCACTGGGCTGTGAAAAGATCACTGATCTTCACAGGGGGGTCCCCTATCACACTCCTTACCCACCATACACCCACCCAAATGCTCCTGAACGGGAGAATCAAGGATGGGACAGTGAGCAGTGCCTGCATTGCTCGCTGGACCCTGCTCCTCTCCCAAATGGACCTAAGGGTAAAGGATCTCTGCGAGCCAAGACTCGCAGCCAACATGATTTATCCAGGGCCAGCCCACCGGTGTTCCATAGAACGGGTATGGGAAATTAGCAAAGGCTTTCGGGCTGGGTTACACCCCACAGGCCGAGAGATCTATGTGGACGGTTCAAGCACGGTATCTGCGGGTGAATGACTCACAGGCTGCGAAGTTTATGACCCCGAGGCAGGCATTGCCCTGGCGATCAAACTCCCCAGTACTATGAGCGCTCAGCACGCTGAACTGTCTGCGGTGGTGTACGTAGTCACACACCCCGAACAATTTCCGACTCCATACACGATTTGCTCGGTCAAATGCAATTCGTATGTTCAAATGCAATTCGTATACAGAGTACCTGGCTATCTGGTCCCGCCGCGAATACACATCAGCAGACGGGAGACCCCTGGCAATTAAGCCCCTACTGGAAGAGATCATGAAAGCTGTAGGGGAGGAAGAGACTATCTGCATACATAAAGTAAAGGCACATTCCACCACAGAACCCCATCGCGAGGGAAACCAGCAGGCTGACATGTTAGCCAAGTAAGATACCCGCACGGGCAAGCTCTGGGATCCGTACAACCCAGGACCCATCGTAGCAATCAGGGACAGGATAGGGACGGCAGGGAAGGCAGGGATAGCTTTGCCCCCAGACCTAAAAATGGTCCAGAACCGAGACCCAACACTCAAAACTGTCCTGAACACGCTAGCAAAAGGGGAAAGGAGAGACTGCCCGTACGCCACATCAGCAATTGCCATTAAAGAAGGCATGCTGTTCACGGCGGAGCAATGGGTAATACCGCAACAACACCGGAGAGAATTCTTCCAACTGGCCCACGAGGGTCCAGGAGCAGGACACCCTGGACCTGAGACCACTTGGTAACGACTGTAACAGGCAGGGTGGTGGCCAGGACTCAGGGAAGACATCCGCGAGTTCTGTGCTAGCTATCTGGTGTGCGCGGCCAGCAACCCCGACCCCCAGAAAAGAAAGGCGTCTATGGGACATATCAGGAGGGTAGAGGGACCCTGGCAGTTGATCCAAGTTGATTACATCAGGCCCCTACCTTCTGCCCAGGGAGGTTACAAGTACTGCCGAGTATTGTTGGATGTATTCACTAAATGGGTGGAAGCCTTCCCATGCCGAACAGCCATTGCCCTGGGAACAGCTAGGATCCTGGTCAGAGAAGTGTTCTCTCGATGGCGACTACCACAATATGTGGAGTCCGACCAAGGGAGTCACTTCACCGGGCAGGTGATGCAGGAGACCCTTAAGGTACTTGGCATCCAATGAAAATGACACGTCGCCCACAACTCACAGTAATCCGGGCCTGTGGAGCGTTTAAATCACACCATCAAAGAAAGGCTGCGCAAAGAGACAGTGGACTCACCCAAAGGGTGGGTAGAGGTCCTACCACTGATCCTCATGGGGATCCGGGCCAGCCAGTCAAAGAGCACGGGGTACACCCGGTACGAGCTCATGACCGGCAGAGCCATGCGAACCCCCACCCAACTGTTAGCCCCGGTACTCACGGAAACATAGAAACATAGAAAATAGGTGCAGGAGTAGGCCATTCAGCCCTTTGAGCCTGCACCACCATTCAATAAGGTCATGGTTGATCATTCCCTCAGTACCTCTTTCCTGCTTTCTCTCCATACCCCTTGATCCCCTTAGCCATAAGGGCCATATCGAACTCCCTCTTAAATATATCCAATGGACGGGCATCAACAACTCTCTGCGGCAGCGAATTCCACAGGCTAACAACTCTCTGAGTGAAGAAGTTTCTCCTCATCTCAGTCCTTAATGGCCTACCTCTTATTCTAAGACTATGTCCCCTGGTTCTCGACTTCCCCAACATCGGGAATATTCTTCACGCATCTAACCTGTCCAGTCCCGTCAGAATCATATACGTTTCTATGAGATCCCCTCTCATCCTTCTCAACTCCAGTGAATAAAGGCCCAGTTGATCCAGTCTCTCCTCATATCACAGTCCAGCCATGCCTGGAATCAGTCTGGTGAACCTTCGCTGCACTCCCTCAAGCAAGAACGTCCTTCCTCAGATTAGGAGACCAAAACTGAACACAATATTCCAGGTGAGGCCTCACTAAGGCACTGTACAACTACAGTAAGATCTCCCTGCTCCTATTCTCAAATCCCCTAGCTATGAAGGCCAACATGCCATTTGCCTTCTTCACCACCTGCTGTACCTCTATGCCAACTTCCAATGACTGATGAATCATGACACCCAGGTCTCATTGCACCTCCCCTTTTCCTAATCTGCCACCATTCAGATAATATTCTGCCTACATGTTTTTGCCCCCAAAATGGATAACCTCACATTTATCCACATTATACTGCATCTGCCATGCATTTGCCCACTCACCTAACATGTCCAAGTCACCCTGCAGCCTCTTAGTGTTCTCCTCACTGCTCACACCGCCACCAATTTTAGTGTCATTTGCAAACTTGGAGATATTACACTCAATTCCTTCATCTAAATCGTTAATGTATATTGTACATTGCTGGGTCCCAGCACTAAGCCCTGCAGCACTCCACTAGTCACTGCCTGCCATTCTGAAAAGGACCAGTTTATCCCGACTCTCTGCTTCCTGTCTGCCAACCAGTTCTCTATCCACGTCAGTACATTACCCCCAATACCATGCGCTTTGATTTTGCACACCAATCTCTTGTGCGGGACATTGTCAAAAGCCTTTTGAAAGTCCAAATACACCACATCCACTGGTTCCCCCTTGTCCACTTTGCTAGTTATATCCTCAAAAAATTCTAGAAGATTTGTCAAGCATGATTTCCCTTTCATAAATCCATGCTGACTTGGACCGATCCTGTCACTGCTTTCCAAATGCGCTGCTATTTCATCCTTAATGATTGACTCCAACATTTTCCCCACCACTGATGTCAGGCTAATCGGTCTATAATTACCCGTTTTCTCTCTCCCTCATTTTTTAAAAAGTGGTGTTGCATTAGCTACCCTTCAGTCCATAGGAACTGATCCAGAGTCGATAAACTGTTGGAAAATGATCACCAATGCATCCAATATTTCTCGGTCCACTTCCTTAAGTACTCTGGGATGCAGACTATCAGGCACTGGGAATTTATCGGCCTTCAATCCCATCAATTTCCCTAACACAATTTCCTGACTAATAAGGATATCCTTCAGTTCCTCCTTCTCACGAGACCCCACTGTCCCCTACTACATTCGGAAGGTTATTCACGTCTTCCTTCGTGAAGACAGAACCAAAGTATTTGTTCAATTGGTCTGCCATTTCTTTGTTCCCCATTATAAATTCACCTGAATCCGACTGCAAGGGACCTACGTTTGTCTTCACTAATCTTTTTCTCTTCACATATTTATAGAAGCTTTTGCCGTCAGTTTTTATGTTCCCTGCAAGCTTCCCCTCCTACTCTATTTCCCCCCTCTTAATTAAACCCTTAGTCCTCCTCTGTTGAATTTTGAATTTCTCCCAGTCCTCAGGTTTGTTGCTTTTTCTAGCCAATTTATATGCCTCTTCCTTGGTTTTAACACTATCCTTAATTTCCCTTGTTAGCCACGGTTGAGCCACCTTCCCCGTTTTATTTTTACTCCAGACAGGGATGTACAATTGCTGAAGTTCATCCATGTGATCTTTAAATGTTTGCCATTGCTTATCCACCGTCAACCCTTTAAGTATCCTTTGCCAGTCTATTCTAGCCAATTCACACCTCATACCGTCGAAGTTACCTTTCCTTAAGTTCAGGACCCTAGTTTCCGAATTAACTGTGTCACTCTCCATCTTAATAAAGTATTCTACCATATTATTGTCATTCTTCCCCAAGGGGCCTCGCACAACTAGATTGCTAATTAGTCCCTTCTCATCACACATTACCCAGTCTAACATAGAAACATAGAAAATAGGTGCAGGATTAGGCCATTCGACCCTTCTAGCCTGCACCGCCATTCAGTGAGTTCATGGCTGAACATGCAACTTCAGTACCCCCTTCCTGCTTTCTCGCCATACCCCTTGATCCCCTCTAGGAGTCTAGGTTGGCCAGCTCTTCCAGTTGGTTCCTCAACATATTGGTCGAGAAAGCCATCCCAGTACACTGCAGGAAATCCTCCTCCACCGCATTGCTACCAGTTTGGTTAGCCCAATAAATGTGTAGATTAAAGTCGCCCATAACTGCTGTACCTTTATTGCACGCATCCTATATTTCTTGTTTGATGCTGTCCCCACTCACTACTACTGTTTGGTGGTATGTACACAACTCCCACTAACGTTTTCTGCCCTTTGGTATTCCACAGCTCCACCCATACTAGTTCTACATCGTCCAGGCTAATGTCCCTCCTTACTATTGCATTAATTTCCTCTTTAACCAGCAACGCCACCCCGCCTCCTTTTCCTTTCTGCCTGTCCTTCCTAAATGTTGAATACCCCTGGATGTTGAGTTCCCAGCCTTGGTCACCCTGGAGCCATGTCTCCGTGATGCCAAATACATCATACCCGTTAACTGCTGTCTGCGCAGTTAATTCGTCCACCTTATTCCGAATACTCCTCACATTGAGGCACAGAGCCATCAGGCTTGTCTTTTTAGAATTTTGTTGTAATGTGGCCCTTTTTGTTTTTTGCCTTGGGTTTCTCTGCCCTCCACTTTTACTATTCTCCTTTCTATCTTTTGCTTCTGCCTCCATTTTGTTTCCCTCTGTCTCCCTGCATAGGTTCCCATCTCCCTGCCATATTAGTTTAACTCCTCCCCAACAGCACTAGCAAACACTCCCCCTAGGACATTGGTTCTGGTCCTGCCCAGGTGCAAATCATCCGGTTTGTACTGGTCCCACCTCCCCCAGAACCGATTCCAATGTCCCAGGAATTTGAATCCCTCCCTTTTGCACTACTCCTCAAGCCACGTATTCATCTGAGCTATCCTGCGATTCATACTCTGACTAACACGTGGCACTGGTAGCAATCCTGAGATTACTACTTTTGAGGTACTACTTTTTAATTTAGCTCCTAATTCCCTAAGTTCGTCTTATAGGATCTCATCCCGTTTTTTTATCTATATCGTTGGTACCTATATGCACCACGACAACTGGCTGTTCACCGTCCCTTTTCAGAATGTCCTGCGCCCGCTCCGAGACATCCTTGACCCTTGCACCAGGGAGGCAACAACGTGCTAGTCAGAGTAGGAATCGCAGGATAGCTCAGATGAATGCGTGGCTTGAGGAGTGGTGCAAAACGGAGGGATTCAAATGCCTATCTATTCCACTTACAATCGAATCCCCTATCACTATCGCTCTCGCACTCTTTTTCCTGCCCTCCTGTGGAGCAGAGCCAGCCACGGTGCCATGAACTTGGCTGCTGCTGCTCCCCTCTGATAAGTCATCCCCCTCAATAGTACCCAAAGCGGTGTATCTGTTTTACAGGGGGATGACCGCTGGAGACCCCTGCACTACCTTCCTTGCACTGCTCTTACTATTGGTCACCCATTTACTGTCTGGCTGTGTACCCTTTACCTGCGGTAAGACCAACTTGCTAAACGTGCTATTCACGTCATTGTCAGCACCATGGATGCTCCAGAGTTCATCCACCCGCAGCTCCAGTGCCGCAATGCGGTCCATCAGGAGCTGCAGGTGGATACACTTCCCGCACACGTAGTCGTTAGGGACACTGGAAGCGTCTCTGACTTCCCACATAGTAAGAAGGAGCATAACACATGTCCAAGCTGTCCTACCATGAATAAATGCCTAGATAAACTTAATTTGACAACAACAATGCTAAGGGTTACTTACTGATAAAGAAAAGAAAAAGAAAAGCTGCTCACCAATCACCAACCAATCACTTACCCCGTTGGCTGTGAAGTCAACTTTCGATTTCTTTCTACTTCTTTTTTGCCTTCTCTCCCCACTGCAGCTGCACCGGCTGGCCTTTATAGGCTGCTCGCCTCACGAACTCCCGCCTCCTGACTCCCGCCGTTCTCCTCGAACTGTTGGGCCTTTATAGGCCGCTCGCCTCCTGAACTCGCGCCTCCCAATTGCCGCCGTTCTCCTCGAACTGTTGGGCCTTTATAGGCCGCTCGCCTCACGAACTCCCGCCTCCTGACTCCCGCCATTCTCCTCGAACTGTTGGGCCTGGGAAGGTCAGCTCAGGGAAGCAAGCCAGGACAGCTTTGTCAGGAATCTGTTTGAACACCTTAAACAGATTCACTGGCAGGCTGCTAACAACATGGGAAAACAGCATCGGAGCAACCGACTGCTGCTAGAGCCCCGCAAACACCATGAGTGGGAGATAGGGGACCAGGTTATGGTGAGGAACTACGCTAGAGTAGGGGTCTTTGAGGCACTGTACATGGGACCGTACCACGTTGTCGACAATGCAAGCCCCATGGTCTATGCCACAAAATTGCCCCGCCGAACAAAGTGGTTCCACATAAATCAATGCAAACTTTTCAACCCAGGGGCAGCAGCTAAACATAAGGGACAGCCAAAACCTGTAAACCGTATGAAAGACAGGGACCCCCAGTCAACAGCCCCCGACTGTGGAAATCCCACAGGGGACGTGACAGACCCACAGACTGCACCTAGAGGGGGGTGGATTGTGTTACTGGAGGAGCTGTCCCCACAATCATTTGGGACTCGGACGCACCCCTAGCAGCCAGAGCCTTAAGAAGGACTCACCGCACACCACGGCCAAAGACACCGTGGTCACTAGCGCTGCAATTTGAATGGTACAGCCCCAGGAAAGGGACCAGGCACAAAAGGGCACCTAAGGTCAGAGACCAGCCCACGAGCAGGGACACCCAGCCGGTAGCCTCGGGCAACAAGGGACCTCCGGAAGAGATAGCGATGGACCAGCCACCAAGTGAGAGTCCCCAGCCCGTAGCCCTCAACCAGGCAGAACCCCCAGGGGAAGAGAGGAACCAGGCAGCCACCTCCAGAGGAGCGGTGTGCTGCAGCACTGGAGGGGACGTTCCCCCGATAGTGTGGGACTCGAACCCACATCCGGTAAGTCAGATAGTGCAGACCGATCTATCACCTACCTCACTGGACACCCAGCGGAAGAAGAAGAAAGAAAGAAGGCAGGAATTAACCTGGCCACCCAGAGACGGGTGGCAGATGTACATATATAGCAATATGGATTTAAGTATGTTTAGAGAATAAGTTTAGAATCGAGTAAGATTTATCTGTGTAATGATAAGTATATATGTATTAGTTAACTGGGGTAAGGAAAAGAATCTACCTGTGCAGCTTTTAAAAGAGACACAGGCCGGATAATCCCCGGGAGTAAGAAGAATCTACCGGTATGGCTATTAAGGAAGCACTGGTGAGATAACAAGCAGAACGACTGTGAGTTAAAGTTAAAAGCAATCAGTCCACAAGGAACTGAATAAGACAGCCAGTCAATTAAAGACTATGAGCCCAACTTGGAATTCGGTCACCTTTGTCAAGCCAGAGAACTTTCTCAGGGCTAGACAATCTGTTTTATGTGTCCCTACAGGAAAGAGAGCAGCATGAGAAGGGTCCTGTTCCTGATCACCCTGATCAGGATGAGCAGCAGCGACCGAGGAGATGTGGAAGAATCCCTCATTTACGGGTGTTCAGGAGAAAGAGCATCGATGGTAACCGCCGGGGGTCGCCCCCGAGACGTGGAAGAACTCACCGTTTATGCCCACGAGGGAAGATGGCCAGGGTGGCTGGGATCTAATTCTACCCACTACTCCAGCCAGGAAAGTTTTACCTAGGGGGAGGCCTCACTTCCTGCCCCCAGATGTGGATCATCGCTGCCCGAGTCAGTGTTACAGACGGAAAGCGTGTGTGTTTGACTTGCAAAGGGAACATTCCTCTGGGAAGATGGTGGTGGCTCTGAAAACTCAGCAAGGACGCATGGGACCAGGAATCGGACTGGGAAAGACTCAGTAATGATACGTACCGCACCATCACGGGGACACGGGGAGGAGTAACAGTGTGTTGGGACAAATGGTGGGAATCCGAACAAGGAATTTATGTTTGCATGTGGGGATCAGAGAGTATTTGTCCCACAGGCATATCGATCGCCTTCGCCAGGCAATGGCAAGATGAAGGGGAAGGGATGGGGTGGGATTCTAGCCTACACGGGTGTGCGGTCCCACACTCCCCACTCCCAATTAACGCCACCAAACTAAGAGCACACATTAAGAAACCCCTACCCACAACCCCACCAATACACACAGTAATAGAAAGTGTCCTACCACCACCAAGGGACCAGGAAACGGATTAGTATTGGTACCGACCGAAAAGGTGTTATACCAGGGGGTACATTATGCAGTAGCTTCAGTAATATTAGACCTTACCGAGGTACACCTACCTGCATGGTGTCCGAAGGAAACAGAGCTGCTATACCAGGCCCTACTTAGAGACTTGTTCAAGAAATTTTATGTTAGACTTTGGAAATGTAACAAAGCAGACCTATACACCCTAAATGCTGGGGATACCATGGGCTCAGGGAGACCGAGAAGGGGAATCATAAACGATGTTTTCACTACCTACAATACAGCATCCTCTGTAATAAATAGCCTAGATGACATCGAACTGCAAACACAGATAAACAGTTCAAAGACCCAATTGAGAAAAATCCTGAAACAGGAGAACACAGTAATAGGATCAGAACTACACGAGGACCAGGCTATGACTGTCCATTTAAAAGAAATAGTGGCTGAGCTGGAAAAACATGCACAGACAGTGAATGCACTCATACGGGAGGATAGAAACGCTTCGGACCAGGCTGCACAGAACGAGGTGTGCGTATTGTATGGGGCATGGTTGTTGGAAGAGGCCATAACAACCTGGAGGATTTAAAACAAGATGTAGTCCCCTCTTGGATCAGGAACAAGCCCCTCGCAGCCCTCCATCCATACAGCAATTCACTTAACCTGTGTCAGCTCCGCCTAGCCTCTGAAGCCTACCCTGTCCCAGTAGACTGTGGGAAATCTAACCACACCATTATGGGAATAGTATTAAGGATGCCGGTCATGGGTGGGACAGCCCGACCCGCACCAGTATACCGGGTGGAGAACATTGGAGTTATTCAGGGAGGTGCACACATTCGTTTCGCAGCGGTCCCACCCTATGTCATAAAGTGGGATCACACTGTAATGGGTACTGACCTCTCCAGGTGCTGGAACCGGGGTGCACACGTAATATCGTGTCCCCAGTACTTGAGTGCCCATTCAAAGTCACAGTGTGGGTTTAAAGCTGCTGGAGCACAGCCTATTAACTGCACCATGGAGGTAATGACACAAGACCAGGTCCCTCCACAGGTAACATACATAGGGGGTGGGACATATTGTGTCACCACCAGTGCACCCCACTACCAGCATGGACACTTCTGGTGTCTGGTAAGTGACAGCAGTTTTTGCTTCTAACCTGAGGCATCAGTTCAAGTGACCCAGGAATGGATTGTCCCCATTCCTGAACCCTCCACTGTCCACCTCACTGTGAAGGAAAACATTACAAACCTGCAGGATTATGTTGTACATTTTGGCTATGCAATTCCCCCTCTACCCAAACATCTTACCGCTCTGCTAAAAGCTGTAATTATCTCACAAAAACACTTCTACACGCTAGAACAGAAAACCATTGAGATAGGGAAAAAGATTCTCGAGATCACCATTCTGCCTTGGTGGGACCTTTTCAGAAATATAGAGGTCCCAGTCGGGATCAGAATCGCTTCCCACACTTTAGTTATTTGTCAACTCGCGATTATCCTTTACTTATGGTGTCTCACTTGCCGAGTGATACACAGAGGCCGTCAGGTCAGGCACCAAAGGGTGCTGTACGCTCCTTGGCCAAACTTGGGAATCGCACAGGAAGGGGTGACACCATACTACCATGTTTAATTTGTGTTTGATTTTACCTGCTGTAAACTGCAACATCGCGAGTGCTGTAAGAGTGTTACTTAAATGTTTTGACTATGTACCTTTATTTTACTGAACTTGAATATGTGTTTGACTATGGACCCTTAATGTTGCTTGAGAATGTGTTTTGACTATGTGCTTTGTTTTACTTTACTTAAAGTTGTGTTGACTGTATACCGTTATTTTACTGTGAAAATTGAGTAAAAGGGACATCATACTCCCTCAATACTGCAACCGAATTGCAACAACTGTATTCGCCTGTAAATTGCATTTGCATTTCAACGGGGGATGCAGGGTAATGTTTAGCTCGTATAAATGCAGGGAAGGTTGACTCTCGGGAGCAGGAATTTTGCTTACCTTGATTGACACTCAAGAGTGTGGAGTGTCAACAGGGAGGAATGAAGGAATGCAAAATTGACAAGAAACCCCCCAGTGTTTGGGCTTATTCGAAAGGAAATTTAATTTGGAACTATCTACCAAAATGTTTGGAACTCTAAAGTGCTTATGGAAGAAATTATGAACTTTAATAGAATTTTGGATTTTAAAAGACAAACTCAAGGCTGTGGGCGGACCTACGGAACTAGCAGAAACAGACTGATTAAGTGAAGCTACCTGGGTGTGAGAACTGAGTTAATCTGTCTGGAAGAATGAGTATTCGAAAATCCTTCCCCCATAAGGGACATTAACATCACCAAATCACCCAGAGGTAGCTACCCAGCAACATGGGTCTGGACAACCATTGCAGCATATACATCACAAAGAGGCCCAATCAAGCCTGTATGCGAAAGACTAAGCACAAAAGGACATTGCAATTATCAAACTAATATTTCCATCAGGAAACAGTTTTCCAACATCAACCCACTCAAGACATATCAACTTTTAATGAGCCCGACAAAATATTACAAAGAACCAAGCCAGCCAAAATTATACAAAGGATTTTGAAGAGATTTGGCAGCAAGATTAGAACACTGAAATCATATAACTGACCCCTATTTTCAACAAAGGTTAGCTGGTTGCTAGTTAGCTACAAGGCTGCTACTACCTCAGATTACATTTTGACTGACAGACGAATACCACACTACCCTGTGTCATCAAAACAAGGAGAGAAACCAACACGACAGTTGTAAACTAACTTCTCCAGCTTCGAAGTCCTGAAGTCCTGAAGTCCTGAAGGAAGAACATCACCATCACAGCAGCGACTGACCACAGTCAATGTGGTATCAAGGGAAAAACAACCGCAATCTATCGATAACTATCAAAAGGGTTGGTAAGCATAGTCCCTGCCTGACCTGGAGTCTAACCTAGCTAGAGTTAGGTATTGGGAGGTGGGAGGTATAATTTACTGTAACCCCCTTTGAATGTGCATGGTTCTTTATTGGAGTGATTTTAAGTTTGACTTTGTACCTTTCATTGTACTGTTCTTTATTAGAATGATTTTAAGTTTGATCTTGTACTTTTCCTTGTATTGTCCTTTATTAGAGTAATTGCAAGTTTGGCCATGTATTTTCTTACTAGAGTAATAAGCCTGTATTATTTTGACTGTAATAAAAACAAAGTTATTTGCATCAAACCAGTATCCTTTGCACTTTTGTCACACCCCCCAAATAAATACAGAGTACAGAACCCAAGGGAGTGGGAGCAATTCGAAACCGCTCAAGTTGGTCAGAAGGGAACCTGACCCCTCCTTACACACCTGAACTCTCGGACTCCTGGCCTGCTGAACTCTCGGACTACCGAACTCTCGGACTCCTGAACTCTCGGACTCCTGGTCTCCCGAACTCACGGACTCCTGGCCTCCCGAACTCTCGGACTCATGGCCTCCCGAACTCTTGCACTCCCGAACTCCTGGCCTCCCGAACTCCTGGCCTCCCGAACTCTTGGACTCCCGAACTCCTAGCCTCCCGAAGTCTCGGACTCCAGGCCTCCCGAACTCTTGGACTTCTGGCCTTCCGCACTCCCGAACTCCTGGCCTCCCGAACTCCCGAACTCCTGACCTCCCAAACTCCCGAACTCCTGGCCTCCCGAACTCTCGGACTCCAGGCCTCCTGAACTCCTGGCCTCCCGAACTCTCGGACTCCAGGCCTCCTGAACTCCTGGCCTCCCGAACTCTCGGACTCCAGGCCTCCTGAACTCCTGGCCTCCCGAACTGTCGGACTCCCGAACTCCCGAACTCTTGAACTCCCGAACTCTCGGAATCCTGGCCTCCCGAACTCACAGACTCCTGACCTCCCGAAATAGGGGTAGAAAGTGTAAAAGCAAAAAGGTAATGCAAATCAATGGATTGGCTGTAGATAGAATATTGTGCCCAGGTTTGGGTGCCTTCCTTTCGGAAAGACACACAAGTTCTTCGCACCCTATGTCATCTCACCCTATTAGCATCATCGTCTACTCCTTTCTCCCCAGTGTGTTTATCAAGCATCTAATTATTCAAGGCTGAGACAGATAAAGTTTTGGACTGGAAGGGAATTAGGGGCTCGGGGGAAAGTGCGGGAAGGTGGAGTTGAGGTCGCATATCAGCCATGATCTTTTGAATGGCGGAGCAGGCTCGAGCGGGCCTTATGGCCTACTCCTGCTCCTACTTCGAATGTTCTTATGTACCAGTAAAATCGCACCACTAATCAGTACAAAGGCTGAAAGCCCGAGAGGCCGTATGGCCCAGTCCGGCTCCTAATTCTTATGTTCTTCTCCTCCCAATGCACAAAGCCAGATTGTCAAAGTTGGTAAGCAATGTGAATCTTTGATGACTACCTAACTCTGAGAAATCTGCAACATTTCTTAACATTTGACACTAGTCTGGCATCAAATTTGATGTTAAAAAGAAACAAAGACTTCATGCCAAGACAAATGCATGTTGCTTTGCGACATTGCAACAAGCAACTATCACCTTTTCTGTCAGTACAACCCACTTTGATAAATAACGTCAAGCAACTTTATTTTCCTGGTGCATTGAGAAAGATTGGAAATGATAAAGAATAAATCTGGTGCGCAATGATTTGCTTTCGTTAAGGAGAATGCATGAGACTGATCACTTGTCGCTGACATGGGAGAGAAGATTCTCCACCACACTCTATTATTAACTGTGTTTGATTATCAGCACTGCTCTACTGACTGCAAGCAACAACTCCCAAAACAAGCAAGTTAAGTTTAAGGCATACGGCGATGGGCCACATTGTCCGCATGCCTCATATAAGATTCCTTAAACAAGCGCTCGACTCCATCGTCAGTCTCGGCAATTGAGTCCCAGGAGCGCAGAGAAAAAGCCTCAAGAACATCCTCAAAGCTTCCTTGGAAAAAATGTAACATCCTCACCAACTCATGGGGAATCCCTGGCCCAAGACTGCTCAAAGTGGAGGAGAAGCATTCGAGAAGGAGCCGAACACCTCGAGCCTCTTCGCCGGGAGCACGCGGAAGACAAGCGCAAACAGCAGAAGGCGCGCACAGCAACCCAAGCACCCCACCCACCCGTCCCTCCAACCACCGTCTGCCCCACCTGTGACAGAGACTGTAGGTCCCGCATTGGACTCATCAGTCATCTGAGAACTCATGCTAGTGTGGAAGCAAGTCATCCTCGACTCCGAGGGACTGTTGAAGACGAGAAGTTTCTACTAAACAGTGCCAGAATGGATTAGTGCAGATGGCAAAGGGAAAAAAAAGAGAAGTGATTTGTCACCAGTTTATAGAGACAATTTACATCACCCTTGAATTTTAATGGAAGAAGTAATGGCAGCTTATCTAAGAACTGCCTCAGGGCTGTTGTACTGTGGAGCGTCTTAAGAGTCATTTTTTTAATGAAAGCCACATCTGAGTCGGATGTTGCTATAAATCACATTGCTTTTTATCCATTAGCACCACGGGGGAAACATCCCGATGCTGCAAGCAGCCAGCGGAAAAGAACACTGATAGGTATATTTAACGTTCTGGTATCACAACAATCCACGAGGCATGTTTGAGACGAACATCTGCTGGAATCCGAAATACATAACATCCTTCCCGGAAAGTGTCGAGACTTTATTGTAAGTCTGCGATGCTCTTTGTGGCTGCCAATAATATTTCTGTCTGCCAAAATGGGTGAGCTAAATATGTAAAGGTTAAGGGTATTTCACTGAGAAATAATGCAAGAAAGACTTGCATTTAAATAGCGCCTTTCACGACCACAGCCAATGAAGTACTTTTGGAGTGTAGTCACTGTTGTAATGTGGGAAACGCAGCAGCCAATTTGCGCACAGCAAGCTCCTACACTAATGACCAGATAATCTGTTTTTGTTATGTGGATTGAGGGATAAATATTGGCCAGGACACCGGGGATAACTTCCCCTGCTCTTCTTTTAAGTAGCGCCGTGGGATCTTTTACATCCACCTGAGGGAGCAGATGGTGCCTTAGTTTAATGTCTCATCTGAAAGACAGCGCCTGCAACAATGCAGCGCTCCCTCAGTGCTGCACTGGAGTGTCAGCCTAGATTTATGTGATCAAGTTCCTGGAGCGGGACTTGAACCCACAACCTTCAGACTCAAAGGCAAGTGTGCTACTCACTGAGTCAGGAGGCTGTGTCAGTTTATTCCAAATATCTTTGCATGCATTTATCTGCAGGAAAACCAACTAATAATTCTAATCAGAACTACCGCTTATTTTTTCGGACAGCAGTTGTTGGTAATGATTCTACTGTTGCCATGTACAGCACCTTTAGACCCAACTTGTGATTCTTTATTTGTCTCATTACCGTCTCATTTTGCCTTTCACCATCATTCTGTTTATCATTTAATCACTCCGGCCTTCCACCATATCACAGACCTTCCCTTTTGTTCGCTCCTCCCCTCCCCTTTTTACCTGCCTCTGCACTTGCCTAAAAACCTGTTACATCTCTAACTTTTGCTAGCTCTGATGAAAGGTCATTGACCTGAAACGTTAACTCTGCTTCTCTCTCTGCCGATGCTGCCTGACCCGCTGAGTGTTTCTAGCATTTTCTGTTTTTATATTAAAAATTCTTTATTGTGGGGCTGAAATACAAAGTGATGGAAGTTGCGTTACAGTTGTACAAAGCTCATCATCATCATAGGCAGTCCCTCGGAATCGAGGAAGACTTGCTTCCACACTTAACATGAGTCCTTAGGTGGCTGAACAGTCCAATACGAGAACCACAGTCCCTCTCACAGGTGGGACAGATAGTCGTTGAGGGTAAGGGAGGGTGGGACAGATTGGGCACAAGCTCTTTCCGCTGCCTGCGCTTGATTTCTGCATGCTCTTTTGGCGTTAGGTGGGGTTGCCACTGCACTCTGCCTGAGTGGATACTCTCCAGGGGATACTCCAATCGGAAAGAATATCTTTCCCTCAATCTAGCCCAATTGAGGTTTCTGTGCATTTGCTTCCTGGCTATGTTTGCAGCATTCTGGAGAGAGGGCAGGGCTCTGTAACTGCAACCAGTGTCTCCTGTGGTCAGACTGACCAATGACAGGTAGTTTAGAAAGTTCTTACTATAGTTAGATGGGGGCCATGTTTCGGCCTGAGTTGCTCCTGTTTTTTTGGAGCAACTGGTTTAGAATGGAGTATCTTAGAAATTTGAATTCTCGGCATTTAGTTTGCTCCAGTTCTAGTCAGTTAGAACAGTTTCACTTTGGAACAGAATTTTTTTTTCAAAAGGGGGCCTGTCCGGCCACTTACGCCTGTTTTCAAAGTTTCGACAGTGAAAACTTACTCCAAACTAACTTAGAATGGAGTAAGTGAAGATTTTTGTACGTTCGAAAAAACCTTGTCTACACTTTAGAAAATCAGGCGTAGGTTACAAATCAGGCGTAGGGAATGGGGGGGGCGGGTTTAAAGGGAAGTTTACAAACATTAAGTTTTACAAATAAAGAGCCATCAGCAATAATAAATAATAAATACATCAATAAATCAACCAATAAAAAAATAATAAAATAAAATTCTTTTTTTAAATCAATAAATAAAACATTTTCTACTTACCGATTGCAGCACCAGGAGTCCTCCAACAGCGTGCTGGGACGGCCCCCCCAGTGTGTCTCTGTCAGTGTCTCTATCTCTGTCTGTCTGTGTGTGTGTCTCTCACTCTCTGTCTGTCAGTGTCTGTATTTCTGACAACGAGGGGAGGGGGAGAAGGGGGGTGGGAGGGGGAGGGGGAGAATGGGGTGGGAGGGGGAGGGGGAGAAGTGGGTGGGAGGGGGAGGGGGAGAAGGGGGTAGGAGGGGAGAAGGGGGGTGGGAGATGGAGGGGGAGAAGGGGGGTGGGGGGGAGGAGGAGGAGGAGGAGGGGGTGGGGGTGGGGGGGAGAAGGAAGAGAGGAGGGTGGGAGGGAAGGGAGAGAGGAGGGTGGGCGGGAAGGGAGAGAGGAGGGTGGGCGGGAAAGGAGAGAGGAGGGTGGGAGGGAAGGGAGAGAGGAGGGTGGGAGGGAAGGGAGAGAGGAGGGTGGGAGGGAAGGGAGAGGGAAGGGAGGGAGGAAGGGAAGGAGAGAGGAGGGAGGGAGGGAAGGAGAGAGGAGGGAGGGAGGGAAGGAGAGAGGGGGGAGGGAGGGAAGGAGAGAGGGGGGAGGGAGAGAAGGGAGAGAAGGAGGCTGAACGGGCGGGCCCAAGACTTCGGGCTGGATTTATAGGTAGGTGGCGTCGGGTCTCGGGGGGGATCGCGGAGGTCCGGGGGGGGGGGAAGGAGAATCGCGGAAGTCCGGAGGGGGGAGAAGAAGAGTCGCGGAGGCCCGGGGGTGGGGGGGGGGGAAGAGAGAGCGTCGCGGGGGAGGGGGGCGCGGAGGTCGGGTCGGGTAGGGGGGGTGGAGCGGAGGTCGGGTCACCGGGAGGGGGTGGGGAAGCGGAGGTCGGGTCGGGTCCGGTCGGGTGGGAGGAGCCTTATCCACGTGGCCCCAGTGAGGCCATTCGGCCAGGGCTAGGGGCTTCGTGCTTCGGGCCCCTCCCACAGTTTTGGGCGCCTGGAGCTACTGCACATGCGCGGCCACTATAGCGTGCATGTGCAAAGGTCCCGGCACTGTTTTCAGTGCAGGGACCTGGCTCCGCCCCCCCCCCCCCCCCCCACAGCTTGTGCTGCGCCGCGCCCAGCTCCAGAGGACCAGCAGGGAGCCGGAGAATGGGTAAGTTTTTTTTAGGTGCACTTTCTGGCGCGAAAAACGGGCGTCCAGGTCCGGGCTGCGGCGTTTTAGTCGCAGCCCGAAACTTGGGCCCATAGAGTCTTGGTGAGACCTCACCTGGAGTATTGTGTACAGTTTTGGTCTCCTTATCTAATGAAGGATATGCTTGCGAGAAGTGCAAAAACTATAGGGCAGTAATATTTGGGGATTTCAATTACCCTAATATTAACTGGGATAAATTTAGTGTGAAAGGTATAGAAGGTGCCCAGTTCCTAAAATGCATTCAGGAGAACTTTTTTAGCCAGTATGCAACAAGCCCAACAAGGGAGGGGGTGGTTCTGGACTTAGTTTTAAGGAATGAAGCTGGGCAGGTGGAAGTGGTATCGATGGCAGAGCATTTTGGTGATAGTGATCATAATTCAGTTAGATTTAGTTACGGAAAAGGACAAAGATAGACCAGGAATAAAAGTTTTCAATTAGGGTGAAGCCAATTTTGCTGAGCTGAGATGGGATTTAGCCATAGTGGACTGGAAACAGCTACTTGAAGGCAAATCAGTGTCAGAGCAGTGGGAGGTAAGGAAGAGATCCTGAGAGCAAATATGTTCCCTTAAAGTAAAAGGGTGGAATGAACAAATCTAGAGCCCCCAGGATGTCAAGAGACATACAGGGTAGGATAAAAGAAGGGAGGCTTATGAAAGATACCGAGGGCTCAATGCTGCAGAAACTCTAGAGGGCTATATAAAGTGCAGAGGTGCTATCCGAGAGGCTCGTGTAAAGTTTTTATGGGAAGGGTTGGTTGCTTACAATATCAGCATTGGACAGCAAAACCAGGGAGGACTCAATTTCCCAGATATTGATTTGAAGAAAAAATCCTTTAGAATTAAATGGATGAAGAGATTTCTTCAGAAGTCAAATCCAATTTTTTGGAAGAGTTGTTTCCAGCATTTTTTTTAATTAGGAGGACAGGGAATATTTTATATGGAATACAACAATATATTTTTGAAATCGATTAAACCGCTTCCTCGGTTTTATAAGCGGGTTGTATACACTTGGGCCCAATTTTTAATAAGTGTGCAGTTTATGCCCAAAGGTGTTGAGGAATTTTTAGATCAGCCCTTATTTTTGAACAGGTGGTTCAACATTGAAGGAGAGGTGTTATTTAATCAAGCTTTTATCAAAGCTGGTACTTTTATGTGAAAGATGTATTATATGAGGTAATGCCAGGTTGATTGCTGGAAGCGGCAGTAAGGGATATGGTTTGGGAGGAGGATCAGGAGGTAGAGGAAAAAGCAATTAAGGTCATGTATGAGAAGATTGTGAGGGCAATGCCACAGGATTGGATGGAAAAAATAAATACGCAAATCTCCAAAGGAGGTATAATGCTTTTCGAAGCTTTCTGCTGGAGAAAAGGGGAGGAGTTGGTCCAAGTTGACAACTGTAATACTCGAGATTTCTATGGGGTATTTAGAGAATGGAGGTTTAAGACACCTGCTGGTCAGGCGTTTTGGCAGAATATATACCCACAGCTGGACTTCAACAGGATTTGGAAGGGAATGTGGGCGAATTTTAAATGTTCAGACTGGATTGAACTGGATTTCAAATTGGCTCATTCTCAGATTTTTACCATGATAGTCTTATGTAAGATTGGACCAGTAGAGGTGGCAACTTGCCCAGTGTGTGGGACGCGGGATGAGACTCTGTCCCATTTGCTGGTGTTATGTCCGCAGTTAAAGGATTTTAAGTACTATGTTCGACAGTGTGTGAGGTTTTCTTGCTGGGTGAGGACTGAGGAGCAAGCATGGGAATCCCTTGGGAAATTTGAGATGGGGATTGCAGGAGATTCTGCCCGAGTCTAGCGGAGCGGCAATTAATTTAATGTTCAGTTTGGCTAGATTTGTGATTGTGCAAAGAAATAATGCTCTGTTTTTTAAGGGGGCGAGAATAAACTTAAAAGAGTGTATTAAATATAAACTAAAAGATCATTATAAGGCCCTGTGGATGTTTTATTCAGAAAAGAATTTGAAGATAGTATTTTATGATAAATTTGTAAAGTACAATAGATTATTACATGTTACAGGAGACAAATTAAACTTCAGGTTTTGATGTTAATATCTGTTGGAGGAACGGCTGTGCAGAGGGGTGAAATGGATTTGTATGATATAATGGAATGATCATGATGTTGTAAATGTTTTAATGCTCAATAAATATTAGATTTAAAAAAGAAAGTGGGTAGCACTCTCGGCTCTGAGTCAATAGGTTGTGGGTTCAAGTCCGACTCCAGTGACTTGAGCACATAAATCTAGGCTGACACTCCAGTGCAGTACTGGGGGAGTGCTGCACTGTTGGAGGTGCCGTCTTTCGGATGAGACGTTAAACCGAGGCCCCGTCTGCCCTCTCAGATGGACATAAAAGATCCCATGGCGACTATTTCAAAGACGAGGGGGGCGGGGGGCGTTATCCCCGGTGTCCTGACCAATATTTGTCCCTCAATCAATATAGCAATAGATTATCTGGTCATTATCACATTGCTATTTGTGGGAGCTTGCTGTGCGCAAATTGGCTGCCGCGTTTCCCACATTACAACAGTGATTACACTCCAAAAGTACTTCATTGGCCGTAAAGTGCTTTTGAGTGGTCCGGTGGTGGTGAAAGGCGCCATTTAAATATAAG
Organism: Pristiophorus japonicus; assembly: GCF_044704955.1. Lineage (NCBI taxonomy): Eukaryota > Metazoa > Chordata > Chondrichthyes > Pristiophoridae > Pristiophorus > Pristiophorus japonicus. Next base: position 526,230,777 of record NC_091977.1, on the reverse strand, counting down.
CCTTTCTTTTGTTTTATTCTGTTCACTTTCCTAGCCCACGAATCAAACCCCACAACTGGCTTAGATAAGATGAGCTAATTGAAAACGCAAGCTGAGACATAGTATAGAATCATATGGTGCAGAAGGAGGCCATTCGGCCCGTCGTGCCTGTGGCGGCTCTCTGAAAGAGCGATCGATTTAGTCCCACTCCCCCCCACCCTGCTCATCTCCCATAGCCCTGCAAGAATGTCAAAGCTGGATGACCACCGTGATATACTCCACTGAGAGAGAGGATAAAATGAGAGTGGTTGCAAAAAAAATGATAACGCAGTGTGCTGCTTGGAGCTTGGAATAAAAGTTGCTTCGAGGACACTGCTGATAAACCAATATCACCCAATGGCAAGGTAGGAAAGGAGACAGATTGTATTATTGTAGATGGAAGGTGGCATTTCCACATTCTCTATATCAAAGCTGACAACGTACAGATATAAAAAGCAATCATAAAAGTGAGTAATATCAAAATGAAAGTTGAATAGATACAGAGGAGGTGGCAGATAATATATCTGTGTCATAAATATCTCCTGGATTCAGATGCACAGTACCAGTTAAAGGCAACAGGTTAAAACAATAATAAAAATGGATTTAAATTATAGAAGGCCTAAAGCGAGGCTGGCACAAGTTTATAATTAGTCAAGTGCAGGGCAGATGTAGAAGTCGTTGGCTTCAGGGAATTACAGGAGAAATGATCAATCAAATGCATCAGTCAGGGTATGGTAGTGTAGTGGTTATGTTGCTGAACTAGTAATCCAAAAGTCTGGACTAATGTTCCAGAGACGAGCGTTCAAATCCCACCACTGCAGTTGGGGAATTTAAATACAATTTAATAAATCTGGAATTAAAAAACAAAATGGTGAGCATAAAACAAGTGGATTCTTGTAAACACCCATCTGGTTCACTAATGTCCTTCAGGCGAGGAAATCTGCTGTCCTTACCTGGTCTGGCCTATGTGGTTGACTCTTAAATGGTCACTCAAGGGCAATTAGGGATGGGCAATAAATGCTGATCTTGTATCCTGTGAATGAATAAATAATTTAAAAATACTTTCCGTCATTGTTCATATGTAACCTTTAGGGCTGCTGACCGAGGGCCGTGTGGCTCTTTGTCTTCTGGTGCAGACACGATGGGCCGGAATGGCCTCCTTCTGCACTGTAAATTTCTATGTTTCTATATGAAGTGACTGAGCAGTTAAAGCAACAACAACTTGTATTTATATAGCATCTTTAACATAGTGAAACATCCCAAGGCGCTTCACAGGAGTATTATGAACTGCGCAAGTAGAAATTAACACAGGGGACCAAAAGCTTGGTCAAAGAGGTAGGTTTTAAGGAGCGTCTTGAAGGAGGAAAGAGAGGTGGAAAGGTTTAGTCAGGGAGTCCCAGAGCTTGGGGCCTAGGCCACAGAAGGCATGGCCACCAATGGTTGAGTGAGTACAATCAGGGATGCTCAAGAGGGCAGAATTTGAGTGCAGATATCTCATGGGGTTGTGAAGCTGGAGGAGATTACAGAGATAGGGAGGGGCGCGGCCATGGAGGGATTTGTAAACAAGGGGATGAGAATTTTGAAGTCGAGGCGTTGCTTAACCGGGAGCCAATGTAGTTCAGCGAGCACAGGGATGAAGGGTGAGCGGGACTTGGTGCGAGTTAGGACATGAGTGGCCGCATTTTGGATCACCTCTAGTTTACATAGGGTAGAATGTGGGAAGCCAGCCAGCCAGGAGTGTCTTGTTTCATCAGTACAAGGTCTCATGGCAACACCCTCGTTCCAGGCACTGGCATTTGTAAGACTATGTCATCGTCCGAGCGAGGGAAAGCAAGGACGTCCGCGCCATGACAAGAGCTGACAACTGCTGGACTGACCATGGCCTAATCCACTCTGTTATTTCCATCAACATCGTATCAAAATGGTGGCGGCAACAGAAATGCTGCCGTCGAAAAATCAATGCTGAAGCACTCAAAGACCCTGCAAAGAAAGCCTTATTCAGTCAAGGCCTCACAGTCAACCTGACGACTTCCAATGAATCGGAGCCATAGAGTGTCCACAGTGCCTGGTCTGCCCTCAAGTCCACCATAATCAACACCTGCGGAGAGATGCTCGGTCACTCAACCAGAAAACATTAAGACTGGTTTGATGAGAATGACCAGGAGATCCAGGAGCTAATAAACCATAAACGCAAGGCATTCTTGAATTGGAAACAACATCACAACCCAAAAGAAAGAAAGCAGATCTACAGATAACTGAAGGCCGAGGTCCAACAAAAAACTCGTAACCTAAAAACAGACGGTGGGTGGAAAAAGCACAGGAGATCCAGCAACTAGCAGACAACCACGACGTGCATGTATTTTTTAATGCAGTCAAGACCACCTATGGCCCAAGCACTAACGTCCTACCCCACTGAGAGCTAAGAATGGAGAGGTACTCATCAAGGACAGAGAGGCAGTCGGTGCCCGCTGGAAGGAGCACTTCGAAGATCTCCTTAAATAAGACAACGGATTAGACTTTCCACTTCACATCGCTGGGCTAGTGCCCATATATCACCCAAAACGGCCTGCTATCGCCCATTTTGACTGAAAAGTGGAAAGTTAGGCTGGAACATCACCGGAAAATTGTCCCCCCAACTTTCGGCTCACATCGCCGAGGTGATCGCTGACGTGATCGCCCACACATCGCCCAGCGCAACTTTCGGAGCATCGTCAGCACAGCGCCGAGCTGATCTCTCGCCGAGAACATCTGACGTGAGTGTCCTCGACTCCATCCCACTGCATGCTACCAACCACCACCTTGGCACAATCCCAGCCTGGCATGAGGTTGAAAAGGCCATCCGACTGCTGAAAAAGAACAAGGCCTCAGGAGCAGATGGAATCCCCACCAAAGTACTAAAGTGTGGCAGAGAAGTACTTTTTGGAGTGAATCCATGACCTCATCTCTCTTATCTAGAAGGAGGAGAGCATGCCAGGGTAATCTCAGAGATGCCGTAATTGTGACCATCTTCAAGAAAGGTGACGTCCGATTGTGGTAATTACAGAGGAGTTTCCCTGTTGTCTGCCACAGGAAATATTATTGCAAGAATCCTCCTTAATTGTCTCCTCCCAGTGGCTGAAGAGCTGCTCCACAACGGACATGATCTTCACCGCGCGTCAAATACAAGAGAAATGCAGGGAACAACACTAATCACTGTACATGGACTTCTTTGAGCTCACAAAGACTTTCAACTCTGTCAAACGTGAGGGATTATGGAGTATCTTTCTCAAATTCGGATGTCCTCAAGAATTTGTCACCATTCTCCGCCTGCTTCACGTTGACATGCAAGCTGTGATTCTTACCAACGGATCCACCACAGACCGAATACAAGTTCAGACCGGAGTCAAGCAAGGCTGTGTCATCGCACCAATGCTCTTCTCAATCTTCCTCGCTGCAAGGCTTCATCTCGCCTTTAACAAGCATTCTACTCCGAGCCCCGTCACGGTAGGCGATTCCCAGGAGGGCAGAGAAAACACTTCAAGGACACCCTCAAATCCTCTTTGAAAAAAATGTAACATTCCCACCGACTCTTGGGAATCCCTGGCTCAAAGTGGAGGAGAAGCATCCGGGAAGGCGCAGAGCACTTCGAGTCTCTTCACCATGAGCGCGCGGAAGCCAAGTACAAACAGCAGAAGGAGCGTACGACAAACCAAGCACCCCACCCACCCGTCCCTTCAACCACCGTCTGCTCCATCTGTGACAGCGACTGTACGTCCTGCATTGGTCTCATCAGTTACCTGAGAAGTCATATTAGTGTGAAAGCAAGTCATCCTCGACTCCGGGGGACTGTCTAAGATGAGAAGAGAAGAAGGAATAGTCAAGTCTAGAAGTAACAAAGGTAACATAAGTGCGCGCCTGTTACAGTGCCACTGAAATATATATTCAGCCTTTAATAAAGAAGTTAAGAATCGTCTGGAGGAGGTGCAGAAGATGCTAGTTTGAAAATGGTTGAGTAACAATGTCTACTGAATTTGGGAGAGGAAGGTGTACTACGATTGATTCTACTACCAAACAACTACGGAATGAAATCTGAAACCAAGTTGAAAGGAATGGATCAATCAGAAACAAAAGCCAATGGAATAAGTTGACCAGAAGACCACCTGAGAGCGAACCAAAGCTTGTACGTCAATACCGTTCATGGTGTACGATAAGCATGTCAGACACGGACAACTTGATGCTTGTACATAATACTGGGCACAGCCCTCAAGTACAGATCAAGCCAGTGAGCAAGGTTGCCTCTGAACAGCTCATAGATTCCATCCTGACTGGATACTGAGAACTTGAAGTGCAGAGATGATGCAGTTCCTGACATTCAGGTTAACTTGTCTGGGATTTGCTGTTTCTTTGGACTGATTTGAATGGAATTGGTGTAGAATATGCCTGAATAAATATTTTCAATCACAAACAGCGTGTCACCTAAGGGTAACACGTAAGAGAAGACAGAAGACCCGAGTTTGAAAATGGTTGAGTGACAATGTTTATTGAATTTTGGAGAGGAAGGTGTACTAGGATTGATTCTACGACCAAATAACTGCGGACTGAAATCTGAAACCAAAATGGAAGCAAAAGCTGCACCAATTAACTGCAGGACATCATAACATAAGTGTCTAGGATTTAACAGAGAAGACAATAACCAGGGGGCATAGATTTAAAGTCATGGGTAGCAGGTTTAGAGGGGAGTTGAGGAGAACTTTATTCACTCTGAGGATAGTGAGGATCTGGAACTCACTGCCTGAAAGGGTGGTAGAGGCAGAAACCTTCACCAAATTTAAAAAGTACTTGGATGTGCACTTGAAGTGAACTTAAAGTGCTATGGAATGAGAGCTGAAAAGTGGGATTAATAGAATAGCTTCTTTCTGGTCAGCATGAACACGATGGGCCGATTTGCCTCCTTCCGCGCTGTAAATTTCTATGATTCTATGATAATACGACGCACATTCCTGTTTCTGCTGCACTATTCTACACGACACAGCATACAGGAGGAATTTGTGGATGCTGGTGGACGATAGACTGTATGGCAGCAATAAAGCGAACCGAGGTTTATGAGGGATTTTGATAGAGCAAGTGGGGAGAAACTGTCTCCTCTGACAAGTGGGTCGATAACCAAAAGTCATAGATTTAAAATAATTGGCAAAAGAACGAGAGGAGAAATGAGGGGAATTGTTTTCACGCAACATTAACGATTTGGATGAAGGAATAGAGAGTAATATCTCCAAGTTTGTAGATGTCACTAAGTGGGTGTCGGTGTGAGCTGTGAGGAGGACACTAGGAGGCTGCAGGGTGACTTGGACAGGTTAGGTGAGTGGGCAAATGCATGGCAGATGCAGTATAATGTGGATAATTGTGAGGTTATCCATTTCGGGGGCAAAAACACGAAGGCAGAATATTATCTGAATGGCGGCACACTAGGAAAAGGGGAGGTGCAACGAGACCTGGGTGTCATGGTTCATCAGTCACTGAAAGTGGGCACGCAGGTACAGCAGGCGGTAAAGAAGGCAAATGGTATGTTGGCCTTCATAGCTAGGGGATTTGAACATAGAAACAGGGAGGTCTTACAGCAGTTGTACAGGGCCTTAGAGAGGCCTCACCTGGAATATTGTGTTCAGTTTTGGTCTCCTAGTCTGAGGAAGGATGTTCTTGCTATTGAGAGAGTGCAGCGAAGGTTCACCAGACTGATTCCAGGGATGGCTGGGCTGTCATATGAGGAGAGACTGGATCAACTGGGCCTTTAATCACTGGAGTTTAGAAGGATGAGAGGGGATCTCATAGAAACGTATAAGATTCTGACAGGACTGGACAGGTTAGATGCAGGAAGAATGTTCCCGATGTTGGGGAAGTCCAGAACCAGGGGACATAGTCTTAGGATAAGGGGTAGGCCATTTAGGACTGAGATGAGGAGAAACTTCTTCACTCAGAGAGTTGTTAACCTGTGGAATTCCCTGCCGCAGAGAGTTGTTGATGCCAGTTCACTGGATATATTCAAGAGGGAGTTAGATATGGGCCTTACGGTTAAGGGGATCAAGGTGTATGGAGAGAAAGCAGGAAAGGGGTACTGAAGGTATGATCAGCCATGATCTTATTGATTGGCAGTGCAGGCTCGAAGGGCCGAATGGCCTACTCCTGCACCTATTTTTCTATGTTTCTAAGAGTGTTGTGATCTGGAACGCATACCTGAAGCGGTGGTGGAATCAGATTGCAGAGGAACTTTCAAAAGCCCGTTTGGACATGTAGTGAAGGGGATTACTTTGCAGGGTTCTGGGGAAAAGCAGGAGAGTGAGACTAAATTGAACAACTCTTTCACAGCGACGATGGAACCAAAAGGTTGTAAGATTCTATGATTCTTTAGGAGGAATTTTAACCTCAAAAAATGGATGGTTTGTGGCCGAGTGGAAAGGTTAAATATTTAAAAATATGAAACCTGACCTCAAACCGCCTCCAATCCGTCCACCTCCAGCGGAGGCGGGACGGGGAGGGAGCAAGAAGCCAACCCGCTTGCAGGAGGCGGTTGGCACTTTAAATATTCATCATCATCATAGGCAGTCCCTCGGAATCGAGGAAGACTTGCTTCCACTCTAAAAATGAGTCCTTTGGTGGCTAACCAGTCCAATACGAGAGCCACAGTCCCTGTCACAGGTGGGACAGGCAGTCGTTGAGGGTAAGGGAGAGTGGGACTGGTTTGCCGCACACTCTTTCCGCTGCCTGTGCTTCATTTCTGCATGCTCTCGGCGATGAGACTCGAGGTGCTCAGCGCCCTCCCGGATGCACTTCCTCCACTTAGGGCGGTCTTTGGTCAGAGACTCCCAGGTGTCAGTGGGGATGTTGCACTTTATCAAGGAGGCTTTGAGGGTGTCCCTGTAACGTTTCCTCTGCCTACCTGGGGCTTGCTTGCCGTGAAGGAGTTCCGAGTAGAGCGCTTGCTTTGGGAGCCTCGTGTCTGGCATGTGAACAATGTGGCCCGCCCAACGGCGCTGATCAAGTGTGGTCAGTGCTTCGATGCTGGGGATGTTGGCCTGGTCGAGGACGCTCATGTTGGTGCGTCTGTCCTCCCAGGGGATTTGCAGTATCTTGCGGAGACATCGTTGGTGGTATTTCTCCAGCGACTTGAGGTGTTTGCTGTACCTGGTCCATGGTACATTACAATGAGGCACCGAGCCTCATGGTGATCCACTATTTTAAATTTAACTCTGGTTGGTCAGGTTTCCCGGGACTCAGCGAACCCACCAGCTAATGGAGGGTGAGGACGGCTGGATGCAGGAGGTACGTGCCTTTACACACACCTGCTGGATCCAGTGACCCTGCCTCACCCACCCCCCTGTGATCAGACACTCGCCAACCGTTCCACTCTGCACCCCGAAACCTCCAACACCACCCCTCTCCCACCCAATGAGGCCTCCGATCTCCAATCCCCCTCCCACCCCGCCTTGGCATCCAATCACTCTTTGGCCCCCCCAATCCATTTCCGACCTCCCCCCTCTGGCCCACCAACTGTATAGGGTATTGGTGAGGCCGCACCTGGAGTACTGCGTGCAGTTTTGGTCACCTTACTTAAGGAAGGATATACTAGCTTTGGAAGGGGTACAGAGACGATTCACCAGGCTGATTCCGGAGATGAGGGGGTTACCTTATGATGATAGATTGAGTAGACTGGGTTTTTACTCGTTGGAGTTCAGAAGGATGAGGGGTGATCTTATAGAAACATTTAAAATAATGAAAGGAATGGACAAGATAGAGGCAGAGAGGTTGTTTCCACTGGTAGGGGAGACTAGAACTAGGGGGCACAGCCTCAAAATACGGGGGAGCCAATTTAAAACCGAGTTGAGAAGGAATTTCTTCTCCCAGAGGGTTGTGAATCTGTGGAATTCTCTGCCCAAGGAAGCAGTTGAGGCTAGCTCATTGAATGTATTCAAATCAAAGATAGATAGATTTTTAACCAATAAGGGAATTAAGGGTTATGGGGAGCAGGCGGGTAAGTGGAGCTGAGTCCACGGCCAGATCAGCCATGATCTTGTTGAGTGGCAGAGCAGGCTCGAGGGACTAGATGGTCTACTCCTGTTCCTAATTCTTATGTTCTTATGTTCTTCAGACCTCCCGCCTCTGGCTCCCAGTCTCTCTCCGGCTTCTGATTCCACCCCCGCCGATCCTCCCATCCCTCCCCCCTCCCGCCGGCCTGGTGCCGCAGGCCTATTGCCCAACAGACTGCCAGCCTCTCCACCTGGCTGGCTGCATGTGGGAATCAGTGCTCTCAAATGCTAATCAGACCCTGCCGTTAAATTCAGCAGGGCCTGCGAGAAACCCCTTCTCCCGTGTTTCCCAGCGGCTTTGTGTTAGCTGTGGCTCAGTGGGGAGCACTCTCGCCTCCGAGTGAGAAAGTCGTGGGTTCAAGTCCCACTCTGGGGACTTGAGCTACAAAAATCTAGGCTGACACTCCAGTGCGCTACTGAGGAAGAGCTGCACTGTCGGAGGTGCCGTCTTTCCCGATGAGACATTAAACCGAGATCCCGTCTGCCCTCTCAGGTGGACGTAAAAGATCCCATGGCACTATTTCGAAGAAGAGCAGGGGGGTTTATTCCCAGTGTCCTGGCCAATATTTATCGCTCAATCAACATCACTAAAAACAGATTATCATTATCACGTAGCTGTTCGTCGGAGCTTGCTGTACGCAAATTGGCTGCCGCGTTTCCCACATTACAACAGTGACGTCACTCCAAATGTACTTCATTGGTGGTCAAGTGATTTGAGACATCCGGTTGTGAAAGGATGTTATAAAGGTGTTATATAAATCCAAGTCTTCCTTTCCAGCCCTCCCTGCTCCCTACCCGACGACAGATTAAAATTTCGGCCCATGATTCTAACTCGGAGCATGGGCTGCACACCCAGAGGAATAGATCAACAAGGGTCAGAATATAATTGTGTTTGTACAGAGCACTGGTCTGACCAGGACTGGAATACTGTGTTCAGCTCACCTCAGATGAGGCAGCTGATCTGTTCCGAGACCTTTGCTTAGTACATCTCCACAACCAGCAATGAAGAGGAAGATGCGAGGAAAACTAAAAGGAGTCTCACTCGGATTTCCATTCACTGTGTACAGAGAAGTGCCTGCTCTGAAAGTTCAAGGCACCAGACTGCCACGTTATTTTTACATTTAAACATTCTAATCACCATAATAATTCTGACAGCTTGCAATGTGACAATGAAAACACTTTTGGGATTGCTAGTAATGCTTTCTCTGCCTTTCTGTATCCTTCTATCCCCAAGGGGTGATGTCATGGTGATGTTTGTTTAATACGTTGTTAAGTGTATCTTTCCACATGTCACAGCATGGTTGAACTCAAGGATGTTAAAGACCCAGGGAGTTGAGCTAACGTGATTATTCATTCATCTGTTCTCAACAGTAAAATCTGACAAAAGTTTGCTTTACATGGAGTGACTGACAAAAAATATTGTGCCTCAGATTTTCATCTTTCATTTTTCTGTCTTTCGGATGGGACGTTAAACCAAGGCCCCGTCTGCCCTTTCGGTGGACGTAAAAGATCCCATGGCACTATTTCGAAGACGAGCAGGGGAGATCTCCCCAGTATCCTGGCCAATATTTATCCCTCGATCCACATGACTAAAACAGATTATCTTGTCTTTATCACATTGCTGGTTGTGGGAGCTTGCTGTGCGCAAATTGGCTGTTGTTTTTCCTACGTTACAACAGTGACTGCACTTCAAAAAGTAATCATTGGCTGTGAAGCGCTTTGAGACATGAAAGGCGCGATATAAATGCAAATCTTTCAAGTCTTTCTTTCCATTTCTTACTTCCGGGAATACCATTCTCTGCATTTACATTAGTCTTCTATTTCCTTGATTCGAATAAAGCTCACATTTTATTTCCATTGCAAGACTGTGGTCCCGATATTAACAGAAGCGGTTTCTTAAGTGGGGTGCGGGGGCGGGGGGCAGGGAGGAGGAGTTTCGGTCGGGGGAAGTCCGGATTTCCCTGCATGCAGAGTTTTGACTCCACACCGTGCCTCTGTTTTTCCCCAGAAGTTTCCCCATCCGGATGTCAGCTTAATTGACAGACCAGGCTCCCTGTCGGGTGTGGGGGGGGGGGATGGGGGTGGGGGTTGGCGATCCCAGGAGGGTCCCTTCCCCGACCCCACGGGCTGGTCCAACCCGAGGGGATGCAAGGCCATATCTGGAGGGAGTCCGATCTTTGAACCGGCGGGGGTGGTCTTTGGATGGTGTGGGGATCCAATAGCCTTGGGCAGGGGAGGATCGATGGCAGGGAAGAAGGTAAGCTTGGGGAAAGCACTCCTGTTTCTCCTGGCCCACAGGCAGACCTAGGATGGAAGGAGTTCTGTATTTGTTGCAGGTGTCGTCTTTCAGATGGGACATTAAACCAAAACCCATAAGGCTCTTTAGGGGGAACATAACGTTATGTGACATTATTTGAAGATAAACAAGGAGTTTACCAGGTACCCTGACCAACATTCATCCCTCAACCAACAACTACCAAAACAGAGTAACTCGTCATTTATAACCATTGTTGTTTGTGAGAACCTAACTGCGTGCAAATTCGCTACCATGTTTGCCGACTGTGACTACACTTCAAATGTAGTTCATGAGATGTTCTGAAGAAGTGGTAGGCACAATAGAAATGTAAGTTAATTCTCTTCTTTCTTAAAATATTTTGAGGAGACACAAGCGGTGCATTTCGACCTAAGGGTTTCGGCACTCACCCACCTATCATTATATTACATTACCTGTGCTTTCTGCCCTACATTGGCTTCCAGTTAAACAACGCCTCGATTTCAAAATTCTCATCCTTGTTTACAAATCACTCCATGGACTTGCCCCTCCCTATCTCTCTAATCTTTTTCAGACCCACAACCCCAAAGATGTCTGCGCTCCTCAAATTCTGGCCTCTTGAAGATCCCTCATTATAACTGCTCAACCATTGGTGGCCGTGCCTTCAGCTGCCTGGGCTCTAAGCTCTGGAACCCCCTCCCTAAACCTCTCCGCCTCTCGACCTCTCTTTCCTCCTTTAAGGTGCTCTTTAAAACCTACCTCTTTAAACAAGATTTTGATCATCTGCCTTAATTTCTTCTGTGGCTCGGTGTCAAATTTATCTGTTTTGACTGTAACACAGTTCTGAATTACCACATTAAAGGCGCTATATAAATAAAAGTTATTGTTATTATTAGACCTTATGAGGATGAAGGCACATAGAGGAAGTCAGGAATGGGGAAGTCGTAGAACATGTTCTCTTCCCTTTCTCATGCTATTGTACCAAACATACACTGAGAGCAAGCTCAATTACGAAACCCTCAGATCGCTGCTATTGAAAGTAATATGCAAACTCTATGGGGAATCATTTTAACATGGCCTGTGAAAACGGTTCCCCACAGCAAGTAGTTGAAATCGGCCATGGTACTTACCTGCCGAAGCCAGACTCTCTTCCCATAGGTTCCCACTTTAACCTGCTCTCCTGAGCAGGCAGGAAGAGAACCCGCCCTCATCCGGCAAGGACCTCATTTAAATATGCAGGTTGGGCTCCAATCATGTCACAACTTCCCCAACCAATCATTGTGCTTCCTCTGCATCGGGAACCTGGTGTAGGGAATTATGAGAGAGCACTCCTCAAAATTGGCTCCTGCTGGTTGTGCAGTTATACTTGAAGGGACTTGCTTGATTACAAAAATGTGGGGAACCTTGTTATTTGACTCAAAGCATCTTTGATGAGGTCACGGCATTGGCAAATAGATAGCATCTCTCCTTCTATATTCTGCCATCGCTGTAGAGCTTCCAACCCAATGTAGGGGGTGGTCTCAGGGTCACGTCTGACCTTATGAGCGGTTCGAATCGCTGCCACTCCCTGGATTCTAGACTTTGGATTTATTAGGGGATGTGACAAAGTGCAAGAGACAACTGATTTTGGTGCAAGAAACTTCGATTTTATTGAGGTAAAGAAAGTACAATGTCAAAATACACAATCCCTGGAATAAGGGACACTTTAATCACACGTTCAAAAGGGGTTACAGAAAAGAATACACCTCCCACCTCCCACTGCCTAACTCTGACTAGGTTGAACTCGAGGCTCACCAATCCTCTTATTATGAGTTAGCGGTGGTTCGCAGTTTCAGGATTCGCTGGACTCTGTAGGTTCTGCTTGCCATACCCCGAACGTCGTGGAAGACTTCTTGCTGCGTAGCCTTCAGTTGGGTGGTGTCCGCTGATGTGGTAGGGCACGTATTGGATTTTATGAGGTGAGTACCCACTTTCTTCCATCAGCAGGAGTTTTTAAAGTTCTTTTAGGTAACGTTTCACCTGTTGGTAGCTAGGAACAGATTGTAGAGTGGAAACTTTCAAATCTTTGGTTTCTTCTTGAGGAGTTTTGTTCTTGGAATTTGTCGATCACGGTGGTTCGATGTTACCACGTTGGCTGTGGTCAGTTACTGTCGCGATGATGATGTCCGAAGTTACTGGGAACCGCTTTTCTCTGCCTTGATGATGCTCTCCCGTCTTCTTCGGTAGCAGAGCAGTGGCCCAGGAGTGTTGTCGAGGCTGAAGATGTTGATGTTCGGAGAGCTGCATAGAAGGCTGTGTAGCAGGCTCTCTGGAAGGCTCAATTAACCCGTAAAACAGGGCCTCAGTTAAACTTTGGGGGTCGTTCTAATCTGCACGTCAAATCAACCCCGATTCTTTGTGTAAATTTTGGTGGGCTTGCTATTTCTTTGTCATATTTTGGCGACTTGTTAATGGTAACTCATTTCGGATGTGCCGATCGGTTGAATTCGTTTTCGATTTGGGAAATTGAGTTTTGGTATTTACGTTGTCTGCCTAGGCTTGGGTTTTCCATGCGGGCTGGATGGGCTATTAACATTATGCATGCGCTGGATGGGTTCATGCTTAGAGCGATGGCTGGCTATCTCTGGGTCGATTGTTGCTATGTTAATGTCTCCTGGGGAGAAGGGTTTTCAAGTTTACACAATTCTCCAGACAATTTGTTTAGCTTCAATACCCCAGATGGCTTCAGTTCCCAAAGACTGGCTTCTATAGAGTCCCTCGGTTTTGCAGTCCTTTTACACACAGATCCAATATGCCTTCTAAATTCCGAAACTTGGTTAAAACTCGTAGTTTCTTCCACATGCATTTTCGGATCCCAAACTTTCTGCTTGATAGTCCCAAATCGAATTTCCTTTTCAATGCGTCCAAACACTGGGGGGGTCTTTCCACGAATTTTGCAATTTTACACCAATAGGAAATACCCACCAATCTTAGTGTAAAACACTCACTGAAAGACAATATTTAACACACGCAAGATTATCTCACACAATTACCTTCAAAAATCTGCCAATCTTACAATAGTCTGAGGTTTCAAAGCCAAGTAATGAAGTGTTGGATTGTGCATTATTTTAACAGCCTGGTGGTAAAGTTTCTGCTTTGGGTGCAGTCGGGAAATTGTGCACAAAATGCTCTTGAAAATTGAACTAGTTACATTACAGTAAAAAGTTTCCGCTAAAATTCATTTGCATAATCCCAAACGTAAAATCAGGCAGCATATTAGAACATAACTGTTTCTTTATTTTCTTTCCATTAAAATGCATTCTTTGATATGTTTCAGAGTGGATACCAGCTGCAGTTTTATTAATACAGTTAAAAATGGGTTTATCAGCATGATTCCAGGGATGAGGGACATCAGTTGCGTGGATAGACTGGAGAAGCTGGGGTTGTTCTCCTTAGAGCAGAGAAGGTTGAGAGGAGATTTGATGGAGGTGTTCAAAATCCTGAGCGGTCTGGACAGAGTAGATAGAGACAAACTTCCCATTGGTGGAAGGGTCGAGAACCAGAGGGCACAGATTTAAGGTGATTGGCAAAAGAACCAAAGGCGACATGAGGAAAAACTTTTTTACACAGCGAGTGGTTAGGATCTGGAATGCACGGCCTGAGGGGGTGGTGGAGGCAGACTCAATCATGGCTTTCAAAAGGGAGTTGGATAAATACCTGATAGAAATGTTTTTGCAGGGCTATGGGGAAAGGGCAGGGGGAATGGGACTAGCTGAGGTGTTCTTGCTGACACAGGCTCGACGGGCCAAATGGCCTCCTTCTGCACTGCAACCATTCTATGATTCTGGCATTTTCCTACTTTCAGTATCAACAGGACGATTTACACCTGCACATCAACACAATTCCTCAAATTGTTTATTTTGTAAGCTGCATTTAAGTTTTGTATATTAATGATAAAACTGCACTTAATTTGGAAAGAAAAATATTTTCAAAATGTTTCGAAGGTTTGTACTGGTAGTTCTTCACATTAGAGATATTGGGCTAGACACTTTGTGGCGCTCCATGTGGGATGACGACTTTGAATTTTCCAAAACGTATCGGCAGGCGATTATCCTATTTTGATCGCAGGAAGTTTAGCTTTAGTGCTCCAAGAGGGAAGCGGAGGGCTAAATCTTGTGCCAACCACTATTCATAGGGAGCGATAGTGTGTGGAAAGGATGGTAGGCACTTGCGCTTAAGGTTGGGCCGATATTCATCAGGGTTTCCAGTAGAGTGGACAAGGGAGAACCAGTTGATGTGGTGTATTTGGACTTTCAGAAGGCTTTCGACAAGGTCCCACACAAGAGATTAATGTGCAAAGTTAAAGCACATGGGATTGGGAGTAGTGTGCTGATGTGATTTGAGAACTGGTTGGCAGACAGGAAGCAAAGAGTAGGAGTAAATGGGTACTTTTCAGAATGGCAGGCAGTGACTAGTGGGGTACCGCAAGGTTCTGTGCTGGGGCCCCAGCTGTTTACATTGTACATTAATGATTTAGACAAGGGGATTAAATGTAGTATTTCCAAATTTGCGGATGACACTAAGTTGGGTGGCAGTGTGAGCTGCGAGGAGGATGCTATGAGGCTGCAGAGTGACTTGGATAGGTTAGGTGAGTGGACAAATGAAGTATAATGTGGATAAATGTGAGGTTATCCACTTTGGTGGTAAAAACAGAGAGACAGACTATTATCTGAATGGTGACAGATTCGGAAAAGGGGAGGTGCAACGAGACCTGGGTGTCATGGTACATCAGTCATTGAAGGTTGGCATGCAGGTACAGCAGGCGGTTAAGAAAGCAAATGGTATGTTGGCCTTCATAGCGAGGGGATTTGAGTACAGGGGCAGGGAGGTGTTACTACAGTTGTACAGGGCCTTGGTGAGGCCACACCTGGAGTATTGTGTACAGTTTTGGTCTCCTAACTTGAGGAAGGACATTCTTGCTATTGAGGGAGTGCAGCGAAGATTCACCAGACTGATTCCCAGGATGGCGGGACTGACATATCAAGAAAGACTGGATCAACTGGGCTTGTATTCACTGGAGTTCAGAAGAATGAAAAAGGATCTCATAGAAACGTTTAAAATTCTGACGGGTTTAGACAGGTTAGATGCAGGAAGAATGTTCCCAATGTTGGGGAAGTCCAGAACCAGGGGTCACAGTCTAAGGATAAGGGCTAAGCCATTTAGGACCGAGATGAGGAAAAACTTCTTTACCCAGAGAGTGGTGAACCTGTCGTAGGGGTTTTTCCTTCTACTGTTGCTTGTGACCGGGTGCAACCTTCAGACTATGGTGATTTGAGTTGCTATCACCAGTGGACCCCTTTTCTGCTTATACCCAATTACAGCTTTGTGATATGTTTGATACCACCAATAGATCTGAGGCTGCTTATACCCAATTACAGCTTAGCAATATGTTTGATACCACCAATAGGTCTGAGGCTGCTTCTACCCAATTACAGCTTAGCAATATGTTTGATACCACCAATAGGTCTGAGGCTGCTTATACCCAATTGCAGCTTAGTGATCTGTTTGATACCACCAATAGGTCTGAGGCTGCTTATATCCAATCGCAACCTTGATGTTTTGAGGCATCCTGCACCCCTATCTGGTTCTGACCTTAGAATTTAGGTGGATAATGAGCTTCCCACAATAAAACACTCAGAGATGCGAAAGACAAGAAATGTTCATGGAAAGTTCAGGTAAGTCCTACTTTATTAAAACCCAGGTGAGCGTTTAAACAAGGTTAAGTTGCAAAAGAGAACACAAAACTAATACAGACATAATAAAATTGGTGCGAGCCCCCAAAGTGTGGACCAAGTGAAATACAAGGTCGACGCACTGGCTTGTTGAACCACTTTGAACTAAGGAAAAAAAAATGTTCATGGGAGGAACGGACACAACGAAATTCTACACAAGTTTAAAGCCCTTATACCCACTCTATCACCCACCCCCTCCTTTACACCTAACTAGCCTAAGCTGACAGTTGGGAGAAGACTCCAGGGTGATACTCACTGTTTCCTTTGACGGGTATAGTGGGTCCCACCTTAAATCGGATTTTCTCCGGTTATCCTCGGAGGTTGTATGGGCTCGCAGTTGTGTTTCTTCTCGGCCGGGTGAGTTGTCGGTGTGGACTGGGGTGAATGTTGCCTCCCCCGGTCACCTCGGTCGTCGGTTGTCCAGTCGGTGGGCCTCGGAGCGCGGTCCCGGTGTGCGGCTCGGTTGCTTAGGGCAAGGTTGGCCCCACCCCCACTTTTCCTCTTCCTTGGTTTTCGGTCGCTGGTTCAGCACACGGATGGAGTCTAGATCCGCTGATGGCAGTTGTCTTTGGCCGCTCCGAAGTTCTTTAGCCTGGGCCGTTCTTTTGCGAGGCTGAGTCCCTCTCCCTTCCTTCGAGGTGTCGTCAGATCCCCTTGTCTGTGTTCTCCAAGTGCTGCCAGCTCTCACCTTTATACCCGGTTCGGTTCCGGCCTTTGTCGCGCCCAAACTGAATCAGTGTCTGATTGTTTGAGTCGAGGTGGGGATGAGGTGTTAAGGTAAAGCATTGTTTCTTGTGCCCCTCGGTGCCTGATAATCTGGCTGGCTATTGTGTCAGGGTCAGGATGCACTGAGGTGTTGGCCTTTCCTATTGTCTTTATGTACATGGGTAATGGGCTGGTGATGGGCCCTTCTCCTTGATTAGATCCAGGTAAGCTGTCCTTTACAAAATGGACCGGGTATTCCCCATTGGTCGAGGGTTTCCCTGCTGCTGGCCCAACTCGATTCACTGATTGGCCGGCCCAGGGTGCACTTTCCCGGGATTGGCTGGCTTCTCAGCCTGCCTTTGGCCCCCGAATTCACATAGTGTCTGGCCACAGACATCCTTCCCAGCCTGCCTTTCTTCCTGCAGCTTGCCTTGGCCAAAGTTCGATTAATAGGGTGTATGGGATGATCCCATGCTCTGTTTCCTTGTTACCGGGTGCCTTTTTTTTTGTGTAGGACTGGATTTTCAACCCTTACGCTGTGGAACTCTCTACCACAGAAAGTTGTTGAGGCCAATTCACTAAATATATACAAAAAGGAGTTAGATGTAGTCCTTACTACGAGGGGGATCAAGGGGTATGGCGAGAAAGCAGGAATGGGGTACTGAAGTTGCATGTTCAGCCATGAACTCATTGAATGGCGGTGCAGGCTCGAAGGGCCGAATGGCCTACCCTTGCACCTATTTTCTATGTTTCTATGTTTCTATGGATGAGAGGTGATCTTACTGAAAGGTATAAGATACTGAGGGGGCTCGACAAGGTGGATGCAGAGAGGATATTTCCACTCGTGGGGGAATATAGAACTGGAGACATAGTCTCAGAATAAGGGGTCGCCCATTTAAAACTGAGATGAGGAGGCATTACTTCACTCAGAAGGGTGTAAATCTGTGGAATTCTCTGCCCCAGAGAGCTGTGGAGGCTGGGTCATTGAATATATTTAAAGTGGAGATTGACAGATTTTTGAATGATAAGGGAGTCAAGAGTTATGGGGAGTGGGCAGGGAAGTAGAGTTGAAGCCAAGTTCAGATCAGTCAGGATCTTATTGAATGGCGGAGCAGGCTCGAGGGGCCAAAAGGCCTACTCCTGCTCCTATTTCTTATGTTCTTATATTCTTAAGTTGCTATGAATGTGCAGTGATGCCAGCATCAAAAGCTCATTCTCTCGCTTAAAGGGAAGGGCCAATGTTGGTTTATAACATTCTTGTACTCCGTTCTGTGGAGTCAGGGAACTGGTGTGACTTCAATTACAGCCCCATTAAAAGAACTCTACCTGACCACCATTGTATTATCGCTCCCCAAGTGGTCAGCCAAGGTGACCACACCTCCTGTTGCTGCCGTTGTTGATGCCCCCCCCCCCCAATCATCAAGATCCACGGCGCGGCCCTGGACAACTTGGACCACTTCCCAAACCTTAGGAGCCTCTTATCAACAAGGGCAGACATTGACGACGACATTCAGCACCGCCTCCAGTGCAGCCTTCGGCCGCCTGAGGAAAAGAGTGTTTGAGACCAGGCCCTCAAATCTGCCACCAAGCTCATGGTCTACAGGGCTGTAGTAATACCCGCCCTCCTGTATGGCTCAGAGACATGGACCATGTACAGTAGACACCTCAAATCGCTGGAGAAATACCACCAACGATGTCTCTGCAAGATCCTGCAAATCCCCTGGGAGAACAGACGCACTAACATTAGCGTCCTCGACCAGGCCAACATCCCCAGCATTGAAGCACTGACCACACTTGACCAGCTCCATTGGGCGGGCCATATTGCTCACATGCCTGACACAAAACTCCCAAAGCAAGCGCTCTACTCGGAACTCCTTCACGATAAACGAGCCCTAGGTGGGCAGAAGAAACGTTTCAAGGACACCCTCAAAGCCTCCCTGATAAAGTCCCCACTGACATCTGTGAGTCCCTGGCCAAAGACGGCCCTAAGTGGAGGAAGTTCATCCGGGAGGGTGTTGAGCACCTAGAGTCTCATTGCCGAGAGCATGCAGAGACCAAGCACAGGCAGCGGAAGAAGCGTGTGGTAAATTAGTCCCACCCACCCTTTCCCTCAATGACTATCTGTCCCACCTGTGACAGGAACTGTGGTTCTCATATTGGACTGTTCAGTCACCTAAGGACTCATTTTTAGAGTAGAAACAAGTCTTCCTCGATTCCGAGGGACTGCCTATGATGATGCCGTCCGGCGATGCAGCAGGGGGCGGGAGCGAATTTCACTTCCGAGGCGGTAACGAGGCACTGCGCACCAGATGATGTCACGATCTACGAGGCGCATGAGGCCCAGGCGGTAAGTGTTAGCGCCAACGCAAAACCGCCAGAGAGAATCATGGGTGTCGCTGAATTTGTCAAGCCCGGTTGCTAACCCCTTCGCACCCCGTTACCGCTCTGCCCCCAGGCTCTAACGGGAGGCGTGAGGCAGCCGAATTTCCCCCCCCCCCCCCGCCGCCCCCGCTATAATTCTTCAATTATTGTCACTTTCAAAAAGAGAATTGGATAAACACTTGGAGAGGAAATATTTGCAGGGATACGGGGAAAGAGCAGGGCGGGGGTGTGGGTGGGACTAATTGGATAGCTCTACCAAAGGGCCAGCACAGACACAATGGGCTGAATGGCCTCCTTCTGGGATGTATCATTCCATGATTCTACGACTCCCTCATTAAGTGTGCCAGATTTCAGGACAAAATAGTTTTGTGGAGGAATGCCAACAATGGGATAAACGTGCAGTCCATCTGGAACTGTTAGGAAGCGCATGGGTGAGTGTGAAAGGAGAACGAGTCGTTCCGAATCTTCCTTCATAATTTTCTTGAAATCTGGCAGACTGAGGATCCCCTGTTGACATTACTTTCACATTCTTATGCAAGTTGAACTTCATTAACATAAGACTGACAGGACTGCTGACTGGAAGTGCTTGGGGGGAGAAAAGTGAAATGTAGTGAATTATTAACAGTGCGACAACGGCCCAAATCATCACACGTCTCGACGTGAAAGCTGTTTTGCCATTCATGCACTGCACTGAATAATTCGTTTGAAAAAAGTGTGACCTGGTAAGTGAAGCCACTTAAGAGGTCGACGATAGCACGAATGGCTTTTAATTCAGCAGGAGTGCTATTCCAACCCATGCATCGCTGGGTGGTGTGCCTTTCTGCTCTGGGCTTTTGAATTACCCGTGAAGCTTTTTACTGGATTTGCTTCCAAACCGCAGAATGATCGCGGAGAAGTGGTTTGACATTCTGTTTGCCAGTCACCTTAACACGCGAGTCTCATCATCATCATCATCGTAGGCAGTCCCTCGGAATCGAGGAAGACTTGCTTCCATTCTTAATACGAGAGCAGTCCGAGAGGTGGGAGTTCGTGGTTGGTGAGGCCTATAAAAGGCCCAGCGGCAGCGAGAGGCGGCGGCAGTCCAAGAGGCGGGAGTGCGTGGCGTTGGTGAGGCCTATAAAGGCCCAGAGGCAGCGAGAGGCGGGACTTGTGCAGCTGCAGCGGGGAGAGAAGGCAAAAAAGAAGTAGAAAGAAATCAAAAGGTGACGTCACAGCCAAGGGGGTAAGTGATTGGCTGGTGATTGGTGAGTAGTTTTTCTTTTTCTTTTTTATATCAGTAAGTAACCTGTTAACATTGTTGTTGTCAATTTAAGGGTATCTAAGGGTTAAGTAATGGCAGGAGAGCTCGGTCACGTGATATGCTCCTCCTGTACCATGTGGGAACTCAGGGACACTTCCGGTGTCCCCGACGACTACGTGTGCAGGAAGTGTATCCGCCTCCAGCTCCTGACGGACCGCGTTGCGGAATTGGAGCTGAGGGTGGATTCACTCTGGAGCATCCACGATGCTGAGAATGACGTGAGTAGCACGTGTAGTGAGTTGGCCTTACTGCAGGTGAAGGGTCCACAGCCAGCGAGGGAATGGAAGACCAGCAGGAAGAACAGTGCAAGAAAGGTGGTGCAGGGGTTCCCTGCGGTCATCCCCCTGCAAAACAGATACGCCGCTTTGAGTACTGTTGAGGGGGATGACTCATCAGGGGAGGGCAGCAGCAGCCAAGTTCATGGCACCATGGCTGGCTCTGTTGCACATCAGGGCAGGAAAAAGAGTGGGAGAGCGATAGTGATAGGGGATTCAATTGTAAGGGGAATAGATAGGCGTTTCTGCGGCCGCAACCGAGACTCCAGGATGGTATGTTGCCTCCCTGGTGCAAGGGTCAAAGATGTCTCGGAGCGGGTGCAGGACATTCTAAAAAGGGA
Organism: Pristiophorus japonicus; assembly: GCF_044704955.1. Lineage (NCBI taxonomy): Eukaryota > Metazoa > Chordata > Chondrichthyes > Pristiophoridae > Pristiophorus > Pristiophorus japonicus. The sequence continues at coordinate 526,209,653 of NC_091977.1, read as the reverse complement.
GGGAGAACAGCCAGTTGTCGTGGTGCACATTGGTACCAACGACATAGGTAAAAAAAGGGATGAGGTCCTACGAGACGAATTTAAGGAGCTAGGAGCTAAATTAAAAAGTAGGACCTCAAAAGTAGTAATCTCGGGATTGCTACCAGTGCCACGTGCTAGTCAGAGTAGGAATCGCAGGATAGCACAGATGAATACGTGGCTTGAGCAGTGGTGCAGCAGGGAGGGATTCAAATTCCTGGGGCATTGGAGCAGGTTCTGGGGGAGGTGGGACCAGTACAAACCGGACGGTCTGCACCTGGGCAGGACCGGAACCAATGTCCTCGGGGGAGTACTAATGCTGTTGGGGAGGAGTTAAACTAACATGGCAGGGGGATGGGAACCAATGCAGGGAGACAGATGGAAACAAAAAGGAGACAAAAGCAAAAGACAGAAAGGAGATGAGTAAAAGTAGAGGGCAGAGAAACCCAAGGCAAAAAACAAAAAGGGCCACTGAATATAAAGGGGCTGCAGGAGGGGTCAAAACTAGAAATCATGGTTTAAAAACTAGGATTAAAACACCCTACCTAAATGCACGCAGCATTCGAAATAAAGTAAATGAGTTGACGGCACAAATCATTACAAATGGGTATGATTTGGTGGCCATTACAGAAACATAGTTGCAGGATGGCCAAGACTGGGAATTAAACATACAGGGGTATCTGACAATTCGGAAAGATAGACAAGAAGGGAAAGGAGGTGGGGTAGCTCTGTTAATAAAGAATGATATCAGGGCAGTTGTGAGAGACTATATTGGCTCTAATGAACAAAATGTTGAATCATTGTGGGTGGAGATTAGAGATAGTAAGGGGAAAAAGTCACCGGTGGGCATAGTTTATAGGCCCCCAAATAATAACTTCACGGTGGGGCGGGCAATAATCAAGGGAATAATGGAGGCATGTGAAAAAGGAACGGCAGTAGTCATGGGGGATTTTATCGATTGGTCAAATCAAATCGCACGGGGTAGCCTGGAGGAGGAATTCATAGAATGCATACGGGATTGTTTCTTAGAACAGTATGTTACAGAACCTACAAGGGAGCAAGATATCTTCGATCTGGTCCTGTGTAATGAGACAGGAAAAATAAACGATCTCCTAGTAAAAGATCCTCTCGGAATGAGTGATCACAGTATGGTTGAATTTGTAATACAGATTGAGGGTGAGGAAGTAGTGTCTCAAACGAGCGTACTATGCTTAAACAAAGGGGACTACAGTGGGGTGAGGGCAGAGTTGGCTAAAGTAGACTGGAAACACAGACTAAACGGTGGCACAATTGAGGAACAGTGGATGACTTTTAAGGAGTTCTTTCATAGTGCGCAACAAAAATATATTCCAGTGAAAAAGAAGGGCGGTAAGAGAAGGGATAACCAGCCGTGGATAACCAAGGAAATAAAGGAGAGTATCAAATCAAAGACCAATGCGTATAAGGTGGCCAAGGTTAGTGGGAAACTAGAGGATTGGGAAAATTTTAAACAGCAAAGAATGACTAAAAAAGCAATAAAGAAAGGAAAGATAGATTTCGAAAGTAAACTTGTGCAAAACATAAAAACAGATAGTAAAAGCCTTTACAGATATATAAAACAGAAAAGAGTGACTGAAGTAAATGTTGGTCCCTTCGAAGATGAGAAGGGGATTTAATAATGGGAAATGTGGAAATGGCTGAGACCTTAAACAATTATTTTGCTTCGGTCTTCACAGTGGAAGAAACAAAAACCATGCCAAAAATTGCTGGTCACGGGAATGTGGGAAGGGAGGACCTGGAGACAATCACTATCACTCGGAGTTAATGCTGAACAGGCTAATGGGACTCAAGGTAGACAAGTCCCCTGGTCCTGATGAAATGCATTCCAGGGTATTAGAAGAGATGGCGGAAGTTATAGCAGATGCATTCGTTATAATCTACCAAAATTCTCTGGATTCTGGGGAGGTACCAGTGGATTGGAAAGCAGCTAATGTAATGCCTCTGTTTAAAAAAGGGGGCAGACAAAAGGCAGGTAACTATAGGTTAGTTAGTTTAACATCTGTAGTGGGGAAAATGCTTGAAACTATCATTAAGGAAGAAATAGCGGGACATCTCGATAGGAATAGTGCAATCAAGCAGACGCAGCATGGATTCATGAAGGGGAAATCATGTTTAACTAATTTACTAGAATTCTTTGAGGATATAACGAGCATGGTGGATAGAGGTGTACCGATGGATGTGGTGTATTTAGATTTCCAAAAGGCATTCGATAAGGTGCCACACAAAAGGTTACTGCAGAAGATAGAGGTAGGCGGAGTCAGAGGAAATGTATTAGCATGGATAGAGAATTGGCTGGCGAACACAAAGCAGAGAGTCGGGATAAATGGGTCCTTTTCAGGTTGGAAATCGGTGGTTAGTGGTGTGCCACAGGGATCGGTGCTGGGACCACAACTGTTTACAATATACATAGATGACCTGGAAGAGGGGACAGAGTGTAATGTAACAAAATTTGCAGATGACACAAAGATTAGTGGGAAAGCGGGTTGTGTAGAGGACACAGAAAGGCTATAAAGAGATTTAGATCGGTTAAGCGAATGGGCTAAGGTTTGGCAGATGGAATACAATGTCGGAAAGTGTGAGGTCATCCACCTTGGGAAAAAAAACAGTAAAAGGGAATATTATTTGAATGGGGAGAAATTACAACATGCTGAGATTCAGAGAGACCTGGGGGTCCTTGTGCATGAATCCCAAAAAGTTAGTTTGCAGGTGCAGCAGGTAATCAGGAAGACGAATGGAATGTTGGCCTTCATTGCGAGAGGGATGGAGTACAAAAGCAGGGAGGTCCTGCTGCAACTGTACAGGGTATTGGTAAGGCCGCACCTGGAGTACTGCGTGCAATTTGGGTCACCTTACTTAAGGAAGGATATACAGGCTTTGGAGGGGGTACAGAGACGATTCACTTGGCTGATTCCGGAGATGAGGGGGTTACCTTATGATGATAGATTGAGTAGACTGGGTCTTTACTCGTTGAAGTTCAGAAGGATGAGGGGTGATCTTATAGAAACATTTAAAATAATGAAAGGGATAGACAAGATAGAGGCAGAGAGGTTGTTTCCACTGGTCTGGGAGACTAGAACTAGGAGGCACAGCCTCAAAATTTAAAACCGAGTTGAGAAGGAATTTCTTCTCCCAGAGGGTTGTGAATCTGTGAAATTCTCTGCCCAAGGAAGCAGTTGAGGCTAGCTCATTGAATGTATTCAAGTCACAGATGGATAGATTTTTAACCAATAAGGGAATTAAGGGTTACGGGGATAGGGCGGGTAAGTGGAGCCGAGTCCACGGCCAGATCAGCCATGATCTTATTGAATGGCGGAGCAGGCTCGAGGGGCTAGATGGCCTACTCCTGTTCCTAATTCTTATATTCTTATGTTCTTATGTTCTTATGAGTCCTTAGGTGGCTGAACAGTCGAATATGAAAACCACAATCCCTGTCACAGATGGGACAGATAGTCGTTGAGGGAAAAGTGGGGAGCCTGGTTTGCCACGCGGTCTTTCCGCTGCCTGCGCTTGATTTCTGCATGCTCTCTGCGATGAGACTCGAGGTGCTCAGCGCCCTCCCGGATGCACTTCCTCCACTTAGCCTTTGGCCATGGACTCCCAGATGTTGGTGGGGATGTTGCACTATATCATGGAGGCTTTTAGGGTGTACTTTTAACGTTTCCACTGCCTACCTTTGGCTCGTTTGCCATGAAGGAGTTCCGAGTAGAGCGCTTGCTTTGGGAGTCTCATGTCTGGCATGCGAACTATGTGGCCTTCCCAGCGGAGCTGATCAAGTGTGGTCAGTGCTTCAATGCTGGGGATGTTGGCCTGGTCGAGGACGCTAATATTGGTGTGTCTGTCCTCCTAGGGGATTTGTAGGATCTTGTGGAGACATCGTTGGTGGTATTTCTCCAACGACTTGAGGTGTCTACTGTACATGGTCCATGTCTCTGAGCCATACAGGAGGGCGGGTATTACTACAGCCCTGTACACCATGAGCTTGGTGGCAGTTTTGAGGGCCTGGTCTTCGAACATTCTTTTCCTCAGGCAGCTGAAGGCTGCATTGGTGCATCGGAGGCAGTGTTGGATCTCGTCCTCAATATCTGCTCTTGTTGATAAGAGGTTCCCAAGGTATGGGAATTGGACTATGCAAATTGCAGACAGTACAGTCAATGGCCACAGCCACTGGGGACTGCAGCTACCAAGGGGTTGTGTTCACCCAATCCGCACTGAACTAACCCTGCATGGTAGTGCAAGGTCACCACATTTAAATATTTTAATCGGACTCCCAGTAATTGGCTTATGATGTAATGTGAATGTTACAAGATGGGGAGGGGGCATCGGGAAACAAAATATTCAGTAGCAGAAGAAATCAAAGGGCTGCTGACTGCCCGAAAAACGCTACCACTTCTTTTTTTAACCCTTCAGGGCACAATGACCCCATTAGTGCTTGGGTTTTTAAAGGCTTTAAAAAAAATTCATTCATGGAATATGGGCATCACTGGCAAGACCGGCACTGAAGTGGTGGTGTAAGCAATAGGGGCAGGAGTAGGCCATTCGGCCCGTCAAGCCTGCTCCGCCATTCAATACGATCTTGGCTGATCTGATCCTGGGCTCAACTCCACTTCCCTGCCCGTTCCCCATAACCATTCCCTCCCTGAGGGCAGTCAGCAGCCCTTTAACAGCTTCTGCTACTGAATAGTCTGCCTCCCATTTATTGCCCATCCCTAATTGCCATTGAAAAGATGGTGGTGAACTGCTATTTCAGAAGGCAGTGGGTTTGGAGTCACATACAGGCCAGCAGATTAAAGGACATTTGTAAACCAGACAGGTTTTTATAACAATCCAATATTTTCATGGTCACCATTCATTACTGATACTACCTTTTTATTCCAGATTTATTTAATTAATTGAATTTAAAATCCCCAGCTGCACTGGGACCTGAACTCATGTCTTATTGGACCATTAGTCTAGGCCTCTGGATTACTAGTTCTAGTAACATAACCACTATGCTACCATACCCCTGAAGGAGGAAAGAACTGTCAAAGAGCGTTGGCTATCACAAAGTTATTTGCAATTGAAAATTGGAACAAGAGTGGTGACAGCGGGTTGCATGGTGAACATTGACCTGTTACCGGTGCCTGGTATTGAAAGTGCGTGAGTGGCAACAGGAAAAGAGGGAGCAGTAGAAGGAAACAGGGACAGGTGAGCAGACAGTAATTATTGGTTCCTTCTCATTGTAACAGAAGAAACATATCTTTTGGCTTTTCCAATGAGGAGTTCATTTCCTCAGGACTGATGTCACTGAATGTTACTAATAGTTACCACATGGGGCAGTCCTGTTTCTGGCACTGTCTACTTGCATGTTGCTATTAAGTGCAATTGTGCTCCCTCCTTAACGCATTTTCCTAATGTGCTAAAGGCTTGAATTGCGAGGGCAGGTTGCATCGGCTTCCCGCGAGGTTAGAAGACTAAGGTGTGATCGAATCCAGCATGGACTCGATGGGCAGAATGGCCTCCTTCTGTGCTGTGATGACGCTATGGGGCCAATTTTCATCAGCCCACTGCCCGCTGCCGCTGACTGCCGGCCACTGCCGCCGACCTTCCTCCTGCAGATCCGGCCAGTGCCACTTTGGGGGTGGCCTGGAGCGGGCGGGAGGGGGAGAGCCGCCGGGAACCGCCCGCTGATGTCAGCGGACGGCCGAGTGGCGCAATTGAGCTCCCGCCCGCCGAGCTCCCAGATTCCTGCGGGCGGGAGTCGGCGGGACTCGGCGGGAGAACGGGGGTGGGCCGCTGGCTGGGGGCCGGTCTGTTCCCGACGGTAAGTCTGAAGATCCTGAAAAAAAAGTAAGTGAACACTTTTTTTTCCACAGCGACTGACCTGGATGGGGTCCCCTGAAGCTCTTCTGATAGTTTTTGTATTTTTTTTCAGGTCTTCGACCCTCCGTGGCCCCGACTCCATCCTCGGCGGCACTTGAGTGGCAAGCGCCTCTGCCCCCGAGAATGGGACCTCCCGCCCGCTGCCCACCAGTTTGGCGGCGTACGTAGTCCACTTGTCACCCACCGAACTGCGAGGGACCTTGGCCACGAATGTCCCGCCCAAAGTACCGTCCGGTACCTCGGTGGCCATCGGCGGCACTTTGGGCGGCACTTGGGCGGGCGGGGGCCTTGCAGAAAATGGACCCCCTATGACTCTATGAGTTAAGGTGTGCGAGATGATTAAAGGAATTGATAGGGTAGATAGAGAGAAATGATTTTCTCTGGCGGGGGGAGGCCACAAGAGGGCGCAACCTGGGAATTAGAGCTAGGCCGTTCAGGGGGCTGATGTCGGGAATCACATCGTCACAAAAAGCGCAGAGGAAATCTGGCATTCGCTACCCCAAAAAGTTGTTGAAGCTGGGGTCAAGGGAAAATTTCAACACTGAGATGGATAGATTTCTGTTAGGCATGGACATTAAGGATTATGGAGTTAAGATAGAGATCAGGCACGATCTAATTGAATGGCAGAACAAACTCGAGGCACTGAATAACCTACGCCTGTTCCTATGAGACATCCACCTCCTAGTTTTGATGGGTATTGTTGTGTTTCTGTAAAGCATGCACTCCCATGTTCCGCCACCAGGGAGTGCATCCCCTGAAGTCCCAAGGGATCCCAGCATCCCTTTAACCTCCCTGTGTGCAGTCTCATCTGTGTAAGGAACACAATAACTGGCGACGAGTATACGCAAAGATGCAGCAAACTGTGGGCATCCTGGAGAAGTTCTCGGAGGGTGAGGACTGGGAAGCCTATGTCGAACGGCTAGACCAGTACTTTGTAGCCAACGAGCTGGATGGAGAAGGAAGCGCTGCAAAAAGGAGAGCAGTCCTCACGGTCTGCGGGGCACCGACCTACGGCCTCATGAAGAATCTTCTGGCTCCAATGAAACCCACAGATAAATCGTACCAGGAGCTGTGTAAACTGGTTCAGGAGCATCTTAACCCGAGGCAGAGCGTGGTGATGGTGAGGTCTCGGTTCTACACGTGCCAGCGATCTGAAGGTCAGGAAGTGGTGAGTTACATCGTCAAGCTAAGGTGACTTGCAGGACAATGTGAGTTTGATGACTACCTGGAGCAAATGCTCAGAGACTTTTTTGTACTGGGCATTGGCCAGGAGACCATCCTACGAAAACTTTTGACTGTAGAGACACCGACCCTCAGTAAGGCCATTGCGATAGCAAGGCGTTTATGTCCACCAGTGATAACACCAAACAAATCTCTCAGCACACAAGTGCAAGCAATGTTCATAAATTAACTGGAACTGTGTTTGCGAGCAGAAATGTACAGAACAGAAACCACGAGTCTGCAACTGCCAGCAGGCCTCAGGTGACCAAAATGACTCAGAGTCCCCAACAAAGGATGAATGCAAGGCAATTCACACCTTGTTGGCGTTGTGGAGGCTTCCATTCAGCCTATTCATGCCGCTTCAAAGGATTTGTTTGCAAGAGCTGTGGAACAATGGAACACCTCCAACGAGCTTGCAGATGAGCTGCAAGCTCTACAAAATCTTGCTAACCACCACGTGGCAGAGGAAGATCGGTCCATGGTGGATCAAAGCAATTTCAAGCCTCAGAGAGAGGAGGCAGATGCTGAAGTACACAGGGTGCACACATTTACGACGAAATGTCCACCTATAATGCTAAATGTAAAACTGAATGGCTTACCTGTAGCCATGGAACTGGACATTGGCGCTAGCTAATCCATCATGAGTAAAAAGATGTTTGAGAGAATGTGGTGCAACAAAGCACTCAGACCAGCCCTGAGCCCCATCCACACGAAACTGAGAACGTACACCAAAGAGATTATCACTGTCCTGGGCAGCGCCATGGTCAAGGTCACCTACGAGGGCACGGTGCACAAACTGCCACTCTGGATTGTCCCAGGCGATGGCCCCACACTGCGTGGAAGGAGCTGGCTGGGCAAAATCAGCTGGAACTGGGATGACATCCAAGCACTATCACATGTCGATGAGGCCTCATGTACCCAGGTTCTTAACAAATTTCCTTCCCTTTTTGAGCCAGGCATTGGAAACTTTTCCGGGGCGAAGGTGCAGATCCACTTGATCCCAGAGGCTCGACCCATTCATCACAAGGTGCGAGCGGTACCTCACATGATGAGAGAGAGAGTGGAAATTGAGCTGGACAGGCTGCAACGCGAGGGCATCATCTCCCCAGTGGAATTCAGCGAGTGGGCCAGCCCGATTGTTCCAGTAATCAAAAGTGATGGCACGGTCAGGATTTGCGGCGATTATAAAGTAACTATTAATCGAATCTCGCTACAGGACCAATACCCGCTACCTAAGGCAGATGACCTATTGGCGATGCTGGCAGGAGGCAAGACATTCACCAAGCTCGACCTGACTTCGGCCTACATGACGCAGGAGCTGGAGGAGTCTTTGAAGGGCCTCACCTGCATCAGCACGCACAAGGGACTGTTCATCTACAACAGATGCCCGTTTGGAATTCGGTCGGCTGTAGCGATCTTTCAGAGAAACATGGAGAGCCTACTCAAGTCGGTACCACGCACGGTCATTTTTCAGGACGATATATTGGTCACGGGTCGGGACACCGTCGAGCACTTACAAAACCTGGAGGAGGTCCTCCAGCAATTGGATCGCGTAGGGCTGTAGCTGAAGAGGTTGAAATGCATCTTCATGGCAACAGAAGTGGAGTTTTTGGGGAGAAAGATCACGGCGGACGGCATTCGGCCCACAGACGCCAAGACAGAGGCTATCAGGAACGCGCCCAGGCCACAGAATGTCACGGAGCTGCGGTCGTTCCTGGACTCCTCAACTATTTTGGTAACTTCCTAGTGGGTTTAAGCTCCCTATTAGAGCCCCTACATGTGCTATTGCATAAAGGTGAGAACTGGATATGGAGAAAAAATGAAGTAATTGCTTTTGAGAAAGCAAGAAACATTTTATGCTCCAACAAGCTGCTTGTATTGTATAACCCGTGTAAAAGTCTCGTGCTAGCATGTGATGCGTCGTCGTACAGAGTCGGGTGTGTATTACAACAAGCTAACGTTGCGGGGAAGTTGCAACCTGTCACCTATGCCTCCAGGAGCTTGTCTGTGGCTGAGAGGGCCTACAGCATGATTGAGAAAGAGGCATTAGCGTGTGTATTTGGGCTAAAGAAAATGCATCAGTACCTGTTTGGCCTCAAATTTGAGCTGGAAACCACTGTCTATTCATTCTTCCAGTTACCACATAAATAAAATCAAAGGACTTCTCTGGTGTCCAGTTATCCTTTTTTAACCCAAAGACCCCAGGTATCGGGTGCACTGGGAGCTTCTGTCCTGCGCGTGCTATTCCTAATTAGTGCCAGGCGCCTTGGGACATTTTATTACGTTATAGGCACTACATAAATCATAGAATCATAGAATGGTTACAGTACGGAATAAGGTCATTTGGCCCATCGAGCCTGTGCTGGCTCTGTGCAAGAGTACCTCAGCTAGTCTCACTCCCCCATCCTTTCCCCGATGCCCTGCAAATTATTTTCTTTCAGGTAATTATCCAGCTCCTTTTTGAAAGCAGTGATTGAGTCTGCCTTCATCACCCTTTCCAGGCAGTGCATTCCAGTTGTTGTTGTGGCTGTCTGAAGTCCACTGTCTTCTCGTGCCCCTCACTCCTGTAAACCCTGAAATGAGCTTCTATTCGGTGAAAATCTAAGTGGTAACTGTATATATGCAAGCACTCTAATAACGACTCCACGAGGTAAGGGTATTGTACTTGAACTGTAGTGACCTTCGACTGTTTATTGCAGCTCCTTGAGCGAGAACACAATGAGGTGAGCTCCCTTTTATACTGGGTTACCTGCAGTGTGCAGGTGACCCTTAGGTCTCCACCAGTTGCACCCTCTGGTGGTACAGGTATGGTATATACAGTGTGAAGGTACATTCAGTGGTCTAGTGTTACAGTTCATACATTATCGTGCATAACAGTAACACTAGGTGCTGACTAGGCCTATATTCCCCAGAGTTTACAAGAATGAGAGGTGATCTCATTGAACCATGCAAAATTCTTACAGGGCTCCACAGGGTCGATGCAGGGAGGATGTTTCCCCTGGCTGCGGAGTCTAGAACTAGAGGTCACAGACTCAGGATAAGGGGTCGGCCATTTAGAACTGAGATGAGGAGACATTTCTTCATTCAAATGGTTGTGAATCTTTGGAATTCTCTATTGCTGCAAAGTCTGTGGATGCTCAGCCATTGGCCTAGAAATCCCGGTCGAGGTCTTCCTGCGGGCGATCGGCTAAAAAAGAGAAAAAAAATGCGCACTTACTTGAACTTCCTGCGCCCACGAGAGATCCTGGTCCTGAGGCCTCCACTGACTGCGCGTTGCAGCGCGTGCATGTCGGGATTGGAGCTGCAGTCACATGGCTCTGGGCAGCCAATCAGATAAAGTATGTTCTCATTCGTAATAATGGGAACTCCGTAAGTTGGAGTTCCCATTTTTATGAATGAGAAACCCCCCCAAACACACAAAACACTAATAAAAAAATAGAAAAACACACCATATATTTAACATTATTTTAAATTAAAGTTATTTATGTCTTAAAAAAAAATCGGGAAAATAATATTTTTACATAAAGTTTTTTAAATTATGGTTTAAAATAAACTTACCATATTGGGGAGGGTTTTTAACAATAAAATGTGTTTTTTAAATTTTATTCTATTATGTTTTTGTGTGTTTTAAAATTTTACGCCTGTAAAGGTAGGCTATGCGCCTGCTTTTATTAGGCGCAAGAGTTTTCAGGACATTCGCTGGGCAATATATGGGTAAATACCGCTACCTTGCCCCTGCGAATGTGCTGGCTGTGGGGATATGGAGGATCTGTCGAGCTGGAAACTTGTCAGATCGGAAACGCTGGTTTTCGGCGCCAGCGCATTGTGCGCTGAAAACCGGCTTTTGCGATGCATCCCCGGGTCCGTACACACTCCGTACAGACCCGGGGAGGCCGTGATTTCTGGGCCATTGAGTTTATTCAAGGCTGAAATCAATAGATTTTTGGATATTAAGGGAATCAAGGGATATGGGGATCGGGCGGGAAAGTGGAGTTGAGGTAGCAGATCAGTCACAACCTTATTGAATGGCGGAGCAGACTCGAGGGGCCGAATGGCCTACTTCTGCTCCTACTTCTTATATTTTTACGTGCTCTGGTGTACTATATTGCTCTCGTATCTCTGCTATCTGCAAAGAGATTTCCAGATACACTGCTGAGTGGATTGGAGCACTTCTCCGATTGACTATTGCCTCTGAAAGTGATGATCAGAAAAACTGTTCTCAGTGTGAGAGTGTAGACAGTTTGACGTTGCCTGCTCCAATAAGTAAAACTAAGAGAAGTTAGCACGACATTAATACATTGGAAGTGGTGTTGTCCACCCTGTCACCTCTGCTCCGGGAGAATCCTCAACCATCTCCATGTCAGCGAAGGTCATGACCTGAGTTCAAAGGCTGTCAGGAACTTCCTTGTGATGCACTCTGATATTGAACACCAGTGACATGAGCTGACATTTCTGCTCAGGGCTGTAAAGCGAAACTGCTGTAATGCTACATCCGATCCCACTTAAAACATGAAACACCACTTTTATTAGGGCGTCTTCACATAATAATTCATGTCAGTACTGATCTGATGACTTCTTTAAATGAAGCCGCTTAGAAAACCTAAAACAGTCACACAGGACTGAGATGAGGAGGGATTTCTTCACTCACAAGGTTGTAAATCTTTGGAATTCTCAACCCCAGAGGGCTGTGGATGTTCAAGACCGAGATTGATAGATTTTTTGACTCCAAGGCGGAGAAATTCGGCTGCTTAACTCCTCCAGTTAGCACCTGGGAGAGGTGCTAATGGGGCGCTAAGGGGTTAGCGATCGGGCACGGTGAATTCAGCGACGCCCGCGAACGTCAGTGTCGGTTTAGCGCTGGCGGAAACACTTGCCGCCTGGGCCTCTAGCACCTCGCAGATTGTGACATCATAAAGTGCGCAGCACCCTGTTACCGCCCCGGATGTGAAATTGCCTCCCGGCCCCCCCGTGCTGTATCGCCGGGCGTAAGCAACGGCAGGAAGACGAGGCGTTGTCAAGCGCTAATTAAAGGCAGTGGATTTCGGGTAGGCCATCCTTTGTGATTTGCGCCAGTCTGGTGCCTGCTGAAAGTTTTTAATGTTGCATTGCTGCGCCATCTCCAAGCCCTCCGCCCTCTGAGAGTGTTTGGGGCTGTAATGGATGGCGCGCAGGTTGCCTGGCAACACAGAGCTGAGCAGCGATAGGTTGTGCAACATCATGGGCCCTTCCCCGTGAGCGAGGGAAGCAGCCTCTGATGCCATTAGCACTGAGCTCGAAATTTGTACAGCGCTCTGCCACTACCACTCTGCTCTCGGACTGTAGCGCCCCAAAAGAAGTGGTGAGCGCTTGAGTTATCGCTCCAATTCCCTCTTGGAGCGCTAAAGCAGAATTTCCCAGCAGGAGAGAATCATTCGCACCTAATTTGCGCTATTTGTTCCACTTTTCAAAAGTTAATGCCTCAACCGGGGCACTGTGTAATTTCTAGCCCTAAGGGAGTTAAGAGATATGGCGATCGGGCAGGAAAGTGAAGTTGAGGTCAAAAATCTTATTGAATGGCAGAGTAGTCTTGAGGGGCTCTACTGCGGCTCCTATTTCTTATGTTCTTATGTCACATTCGAATATATTCATACAGTCCATAGTAAAAGCTGCAGCCGTCACACATTCATTTCTGCATTTCCTTAAAGGTTACGACTGAGCCTTGGCACTTCTTCCTAACTACCTTCCAGGATCTTTTAGTTTAGAGAGGGAATTCCAGAGCTTAGGGTCTCGGCAGCAGTGGGCACGGCCGCCAACGGTTGAGCGATTATAATCAGGGGAGCACAAGAGGCCAGAGTTGGAGGAGCGCAGAGACCTCGCGGGGTTGTAGGGCTGGAGGAGATGACAGGGATAGGGAGGCCATGGAAGGATTTGAAAACACGGATGAGAATTTTGAAATCGAGGCGTTACTTAACTGGGAGGCAATGTAGGTCGGCGAGCACAGGGGTGATGGGTGAACGGGACTTGGTGCGAGTTAGGACACGAGCAGCAGAGTTTTGGATAAGCTCAAGTTTACGGAGGGCGCAAGGTGGGAAGCCAACCAGGAGAACATTGGAATAGTGGAGTCGAGAGGTAACAAAGGCATGGATGAGGGTTTCAGTAGCAGATGGTCTGAGGCAAGGGCAGAGACGGGCGATGCTGCAGAGGTGGAAATAGAGAATCTTGGTGATGGAGAGGATATGGGGGTCAGAGACGCAGCTCAGGATCAAATAGGACGCCAAGGTTGCAAACCGTCTGGTTCATAGAAACATAGAAAATAGGTGCAGGAGTAGGCCATTCGGCCCTTCGAGCCTGCACCACCATTCAATAAGATCATGGCTGATCATGCAACTTCAGTACCCCATTCCTGCTTTCTCTCCATACCCCTTGATCCCTTTAGCCGTAAGGGCCACATCTAACTCCCTTTTGAATATATCTAACGGACTGGCCTTAACAACTTTCTGTGGTAGAGAATTCCACAGGCTCACAATTCTCTGAGTGAAGAAGTTTCTCCTCTTCTCGGTCCTAAATGGCTTACCCCTTATCCTTAGACTGTGACCCCTGGTTGTAGACTTGCTCGGGAGTTTGCGGATGATTCTTAAACCTTCACCTTAAATCTTTGTCAAGAAATGCTCTGTACCTCTAGGAGTGAGTGATGGCCATATTTGAATTGTATTAGAACTTAGACGAACATCCTCCCACCCGATCTGCAGAAGCTATCGATTGAATGAATTAAGCCCTTCTTGCCAATTATCAAAGAAGTCAGGCAACAAACTAATGAACTAACAATTGGGCATTAACCTCAGTATCACAGTTACCAGCACTTCTGATCAAGGCTCTGTGCAACTTTTAAAATAATCATTCACAGGATGTGGGCGTCACTGGCAAGGCCAGCATTTATTGCCCATCCATAATTGCCCTTGAGAAGGTGAGCCGCCTTCTTGAATACAATTGCATGGCTTGCTAGGCCATTTCAGAGGCAACCACATTGCTGTGAGCCTGGAGTCACACATAGGCCAGACTGGGTAAGGACAGCAGATTTCCTTCTCTAATAAACATTAGTGAACCAGATGGGTTTTTATGAAAATCTGGTAGTTTCATGGTCACCATTACTGATACTGGCTATTTATTCCAGATTTATTTTGCATTTAAATTCCCCAGCTGTCAGTGGTGGGTTTGAACTCATGTCTCCAAATCATTAAGTGCAGATTACGAGCCCAGGCACATAGCCATTATGCTACCGTACCCCCCAACCGAAGCATAACTTCCTCCTCTATGTATTCCATACCCATTACGATAAAGGATACTATTCCGTTCACCTTTCTGATCACCTTGAGTGCCTGTGCACTAGGTGGTCAGATTTATGCTACATAACCTTGCCCTGCAAAGGAGCCAACCCTTGGAGCGACCTCGGGAGGAAGCGGTGGGAGCAGGTAGGAGCAGGAGTTTGACCAGGTAGCCGAGAGTGAAGAGGAGTAGCAAGGGCCAGCAACTCTACGACAGCAGGTAATAAATCAAGAACTAAAAATTCGTCTCGGATGGTGGGGCAGAACGGGCGGTATTGGATTGGACCGTTATTCGCAGCGTCTGATATTCAGTTACATCGACTGCAATGGACTGAATATAACGGGTTGATCCAATACTGCCCAGTTTGCACCACCGCCCGAGTCAAATTTCTAGGCCGAACAGTTTGATTCAATTATCCCTACATCCATGCCCCCCACCCCTTGCTCCATGTGCCAACGGTCCCTGCTACCATCGCACCAAGTCCTTATACCCACCAGACCAATGCCCTCGAATTGTACACCTTCTTGGGTATTGGACTGATGTCATTTGGCATGTTGAAACAAATACCAATGCACAACAACAAAGAGGCTCAGAACTGTTCATTTAAGGACGGATTACACTTGAGTTTGAAAACTAACAATTGCCCAACTGCAAATCTCTAGTGTCTGTCTTCTGCGCTCGTTTGCCTAATAAAGAAAAGCTTGCATTTATATAGCGCCTGTCACGACCACCGGACATCTCAAAGCACTTTACAGCCAATGGAGTACTTTTGGAGTGTAGTCACTGTTGTAATGTAGGAAGCATGTGTAAGGGATGGTCCAGGGGGTCAGGTTCACCTCTGACCTACTTGAGCGGTTGGAATCGCTCCCACTCCCTTGGGTTCTAGACTCTGGATTTATTTGGGGAATGTGATAAAGTGCAAAAGACACTGGTTTGGTGCAAAAGGACTTTGATTTTATTAAGGATAAGAAAATACAATGTCACACTTATAATTACACTAATAAAGAACAGTACATCACACATTCAGAGGGGTTGCAGTGAAAATTACACCTCCCATCTCCCAAATACCTAATACTGGCTGGGTTAGAATCCAGGGCAGACAGGGACTATGCTTACCAATCCTTTCTGGTCAGTTAGCGGTAGCTTGCGGTTTTGGGGTTCGTTGGATTCTGTAGGTTCTGCTTGCCGTACCCCGAATGTCGGAGAGGACTTCTTACTGCGCAATCTTCAGTTGGGTTGAGTCCGCTGATGCGGTGGGGCGCGTTTTGGATTTGTGAGGTAAGTACCCGTTTTCTTTCGTTAGAAATAGGTTTCAAAGTCCTTTTAGGTAATGTTTTCACCTGTTGGTAGTCAGGCCTAGATTGTAGAGTGGAAACTTTCGATTCTTCGGTTTCTTCCTTGTGGAGTTTTGTTTCGAAGTTGGTCGATCGCGGTGGTTTTGGTGGCACCACGTTGGCTGTCGTCGGCTGCTGCCGCGATGGTGATGTTCTTCCTTCCTTTTTGATTTCAGGACGTCAAGGCTGGAGAAGTTAGTTTACAACTGTCGCTTTGGTTTCTCTCCCTTCTTGATGGCATAGGCGTAGTATGGCACTAGCACTAGCACTAGCACAAGCAATGTGTCTCGAGGCAGTAGCATAAACAACAGCAAAGCATAGCATAGCCTTTGTTAAAACATGGGCCAGTTATACTTTAAAAGCTGTCCTAATCTTCACACCAAATCAGTCCAGAATTCTTTGTTTAGTTTTGGCGGAACCGAGAATCTTTTGTCATATTGTGGCAGGCTCGTTAAAAGTTAATATGTCTCGCATGGGCTGATCTTCTAAATCTGTTTCTTGATGGAAATATTGGCTTGGTAAATACCAATGATTTTAAAAATTCCTTCATGCCACACGTATTACTTTGCATGTTACAATTCATTCATTTTATGAGCAGTTTTCACTTAAAAAAAACTGAATAAAATGTCCTTTATGCTTGGTTTTTGCATGCAGGCTGAAGTGGCCCTTTTGTTTTTATGCATAGGCTGAAAATGGCTTTCCAGGTTCAGGTTGATGGCTGGCCATCTCTGAGTTGATTGTTGCAATGTTAATGTCTCTTGTGGAGAAGGGTTTTCGAGTATCCACTTTCCAGACAATTTACTTTAGTCTCAATGCCCCAGGCAGTTTCAATAATCAAATTGGCTTCTTTGAGGGATGGTTCCTTTGCCCTGCCCACACAGGTTCAATCTGCTTCGTAAAATCCCAAATTCGATTAAAGTTCATAGTTTCTTCCATGTGCAGTTTAGAATTTCAAACTTTCTGGTAGATAAATTAAATTTCCTTTCCAATGAGTCCAAACACTGGGGGGGGTTTCCCACGAATTTTGCCACTCTACACATGGCAGCCAATTTGCGGACACAAGCTCCCACACACAGCAATGTGATCATAACCAGATAATCTGTATTTTTGTTACATTGATTGAACGATAAATATTGGCTAGGACACCGGGGATAACTCTCCTGCTCTTCTTGAAAATAGTGCCACGGGATCTTTTACATCCACCTGAGAGGGCAGACAGGGTGTCGATTTAACATCTCATCCGAAAGAACACGCCCCTCCAACAGGGCAGTGCTCCCTCAGTACTGCACTGGAGTGTCAGTGTAAACATAGAAACATAGAAAATAGGTGCAGGAGTAGGCCATTCGGCCCTTCGAACCTGCACCACCATTTAATATGATCATGGCTGATCATTCACCTCAGTACCCCATTCCTGCTTTCTCTCCATACCCCTTGATCCCTTTAGCCATTAGGGCCACATCTAACTCCCTTTTGAATATATCTAATGAATTGACCTCAACAATTTTCTGTGGTAGAGAATTCCACAGGTTCACAATTCTCTGAGTGAAGAAGTTTCTCCTCATCTCGGTCCTAAATGGCTTACATAGAAACATAGAAACATAGAAAATAGGTGCAGGAGTAGGCCATTCGGCCCTTCTAGCCTGCACCGCCATTCAATGAGTTCATGGCTGAACATGCAACTTCAGTACCCCTTATCCTTAGACTGTGACTCCTGGTTCTGGACTTCCCCAACGTCGGGAACATTCTTCCTGCATCTAACCTGTCCAATCCCGTCAGAATTTTACATGTTTCTATGAGATCCCCTCTCATTTTTCTACACTCCAGTGAATATAAGCATAGTTGATACAATCTTTCTTCATATGTCAGTCCTGTCATCCTGAGAATCAGTCTGGTGAACCTTCGCTGCACTCCCTCAATAGCAAAAATGTCTTTCCTCATATTAGGAGATCAAAACTGTACACAATATTCAAGGTGTGGCCTTACCAAGGCCCTGTACAACTGCAGTAAGACCTCCCTGCTCCTGTACTCAAATCCTCTCGCTATGAAGGCCAACATACTATTTTCCTTCTTCACTGCCTCCTGTACCTGCATGCCAACTTTCAATGACTGATCTACCATGAAACCCAGGTGTAGATTTATGTGCTCTAGTCCCTGGAGTGGGACTAGAACCCACAACCTTCTGACTCAGAGGCAAGTGTTCTACCCACTGAGCCACAGCTGGCACAACATAGGACTAGAGCGAGGTGCTTCCCCAGTGGCTGCAGTATGAGAGGCAGCTGGCTGCTGATCTTGCCGATGGCATTTAAGGCCATGGTGGACAACCTTGAGGGGCTCCGAGCTCAGTAGGGCCAGCTGCGGACTGCAGCTTCCCACCGGTGGTCGGGGATATTGCCCAGCTGGCTGCCTGGCAGCACCACGGGCACCGCCTCAGAGGGTGGCAGGGGGAGCAGCCTCGTGGTCAACCCGAGAGAGGACAGCACGTGCCCCTCCCATGGTGCCAGTGCCCCTCCTTAGCCCCACTGCTCTGGGCGCAGGAGTGATGTGGGGCTTCGGAAACCACAATCCACGCTCTCTGTCACCCTTTGACAGCCAGAGGAGGTCTTGGAACTCGGAGCTAAGATGGCAGCAATCTGAGCTCCCACCGAAGCTGATAGAGGCTCCGTCAGTCTGAGCCCCACTGCAGTGTGCATGGAGCTGTTCACACGCTTCATAGTTGCCCGCACTGTTTCCGTGCCCGACCCACACAAGCTGCAGCTGCACTCCTCCGTGCCCTTTGATACAGAGCGTATGCTCGCTGGCTGGCCGTCCAATGCACGCAGAAGTTGGAGGCACATAGTCTTCACTCTTCTTCCACAGGCTGGGTCCTTGATTCAGCATGTACCCTCTGTAGCAGGTCCAAGATGTGGGCTCGCCCTCCATGGAGCTGGTTCCTGGGCCGTCCTATCTCCTTGCCCTTGCTCCTGCACACCTGTACTGGGTGTATCCCAGTGCACATCCCTCTGATTGACAACAACAACAACATATTGTATTTATATAGCATCTTGAACCCAAGGCGCTTCACAGGAGTATTATGAGATAAACAAATTTGACACCGAGCCACATAAGTAGAAATTAGCACAGGTAGGAGGCATAGTCTCGGAATAAAGAGTCGCCCATTTAAAAATGAGATGAGGAGGAATTTCTTCTCTCAGAGGGTTGTAAATCTATGGAATTCTCTGCCCCAGAGAGCTGTGGAAGCTGGGTCATTGAATATATTTAAGGCGGAGATCGACAGATATTTAAGCGATAAGGGAATACAGGGTTATGGGGAGTGGGCAGGGAAGTGGAGCTGAGTCTATGATCAGATCAGCCATGATCGTATTAATTGGCGGAGCAGGCTTGAGGGGCAGTATGACCTACTCCTGCACCTATTTCTTGTGTTCTTATGACCAAAAGCTTAGTCAAAGAGGTATGTTTTCAGGAGCGTCTTGAAGGAGGAAAGAGAGGTAGAGAGGTGGGGAAGTTTAGGCCGGGAGTTCCAGAGCTTAGGGCCCAGGCAACAGAAGGCACGGCCACCAATGGTTGAGCGATTATAATCAGGGATGCTCAAGAGAGCAGAATTAGAGGAGGGCAGACATCTCAGGGGGGTTGTGAGGCTGGAGGAGATCACAGAGATAGGGAGGGGCGAGGCCATGGAGGGATTTGAAAACAAGGATGAGAATTTTGAAATCGAGGCGTCGCTTAACCTGAAGCCAATGTAGGTCAGCGAGCACAGGGGCGATGGGTGAGTGGGACTTGGTGTGAGTTAGGACACGGGGCAGCCGAGTCTCAAGGTAAAAAAGGCATGGATGAGGGCTTCAGCACCAGCTGAGTGTCGGGAAGGGCAGAGATGGGCGATGTTACAGAGGTGGAAATAGACGGTCTTGGTTATATCCTCTAAACTACGCTTCAGTTTCTGAGCTGGTGCCTGTCAGAGTAGAGTCAAGTTATGATGTGTGCTCTGAAGGGGTTCCCTCCTCTTCCTCTGCTGTAATGGCCCCTTCACCTTTTGCTGATCCTGAAAAGAGAAGAGAAGGACAAGAGTTAGCAGTTAATGGCAGAGGCTGAGCAGAGGCAGATGGGGAGCAGCTCGAAGCATCATCGCTCTGTCATGCAGGGTATGTGAGGGAGAGATTTCAGTGAGCACAAAAAAGGAGATTAATATTACAGAGGATTACATTGGATATACGGCACAGAAACAGGCCATTCGGCCCAACCAGTCCATGCCGGTGTTTATGCTTCACTCAAACCTCCTCCCATCTTTCCTCATCTAAATCTATCGGCATAACCCTCTATTCCCTTCTCCCTCATACGCTTGTCTAGCCGCCCCTTAAATGCATCGATACTATTCACCTCAACCATTCCCTGTGGTAGTGAGTTCCACATTCTCACCACTCTCTGGGTAAAGAAGTTCCTTCTGAATTCGCAATTGGATTTCTTGGTGACTATCTTATATTGATGGCCTCTAGTTAGGCTCTTCCCCACAAGTGGAAACATTCTCTCTGTAACCACTCTATCAAAACTGTTCATAATTTTAAAGACCTCTGTAAAGTCACCCCTCGGCCTTTATATTTTCAAGGGAAAAGAGACCCAGCCTGTTCCTGCTTTCCTCATATGTGTACCCTCGCATTTCTGTCACCATCCTTGTAAATCTTTTTAGCACCCTCTCCAGTGCCTCTATATACTTCCAATGGAGGCAGGATGTGGATGCACGGTGGACCTTGCTGCTGCCTGTGCTCGCTCCCTGGCTTTGTATGCCAGCTTCTCTCGCAAGAAGAAAGGGATTGCGTTCGTGTGTGACCCGGTGAAAGGTTGTGAGGATGTGTGTGTCAGAGTGCAATCGGGTTAATGGTGTGTGAAAGACGGCACAGGTCTGAGGAAGGAAGAGGTTTTATTGCGAAGAAGAGGGCTGGTGCGTGGTGTGCAAGGAGCAGCAGCAGGAAGATCACGGAAGTGTGTTGGAGGAGAGTGGTGGGAAGCGAGAGAGGAAGGCTTGTGAGTGCTAGGGCTACAACTGGTGCACGACTAGAGAAAGCAAGAACTTGCATTTCTATAGCGCCTTTCATGACCTCAGGAAGCCCCAAAGTGTCTCACAGCCAACGCAGTACTGTTTGAAGCATAGTCACTGTTGAAATGCAGGAAACACGACAGGCAATGTGCGCGTAGCAAGCTCCCACAAACAGCAATACGATAATGACCAGACAATCTGTTTTTTGGTGTTTGATGGGCGATAAATATTGGCCAGGACATCAGCAAGAACGCCCCTGCTCTTCTTCAAAATAGTGGCCCTGGGATATTTTATGTCCACCTGAGGGGGCAGATGATTAAACGGCTCATCTGACAGCAGAGAATAACAGAGACGTGAGTGGGAGTCTTACCTTACCAGATCGGGTCAGATCATTAAACTTTTTTCAGCATCGCAGCCAGGTCCTGGGTGCTATGCTTCTTGTGTTCACCTGCTCCACCGCCTCTGCCCACGTCTGCCCACCGGTGCCAGACACCTTGCCTGGGCACCATTCTGCTGTCTGAGGGGAAGAGCCCCTTCTTCCTCCAGTCGGTCTCCTTCACCAACACCTGCAGAACAGGGTTTGAAAATCCCTCCATGCACCACCTCTGCCCGCCATATCCACTGATCAACGGTAATTACATTGATTGACAGCACAGAAACAGGCCATTTGGCCCAAATGGTCCATGCCCGTGTTTGTGATCCACATGAGCCTCCTCCCACCTTACTTCATTTCACCCTATCAGTAAGTCAGTTCACTTCTCCTTTAAGAGGTGCAGGCTGCCTTTAAATGATGCCCAGTTTCCTCCTTCCCCCACCTCCCCCCCACCCCCACAAACAGCGAGCTGCCAATCTTAATCAACTTAACCCCAATCAGTGTCAGATGTGGCTCAGTGGGTAGCACACTTGTCTCTGAGTCAGAAGTTTGTGGGTTCAAGTCCCACTCCAGGAACTTGACCACAAAAAAATCTAGGCTGACACTCCTGTGCAGTGCTGAGGGAATTCACAATGTCGGAGGTACTGTCTTTTGGATGAGACGTTAAACTGAGGCCCCGTCTACTCTATCAGGTGGACGTAAAAGATCCCACGGCACTATTTCGAAGAAGAGCAGGGGAGTTATACCCAATGTCCTTGCCAATATTTATCCCTCAAACAACATAACAAAAAAAAGCAACTATCTGTCTAAGAGGGCCCACCAAAGTGCGAGGATTTGTGCTGGTGCTTGGTAGTACACCCGGTGACGGGGAACACTCAGAGGGAATAGGGTCCTCTGAGGAATCATCCTCAGGAAAATCAGCAGGCTGCTGCTCCAACATGAAGGCCCTGGAAGAGAGAAGAAATGGATATGAATTAGTCTTGGCAATGTAGTTATGTTACCACTCAGCATAATCAGGTTCACCCAGTGCTGAAATAAAGTCAAATGACTTGGCCTTGTATGAGGCATTTGCCAGAGATATTTTTTAATTCAGTGGCATCTGCAAAGTCGCAGTCTCTCCATCTCCGATGGTCAGGGGCACAGAGATGCCACTGATCTCCATTGCCCCCTCCTCTGCAGCTGTCAGCTGCACAATCTGTAGCGACCCACCTCCAATTCTCTCCCCCTCCCTTGCGTTCTGTGTTCTCATTTCCTGCAACGGGGAAAAGAACAGTCCTGTGAGTGTCTGTAAGGGCGTGTGTTTACCCAATGGATGCAGTGATTCGGTGAAGCTGACAATCAGGCGAATGCATCACATTGGAGTGAGGGGCATTGGTGGAAGGACAAATGGGGATGTGAGGAAGTGCATAGAAAATGCTCGACACTTAACTGGGTGCATACCATCTACAGGATGCACTGCAGCAACTCCACAAGGCTTCTTCAGCAGCACCTCCCAAACCCGCGACCTCTACCACCTAGAAGCACAAGGGCAGCAGGCACATGGGAACACCATCACGTCCACGTTCCCCTCCAAGTCACACACCATCCTGACTTGGAAACTTATCAGTCGTTCCTTCAGTGTCCTGGCACCCCCTTCCCTAACAGCACTGTGGGAGCACCTTCACCACAAGGGCTGCAGTGGTTCAAGAAGGCAGCTCACCACTACCTTCTCGAGGGCAATTAGGGATGGGCAATAAATGCTGGCTTTGCCAGCGACGCCCACAGCCCTGGAACGAATTTTAAAAAAAGGAGTGATGTGATGGCATAGGCTTAACAAGAAAGAGTGGGGGGAAGGTGGGTGGGTTCCGGGGGTGAGATGATGTGCACTACAGGATGTAGGTGAATCTGCAACTGCATTCACCTTCCCTCATCTGGTTAGGTCATTTAAGCGCTTTCTGCACTGGATCCAGGAACGAACCACAATGCTCCTGCTGCCGACCCTCTGGGACACCTCCCTCCACGCATTCTTGATGACCGTAGTAGAGTTTCTTCCTCCCGTTGCCAGGGTAGATGATCGTCTGGCTCCTCACTGCACCCGGCAATACATCAAGCGATGCATCGTTAAAACCAGGCACAGCCCTTGACCATCCTGAATCCAGCACTTTGTGTAATCTCCTGACTCCTCCAAATTCCATCTTTGGATCGGCCGATTCGAGTTGGGGGTCCCGACTTGCGGGTGGGCACCATACCCGCTGCCGTGCATTGGAGACAGTCATTAACAAAATGATCCTTAGCACAGTCAGGAGGGCCGATTGTAAGTGCCTCCATCTGGTGCCCATGGCATCGGGTCACTTATCGCCCTAATTAGGCTGGCATTTTGGACACCTCCATCCTGGGCAAGGTCCCGAGGTGGGCAACAGGCAGACAGGACATCGGTCTGAGATCTCACCTACAAGCTCTTGAGAATGCAGCGCACCCTTAGTTCTGCACTGTCTCAGAATAAGGGGTTGAGCATTCAGGACTGAGATGAGAAGAAATTTCTTCGCTCAAAGGATTGTGAATACCTGTATTTTGAATTCTCTACCCTAGAGGGCTGTGGATGCTCAGTCATTGAGCAGACTAGGCCTATATTCTCTCGAATTTAGAAGAATGAGAGGTGATCTCATTGAAACATATGCAATTCTTACAGGGGCTTGACAGGGTGGATACAAGGAGGATCTTTCCCCTAGCTGGGGAGTCGAGAACCAGGGATCACAGTCTCAGAATAAGGGGTCAGGAATTGAGGAGAAACTTCTTCACTCAGAAGGTGCTGAATCCTTGGAATTCTATTCCCCAGAGGGCTATGGATGCTCGGTCGTTGAGCCTATTCAAGACAGAGATCGCTAGATGTTTGGATATTCAGGGGATCAAGGAATATGGGGATAGTGCAGGAAATTGGAGTTGAGGTAGAAAATCAGCCATGATCATATTGAATGACAGAGCAGGCTCGAGGGGCCGAATGGCCTACTCCTGCTCCTATTTCTTATGTTGTTATATAAATGCAAGTCTTTTTCTTTCTTAATATTACAAACAGTAGTCTCCCCCGAACTGTTTATGATGGCATTATTCCTTAAGGCATCAGTCAAAGATCCAGAAATGGATCCGGAGAATGGGTTGCTGGGGTGGGAGATGCCCTTGTGGGAGTTGTAGATTTGATCATCAAGGAAATATATGGCTGACATTACTCAGTGCAGCTGCTGACCTGAATCAGACTGTTTGACCTTGGAGTTGTTACCAGCAAAATTATTCTGCAGAGTCTGGGATAAAAAAGCAAAAGTTTCCTGGCCCTGTAAGCTCTCAAGCAGATACGATTGTATGTCATAACCTATTTTCATACCTTTGTACAAATTGTGGCTTAATTCTCCAATCAGTTGTGCAGGCACAGAACGGGTGCTGGGCTCGTTGGATAATTTAATCAAGCAAACCATTTGTGGCAAATATCTTCAGTGTCTGATTTTCTGCCTGGCGACATTTTGCATGCTGCAGTGCAGAAGGGGTTGAAGGGGCAGAAGGTGTTCCTACGCTAGCCTAGCTGGGTGAAAGCAGCACAAAATAGTCAGACCACATACCCGGTTACCTGAGAGGAGAAGTGTGAGCAGAATTAATGTTGGTGCCTCAATCGATTAAAAGAAAGAAAGACTTACATTTATATAGCGCCTTTCACGACTATTTCGAAGAAGAGCAGGGAAGTTATCCCCGGTGTCTTGGCCAATATTTATCCCTTAATCAAATTAATAAAAACAGATTACCCGCCAAAATTGCCCCCCTCTTTATGGTCTATTAAGAGGCGGTAATAGGGCATTAAGGGCCTTTCCGACCGGGAGACAGGCGGATGGTCCAAAATTGCCCCCAGTCCAACAGGTTTCTGCCGCGCCCCGTGTTTCCGCCCCATTGGGCACGTGCCGACTCCTTCCCGCCCGGCAGTGACCCCTTTCGACCCCACGAGCCAATGTCACTTTGGAGTGTAGTCGCTGTTGTAAGGCAGGAAACGCGGCATCCAAATTGCGCACAGCAAGCTCCCACAGTGCACACCCAAGAGAGGGTGCCAGGTGGCCTGTTGGCGGCCCGGCTGAACCCATGACCATCATTGTCGGGCCAACTATTAAAATTAAATGGCAGCCGCGGCGGTGCGCCCTCCCCTTTAAGGGGGGGACGCGCCGCCCAGCCACCGGCAGCTTCCCGCCAGGAAAAGCTGTCGGGGAAACCGCTCCCATGGGGCAATATCCCTTTTGGGGCGGAAAGGGGTCGCTGCCATGGGATCTTTTGCGTCCATCTGAGAGAGCAGACGGGGCCTCGGTTTAACGTCTCCTCCGAAAGACGGCACCTCCGACAGTGCAGCACGCCCTCAGCACTGCACTGGAGTGCCAGCCTGGATTTTGCGCTCAAGTCTCTAGCGTGGGGCTTAAGCCCACAACCTCCTGACTCAGGGGAGCATACTACACCTGAGCCACGGCTGACAACTCATCTATGCCAATTGCAGCGTGAGAGGCAGAGCCAGGTGGTGATGCTGCTGCTGGTACCTGCTTGCAGCGAGGACCTCAGTCACTGTGGAGCACTGTTACTGGTGCCAGCAACAAGGCAATGGAGGGACCCTTGCACAACTCATCCATTTAACAAAGAACAAACCATTTAACGAGTGGCAGATGGACATTAGCATTTAGCGATATATTTAAAAGCAGAAAAAACTATTTGAAAGTTAATGAGTGAATTACAGAATCCAAGCACAGCAGATATCAGTTTTGCTAATGGCTGCAAAGCAGAGTTATGACCCACACTGTTTACAGCTGTTTCAGAACCCCACTCCAGATGTTTGGAGCAGTGTGACCAAAGCTCACCTGTGCGTTTAACAATTTAAGCTTTCTATTACACGAATGGTGCTTGAAATAAGCATCCTTCTAAGTGGAACGAAGCACTTTGAATGCAAACAGTTAAAGAAAATGAAGCATGTATCCTCTCAAACGTGATTATATTTACCTTCGGATAAGCAACGTCTACCAATGCAAAGTAAGTCACTGGCAAAGGGCTTGTTGTTGTTCTTCAGGAACTGCTGTAATACTAAAGCTGTCCTTCCATAATTCGCAGGGTGCCCATCAGGCTATAGATACAGGTGATCAACCAGTTGACAGCGATTTATGCTCCATTTATCAGTGTTATCTTCTCCATCCCTCTCAGGTATCACGGAGTAGAATAGAATAGAATTTTACAGCACAGAAGGAGGACATTCGGCCCATCATGCCTATGCCAACTCTTTGAAAGACTTATCCAATTTAGTCCCACAGCCCCA
This sequence comes from Pristiophorus japonicus, assembly GCF_044704955.1. Classification (NCBI taxonomy): domain Eukaryota; kingdom Metazoa; phylum Chordata; class Chondrichthyes; family Pristiophoridae; genus Pristiophorus; species Pristiophorus japonicus. Next base: position 526,183,179 of record NC_091977.1, on the reverse strand, counting down.
ACCTTTTCCACAGAACCCTGCAAATTAGTCCTCTTCAAGTACATGTCCCATTGCCTTTCAAAAGATATTCTATTGAATCTGATTCCAGCACCCTTTCAGGTAATACGTTCCAAATCTTATTAACAATCTGTGTGAAGACATTTCCAGGACAAAGCAGCCCACTTGATTGGCACCCCATCCACCACCTTCAACATTCATTCCCTCCACGACCGGCGCCCCCTGGCTGCAGTGAGTTCCATATTTTGCACTGCAGCATCCCACCAAGGCTTCTTCGGCAGCACCTCCCAGACCCGCGACCTGTACCACCAAGAAGGACAAGGGTAGCAGGCGCATGGCAACACCACCACCTCCACGTTCCCCTCCAAGTTACACACCATCCTGACTTAGAAGAATATCGCCGTTCCTTCATCGTCGCTGGGTCAAAATCCTGGAACTCCCTCCCTAACAGCACTGTGGGAGCACCTTCACCACACGGACTGCAGCGGTTCAAGAAGGCAGCTCACCACCACCTTCTCGAGGACAATTAGGGTTGGGCAATAAATGCTGGTGTGCCAGCGATGCCCACATCACACAATAATTTTTTTTTAATTCTCCTTTCCCCTCTTGTGCTTTTACCAAGTATTTTAAATCTATGACGTCTGGTTACCGACCCACTTGACAGAGGAAATAGTTTCTCCCTACTTGCTATATCAAAACCCCTCTGCTTTTGAACCCCTCTGCTAGGTCTTCCCTGAAACCTTCTCTGCTCTGAGGAGAACAATCCCAGTTTTCCAATCTCTCCACGGAACTGAAGTCCCTCATCCCTGGTATCATCCTGGTAAACCTCCTCTGCACCCTGTCCAAGGCCTTAACATCCTTCCTAAAGTGTGGTGCCCAGAATTGTCCTCAATACTCCAGCTGGGGCCTGACCAGAGATTTGTAAAGTATCATACAGCTACCTGTACAGAGACTAGAACCAGAGGGCATAATAAGGGGCTGCCCATTTAAAAGAAAGATGAGGAGAAATTTCTTCTCTCAGAGGGTTGTAAATCTGTGGAATTCGCTGCCTCAGAGAGCTGTGGAAGCTGGGACATTGAATAAATTTAAGACAGAAATAGACAGTTTCTTAACGATAAGGAAATAAGGGGTTATGGGGAGCGGGCGGGGAAGTGGAGCTGAGTCCCTGATCAGATCAGCCATGATCTTATTAAATAGCGGAGCAGGTTCGAGGGGCCGTATGGCCTACTCCTGCTCCTATTTCTTAAGTTCTTATGTACCTCCCATTTTCCATTTGCATGCTCCATGGGGAAGACTAGCTCTGTTTGCTACATGTAGCAACATCCTTTTGAATGAATTTACACAAAGCGACCAGGGCATTTCTTCAGGTGAAACAACGATTTACTTGGACTTCTTTGTAGTATACTGTATTTGCTGCTCACGATGTGGTCTCCTCTACATTGAGGAGACCAAATGTAGATTGGGTGACCGCTTTGCAGAACACCTCCATTCAGTCTGTGAGGTGACCCCGAGCTTCCGGTCACTTTAATTCTCCGCTCCACTCCCACTCTGACCACTCTGTCCTCGGCCTCCTCCACTGTTCCAATGCAGCTCAACGCAAGCTCAAGGAACAGCACCTCATCTTTCGATTAGGCACTTTACAGCCTTCTGGACTCGACATCAAGTTCAACAATTTCAGACCATAACCTTGGCCCATATTTTATTTCTCCATTGTTCTCTCTTTCCCATGTCAGCTGTTGAATGATTCTGCCATCTCCATTTACACCCTCTCTAGACCCATCTTTTGTTTCTTTACTTGTCCCATTACCATCTCCTTTTGCCTCGCACCATCATCCCTTTTGTCTCTCTAATCTCTCCTGCCTTCCACCCTATCACAGACCTTCCCTTTGGTTCTTCCCTCCCCTCCCCCCTTTCCCTGCCCCTACACTTACTTAAAACCTGTGACATCTCTAACTTTTTCCAGTTCTGACGATGGATCATCGACCTGAAACGTTAACTCTGTTTCTCTCTCCTGATGCTGCCTGACCTGTTGAGTATTTTCCACCGTTTTCTGTTTTTATTTCAGGGCATTTCTACAACCTTGCAGCTTCATGAAATTGCCCTGGTGTGGGTACAGAGGAGGTGTACCAGGATGATATCAAAGATGAGCGACCTCAGCTATGTGGAAAGTTACTTTTTTTTTTTAAATGCCATTAAAAGATGGGACAGGATTTGCATCTTGCACTCCCTCTTGAATTTTGTCACTTTGCTTCTCAGCTCTTCCTTGGTCAATTGGATTCTCATCTCCCAGTACCAAAGCTGTATTTTGCTATCATAGAATCATAGAAACTTACGGCACAGAAGGAGGCCATTCGGCCCATCGTGTCCATGCCAGGCAACAAAGAGCTACCCAGCCTATTCCCACTTTCCAGCGCTCGGTCCGAGCCCTGTAGGTTACAACACTGCAAGTGTACATCCGAGTATTTTTTTAATGCGCTGAGGGTTTCTGCCTCAACCACCCTTTCAGGCAGGGAGTTCCAGACCCCCACCACCCTCTCGGTGAAAAAAGTTCTCCTCAACTTCCCTCTAATCCTTCGACCAATTACTTTAAATCTGTAGCCCCCTTGCTTACGACTATTAGGACCACTACACTTTACGACAGAAAGGTAGGGTGAGGCCTGCAATAAGATTTAGGTAAGTAAATCGAGAAAAGGACGTAGAATTTAAGCTCTGCTTGAAGTGCAATCAGGACTTCTGTGCAAAAGAAAATTAGTGTAAAATGGACTGGCGATTTGCTATTGCCAATTTCATGTTATTGCCGAAGATTAATTCCATCTCTACTGCCTTTGCTTATTTTAATCTCCCTCTTCACATCCAGCAGAAACTAAGACTTCCCAATACGATGGATGTGAGGTGTTTCATCTATTGTTGGGACAGGCTTTGAATTGCTTGTTCCATATTGTCTCATCATCATAGGCGGTCCTTCGAAGCGAGGATGACTTGCTTCCACACCAAAAAGGGATGAGTTCACGGGTATTTGAATGAAGGACCTAATATTCCAGATCCTGAACTACATCCTGAAGGGTGGAAGATGCCTGGGCGTGGATTTTTTTAACGTGGGGTGGCCGTTGCACACCAGCCATCACACGGGCTTGACAGAGCTAGGTCTTGGCCCAGTGGCAAGGGTTAACCAAGACGACTGGAGACCTGCTCTGCTGCACGGGCCAGTGTGCACACATATGGGGGAAACAGCACCCAGCTAAGCTCATTGTGGTATTCTAACCACTTATTGTTTCTCAGGGCCTTTTATTTTAAACTTGCGCAAATACACATTGCTTTGAAAACTCAACATACGAAATAGGAGCAGGAGTAGGCCATCTGGCCCCTCGAGCCTGCTCCGCCATTCAATAAGATCATGGCTGATCTGATCTTGACCTCAACTCCACTTCCCCTGCCCGCTCCCCATAACCCTTAACTCCCTTATCGTTCAAAAATCTGTCTATCTCCGCCTTAAGTATATTCAAATGAAAGTAACTTTTTTTTCTCACAAAAGTGTTCTAATAGAAATTAAATACATTTGGAATTTAAAAAGCTAGTATCAGTGATGGTGACCATAAAACTACTGGATTGTCAGAAAAAGCCATCCTGTTCACTGATGTCCTTTCGGGAAGGAAATCTGCCGTCCTTACCTGGTCTGGGCCTAAATGTGACTCCAGACCCACAACAATGTGGTTGACCCTCAACTGCCCTCTGAAATGGCCCAGCATGCCCCTCAGCACCAAACCGCTACGACAAAGTCAGCATTGTGGGAGCACCTTCACCACACGGACTGCCGCGGTTCAAGAAGGCGGCTCACCACCACCTTCTCAAGGGGCAATTAGGTATGGACAATAAATGCCGGCCTTGCCAACGACGCCCACATCCCGTGAATGAATTTTTTTTAATTAAAAGAAATATGGTGAACCAGTCCTGAGATGTGACAGACGGGTTGAAATGTGGTTGCTGCTGATTTCGGGTACGAACTAACTGCATTGCACATTTCGTGCCCTGGAATGGCCTTGTAGGTGCGCTGTGGGCGGATAAATGATCTCTGCCCATATTCACACTCTCCGATTGCAGACATCAATGCGGATTATCGAGACGGAAATCAGGGCAAAGGACCGTAACCTTAGGCAATAAAGGGAAGCAACATTTTGCTCCAGGATGAGATAGTGAAAAGCGATATGTTTGCTGTGTCACCAGCGGTTACATATATTAGCCGTTGTGACAGCATCGCTTTTAGCCCACGTTTGTTCCGAGTATAATTTCTTGCTCAATAAAACTTTATTGTGCTATAATTATGTGACTGTGGAATGTATGAACCCCTTTCTTCTGGCAGATATTCATTGTCTCCTCATTTCTATTCAGTTCACGAGTTAATCTTCCCGTCCAAAAAGAATTAGGCAGCAAACATTAATGCAGCCTTAAATCTACAGAAGCAGTAATCCAAGACAACCCATCTTCTCTGTCTCCTTAGTAGTGTTTACTTACTGAAAAACGATATAATAAACCGCAATGTAGTGGTGATTTATTTTGAAGCAGGCTGCAAATGTATTTGGCTACAGCCATCTGTCAGTGTCGTTAGGTGTTTGCCTTGACGCAGTAGACAGCATTCTCGACTCCGAATTAGAAGGTTTTTGGGTTTAAGTTCCGCTCCAAAGACTTCAGCAGAAAATCTAGGCTGATACTCCCAGTGCAGTGCTGAGGGAGTGTCACACTGTTGGAGGTGCCGTCTCTCAAATGAGACGTTAAACCGAGGCCCCGTCTGCCCTCTCAGGTGGATGTAAAAGATCCCACAGCACTATTGGAAGAAGAACAGGGGAGTTCTCCCCAGTGTTTATCCCTCAACCAACATCACTAAAAAACAGATTATCTGGTTTTTATCGCATTGCTGTTTGAGCAAACTTGCTGTGCGCAAATTGACCGCCGCGTTTCCTACATTACAACAGTGAGCACACTTGAAAAGTACTTTGTTTCCTGTAAAGTGCTTTGGGACATCCTGAAAGGCGCTATAGAAATGCAAGTTCTTTTGCTGCAACATAAGCGGCGGAAACATAGAAACATAGAAAATAGGTGCAGAAGTAGGCCATTCGGCCCTTCTAGCCTGCACCGCCATTCAATGAGTTCATGGCTGAACATTTAACTTCAGTACCCCATTCCTGCTTTCTCGCCATACCCCTTGATCCCCCTAGTAGTAAGGACCTCATCTAACTCCTTTTTGAATATATTTAGTGAATTGGCCTCAACAACTTTCTGTGGTAGAGAATTCCACAGGTTCACCACTCTCTGGGTGAAGAAGTTCCTCCGCATCTCGGTCCTAAATGGCTTACCCCTTATCCTTAGACTGTGACCTCTGGTTCTGGACTTCCCCAACATTGGGAACATTCTTCCTGCATCTAACCTGTCTAACCCCGTCAGAATTTTAAATGTTTCTATGAGGTCCCCTCTCATTCTTCTGAACTCCAGTGAATACAAGCCCAGTTGATCCAGTCTTTCTTGATAGGTCAGTCCCGCCATCCCGGGAATCAGTCTGGTGAACCTTCGCTGCACTCCCTCAATAGCAAGAATGTCCTTCCTCAGGTTAGGAGACCAAAACTGTACACAATACTCCAGGTGTGGCCTCACCAATGGCCTGTACAACTGTAGCAACACCTCCCTGCCCCTGTACTCAAATCCCCTTGCTATTAAGGCCAACATGCCATTTGCTTTCTTAACCGCCTGCTGCACCTGCATGCCAAGTGAAAGGGCAGCTTTTCAGTTCGGAGCCCAGTGGGGTCACATCTCACATCGTGGGCCCGAGGAAGAGGCGTCTGTTGTGTACGCGTAAATAACTGACAAACTGAGCCAGTCATAAAATAACTTAATTCAACTGTGCTTTTATACAACCCAAAAAGGGGTCTCAAACCTCATGAACCAGCATGAGTACAGCAACTGTGATTAGCTCCCGCAGGGTCCTAATGCCCGTCCTATGAGCTGTAACAAACAGAGTATGACCATGACAGCGTCCAACTTCTTTAATGAGGCCTCCTCAGTGGCCCTAGGGCTGGTTGGAGGCTGGGGAAGGGATTTGGGGGAAGGGGTTGGGGGGAAGGGGTTGGGGGTGCCTAGGACAGCAGCATAAAACAGCCACATGCTGTGACACAATGGAGGAAGATCATTTCTGTGGGGTTCTCCCCTTCATCCCACGTCACTTTGACGGTAGACGTGAAAGATCCCGCGACACTATTGGAAGAAGAGCCACTGCACCAGCCCAGGAATACCCTCCTACAATCGGAGTTACAGCAGCGGGCAAAAGTCATGGCACCAGTGAGGGTGGGTGTCAGCCGTGACGCAGTGGGCAGCACCCTCGCTTCTGAGTCAGACGGTTGTGGGTTCAAGTCCCACTCCAGGGCCTTGAGCACACAAATCTAGGCTGACACTCCAGTGCAGTGCTGAGGGAGTGCTGAACTGTCGGAGGTGCCGTCTTTCAGATGAGACATTAAACCGAGGCCGCGTCTACTCTCTCAGGTGGATGTAAACGATCCCATGTCACTATTTCAAAGACAAGCAGGGGAGTTATCCCTGGTATCCTGCTCAATATTTATCCTTCAACCAACATCACAAAAACCCAGATTATCCGGTCATTACCACATTGCTGTTTGTGGGACCTTGCTGTGCGCAAATTGGCTGCCACGTTTCCCATATTGCAACAGTGACTACACTTCAAAAGTATTTAATTGGCTGTAAAGCGTTTTGAGACGTCCGGTGGTCGTGAAAGGCGTTATAGAAATGCAAGTCTTTATTTTTTATGTTCTGTGCCACTGAGCTCCCCACTGATTCAGTTGGACCTGCCTCTCCTCATTGCCTGTGAACACCTCGTCCTCATCCACTAGCTAATTGGCAGGAAAACCAAAGACGACACGTGGAAAAACTGTTTTACCCAGCGAGTGGTTAGGATCTGGAATGCACGGCCTGAAAGGATGGTGGAGGCAGACTCAATCGTGGCTTTCAAAAGGGAGTTGGATAAGTACCTGAAGGAAAAAAAAATTGCAAGGGCTACGGGGAAAGGACGGGGGCGTGGGACTGGCTGAGGCGCTCTTGCAGAGAGCCGGCACGGGCTCGACGGGCCGAATGGCCTCCTGCTGTGCTGTAACCATTCTATGATTCTAGCTCCCTGAGGGCAAGAGAAAGTCCAATGGGAATAGCCACCTTACACGGAGGAAAAGCGTCAGGAAGAGGCCAACTCCCCAATGGGTGCACACACCTACAAATAATCCAAAATTAAACTGGGAACTGGGTGAAACACAGCGAGACCTGCAGAAACGCATCATTAAGTAACTCTAACTGGGGTGGGGGGTGAGTGGGGTGGGGAGGAGGTCCGGGGGGGAGAAGGAAAGGTTGCTTCCCAGTCACTTAAAACGCAGCTTTAAGAATCCTGGTACTGCAAATCAGGAAGGCGGATCGAGTTTACAGAGAAAAGGAAAGAAACATTTGCATTTATATAGCGCCTTTCACGACCACCGGATGTCCCAAAGTGTTTTACAGCCAATTCAGTACTTGAAGTGTAGTCACTGTTGTAACGTGAGAAATGAGGCAGCCAAGTTGTGCACAGCAAGAAACCACAAGCAGCAATGTGATAATGACCAGATAATCTGTTTTAGTGATGCGGATCGAAATAGTGCCGTGGGATCATTTACGTCGACCTGAGAGAGTTTTATCATCTCTTCTGAAAGACGGGACCTCCGACAGTGCAGTGATCCTTCAGCACTGCACTGCACGAGAGTGCCAGGCTTGATTTTTGTGCTCAAGGCCCTGGAGTGGGACTTGATCCAAAACCTTCTGACACAGAGGTGAGGGTGCTACCCACTGAGCCACAGCTGACACAGGGCATACAAATCTTGGCCTTTATTGCAAAGGGGATGGAGTATAAAAGCAGGGAAGCCTTACTACAGTTATACAGGGTATTGGTGAAGCCACAACTGGATTACTGCGTGCAGTTTTGGTTTCCATATTTACAAAAGGATATACTTGCTTTGGAGACAGTTCAGAGAAGGTTCACTTGGTTGATTCCGGCGATGAGGGGGTTGACTTATGAGGAAAGGTTGAGTAGGTTGGATCTCTACTCATTGGAATTCAGAAGAATGAGAGGTGATCTTTGTCATGTATTCAACCAGCATTGTAACCCATGAAAAACTGACCGAAGTTGTGCACCATGAGAACACTGACCACTAGGTGGTGAACTTGTGGGAGACACTCTTAACCTAGACCTTCAGTTATAAAAGGGGAAGCTCCACCCACTTCCATCACTTGAGTGCTATGAAATAAAGGACAGGTCACAGACTGACCTTCTCTCAAGCATGGGCCTCGTGTGCATTTATACTGTATAGTAAGGACGTATCAATCTTATCGAAACGTATAAGATTATGAGGGGGCTTGACAAGGTGGATGCAGAGAGGATGTTTCCACTGATAGGGGAGACTAGAACTAGAGGGCATGATCTTAGAATAAGGGGCCACCCTTTTAAAACAGAGATGAGAAGGAGTTTCTTCTCTCAGAGGGTTATGGATCTGTGGAATTCGCTGCTCAGAGAGCTGTGGATGCTGGGCCGTTGAATAAATTTAAGACAGAAATAGACAGTTTCTTAAACGATAAACGGATAAGGGGTTATGGGGAGCGGGCAGGGAAGTGGACCTGAGTCCATGATCGGATCAGCCACGATCATATTAAATGGCGGAGCAGGCTGGAGGGGCCGTATGGCCTACTCCTGCTCCTATTTCTTATGTTCTTATGTTATGTTTGTAAATGATGGCGGCTCGCTGTTGGAGAAAGCCACCGAAGATACGGAACAAGGTAGCCTTTCCCTACCGGAACAATGCTTGCTCCACCGATGCATGGGAGCGGATACTCTCCGCTTAAGTGTGCCCTCACTGGAGAGTTAAATCGGGCAAAATGTAAAAGCAGGGTGGCCCCCGATCCCGGATTCGGTTCGAATTTCCCCCAGCTGCATGCCACCAATTGTAAAATAACTACCCACGCACACTCTTAATTTCAATGAATCTCGGATATGTTGGCCAGCTGACAGCTGTAGTTTAATATGATGGGAAAACAAATCAAGTTCACAAAACAGATAAGTGGTCATCACAAGTGGAGAGGCAGCAGCCGGATTTTCTCAGTTGAAATGTATTTAAATTAAACTGCTGCTCATTACAATTGAATGTGTTGCAAAACAAAACGTGGGCGTTTGCCAAAGGCATTGGAAAAGCAAAGAGTATCTTCTTCCTGCACTTGGCATGGCGGTAAAGGGGTTCAAATCAGTCATTGGGCGAGAGCGAATCAGTAGCCTGTTTTATGCCACGTCTGATTTTCTGTTCCATGGGCTTTAATGGGGAGAGTCAAATAAGCTGTCACTTCACCATCGCCCATTTTGCACTGCTGCCCGACGACCAATTTCACCAAATATGCCAAGTATTCAAGCAAATTGAACTGGAGAGAATGTGCAATTCGGGGGAGAAATTTGCCATATTTATGCCCCCAGTTAGCACCTGGCGGGGGGGGGGGCCGCTAACGGAGCGCTCTGGCAGTAGCGCCACTGTGGGCTGAATCCCACGCCACATGGCAACTTCATCAGCCCCACAGTGCCAACAATAACAATTAGTGCCTCTGCACATTTCACTGTGCAAATCGTGACGTCAGTGAGCATGCAACGCTCACTGGGTGCCCGATCTGCAAACTTTAGTAGCACCCCTCGTCTTACCGCCTCGACCCTCCCCTTTAATGGCTGGAAGGCGCCTTCGCCAATGCTGACTGCCGATTTACACAACACTTCATATTTGTTACCGCTTGCAGCCTAACGCCACCTACCTATGCCACCAGTGCCTGATTTAGAATTCCCTAGCATTCTTTCAACACTGAGACTGAATTTAACGGGCAGCAAGATTGATTAGCGTCTGGCACTAAACTTCCAACTTCGCAAAAGTTAACGCCCCAATCGGGGCGACACCCAATTTCTAGCCCCACAGATCTGGAATCTGACTAACCTAAGACTCGGGCTTTGACAACCTTATAATGCCACGTGCCTTTCAATGTGCCCACTGTTGGTGTTGTTGGCACTGCTGGCTACAGAACAGCAATATTCGAGGGCTGAACCGCCCTGCTCAAAGACGAAAAGAACTTGCATTTATATAGCGCCTTTCGCGACCTCAGGATATTCCATGCGCTTTACAGCCAATTAAGTACTTTTTTTGACGTGTAGTCACTGTTGTAATGCAAGAAACGCGGCAGCCGATTTGCGCACAGCAAGCTCCCGGAAACTGCAATGATCAGATCGTCTGTTTGCACTACACGCCTAACTTTCTCCGTGGTGTGTTCACAGCTGAGTCACAGTAAACAGTCAACTGTAAAAGAGCAGCTGAGTGGGTCAAAGTACTACCTTTCAAATCTTAGTATTAAGCTTATTAAGGGAGCAAAGGGATTATGGGGAGCGGGCAGGGAAGTGGAGCTGAGTCCATGATCCGGTCAGCCATGATCGTATTAAATGGAGGAGCAGGCTCGAGGGGCCAAATGGCCTACTCCTGCTCCTATTTCTTATGTAGCATTTTCATTTGGCTTGTCCGCAATCACTGCCAATCTTATGCCATTTCGTGCAGGAAAGAAGTGTGTTATGCCGATCATTTGATAGCAGTGAGCCTATGACCAAACTTGCCTTTATATACCGCCTTATCACAGCTCTCAAGGCAGCCCAACAAACTTCACATCCGACGATTTATTTAAAGTGTAGTCGGTACTGTGCTGTGAGCAGACCTAGCAGCCAAATTGCATGCAGGAAGATCTCACAGAGGAAAGGCTGGAAAGTGAATGATCAGCCAATTTGTTTTCGGACTTTCAAATAGTCCTGTAGCATCTTTGACATCTGCCCAATTAGGCAGATGGGGAAATTCAGTCTGGTACCTCACCTGGAGCGATAAGGGATAAGGAGTTATGGGGAACGGGCGTGGAAGTGGAGCTGAGTCAATGATCGGTTCGGCCATGATCTTATTGAATGGCGGAGCAGGCGCGAGGGACCAAGTGGCCGACTCCTGCTCCTATTTCTTATGATCTTATGGAGGTCAGAAGCTTTGTACTCTTGGATTGCAATGCCAGCCGAGATTATGCGCTCAAGATCTGAAGTGGGGCTCGAATTAATAATCTTCTGGCTCAACAGCGAGAAGCTGACCAACGGAACAAGGCTGGCACGGGAGGACCAGTTTTCCGGATGAGTTTTCCCAATGCAATGTGTGTTGGGAGCACAACTGAGGGCTGATTTCCCACGGGGCACAACTAGTGAGCAACGGCACCTGCAAAAAGCCCCAGTCAGAATTGCAGTTCCGCAGCCTTGATTTTCCATTGGTTCAAGTTAAGATGGAAAAGCAGGGACTGCAAACCGGCGGTTTACCAACCAGCATGCCTTCTGAGCTCCATGGAATGTACAGCACAGGAACAGGCCATTCAACCCAACTGGCCTATTGGTGGTGTTCATGCTGCACTCGAGCCTCCACCCACCCGACTTCATCTAACCTTATCAGCCTAACCTTCGATTCCATAAGAACATAAGAAATAGGAGCAGGAGTGGGCCATACGGCCCCTTGAGCCTGCTCCACCATTCAATAAGATCATGACAAATCTGATCATGGACTCAGCTCCACTTCCCTGCCCGCTCCCCAAAACCCCTTATTCCCTTACTGTTTAAGAAACTGTCTATTTCTGTCCTAAATTTAATCAATGTCCCAGCTTCCACAGCCCTCTGAGGCAGCGAATTCCACAGATTTGCAACCCTCTGAGAGAAGAAATTTCTCATCTCTGTTTTAAATGGATGGCTCCTTATTCTAAGATCCTTTCTCCCTCATGTGCTTATCTAGCTTCCCACAAGGTGGATGCAGAGAGGATGATTCCACTGATGGGGGAGACTAGAACTAGAGGGCATGATCTTAGAATAAGGGGTCGCCCATTTAAAAATGAGATGAGGAGAAATTTCTTCTCTCAGAGGGTTGTAAATCTGTGGAATTTGCTGCCTCAGAGAGCTGTGGAAGCTGGGTCATTGAATACATTTAAGACAGAGATAGACAGTTTCTTAACCAATAAGGGAATAAGGGGTTATGGAGAGCGGGCAGAGAAGTGGACCTGAGTCCATGATCAGATCAGCCATAATCGTATTGAATGGTGGAGCAGGCTCGAGGGGCCGTATGGCCTACTCCTGCTCCTATTTCTTATGTTCTTATGTTCTTTAAATGCATCTATGCTATTTACCTCAACTATGTCAGACGTGGCTCAGTGGATAGTGTTAGATCTCTTAATTTCCAAAGAAATACGAACTCCGATGGTAGTTTTAACTTTTTAATCTTGGCAGAGAGCAACAAACTGCTGGCTGATTGCCAGTTCCTTTGTCTTACTGAGACACATGGTCAAAATGGCTGTATTTTATACCGGGTTCAATTTACAGAAAAGAACTCGCCTTCTTTGACCTTATTGGCTCACTACCCAAGGTCCGAAAATGTCAAGTTGATTGATGACTTAACGCAATGTGGCTGAAATGCATGTAGCATCTCTGACTTGTTGTCTGTGAATTTTCACAGCCTGTCTAAATGCAGCCTGTTTGAATTCTCTATCAGATAGCATTCTCTAGGTGGGAGGGGCTAGGAGCGAGCAGATGCTGCTGATTACTGCATGAGTTGGAGTGAGTTTGTAAAAAGTTGATGGTGGGCTTTTGGGTTGTTTTTTTTTTAATTTTTGGGGCTTTTTGGCCCATAAACACCAGCAGATGGCTGCTGAGGGGACTGGAGTACCAGTCTCCTCGCAGTGTGAATCAAACTAGGGGACAGAATGTCTTGAGAAGCGAGAATAACAGGCCCAAAAAATTTGGGCCGGGACCCCTGGAGGTTTGGAACAGAAATCACGGTGGTGGTTCACTGCCAGGATAAGGAGATGCGAGCTTGGGATATCATCCAGGCAGTACATGAGGACTGCAGTGAGGGAAGATGCTTTGTTTGCCGACCAAAACCGAATGTTGGATTTGAAGGGATAGTCAGTGGCCGAGAGGAGGTGGAAAGACTTTTACTGAGCCTGAAGGTTGGTGAGAAGTACTTGGATGTATCTTTGCTGTATTCCGAAGAAGTGATGGTTTCATTCTTAAACCTGGCAGTTTTTGTTGAGGTTGACGTGCTGATAAAAAAGTTGGAGTTGTGGGACATTAAACTTTGCTCAGTAATAAAGAGGAGATACTATCCTGGAACGCGGATAGCTGATGGAACCCGTTATATAAAAGTGCGGTTCCCAGAAGGGGTGAAGTTATTACCCTACAGTATGAAATTCAAGACAATTGAAGGAGTGCAGTACTTCTGGGTTCTGCATGATAACCAGGTGAAGGTTTGCTATTACAGGTTCAGCGTCCAGAGTTCGGGACCGAGGCCATTCCGGATTCCGGGTTTTTCTGGACTTTGGAACTTCATTCTGACGTCACGAATCCGGAAACACCCGAGCCCAGGTTTGGATATTTCCGGATTTTGGAACATCAGAAATGGGGGGTCCCCACCGAGGAGTTTTTCCGGGCAGGTACCCGCTGAGGTGGAGATGTTCGGGCAGGTCACCACCGAGGTGGAGCTGTTCGGGCCTGTCACCACCGAGGTGGAGCTGTTCGGGCCTGTCACCACCGAGGAGCTGTTTGGGCGGGTCACCACCGAGGAGCTGTTCGGGCGGGTCACCACCGAGGTGGAGCTGTTCGGGCCTGTCACCACCGAGGAGCTGTTCGGGCCTGTCACCACCGAGGAGCTGTTCGGGCCGGTCACCACCGAGGTGGAGATGTTCGGGCGGGTCACCACCGAGGAGCTGTTCGGGCCGGTCATCACCGAGGTGGAGCTGTTCGGGCGGGTCACCACCGAGGTGGAGATGTTCGGGCCTGTCACCACTGAGGAGCTGTTCGGGCGGGTCACCACCGAGGAGCTGTTCGGGCCGGTCATCACCGAGGTGGAGCTGTTCGGGCGGGTCACCACCGAGGTGGAGATGTTCGGGCCTGTCACCACCGAGGTGGAGATGTTCGGCCCTGTCACCACCGAGGTGGAGATGTTCGGGCCTGTCACCACCGAGGAGCTGTTCGGGCGGGTCACCACCGAGGTGGAGATGTTCGGCCCTGTCACCACCGAGGTGGAGCTGTTCGGGCGGGTCACCACCGAGGTGGAGATGTTCTGGCCTGTCACCACCGGGGTGGAGCTGTTCGGGCCGGTCACCACCGAGGTGGAGATGTTCGAGCCGGTCACCACCGAGGTGGAGCTGTTTGGGCGGGTCACCACCGAGGAGCTGTTCGGGCCTGTCACCACCGAGGTGGAGATGTTCGAGCCGGTCACCACCGAGGAGCTGTTCGAGCCGGTCACCACCGAGGTGGAGATGTTCTAGCCGGTCACCACCGAGGTGGAGATGTTCGGGTGGGTCACCACCGGGGTGGAGATGTTCGGGCGGGTCACCACCGAGGTGATGATGTTCGGGTGGGTCACCACCGAGGTGGAGATGTTCGAGCCGGTCACCACCGAGGTGGAGATGTTCGGGTGGGTCACCACCGAGGTGGTGATGTTCGAGCCGGTCACCACCGAGGTGGAGATGTTCGAGCCTGTCACCACCGAGGTGGAGCTGTTCGGGCCTGTCACCACCGAGGTACTGTTCGGGCGGGTCACCACCGAGGTGGAGCTGTTCGGGCGGGTCACCACCGAGGTGGAGATGTTCGAGCCGGTCACCACCGAGGTGGAGCTGTTCGGGCCTGTCACCACCGAGGTGGACATGTTCGGGCCTGTCACCACCGAGGTGGCGATGTTCGCGCGGGTCACCACCGAGGTGGAGCTGTTCGGGCAGGTCACCACCGATGTGGAGCTGTTCGGGCCTGCCACCACCGAGGTGGAGATGTTCGGGCCTGTCACCACCGAGGAGATGTTCGGGCCGGTCACCACCGAGGTGGAGATGTTCGGGCGGGTCACCACCGAAGTGGAGATGTTCGGGCCTGTCACCACCGAGGTGGAGCTGTTCGGGCCTGTCACCACCGAGGTGGAGATGTTCGGGCCGGTCACCACCAAGGAGCTGTTCGGGCCGGTCACCACCGAGGTGGAGATGTTCGGGCTTGTCACCACCGAAGTGGAGATGTTCGGGCCTGTCACCACTGAGGTGGAGGTGTTCGGGCGGGTCACCACCGAGGTGGAGATGTTCGGGCCTGTCACCACCGAGGTGGAGATGTTCGGGCCTGTCACCACCGAGGAGCTGTTCGAGCCGGTTACCACCGAGGTGGAGCTGTTCGGGCGGGTCAACACCGAGGAGCTGTTCGGGCGGGTCACCACCGAGGTGGAGCTGTTCGGGCGGGTCACCACCGAGGTGGAGATGTTCGAGCCGGTCACCACCGAGGTGGAGCTGTTCGGGCCTGTCACCACCGAGGTGCTGTTCGGGCGGGTCACCACCGAGGTGGAGCTGTTCGGGCCGGTCACCACCGAGGTGGAGCTGTTCGGGCCTGTCACCACCGAGGTGGAGCTGTTCGGGCCTGCCACCACCGAGGTGGAGCTGTTCGGGCCGGTCACCACCAAGGAGCTGTTCGGGCCGGTCACCACCGAGGTGGAGATGTTCGGGCGGATCACCACCGAGGTGGAGATGTTCGGGCCTGTCACCACCGAGGTGGAGATGTTCGGGCCTGTCACCACTGAGGTGGAGCTGTTCGGGCGGGTCACCACCGAGGTGGAGATGTTCGGGCCTGTCACCACCGAGGAGCTGTTCGGGCTGGTCACCACCGAGGTGGAGATGTTCGGGCCTGTCACCACCGAGGTGGAGATGTTCGGGCCTGTCACCACCGAGGTGGAGATGTTCGGGCCTGTCACCACCGAGGTGGAGATGTTCGGGCCTGTCACCACCGAGGAGCTGTTCGGGTTGGTCACCACCGAGGTGGAGATGTTCGAGCCGGTCACCACCGAGGTGGAGCTGTTCGGGCGGGTCAACACCGAGGAGCTGTTCGGGCGGGTCACCACCGAGGTGGAGATGTTCGAGCCGGTCACCACCGAGGAGCTGTTCGAGCCGGTCACCACCGAGGTGGAGCTGTTCGAGCCGGTCACCACCGAGGTGGAGATGTTCGAGCCGGTCACCACCGAGGTGGAGCTGTTCGGGCGGGTCACCACCGAGGTGATGATGTTCGGGTGGGTCACCACCGAGGTGGAGATGTTCGGGTGGGTCACCACCGAGGTGGTGATGTTCGAGCCGGTCACCACCGAGGTGGAGATGTTCGAGCCGGTCACCACCGATGTGGAGCTGTTCGGGCCTGTCACCACCGAGGAGATGTTCGAGCCGGTCACCACCGAGGTGGAGATGTTCGGGTGGGTCACCACCGGGGTGGAGATGTTCGGGCCGGTCACCACCGAGGTGGAGATGTTCGAGCCTGTCACCACCGAGGTGGAGCTGTTCGGGCCTGTCACCACCGAGGTGGAGCTGTTCGGGCGGGTCACCACCGAGGAGATGTTCGGGCCTGTCACCACCGAGGTGGAGATGTTCGGGCCTGTCACCACCGAGGTGGAGATGTTCGGGCGGGTCACCACCGAGGTGGAGATGTTCGGGCGGGCCACCACCGAGGTGGAGATGTTCGGGCCTGTCACCACCGAGGAGATGTTCGGGCCGGTCACCACCGAGGTGGAGCTGTTCGGGCCTGTCACCACCGAGGAGCTGTTCGGGCTGGTCACCACCGAGGTGGAGATGTTCGAGCCGGTCACCACCGAGGTGGAGCTGTTCGGGCCTGTCACCACCGAGGTGGAGATGTTCGGGCGGATCACCACCGAGGTGGAGATGTTCGGGCTTGTCACCACCGAAGTGGAGATGTTCGGGCCTGTCACCACTGAGGTGGAGCTGTTCGGGCGGGTCACCACCGAGGTGGAGATGTTCGGGCCTGTCACCACCGAGGTGGAGATGTTCGGGCCTGTCACCACTGAGGAGCTGTTCGGGCTGGTCACCACCGAGGTGGAGATGTTCGAGCCGGTCACCACCGAGGTGGAGCTGTTCGGGCGGGTCAACACCGAGGAGCTGTTCGGGCCTGTCACCACCGAGGTGGAGATGTTCGAGCCGGTCACCACCGAGGAGCTGTTCGAGCCGGTCACCACCGAGGTGGAGCTGTTCGAGCCGGTCACCACCGAGGTGGAGATGTTCGAGCCGGTCACCACCAAGGTGGAGCTGTTCGTGCGGGTCACCACCGAGGAGATGTTCGAGCCGGTCACCACCGAGGTGGAGATGTTCGGGTGGGTCACCACCGGGGTGGAGATGTTCGGGCGGGTCACCACCGAGGTGATGATGTTCGAGCCGGTCACCACCGAAGTGGAGATGTTCGGGTGGGTCACCACCGGGGTGGAGATGTTCGGGTGGGTCACCACCGAGGTGGAGATGTTCGGGTGGGTCACCACCGAGGTGGTGATGTTCGAGCCGGTCACCACCGAGGTGGAGATGTTCGAGCCGGTCACCACCGATGTGGAGCTGTTCGGGCCTGTCACCACCGAGGTGCTGTTCGGGCGGGTCACCACCGAGGTGGAGCTGTTCGGGCGGGTCACCACTGAGGAGCTGTTCGGGCGGGTCACCACCGAGGTGGAGATGTTCGAGCCGGTCACCACCGAGGTGGAGCTGTTTGGGCCTGTCACCACCGAGGTGGAGCTGTTCGGGCCTGTCACCACCGAGGTGGAGATGTTCGAGCCGGTCACCACCGAGGTGGAGCTATTCGGGGCGGGTCACCACCGAGGAGATGTTCGAGCCGGTCACCACCGGGGTGGAGATGTTCGAGCCGGTCACCACCGATGTGGAGCTGTTCGGGGCGGGTCACCACCGAGGAGATGTTCGAGCCGGTCACCACCGAGGTGGTGATGTTCGAGCCGGTCACCACCGAGGTGGAGATGTTCGAGCCGGTCACCACCGATGTGGAGCTGTTCGGGCGGGTCACCACCGAGGTGCTGTTCGGGCGGGTCACCACCGAGGTGGAGCTGTTCGGGCGGGTCACCACCGAGGTGGAGATGTTCGGGCCTGTCACCACTGAGGTGGAGATGTTCTGGCCTGTCACCACCGAGGTGGAGATGTTCGGGCGGGTCACCACCGAGGTGGAGATGTTCGGGCGGGTCACCACCGAGGAGATGTTCGAGCCGGTCACCACCGAGGTGGAGCTGTTCGGGCGGGTCACCACCGAGGAGCTGTTCGGGCCTGTCACCACCGAGGTGGAGATGTTCGAGCCGGTCACCACCGAGGAGCTGTTCGAGCCGGTCACCACCGAGGTGGAGATGTTCGAGCCGGTCACCACCGAGGTGGAGCTGTTCGGGCGGGTCACCACCGAGGAGATGTTCGAGCCGGTCACCACCGAGATGGAGATGTTCGGGTGGGTCACCACCGGGGTGGAGATGTTCGGGCGGGTCACCACCGAGGTGGAGATGTTCGGGTGGGTCACCACCGAGGTGGTGATGTTCGAGCCGGTCACCACCGAGGTGGAGATGTTCGAGCCTGTCACCACCGAGGTGGAGCTGTTCGGGCCTGTCACCACCGAGGTGGAGCTGTTCGGGCCTGTCACCACCGAGGTGGAGCTGTTCGGGCGGGTCACCACCGAGGTACTGTTCGGGCGGGTCACCACCGAGGTGGAGCTGTTCGGGCGGGTCACCACCGAGGAGCTGTTCGGGCGGGTCACCACCGAGGTGGAGATGTTCGGGCCGGTCACCACCGAGGTGGAGATGTTCGAGCCGGTCACCACCGAGGTGGAGCTGTTCGGGCAGGTCACCACCGATGTGGAGCTGTTCGGGTGGGTCACCACCGAGGAGATGTTCGGGCGGGTCACCACCGAGGTGGAGCTGTTCGGGTGGGTCACCACCGAGGAGATGTTCGGGCCTGTCACCACCAAGGTGGAGATGTTCGGGCCTGTCACCACCGAGGTGGAGATGTTCGGGCCTGTCACCACCGAGGTGGAGATGTTCGGGCCTGTCACCACCGAGGAGATGTTCGGGCCGGTCACCACCGAGGTGGAGCTGTTCGGGCGGATCACCACCGAGGTGGAGATGTTCGGGCTTGTCACTACCGAAGTGGAGATGTTCGGGCTTGTCACCACCGAAGTGGAGATGTTCGGGCCTGTCACCACCGAGGTGGAGCTGTTCGGGCCGGTCACCACCGAGGAGCTGTTCGGGCCGGTCACCACCGAGGTGGAGATGTTCGGGCGGATCACCACCGAGGTGGAGCTGTTCGGGCCTGTCACCACCGAGGTGGAGATGTTCGAGCCGGTCACCACCGAGGTGGAGCTGTTCGGGCGGGTCACCACCGAGGTGGAGATGTTCGAGCCGGTCACCACCGAGGTGGAGCTGTTCGGGCGGGTCAACACCGAGGAGCTGTTCGGGCCTGTCACCACCGAGGTGGAGATGTTCGAGCCGGTCACCACCGAGGAGCTGTTCGAGCCGGTCACCACCGAGGTGGAGCTGTTCGAGCCGGTCACACCGATGTGGAGATGTTCGAGCTGGTCACCACCGAGGTGGAGCTGTTCGGGCGGGTCACCACCGAGGAGATGTTCGAGCCGGTCACCACCGAGGTGGAGATGTTCGGGTGGGTCACCACCGGGGTGGAGATGTTCGGGCGGGTCACCACCGAGGTGATGATGTTCGGGTGGGTCACCACGGAGGTGGAGATGTTCGGGTGGGTCACCACCGAGGTGGTGATGTTCGAGCCGGTCACCACGGAGGTGGAGATGTTCGGGCAGGTCACCACCGAGGTGGAGCTGTTCAGGGCGGGTCACCACCGAGGTGGAGATGTTCGGGCCTGTCACCACTGAGGTGGAAATGTTCGGGCAGGTCACCACCGAGGTGGAGCTGTTCAGGGCGGGTCACCACCGAGGTGGAGCTGTTCGGGGCGGGTCACCACCGAGGTGGAGCTGTTCGGGGCGGGTCACCACCGAGGTGGAGCTGTTCGGGGCGGGTCACCACTGAGATGGTGATGTTCGGGCAGGTCACCACTGAGGTGGAGCTGCTCGGGCGGGTCACCACCGAGGTGGAGATGTTCGAGTTGGTCACCACCGAGGTGGTGATGTTCGGGCAGGTCACCACCGAGGTGGAGCTGTTCGTGCCGGCGGGACCCGTCGCAGAGGAAGTGTTGGGGCGGGTCAGTGCGGAGACCCCGAGGTAAGAGCAGCGGCAGCGAGCGAGGTGAGGTGAGGCGAGGCCCGAGATCGGGCAGTAACAGAGCCCCGAAGTCGGCAGGGTCGGCGGGTCTGGATTCCAGAACATTTTATGGATTCCGGACGAACCTGCTACCGATCGATCTGGAGTCCGGATTCTGGAATATTCCGGAAGTCCGGATTTTGGACGCTGCACCTGTACTTTCTTGGGCATGACCTTCTAGTAAGAAGCTGTCCAGACCTGTGCTGCTATAACTGTGGCAAGTCTGGATACATCGCTCGGACCTGCAAGGCAGAGAGCTGTGCAGTTTGTTGCAAAGACCCCACCCGCTGTGAGTGTGAGGCAGAAGGAAGTCCCTTCAGTGACGAGGAGACAGGAGAAGGAGCAGGAGGTGTGAGTGGAGTGGCCGGAGGAGCGTAGCAGGCGGAGGACACAGCCGCCGAACGGAATGAGGAAAGAGCGCAAGAAGAGGCAGAAAATTGCGGAGCAGAAAACAGGATGGAGATGGTGGAGAACACACCAAGTATAGTGGAAAAGGACAAAGTCAGCGGAGGATATCACGGGTCAGGGACAGAGTTGAGCCATAATATGGATTGCCTTCAGGTGTCCGTGGGGGAGCAGAGGTGGGGCGGACTGCGGGTAAGTGTGAGTACTCCAAAGAGAGACGAGGAGCTGTACATCTTGGGGACCAGGAGAGGGTGCAAGAGGCAGGGAGCCTTAAAGGGGCAGCAGGACGGAAGTTTGGAGACAAAAACGCCAAAAGGGAGCGGGTTGGGGGGGAGACGCCCCATTGTCCCAGAGAGAGATGAAACGGGGAGCAAGGGTCAGAGGTGGAGGTGAGGCTGAAGGGAGTGGAACTGTTGGAGAAACCATGAGGACTCTCTGCGGGAGATTCTGTATCTGACGGGAAACAGGGACGGGAGATTACAGAAGAGCTTGAGAGTGAGAAGTCAGAGAAGGAAGGAGACAGGAATTGGGGGGTGGGGGGGGGGCATCATGTGGAAAGGGAAAGGTTAGTGAGGGGCAGAAGGAGGGAGAAGGAGCAGTTCTGCAGCCTAAATTTAATGTAAGGAAGAGGCTGAAACTGCCGGGAAAGTTCAAACTGAAGGTGAAAAAGAGCCGGAGACTGCAGGAGAAAGCAACAGCTGCCCAAAATGTTGGGAAGGAGCATGAGAGTCGGGAAGGGCCAGAGATTAAATGATGATAGGGGGATTATCAGGCACATTTCATTTTATTAGGAGCAATGATTGCATTGGTCTCGATTAATGTGAACGGACTGAGGGGGAAGAAGAAATTGCAGCAGTTGTTACAGTGTTTTAAAGGTACTCACCTGTTGTGTCTGCAAGCAAATTTTTGGGATGAGGATATCCTAGAAAATGTTCGGAAGGTTTGGAAGGGAGAAGTGTTTGCAAGTTGCGCAAATAATAAGCGTAGAGGGGTGGCTGTTTAATGAGTTTGTCCATAAAAGAGAATGTTGCATTGGTGGACAAGGACACTGAGGGGAGATTTTTACAGGTAATGGTACAAATGGATGAATTGAATTGTGATTTTTAAAAATTATGCGTCGAATGACCATTGTAAGCGCCGTGAGTTTTTTCGGTGGTTATTCACAGAAGTGGCAGAGGTGGAAAACCCTTGTATAGTGGCAGATTTTAATGTATTTTTTATCTCGGATGGACATTTCAGCCCAGATGCCTTGTAAGGATGATAACTCCAGAGAGATGATTGTAAAAATGATGAACAATTTTAATTTGAGAGATTAGGAAGGATCGGAACCCCATAAAAGGGAGTTTCCCAGAAGAGGTTGTGTGAGTGATGTTTTAAAACAGAGCCGAATAGATTTTATGTTAATGCTTGAAGGGTTAAGTTCTGAGGTGATGGAGATTTATTATAAAAATGTAATTTTAAGTGACCACTCGGCTTTGGTTCTTAAAATTAGGAACAGCACAGTTAAGATCGGTCCAGGGGTGAGGATTTTAAACAATCAGTACCTGAAAGAAATTGCTTTTAAAGAAGGGATTTAAAATAAAATAAAGAATGCTCAGAAGGAACCTTTATTCTTGAAAGAAAAAAGAGTTTGGAGGTTAAAGTTTTTTCTTTATGGGAAAGAAAGAGCAACAGCCAACCGGCGTCAAGAAGAGAATATAAGCAGAAGGTTTACAGATATCTGCGAAGCAGTTGACAGAAGGAATAAGGGAGCAGAGACTAATTGGGAGGTTTTAAAGGAAGAGTGGGAATTATTGCAAGCTGCAAAATGCAATGGGGCAATTCTCCGTGCAAAGGCTAAAGATGCATTGGAGGGAGAAAGAAACTAGATATTTTCTAGAGCAGGAGAAGTTCCGACAAAGGTTATCATTAATTGGAGAGTTGAAGGTAGGGGAAAAGATCATTAATGAAAGTGGGGAGATTATGGAGGCGACTAGTAGCTTTTATCAAAAGTTATATACAAAAAAAGACATTTCCAAATTGCCGATAGAGAAGGTTAGTGCTTTTATTGAAGAGGGTTTAAAGGAGGATGAGAGAAGCAGGTGTGACAAAGAAGTAGGATTAGCGGAAATAAAAGTAGCAATAAATGGAATGAAGGAGGGAAGCCCAGGATCCGATGGACTAAGTGCAGAATTTTATAAAGAATTTTTAGAGATTTTAAGTCCATTGGTCTTAGAGGTTTTTAAGGAGATTAAAACTGAGGGAAGCCTAGCCCCATCTATGAGGAGAGGTATCATAAGCTTAGCTGATAAAAAATAAAGGGGATAGAAGGGATCTGAAGAATTGGAGGCCCATCACATTATTAAAGGTGGATTATAAGATCTTGGCGAGGGTTATGGCAAATTGTATGAAGGAGGTGATGCCGCAAATAGTTTCACCCTCTCAATCCTATGGAGTCATAGGCCGGGACATCGCTGACTCTGTGGTCTCAATCCGAGATGCGATAGAACTTATGGAAGAGAGTGGGAGAGAAGCTTATGTGCTAAAGCTGGATCAAGAGAAAGCCTTTGATAGAATATCTCATGAGTTTTTATTGATGGTTTTGGAAGCATTTGGTTTTGGGGAAAATGTTATTGAGTCAATAAGGATTTTTTATTCAAACACATTTAGCTGTGTTAAATGTAATGGTTTTTTATCCAAGTGTTTTCCATTACAGAGATCAGTGATTATAGGGTTGTCCCCTGTCCTCATTGTTGTACACATTGGTAGCAGAACCATTAGGTTACATGATGCGAAAGGAACAAGGCGTAATCAGGATTGCGGTTCCCAGTTCTGGCAGGTGTCGGTGATACACCAATATGCAGATGACGTGACCTTAACGTTTAGAGATGGGGAGTCAGTGAGGAAAGCTATGGGAGTAGTGGAGGAGTATTGTAGAGCTCAAGGAACCAGAGTAAATTATACTAAGTCCCAATGCCTGGTTGTGGGAAGGAGTAGGGGCGAGTGTGGAGGAAGGGCCTTTTAAGGTGGTGGAGATTTTAGAAGTTCTGGGGGTGCATATGGGGTGCAAGAAGGATAGGGATGAAGTGGATCGACTAAATTAGGAAGCGAAGGTGATGATAATTACTAAGATTTTGGGAAAATGGGAAAGAAGGTGGTTGAAAGTGCAAGGAAGAGCGACAGTGGCGGCAGCTCTCCAGCTACCTAAACGATGGTACTTATTGACGGTGGTGGATATTCCTGAGTGGACGGAAAAATCTATCCGAGAGTCTTTTGTAAAGTTTTTATGGGAGGGGAAACCAGCTTTGGTTGCTTACAATACCATCATTGGATAGCAAAATCAGGGAGGACTCAATATCCCAGATATTAATTTGAAGAAAAAATCTTTTAGAATTAAAAGGGTGAAGAGATTTCTTCAGAAGTCAAATACAAGTTTTTGGAAGAGTTGTTTCCAACTTTTTTTAAAAATTAAGTGGGATAGGAAGACAGGAAATATTTTACATGGAATACAAAAATATATTTTTGAAATCGATAAACCTCTTCCTAGGTTTTATAAGCGGGTTATATACACTTGGGCCCAATTTTTAACAAGTGTGCAGAGGAATTTTTAGATCAGCCTTTATTTTTGAACATGTGGGTCAACATTGAAGGAGAGGTGTTATTTAATCAAGCTTTTATAAAAGCTAGTATTATGTATGTGAAAGATGCATTATGTGAGGTAATTCCAGGTTGGTTGCCGGAGCAGCAGTAAGGGACATGGTTTGGAGGAGGATTAGGAGGTAGAGGAAAAATAAATTAAGATCATTTATGAGAATATTGTGAGGGCAATGCCACAGGATTGAATGGAAGAAATAAATGCACAGATCTCCAAAGGATGTATAATGCGTCCCACTTTTCCAAGCTTTCTGCTGGAGAAAGGGGAGGAGTTGGTCCAAGTTGACAACTGTAATACTCGAGATTTCTATGGGGTATTTAGAGAATGGAGGTTTAAGACACCTGCTGGTCAGGAGTTTTGGCAGAATATATACCCACAGCTGGACTTCAACAGGATTTGGAAGGGAGTGTGGGCGAATTTTAAATGTTCAGACTGGATTGAACTGGATTTCAAAATGATTCATAACGGGATTTTTACCATGATAGTCTTATGTAAGATTGGACGGGTAGAGGTGGCAACTTGCCCAATGTGTGGGATGAGGCTCTGTCCCATTTGCTGGTGTTATGTCCACAGTTACAGGATTTTAAGTGCTATGTTCGACAGTGTGTGAGGTTTTCTTGCTGGGTGAGGACCGAAGAGCAAGAATGGGAATCCAGTGGGACTCAATTTTGAGATGGGGATTGCAGGAGAGTCTGCCCGAGTCTAACGGAGCGACAATTAATTTAATACTCAGTTTGGCTAGATTTGTGATTATGCAAAGAAGGAATGCACTGTCTTTTAAGGGGAGGAGAATAAACTTAATAGTATTTTAAATATAAAGTAAAAGATCATTATAAAGCTCTGTGGATGTTTTATGCAGAAATGAATTTAAAGATAGTATTTTATAATCAATTTGTAAAGTACAATAGATTATTATAGAAACATAGAAACATATAAAATAGGCGCAGGAGTAGGCCATTCAGCCCTTCGAGCCTACGCCACCATTCAATATGATCATGGCTGATCATGCAACTTCAGTACCCCTTTCCTGCTTTCTCTCCATACCACTTGATCCCTTTAGCCATAAGGGCCACATCTAACTCCCTTTTGAATATATCTAATGACCTGGACTCAACAACTTTCTGTGGTAGAGAATTCCACAGGTTCACAATTCTCTGAATGAAGAAGTTTCTCCTCATCTCGGTCCTAAATGGCTTACCCCTTATCCTTAGACTGTGACCCCTGGTTCTGGACTTCCCCAACATTGGGAACATTCTTCCTGCATCTAACCTGTCCAATCTCGTCAGAATTTTATATGTTTCTATGGGATCCCCTCTCATTCTTCTAAATTCCAGTGAATATAAACAAGGTCGATCCAGTCTTTATTCATATGTCAGTCCTGCCATCCTGGGAATCAGTCTGGTGAACCTTCGCTGCACTCCCTCAATAGCAAGAATGTCCTTCCTCAGATTAGGAGACCAAAACTGTACACAATATTCAAGGTGTGGCCTCACCAAAGCCAAGTACAACTGCAGTAAGACCTCCCTGCTCCTGTACTCAAATCCTCTCGCTAAGAAGACCAACATGCCATTTGCCTTCTTCACCGCCTGTTGTACCTGCATGCCAACTTTCAATGACTGATGTACCATGACACCCAGGTTGCATCTGGTTGCACCTCCCCTTTTCCTAATCTGTCACCATTCAGATAATATTCTGCCTTCCTGTTTCTGTCACCAAAGTGGATAACCTCACATTTATCCACATTATACTGCATCTGCCATGCATTTGCCCACTGACCTAACCTGTCCAAGTGACCCTGCAGCCTCTTAGCATCCTCCTCACAACTCACACTGTCACCCAGCTTAGTGTCATCTGCAAACTTGGAGATATTACATTCAATTCCTTTGTCCAAATCATTAATGTATATTGTAAATAGCTGGGGTCCCAGCACTGAGCCCTGCGGCACCCCACTAGTCACTGCCTGCCATTCTGAAAAGGACCCATTTATCCCGACTCTTTGCTTCCTGTCTGCCAACCAGTTCTCTATCCACGTCAATACATTACCCCCAATACCATGTGCTTTAATTTTGCACACTAATCTCTTGCGTGGGACTTTGTCAAAAGTCTTTTGAAAGTCCAAATACGCCACATCCACTGGTTCTCCCTTGCCCACTCTACTAGTTACATCCCCCAAAAATTCGAGAAGATTTGTCAAGTTACAGGAGGCAAATTAAACTTCAGGTTTCGATGTTAATATGTGTTGGCAGAATGGCTGTGCAGAGGGGTGGAATGGGTTTGTATGATACAATGGAATGATCACGATGTTGGAAATGTTAAATAAATATAATTATTAAATCAAAAAAGTGGACAGCAAACTTGCCTCTGAATCAGAAGGTTGTGAGCACAAGTCCGTCTCCAGGGACCTGAGCACACAAATCTAGCCTGATGCTCCAGTGCAGTGCTGAGGGAGTGCTGCACTGTCGGAGATGCCGGCTTTTTGATGAGATGTTAAACCGAGGCCCCGTTTGCCCTCTCAGGTGGACCCATCACCCTCTAACTCAGACGTGAGAGCACTATCAACTAGCCACAGCTAACACCCACGTGGGAATTAAATGTTTTTAAATGGCCAGCCCCGAGGCGTTGGGTGCTGGAATCGAGCGCGAATAAATCTGCAAATTTGCCTGTAATTGGTGCCTCACTTTTAACAAGGTGCCGACCAGCCAAAGAAATGTTAGTGATGGTCTCCCCATTAAATTCGGTTGCTGCTGGGTGACATTTTAGAAACAGGGACACAAAGTGAACAACTGCTGCGTTAATACTAAAACCACAAAGTGAGTCACACGCATATACCCGGAGGAACTCACACTCCAACGTGTATTTCAGTGAGGCCGCTCTGGAATCCTGACACTCGTTTCTCATAATGTAGGTGACAAGGCAGAACGCAAGTGCCATAACCACTGAACTACCTATAGAGTATTTGACCTTATATTTCCCCCATTGCTTTCTGGTGGCTACACTTGACTGCATCTGCAAAAGCACGCAAATTAACGTTAGATAATCCGGCAACGCCTCAGTTGTAAAATTCTCATCCTTGTTTTCAAATCCCTCCATGGCCTCGCCCCTCTCTGTCTCTGCAATCTCCTCCAGCCCCGCAACCCCCCCGAGATGTCTGCGCTCCTCCAATTCTGGCCTTTTGTGTTGCCCAGATTTTAATCGCTCCACCATCGGCGGCCGTGCCTTCAGCTGCCTGGGCCCTAAACTCTGGAACTCGCTGCCTAAATCTCTCTGCCTCTCTACCTCTCTTTCCTCCTTTAAGGCGCTCCTTAAAACATACAGCTTTAACCAAGCTTTTGTTCATCTGTCCTAATATCTATCTCCTTATGTGTCAAATTTTGCTTGTTAAAGCTCCTGTGAAAGCCCTTTACCTGAAGATGTGTTCCCTAACTTCTCTCTTGAATGGCCTGGCTCTGATTTTAAGTTTATGTCCCCTTGCCGAGACTCTCCCACTAGAGGAAAAACATTATCTCTATCTACGCTACTACTTAAAGATGGAATATAAACACAAGTTGTTGTTGTTAAAAATGGGGACTGGAACAGTGTTAATCAGTTAATCAGTAAAACGTGTTAATCAGGACCGCAGCAGAAATCCTGTGGTTGACTTGAACGATGAGAGAATCAGCCCGTTTATCACAGCTCGGCTTTGCTTTATACAAATGGAAATGTTAACGTTTATTTGCCAAACATAATAAAATGACCCTTAAGCCATAACGTTTTAAACTGCATGCACTAAATAACAATAATAAGTAACTAATCATTGAGTTATTACTGTTTTGCAGCTGTGGGCAAGGGATTGCTTTAAACAGATGGGGCTAGGAATTGGATCGGGCAGAGGGCTCTTTTTCAACCATGTCTGCCGAATCCTGTATTAGGTTAGATTATGAGAAGAGATTTCAAAGCCTATTCCCCAGATTATAGGATTTAAGTGGTAATTTGATTGAGGTGTTTCAGATTTTGAAAGGAATTGACAGGGTAGATAGAGAGCACGTTTTTCAGCTGGTGGGGGGGGAGGGAATCTTGGACAAAAAGCTGGTTGGAGTCAGCTCGATTAATCATTTTAAATCTGAGATTGATAGATTTCAGTAAAAACAGTAGCATCGTGGTCATGTTACTGGTCCAATAATCCCGAACCCTGGACTAATGAACCGGAGATATGGGTTCAAATCCCACCAGGGCAGCTGGGGAATTTAAATTCAGGTACTGAAATAAATCTGGAATTTAAAAAAAAATATATAGGATCAGTAACGATGACCATGAAACTACCAGATTGTTGTAAAAACCCAACTGGCTCACGAATGGTCTTTACTGGAAAGAAATCGTCTGCCCTTACCTGGTCTGGCTTATCCAGAACCACTGCAATGTGGTTGCTTCTTAACTCTCCTCCGAAATGGCCTAGCAAGCCACTCAGTTGTGAAAAACTGCTACAAAGAAGTAGGGGGAGGCCATTGCCCCTACTTCCACCATTCAGTGACTGCAGCAGTTCAAGAAGGCAGCTCACCTTCTCAAGGGCAAGTAGGGATGGACAATAAATGCCAGGGACGCCCACATCAATGCATTTTTTTTTGCTAGGCATAGGTATAAAAGGATATGGAGCCGAGGCGGGTGGATGGTGTTAGGATACAGATCAGCCATGGTCTCAATGAATGGTGGAATAGACTCGAGGGACAGAATGGCTTCCTCCTGTTTCTATGTTCCTATTGTATTTCTGCACTAGGAGTCCGTTGCATGCAAGGTTGGTTAGGGGGCCCCAGGGTCATCAAGGACACACACCTGAAGCTGCCGTTAGTCCAATTTCCTGTGCCAATTCGCTGTCTGGCCCCTTTCCCAAATTTGACCCAGTGCGTTCTACATAAGAACATAAGAAATAGGAGCAGGAGTAGGCCATACAGTCCCTCGAGCCTGCTCCGCCATTCGATAAGATCATGGCTGATCTGATCATGGACTCAGCTCCACTTCCCTGCCCGCTCCCCATAACCCTTTACTCCCTTATCGCTAAAAAATCTATCTATCTCCGCCTTAAATATATTCGATGACCCAGCCTCCACAGCTCTTTGGGGCAGAGAATTCTATAGATTTACAACCCTCTGAGAGAAGAAATTCCTCCTCATCTCAGTTTTAAATGGGCGGCCCCTTATTCTGAGACAATGTCCCCTAGTTTTAGTTTCCCCTATGAGTGGAAATATCCTCTCTGCATCCACCTTATCTAGCCCGCTCATTATCTTATATCTTTGATAAGATCACCTCTCATTCTTCTGAACTCCAATGAGTATAGGCCCAACCTACTCAACCTATAACTCAACATCCTCATCTCTGGACTTAACCTCGTGAACCTTCTCTGAACATCCTCCAATGCAAGTATATCCTTCCTGAAATACGGAGACCAAAACTGTACGCAGTACTCCAGGTGTGGCCTCACCAATACCCTGTACAGTTGTAGCAGGACTTCTCTGCTTTTATACTCCATCTCCCTTGCAATAAAGGCCAACATTCAATTTTCCTTCCTGGTTACTTAGTTTTTTCAAGCCCAGAACAGCTGAAACTTTGGTCTTTAAAGGGACTGCTGGAGGCTGCCACACAAAGGTAAGTTGAAGAATATATGCTATTTATCTGAATCTCGAGCCGAGAGGAGCAGGTGTACTCACCCTGGCTCCACTGACAGCTCTCATTCTCCCCTCAGGAAAGCAAGGAGGGTATGGTGCCATAGTGGCAATGTTACTAGTCCAGTAATCCAGAGGCATGGACTAATAACCCAGAAAAGTGAATTAAAATCCCACCATGGCAGCTGGGGAATTTAAATTCAATTAATTAAATAAATCTGGAATTAAAGAAAGTGGTGGCCATGAAACTATCAGATTGCCATAAAAATCCATCTGGTTCCCTGACATTCTTCAGTGAAAGAAATCTGCCGTCCTTAGCCGGTCTGGCTGATATGTGACTCCAGACCCACAGCAACGTAGGTGACTCTTAACTGCCACATGAATGGCAGCAAGCCATTCGGTTATTCAAGGATAGGCAATAAATGCTTGCCTTGCCAGTGATGCCCACATCCTGAGAACGAATAAAAGAAAAAGTGGTTGAGATTTTTGAAGAGGATGATTCTTTTCCACGGATTGTCCTGTGCTGTCCTTTCCCTGACCTGTGGATTATCACCACTCCTTCCTCGACCACTGCCAGCTCTCTACCCTCTGAACCTCTCGCTCCGGAAACCTGCCAGCACCGTTCTATTTTTTTTTTTGCATTAGCTAATCTCAGAATAAAGAGCTTTCTATCACGCTTCTGATTGAAAAGATAGATTCAAATTTAACTTTCCAGGATGGGTTATTTTCAGATTGTCTGGCATTAAGATACTGGAGAAAGCCATGGCAGAAATCAGAAAGGTCCCGGCCTGCAAGACCATCAGCAGGCCGGGGCCATTAGAGTGATCAGCGTGCGGCGGCCCAGCCCGGAAATTGGCGCGGTCCCGGCCTGTAAGACCATCAGCGTGCCGGGGCCATTGGAGTGATCAGCGTGCGGCGGCCCAGCCCGGAAATTGGCGCGGTCCCGGCCTGTAAGACCATCAGCGGGCCGGGGCCATTGGAGTGATCAGCGTGCGGTGGCGTACCACTGCAGGGAGCAGCGTGTGCTGTTGCAGGAGAGCGGCGGCTACGAAGTCAGGTCGCTGATTGCAGTGCGGGCAGGCACAGCAGGAGGGTCGAATGAACAGCAAAAGCCCATAGAGGGAAGTGACCGGAGCCCAGGAGAGGAGTGAATCTGGGGCCCGGAAGAGGCGAGGGCCCAGGGGCAGCACGGGCCAGCTCACATTGCGATATGTGCGCGCGCTTGGCCTGTGCAGAAGAGCTGGTCTCCAGCTAGTCTTGGGTAATGCTTGCCACTGGACCAAGACTTAGCTCTGTCAAGCCCGCGTGTGCACCAGCCACCACACGTTAAAAAAAATCCAAGCACAGGCATCTTCCACCCTTCACGATATAGTTTGTGTTATATATGCAGACTATAGATATACTCTCTGTGTAGTCACTGTATAGTTGCATAAGATGGAGACTTGTTTACCTGATGTACTATCAATAAAGTTTACACTGTGTATATACATTGTGGCACCAATAGAGGGTGCAACTGGTGGAGACCGGGGTTTCCTTTCCTGCCCTGGTGGCTGAGGCTGCATAAAAGGGTAGCCACCATGCGGCTGCCTCACTCTGGAGTTAGGAATAAAGGACCACGGTCACTACAGTTTGAGTACAACACATTGCCTCGTGGAGTCATTCATAGGTACAGTACAAACATAATAACTGGCGTCGAGAATAAGGACTTTCACATGATATTATGGCTACCTTTGGCACACTAAAAGACTTTGCAGAGGTTGATGATTGGGATTACTTCACGGAAAGGCTCGAGCTATATTTCGTGGCAAACGACCTGGCAGGGGAGAAGGACACATTGGCGGAGAAGCGCAAGGCTATACTGCTGACCAGTTGTGGGCCCGAGGTCTACCGCCTCATCAGGGACTTGCTGGCACCCACGAAGGCCAAGGATAAGACATATGATGAGCTGACTGAACTAATTCGCGACCAACTTAAACCAAAAGAGAGCACCCTTACTGTTATGTATGCATGCTTGTATTGTTATATGATGTCTGTAACATTGAATGTACCCTTACACTGTACACACCTTACCTGTACACCAGAGGGTGCTGCTGCTGGAGACCTAAGCGTTACCTATATACTGCAGGCAACCCAGTATAAAAGGGAACACACAGCTTGGTGTCCTCACTCAAGGAGCTGCAAATAAAGGACTTCAGTCCACACAGTTTAAGTACCATAACCTGCCCCTGCCTCATAGGTGCCTACATACACTACAACTGGCGATGAGGTCACGAACTACATGCTCAGCATGTCAAATCTCAGCAACTTTCAGCAATTTACCGCTGGGGAAGATTGGGACGCTTTTGTAGAAAGATTGGAACACTTCTTCATAGCAAACGACCTGGATGGGGACACACCGGCCACACGACCGAAAAAGCGCAGGGCCATCCTGCTTTGCAGTTGTGGGCCCACCATCCATTGCCTCGTCCGGGACTTGCTAGCCCAGGAGACGACAACCACCAAGAGTTATGAGGAACTTGTAACACTAATACAGGAGCAACTAAAACCAAAAGAAAGCATCCTCTCAGCCAGGCACCGGTTCTACACTTACCGGCGACCCGAAGGCCAAGAAATTACTAAATATGCTCACATTTAAGAAGTCTAGCTGCACCGTGTGATTTTGGAGACCACCTTAATGAAGCACTAAGGGACATATTTGTCATCGGAATCGGTCACGAGGGCCTCCTACACAAGTTGTTCTCTGCGGACATCATAGTCACTCCCTGCAGAAAGAATTCAAGTGAGTCAGGCCTACATGGTTTCGGCCGGCGACTCCAGGCGAATACAGACCCAGGACTCTAAATCGTCAAGCGCAGTGCACCGCATGGCTACTTCTAAAGGCAGAAATGCTGCCCCAAGTCCTGCAACCCTGAGCCCACCACATGGGGCAAACCAGATGGCCCTGTGCTGGCGCTGTGGGGGAAACCACAGGGCCCGCCAGTGCCGCTACAAAGACTATACATGCAAAGGCTGCAAAGAAAAAGGGCATCTTCAGAGAATGTGCAGAAAAAGCTTTACTCACTGCGTCACTGAAGAGTTGCCTGATCACCGGGGCTCCGACACAGATGAAGGTGAAGCTGCTCAACCCCTGGAAGAAGAGTATGGAGTTTATACCTGCTCGACCGAAAGTTCTCCATGGACGATGGAAGTAGACATCGACGGGGTTCCAGTTTCCATGGAGATCGACACAGGGGCGAGCCAGTCTGTGATGAGCCAAACGACCTTTCGAAAATTTGGATGAATCCCGCCATTCAACCAAAACTGTCTCCTGTCCAGGCGCTGCTGCTCACCTACACCAAAAATAAAATCCAAATCGTTGGCAGTGTGGACGTCCAGGTCTCCCAGGGCAGTGTGTTGAACAAACTCCCCCTGTGGATCGTTGTTGGCGATAGTCCCCCGCTGCTGGGAAGGAATTGGGTGAACCCGGTCCAAATCAGTCGAAGTGGCGATGATCTCCGGGCTCCAGCAATCGACATCGAACGTGGATCCATCGCTCCATCTAGAGATCCCACTGTCCAGCTCGACTGATCGGCGAAATCTCCAGGACCACACCACGACGACATCTCCAGGACCGAAAACCCAAAATCCACCTTCCGGGCCGGAGCAGGACTCCAAGAGGCGAACATCATCAAAAGAAGTGGATGCCCGACGTCCATGGCTGAACCTGAGGAAGAAAAGATCACCACAGCCGACCTGGAGGAGAGCCAGAAGATGGCGGCTGCACCACGAGGAGAAGAACCTAAAATCAAAATGGCCGCGACCAGACCACGAGGGGCAGCATTGGAGGAGCGACACATGACACCGAGCGGCCAATCGGATTTGAAGGCTCCCTTAAAGGAGACCTAGTAACCAAAAAAATTTAAAGGGACAGTTTCAACTTAAAGATGACAGGGCCTTTAAAGCTAAAAATGCAGTAAAAGGGTGCAAGTATGATAAAGTAACCATGAGTTGTGATGCTGGTGTAACGAAGGTGAAAAATGAAATGAATGCTTGTGTAAGTATCTTGTTATGTGTGATGATTATGGCAGAGAGTTTGAAATGCCTAATGTAACCATGTCTGGTGAGACCATGATACCAAAAAGTGATGCAAATGCTGTTATAAACAATGTAAAGGCAGTCAATAATGTAGGCTCAACTATGTATGACCAGAGCCGTGGTGTATACAGGTAGAACACTGTTAAAGGACACTGGGTTCGACAGGGACCATGCAAATGTTAGAGGAATCCCCCCCGTGGGAGATCCCCAGGTCCAGCTGGCTACCAGACCATGTAGCCTGGACCTTTAGAACTAGTGTGATGCCCCAGGAAGGACACACACACACCCCAGTGGGAGCAGACCCACTACAGGGACAGTGGTCAATGGGCAGCACAGCTACCACCACTGGCAACCTGCCCCAGACCAGCCCTACACCCCCTGGCTACGAGGGCCAACGCCAGGAGCTTTCCTGGCAAACCCTGGGATGACCAGAATCTCATCCCAATTGGAGGATGAGGGACCCACACAGTCCTGTGGCCCTGCCCACCACCACACAACTACCCACATCACAGAGTATGCACCCTACCCACTGCTGCAATGGCTACCCCACTGAGGGATTCCACAACAGTGGCACACACATGGTCTGTGTGTGAAGGGGGGGAAATGTATGAGGCCAGCCTTGAGCACAGGGATCACACCTCGCACCCACACAACCCTCACCAGAACCTCCCATAGCCCACTACTGATCACCTCCCCAGGTCATGACAATAAAGACTTGAAAAATGTTTAGGGGGCAGTGCTGTTATGTATGCGTGCTTGTATTGTTGTATGATGTCTGTAACACTGAATGTACCTTACACTGTACACATCTTACTGTACACCAGAGGGTGCTGCTGCTGGAGACCAAAGGATTACCTATACACTGCAGGTAAACCAGTGTAAAAGGCAGCTCACAGCTTGGTGTCCACACTCGAGGAGCTGCCAATAAAGGACTACAGTTTACACAGTTTAAGTACCATACCCTGCCTCGTGGAGTCATTACCAAAGGTGCCTGCATACACTACACTCACGGCCAGGGACAGATTCTACACTCACCGCAGACATGAGGTCCAGGAGATTGCAAAATATGCAGCCGACCTCAGGAGACTTGTGGCACAATATGATTTTGGCACGCACCTCAAGGAAGTATTGTTATAGAAATTGGCCATGAGGGCCTCCTTCACAAGTTATTATCTGCCGACACCATAGTCAACCTGCAGAAGGCCACCAGTATCAGTCAGGTGTTCATGACCACGACCTGCAGCACCAAGCAAATTATTCATCCTGTGGACTCAAACCCAGCAAGTACTGTACACAGAATGGTGCCTTTCACATGCAAGACTGTAGAACGTGGCTTTGCCCAGGGCAGAGAGCACAGACCTCAGCTTTCCAGAACTCAGAGTCTACCGAAGGGTGCTAATTGAGTTGCATCATGCTGGCATTGTGGGGGAAACCATAGGGCTCACCAGCATCGGTTTGCTGAGTACGTATGCAAAGCCTGTAATGCAAAGGGCTAACTTCAATGTATGTGTAAAAGAAATATGTCTCACCATCTAGCAGAAGAGTCGGTAGATGACTTTGAATCCAACACGGAGTATGATGATTTGGCCAGAGAAGCAGCTCAGCCCCAAGAAGAAGTCGATGGAGTGTATACCTGCACCACCGATTGTCCTCCAGTGAAGATGGAAGTCGAGATAAACGGCGTTCCAGTCTTCATGGAAATGGACACGGGAGTGAGCCAGCCAGTGATGAGCCAGGATGCCTTTGAGAGGCTATGGAATGAAAAACGACCTGAGCTGGTTCCAGTACAGGAAAAGTTGCACACCTACACCACGGAGCTGATCCCAGTCCTTGGTAGTGCGGATGTAAGTGTAATCCATAATGGATTGTTGCAGGTGATGGTCCAACGCTACTCAGAAGAAGATGGATGGGGAAGATCCAGTGGAATTGGGAAGACCTCTTCACTCCAGCAATCGATGTCCCCCGTGCTCAGAGGCAGAGCAAAACCTCACCTTCGCTTGGGCCAGGCACCAGAGAACAGACCAGCGTAGCACCTGAGGCACAGACCATCATCATGACTGCGTGGCAATGATCCAACCGGAACGACCTAAAAGTACCATCCCGGCTCCAGTGGCAGGACTCCTGGGGAGGAAGATCGAATTCACAGGTACCCTTCCAGCGTTTGTGGCAGAATCGCAGGAGAGAAGGATCAAGGCAGCCGACCTTGAGGACAGAGGCAAGATGGCGTCCCTGTTGCAGCGAGGAGCATGGGGTGGCAGGGTTCCCTTAAAGGAGACCTACAACCAACTTAGCTTAAAGAGACATTGTATGCATGGCAATCAATGTAACAAACCGATTAAGAATGTAAAGAACAAAATGTTGCGAGATGTCGGGAACAGAGTGTCCCCAAAAGTAGCAAGCAAGCGAATTCGGGAGGGTGAAAGCACTGATCCTGATACCCTGTCCCAGGTCTATCCCACGCTGCAGGCACCCGATGGCACTATTCGCCACGGACTTGGAAATGAAAATGGCGCCAATATGCGCAGTCAGCCGCCGTTGCCCACCACCCGGGCGGAGACGGCGCAGCCCCCAGACCCAGTCGCTAACTCGGGCATGTCCGGGAGCGAAAGGTCAGAACCAATGAGTTCCCCAAACGGGACCTGGAACAGCCAGGTTCCCAACACCGTTAGAGAGCAGGCAGAAGATTCTGCAGCCCTCAAAGGAGGACAGGGAGGCCACACACATCTGTGGCTCTGCCCACCACTAGGCAACAGCAAAGGCCCTGAGTCCCGGCAAGGTGAGCGAACCAAGCCCACCCCGCTAGCAGGGGGCACAGCGCCGCCATCAGACGACTAGGACCCTGTCCGGTTGCTCTGGAACTAGCGTCCTCGCATATCTGTACTGTTACCTCAGTACTGACCATGACTGAACTAATTATGCAATCTACCCAATCCTGGTGCACGACGGCAAAACGTAAAAAATGTAAGTCACTGAATGGATGTAAGTAGCCATGGACACACACATGGATCACACCCAGAACCCTCTGGAACCTCCACTGCATCATTGAAGCATCCAAACTGGTAACCACTACCCAACATTGTGGCAAAAGGACTTGGGGGTTAACAGGGAGAGAGCCAAGCCAAAGCACAGCCAAGGTGCAAGGGCTATTGGCACTTAAGTCTGGGGAGAGCTAAGCCAGAGCACATAGTGCAAAGGTAATTTGCACAAAGGACTTGGGGGAGAGTGATGTTATATATGCAGACTACAGATATCCTCTCTGTGTAGTCACTGTATACTTGCATAAGATGGAGACTTGTTTACCTGATGTACTGTCAATAAAGTTTACACTGTGTATATACATTGTGGCACCACTAGAGGGTGCAACTGGTGGAGACCGGGATTTCCTGCCCTGGTGGCAGGGGCTGTATAAAAGGGGAGCCACCATGCGGCTGCCTCACTCTGGAGTTAAGAATAAAGGACCAAGGTCACTACAGTTTGAGTACAACACATTGCCTCGTGGAGTCATTCATAGGTACAGTACATACATAATAGTTCGTGATCTGGAATATTAGGTTCTTCATTGAATCACCTGTGAAATCATCCCTTTTTGGCGTGGAAGCAAGTCATCCTCTTTTCGAGGGACTGCGTATGATGATGATCAGTTAGTGAAGCCACAAGTCACTGTCCAGAATGGCGATGATCCGGTAATTTCCCTGTCAGTCACGACTGGGGACCATAAAAACATAAGACCAGAAGAAAGAGGAGCAGGAGTAGGCCATTTGGCCCTGCGAGCCTGCTCCACCATTCAATAAGATCATGGCTGATCTGATCATGGGCTCAGCTCCACTTCCCTGCCCGCTCCCCATAACCCTTTACTCCCTTATCACACAAAAATCTGTCCATCTCTGCCTTAAATGTATTCAATGACCCAGCCTTCCCAGCTCTCGAGGGAAGAGAATTCCATAGATTTACAACCGTCTGAGAGTAGAAATTTCTCCTCATCTCAGTTTTAAATGGGCGGCCCCTTATTCTGAGACTATGTCCCCAAGTTTTATTTTCCCCTATGAGTGGAAATATCCTCTCTACATCCACCTTGTCGAGCTCCCACATTATAAGTTTCAATAACATCACCCCTCATTCTTCTGAACTCCAATGTGTATAGGCCCAACCTGCTCAACCTATCTTCATAAGTCAACCCCCTCATCTCCGCAATCAACCTACTCTGAACAGCCTCCAATGCAAGTATACCCCCTCATCTCCGCAGTGAACCTTCTCTGAACAGCCTGCAATGCAAGTATATCCTTCCTTAAATACGGAGACCAAAACTGTACGCAGTACTCCAGGTGTGGCCTCATCAATACCCTGTACAGTTGTAGCAGGACTTCTCTGCTTTTATACTCTATCCCCCTCGCAATAAAGGCCAACTTTCCATTTGCCTTCCTGATTACTTGCTCTACCTGCATACTAACCTTTTGTGTTTCATGCACAAGGACTCCCAAGTTTCTCTGTGCTGCAGCACTTTGCAATTTTTCTCCATTTCATCGCACTGCTGTCAGTGACTGGGAGCGACGTTACGCACAATGTTTTTATTGTGTGACAATCCTCCACTCACTGCATTTTGCCGAAGAAATAATCCTGCTATTATCGGGAGAATTTGCTGTCGTATATCCTCTACCACGAGTTCGGTAAATTAAAACCACAAGTCCCGCCCTCGCTTCCAACTCATTGGCTGACGCAGTGGTGTTAATATTCACTCCAGACCAGTTATCTCAGGTCAGAACATATTCTGATCATTATAGAAACATAGAAAATAGGTACAGGAGTAGACCATTCAGCCCATCGAGTCTGCATTACCATTCACCCAGAGAGTGGTGAACCTGTGGAATTCTCTACCACAGAAAGTAGTTGAGGCCAATTCACTAAATATATTCAAAAGGGAGTTAGATGAAGTCCTTACTACTCGGGGGATCAAGGGTTATGGCGAAAAAGCAGGAAGGGGGTACTGAAGTTTCATGTTCAGCCATGAACTCATTGAATGGCGGTGCAGGCTAGAAGGGCTGAATGGCCTGCTCCTGCACCTATTTTCTATGTTTCTATGTTTCTAATACGATCATGCTTTCTCTCCATAGCCATTGATCCCTTTAGCCATAAGGACCACATCTAACTCCCTTTTGAATATATCTAACGAACTGGTCTCAACAACTTTCTGTGGTAGAGAATTCCACAGGTTTACAACTCTCTGGGTGAAAAAGTTGCTCCTCATCTCGGTCCTAAATGGCTTACCCCTTATCCTTAGACTGTGACCCCTGGTTCTGGACTTCCCCAACATCAGGAACATTCTTCCTGCATCTAACCTGTCCAATCCCGTCAGAATTTTATATGTTTCTATGAGATCCCCTGTCATTCTTCTAAATTTCAGTGACTATACGCCTAGTCGAGCCAGTCTTTCTTCATATGTCAGTCCTGCCATTCCGGGAACCAGTCTGGTGAACTTTTGCTGCACTCTCTCAATAGCAAGAATGTCCTTCCTCAGATTAGGAGACCAAAATTGTACACAATATTCAAGGTGTGGGCTCACTAAGGCCTGTACAACTGCAGTAAGACCTCCCTCTCCTATACTTAATTCCTCTCGCTATGAAGGCCAACATGACATTTACCTTCTTCACCGCCTCCTGTACCTGCATGCCAACTTTCAATGACTGATGTACCATGACACCCAGGTCTCGTTGCACCTTCCCTTTTCCTAATCTGTCACCATTCATGTAGTGTATGTAGACACCTTTAGTAATGACTCCATGAGGCAGGGTATAATACTTAAACTGTGTCGACCTGTAGTCCTTTATTTGCAGCTCCTCGAGTGAGGACAACAAGCTGTGAGCTCCTTTTTATACTGGGTTACCTGGGTCTCCAGCAGCAGCACTCTCTGGTGTACAGGCAAGGTGTGTACAGTGTAAGGGTACATTCAGCGTTGCATAACAGTGTTACAGACATCACACAGTAAACAGGCATGCATGTACAACAAAACTCCCCCCGAAGCATTTTTCATATCCTTATTGTCATGACCGGGGAGGTGATCAGTGGTGGGCTATGGGAGGTTGTGGTGAGGGTTGTGTGGTTGCCAGGTGTGACCCCTGTGCTTGAGGCTAGTCTTGTACGTTTCCCCTCCCTCACACACAGACCAAGTGGGTGTCACTGTTGTGGGATCCCTCGGTTGCGGGGGGAGGTAGCCACGGCAGCAGTGGGTGGTGTGTATACACTGTGATGTGGATAGTTGCGGGGTGGTGGGCAGGGCCACAGGACTGGGTGGGCTCCTTCTCCACCAATTGGGATGTGGGTCAGGTCATCCCAGGGTTTGCCATGGAAGCTGGAGGGTATTGGCCTCACGCTCCTGGTGTTGGCCCTGGTGGCCAGGGGTTGTAGGGCTGGTCTGGTGCAGGTTGCCATTGGTGGTGGCTGGGCTGCCCATTGACCACTGTCCCTGTAGTGGGTCTGCTCCCACTGTCTGTGTGTGTGACCTGCAAGGGGCATCACATTCATTCCAATGTTTCAGGCTACATGGTCAGGTAGCCTGCTGAACCTGGGGGTCTCCCACCAGGGAATTCCATTGGCATCAGCATGGTCCCTGTAGGACCCAATGTCCTTTGGCAGTGTCCTACCAGTATACATGACACCTTGGCTCTGATCTCACATAATCGAGCCTACATTATACATTCTATCATTTGCATCACTTTTGGGTGTCCTGGTTTCAACAGACATGGTTACGTTAGGCATTTCACATTCTCTATCATTATTGTTAAGCATAATAAACTTGTTCTTAACCTTACTGACACTTGTATTCATCTCATTAATCACATTAGTTAAACCAGCATCACAATCCATGGTTACATTGCATACATTTTCATATTTGTCCCCTTTAATTGCATCTTTAGCTTTAAAGTCCTTGTACTCAAATAGTTGAAACGTCCCCTTTAAATTTCTTTGGTTACCAGTCTTCTTTAAGGGAGCCTTCAAATCTGATTGGCCCCTCGATGTCACGTGACGCTCCTCCAAGGCTGCCCCTCGTGGTATAGCTGTGGCCATTTTGATTTTAGGTTCTGCTCCTCGTGGTTCTGCTGCCATCTTCTGGCTCTCGTGTAGGTCGGCTGTGGTGCTCTTTTCTTCCACAGGTTCGACCCTGGATGTCGAGAATCCATTTCTTTCATCGATGTTCCTCTTTTGGAGTGCTGCCTCGACCCGGAATGTGGAGTTTTGATTCGCGATCCTGGAGATTTCACCGGGGTGCTGTGGAGTCGTCGCCTCGTAGTCGAGCTGGACAGTGGAACCTCTGGATCCATGTTCGAGGTCGATTGCCGGAGCCCGGAGGCCTGGGAGCAGCTTCGCTTGGACACGATGCCGTTGTGATCGATTGGCGGGATTCATCCAAAGTTCTTCAAAGGTCGCTTGGCTCATCACAGACTGGCTCGCCCCTGTGTCGCTCTCCATAGAAACTGGGACTCCGTCGACGTCTACTTTCATCGCCCACGGAGAACTTTCAGTGGAGCAGGTATGAGTTCCATACTCTTCTTCCAGAGGTTGAGCAACTTCACCTTCATCTGTGTCAGAGCCACGGTGATCAGCCAACTCATCAGAGACGCGGTGAGTACAGCTTTTTTTGCACATCCTTTGAAGGTGCCTTTTCTCTTTGCATGCATAGTCTTTGTAGCGGCAGTGGTGGGCCCTATGGTTTCCTCCACAGGGCCAGCACGGGGCCATCCGGTTTGCCCCATTTGGCGGACTCAGGGTTGCGGGACTCGGGGCAGCGTTTCTGCCCTGAGAAGTATCCATGCGGTGCACTGCTCTCGTCGGTTTAGAGTCCCTTAGTGCTTTATTTAGGTGGTCGCCAAAGTCGCACAGTGCAGCCAGTCTCTTTCAAAGTTCCAATCTTTGTACAAAAGCGTCCAATCTTCACCATCGATAAATTGCTGAAAGATGCTGAGATTCAACATGCTAGCGTGTGGTCCGTGACCTTTTATTCTCATCGCCAGTTGTAGTGTATGTAGGCATCTTTAGTAATGACTCCACGAGGCAGGGTATGATAATGAAACTGTGTCGACCT
The DNA here is from genome assembly GCF_044704955.1 of Pristiophorus japonicus. NCBI lineage: Eukaryota > Metazoa > Chordata > Chondrichthyes > Pristiophoridae > Pristiophorus > Pristiophorus japonicus. Next base: position 526,141,164 of record NC_091977.1, on the reverse strand, counting down.
GTGGTCCTTTATTTGCAGCTCCTCAAGTGAAGACATCAAGCTGTAGGTTCCTTTATATACATTGTGCAGGTAACCCTTAGGTCTCCAGCAGCAGCACCCTCTGGTGTACAGGTAAGGTGTGTACAGTGTAAGTGTACATTCAGTGTTGCATAACAGTGTTACAGACATCACACAGTAAACAGGCATGCATATACAACAATTCAGATAATATCATACCTTCCTGTTTTTGCCACCAAAGTGGATAACCTCTTTATCCACATTATACTGCATCTGCCATGCATTTGCCCAGTCACCTAACCTGTCCAAGTCATCCTACAGCCTCTTAGCATCCTCCTCACAGCTCACACTGCCACCCAGCTTAGTGTCATCTGCAAACTTGGAGATATTATATTCAATTCCTTTGTCTAACTCATTAATGTATATTGTAAATGGCTGGGGTCCCAGCACTGAGCCCTGCGGCACCCCACTAGTCACTGCCTGCCATTCTGAAAAGGACCCATTTATTCCTACTCTTTGCTTCCTGTCTGCCAACCAGTTCTCTATCCACGTCAATCAATTACCCCAATACCATGTGCTTTAATTTTGCACACCAATCTCTTGTGTGGGGCCTTGTCAAAAACCTTCTGAAAGTCTAAATACACCACATCCACTGGTTCTACCTTGTCCACTCTACTTGTTACATCCTCAAAAAATTCTAGAAGATTTGTCAATCATGATTTCCCTTTCATAAATCCATGCTGACTTGGACCGATCCTGCCACTGCTTTCCAAATGAGCGGCTATTACATCTTTAATAATTCATTCCAACATTTTCCCAACTAATGATGTCAGGCTAACCGGTCTATAATTCCCTGTTTTCTCTCTCCCTCCTTTTTTAAAAAATGGGGTTACATTAGCTAGCTACCCTACAATCCATAGGAACTGATCCTGTCTATAGAATGTTGGAAAATGACCACCAATGCATCCACTATTTCTAGGACCACTTCGTTAAGTACTCTCGAATGCAGACTATCAGGCCCTGTGGATTTATTGGCCTTCAATCCCATCAATTTCCCTAACACAATTTCCTGACTACTAAGGATTGCCTTCAGTTCCTCCTTCTCGGTAGACCCTAGGTTCCCTAGTATTTCCGGAAGGTTATTTGTGTCTTCCTTAGTGAAGACAGAACCAAAGCATTTGTTCAATTGGTCTGCCATTTCTTTGTTCCCCATTATAAATTCCTGAATCTGACTGCAAGGGACCTACATTTGTCTTCACTAATCTTTTTCTCTTCACATATCTATAGAAGCTTTTGCAGTCAGTTTTTTATGTTCCCTGCAAGCTTACTCTCATGCTCTATTTTCCCGCTGCTAATTAAACCCTTTGTCCTCCTCTGCTGAATTCTAAATTTTTCCCAGTCCTCAGGTTTGTGCTTCCTCTGGCCAATTTAAATGCCTCTTCCTTCGATTTAACACTATCTTTAATTTCCCTTGTTAGCCACGGTTGAGCCATCTTCCCCATTTTATTTTTACGTCAGACAGGGATGTACAGTTGAAGTTCATCCATGTGATCTCTAAATGTCTGCCATTGCCTATCTACCTTCAACCCTTTAAGTATCATTCGCCAGTCTTTCCTAGCCAATTCACGTCTCATATTATCGAAGTTACCTTTCTTTAAGTTCAGGACCCTAGTCTCTGAATTAACTGTGTCACTCTCCAGCTTAATGAAGAATTCTACCATATTATGGTCACTCTTCCCCAAGGGGCCTCGCACAACAAGATTGCTAATTAATCCTCTGTGAAGAAGGTTCAACTGGGCTGAACAGTCGACTCCTGTCCCGATGTTTATTGCCGCGCAGCTGAAAACATTTCGCTTGGCATTTCAATTTGGAGTTTTCAGTCTGTTGGCTTAAAACATTGACACCGTGCTGGAATGACAAGTGACATTTATATTCGATCGCAGCCCAGGGCATTCGGGAGTTGTTATTTCTTTCTTCGCGACTTCTTGTTTTTCCACTACGAGCACAAGTGAATGCAACTGTGTGCCTTGCTCTCTCCTCCCAGCTCATTATCCTTGTTCTGCTGTGGGGCTTCAAGGCGCTGTCACACAATGAGACGCCCCCCCCCGGGGCAATGTCATTTCTCCACCGAACTAGGCAGCAAGCTGTTTGCTTGGTGGTCGCACAGCTCTTTGGACTTCTTTTGTGGTGTGTTGGTCTGATTATTTTCAGTTATCCTCCATCAGATTCTTTGCCCTCTGTCATCCAGAAGCAGCAAACTGCGACATATTCTTTTCGACATCACAAACACACACACATAAGCAAGATGGTGCTGCCGGAATTTGTCATGTGATTTTGTCACATGATGCTTTTATTGTATTTACATCAGCTGTTGCATTACCATAGTAGTCCACTAGGTGGAGCTCTATTTTACACGAACCATCTCAGACATCTCCTCATTAAATATCCTCATGTCATGACCGGAGCATTAATCAACGACAGCAACAACAACAACTTGTATTCATATAGTGCCTTTAACATAGTGAAACATCCCAAGGCGCTTCACAGGAGTATTATGAGATTTTAAAAAAAAATTGGCACCGAGCCGCATAAGTAGAAATTAGCGCAGGTGACCAAAAACAAAGGTATGGATGAGGGCTTCAGCAGCAGATGAGCTGAGGCAGGGGTGGAGACAGGCGATAATACAGAGGTGGTTTTAGTTATGCTGCAGATATGTGGTCGGAAACTCATTCCAGAGTCAAATATGACACCGAGGTTGCAAACAATGTGGGTCAGCCTCAGACAGAAGCTGGGGAGAGGGATGGAGCCAGTGGTTGGGGAACAGAGTTTGTGGCAGGGACCGAAAAGCAATGCCATGGCCTCAGTTCCAAGCGAGCTGACACTTGGCAGAACATCATGTCCTGCCATCAGATGGCACAGAGGCGGAGGAGGCAGATGTCTACAAGGCCCTTAATGTGGCATCTGTAGGCTGCTGAAATCTCCCATTGAGAAATGTTGAGAGAACAACTGCCTTAAATTCTATAAACTTGGTTTGCTTTTCAGTTCCAGTTCATCCCATATCTGCCTCTGCAGACAGCTCAAAGCTGAGCCTGCCTTCCTCAATCAATGACTGTTCTCAGCTCCGATCCCTCAATGGAGAGTACCACTACTTTGTCTGGTTGCTGTAGATATAGAGTAACAGCTACAAGTTTACTTTTCATGGAATCATAGAAATTTATGGCACAGAAGGAGGCCATTTGGCCCATCGTGTCTGTGCCGACCGAACAAGAGCTATCCAGTCCAATCCCACTTTCCAACTCTTGGTCCGTAGCCCTGTTGGTTACGTCACTTTAAGTGCATATCCAGGTACTTTTTAAATGTGGTGAGGGTTTCTGCCTCTACCGCCCTTTCAGGCCGTGAGTTCCAGACCCCCACCACCCTCTGGGTGAAAAAAGTTCTCAACTCCCTGCTAATCCTTCTACCAATTACTTTAAATCCATGCTCCCTGGTTGTTGACCCCTCTGCTCAAGGAAATAGGTCCTGCCTCTCCGCTTTATCTGGGCCCCTCATTATTTTATACGCCTCAATAAGGTCTCTCCCCTCAGCCTCCTCTGTTCCAAAGAAAACAACCCCAGCATATCCAATCTTTCCTCAGAGCTAAAATTCTCCATTCCAGGCAGTATCCTCGTGAATCTCTTCTGTACCCTCTCTAGTGCAATCGCATCTTTCCTGTGGTGTGGTGACCAGAACAGCACACAGTACTCCAGCTGTGGTCTAACTAGTGTTTTATACAGTTCAAGCATAACCTCCTTGCTCTTGTCTTCTATGCCTCGGCTGATAAAGGCAAGTATTCCCTATGCCTCCTTAACCACCTTATCGACCTGGCCTGCTACCTTCAAGGATCTTGGACATGCACTCCAATGTCCCTTTGTTCCTCTACACTTCTCAGTGTCCTACCATTTGTTATGTATTCCCTTGCCTGGTTAGCCCTCCCCAAATGCATTACCTCACTCTTCTCGGGACTGAATTCCATTTGCCACTGTTCTTCCCACCTGACCAGTACATTGACATCTTCCTGCAAGCTACAGCTTTCTTCTTCAATATCAACCACACAGCCAATTCTTGTATCATCTGCAAACTTCTTAATCATATCCCTACATTCAAGTCTAAGTCATTGATATATACCACAAAAAGCAAGGGACCTGAGCACTGCGGAACCCCACTGGATACAGCCTTCCAGTCACAAAAACACCTTTGCTTCCTACCTCTGAGCCAATTTTGGATCTAACTTACCACTTTGCCTTGGATCCCATGGGCTTTTACTTTCATGACCAGTCTGCCATGTGGGACCTTACCAAAGCCTTGCTAAAATCCATATACACTACAACAAACAAATCCCAGATGAATATAATACAAGGGGGTAGAAATTATGCTGCAGCTATACAAAACCCTGGTTAGACCACACCTGGTGTACTGTGAGCAGTTCTAGGCACCACACCTTAGGAGGCTTTGGAGGGAGTGCAGCGTAGGTTTACCAGAATGATACCTTGACTCCAAAGGTTAAATTACGTGGAAAAAATACACAAATTAGGATTGTGTTTTCTAGAATTTAAAAGTTTATGGGGTGATCTGATCAAAGATTTCAGGATATTAAGGGGAACAGATAGGGTAGATAGTGAGAACCTATTTCTGTTGGTTGGGGATTGTCGGACTAGTGGGTATAGACTAAAAATTAGTGCGAGAACTTTCAGGAGTGAAGTTAGGTAACACTTCTACACACAAAGGGTGGTAGAAGTCTGGAACTCTCTTCCGCAAACACGAGATCAATTGTTAATTTTAAATTGGAGATTGATAGCTCTCTGTTAACCAAAGGTATTAAGGAATATGGGCCAACGAAAGACATATGGAGTTAGGTTGCAGATCTGCCATGATCACATTGAATGGTGTAGCAGGCTCGAGGGGCTGAATGGCCTCCTCCTGATTCCATGCTCCTATGAAGCCAGAATGAACAGTGATGGTGGTTGACATTGTGAAATAAGTGTTGGTTGGAATTTGCCTCAGACTATCTTACAGACTCGTGGATTGGCCATAGATGCAAAACAGCTGGACTTCTCATGTGTAAACACATTCAACAGTGAATGGACCCTCAAAAATGATGTCTTCTTTAACTATTTTTGCTTGCGTAAGTTGAACAGTCCATCTTACCAAGGGGTATGATGGGCTTTTCTTCAGCATGGCCAAGAAGAGCAGGTCAAAGCAGGACAAATGCTTCGTCATAAGTGGAGATAGACAACCTGGCAGGATCACACTTACAATAAAGAAAGCATCGGGTACAACATTAATAGTAATTTTTCTCAACATTTCATAGCGTTAAATCACATTGATGAATTTTGCCAGGAACAACCAAACCTGGTCAGGAGCAGTCCCTGTTAACATGTCTTGCAAAGAAGAAGATTGTGGTCCAAGTGCTTTGGGTGGATCAGACAAGATCTCAGAAAGAAAGACTTGCATTTGTATAGCGCCTTTCACAACTTCATGATGCCCCAAAGCGTTTTACAGCCATTGAAGTACATTTAGGAGTGTAGTCGCTGCTGTAATGTGGGAAACGCGGCAGCCAATTTGTGCTCAGGCAGCTCCCACAACAGCAATGTGATAATGACCAGATAATCTGTTTTTGTGATGTTGACTGAGGGATAAATATTGGCCCCAGGGCACTGCTCAGGAAGAGATTGCGCCAATTACAAAGAGAAATAAATTCCATTAACTACTGACAAATAAGGCTGCACTCTTCCGTCAGAACAGTTGCCCTTGTGTTTAGGAATGTGAGAACAGGATGCATCGCTCAATCCTAAAGGAACCACTGCCAATGTTGCACTTACATTGAAATGTGTGAACCAGCATGAGCGACTGCTCCTTTTCCCATGCAACTGATAGAATTTAATTTTATCACAAGCCAACACTTCCGTGTAACTGTTGTTCACACGTTCATGCTCTTCAATAATTTCTAAAGAGGCTGCAAAATGTTCTTTTACGCTAATCTTTTGACACACGCCAAAAAAAGCTGACATCACTGCCAACAACCGACTGACCAACCTCAATGGACCTTGATGACATTGAGGGATAACCGCCCCACAGAGACAATAAAAGAACAGAGGGATTATTTGCACTGGTTTTTGGAGCCTCCTTCTGCGCCTGCATGCTTTGGACTCCACCCCCGATGCCTACGCATGTGCACCACTGCTTACCGCGCATGCGCAGACTCCTCGAACACGGAAACATAGAAACATAGAAACATAGAAAATAGATGCAGGAGTAGGCCATTCGGCCCTTCGAGCCTGCACCGCCATTCAATGAGTTCATGGCTGAACATGCAACTTCAGTACCCCATTCCTGCTTTCTCACCATACCCCTTGATCCCCCTAGTAGTAAGGACTTCATCTAACTCCTTTTTGAATATATTTAGTGAATTGGCCTCAACAACTTTCTGTGGTAGAGAATTCCACAGGTTCACCACTCTCTGGGTGAAGAAATTCCTCCTCATCTCGGTCCTAAATGGCTTACCCCTTATCCTTAGACTGTGTCCCCTGGAACCGGAAGTGGGGCCTGTAACGTGCTGTTCAGACCACGTTGACCAACCTGGGAGCTGTGCTGATGATCTTCCGACCACTAAATTTGTACAATGTTACTTGTTTGTCTTATGAGTGCTGTAAATAAATTTCATTACATTTTCTACATTATTTCCGTGTCATTTGGGTCAGTGACTATTGACAGCTACTCGGGATTTTGGGTTAACTTTCGAAAAGCAAAAAACATGGGCTGGCGAGGTGGGGGGTGCATGAACTTAGACTGGGGGAGGCATGAACTTGGGCTGGGGGGGGAGGCAGGAACTTGGACTGGGGGAATGAACTTGGGCTGGGGGAGGCATGAACTTGGGCTGGGGGGGGAGGCAGGAACTTGTGCTGGGGGGCATGAGCTTCGGCAAGGGGGGGCATCAACTTGGGCTGGGGTTGTCAGGAACTTGTGCTGGGGGGCATGAGCTTCGGCAAGGGGGGGCATCAACTTGGGCTGGGGTTGTCAGGAACTTGTGCTGGGGGCTGCATGAATTGGGCTGAGGGGGGGCATGAATTTGTGCTGGGGGGGCATGAACTTGTACTGAGGGGGGCATGAACTTGTGCTGGGGGGGCATGAACTTGGGCTGAGGGGGGGCATGAATTTGTGCTGGGGGGGCATGAACTTGTACTGAGGGGGGCATGAACTTGTGCTGGGGGGGCATGAACTTGGGCTGGGGGGGCATGAACTTGTGCTGGGGGGGCATGAACTTGTACTGAGGGGGGCATGAACTTGTGCTGGGGGGGCATGAACTTGGGCTGGAGGGGGGCATGAACTTGTGCTGGGATGGGGAAGCTCTACCGTATCTGGGGTTTGAAGTCAGAATGGCTCGACTTACACTTTGCAAAGTCACTCAGAACTTGGGCTGGGCGGTTCTAATTCCTCATTCCAGAGAAACTTCTGGGTGCGGCTTATCCTTCAAGGGGACCAATTAGCAATCAGGTCATGTGATCATGTGAGCCTATCAGAGACAATCAAAGCTTATTGCTAGTGCAAATAGCTGCGTCCATACAATAAATAGAATTACATAGTATTTACAGCACAGTGATAGGCCATTCGACCCAACTGGTCAATGCCGGTGTTTACGTTCCACACAAGCCTCCTCTCACCACTCTTCATCTCACCATTTCAGCATAAACTTTGTTTACTTTCTCCATCATGTTGATATGGTACGGTAGCATAGTAGTTATGTTACTGCACCAGTAATTCAGAGGCCTGAAACTCATAAGCTGGTAGCCGTGAGTTCAAATCCTGCTGCAGCAGCTGGGGATTTAAATTCAGTTCATTAAATAAATCTGGAATAAAAAGCCAGTATCAGCAATGGTGACACTGGGCTCAATTTTGGCCAGGAGTTGCTCTGTTTTTTTTTGGTGTAACTTGGTTTTTCTGGCGTAACTTAAAAAATCCCCATTTTCCCCAATTAATTTGCACCAGTGTCACTGAGTGAGTTACGATTTTTTTAGTTTCGTTTTTTTTCTCAAAAGGGGGCGTTACCAGCCACCTATGCCAGTTCTGCCCATTTAGACAACTTTGTACAGCTAATAGTTACTCCAAATCTACTTCGGCCAGTGTATGTGGCCACTTCAGAAAACCCTTGTGGAGAGTTAAATAAATCAGAGCAGGTAGGTACATCGGAGGCCATTCGGTCTGGGATAGGGGCAGGAAGTGGGGAGGACCTGTCTGCACCTAAATCACCAAACCTTACAAATCATCAAACCTTGCAAACAAAAAGTAATAAGAATTCAATAAGAAGTATAAAACTGAAGTAAGTCCTACCTTCATCGTCAAACTCGGTCCGGGAAGGCAGCGGGCCAACTGCTGTGGGATGCCACTCGGCCAGGGCTAGGGGCGGGCAGGAGAACTGATAGAAATCATCCAGGCAGGTGCACTATCAATTCTCTTGCCCACCCATCCCCAGCCCTGGCCGTGTGGTCTCCCGGTGCGATCGATCTCTTAGAAATCGCACCGGGAGGCCACTCGGCCTGGGCTAGGGGCAGGAGCGATTCCAGTGGCCGGCATCGGGTCCCACAGAACGGCTGCAGCAAGACACGGAGAGGCTGGGGGCACAGGGCGATTCCAGTGGCCGGCATTGAGTCCCACAGAGCGGCTGAAGCAAAACACGGAGAGGCTGGGGGTGAGGAGCTACTGCGCATGCACGGACACTCCACTGCGCATGTGCAGATGGCCCGGCAGTTTTCGGCGCAGAACGTTGGCTCCACCCCGGACTCGACTGGCCACGCTGTGCAGCCACAGGGAAGAGGCCGGACAGCGGCCAAAGTGGGAAGGAAATTTTTCGCCGCCCTTCTGAACGGACAAAAGTGCCGCAACTCTGGTAAGTGCGCTGAGAAACGGGCGGGGCCAAAATTGAGGCCCATGAAACTACCAGTTTGTCGTAAAAACCCACTTTTTTCACCAATGTCCTTTAGGGAAGGAAATCTGCCATCCTTACCCAGTCTAGTCTATATGTGGGACCAGACCCACAGCCATGTGGTTGACTCTTAACTGCCCTCTAAAATGGCTCAGCGAGACACTCAGTTGTAACAAACTGCTACAGAAAAGTCAGCACTGTGGGAGTACATTCACCTCACAGACTGCAGCGGTTCAGGAAGGTGGCTCACCACCACCTTCTCGAAGGCTATTAGGGATGGGCAATAAATGCCGGCCTTGTCAGCGACGCCCACGAGTCAGGAACCAACATTAAAAAAGTGTGTTTATCTCGCTTCCCCTTTAATACATCTATGCAATTCGGGTCACACTTCTGCCTTCTCCTTTGTAGCGAAAATTGCCCCAGTCTGTTCAATTTTTCCTGATCGATATAACTTCTCAGTTCTGGTATCATCCTTCTAAATCTCAGTTCTGGTATCATCCTTGTAAATCAGGAGTGCAACTTCTTCAAAATCACTTTTGTGATATCCAGCTTTGGTTATAAACATAGAAATTTACAGCACAGAAGGAGGCCATTTTGGCCCATCATGTCCACGCCGGCCGACAAAGAGTCACACGGCCCTCGGTCAGCAGCCCCGAAGGTTACATATAAACCCATGATCAATGAACAATGGCGGAAAGGTAAAGAGCACCCGGCCCAACCAGTCCGTCCCACACAACTGCGACACCACTTGCACCGAAACATTCTATACTCCACCCCAACCGGAGCCATGTGATCTCCTGGGAGAGGCAATAAACAGATAAAAACCCACGTCAATTGGCGGAAAATAAAACTGGGAAAATTCCTCTCCGACCCATTCAGGCAATCGACACTAGTGCAGGAGATCACCCTGGCCGTATTCGATTCCCTGAAGTACTTACCATCTGCGCCAGCCAACAAGAGGTCATCCAGTCTAATCCCACTTACCAGGTCTGCAGCCTGACATAAACTTTCCTTTTTTTCTTTATCCTCCCTTACAAGTTCCTAGATATCCAGGGGACTCTAGAATTGCTATTCCCACCCTTTTTCCCCCACTAATACTCTTCTACCTGCCCAGCTTCATTCCTCAAAACTAAATCCAAAACGGTGCCCTCTATTGTTGTGCTTATTACATAGGGCTAGATTTTCTATTATTTTTGAATGCATACCACCCACCTTACGCCCATTTTAACGCTGAAATGAGATATAACCCCCATATATTGCCCATTTAGCCACAAAATGAAAACTAACGCCCATTTCTTGGTCACTTATTGCCAAGCGTTACTTTCGGCATGTACGTAACGCTGTTAAAAAACAATACCGGCCGCCCACTTTTTTTGGGAGGAAAGTTCAGAATGGGTGAAACTAACGCCCATAATATCGCTCAGCGTTACTTTTGCCACGTAATTAACACGGATATTTATCCACTTGGCCTGCTATTTTCAGGGATCTGTGGACAAGCATTCCAAGGGCCCTTTTTTTCATCTACAATTTTAAGTGGCCTACCGCTTAATGTGTATACCCTTTCCTTATTAGCCCTCCCAAAGTGCATTACCTCACACTTCTCCAAATTAAATTCCATTGGCCTCTGCCCTGCCCACCTGACCAGTAGATTGATATCTTCCTGCAGTCCATAATCCTGCAGGTTATGGCACTTCAAGTGCCCAGCCAAGCACCTTTTAAATGTGGTGAGGGTTTCTGCATCCACCACCCTTCCAGGCTGTGATTTCCAGACCCCCACAACTCTCTGCGTAAAGAAGCCCCCCCCCTTCAAATCCCTTCTGAACCTTCCACTAACCACCTTCAAACTATGCCCCCTCATAATTGACCCCTCCACCAAGGTCTCCTCTCAGCCTCCTCTGTTCCAAGGAGAACAAACCCAACCTATCCAATTTGTTCTCATAGCTAAGATTCTCCATTCCAGGCAACATCCTACTAAATCTCTTTATGCTTAATAGGCTTTTTGCTGCTGGTGAATCTCCTTCGTGCCAGCCACAGCAGCCAAAGAAGCACACACTACACCCACACATGCGTTCAGTCCCTCTCTCTCCCTCTCTCTCTGTCTCTTCTTATGCGCATGTAATGATGACCCCTGGCCTCCTGATACGTGGGAAACGAGCGTTGCCATGCCGTTGCTATGGTCGGCGCCAGTTTACAGCAGAAGATCAAAAAAATTTAACGCTAATGACCATTTCAGTTTGCTCACGGTAACGGCCATTTTCAAAAATGGAAAGTTAAGGTTTTGAAAATGGGTGATAATCCGCCGATCTCAAAACTCATTTTTACCACTCACGCTACAAATAACGCCCATTTTTGGCCGATCTGCACAAAAGTGGAAAGTATAGTCCATACTGACTAAAAAAGTTCTCTTGAATGCATTTTAAGAATTCCGCATCCTCTATACCTTTCACACTATATTGTCCCAATCAATATTAAGATAATTAAAATCCTCTACTATTACTGCCCTCTGGTTTTTGGGCTTCACAGCAATTTGCCTACATATTTGCTCTCTATCGCCCTCCCACTGTTTGGGGGTCGATAATACATGCCCAGCAGTGTGATCGCCCCTTCTTTATATTTCAATTCGACCCATATGGCCTCATTTGATGATCCCTCTAACATATCATCCCTCCTCACTGCTGTAATATTTCCTTTAATCAATACCATGACCCACCCCACCCTCCCTCTTTTCAACACTCTCTCTGTCTTGTCTAAAAATCCTGTAATGAGGAATATTGATCTGCGAAACCTGCCTCTCTTTCAACTATGTCTCTGTAATGGCTATAATGTTATACTCCCAAGAGTCTACCTGTGCTCTTAGCTCATCCGCTATACTCCATTCATTAAAGTATATACCATTCAGCACAGGAAGACCTCCTTGATTATTACTTACTAATGATTGTTTCCTCTGTCTTACAGATTCGTTTTCTAAATTATTGCTTTCCAGTTTCAGCTTTACTTCCTTCCCTATTGAATTTGTTCTCAGGTTCCCATCCCCCTGCCAAGCTAGTTTAAACTCTCCTCAACAGTACGAGCAAAACTCCCCATGAATAAATTAGGCCCAGCGCTGTTGAGTTGCAATCCATCCAGTTTGCACAGATCCCATCTCCCCCAGAAGCGGTCCCAATGCCTCAGGAATTTAAAGCCCTCCCTCCTACACCAACTCTCCAGCTACGCGTTCATCCTCTCTATCCTTCTATTCTTGTGCTCATTAGCACGTGGCACCGGTAGTAACCCGGATATTACTATCTTTGAGGTTCTACCCTTTAATTTTCTTCCTAGCTCCCTAAATTTTGCCTGCAGGACCTCATCCCTCTTTCTACCTATGTGGTTGGTCCCGATATGGACCATGACCTCTAGCTGTTTCCCCTCTCTGTTGTATAAGTACATAGTAATTAAATAGTATATCACTTAAATAAGTATTGATTAATGTGCTCGGTGGAATGAAAACTAGTACAGATTGTCCGGGATTCCCTTATCCGGCACCACCCCTCGTCCGGCATGATTCTGGTGGCTGGGGCGCATGCACAGAACATGGCCGACCTGTGTTATGTATTTAACCCCTTGTAATCTGTATCACACCACCACCAGAGGGCCTACCTGTTGGAGTCCCAAGGGATCCCAGCACCCCTTCGAAGCACGGTATATAAGCAGGCCACCCACGAGGTTCCTGTACTCGGGAGTCTTATTAAAGGAGCTAAGGTCACACTTGCTCATTGTACACAGTACTCAGTTTCATCCTTTATTGTGAGCATAGCAATTGGCGACGAGGTAACAAACAACCACGCGAAAATGCAAAGAACAGTTGGTATCCTGGAGAAGTTCTCAGAAGGGTCGGTTGGGAGGCCTTTGTGGAGAGACTTGACCAATACTTCGTGGCCAACGAGCTGGAAGGGGACGAGAACGCGACCAAATGAAGGGCAATCTTCCTAATTGTCTGTGAGGCAACAACCTATGGCCTCATGAAGAACCTCCTAGCTCCGGCAAAAGCAACAGAGATATCCTATGAAGAATTGCGTACGCTGATCCGGGAGCACCTAAATCCTAAGGAAAGCGTTTTGATGGCGAGATATCGGTTCTACACGTGTCAACGATCGGAGGGTCAGGAAGTGGCGAGCTATGTCGCCGAACTAAGGTGCCTCGCAAGACATTGTGAGTTTGAGGGATTCCTAGAACAAATGCTTAGAGACTTTTTTGTACTGGGCATTGTCCGTGAGACAATCCTTCGCAAACTGTTGACTGTAGAAACTCCGAACCGAAGTAAAGCCATAACGATAGCCCAGGCATTTATGTTCACCAGCGACATCACCAAACAGATTTCGCAGAGTAAAGAAGTTTCAGCCAGTACTGTGCATAAAGTAACGTCGGTTTCGAGCAGAAATATACATGGCAAAATGTACACATCGGCTGCTGCTGCCCGACCTCAGATAACCTAGAGTCCGCCACCAATCGTTAATGCGAGGCAGTTAATACCCTGTTGGCATCATCGGCCCCATCAATGCCGCTTCAAGCACTATGCATGCAACGGTTGCAGAACAATGGGACACTTCCAGCGAATGTGCAGGCGAGCTGCAAACCCTGCAAACCACCACGTTGCAGAGGAAATTCGATCCACTGTGGATCAGGCTGAATTGGAGACTCGTACCGAGAAGGCAGAAGTGTACGGGGTACACACATTCACTACGAAATGTACACCAATAATGTTGAAAGATGAACTGAACGGTATTCCAGTATCTATGGAACTGGACGCCGGTGCGAGTCATTCTGTAATGAGTAAAAAGGCCTTCGACAGGCTGTGGGGCAAAAAGACAAACAGGCCCAAGCTCAGCCCCATTCACACCAAACTAAGGACTTACACCAAGGAATTAATTCCCGTAATTGGCAGTGCAGAAGTCAAAGTCTCCTATGATGGAGCAGTACATGAACTCCCACTGTGGATTGTGCCAGGGGATGGCCCCACGTTGATTGGCAGAAGCTGGCTGGGAAAAATCCGCTGGAACTGGGACGACATCCGAGCGCTTTTGTCCATCGACGACGCCTCATGTGCCCAGGTTCTGAGCAAGTTACATCGTTATTCGAGCCAGGCATTGGAAGCTTCTCGGGGGCGAAAGTGTAGATCCATTTGGTTCCCGGTACGCGACCCATCCACCACAAGGCACGGGCGGTACCGTACATGATGCGTGAGAATGTGGAAATTGAGCTGGACAGGCTGCAGCGAGAAGGCATCATTGCGCCGGTGGAATTCAATGAGTGGGCTCGTCCGATTGTCCCAGTATTTAAAGAGGACAGCACGGTTAGAATTTGTGGGGACTATAAAGTAATAATTAACCGTTTTTCACCACAGGACCAGTACCCGCTACCCAAGGCAGACGACCTATTTGCGACCCTGGCTGGAGGAAAGACATTCACCAAGCTGGACCTGACCTCGGCCTACATGATGCAGGAGCTGAAGGAGTCTTCGAAAGGCCTCACCTGCATCAACACACACAAAGATCTGTTCATCTATAACCGGTGCCTGTTCAGGATTCGGTCGGCCATGGCAATCTTCCAACGGAACATGGAGAGCCTGCTAAAGTCGGTTCCTCGCACCGTGGTTTTCCAGGACGACATACTGGTTACAGATCGGGACACCACTGAGCACTTGAAGAATCTGGAAGAGGTTCTTAGTCGGTTGGATCGCGTGGGGCTCAGATTGAAACGCTCGAAGTTTGGTTTCCTGGCGCAGGAGGCCGAGTTCTTGGGAAGAAGAATCGTGACAGACGGCATCAGACCCACCGACGCCAAGATGGAGGTCATCAAGAACGCGTCGAGACCGCAGAACGTGACGGAACTGTGGTCGTTCCTGGGACTCCTTAACTATTTTGGTCATTTCCTACCCGGGTTAAGCACCCTGCTAGAACCCCTACATGAGCTACTGCACAAGGGAGACAACTGGGTATGGGGGAATTCACAAGAGGCTACCTTTAAGAAAGCCATAAATCTGTTGTGTTCAAACAAACTGCTTGTCCTGTATTACACTTGTGAAAGATTAGTGCTAGCTTGTGATGCATCATCATACAGGGTCGGGTGTGTGTTACAACAGGCTAACGAATCGGGGATCTTGCAACCGGTTGCTTATGCGTCCAGGAGTTTGTCCAAGGCCGAAAGGGCCTATGGCATAATTGAAAAAGAGACTCTGGCGTGCATTTACGGAGTAAAAAAAATGCACCAGTACTTATTTTTCCTCAGGTTGGCGCTTTAAACTGACCACAAGCTACTCATATCGCTGTTCTCTGAGAGCAAATGGATTAACACCAATGCCTCTGCCTGCATTCAAAGATGGGCGCTCACGCTGTTGGCATACAACTATGTAATCCGCCACAGACCCGGCATAGAGAACTGCGCAGATGCTCTCAGTCGGCTGCCATTGCTCACCACCGGGGTGGAAATGGCACAGCCAGCGGACTTGCTCACGGTCATGGAGGCATTCGAGAACGAAAAGTCCCCCGTTATGGCCCGCCAGATCAGGACCTGGACCAGCCAGGATTCTTTACTGTCCTTGGTAAAAAACTGTGTCCTCCACGGGAGCTGGTCCAGTGTCCCAGCGGAGATGCAGGAGGCCATTAAGCCATTCCACTGGTGCAAAGACGAAATGTCTCTGTGGTCTTGCCCAAGAAAGGCAGAAGTATGTTCATATGTGAACTGCACAGCACCCACCCAGGCATTGTAATGATGAAAGCCATAGCCAGATCCCACGTGTGGTGGCCAAGCATCGACACTTGTTCTCAGCTAAGCAATGCACCCAGAGAGGCACTGCTAAGTTTGTCATCGTGGCCTTCCAAACTGTGGTCGAGGATCCATGTGGACTAAGCAAGAACATTTCGAGTCAAAATGTTTTTGGTTGTCGTGGATGCTTACTCAAAATGGATTGAATGTGAAATAATGTCTGTAAGCACGTCCACAGCCACTATTGAAAACCTACGAGCCATGTTTGCCACGCACGGCTTGCCTGATGTCCTAGTCAGCGACAATGGGCCATACTTCACCAGTACTGAATTCAAGGAATTCATGACCCACAATGGGATCAAACACGTCACATCTGCCCCGTTCAAGCCCGCATCCAACGGCCAGGCAGAACGGACAGTTCAGACCATAAAGCAAAGCTTGAAACGTGCGTCGGAATGCTCCCTGCAGACCCGCCTGTCCCGAATGCTGCTCAGCTACCGTACCAGACCCCACTCACTCACCGGGGTTCCCCCCAGCCAAGCAGCTCATGAAAAGTGCGCTAAAAACAAGGCTCTCTCTTGTCCAGCCTGATCTCCATGATCACGTGGAGGGCAAGCGAAATCAACAAAGTGTGTAACATGACTGCCCAAATTTGTCACGCGATATTGAGATCAATGATCCTGTGTTTGTGCTCAAGTATGGACATGGTCCCAAATGGCTCGCTGGCACGGTCACAGCCAAAGAGGGGAATAGGATGTTTCAGGTCAAATTGGGCAATGGTCAAAAGTACAGAAAATATTTGGAACAAATCAAATTGGGGTTCACCAACAGTTATGAACAACCCGAAGAAGGCACCACCAACTTTGACCCTCCAACACACACACAAGTGGCAATTGACATCACGGTTGACCATGAAGCCGAAATCACCATTCCCAGCAGCCCGGCAAGACCGGCTGCCCAACAGCCCAGTGAAGAACTAACCAACTCACCCACACCCGCATTTGTACCGAGACGATCGACAAGGGAGCGAAAAGCCCCAGATTGTCTCACCTTGCAAATAAGTGTACTGTTAACTTCACGAGGGAGTAATGTTATGTATTTAACTCCTTGTAACCTGTATTACACTACCACCAGAGGGCCTACCTGTTGGAGTCCCAAGGGATGCCACCCACGAGGTACCAATGTCGTGGGAGGAGTGCTTGCTAGTGCTGTTGGGGAGGAGTTAAACTAATATGGCAGGGGGATGGGAACCAATGCAGGGAGACAGAGGGAAACAAAATGGAGACATAAGCAAAAGACAGAAAGGAGATGAGTAAAAGTGGAGGGCAGAGAAACCCAAGGCAAAAAACAAAAAGGGCCACTTTGCAGCAAAATTCTAAAGGGTCAAAGTGTGTTAACAAGGCAAGCCTGAAGGCTCTGTGCCTCAATGTGAGGAGTATTCGGAATAAGGTGGATGAATTAACTGTGCAGATAGTAGTTAACGGAAACGATGTGGTTGGCTTCACGGAGACATGGCTCCAGGGTGACCAAGGCTGGGAACTCAACATTCAAGGATATTCAACATTTAGGAAGGATAGACAGAAAAGAAAAGGAGGCGGGGTGGCATTGCTGGTTAAAGAGAAATTAATGCAATTGCAAGGAAAGACATTAGCTTGGATGATGTGGAACCGGTATGGGTGGAGCTACGGAATAGCAAATGGCAGAAAACGCTAGTGGGAGTTGTGTACAGACCTCCAAACAGTAGTAGTGATGTTGGGGAGGGCATCAAACAGGAAATTAGGGGTGCATGCAATAAAGGTGCAGCAGTTATCATGGGTGACTTTAATATGCATATCGATTGGGCTAACCAAACTGGAAACAATAGGGTGGAGGAGGATTTCCTGGAGTGCATAAGGGATGGTTTTCTAGACCAATATGTCGAGTAACCAACTAGGGGGGAGGCCACCTTAGACTGGGTGTTGTGTAATGAGAGAGGATTCATTAGCAATCTCGTTGTGCGAGGCCCCTTGGGAAAGAGTGACCATAATATGGTGAAATTCTACATTAGGATGGAGAATGAAACAGTTAATTCAGAGACCATGGTCCAGAACTTAAAGAAGGGTAACTTTGAAGGTATGAGGCATGAATTGGCTAGGATAGATTGGCGAATGATACTTAAGGGGTTGACAGTGGATGGGCAATGGCAGACATTTAGAGACCGCATGGATGAACTACAACAATTGTACATCCCTGTCTGGCGTAAAAATAAAAAAGGGAAGGTGGCTCAACCGTGACTATCAAGGGAAATCAGGGATAGTATTAAAGCCAAGGAAGTGGCTTACAAATTGACCAGAAATAGCAGCGAACCCGGGGACTGGGAGAAATTTAGAACTCAGCAGAGGAGGCCAAAGGGTTTGATTAGGGCAGGGAAAATAGAGTACAAGAGGAAGCTTGCAGGGAACATTAAAACGGATTGCAAAAGCTTCTGTAGATATGTAAAGAGAAAAAGATTAGTAAAGACAAATGTAGGTCCCCTGCAGTCAGTATCAGGGGAAGTCATAACTGGGAACAAAGAAATGGCAAACCAATTGAACAAGTACTTTGGTTTGGTATTCACTAAGGAGGACACAAACAACCTTCCGGAGATAAAAGGGGTCAGAGGGTCTAGCAAGAAGGAGGAACTGAGGGAAATCCTTATTAGTCGGGAAATTGTGTTGGGGAAATTGATGGGATTGAAGGCCTATAAATCCCCAGGGCCTGATGGACTGCATCCCAGAGTACTTAAGGAGATGGCCTTGGAAATAGCGGATGCATTGACAGTCATTTTCCAACATTCCATAGACTCTGGATCAGTTCCTATGGAGTGGAGGGTAGCCAATGTAACCCCACTTTTTAAAAAAGGAGGGAGAGAGAAAACAGAAAATCAGCCTGACATCGGTAGTGGGTAAAATTATGGAATCAATTATTAAGGATGTCATAGCAGCGCATTTGGAAAGAGGTGACATGATAGGTCCAAGTCAGCATGGATTTGTGAAAGGGAAATCATTCTTGACAAATCTTCTGGAATTTTTTGAGGATGCTTCCAGTAGAGTGGTCAAGGGGGAACCAGTTGTTGTAGTTATTTGGACTTTCAAAAGGTTTTCGACAAGGTCCCACACAAGAGATTAATGTGCAAAGTTAAAGCACATGGGATTGGGGGTAGTGTGCTGACATGGATTGAGAACTGGTTGTCAGACAGGAAGCAAAGAGTAGGAGTAAATGGGTACTTTTCAGAATGGCAGGCAGTGACTAGTGGGGTACCGCAAGGTTCTGTGCTGGGGCCCCAGCTGTTTACATTGTACATTAATGATTTAGATGAGGGGATTAAATGTAGTATCTCCAAATTTGCGGATGACACTAAGTTGGGTGGCAGTGTGAGTTACGAGGAGGATGCTATTAGGCTGCAGAGTGACTTGGATAGGTTAGGTGAGTGGACAAATGCATGGCAGATGAAGTATGAAGCAAAGCATTTCTATAGCGCCTTTCACGACCACCGGACGTCTCAAAGCACTTTACAGCCAATGAAGTACTTTCTGGAGTGTAGTCACTGTTGTAATGTAGGAAACGTGGTAGCCAATTTGCACATAGCAAGCTCCCACAAACAGCAATGTGATAATGACCAGATAATCTTTTTTTGTTATGTTGATTGAAGGATAAATATTGGCCAGGATACCTGGGATAACTCCCCCTGCTCGTCTTCAAAATAGTGCCATGGGATATTTTACATCAACTTGAGAGAGCAGGTGGGACCTTGGTTTAATGTCTCATCTGAACTGCACTTCTGACAGTGCAGCGCTCCCTCAGCGTAGATTTATTTTTTGTTTCCTGCTCAAGTTCCTGGAGCGGGATATGAACCCACAACCTTCTGACTCAGAGGCAAGAGTGTTACCCACAGAGCCACGGCTGACCTCTAACCTCAGCTACTCTCATCCTCACGCCTGCACCACCTCACGCCTCACTACCCAATGAACTCCCCTACCCTACTTCCCTTCACTCTCATACAATCACGCCACCTCCTCCTCGTCTACCTGCTCACGCACTCTTCACCTCCTGCTCTCAGCACTGTTGCAACCCTCACTTCCAGATACCTCGCATCATGCACACAATGCTTACACTGTTTGACCATGACAGGCACCGTCCCTAATCAGCACCCAAGCCTGTCGTGACCACACTCTCTTCTCTCTTGCAGGAGCAGATGGCACACAACATGAGACAGCCGGAGAAACCAGGGGCTGCCTGTACACCTTCTCCCCGCTTCAGTCGGACTTGTGAGATATCATGGGCAGGGGTCGAGTCTCAGCCGCGGTGATTGACAACACTGGAGGAGACGCTGCGCAGGATTACTTCACAGCTTACCCTCCCTTTCCTTTCTCCCTTCTACCTCATCCCTGCACACTCTGCATGACAAACTGCAGCTTTAAGCAGCCACTCATCATTATCGTCTCTCCTCTTCACATGAAAAGCTAACCCTTGTCCCTCTCTTTCGCAGCTGTCTCATGGCAGTGTCTGCTGTGGCTCAGTCGGTAGCACGCTCACCTCTGAGTCATGAATGTTGTGAGTTCAAGGCCCACTCCAGGAGCTTCATCGCTGAAATTTAGCCTGTCACTCCAGTGCAGTGCTGAGGGAAAGCTGCACTGTCAAAGATGCCATGTTTCGGATGAGACGTTAAACCCGTAGGTCCCATCTGCTCTCTCAGATGGACGTAAAAGGTTCCAGGGCATGATTTTGAAGAAGAGCAGGGGAGTTATAAGCAGGAGTTGGCCACACTGCCCTTTGAGCCTGCTCTTCCATTCAATATGGCTAATCTTCGACCAAACTCAACTTTCCTGCCTGATCCCTGTCTCCCTTGATACCCTGAGAGTCCAAGAATCTATTGATCTCAGCCTTGAATATATTCACCGATCGTGCGTCCATAGCTCTCTGGGCCAGAGCATTCCAAAAATTCACAACCTCTGAGTGAAGAAATTGCTTCTCATCTTTGTCTGAAATGGCTGACACCTTATCCTGAGACTGTGCCCCATAGTTCTCGACTCTCCAACCAGGGGAAACAACCTCTCAGCATCTGCCCAGTCCGTCCCCCACAGAATCTTATATGTTTCAATGAGATCGTCTCTTATTCTTCGAAACTCCAGCGAGTATAGGCCCATTCTACTCAATCACTCCTCATAAGACAGCCCTCTCATCCCAGGAATCTAGTTAACCTTCACTGCACCACCTCCAAAGCAAGTACATCCTTCCATAGATAAGGAGACCAAAACTGTGCCCAGTACTCCAGATGTGGTCTCACCAAGGCCCTGTGCAATTGTAACAAGACTTCCTTACTCTTATACTCCAACCCCCTTTGCAATAAAGGACAACATGCCATTTTCCTTCCTAATTGCTTGCTGTACCTGAATGCTGGCTTTCTGTGTTTCTTGCACAAGGACCCCCAAATCTCTCCGAACACCAACATTTAAAAGTTTCTCACCATTTAAAAATTATTCTGTTTTTCTATTCTTCCTACCAAAGTGAATAACCTCACACTTCCCTACATTAAACTCCATCTGCCACCTTACTGCCCAATCACTGTCTATCTATATCCCGCTGCAGAATCTTTGTGTTCTCCTCACAGCTTATTGTCCCACCTAACTTTGTATAGTCAGCAAACTTGGATACATTATACTCGGTCCCTTCATCTAGTTCATTACTATAATGTAAATAGCTGAGGCCCCAGCACTGATCCTTGTGGCACCCCACTAGTTAGAGCCTGCCAACCTGAAAAAGACCCGCTTATCCCTACTATCTGTTTTCTGTCCGTTAACCAATCCTCTATCCATGCTAATACATTACCTCCAATCCAATGAGCCCTTATCTTGTGTAATAACCTTTTATGTGGCATCATATCAAATGCCTTTTGAAAGTCCAAATATGCTACATCCACTGGCAAAGTGAATAGCCTCACATTTCCCGACATTATACTCCATCTGCCATCTATATCCATCTATATCTCTTTGCGGACTTTTTCTGTTCTCCTCACAGCTAATTGTCTAGCTCGCTTTTATATAGCAAGTTCACGACTTCAGGATATCCCAAAGCACTTTACAGCCAATGAAGTACTTTTGGAGTGTAGTCACTGTTGTAATGTGGGAAACACGCAGCCAATTTGCGCACAGCAAGCTCCCACAAACACCAACGTGTTAATGACCAGATAATCTGTTTTTTTTATGATGTTGATTGAAGGATAAATATTGGCCAGGACAGCAATAACAACTTCCCTGCTCTTCTTTGAAATAGTGCCATGGGATAGTTTGAGAGCAGGCAGGGTCTCAATTTAATATTTCATATGTAAAGCAGCACCTCCGGCAGTGCAGCACTCCCTCAGCACGGCACTGCTGGGAGTGTGAGCCTGGAATTTTGTGCTCAAGTCTCTGGAATGGGACTCAAACCCACAATATTCTGACTCAAAGGTACGAGAGCCACATCAACTGATTTGCAGTTTTATTGTTTTGAAATGTTTAAATATCTTGTTATGCTTTTTGGCTCGTGATATCATAGCACTTGCTGCTGATTGATGCTTGCTTCAACAACAGATGCGCATTATGCTGCGCTTTGCATGACATTATGCATGTGCATTTAAAATGTCAACAATTTCCAATTTCCATTTCTGGCTGCAGATCTTTCCTGGCATTTGCAGGAAGCTCTGTGCTACAATTCAAGCTCGCTCCTCAATCTCTTTAACTCCTGAGGCAGCGCCCACCTAGCCTTGTGTATGAAACATAGAAACATAGAACATAGAAAATAGGTGCAGGAGTAGGCCATTCAGCCCTTCGAGCCTGCACCGCCATTCAATGAGTTCATGGCTGAACATGCAACTTCAGTACCCGATTCCTGCTTTCTCACCATACCCCTTGTTCCCCCGAGTAGTAAGGACTACATCTAACTCCTTTTTGAATATATTTAGTGAATTGGCCTCAACAACTTTCTGTGGTAGAGAATACCACAGGTTCACCACTCTCTGTTTGAAGAAGTTTCTTCTCATCTCGGTCCTAAATGGCTTACCCCTTATCCTTAGACTGTGACCCCTGGTTCTGGACTTCCCCAACATTGGGAACATTCTTCCTGCATGTAACCTGTCTAAACCCGTCAGAATTTTAAACGTTTCTATGAGATCCCCTCTCATTCTTCTGAACTCCAGTGACTACAAGCCCAGTTGATCCAGTCTTTCTTGATATGTCAGAGAATCAGTCTGGTGAACCTTCGCTGCACTCCCTCAATAGCAAGAATGTCCTTCCTCAAGTTAGGAGACCAAAACTGTACACAATACTCCAGGTGTGGCCTCACCAAGGCCCTATATAACTGTAGCAACACCTCCCTGCTCCTGTACTCAAATCCCCTCGCTATGAAGGCCAACATGCCATTTGCTTACTTAACGGCCTGCTGTACCTGCATGCCAACCTTCAATGACTGATGTATCATGACACCCAGGTCTCGTTGCACCTCCCCTTTTCCTAATCTGTTAACATTCAGGTAATATTCTGTCTCTCTGTTTTTACCACCAAAGTGGATAACCTCACATTTATCCACATTATACTTCATCTGCCATGCATTTGTCCACTCACCTAACCTATCCAAGTCACTCTGCAGCCTCATAGCATCCTCCTCGCAGCTCACACTGCCACTCAACTTCGTGTCATCCGCAAATTTGGAGATACTACATTTAATCCCCTCGTCTAATTCATTAATGTACAGTGTAAACAGCTGGGGCCCCAGCACAGAACCTTGCGGTACCCCACTAGTCTGAAAAGTACCCATTTACTCCTACTCTTTGCTTCCTGTCTGACAACCAGTTCTCAATCCATGTCAGCACACTACCCCCAATCCCATGTGCTTTAACTTTGCACATTAATCTCTTGTGTGGGACCTTGTCGAAAGCCTTCTGAAAGTCCAAATATACCACATCAACTGGTTCTCCCTTGTCCACTCTGCTGGAAACATCCTCAAAAAATTCCAGAAGATTTGTCAAGCATGATTTCCCTTTCACAAATCCATGCTGACTTGGACCTATCATGTCACCTCTTTCCAAATGCGCTGCTATGACATCCTTAATAATTGATTCCATCATTTTACCCACGACTGACGTCAGGCTGACCGGTCTATAATTCCCAGTTTTCTCTCTCCCTCTTTTTTTTTAAAAGTGGGGTTACATTGGCTACCCTCCACTCGATAGGAACTGATCCAGAGTCTATGGAATGTTGGAAAATGACTGTCAATGCATCCGCTATTTCCAAGGCCACCTCCTTTAGTACTCTGGGATGCAGTCCATCAGGCCCTGGGGATTTAGCGGCCTTCAATCCCAGCAATTTCCCCAACACAATTTCCCGACTAATAAGGATTTCCCTCAGTTCCTCCTCCTTACTAGACCCTCTGACCCCTTTTATATCCGGAAGGTTGTTTGTGTCCTCCTTAGTGAATACCGAACCAAAGTACTTGTTCAATTGGTCTGCCATTTCTTTCTTCCCCGTATGACTTCCCCTGATTCTGACTGCAGGGGACCTACATTTGTCTTTTCTAACCTTTTTCTCTTTACATATCTACAGAAGCTTTTGCAGTCCATCTTAATGTTCATCGCAAGCTTCCTCTCGTACTCTATTTTCCCTGCCCTAATCAAACTCTTTGTCCTCCTCTGCTGAGTACTAAATTTCTCCCAGTCCCCAGGTTCACTGCTATTTCTGGCCAATTTGTATGCCACTTCCTTGGCTTTAATACTATCCCTGATTTCCCTTGATAGCCACGGTTGAGCCACCTTCCCTTTTTTATTTTTACGCCAGACAGGGATGTACAATTGTTGTAGTTCATCCATGCGGTCTCTAAATGTCTGCCATTGCCCATCCACAGTCAACCCCTTAAGTATCATTTGCCAATCTATCCTAGCCAATTCACACCTCATACCTTCAAAGTTACCCTTCTTTAAGTTCTGTACCATGGTCTCTGAATTAACTGTTTCATTCTCCATCTGAATGTAGAATTCCACCATATTATGGTCACTCTTCCCCAAGGGTCCTCGCACAACGAGATTGCTAATGAATCCTCTCTCATTACACAACACCTAGTCTAAGATGGCCTCCCCCCTAGTTGGTTCCTTAACATATTGGTCGAGAAAACCATCCCTTATGCACTCCAGGAAATCCTCCTCCACCGTATTGCTTCAAGTTTGGTTAGGCCAATCGATATGCATATTAAAGTCACCCATGATAACTGCTGCACCTTTATTGCATGCACCCCTAATTTCCTGTTTGATGCCCTCCCCAACATCACTACTACTGTTTGGAGGTCTGTACACAACTCCCACTAACGTTTTTTGCCCTTTGGTGTTCTGCAGCTCTACCCATATATATTCCACATCATCCAAGCTAATGCCCTTCCTAACTATTGCATTAATCTCCTCTTTAACCAGCAATGCTACCCCACCTCCTTTTCCTTTTATTCTATCCTTCCTGAATGTTGAATACCCTTGGATGTTGAGTTCCCAGCCCTGATCATCCTGGAGCCACGTCTCTGTAATCCCAATCACATTATATCCGTTAACTGTGACTGATGTAGCATAAGTCCAGGTTAACGATCCACCCTTACAATCCTGAGCTACCTGATTGGCAGCAAAACGCCACACCGACAGACCATATATCGTATGCTAAAAATACAAGTCGAATTTATTGCCGAACATAAATTGATACAGAAGCAAAATAAATTGGTACATAAGCACCACACTGTGTGTAACTTACACCAATACTTAAAATGGTTTAACAGATGGGAGAAGCTGTCGTAGTTTCGGCCATGAGCTCTGTTTGCTGCAGTTCAGAGAATGCCAGCTGTCCGTCTTGTCAGTGGTGTTTCCATTTGCTGCTGGCAGTGTGGCAACCTTCAAAGCAAACCACCTTGTGATGATTTTCAGGAGGTAATTGTGTCCTCTTTATCCCACAGCGTTCCCATTGAAGCCAGGGGTGCGTTCTAAGTGTTTTTAAGTTGCCTCTTACTAGCGTGCAGAATAGCCAATAACATACAGGACACTTATTGGAACAGGAAAAGGCCATTGAACCCCTCCAGCCTGTTCTGCCATTCAAGGGCTGATCTGCGATCTAACTCCAGGGGCTGGATTTTTGATTCTGCTCCATTTCGGGGCGGTAATGGCGGCGGGGCGGTAAAGTTTGCGCCCGGGAACAGTTTGCGCCTCAGTCAGCAAAATTCACCAGCTGGGCCCTGAGTGTGGGGCGGAGCGCTAAGGGAGACGTTGCACACCTCTATTAGGGCGCTAGGCTGGCTGAACAAGTGAAAATCCCAAACTAAACAGCCGGCCTCTGAGCGCTCTAAGATAGGTCTGGGAAGGCAAAAAAACCTGGAAAAAAAACACACCAAAAACATTCCCAATAAATAACTCATGCCATCACAACATAAATCGCAAAAAAAAACCCCACAATTACACTTCCCTGAGATCGTCATTACTTACCTCACTGCGATCGCTGCAGCTCAGACTGCCTGCTTTCACATGCGGTCCCAGCAGGGGGCGCTCTACGGAGCACTAGGTGGCGGGTAGCAGCCAAAAATAGAGCCGGGGTCACAACCAGGGAGGCGTTGCCCACTGACTCGCCTCTCCTGGGGGGGTAATGCTCCTTGCCCCCCCCCCCCCCACCCCCGTCGATACCGACACCAAATGTCCCAGCGGGGTGCTGGAAGTTGTTTGCCCGCTCGGAAGTGCTTACCGCCGCCATTGCCGCCCATCTGGGGCACTAACAGGGGTGGCGGAAGTCCGAAAATCCAGCCCAAGGTACCTGCCTTAATCTCCCATATCCCTTAATAACTTTGATCAACAAAAAGCTATCAGTCTCCGATTTAAAATTAACAATTGATCCAGCATCAATTGCCATTTGCAGAAGGGAGTTCTGAACTCCTACCACCCTCTGTGTGTAGCAGTGTTTCCTAATTTCACTCCTGAAAGGTCTGGCTCTCATTTTTAGACTGTGCCCCCCTCGTCCTAGAATCTCCAGCCAGCGGAAAGAGTTCCTCTCGATCGACCCTATCTGTTCCCCTGAATAACCTGAAAACTTCGATCAGATCACCCCTTAACCTTATAAATTCCAGGGAATAAAACCCTCATTTGTGTAATCTCTCCTCATAACTTAACCCTTGGAGTCTGGGTATCATTCTGGTAAACCTACACTGCACTCCCTCCAAGGCCAATATATCGTGCCTGAGGTGTGGTGCCCAGACTGCTCACAGTGCTCCAGGTGTGGTCTAACCAGGGCTTTGTACAGCTGCAGCATAACTTCTACCCCCTTGTATTCTAGTCCTCTAGATATAAGGGCCAGTGTTCCATTAGCCTTTTTGATTATTTTCTGCACCTGTTTATGATATTTTAATGATCTATGTCCCTGGACCTCCAAGTCTCTTTGGGCCTTCACTGTTTTTAGCTTTGTACCATTTAGAAAGTACCCTGTTCTATCCTTTTTAGATCCAAAGAGGAAGACCTCACATTTGCCGAGGTTGAAATCCATTTGCCACAGTTTTACCCAACACTTAATCTATCGATATCTTTCTGTAATTTTATGTTTTCATCTACTCTGTCAACAATGCCGCCTATCTTTGTGTCATCTGTAAATTTGGATATATGACTTTCTATGCCATCATTTAAGTCGTTAATAGTTCTTCTTTCTTGATACAAATTAGCTGCCAAGGATCTCCTTCACCTGTAATAATTTTCAGGTTCCTGAAATAAAGATGTCGATTTTCCATCACATCTCCTTTTTCCAATGTATCAATTTTTCAAGCTCATTGAATTACTTTGCACCAAATCACAACCCCCATCACCCCTCGCTAACCTACATTGGTTCCCAGTTAAACAACGCCTCGATTTCAAAATTCTCATCTCTGTTTACAAATCTCTCCTTGGCCTCGCCCGTCCCTATCTCTGTAATCTCCTCCAGCCCCACAAACCAATGGGATGTCTGCGCTCCGCAAATTCTGCCCTCTTGACCATCCCTGATTATAACTGCTCGACCTTTGGTGGCTGTGCCTTCAACTGCCTAGGCCCTAAGCTCTGGAACTCCCTGCC
The DNA here is from genome assembly GCF_044704955.1 of Pristiophorus japonicus. Lineage (NCBI taxonomy): Eukaryota > Metazoa > Chordata > Chondrichthyes > Pristiophoridae > Pristiophorus > Pristiophorus japonicus. The sequence continues at coordinate 526,113,370 of NC_091977.1, read as the reverse complement.
TAAACCTCCCCGCTTCTCTACCTCTCTCTCCTCCTTTAAGACGCTCCTGAAAACCTACCTTTTTAACCAAGCTTTTGGTTCTGCTGTAATTTCTTCTTCTGTGGCTCGGTGTCAAATTTATCTCTTTTGTCTGATATCACTGCTGTGAAGTGCCTTGGAACGTTTTACTACGTTAAAGGCGCTATATAAATAACTTGTTGTTGGATACACAGCACAGAACAGACCATTCGGCCCAACTGGTCTATCCAGGTCTTTATATTCCACACGAACTTCCACGCACCCTTCTTTATCTAACCCTATCAACATTTCCTTCTAATTGTTTCTCCCTCATGTGTTTAACTAGATTCCCCTTAATTGCATCTATGTTATTCACCACAATGACTCCCTGTGGGAGCGAATTCCACAGTTCCCGAAAGAATTTTCTCCTGAATTACCTATTGGATTTAACATTTTCTCTACGTCTAGAAACATAGAAACATAGAAAATAGGTGCAGGAGTAGGCCATTCAGCCCTTCGAGCCTGCACCACCATTCAATATGATCATGGCTGATCATTCCTTCAGTAACCCTTTCCTGCTTTCTCTCCATACCCTTTGATCCCCTTAACCATAAGAGCCATATCTAACTCCCTCTTGAATATATCCAGTGAACTGGCATCAACAACTCTCTGCGCAATGAATTCCACAGGTTAACAACACTCTGAGTGAAGAAGTTTCTCCTCATCTCAGTCCTAAATGGCCTACCCCTTATCCTAAGACTATGTCCCCTGGTTCTGGACTTCCCCAACATCGGGAACATTCTTCCCGCATTTAACCTGTCCAGTCCCGTCAGAATCTTATATGTTTCTATGAGATCACCTCTCATCCTTCCAAACTCCAGTGAATAAAGGCCCAGTTGATCCAGTCTCTCCTCATATGACAGCCCAGCCATCCCTGGAATCAGTCTGGTGAACCTTCGCTGCACTCCCTCAATAGCAAGAACATCCTTCCTCAGACTAAGAGATCAAAACTGAACACAATATTTCAGGTGAGGCCTCACTAAGTCTCTGTACAACTGCAGCAAGACCTCCTTGCTTCTATATTCAAATCCCCTAGCTATGAAGGCCAACATACCATTTGCCTTCCTTACTGCCTGCTGTACCTGCGTGCACACTTTCAGTGACTGATGAACCATGACTCCGAGGTCTCGTTGCACCTCCCCTTTTCTTAGTCTGCCATCATTCAGATAATACTCTGCCTTCGTGTTTTTGCCCCCAAAATGGATAACCTCACATTTATCCACATTATACTGCATCTGCCATGCATTTGCCTACTTACCTAACCTGTCCAACTCATCCTGCAATCTCTTAGCGTCCTCCTCACAGCTCACTCCACCACCCAGTTTAGTGTCATCTGCAATATTGGAGATATTACACTCTATTCCTTCATCCAAATCATTAATGTATATTGTAAAGAGCTAGGGTCCCAGCACTGAACCCTGCGGCACTCCACTAGTCACTGCCTGCCATTCTGAAAAGGACCCATTTATCCCGACTCTCTGCTTCCTGTCTGCCAACCAGTTCCCTATCCACGTCAGTATATTACCCCCAATACCATGTGCTTTGATTTTGCACACCAATCTCTTGTGCGGGACCTTGTCAAAAGCCTTCTGAAAGTCCAAATACACCACATCCACTGGTTCTCCCTTGTCCACTCTGCTGGTTACATCCTCAAAAAATTCCAGAAGATTTGTCAAGCATGATTTCCCTTTCATAAATCCATGCTGACTTGATCCGATCCTGTCACTGCTTTCCAAATGCGCTGTATTTCGTCCTTCATGACCGATTCCAACACCTTCCCCACCACCGATGTCAAGCTAACCGGTCTATAATTACCCGTTTTCTCTCTCCATTCTTTTTTAAAAAGTGGTGTTACATTAGCTACCCCCCAGTCCATGTGAACTGATCCAGAGTCGATAGTCGATAGACTGTTGGAAAATGATCACCAATGCATCCACGATTTCTAGGGCCACTTCCTTGAGCACTCTGGGATGCAGACTATCAGGCTATCATTGGCCTTCAATCCCATCAATTTCCTTAGCACAATTTCCCGCCTAATAAGGATATCCTTCAGTTCCTCCTTCTCACTAGACCCACTGTCCCCTAGTATCTTCGGAAGGTTATTTGTATCTTCCTTCGTGAAGACAGAACTGAAGTATTGGTTCAATTCGTCTGTCATTTCTTTGATCCCCATTATAATTTCACCTGAATCAGACTGCAAGGGACCTACATTTGTCTTTACTAATCTTTTTCTCTTCACATATTTATAGAAACTTTTGCAGTCAGTTTTTATATTCCCAGCAAGCTTCCTCTCGTACTCTATTTTCCCCCTTTTAATTAAACCCTTAGTCTTCCTCTGTTGAATTCTAAATTTCTTCCAGTCCTCAGGTTTGTTGCTTTTTCTAGTCAATTTATATGCTTCTTCCTTGGCTTTAACACTATCCTTAATTTCCTTTGTTAGCCATGGTTGAGCCACCTTCCCAGTTTAATTTTTAGTCCAGACAGGGATGTATGTTTGCTGAAGTTCATCCATGTGATCTTTAAATGTTTGCCATTGCTTATCCACCGTCAACCCTTTTAGTATCGTTTGCCAGTCTATTCTAGCCAATTCACACCTCATACAGTCGAAGTTACCTTTCCTTAAGTTCAGGACCCTAGTTTCCGAATTAACTTTGTCACTCCATCTTAATAAAGAATTCTACCATATTATGGTCACTTTTCCCCAAGGGGCCTCGGACAACAAGATTGCTATTTAGTCCCTTCTCATTACACAATACCCAGTCTAGGATGGCCAGCTCTCTGGTTGGTTCCTCGACATATTGGTCGAGAAAACCATCCCTAATACACTCCAGGAAATCCTCCTCCATCGCATTGCTACCAGATTTGGATGAAGGAATTGAGTGTAATATCTCCAAGTTTGCGGATCACGGTGTGAGCTGTGAAGGGGACGCTAAGAGGCTGCAGGGTGACTTGGACAGGTTACGTGAGTGAGCAAATGCATGGCAGATGCAGTATAATGTGGATAAATGTGAGGTTATCCATTTTGGAGGCAAAAACACAAAGGCAGAATATTATCTGAATGGCGGCAGATTAGGAAAAGGGGAGGTGCAACGAGACCTGGGTATCATGGTACATCAGTCATTGAAAGTTGGCATGCAGGTACAGCAGGCGGTGAAAAAGGCAAATGGTATGTTGGCCTTCATAGCTAGGGGATTTGAGTATTGGAGCAGGGAGATCTTACTGCAGTTGTACAGGGCCTTAGTGAGGCCTCACCGGGAATATTGTGTTCAGTTTTGGTCTCCTAATCTGAGGAAGGACGTTCTTGCTATTGAAGGAGTGCAGCGAAGGTTCACCAGACTGATCAACTGGGCCTTTATTCACTGGAGTTTAGAAGGATGAGAGGGGATCTCATAGAAATGTGTAAGATTCTGATGGGACTGGACAGGTTAGATGCAGGGAGAATCTTCCCGATGTTGGGGATGTCCAGAACTAGGGGACATAGTCTTAGGATAAGGAGTAGGCCATTTAGGGCTGAGAGGAGGAGAAACTTCTTCACTCAGAGAGTTGTTAACCTATGGAATTCCCTGCCGCAGAGAGTTGTTGATGCCAGTTCATTGGATATATTCAAGAGGGAGTTAGATACAGCCCTTATGGCTAAGGGGATCAAGGGGTATGGAGAGAAAGCAGAAAAGGGGTACTGAGGGAGTGATCAGCCATGATCTTATTGAATGGCGGTGCAGGCTCGAAGGCCGAATGGCCAATCCTGCACCTATTTTCTATGTTTCTATGTTTCTATGTTGTTAGGTTGGCCCAATCAATGTGTAGATTAAAGTTGCCTATGATTACTGCTGTACCTTTATTGCACACATTCCTTATTTCTTGTTTGATGCTGTTCCCAACCTCACTACTACTATTTGGTAGTCTATACTCAACACCCACTAGCGTTTTCTGCCCTTTGGAATTCCACAGCTCCACCCATACCAATTCCACCTCATCCAGGCTAAGGTCCTTCCTTACAATTGCATTGATTTCATCTTTAACCAGCATCGGCACCCGGCCTCCTTTTACTTTCTCTCTATCCTTCCTAAAAGCTGAATACCCTTGGATGTTGAGTTCCCAGCATTGGTCCCCCTGGACCCATGTCTCCGTGATGCCAATCACATCGTATCCATTAACTGCTTTCTGTGCAGTTAATTCATCCACCTTATTCCGAATAGTCCTCGCATTGAGGCACAGAGCCTTCAGGCTTGTTTTTTAACACACTTTGCCCCTTTAGAATTTTGCTGTAATGTGGCCCCTTTTGTTTTTTGCCTTGGGTTTCTCTGCCCTCCACTTTTACTATTTTCCTTTCTATATTTTGCTTCTGCCTCCTTTTTATTTCCCTCTGTCTCCCTGCATCGGTTCCCATCCCCCTGCCATATTAGTTTAACTCCTCCCCAACAGCACTAGTAAAGACTCCCCCTAGGATATTGGTTCCAGTTCTGCCCAGGTGCAGACCATCTGGTTTGTACTGGTCCCACCGGAATTTGAATCCCTCCCTTCTGCACCACTCCTCAAGCCACGTATTCACCTGAGCTATCCTGCGATTCCTACTCTGACTCGCACGTGGCACTGGTAGCAATCCTGAGATTATTGCTTTTGAGGTCCTACTTTTTAATTTAGCTCCTCGCTCCCTAAATTCGTGTCGTAGGACCTCATCCCGTTTTTTTACCTATGTCTTTGGTACCTATATGCACCACGACAACTGGCTGTTCACCCTCCCTTTTCAGAATGTTCTGCACCCGCTCCGAGACATCCTTGACCCTTGCACCAGGGAGGCAACATACCATCCTGGAGTCTCGGTTGCAGCCGCAGAAATGCCTATCTATTCCCCTTACAATTGAATCCCCTATCACTATTGCTCTCCCACTCTTTTTCCTGCCCTCCTGTGCAGCAAAGCCAGCCATAATGCCATGAACTTGGCTGCTGCTGCCCTCCCCTGATGAGTCATTCCCCTCAACAGTACCCAAAGTGGTGTATCTGTTTTGCAGGGGGATGACCACAGGGGATCCCTGCACTACCTTCTGTGTTATGCTTTTCCTGTTGGTCTTCTACTCCCTATCTGGCTGTGTAGCCTTCACCTGCGGTAAGACCAATTCACTCAACGTGCTCTTCACGTCATTCTCAGCATCGTGCACGCTCCAGAGTGAATCCACCCGCAGCTCCAGTTCCGCAACGCGGTTCGTCAGGAGCTGGAGGCAAATGCACTTCCCACACACGTAGTCGTCAGGGACACCGGAGGCGTCTCTGATTTCCCACATAGTACAGGAGGAGCATAACACATGTCCGAGCTCTCCTACCATGACTTAACCCTTAGATACACTTAAATTGGCAACAACAATGCTAAATGTTACTCACTGATATAGTAAAGAAAAAAGAAATACTACTTACCAATCACCAGCCAATCACTTACCCCCTTGGCTGTGACATCACCTTTTCATTTCTTTCTCCTTCTTTTTTGCCTTCTGCCTGTAGCTGCACAAGCTGGGCCTTTATAGACCTCCTCATCTCAGTCCTAAATGGCTTACCCTTTATATTTAGACTGTGACCCCTGGTACTGGACTTCTCCAACATCGGGAACATTCTTCCTGCATCCAACCTGTCCAATGCTGTCAGAATTTTATATGTTTCTATGAGATCCCCTCTCATTCTTCTAAATTCCAATGAATATAAGCCTAGTCGATCCAGTCTTTCTTCATATGTCAGTCCTGCCTTCCCGGGAATCAGTTTGGTGAACCTTCGCTTCTGTCATGTATTCAACCAGCATTGTAACCCATGTATAATCTGACCTAAGTTGTACACTGCGAGAACAATGACCACTAGGTGGGAGACACTCCTAACCTGGACCTTCAGGTATAAAAGGGAAAGCTCCACCCACCTTCATCACTTGAGTGCTAAGGAAAAAAGGACAGGTCACAGACTGACCTTCTCTCAAGCATGGGCCTCGTGTGCATTTATACTGTGTAGTAAGGACATATCAGCTTCACTCTCTCAATTGCAAGAATGTCCTTCCTTAGACCCTAACAAACACTTCCATAATCTCTATCAGATCACCCTTCAGCCTTCACTAAAGGAAGGAGCCCCAGGCTGTTCAGTCTTTCCTGATAATTATAACCTCTCAGTTCTGGTGTCGCCCTTGTAACCCTTTTTCTGCACCTTCTCCAGTGCCCCAGGTACCTTTTATAATACGGAGACCGGAATGTTGCACAGGACTCCAGGTGTGGTTGATAATCGAACACCTCCGCATGATCCCCGCTTACACACTCAGGTACAAATGTTCAGTCATAACACTCCGATCCTGAAACTTTAAAAACCTCATTTCAGTGTGACAGTGAACTGCTAGTGTCGCTGGAAAGCACGTTGAGTTCGTACAGTACATATTGTTGCTAGGATCCCTAATAATTCAGCGTCATATCACAAATGGAACAACTTTTCATTCAACAGTTTGCTGTTAATATGATGACTTCATCTTGCTGACTTCTTATTTGGTATGGCAGTAGCAGAGCAAATCAAACGTCAATATCCAAGTTGGATATTCAGGCCAAAGCTTCCGGTGTAACAGTGTGGATATCTTGTAGGCTGCCTGAAAATTCCCTCTGAGGGCAGTGCTCAATGATGTGCTCCAAGGTCTGATTAGGAGCTCCACAGTCACATGATGGGGATGCTTTAATCTTCCACCTCTGGAGAAGGTGGCAGCCTCGACTGTGACCGGTTCTGAGGCGGTTGATGGTTGTCCACTGTTTGTGAGGAAGGTTTGATCCTTCAGGTTGTACTGTGGAGTCTTCCATAAGGAATCCATTAATCCGCAGTTCTTCCAAGCATTTCGCCATCGGTCATCGAGGCTGAGGGGAGAAGGTCCAAAATGGCCTTCTGGATTCAAGAGGGGTTGGTGGTAGGTTGTTCAAGTCGGCCTGGATCAGCATGTCTTTGCTGGTATTCTCTGGAGACTGCACATTCGTGTTTTCGGTGTGGTGGTGCGAGGTTTGCCAGCACGGGCAGCCAAGGTGTTGGTGTCGATCAAAGTGTGCCGGTGATAATACTCATAGCAGAATTCAGCTGGAGATCAACGGATTTGACATGCGGACTTGATAGCCATGCTGGAGAGCAGTACTCCGCTGTAGAGTACCCCAGGGCCAGTGCTGCCGTATGGAGGGTTTGAGCATCTGCTCCCCATGTGGATCTGGCGAGTTTCTAGATCAAGTGGACCCTACTCTTTAGTTACTTCCCAAGGGCCTGGAACCATTGTCTATATGACAGTGTACGATCAAGCGTGACTCCTAAATAGGAAGGTTTTTTGGCATGGTTTACCTCTGCGCCGCAGAAGGAGGCTTTCAAAGCTTGGTTTGCTTGATGGGTGCTAATGTGAAATGTGCAGATTGACTGGTGCCTGTAAAAATTCGGCTTCTGCTTATAAGGAGCCAAGTAAAGGGACTGCCTGTCCTGTTGTTAATTCTGATACATTGATGAGTGAACTCTAAAGTATGATGAACACACGGCAGATGCAAAAACATTTGGAAACGTTTTAAGCATCAATCTTTCAATTAAGCAATAACTGATTATATCCAAACCGGACAAATTGATGCTTAAAACACTTTACGCCTTATAAGCGGAAACTGAATTTTTATAGACACCTGTCAATCTGGAAACATGTCCTCAAAACTGAAGATGCTGAAAACACTCAGCGGGTTAGGCAGCATCTACTTAGGAGAGGGGAACAAGAGTTAACGCTTCGGGTCGGAACTGGGAGATGTTAGAGATTTAACAGTTTCTGAGCAAGCACAGAGCCAAGGGAATAGGGAGAGGTCCATGATAGGGTGGAAGGCAGGAGTGATTAAATGACAAAAGGGATGTTGGTGCTAAGGCGAAAGGAGATGGTAATGGGACAAGTATAGAATCAAAAGATGGGTCTAGAGGAGCTGTAAACAGTTACAGCAGAACAGTAGAGGGGGAGGAAAGCATGGCAAATCTGGCAAATAGAAAGCTCCCATGGCCCAGGATTGTGGCAGGGATAGGCCTGGAATTAACATCATTTTCTTAGGCAGTCCCTTGGAGTCGAAGATGACTTGAAATTGGAGTTGTCCACGAGGGTCCTGATGTTCCAGGTCCCGAACTTCATTTTAGAGGGTGGGAGATGCCTGTCAAGACCAGCCACCACACGGTCTTGACAGAGCGAGGTCCTGGTCCAATGGCAAGGGGACTCAAGACGATTGGAGACCAGGCTCTGCTGCATGGGCCTAGCGCGCGCACACACACACACACACACACACACACACACACACACATACACACACACACACATATACACACACACACACACACACACATATTCCCATTTACACCCTCCGTCCTTCAGGTCCTCTCTCCCTGGTTGTCAGGGATCGCAGTGTAGGTGAGCGTATTAATCTTGGAACAGCTTGTGGGTTTGTCCATAAGATATTGCCACTGTACTCTGAGACCCTCCATCTCCAACTCGCTGCTCTCCATGGGACCAGCGAAGGTCGGGACATGGGACCAGCAGAGAGGTCGGGACATGGGACCAGCAGAGGTCGGACATAGGACCAGCAGAGGTCGGGACATGGGACCAGCAATGGTCGGGACACGGCACCAGCAGAGAGGTCCGGACACAGGACCAGCAGAGAGGTCAGGACACGGGACTGACAGAGAGGTCGGGACACAGGACCAGCAGAGAGGTCAGGACACGGGACCAGCAGAGAGGTCCGGACATGGGACCAGCAGAGAGGTCGGGACACAGGACCAGCAGAGAGGTCGGGACACAGGACCAGCAGAGAGGTCAGGACATGGGACCGGCAGAGAGGTCGGGACACAGGACCAGCAGAGAGGTCGGGACATGGGTCCAGTGGAGAGGTCAGTACCCAAGGCCAGAATACGGGTGGCCATTAGCAAGGACCCAGCAGACAAAGCGAAAGTGGCTGGAGAGAGAACGGAAAAGGGAATTGACCCAAGGAGCTGTCTATGTCCAATGAGATGATGTGATAGTAAGAGGAGCAGACAAGTTAAATGAAGCTGCATCTTAGCAGCAGATGAAGACATTGTACATTACATAATAAAACAGTCATCGCATTATTATAAAATAGCATGGTGTATGACTTGCCATGTTCTCTGGCTGGTCAGTTTATCATCTGTGGTTTTGTGATGTTAGAACATCATCATCACCTTTCCCCGTCGCCCTGCAAATTTTTTTCATTCCAATTCCCTTTTGATCATCATCATCATCATAGGCAGTCCCTCGGAATCGAGGAAGACTTGCTTCCACTCTTAAAATGAGCCCTTAGGTGACTGAACAGTCCAATACGAGAACCACATCCCTGTCACAGGTAGCACAGACAGTCGTTGAGAAGGCTACGATTGAGTCTACCTCCACTACCCTCTCAGGCAGTGCATTCCAGATCCTAACCACTCGCTGCGTAAAAAAGTTTTTGCTCATGTCACCTTTGGTTCTTCTGCCAATCACCTGCAGTGAGTATAGAGCTAATGTTGAAGCTTACATCAGGGTAGGGTTGCAGATTAAACTTCTGATTCAAAACCTGCTGTTCCCTTGGTTGTTTCTGACACTGCGGGAATCAAATAAATGGAATAGAAGATGTTCATTTATATGGCGCCTTTCACGACCACCGGGCATCCAAAAGCGCTTCACGTCCAATGAAGCACTTTTTGAAGTGTAGTCACTGTTGTAATGTGGGAAACGCAGCAGCCAATTCACACACAGCAAGGTCCCAGAAACAGCAATGTGATAATGATCAGATAATCTGTTTATTGTGATGTTGGTGGAGGAACAAATATTGGCCCCAGGACATTGGAGAGAACTTCCCTGCTCTTCTTCAAAATAGTGCCATGGGATCTTTTGCGTCCACCTTGGAGAAAGCAGATGGGTCCCTTGGTTTAATGTCTCATTCAAAGGACCAGAAATCGATATCATTACAAATAATAATATTAGTGGAAACAGCGTTGTTCTCATTGTTGGCTCTGGTGGTGATGTTGCCAACACTGCCCCCATGAAACGATATAAAGGCTGTCGTTCCAAATCTGCCCTCAATGAAAGTCAGGAATGTTTCACAGCCAGAACGCTCCTTCAACTGAAAAGCGTTGAAATCTGTCAAAAAGCCAGTCGACCAATGTGGACGTAAGCTGCAAACAATAATGGCCGACACATATTGTGCTCCTCCAACCGACCCCCGACCAAACCGCGACAGCTGAAGCTGCCGTTGTCAGTGCCAGGCGGTAAGACAGGGCTAGGACCGAATTTAGCTTCTAGGGCGGTAAAGGGGCATGGCGCACGGCAACAACGTCACCATCACTGGCTGCAGCCAAGCAGGGCATCACCTGTTATCGCTGCCGCAAAGCCCCCACCCAATTTAACGAGGGGAGTTGTTTCCGCCATGCACATTTGAGCCCAGTTAGTGCCCCCCGTGGGTGCAAATGAGAGGCGCAAAGGACCCGAATTTGGCCCCCCAAAACTGTAAACAATATTTCAAGTGTGGTCTCACCAGGGCCCTATATAATTGCAGTAAGACGTCTTTACTCTTATACTCAAATCCTCTTGTAATAAAGGCCAACATACCATTTGCTTTCTTAATTACTTGCTGTACCTGCGTGTTAACATTCAGTGATTCATGTACAAGGACACCCAGGTCCCTCTGAACACCAACATTTCCCAATCTCTCACCGTTTAAAAAATACCTTGCTTTTCTATTTTTCCTACCAAAGTGGATAACTTCACATTTCTCCAAATTACATTCCATTTACCATGTTCTTGCCCACTTACTTAGCCTGTCTATATCCCCTTGAAGCCTCTTTTCATTCTTCTCACAACTGTCATTCCCACCTAGCTTTGTATCATCAGCAAACTTGGATATATTACATTTTGTCCCCTCATCCAAATCATTGATGTAGATGGCGAATAGCTGGGGCCCAAGCACCGATCCTTGCGGCACCCCACTAGTTACAGCCTGCCAACCCGACAAATGCCCTGTTTATTCCTACTCTTTGTTTTCTATCCATTAACCAATCCTCAATCCATGCGAGTACATTACCCCCAATCCTAGGAGCCCTAATTTTGTTTAATAACCTCTTGTGTGTCACCTCATCGAATGCCTTCTGAAAATCCGAATACACCACATCCAATGGGTCCCCTTTATCTATTCTGTTCGCTATAACCTCAAAAAATTTTACCGGATATGTCAAACATGATTTCCCTTTCATAATGCCGTGTTGACTCTGCTCAACCCTATTATTATTTTCTAAGTGCCCTGTTACCACATTCTTAATAATAGATTCTAGTATTTTCCCCGGCTAACTGGTCTGTAGTTCTCCACTTTCTCTCTTCGTCCTTTATTAAATAGCAGGGTTACATTTGCTACCTTCCAATTTAGACGTTAAAACATAGAAATGAGTCTGTTGCCTCATGCGCTGGCTTTACTCAGTTGCTGCCACTCTCAGAGCAGAGGAGATTTAAGAGAGGTGTTCAAAATCATGAGGGATCTGGACAGTAGATAGAGAGAAACTGTTCCCATTGGCGGAAGGGTCGAGAACCAGAGGACACAGATTTAAGGTGATTGGCAGAAGAACCAAAGGTGACATGAGGAAAAACTTATTTTACGCAGCAAGTTGGCATGCAGGTACAGCAGGTGATGAAGATGGCAAATGGTATGTTGGCTTTCATAGCTAGGGGATTTGAGTATAGGAGCAGGGAAGTCTTACTGCAGTTGTACAGGGCCTTGGTGAGGCCTCACCTGGAATATTGTGTTGAGTTTTGGTCTCCTAATCTGAGGAAGGACATTCTTGCTATTGAGGGAGTGCAGCGAAGGTTCAACAGACTGATTCCAGGGATGGCTGGACTGTCATATGAGGAGAGACTGGATCAACTGGGCCTTTATTCACTGGAGTTTAGAGGGATGAGAGGGGATCTCATAGAAACGTATAAGCTTCTGACGGGACTGGACAGGTTAGATGTGGGAAGAATGTTCCCGATGTTGGGGAAGTCCAGAACCAGGGGACATAGTCTTAGGATAAGGGGTAGGCCATTTAGGACTGAGATGAGGAGAAACTTCTTCACTCAGAAAGTTGTTAACCTGTGGAATTCCCTGCCGCAGAGTTGTCGATGCCAGTTCATTGGATATATTCAAGAGGGTGTTAGATATGGCCCTTATGGCTAAAGGGATCAAGGGGTATGGAGAGAAAGCAGGAAAGGGGTACGAAGGGAATGATCAGCCACGATCTCATTGAATGGCGGTGCAGGCTCGAAGGGCCAAATGACCTACTCCTGCACCGGTTTTCTATGTTTCTATGTTTCTATGTTAGGATCTGGAATGCACTGCCTGAAAGGATGATGGAGGCAGACTCATTCATTGCTTGCAAAAGTGAATTCGATAAGTACTTGAACAAAAAAAGATTGCAGGGCTACGGCGACAGGGTGAGGAAGTGGGACAAGCTGACGTTCTCTTGCAGCGAGCCAGCTCGGGCTCGATGGGTCGAATGGCCTCCTTCTGTGCTGTGACCATTGTATGATTATAGGATTTGAGTCAGATGTTGTCGGTCTAAACCCTATAGAGGAATTCTGAGCTCTAGCAGCTGTCCAAGGTGCGCTTGCTGGCCTAGAGCCTTGTGAACATGAGTCAGGAAATTAAACACATAACATAAGAACATAAGAAATAGGAGCAGGATTAGGCCATAAGGCCCCTCGAGCCTGCTCCGCCATTCAATAAGATCATGGCTGATCTGATCATGGACTAAGCTCCACTTCCCCGCCCGCTCCCCATGACCCCTTATTCCCCCATCGCTCAAGAAACTGTCTATTTCGGTCTTAAATTTATTCAATGACCCAGCTTCCACAGCTCTCTGAGGCAGCGAATTCCACAGTTTTACAACCCTCTGAGAGAAAAAATGTCTCCTTATCTCTGTTCTAAATGGGCGGCCCCTTACTCTAAGATAAATGTTGGCCAGGACACCAGGGATAACTCCCCTGCTCTTCTTTGAAGTACTATAGTGCCATGGGATCTTTTACATCCACCTGAGAGAGCAGACAGGATCTTGATTTCACGTCTCATCTGAAAGATGGCACCTCCGACAGTGCTGCACTGGAGTGTCAGCCTAGATCTTTTGTACTTTAGCCCCTGTAGTGGGATTTGAACCTGTCATGTATCTCACACTACTGTACATAACTGTATTTTACCATGCTATACATGACTGTAACTAGAGATGACCTGTAACCACAAGCTTACCTTACCACCAGAGGTGCACTTACAGTAGACACTGGATACCTGTCTCAGACAGGTATATAAGGACACGTCTCAGGCAAGTGTGGCATTCGAGAGCTGTGTAATAAAGGTGCAGGTTCTGAGTGAACATGTGCCTCGTGTGAGTCTGTACTGCAGGGACAGGACTTTACAGTGGCGATGAGTTACGGGATTACAGAATGCACAGAATGGCGACCAATGGCTCAGATGAAAAATACAATGCTGGAGATAATTGGGCGGACTTTATAGAAAGGCTCCAGCAAAACTTCGAAACCAAAGACTGGTTGGGCGACGATGAGGCAGACAAGAGAAGAGCCCATCTCTTGACCAGCTGTGGCTCAAAAACATACGCCTCAATGAAGGACCTGCTGGCACCCGTTAAACCAGCAAGCAAGTCGTTTGAAGAGTTGAGCACACTGGTAAGAGACTACCTGAAGCCAGCGAGGAGCCTACACATGGCCAGACACAGGTTCTACAACTACAGACGGTGTGGGCCAGAGCATACCAGACTTCGTGGCGGAACTTCGGAGTTGGCTAGCTTATATGAGTTCTCCGATGAACTAAGGAGAGAAGTACTGAGATACTTTTTTATTGAAGGAATAGGCTACGCAGGCATATTCCGAAAGCTCATAGAGACCAAGAACTTGACCCTAGATGCAGCAGCAATGTTTGCACAGACATTCTTGGCAGAAGATGAAAAGAGGTTGATCTACACTGCGGGTACGGCAACTAACGAAACATCGGAACAAGGGGTTCACAGCGTGAAACAAGCCGCTACCCCCACACACAGACAAAGGCAGGAGAGCAGGCCTTCAACAGCAGGCAGTGGCACCAGAAGCCATCAAGGGCCACATGAACGGCCGTTCACACCTCATCAACCCATAATGCGAGCAATCAACTACAAACTGAGAGAAGCTCAAGAGAGATTAGCCAGACGCAGCTCATCCTTTGGAAACAATGAAAGTGGTCTGTGCTGGAGATGTGGGGGAAGGCACTCATCACGGGGGTGTCGATTTCAGCATGCTGTTTGCAGAAACTGCAAATATACAGGGCATCTGGCCCGCATGTGCAGAAAAACAGCAGCTCAGCTGGTATATGAATCGGAAGGGTCGGAAAGCGGACCAGAAGTCAGTGGGGACAGTACCCGGGACACCGAGGTACAGCGGGTCAACACAATCAATGGCCACTGCTCTTACAACAAGACGCTTCCAATAATGATGAGGGTCCTACTCAACAGGATACCCGTCAAGATAGAGCTGGATACGAGAGCGAGTCAATCTTTCATGAGCGCTCAACAATTTGAACAGCTGTGGCCGCACAAAAGAGACAGACCAAAGCTCACAAGGGTTGACACCAAACTAAGGACCTATACCAAAGAAATCGTCCCAGTCCTTGGCAGCGCCATGCTCTCTGTCACACACAAAGGGACAGTGAACCAACTTCCCCTGTGGATTGTCCCCGGAGATCTCCCAGTATTGCTGGGGAGAAGCTGGCTGGCAAAACTAAACTGGAAATGGGATGATGTTCACGCCATGTCGTCAGAGGAATGGACCTCCTGCTCAACAGTTCTAAGTCGATTTGAACATCTCTTTCAGCCAGGTGTGGGCACCTTCAAAAGGGCTAAAGTCAAAATCTACATCACACAGGATGCTAGACCAGTCCATCACAAGGCTAGAGCTGTGCCCTATGTGATGAGGGAAAAGATTGAACATGAACTGGACAGGCTTCTGCGGGAAGGCATGATATCACCTGTGGAATTTAGCGACTGGGCAAGTCCCATCGTCCCAGTCATGAAGCCTGATGGATCCGTACGAATTTGTGGGGACTACAAATCTACCATAAACAGAGTCTCCCTACAGGACCAATACCCACTGCCCAGAGTGGAAGACTTATTTGCCACATTGGCTGGAGGAAAACTTTTCTCAAAACTAGATCTCACATCTGCGTATATGACGCAAGAATTGACCGATGAGTCCAAGCTACTCACCACCATCAACACACATCGAGGCCTTTTCATGTACAATCGATGCCCATTCGGCATCAGGTCGGCAGCTGCTATATTCCAGCGCAACATGGAGAGTCTGCTCAAGTCCATCCCGGGGACAGTTGTATTTCAAGACGACATACTTATCACGGGCAGGGACACCGACTCCCATCTCCGCAATTTGGAGGAAGTACTAAAGCGGTTGGATCGGGTAGGCCGAACAGTTAAGAAATCCAAGTGCCTGTTTCTCGCGCCCGAGGTTGAATTTTTGGGCAAAAGGATTGCCGCTGATGGAATCCGCCCAACAGAGTCCAAAACAGAAGCAATTCGCCTGGCACCCAGGTCCCGGAATGTCTCAGAACTGCGCGCTTTTCTCGGGCTACTCAATTACTTTGGAAACTTTATGCAGAACTTAAGCACGCTGCTGGAGCCGTTCCACGTGCTACTCAGAAAGGGGTGCGATTGGTTTTGGGGGGACGCCCAGGAACGCGCCTTCAATAAGGCACGCAAACTTCTGTGTTCTAACAGTGTTTTGGCTTTCTTTGATCCAAGTAAAAAGTTAGTTCTTATATGTGATGCGTCAGCGTACGGGGTCGGGTGCGTTTTACAACATGTCAATAGTGCGGGTAAATTACAATCCATAGCTTATGCCTCCAGGTCACTTTCGCGGGCGGAGCGCGGGTACGGATTTGGTGGCGAAGGAGGTGCTCACGTGCGTATATGGTGTCAAAAAGATGCACCAATACCTTTTCGGGGCCAAGTTCGCGTTAGAAACTGACCACAAGCCCCTCACGTCCCTCCTATCTGAGAGCAAGGCAATAAACGCCAAAGCCTCGGCGCGCATTCAACGGTGGGGACTTATGCTGTCCTCTTACGATTACACCACAGGGCACAGACCAGGCACAGACAACTGTGCCGACGTGCTTAGCAGGCTATCCCTGGCGACCACGGAAGGGTCTAACGAACAAGACTGTGAGATAGTCAAGGCAATCAATGCCTTTGAGTCCACAGGTTCGCCCATGATGGCTCGCCAAATCAGAGCCTGGACAACCAGCGACCCCACGTTATCCCTAGTAAAAAGATGTGTCTTAACTGGTGACTGGGCAGAGGCTCGCGATGCCTGCCCCGAGGAGATCAAACCTTTCCATAGGCGCATGCATGAGCTGTCACTACAAGCAGATGCCTGATGTGGGGTAGCCGAGTAATTATGCCTCTGCGAGGCAGAGAGGCATTTATCCAGGAGATTCACAGCAAGCACCCGGGCCATAGCCAGATCCCACGTCTGGTGGCCTGGCATTGACGTGGACTTGGAGCTCTGCGTCCGACGGTGCACCATTTGTACCCAACTCAGTAATGTCCCCAGGGAGGCCCCCCTGAGCCCCTGGCCCTGGCCCACCAAACCATGGTCGCGGGTGCATATCGACTATGCGAGCCCATTCAAGAGCAAAATGTTCCTCGTAGTTGTAGATGCATTTTCAAAGTGGATCGAATGCACCATTTTTTAAACTCGAGCACCACCTCCACCACTGTGGAGAGCCTTGGAACCATTTTCGCAACGCACGGCATTCCTGACATATTGGTCAGTGATAATGATCCGTGCTTCACCAGCGCAGAATTCCAAGATTTTATGAGTGACCATGGCGTTAATCACGTTAGGACGGCACCGTTCAAGCCGGCCTCCAATGGCCAGGCGGAGCGAGCAGTGCAGATCGTTAAACAAGGCGTGCTCAAAATCCAAGGTCCGCCTGTCGCAACTGCTGCTGGCATACAGATCACGTCCGCATTCATTGACTGGTGCTCCCCCCGCGCAACTATTGATGAAACAGACCTTAAAAACAAGGCTCTCATTAATCCTCCCAGACATGCATGAAATCGTTGAGGCAAAGCGCCGTAAGCCAACTGAGTACCATGACCGAAATTCGAGGGGGAGCTGGAATGAGATAGGGGACAAAGTGTTTGAGCTAAAGTATGGCAGGGGTCCCAAATGGCTTGCAGGGACAGTAACAGGCAAGGAAGGAAACAGGCTACTGGTTGTACAAATGGACTATGGTCAAACCTGCCGGAGGCATGTAGACCAAGTCAAAAGTAGATTTACCAACAACACTACTGAACCAGAAGCAGACTATAATGTGGAACTCACACCATACCTGGTGGTCAGACAGAGGGAACAACCTGAGGAAAGGGCAATCCCAACAGACAGTCCAGGCGTGACACCAACAATCATACTGAATGAAACAGACAGCCCAGGCGAGATACCAGCAATCACACCGAAAGAAAAACAGGCACCAAGGCAAACAATTGAACCACAACTAAGACGCTCCACGCAAGAGCGTAGACCACCTGAGAGACTGAACCTACAAAGACAATAAGACCTTGGGGGAGGGTGATGGCATGTATCTCACACTACTATACATAACTGTATCTTACCATGCTATACATGACTGTAACTGGAGATGACCTGTAACCACAAGCTTACCTTACCACCAGGGGTGCACTTGCAGGAGACACTGGATACCTGTCCCAGACAGGTATATAAGGACAGGTCTCAGGCAAGTGTGGCATTCGAGAGCTGTGTAATAAAGGTGCAGGTCCTGGGTGACCTTGACTTCAACATGTGCCTCGTGTGAGTCTGTACTGCAGGGACAGGACTTTACAGAACCCACAACCTTCTGACTCAGAGGCAAGTGTGCTAACCACTGAGCCACAGCTGACACTTTGGGAATGGTAGAGAAACAACTTGCATTTATATTGTTATTCTCACAACCTCAGCATGTCCCAAAGTGCTCAACAGCCCATTAAATACCCTTGAAGTGTGGTCTCTGTTGTGATGAAAGGAACACAGCAGCCAATTTGTGCACAGCATGCTCCCACAAACAGCAATGTGCTAATGACCAGATAATCTGCCCAAGAGGGCAGGCGAGTCCTTGGTTTAACTTCACATCTGAAAGGCGGCACCTCTGACAGTGCATCATTCCCTCAGCACTGCACTGGAGTGTCAGCCTGGATGTTTGTGTTCAAGTCTCTGGACTGGGACTTGAACCCTTGACCTTCTGACCCAGAGCTGAGAGAGAGCTGCCCACTGACTGACGGCTGATATCACGGGGGCGAATCGTTGCTCCCGTTGAGCTGCAGATTCGCGGGAACGCCAAGGAAACAATAAAATCGTCACTCCCGCTCTCTCTCTGGGATTCCCGCCACTTTTCCACCGAAGTGCCAGCAGATGAATGGGGGTACCACTGGGTAAATTCACCCTGCTGTTTCGTCTCGCCTCCCTGTACTCCCACTGCCCTTAGCTTAGAAATAACCATTTCAAAGCAAAATACTGCGGATTCTGGGAACCTGAAATACAAAAGGAAACCACTCAGCAGGTCAGGCAGCATCTGTGGAGAGAGAAACAGAGTTAACCTTTCAGATCGAGGCCCTTTCATCAGAACCAGTAAAAGGCCATCGACCTGAAACGTCAACTCTCTGTCTCTCTCCGCAGATGCTGCCTGACCTGCTGAATATTTCCTGCATTTTTGGGTTCTATTCCACTATTATGGGATGCATTTTGCAGCCAGGAATGAGAGGGTGAGGCAATAGCTGGGCAGTATTGTGCAGTATCGCTTTAAACAGTCTGCTGGTTGTGTTTCTCATACACGAGTGTGCTGGGAGCGTGCTGCCAATGTCCTCGATTATTGAAATACTAGTTTTCCTGTCCTGCTTTCTCAATTGTTTCGCATACTCATACCTTGGCTTGTTGAAGTCTGGTCTTTTTTTTTATTGTTGAAAATAACGAAACGCACTGACCTGCAAGACCTTTGATTCTTTGCTCTGCTCGTTGAATTCAAACATGCTCTCTACACTCTGGCTGCGCGTTCTCCTGTGATGCCTATTCTGTTGGGTCAACGCTGCTTTAATGCCAGGACGTGTGCAAACCTCGGCAGTGGCTAAAGTTCATCCGCAAACATTATTCCATGAACTGTCTTCGTTTCAAACATTGACTTTGGAAGTCGAGTGCTGTTTCGCAGAATCAGACAGGAAAGAAAGAAGACAGGACGGAAGGAAGGATTTGGATTTACATAGCGCCTTTCGCAATCAATGGACGTCTCAAAGTGCTTTACAGGCAATGAAGTAATTTTGTGGTGCGTAGTCACTGTTGTAATATAGGAAACCCGTCAGCCAATTTGTGCACAGCAAGCTCCCACAAACAGCAATGTGATAATGACCAGTTAATCTGTTTTTTGTAATATTGATCGAGCGATAGATATTAGTCAGGACACCGGGGATAACTCCCCTGCTCTTCTTCAAAATAGTGCCCTTGTGTCTTTTATGTCCACCTGAGAGGGCAGATGGGGCCTTAGTTTAATATCTCATCTGAAAGACAGCACCTCCGATAGTGCAGCACTCCCTCAGCATTGCATTGGAGAGTCAGCTGAGATTTTTTTGTGCTCAAGTCCCTGGCGTGGGACTTGAACCCACAACCTTCTGACTTAGAAGCGAGTGTGCTGCCCACTGAGCCAGAGCTGACACTTGGCCATTGGGCCCCATCGGGCCTGTGCAAGGGCCATCCAATTAGTTCCCCCACGCCCGCTCTTTCCCCGTAGCCCTGCAATTTTGGTCCCTTCAAGTATTTATCCAGTTCCCTCATGAAAAAAAAACGTGATTTCAAATGGGGTGACACTATCAAAGTTAGATCATTATTCTCTTAGGTAGGAGATAATTTATTACAGGCAGATGGAGTTTACTAGCCTGATTCATTTGAGGTTCCTGTGTAGGACATCATTCTCACCAGCATAATTTTGGGCAGAAATTTGCAACTATTGCATTTTTTTACACAACTGCAATTTCTCCATCTATTTAGTGCAACTGATTATACACCTGATCAGATCGTTTCTTCATTGTTGCTGAAACTGTCAAAATCCCTCCCTACCAGCATTTTGGGAGCATCTTCACCACACGGACTGCAGGGGCTCCTCCAGCCCGACAACCCCTCGGGATCTCTGTTCTCCTCCAATACTGGCCTCTTGCACAAACCACAATATCTCACTGCCTCACCATTGGTAGCTTTGCCTTCAGCTGCCCAGGTCCTAAGCTCTGGAATTCCCTCCTGAAACCTCTCCATCTCTCTCTTCTTAAGATGTTCTTTTTCACCAAGCTTTTGGTCACATTCCCCAATAGCTCTTGTTGCGGCTCGGTGTCAATTTTTACATGATAACGCGCCATGGGATATTTTTATTACGTTAAAGGCGCTATATAAATATGTACAACAAGTTGCTGTTGCTCAAGAAGAAGGCCCACCACCACCTTCTGAAGAGCAACTAGGGATGAGCAATAAGTGACTGTCTTGCCAGCGATGCCTATATCACAAGAATGATTTTTTTTAAATAGTAATATAGAACATAAGAACATAAGAAATAGGAGCAGGAGTCGGCCATTTGGCCCCTCGAGCCTGCTCCGCCATTCAATTATATCATGGCTGAACTGATCATGGACTCAGCTCCACTTCCCTGCCTGCTCCCCATAACCCTTTATTCCATTATCGCTCAAAAATCTGTCTCTCTCTGCCTTAAATATATTCAATGACCCAGCCTCCACAGCTCTCTGGGATAGAGAATTCCACAGATTTACAACCCTCTGAGAGAAGAACTTCCTCCTCATCTCAGTTTTAAATGGGCGGCCCCTTATTCTGAGACTACGGGCTCAAATTTTCCCAACCCCTTTTTTCTGGCGCCCTCACTCGAGGTGCGCCGCTTTTGTTCACCTCCAAGTGCACGGAAAATCTTCTTCCCGATTCTGGCCGCTCCCCAGCCTCTCCTCAGTGATGGCATAGTGTGGCCCAGTGGATTGGGGGCCGGGCCAGGTCCCGGCATTGAAAACAGTGCCGGGACCTCTGCACATGCACGCTCGAGTCTGCACACATGTGCAGTAGCTCCTGGCAGGCCGAAACTGTGAGTTCGCACTGCAGGCTGTGTGGGAAGGGCTCGAAGCACACCGTCCCTAGCCCAGGCTGAATGGGCTCCCTCATCGGCGGCCCGCTGCCTTCCCTAAGGTAGGACTTCTATTTTTTATTTGTTATTTACTGATTGATTGATTGTTTATTACTTTGGTCTTGGTACTTTAGGTGCAGGGTTCCTTCTATTTTTTATTTGTTAATTAATTGATTGATTCATTGCTTATTACTTTCAGTGCTTGCTGCAGATGTACTGCTTTGTTTCGTGCTTGGTGCTTTAAATGTATTTATGCTTCTTTAATGTTGTTGTGAAGGTGTTTTGTGCTTTGCAAGGTCCCCTTCCCCCGCTATCTCTGGCTGCCTGCACTGATTTATTAAGTCACCACAAGGTTTATCTGAACATACAAGAGTGCCCACTTACGCTGGCCTAAGTTAGTTTGGAGTAACTTTTTGCTTTCTAAACTTGCTTAAATGGCCAAAACAGGTGTAAGTGGCTGGTAATGCCCCATTTTGAAAAAAATACTAAACTAAAAAAAAAACTAACCCACTTACACTGGCGCAAATTAAATGGCCAGAATTGCAACTAAAAAGATACTCCAGAAAAATCAAGTTGCTCCAAAAAAAACAGAGCAACTCCTGGGGAAATTTGGGCCCATTGTTCCCTAGTTTTCGTTTCCCCTGTGAGTGGAAATATCCTCTCCGCATCCACCTTGTCGAGACCCCTCATTATCTTACATGTTTCGATAAGATCACCTCTCATCCTTCTGAACTCCAATGAGTATAGGCCCAACCCACTCAACCTATCTTCATAAGTCAACCCCCTCATCTCCGAAATCAACCTAGTGAACTTTCTCTGAACTGCCTCCAATGCAAGCATATCCTTCCTTAAATACGGAGACAAGAACTGAATGTAGTACTCCAGGTATGGCCTCACCAATGCCCTGTACAGTTGTAGCAGGACTTCTCTGCTTTTATACTCTATCCCCCTTGCAATAAAGGCCGACATTCCATTTGCCTTCCTGATTACTTACTGTACCTGCATACTAACTTCTTGTGTTTCATGCATAAGTACCCCCAGGTCACTCTGTACTGCAGCACTTTGCAATTTTTCTCCATTTAAATTATAATTTGCTTTTCTATTGTTTCTGCCAAAATGCATAACCTCACATTTTCCCACATTATACTTCATCTGCCAAATTTTTGCCCACTCACTTAGCCTGTCTATTTCACTTTGCAGATTTTTTGTGTCCTTCTCACAATTTGCTTTCCCACCCATCTTTATATTATCAGCAAACTTGGCTACATTACACTCGGTCCCTTCATCCAAGTCATTAATATAGATTGTAAATAATTGAGGCCCCAGTACCAATCCCTACAGCACCCCACTAGGTACTGTTTGCTAAACTGGAAAAAGACTCTCTGTTTTCTGTTAGTTAGCCAATCCTCTATCCATGCTAATATATTGCCCCCAACCCCGTGAATTTTTATCTTATGCAGTAACGTCTTATGTGTCACCTTATCGAATGCCTTCTTGAAATCCAAACACACCAAGCCACTGGTTCCCCCTTACCCTGCTCATTACATCCTCAAAGAACTCCAGCAAATTTGTCAAACATGATTTCCCTTTCAGAAATCCATGCTGACTCTGCTTGATTGAATCATGTTTTTCCAAATGTCCCGCTACTGCTTCCTTAATAATGGACTCCAGCATTTTCCCAACGACAGACGTTAGGCTAACTGGTTTATAGTTTCCTGCTTTCTGTCTGCCTTCGTTTTTAAATAGGGACATTACATTTGTGGCTTTCCAATCTGCTGGAACCTCCCCAGAATCCAGGGATTTTTGGAAGATTACAATGAATGCATTCACTATCTCCATAGCCACTTCATTTAAGACCTGAGGATGCAAGCCATCAGGTCCAGGGGACTTTTCCATCTTTAGTCCCATTATTTTACCGAGTACTTCTTCTTTAGGTGATTGTATTTAGTTCCTCCCTCCCTATAGCCCCTTGATTATGGAAGCAAGTCATCCCCGTTCGAAGGACCGCCTATGATGATGATGATTGGGATGTTTTTAGTGTCTTCTACTGTGAAGACCGATACAAAATATTTGTTCAACGTCTCTGCCATTTCCCTGTTTCCCATTATTAATTCCCCAGTCTCGTCCTCGAAGGGACCAACATTTACTTTAGCAACTTTTTTTCCTTTTTATGTACCTGTAGAAACTCTTACTATCCGTTTTTATATTTCGTGCTAAGTTATTTTCATAATCTATCTTCTCCCTCTTTATAATATTTTAGCCGTTCTTTGCTGGCTTTTAAAAGTTTCCCAATCCTCTGGCCTCCCATTAGTCTTGGCCACTTGGAATGCCCTTGTTCCTTTATTTCCTCAGTTAGCCATGGATGGTTATCCCTTCTCTTGCAGTCTTTACTTCTCATTGGAATATATTTTTGTTGCGGGTTATAAAATATCTCCTTAAATGTCTGCCACTGCTCCTCAACCGTCCCATACTTTGAATCTATTTTCCCAGTCCACTTTAGCCAACTCTACCTTCATACCTTTGTAGTCTCCTTTATTTAAGCTTAGGACACTGATTTGAGATCCAACTTTCTCACCCTCTAACTGAATTTGAAATTCAACCATGCTATGGTCACTCATTCCTAGAGGATCCTTTACTAGGAGATCATCTATTAATCCTGTCTCATTACACAGTACCAAGTCTAAGATAGCCTGCTCCCTGGTTGGTTCCACAACATACTGTTCAAGGAAACAATTTATATACACTCTATGTACTCTTCCTCAAGGTTACCCTGGCTAATTTGCTTTGTCCAATCAATGTGAAGGTTAAAATCGCCCATGATTATTGCCGTTCCTTTATTACAGCCTCCATTATTTCTTGATTTATACTCCGTCCAACAGTGTAGCTACTGTCAGGGGGCCTATAGACTACGCCCACCAGAGATTTTTTCCCATTATTATTCCTTATCTTCACCCAAATTGATTCAACATCTTGATCTTCTGAGCCAATATCATTTCTTGCTAACGCAATGATCTCATCCTTTATTAGCAGATCTACCCACCTCCTTTTCCTTTCTGTCTGTCCTTCCGAATTGTCAAATACCTCTGAATATTTCGTTCCCAGCCTGGGTCACCTTGCAACCAAGTCTCTGTAATGGCTATCAGATCATACCCATTTGTATCTATTTGTACCATCAACTCATCTATTTTGTTACGAATGCTACGTGCATTCAGATAAAGAGCTTTAAAAAAAATGTTTTACCATTTCTTCCTGCTTTGACCCCACCTTCTGATACACTTTTATATTTATACATTCTGTCCCTTCCTGTCACGTCTGGTTTTCATTTCCTCCAGTGCTCCTCTGCTCTATTGCATTCTCCTTATTCTTTGACTTTCAAAATTTCCGCTCACCTGAACCCTCCCCTCCCCGACCATTATTTAGTTTAAAGCCCTCTCTAGTTATTCGATTTGCCAGGACACTACTGGGCCCAGTATGCTTCAAGTGAAGCCCGTCCCAATGGAATAGCTCCCTCTTACCCCAGTACTGGTGCCAATGTCCCACAAAACCAAAACCCATTTCTCCCAAACCAGGCTTTGAGCCACGTGTTTAACTCTCTGATCTTATTTACACTTTGCAAATTTGCTCGTGGCTCAGGTAGTAATGCTTTTTAATTTGGCCCCTAGCTACTCAAACTCCCTCAGCAGAACCTCTTTCTTTGTCCTACCTATGTCGTTGGTACCCACGTGGACCCAGACAACTGGATCTTCTCCCTCCCACTCCAAATTCCTCTCCAGCCCTGAGGAGGTGACCATAACCTTAGCATTGGGCAGGCAACACAGTCTTCGGGTCTCATGCTCTTGGCTGCAGAGAACAGTATATATCCCCCCAATGATACTGTCCCCTACCACTACAATATTTCTTTTTACTCCCCCAGCTTGAATGGCCCCTATTACCACGGTGCTGTGGTCAGTTTGCTCATCCTCCCTGAAGTCCTTGCTCTTGTCCACACAGGGAGTAAGAGCCTCGAACCTGTTGGACAAGATTAAGGGCTGAGGCTCCTCCATCACTACCTCTTGGGTCCCCATACTTTCCTCACTTGTAATCGTGGTATACAACACATCTGGTTGAGCAACCATTTTAACTATTTTGCCTTCAGCACATAGTATGCATATCTTTCCTGACAAGTTGGATAATTATTTGTTCATTTAAATAAAGGTGATTGCTGCTATCTTATCCCCACAGGAACTGAATTCCAGATCGAAAAAATATTGCTCTTCTCAGGAGCCTACAATGGTGGGAAAAAGTGTAATGAGTGTACAAATAACACATACCTTTCCAATGTACTTGTAGCATGAATATTGGTAATTTATCCAAAACTTGGCTGCATGTGTCTTAACTCCTGCTCACCCATCACCCCTGTGCTCGCTGACATTGGCTCCCAGGTAAGCAATGCCTCGATTTCAAAATTCTCATACTTGTTTTCAAATCCCTCCACAGCCTCGCCCCCTCCCCATCTCTTCACTCAGAGGGTTGTGAATCTTTGGAATCCTCTACCCCAAAGGGATGTTCAGTCATTGAGTACATTCAAGACTGAGATCGATAGATTTTTGGACAGTATGGGAATCAAGGGATATGGGGATAAGGCGGGAAGGTGGAGCTAAGGTCGAAGTTCAGCCATGATCTTTATTGAATGGCGGATCAGGCCCGAGGGGCCACATGGCCTACTCATGCTCTTATTTCTTATATTCTTATGTTCTTAGAAGCAATGTCTTCCTTCGTTCCAACTGCCATTAGAACATTTCTTACACTTGCAGATCTTGGACATGGGGCATTACCACAAGGGAAAAATAACTATCATAGAAACATAGAAACATAGAAAATAGGTGCAGGAGTAGGCCATTCGGCCCTTCGAGTCTGCACCACCATTCAATATGATCATGGCTGATCATTCCCTCATTACCTCATTCCTGCTTTCTCTCCATACTCCTTGATCCCTTTAGCTGTAAGCACCACATCCCCATCATCATCATGGGCGGTCCCTCAAAATCAGGATGACTTGCTTCCATGGCAAAAAAGGATAAATTCACAGGTGTTCCAATGAAGGACCTAAAGTTCCAGGTCCTGAACTACATCCTGAAGGGTGGAAGATGCCTGTGCGTGGATTTTTTTTAACGTGTGGTGAGCGTTGCACACCAGCCACCTCACGGGCTTGACAGAGCTAGGTCTTGGTCCAGTGGCAAGGATTACCCAAGACGACTAGAGACCTGTTCTGATGCCTGGACCTAGCGCACACATGTATGCAGTGTGGGCTGACCCGTGCTGCCCCTGGGCCACTGGCCCCGAACCCACGCCTCCCCTGGGCCCAGATCACGTCCCGCGACATCTAACTCCCTTTTGAATATATCTAACGAACTGGCCTCAACAACTTTCTGTTGCAGAGAATTCCACAGGTTCACAATTCTCTGAGTGAAGAAGTTTCTCCTCATCTCAGTCCTATCACATGTGCCTGGTACAAATGGTCATTTTTGATGAAGGAATAACATCAAAGGGAGCAGTTAACCCCCAGAGATTTATAAGCTATCAACGCTCATTTGAGTTCGGGGTGTTGAATATAGTCAGATTAACACCAAGCTCAGTGATATTTGATTCGAGTAACCTTACTTTCCTTTCAAAGTGTGTATATTGGCACTTCATTAGCTCTGCGCTTGGAAATGAGTCCCGCTTTGCTTTGCCGCTGATATCTGTGGGGAAATAGGGATTTGAACAATTTGCATCAGTCTCCAAATGTGTTATGGGTTGGCTCCAGCTTAGATAGAATCAATTTAGTAACTGAATCAATGCCAGCTTACTCATTCCCCAGCGTAAAGTTATTATCAAACCTTGTTTTCAATAATAATTAAATCGTTGGCTGGGACCAAACACAACCAGAAGTTGTTTTTTGCCCATATTAGCAAACAAACGCTTAATCCGTCCCTGTGATATTCTTCTGTCCATTATTTTAATCGAGGCATTAGCAATTTATTTCAGAGTCTACTTGACCGATTATGGTTTATTTTGTCAAAAGCAAAATACTGTGAATGCTGGAAATCTGAAATAAGCATCCCCAGTAAGCATACAGAAGCTCATTGACCTGAACCGTTAACTCTGTTTCTCTGCTGAGTATGTAAGGGGTGGTCTCGGGGGTCGGGTTCACCTCTGACCTTCTGAGCGGTTCAAATCACTCCCACTCCCTTGGGTTCTCGACTCTGGATTTATTTGGAGGATGTGATAAAGTGCAAGAGACAACTGGTTTGGTGCAAAAAAACTTTTGATTTTATTGAAGACAAGAAAATACAATGTCAAACTTATAATCACTTAAATAAAGAACAGTACATCACACATTCAAAGGGGTTACAGTGAATAATACACCTCCCACCTCCCAATGCCGAACACTGACTAGATTAGACTCCAGGGCAAACAGGGACTATGCTTACTAATCCTTTATGGTCAGTTGGCGGTAGTTCACGATTTCAGGGTTCGCTGAGTTCTGTAGGTTCTGCTTGCCATACCCCGAATGTCGGAGAAGACTTCTTACTGCGCAATCTTCAGTTGGGTGGTGTCCGCTGATGTGGTACGTTTGGGCACGTTTTGGACTTATGGGGTAAGTATCCATTTTCTTTCGTTAGAAATAGGTTTCAAAGTTCTCTTTAGGTAATGTTTTCACTTGTTGGTAGTCAGGCCTAGGTTGTAGACTGGAAACTTTCGATTCTTCGGTTTCTTCCTTGTGGAGTTTTGTTTCAAAGTTGGTCGATTGCGGTGGTTTTTGGTGGTACCACATTGGCTGTGCTCGGTTGCTGCCGCGATGGTGATGTTCTTCCTTCCTTTTCAATAGCAGGACGTCAAGGCTGGAGAAGTTAGTTACAACTGCTGCGGTGGTCCCTCTCCCTTCTTGATGCGCTATGATGCTCGGCTGCTGTGTGCATACCTTCTGCTAAGCATCCCCAGTAGTGTCTCCTGAGGCAGTAGCATGCATAAAGCATGTCCTTTACATAAGAACACAAGAACATAAGAATTAGGAACAGGAGTAGGCCATCTAGCCTCTCGAGCCTGCTCCGCCATTCAACAAGATCATGGCTGATCTGGCCGTGGACTCAGCTCCACTTACCCGCCCGCTCCCCATAACCCTTAATTTCCTTATTGGTTAAAAATCTATCTATCTGTGATTTGAAAACATACAATCAGCTAGCCTCAACAGCTTCCTTGGGCAGAGAATTCCACAGATTCACAACCCTCTGGGAGAAGAAATTCCTTCTCAACTCGGTTTTAAATTGGCTCCCCCGTATTTTGAGGCTGTGCCCCCTAGTTCTAGTCTCCCAGACCAGTGGAAACAACCTCTCTGCCTCTATCTTGTCTATCCCTTTCATTATTTTAAATGTTTCTATAAGATCACCCCTCATCCTTCTGAACTCCAACGAGTAAAGACGTAGTCTACTCAATCTATCATCATAAGGTAACCCCCTCATCTCCGGAATCAGCCGAGTGAATCGTCTCTGTACCCCCTCCAAAGCCAGTATATCCTTCCTTAAGTAAGTTGACCAAAACTGCACGCAGTACTCCAGGTGCGGCCTCACCAATACCCTGTACAGTTGCAGCAGGACCTCCCTGCTTTTGTACTCCATCCCTCTCGCAATGAAGGTCAACATTCCATTCGCCTTCCTGATTACCTGCTGCACCTGCAAACTAACTTTTTGGGATTCATGCACAAGGACCCCCAGGTCCCTCTGCACCACAGCATGTTGTAATTTCTCCCCATTCAAATAATATTCCCTTTTACTGTTTTTTTTTCCAAGGTGGATGACCTCACATTTTCCGACATTGTATTCCATCTGCCAAACCTTAGCCCATTCACTTAACCTATCTAAATCTCTTTGCAGCCTATCTGTGTCCTCTACACAACCCGCTTTCCCACTGATCTTTGTGTCATTTGCAAATTTTGTTACACTACACTCTGTCCCCTTTTCCAGGTCATCTATGTATATTGTAAACAGTTGTGGTCCCAGCACCGATCCCTGTGACACACCACTAACCACCGATTTCCAACCCGAAAAGGACCATTTATCCCGACTCTCTGCTTTCTGTTAGCCAGCCAATTCTCGATCCATGCTAATACATTTCTTCTGACTCCGCGTACCTTTATCTTCTGCAGTAACCTTTTGTGTGGCACCTTATCGAATGCCTTTTGGAAATCTAAATACACCACATCCATCGGTACACCTCTATCCACCATGCTCATTATATCCTCAAAGAATTCCAGTAAATTAGTTAAACACGATTTCCCCTTCATGAATCCATGTTGCGTCTGCTTGATTGCACTATTCCTATCTAGATGTCCCGCTATTTCTTCCTTAATGATAGCTTCAAGCATTTTCCCCACTACAGATGTTAAACTAACCGGCCTATAGTTACCTGCCTTTTGTCTGCCCCCTTTTTTAAACAGAGGCGTTACATTAGCTGCTTTCCAATCCGCTGGTACCTCCCCAGAGTCCAGAGAATTTTGGTAGATTATAACGAATGCATCTGCTATAACTTCCACCATCTCTTGTTAAAGCAGGGCCCAGGTGTACGTTTTGAGCTGTTACAATCTTCGTGCCAAATCAGCCCAGATTCTTTGTTTAATTTTGGCGAGCTTGATATTTCTTTGTCATATTTTGGCGGGCCCATTAAATGTTAACCTGTCTCGGGTGTGTCAATCTTCTAAATCTGTTTCTTGATGGAAATATTAGCTTGTTATTTGCAATGTCTGTCTGTGCTTGGATTTTTGCATGCGGGCTGGATGTTCCATTGTTATTATGTATTTGGTGGAATGGTTTTCCAGTTCAGGATGATGGTTAGCTATCTCTGGGTTAATTGTTGCTATGTTATTGTCTCTTGTGGAGAAGGGTTTTCGAGTATCCATAATTCTCCAGACAATTTACTTTAGTTTCAATACCCCAGACAGCTTCAATACTCAAACTGGTTTCTTTGTAGTATAGTCATCCTTTAGTTCTCGAGCTCTGCCCATACAGACTAAATTTGTCTTGTAAAATCCCAAATTTGATTAAAGTTCGTAGTTTCTTCCATGTGTACTTTAGGATTTCAAACTTTCCGTTAGATAGTTCCAAATTAAATTTCCTTTCCAATGAGTCCAAACACTGGGGGCAGTGGGGGGATTGGGGGGGGGGGGGATTGGGAGGGGGGATTGGGGGGGGTTGGGGGTGGGGGGCGGTTCCCACGAATTTTGCAATCCTTCAAGTATTTCCAGCATTTTCTGTTTTTATTTATGTTCTATTTTGTGGTATACTTTGTTTTTTTTTTCAGTTTTGCAAATACATTGAACATTTAACAGCAAGGTCATGTGTTTGGGACATTCATGTAAAAGACAATCCTTGCTTTAGAACATTGGCCCTGAAATTCCGATGTCCCGGTTCCGTAAGAAGTTCCGACGGTTTTCAGCGCGCAATGCGCATGCGTTAAAAACCGACATTTCTGATCTGTCAAGTTTTTGGTCTTCACAGATAGCCGCATCTCGGGAGCGAGGACACTGGTAGGGTAACTTTTCCGATATTTACGAATATCTTGCCCTGCAAATGTCCTTTAAAATCCTGCACCTGAAAAAGCAGGCGTGTAGCCTACTTTTACAGGCGTAAGAGTTTAAAAACATAGAAAAAACATGATTGAAATTAAAAAAATTTAAATACATTTATGTTAAAACCCTGCCCACTCAGATAATTAAATTTTAAACCCTAACCCTAACTTTTCGGGAACTTTTCTGGAATTTTTTTTTATTTATAAAACATGTGTAACATTTTTAATTTCTATTAGTTTATTGTGTGAGGTGTTTTTTAAATGTTTTGTATAGTGTTTGTGCGTTTTGGGGTTTTTCGCTTTCATAGTATAGGAGATTCGTAACTTACTATGAATGAGAAAATACTTACCTGTGATTGGGTGTCCAGGCACATGTGACTCCTGCGGATGTGCCAATGTGCACGTACTGCACGTTGTTGGGAGAGGAGGCCTGTGGATCGGGACTCCCAACTTGCGTAGCAGCTCCAGGTAATTGCGCACTTTATTCCTATTTTTTCAGGATTTAACCATCGGAAGCCCTCGTCAGAATTTCTGGGCCAATATCTTACCCAGCTGACAATGATTAACAACAACAACTTGTCATTTTATAGTGCCTTTAACGTCGTACCCAAGCTGCAGAAAAATTTAGGGCAGGTCGCCAAAAGCTTTGTCAAAGAGGTGGGATTTAAGGAGCGTCTTAGAGGAGGAAAGAGAGATAAAGAGGAGGAGAGGTTTAGGGAGGGAGTTCCAGAACTTGGAGCCGAGGCAACAGAAGGCCCGGCCACCAATGGTGGAGCGATTATAATCAGGGATGCTCAAGAGGGCAGAATTAGAGGACGCAGACATCTCGGGGGGTGTGGGGCTGGAGGAGATTACAGAGATAGGGAGGGGTGAGGCCATGGAGGGATATGAAAACAAGGATGAGAATTTTGAAATCGAGGCGTTGCTGAACCAGGAGCCAATGTAGGTCAGCGAGCACAGGGGTGATGGGTGAGCGGGACTTGGTTTGAGTTAGGCAGCCGAGTTTTGGATCACCTCAATTTTACGTAGGGTCGAATGTGGGAGGCATTCCAGGAGTGTTGAAATAGTCAAGTCTAAAGATTACAAAGACATGGATGAGGGCTTCAGCAGTGGACGCGCTGGGGCAGGCACGGAGACGGATGATGTTACGGAGGTGGAAATAGACGGTTTTAGTTAAGCTGCGGATATGTGGTCTCAAGCTCATTTCAGGATCAAATACGACACCAAATTTGCGAACAGTCTGGTTCAACCTCAGACTGACATTGAGGAGAGGGATGGAGTCAGTGGCTGGGGAACGGAGTTCATTTTGGGGAGACCAAAAACAATGGCTTTTGGTCTTCCCAGCATTCAACTGGAGAAAATTTCTGCTCATCCAGAACTGGATGTCGGACAAGCAGTCTGACAATTTAGAGACTGTGAAGGTTGGTGAGGTAGAGCTGGGTGGAAACTGACACTGCATTTTCGGAAGATGTCGTCAAGGGGCAGCTTGTAGATGAGAAATAGGAGGGGGCCAAGGATAGATACTTGGGGGACACCAGAGGTAACGGTGCGGGAGCGGGAGGAGAAGCCGTTGCAGGTGATTCTCTGGCTACGATTAAATAGATACGAATGAAACCAGTCGAATGCAGTGCCACGCAGTTGGACGACAGTGGCGAGGCGTTGGAGGAGGATGGAGGGATAAATAGCGGTAAGTTTTCATGATCAATGCTTCTGGCTTGCACCTCCGACTAGTCAGGAATTTAGGCATGTAGACCCTTTTCCTGCTTCCCCCCCTCCCCCCAGCCCACAATTATCTATTCATTGAATCATGGGGAGCAGAGGCCCAAGTTCCCGATATCATCCACACTTCGACCAGAATGTGCAGAGGTTCCGGCAATGGCGAAATACTCCAGCTCTTTCTTTCTGTGCTAAATAAAGTTGGAACGTGCATTCCAGGCATTAGCAAGCGGTTAACAAGTTCCAACTGATGTTATTTTCAGTCACTTTACTGTCATTATTTACACATCAGGAAGAAATTATCTTTGAAGAAAGAACTGATTTTGAAGGAGAATAACGGACAACATCAGATTGCCACAACTTTACACACTGTGCTGTTCTTTATCGTTACTCTTTTAGGGGGGAGATATTGGGATCGTTTGCACCCCTCGTTAGCGGCCCGGGGGCAAACGACTTTGCACCCGGGTGCGGAGCCACTAATGACTTCCGCTGAATTCCACGGCTGTTTAGCGGCGGTGGTCGCCCGGAGCGCCCCGCTCCACTGCGCCGGCAATGACCACGTCAGCAGCGTGCGCATTGCCCCGTTTTTGCCCTGGAACAAAAATTGGCCCGCGCCCCCGAAGCTGCGCCGGGTGATGCCAGCTAGAGCTTCAGGGGACGTGAATATGGCGGCAGGAAGCTCGCGCGGGCGCGAGTGAAGTGGGAATTTCGAACTCTGCTATAATTATGGAGTGGTCTCGGGACTCAAATCAACAAACGGGCTGTTTGCAGTGGTCAGCTTCTAGATCGCTTCAAAAGGCCGTTGAGCTCATGCTGAGAATAACATGTTGACTTTGCAGTAACTAATCGAGGTAGGCTGCATGACTTAGAAATGGAACTGCAAGGGCCCGAGCAGGGTGGGAAAGTGGAACAATGGGGCAGAAGTGAACTGTAAACAGGATACCACCTGGCCTGAGCAAAGGTCCGGCTAACGACAATAGATTGTGGCCACATCAGTCATGCGCTTCTTCGGTTATGAAGGCGGTACCTTAATGTTACACGAGCTAGGTAGAAAACGAGGCGAGTGACGTTACGTGACATGGAAGAAAATGAACCAGTCAATGTGCACGCGTGCTTTAAACTAATCAAATTGAGCCAAAGGATCGTGCACGAGGTTGAGCACGTACGTTTAGGTGCATAAAAGGTTGTTTGAAACTATGTATCGTTGGGCAGTGACCTGGCTAGACCCATAGTAGGTCACCTCCCCACCGGCACAAATAAAGACGGCTTGAATCTTCGAACACAGAACTGGTGTTGAGTGTTTATTTTAGATACTCCACGGGACGTGGCGGGTGGTTCAATAAAAAATGCGCTGACTTACTTGCCGCTTAGAACGCGGGATTCGTGCGGCGATCTGGCAGCCTGGCACCTCACTCGAGTGCCAGGCTGATGGTACGGCACACCACTCCCCACTCCCCGCTGGTCCAGGGAGAGCCCCCGTAGAGTTGGTAGCTTGGACCCTCCTCGTTAATGAAGGGGCGAGCCCCTACTACTTGGCAGCGCTACACGGCCCAGTGCGTAGCGCTGCGCGCCGCTCCCCATCAACACCCCATGAGGAAGTGGAGTGCGTTTTTTTTGTGCTCCACCTCCCCTCGGGGCGGTAACCCCAGTTTCGAGAGCGGAGCGGGACTTGCGCGCCTGCCGCAAAAAGTCCCGCCTCGCGGTTGTTATCACCCCCAAACGGGGCGCAACGGAATTTCTCGGCCGAGGTTCCCAATAATTTAGCATCGACAGATAACGTAATAACAACAAGATTCATTATGGCTGAAACCAATTTCACATTCAACATTTCAACTTTTGATTACAATCAAGATTTTACAGATTGACCTACTTTTCCAGCTTAATCAAAATACAGAAGCACGATTTATACATTGCTATCGTTACATTGCAGTGTTCTTACTTACTGATATGAAGAGAACATTAGGTTCTGCAATCTGTGAATCACGTGCTTCTCTGGCTATTAACTGGATTCGGTAACTGGAAGACACAGATTGAAGGTAATTGGTAAAAGAAATTTACACAGCGAGTTGTTATGAGCTGGAATGCATTGCCTGAAAGGGAGGTGGAAGCAGATTCAATAATAACTTTCAAAGGGGAATTGCTAAATACTTGACGGGAAAAATTTGCAGGACCATGGGTGGGGTGGAGGGCAGGGAGCGGGGAGGGGGGGCGTGGGGAAGAGCAGGGGAGTGAGATTAATTGGATAACTCCTTCACAGAGCCGGCACAGACACGATGATCCGAATGGCCTCCTTCTGTGCGGTATGATTCTATGATGCTGGGATTCCAATGCCTGTTCATGGGTACCATACTGGCATGCTAAACATCTGTGCCTTGGACACGCTGATGCTAAATGATGATTTCACACAGATGTTTACTTCTAGACGTCACGGAGGATATTCTGAAAGCAATTGAGCACAGAAGTCCATCAGCCAGCTTGCATAATTGAAAATGAGCAATTAGCCAATGTAACCAAGTAGCTGGGGGGAAAAAATGCATAGCTTTTCACACCTTTAAAACATCTCATGCGGTTTTGACCTCACCTCTCAGCAGACTTAAATGTTCTTTAATTCTGTTAGCAAAGGATAGAAGGAGTATAAACACCGGCACAGATTAGTTGTGTCAAGCGGTCTGGTTGTGTGCTGTATTATTCGATGTAAGAATATTGTTATTCTTACAATGATGTAACAAATCCCCTGGGAGGGCGTTGAGTTCTTTGAGTCTCAATGCAAAGAGCGTGAAGAGGCCAAGTGCGGGCAGCGGAAGGAGCGCGCGGAAAACCAGCCCCATCGATCCCTTCCCTCGACAAATGTCTGCCCCAACTGTAACAGGGTCTGTGGCTCTCATATTGGACTGTTCAGCCATCAAAGAACTCACTTAGGGAGTGGGAACAAGTCTTCCTCGATTCCGAGGGACTGCCTATGATGATAACAAATCCCCTGGGAGGTGAGTCGCACCAACATTAGCGTCCTCGACCAGGCCAACATCCCCAGCATCGAAGCACTGACCACACTTGATCAGCTCCGCTGGGCAGGCCACATTGTTCACATGCCAGACATGAGACTCCCAAAGCAAGCGCTCTACTCGGAGCTCCTTCACGGCAAAGGAGACAAAGGTGGGCAGAGGAAACGTTACAAGGACACCCTCAAAGCCGCCCTGATAAAGTGCAACATCCCCACTGACACCTGGGAGTCCCTGGACAAAGATCGCCCTAAGTGGAGGAAGTGCACCCGGGAGGGCGCTGAGCACCTCGAGTCTCGTCGCCGAGAGCGTGCAGAAATCAAGCGCAGGCAGCGGAAGGAGCGTGCGGCAAACCTGCCCCACCCATCCATTCCTTCAACGACTGTCTGTCCCACTTGCGACAGGGACTGTGATTCTCGTATTGGATTTTTCAGTTACCTAAGAACTCATGCTAAAAGTGGAAGCAAGTCTTCCTCGATTCCGAGGGACTGCCTATGATGATGATGATGATGATGATTGTTTTGAATAAAAGGTCATTTGACCCTTTGGGCTGAATCTTAACTCCCAAAACGGATGGGTTGGAGTCGGGTCAGAGTTTAAAGTTCCAAAAATTGAAACAGTAACTCAACCCACTTTGGGGGACAAGGGGCGGGCAACCAATCAGCTGGCTGGAGGCGGGTTGATCATTTAAATATTACAATGAGGTTGTCGGCCTTCAGTTTAATGGTGCTTCTATTTTTAACTCTTGTCGGTCGGGCTTCTCAGACCTCGGGAAACCCGGCAAGTGAAAGCAGGCGAGAAGGGCTGCTTGTGGGCCAGATCGTGTTTCCCCCCAGGCCCAAAAAGCTATCAAGTTAACCCCCCGACCCCCCGCCCCGGTCATCTCTCTGCTCCCCACCCCACCATCGCACCCTGCTGACCATCATCAGTCACCACCACCCCCTGGCCACCATCGCAACCCCCCACCGATCACCATCGGAGCCCCCACCCCCGACCATTATTAGTCACCCTCACCCACCATTGACCCCCATGACCATCATCGGACCTTCCTGCCCATGATCAGAATCCCCCCCCGCACCCTGAGTATCATTGGCCCCTCCCCTCCAACCATCATTGGAAGCCCCTGACCATCATCGGACAGCAACCCCCCCCACCCCGACCATCATCAGGCCCCCCCTCTGACCACCATTGGAACCCCCCCCTCCCCGACCACCATCAGAACCCCTGACCACCATTGGAACCCTGCTGACCACCATCGGACACCCCCAGCCACCCCAACCCATCCCTGTGGTCGGAACCCCACTGCGATCGGGACCCCTACCATGATCTCTTCCACAATCTCTTTCACCACCCCCCCGGCCCCGCCCGCCCCCAACTACACCTACCCAATCTCCTCGGCTGTGGCCCTGTGCAGTAGGCTTGCTCACCTGAAAGGCCCTAGGCTGTCAATCAGGCTGCCTGTGGGTGGAAACCTGAAGGAAAATTTTAGGAGACAACAACTTTTATTTATATAGCGCCTTTAACATAGTAAAATGTCTCAAGGCGCTTCACAGCAGTGTTATAAGACAAAAGAGATAAATTTGACACAGAGCCACATAAGAAATTACGGCAGATGACCAAAAGCTTGGTTAAAGAGGTAGGTTTTAAGGAGCGTCTTTAAAGGAGGAAATAGAGAGGTGGAGAGGTTTAGGGAGGGAGTTCCAGAGCTTGGGGCCCAGGCAGCTGACGGCACAGCCACCGACAATTGAACAATTATAATCAGAGATGCTCAAGAGGGCAGAATTTGAAGAGCGCAGACATCTCGTGGGGTTGTGAGGCTGAAATAGATTCATAATCATCATCATAGGCATTCCCTTGAAATCGAGGAAGATTTGCTTCCACTCCAAAAGTGAGTTCTTCGGTGACTGTACAGTCTAATGCAGGAATTACAGTCACTGTCACAGGTGGGACAGACAGTGGTGGAAGGAAAGGGTGGGTGGGGAGTCTGGTTTGCCGCACGCTCCTTCCGCTGCCTGCGTTTGTTTTCTGCATGCTCTCGGCGATGAGACGCGAGGTGTTCAGCCCCTCCCGGATGCTCTTCTTCCATTTTGGGCAGTCTTTGGCCAGGGACTCCCAGGTGTCGGTGGTGATGTTTCACTTTATCAAGGAGACTTTGAGGGTGCCCTTGAAACGTTTCCTCTACCCACCTGGGCCTCGCTTGCCGTGTAGGAGTTCTGAGTAGAGCGCTTGCTTTGGGAGTCTCGTATAGGGCATGCGGACGACGTGGCCCGCCCAGCGGAGCTGGTCAACTGTGGTCAGTGCTTCAATGCTGGGGATGTTGGACTGAGTGAGAACACTAACATTGATGTGTCTGTCCTCCCAGTGGATTTGCAGGATCTTGCGGAGGCAGCGCTTTGAGGTGTCTGCTGTATATGGTCCACATCTCTGAGCCATAAAGAAGGGCAGGTATCACTACAGTCCTGTAGACCATAAGCTTGGTGCCAGATTTGAGGTCCTCGTCTTCAAACACTCTCTTCCTCAGGCGACCGAAGGCTGCGCTGGCACACTGGAGGCAGTGTTGGACATCGTCATCGATGTCTGCCCTTGCTGATGGTAGATAGACTCTCGAGGTATGGAAAGTGGTCCACATTGTCTAAGGCTGAGCTGTGGATTATGATGACAGGGGGGCAGTTCTATGTGGCGGGGTCAGGTTGGTGGATGATTAACGTAAGGCCCATGCTTTCATACGCCTCGATGAATGTGTTGACGATGGCTTGGAGTTCTATAACATGAACTTGTCATCACCAACACCTTGTTCAGTCAGAGGCACAAGTACAAGGTATCATCACAACACCCTCACTCCAAGCACTGGCATCTGCTCGACTACGTTATCGTCCAAGCGAGGGATCACAAGGACGGCGCATCACCCGCACCATGACAACATCAAACAAGAAATGAGGGATGCGTGCAATAAAGGTACAGCAGTTATCATGGGCGACTTTAATCGACATATAGATTGGCCGAACCAAACTGATAGCAATGCAGTGGAGGAGTATTTCCTGGAGTGTGTTAGGGATGGTTTTCTAGACCAATATGTCGAGGAACCAACTAGATGGCTGGCCATCCTAGACTGGGTGACATGTAATGAGAAAATACTAATTAGCAATCTTGTTGTGTGAGGCCCCTTGGGGAAGAGTTGGTTATTAAGATGGAGAGTGACACAGTTAATTCAGAGACTAGGATCCTGAACTTAAGGAAAGGTAACTTCGATGGTATGAGACGTGAGTTGGCTAGAATAGACTGGCTAATGATACTTAAAGGGATGACGGTGGATAGGCAATGGCAAACATTTAAAGATCACATGAATGAACTTTATCAATTGCACATCCCTGTCTCGAGTAAAAATAAAACGGGGAAGATGGCTCAACCGTGGCTAACAAGGGAAATTAAGGATAGTGTTAAATCCAAGGAAGAGGCATATACATTGGCCAGAAAAAGCAGCAAGCCAGAGGACTGTGAGAAATTTAGAACTCAGCATAGGAGGACAAAGAGTTTAATTTGGAGGGGGACAATAGAGTATGAGAGGAAGCTTGCTGGGAACATAATAAACTGACAGCAAAAGCTTCAATAGATAAGTGAAGAGAAAAAGATTAGTGAAGATAAACATAGGTCCCTTGCAGTCAGAATCAGGTGAATTTATAATGGGGAACAAAGAAATGGCAGACCAGCTGAACAAATACTTTGGTTCTGTTTTCATGAAGGAAGACACAAATAACCTTCCGGAAATACTAGGGTACCGAGGGTCTAGTGAGAAGGAGGAACTGAAAGAAATCCTTATTAGTCGGGAAATTGTGTGAGGGAAATTGATGGGATTGAATGCCGATAAATCCCCGGGGCCTGATAGTCTGCATCCCAGAGTACTTAAGGAAGTGGCTCTAGAAATTGTGGATTTATTGGTGATCATTTTCCAACAGTTTATCGACTCTGGATCAGTTCCAATGGACTGGAGGGTAGCTAATGTAACACCACTTTTTAAAAATGGAGGGAGAGAGAAAACAGGTAATTATAGATCGGTTAGCCTGACATCAGTAGTGGGGAAAATGTTGGAATCAATTATTAAAGATGAAATAGCAGCGCATTTGGAAAGCAGTGACAGGATCAGTCCAAGTCAGCATGGATTTATGAAAGGGAAATCATGCTTGAAAAAACTTCTGGAATTTTTTGAGGATATAACTGGTAGAGTGGACAAGGGAGAACCAGTGGATGTGGTATATTTGGACTTTCAAATGTCTTTTGACAAAGTCCCACACAAGAGATTGATGTGCAAAATTAAAGCACATGGGATTGGGGGTAATGTACTGACGTGGATAGAGAACTGTTTGGTAGACAGGAAGCAGAGAGTCGAGAAGAACGGGTTCTTTCCCAATGGCAGGCAATGACTAGTCGGGTGCCGCAGGGCTCAGTGCTGGGACCGCAACTATTTACAATATACATTAATGATTTAGATGAAGGAATTGAATGTAATATCTCCAAGTTTGCAGATGACACTAAGCTGGGTAGCGGTGTGAACTGTGAGGAGGACGCTAAGAGGCTGCAGGGTGACTTGGACAGGTTAGGTGAGTTGGCAAATGCATAGCAGATGCAGTATAATGTGGATAAATGTGAGATTATCCACTTTGGTGGCACAAACATGAAGGTAGAATATTACCTGAAGGGCGGCAGATTAGGAAAAGGGGAGGTGCATCGAGACCTGGGTGTCATGGTACATCAGTCATTGAAAGTTGGCATGCAGGTACAGAAGGTGATGAAGAAGGCAAATGGCATGTTGGCCTTCATAGCTAGAGGATTTGAGTATCGGAGCAAGAAGGTCTTACTGCGGTTGTACTGGGGCTTGGTGAGGCCTCACCTGGAATATTGTGTTCAGTTTTGGTCTCCTAATCTGAGGAACGACGTTCTTGCTATTGAGAGAGTGCAGCGAAGGTTCACCAGACTGATTCCCGGGATGGCAGGACTGACATATGAGGAGAGACTGGATCGACTGGGCCTGTATTCACTGGAGTTTAGAAGGATGAGAGAGGATCTCATAGAAACGTATAAAATTCTGATATGACTTGACAGGTTAGATGCAGGAAGAATGTTCCTGATGTTGGGGGAACATAAGAACATAAGAACATAAGAATTAGGAACAGAAGTAGGCCATCTCGCCCCTCGAGCCTGCTCCGCCATTCAACAAGATCATGGCTGATCTGGCCGTGGACTCAGCTCCACTGACCCGCCCGCTCCCCATAACCCTTAATTCCCTTATTGGTTAAAAATCTATCTATCTGTGATTTGAATACATTCAATGAGCTAGCCTCAACTGCTTCCTTGGGCAGAGAATTCCACAGATTCACAACCCTCTGGGAGAAGAAATTCCTTCTCAACTCGGTTTTAAATTGGCTCCCCCGTATTTTGAGGCTGTGCCCCCTAGTTCTAGTCTCCCCTACCAGTGGAAACAACCTCGCTGCCTCTATCTTGTCTATCCCTTTCATTATTTTAAATGTTTCTATCACATCACCCCTCATCCTTCTGAACTCCAACGAGTAAAGACCCAGTCTACTCAATCTATCATCATAAGGTAACCCCCTCATCTCCCCAATGAGCCTAGTGAATCGTCTCTGTACCCTCTCCAAAGCTAGTATATCCTTCCTTAAGTAAGGTGACCAAAACTGCACGCAGTACTCCAGGTGCGGCCTCACCAATACCCTGTACAGTTGCAGCAGGACCTCCCTGCTTTTGTACTCCATCCCTCTCGCAATGAAGGCCAACATTCCATTCGCCTTCCTGATTACCTGTTGCACCTGCAAACTAACTTTTTGGGATTCATGCACAAGGACCCCCAGATCCCTCTGCACCGCAGCATGTTGTAATTTCTCCCCATTCAAATAATATTCCCTTTTACTGTTTATTTTCCCAAGGTGGATGACCTCACATTTTCCGGCATTGTATTCCATCTGCCAAACCTTAGCCCATTCACTTAACCTATCTAAATCTCTTTGCAGCCTCTCTGTGTCCTCTACACAACCCGCTTTCCCACTAATCTTTGTGTCATCTGCAAATTTTGTTACACTACACTCTGTCCCCTCTTCCAGGTCATCTATATATATTGTAAACAGTTGTGGTCCTAGCACCGATCCCTGTGGCACACCACTAACCACCGATTTCCAACCCAAAAAGGACCCATTTATCCTGACTCTCTACTTTCTGTTAGCCAGCCAATTCTCTATCCATGCTAATACATTTCCTCTGACTCCATGTACCTTTATCTTCTGCAGTAACCTTTTGTGTGGCACCTTATCGAATGCCTTTTGGAAATCTAAATACACCAGATCCATCTGTACACCTCTATCCACCATGCTCATTATATCCTCAAAGAATTCCAGTAAATTAGTTTAACATGATTTCCCCTTCATGAATCCATGTTGCGTCTGCTTGATTGCACTATTCCTATCTAGATGTCCCGCTATTTCTTCCTTAATGATAGCTTCAAGCATTTTTTCCACTACAGATGTTTTACTAACCGACCTATAGTTGCCTGCCTTTTGTCTGCCCCCTTTTTTAAACAGAGGCGTTACATTAGCTGCTTTCCAATCCGCTGGTACATCCCCAGAGTCCAGAGAATTTTGGCAGATTATAACGAATGCATCTGCTATAACTTCCGCCATCTCTTTTAATACCCTGGGATGCATTTCATCAGGACCAGGGGACTTGTCTACCTTGAGTCCCATTAGTCTGACCAGCACTACCCCACTAGTGATAGTGATTATCTCAAGGTCCACCCTTCCCACAATCGCGTGACCAGCAATTTTTGGCATGGTTTTTGTGTCTTCCACTGTGAAGACCGAAGCAAAATAATTGTTGAAGGTCTCAGCCATTTCCACATTTCCCATTTTTAAATCCCCCTTCTCATCTTCTAAGGGACCAACATTTACTTTAGTCACTCTTTTCCGTTTTATATATCGGTAAAAGCGTTAACTATCTGTTTTTATGTTTTGCGCAAGTTTACTTTCGTAATCTATCTTCCCTTTCTTTATTGCTTTCTTAGTCATTCTTTGCTGTCGTTTGAAATTTTCCCAATCTTCTAGTTTCCCACTATCCTTGGCCACCTTATATGCATTGGTTTTTAATTTCATACTCTCCTTTATTTCCTTAGTTATCCACGGCTGGTTACCCCTTCTCTTACCGCCCTTCTTTTTCACTGGAATATATTTTTGTTGAACACGATGAAAGAGCTCCTTAAAAGTCCTCCACTGTTCCTCAATTGTGCCACCGTTTAGTGTGTTCCCAGTCTACTTTAGCCAACTCTGCCCTCATCCCACTGTAGTCCCCTTTGTTTAAGCATAGTACGCTCGTTTGAGACACTACGTCCTCACCCTCAATCTGTATTACAAATTCAACCATACTGTGATCACTCATTCCGAGAGGATCTTTTACTAGGAGATTATTTATTATGCCTGTCTCATTGCACAGGACCAGATCTAAGATAGCTTGCTCGCTTGTAGGTTCTGTAACATACTGTTCTAAGAAACAATCCCGTATGCATTCTATGAATTCCTCCTCAAGGCTACCCCGTGCGATTTGCTTTTGACCAATCGATATATTAGGTTAAAATCTCCCATGATTACTGCTATTCCTTTTTCACATGCCTCCATTATTCCCTTGATTATTGTCCGCCCCACCGTGAAGTTATTATTTGGGGGCCTATAAACTATGCCCACCAGTGACTTTTTCCCCTTACTATCTCTAATCTCCACCCACAATGATTCAACATTTTGTTCATTAGAGCCAATATCAACTCTCACAACTGCCCTGATATCATCCTTTATTAACAGAGCTACCCCACCTCCTTTCCCTTCTTGTCTATCTTTCCGAATTGTCAGATACCCCTGTATGTTTAATTCCCAGTCTTGGCCACCCTGCAAGCACGTTTCTGTAATGGTCACCAAATCATACCCATTTGTCATGATTTGTGCCGTCAACTCATTTACTTTATTTCCAATGCTGCGTGCGTTTAGGTGGAGTGTTTTAATACTAGTTTTTAAACCATGATTTTTAGTTTTGACCCTTCCTGCAGCCTCTTTATATTCATACATATTGTCCCTTCCTATCACCTTGTGGTGATAGGAAGGGGAGTCCAGAACCAGGGGTCACAGTCTAAGGATAAGGGGTAAGCCATTTGGGACAGAGATGAGGAGAAACTTCTTCACGAAGAGAGTTGTTAACCTGTGGAATTCTCTACTGCAGAGAGTTGTTGATGCCAGT
This sequence comes from Pristiophorus japonicus, assembly GCF_044704955.1. Classification (NCBI taxonomy): domain Eukaryota; kingdom Metazoa; phylum Chordata; class Chondrichthyes; family Pristiophoridae; genus Pristiophorus; species Pristiophorus japonicus. Next base: position 526,069,512 of record NC_091977.1, on the reverse strand, counting down.
TTGTTAGCTATATTCAAGAGGGAGTTAGATTTGGCCCTTACAGTTAAAGGGATCAAGAGGTATGGAGAGAAAGCAGGAAAGGGGTACTGAGGTTAATGATCAGCCATGATCTTATTGAATTATAGACCGGTCAGCCTGACATTAGTAGTGGGTAAAATGATGGAATCAATTATTAAGGATGTCATAGCAGCGCATTTGGAAAGAGGTGACATGATCGGTCCAAGTCAGCATGGATTTGTGAAAGGGAAATCATGCTTGACATATCTTCTGGAATTTTTTGAGGATGTTTCCAGTAGAGTGGACAAGGGAGAACCAGTTGATGTGGTGTATTTGGACTTTCAGAAGGCTTTCGACAAGGTCCCACACAAGAGATTAATGTGCAAAGTTAAAGCATATGGGATTGGGGGTTGTGTGCTGACGTGGATTGAGAACTGGTTGTCAGACAGGAAGCAAAGAGTAGGAGTAAATGGGTGCTTTTCAGAATGGCAGGCAATGACTAGTGAGGTAGCGCAAGGTTCTGTGCTGGGGACCTGTACACTGTACATTAATGATTTAGACGAGGGGATTAAATGTAGTATCTCCAAATTTGCGGATGACACTAAGTTGGGTGGCAGTGTAAGCTGCGAGGAGGATGCTATGAGGCTGCAGAGTGACTTGGATAGGTTAGGTGAGTGGGCAAATGCATGGCAGATGAAGTATAATGTGGATAAATGTGAGGTTATCCACTTTGGTGGTAAAAACAGAGAGACAGACTATTATCTGAATGGTGACAGATTTGGAAAAGGGGAGGTTGAACGAGACCTGGATGTCATGGTACATCAGTCATTGAAGGTTGGCATGCAGATACAGCAGGTGGTTAAGAAAGCAAATGGCTAGTTGGCCTTCATAGCGAGGGGATTTGAGTACAGGGGCAGGGAGGTGTTACTACAGTTGTACAGGGCCGTGGTGAGGCCACACCTGGAGTATTGTGTACAGTTTTGGTCTCCTAACTTGAGGAAGGACATTCTTGCTATTGAGTGAGTGCAGCGAAGGTTCACCAAACTGATTCCCGGGATGGCGGGACTGACATATCAAGAATGACTGGATCAACTGGGCTTGTATTCACTGGAGTTCAGAAGAATGAGAGGGGACCTCATAGAAACATTTAAAATTCTGACGGGTTTGGAGAGGTTGGATGCAGGAAGAATGTTCCCAATGTTGGGGAAGTCCAGAACCAGGATAAAGGGTAAGCCATTTAGGACTGAGATGAGGAGAAACTTCTTCACCCAGAGAGTGGTGAACCTGTGGAATTCTCTACCACAGAAAGTTGTTGAGGCCAATTCACCAAATATATTCAAAAAGGAGTTAGATGTAGTCCTTCCTACTAGGGGGATCAAGGGGTATGGCGAGAAAGCAGGAATGGGGTACTGAAGTTGCATGTTCAGCCATGAACTCATCGAATGGTGGTGCAGGCTCGAAGGGCCAAATGGCCTACTCCTGCACCTATTTTCTATGTTCTCTGTTCTATGATGACTGCTGGATGGACCAGCGCCTAATCCACTCCATCATTAACATCAATATAGCCCCAAAGCAGCGATGGCAAAGAAACAAGGCCGCAGAAAAACAAACGTCGGGTTACTCAAGGTCCCAGTTAAGAAAGCCCTATACAGCCAGCGCCGCACTACCAACCTGGCGACCTTCGATGAAATAGGTTGCAGAGATAGGGAGGGGCAAGGCCATGGAGCGATTTGTAAACAAGGATGAGAAGTTTGAAATCGAGGCGTTGATTAATCAGGAGCCAATGTTGGTCAGCGAGCACAGGCGTGATGGGTGATCGAGACTTGGTGCGAGTTAGGACACCAGCTGTCGAGCTTTGAATGATCTCAAGTTTATGTAGTGTAGAATGTGGGAGGCCAGCCAGCAGTGCATTGGAATAGTCAAGTCTAGAGGTAACAAAAGCATGGATGAGGGTTTCAGCAGCAGAAGAGCTGAGGCAGTGGCGGAGGTGGGCAATGTTATAGAGGTGAAAATAGGCAGTCTTAGTTTTGCTGCAGATAATTGGCCAGAAGCTCATTTCAGGGTCAAATATGATGCCTAGGTTGCGAACAGTCTGGTTTAGCCTCAGATAGATGCTAGGGAGAGGGATGGAGTCAGTGGTTAGGGACCGCAGTTTGTGGCATGGACCAAAGATAATGGCTTTGTTCTTCCCAATATTTAATTGGAGAAAATTTCTGCTCATCCAGTACTGGATGTGGGACAAGCAGTCTGACAATTTACAGACCATGGAGGAGTCGGGAGAAGTGATGTAGAGTTAGAGCTGAGTGTCGTCAGCACACATGTGGAAACTGACTCTGTCTTTTCGGATGATGTCGCCAAAGGGCAACATATAGATGAGAAACAGGAGGCGGCCAAGGACAGATCCTTGGGGGACACCAGAGGTAACGATGCGGGAGTGGGAAGAAAAGCCATTGCAGGAGATTTTCTGGCTACGATTAGAATGATAAGAATGGAACCAGGCAAGTGCAGTCCCTTCCAGCTGGACGATGGTAGAGAGGCGTTAGAGAAGGATTGAGTGTTCAACCATGTCAAAGGTTGAAGACAGGTCGAGGAGGACGAGGAGGAATAGTTTGTCTTTGTCACAGTCACAAAAGATGTCATTTGTGACTTTGATGAGAGCCGTTTCGGTACTGTGGCAGGGTACGAAAACCGGATTGAAGGGATTCAAAACATGGAGTTCCGGGAAAGATGGTTAAAAACTGCAAGGGATTCAGGAAACCCGTTCTTCCGGGTTTCCCAACCTCAAACTAGTCCCTCCACAAAGAACAAGTCTCCACCTGCAATCCAGTCCTTTGAATACGCTCCTTTTAGGTAATAAAGTTGAATTCTATCAGCCTCTCCTCAGAACTTTCAGTTGTGGAATTATCCTTATCATTGTTCTCTGAATTATCTCCAGTGCAAAGTGGCCTTTTTAGTATGCAATGTCCAAAATTTCACAAAATATTCTAAGTGCAGCTTTGTCAATTATTTATTCAGGGTTAAAATAACAGATTTGACTTGTAATAAATGTTCTTGAGGTGCATTAGTTAGACTTAATAAGAGTCTCAGATGAGCTGGATAATATTAAAGAATATAATTGACAATCACATCCATATCTTTTTCCATTTACACTTCTGCAATGAAAAGCAATTAATCTTTTTAAAAATTTGTTTCTGGGATGTGGGCGTCGCTGACAAGGCCAGTATTTATTGCCCAACCCTAATTGCCCTTGAGAAGGTGGTGGTGAGCTGCCTTTTGAACCGCTGCAGTCCGTGTGGTGAATGTGCTCCCACAGTGTTGTTCGGGAGGGAGGGATTTCCAGGATTTTGACCCAGCGACGATGAAGGAACGGAGATATACTTCTAAATCAGGATGGTGTGTAGCCTGGAGGGGAACTTGCAGGTGGTGGTGTTCCCATGCACCTACTGCCCTTGTCCTTGTGGTGGCAGAGGTCACGGGTTTGGGAGGTGATGTCGAAGAAGCATTGGCGGGTTACTATAGTGCATCTTGAAGATGGTGCATACTGCAGTCACGGAGGAGGGAGTGAATGTTGAAGGCGATGGATGGGATGCAAATCAAGTTGGCTGCTTTGTACTGGATGGTGTTGAGCTTCTTGAGTGTTGTTGGAGTTGCACTCATCCAGGCAAGTGGAGAGTATTCCGTCACATTCCTGACACGCCTTGTAGATGGTGGAAAGGCTTTGGGCAGTCAGGAGGTGAGACACTCGCTGCAGAATATCCAGCCTCTGACCTGCTCTTGTAACTACAGTATTTATGTGGCAGGTCCAGTTAAGATTCTGGTCAATGGTGACCCCCAGGATGTAGGGGATTCGGTGATAGTAATGCCGTTGAATATCAAGGGGCAGTGGTTAGACTCTCGCTTGTTGGAGATAATCATTACCTGCCATTTGTGTGCTGTGAATGTTACTTTCCACTTATCAGCCCAAACCTGAATGTTGTCCAGGTCTTGCTGCATGCGGGCATGGACTGTTGATTATCTGAGGAGTTGCGAATGGAATTGAACACTATGCAATCATCAGCGAACTTCCCCACTTCTGACCTTATGATGGAGGGAAGGTCATTGATGAAGCAGCTGAAGATGGTTGGGCCTCGGACACTGCCCTGAGGAACATAAGAACATAAGAATTTGGAGCAGGAGCAGACCATTAGAAACATAGAAACATAGAAAATAGGTGCAGCAGTAGGCCATTTGGCCCTTCGGGCCTGCTCCGCCATTCAATAAGATCATGGCTGATCTGATCTTGGACTCAGCTCCACTTCCCTGCCCGCTCCCCATAACCCTTCACTCCTTTTCGCTCAGAAATCTGTCTATCTCCACCTTAAATATGTTCAATGACCCAGCTTCCAGTGCTCCCTGGAGCACAGAATTCCATAGATTTACAACCTTCTGAGAGAAGAAATTCCTCCTGGCTCCCTGGCTATTTATTACCCTCAGCAGCCTGTGATCAGCTCTGGCTCAATCAGAATCCCAGGGGACATTCAGAGACTCTGGAATGCAAGATGACACGAAGGATTCTGCGTAACACGAGTTAAGCAAGACCAGTCAGCATGGATTTCTAAAATGTATTTCATGTCTGACCAACCTCAGAGAATTCTTTAAAGAAATAACAGAGAGGGTAGTTAAAGGAAGCTTAGTGGATGTGGGGTTCATGGATTTTTGAAAAGGAATTTGATAAGGTACCACATAAAAGACATATGGCAAAGAAAGTGGCACACAGAATTAAGGGGAGCGTGGCCTATTTGAAAGTGAGATGTTTGGGGGGGCAGAAATCAGAGGGTGGTGTTCAGAGAGACATTCTTGGAATGCTCAGGCGCTAGTGGTGAGTGGTTTCATGGGGGTCTGTGTTGGCTCCACTCTTACTTACTAAGGGACTGAAATTGCTCAATTTACCGTCCACTGCCGCCGACACGCCTCTGCTCGAACTGCCCAGCGCCACTTTCGATGTGGCCTGGAGCGGGCGGGAGGGGAAAGCCGGCGGGAAGCGCCCGCTGATGCCAGCGGACCGGCGATACGCGTAAGTAGACTCCCGCCTGCCGAGATGCTGGATTGGTGCTGGGCGGGAGTCGGCGGGGGAACCGCTGCGTGGAGGCGGCTCTGTCCTCAACGGTAAGTGTCAAGATCCTGTAAAAAAGGTTTGTGGAATGTTTTAAATTACAGGTACTTACCAGGGTGGGGTCCCCTGAAGGTCGTCAGTTGTTTTTTTTTTTGGTGATCATTTTTCTTTTTCCCTCTTCGACCCTCCGTAGGCTCGATTCCATCCTCAGCGGCACTTGGGCGGCAAGCGCCTCTGGCACCGCTGCTGTCCAGATTGGCGGCGGACATTGTCCATTTAATTCAGGGAAGAGCCCCTCCTACGTGACAGCGCTCCACAGTCAAGTGCGCCCAGCACCCGAGACGACCGCCCTGCTCCCGCCCCAGAAAGGAAGTGAAGTGCATGATTTAGCGCTGCACTTCCTTTCGGGGTGCTAACTCCAATTTATTGCAAGAGACGAGTGTTCTGCGCCAGGCGCAAAGTCTCGCGCCTCAAAAATGTTACCGCCCCAAAACGGGGCTCACCTGCATTTTTAGCCCTAAGATTATTAACTTCATGTGCCATTCAAAAACCATTTGCTTTTAAATAGCGCCTTAACATGGTAAACCGTCCCAAGAAAGAAGAAAGATTTGCATTTCTATAGCGTCTTTCACGACCTCGGGACATCTCTAAGCGCTTTACAGCCAACTTTTGTAGTGTCGTCACTGTTGTAATGTTGGAAACGCGGCAGCCAACGTGCGCACAGCAAGCTCCCACAAACAGCAATGTGATATTGACCAGATCTTCTGTTTTAGTGATGTTGATTGAGGGATAAATATTGGCCAGGTCACTGGGGACTACTTCCTTGTTCTTCTTTGAAATAGTGTCATAAAAAGGTGTTTCACAGGAGCGTTATCAGACAAAATTTATATACCGAGCCCCGTAAAAAGATATTAGGACAGGTGATCAAAAGCTTGGTTAAAGAGGTAGGTTTTAAGTTAAGGAGTGACTTAAAGGAGGAGAGAGAGGTATGGAGGCAGAAAGGTTCAGGGAGTGAATTTCAGAGCTTAGGGCCGAGGCAGCTGAAGGTACTGCACCAATGGTGGGGTGAAGGAAATTGAAGATGCACAAGAGGACAGAATTAGAGGAGTGCAGAGATCTCAGAGGGGTGCAGTGCTGGAGGAACTTACAGAGATAGGGAGGAGGCGAGGCTAAGGAGAGATTTGAAAACAAGGATGAGAATTTTAAAATCGAGGCATTGTTTGATCGGGAACCAATTTAGGCCAGCGAGGATTGCGATATATTTATAGACACCACAAACACAAGCACACACTACAAGATGGTTCCTTAACAAGGACTGTCACATGACCTTTATTGTTCTTACATCAGTAGTTGCATTACATCAGTAGTCCACTGGGTGGAGCTTATTACACTTCTCCCTCCTTATTGAAGAAGTAATCATAACAAAACAATCAGTGTACATAACTTGAATGGTATACACAACAAAAGATAAGAATTTATTTTCCCATATTTAGAAATCAAACTTATCCACAGGTTATCTGTTTTGAAGAGGATACCTCTGTTCTTCAACAGAACTTTCCAATCTTGTTTTAGGACTTAGACTTATTCTAGGCTGAGCCTGAGGAGAGTTTTTCTCCAAGGGCTGACCTTTATCTACATTTGGACTCTCTACAACTTCAGATTGTTTATCTGCCTGATTTAAATTCTGACTTTCGCTTGGAGGTGTTTCCAGTACACCTGATGTAGGATTTGCTACTGGTACTCTACTTGTAACAAGACTATCTGGCTCATCAGAAATAATCGAATCATTCCAACTTTCAACTCCTTCCACATCTGTAGGTAAAATATAATCAATGTGAACAAACCTAACCTTTCCAGGATCAAACATTTTTACTAAATATGTGCGAAGGCCACATTTCGTCACTATTACTGGTAACCATTTTAACCACTTATGGTGATGGTTCTTCACTCTAACCTTCTGAGTCAATTTCACATTTCTCTCTCTTACTCTACCTCTATCATGACTCTTTCTCTGCCTTGCTTGTTTCTATTCTACTGATTATGCCAATTTTGGCTTTAACAACGAGAACCTAGTTCATGGCTGTCGTTTGAGAAACAACTCTGCTAATGTTTTACCAGCAGTTGTATTAGGAGCATTCCGATAATCAGAAAATTTGCCAGTTTGTGGTCCAGCGACAACTGCCATTTCTTTAAATTTGGATCCAACCTTTTCTTGATGAGGACTTGTTTTACAATTTGTAGTGTGCACTCTACTGCACCATTTGAAGCAGGGTGGTAGGCTGGAACTCTGGTATGTTTCATACTGTTTCTGCTCTCAAGAACTGTGCAAATTCTTCTGAACAAAATTGTGACCCATTATCAGACACAATTTATTTTGGGAGGCCATATGTAGAAAACAATCTTTGTAAATTGTCTATTGTTTTACTTGTTATTTTACGTATTGGAAATACCTCTACCCACTTCGAATGACTATCGATCACTATGAATAATTGTTGTCCTTCTAGCTCAGCAAAATCTACATGTAACCTTTGCCACGCCCTGGCTGTGATGGTAGTGATGGTGGTTTCTTGCTCACCGATTCACATGTTGTACATTGCCTGACGATGTATTCTATCTCTTTTTCTAGACCTGGCCACCATAAGTAACTGCGTGCAAAAATCTTGGTCAAGTACATTCCCAGGCGCTGGTCATGAAGATCTCCCAACAATTTGGACCTGAACTTATTTGGGATAACCACTTTTGCTCCCCACATGGTAAAATCTTTATCCACTGACATTTTATTCCTATGAATGAAGTATGGATGAATATCTTCTCCTGATACATGATTTAGCCAGCCATTTGCAGTCACCTTTGACTGGCAGTTCACTAATGTATGAAAAATAGAACACTTCTTCCCTATTGGGTGTAACTTGTGATGGAGATAGCAACCTGAACATAGCTCCAGCATTACTGTGATCAGTGGATCATCTGTACTCATGTAATACATATATGCTGACAAAATCAAAGCCCATCTCAGCATTTGGGCTTCAGCTAAGTTGGATGGAGGATTACTGTCAGGAGCTTATGGTCAATAATGATGGTAAATTTATGACCAAACAAGTATTTTTGGAACTTCTTGACCCCAAAAATAAATGCCAAAGCTTCCCTTTCGATCGGCGCATAATTCCGCTCACAGGCACTGAGAGTGTGTGAAGCAAAATCAATTGATATCTCCTCCCCACTATCTAGTATATGAGAGGTTACTGCCCCAACTCCATACGGAGAGGCGTCACATGCTAGCTTGATCTCCTTAGATACGTCATAGTGAACTAACATGGTGCTCTCTACCCACTGGCGTTTACACTCTTTGAATGCTGTGTCACATTCTTCTGATCCAATGGACCTGTTTTTTCAACAGGTCATTCAGTGGATGTAACACTGTAGCCAAATTTGGTAGGAATTTACCATAATAGTTCAAAAGACCCCAAAATGATCGCAGTTCAGTGACATTCTTGGGAGTGGGTGCATTTCTGATTGCATCCAGCTTTCCCTTGGTTGGATGTAAATGATCTTTGTCTATTCTGTGCCCTAAGTACTCCACTGAGTTTTGAAATAACTCACACTTGTGAGCGGTCACTTGTACTCTGTACTTCTCTAGCCGTTTGAGGACTTCATTCAATATGTTATTATGGATTTGTCAATTTGGTGCTGAAATGAGTATGTCATCCAAATAACATACCACACATTCAATGCCTTGCAAAATCTGGTTCATCACCCCTTGGAATATGGCGGAAGACACTCTAAATGGTAGCCTATTAAAGTGATATAAGCCTAGATGAGTATTTATAGTCAAGCATGACTTGGACTCCTCATTTAACTCAAGTTGTAAGTAGGCGTTTGTTAGATCTAACTTTGAAAAGATCTGGCCACCTGTCAGCGTTGTGAACAAATCTTCTACATTTGGCAATGTATTGGGGAGATTACCCTCTAGAACCTGGTTTACGATTATTTTAAAATCTCCACACAATCTTACCTTACCATCTGACTTAGGTACAACAACAATGGGTGTAGCCCAATTACTTAGATCTACCTTCGAGATAAAGTTTTCAGTTTCTATTCTTTTGAGTTCTTGCTCAACTTTGTCCTTGAGTGCATATGGTATGTGGCTTGCAGTAAGCTGGTCTTGCGTCCTTCTGCACTCTGACACTCACCCTGAAGCCTTGGATCAGATTGCCTGTTTCGCGGAATGCCTTTGGATATTGCTTGATGACAGCATCTTTCGATGCAAATCTCGTTTCCACACAAAAAATCTCATTCCAATCCAGCTTCATTGATCCCAACCAATTTCTACCTATCAAGGCAATCTTGTCTCTTGTCGTTACTCTGAGAGGCAAGCTCTGAAACTGATCCTGTATCTCACCGGTATTGATTCTTCCTACCACAGGGATTTGCTCTCCTGAGTAGCCTCGCAGCTTTATCTTTGATTTTGCCAGTTGAAAATCATGCAACTTGTCGAGATATAGTGATTCTGATATAATGTCCATGGATGCACCAGTGTCGTTTTCCATGGGAATCTAGTTCCTGCAATGTCTACTTGGATGACGATACTTCGCAAATCGTTGTTAGATACCTTTGTGCTACTGGTGACGTGTATCTCCTGAACCTCATCATCCTGTTGCTTCCCTTTCAATGCTATGTAGTGCCTGGTGATTTCTACTTCTAGCATTGAAAGTTGGTTTACTCTTCAGTCGGCATGCCTTCGTAAGATGCCCAGTTTTCTTGCAGCAGAATCACTCTGCCTTCACATATGGACAACTTTGAGCGATGTGTTGACCCAAGCACTGATAGCATGACTTCAATGCACTGTTACCTTGGCAAGTTGCTGAGGCCTTGGGGCCCCACTGCCTTTTACTTTTAGCCTGCAACCGATTCACCTCGAATGTCTGATGACTGGAAATGGCACAAAATTCTCGGGAGTATTGGTCAGCCATGTCCATCTGTCTGACAAGCTAAATCAAAAGTCAAGTTAGGGGTTGTCAACAACTTTCTTCCAATTGCTTCATTTTTCATCCCACAAACAAAGCAGTCACGCAAAGCTTTGGTCCTGAAAGTTTCCGAAATGACAGTGAATGGATAGCTTTTTAAAGCTAAAATGTACTCACTGATACCCTCGTCAATTCATTGATTTTGTGTTACAAAATGATAACTTTCAGTAATTTCCAGGTGCTCAGCAATGTAGTGCTGTTCTAACTTGGTTAGAATCTCCGGCACTGCTGTGTCCTTTGGCTTGATAGGAACAAGCACATTTTTCAGGGTTTCAGACACCTTGAGGCCTGTTTCAGTCAGGAAAATAACCCATTTCCTTTCTAAATCCACCCGGTTACGCTTTTCATCATCGGGGACTTCGACGATACTATTCGCAGCGAAAGACCTTTCTAACCACTCCACATACGCTCCGGAAGTCTCTTGGTCATGATGAAACTCACCCAAGCACCTTAGTATTCCCATAGGCGCAGCCATCTGGACTCTAGCAACATCGACAGTTCAGCCAACTGTGTTTGAAATTTACCTTGGATTTTTTTTTAGCTGTTTTGCAAGACCATGGGCTAGATTTACACTTTTGTGCAGATCGCCCAAATATGAGCATTATTTCCGGCGTGGGTGGTAAACACAGATTTTCAGATCATCGGCTTCTCGCCCATTCTCAAAGCACCGAGTCTCCATTTTTGAAATTGCACTTTACTGCAAGCGATATGAAATGGGCGGTAGCGTTAAATCTCCCTAACCTTCTGCCATAAAGTGTTGCCATTCTTAACAATACTCGACTTCCGCGATTCAGGAGGTCAAGGTTCATCATGATATGTGTAGAAGAGGAGACAGATAGAGAGAGAGAGAGGTGAGAGGGACTGAAAGCGTGTGTGGCTGTGGTGTGTGCTTGTCTGGCTGTTGTGGGAGGCACGAGGGAGATTCAGCAGCAGCAACAAGCCTACTCAGCAGCAAGAACATAGTTGGCACCGAGTTTTTGTCCAACAAATAAGATATAACATGGAAGGGATGGAGGAGGCCCTGGAGCTGGTAGCCAGGAACACTGGTGACAGAGGGCTCCCAGTGGTCCCGGAGCGCAGCACTGCACCCCAAGGTGCCGCACCCCCATTGCCAATGACATGAGAGCCAGCAACATCTTGCTTCTGGTTTGGAGCACATTCCCACCTCGGGACCATCCTCTCCCATATCCGTCCAAGCAGCGTTTCGGCCGTCAGCCCCACCGCCCCCCGCCCCTCCCAGTGAAGCATCACCTGAGGAGCTCCTCAGCCAGGCGGCTTGGAGTCAGGAGGGGAAGGGGAAGGGATAAAGGTGGGGGGGAGAAGCAGAGGGGGAAGGGCTGGTTTTTACAGAAATACTGATGATTTCAGACAAATGTTCGGTTTAAATGTTTTTTATTTAACAAAACCTTGTTGCACATTGGCTCAGATAGCTGCACCATTACACGCTGGTGATTCCTTAACATCAAAGGGTATAATTACACTTAACTTCAATCAATTTAAACTTTAACTGTCACCAAGGTGATGCCCACCATTGATGTATGGCCTGTACACCTAGCAGTGTGTCAGCTTTGTAAATATGTTCTTTCAGACAAAGTGCTCATTGATGAGCTCCTGACGTAAGGCTCTTGCAGCTATCATGCCACCACAGGCCCTTTCATGTGGTCTACAGGGGGCAGGGGCATGGCTTCAGAATCAGCCTGATTGTCTGGGCCAATGTCAGCGTCCGCCTCCTCGTCATCCTCTTCCTCTCTGTGGTGAGGTGGACTGTCAGGCTCTTCAGGTAATTCTTGTCCCCTCTTGATAGCCAAGTTGTGCAGCATGGAGCACACCACCACGAATTGGGCTACCTGCTCAGGGTGGTATTGGAGCTTGCCTCCTGATTGGCCCAGGCATCTAAAGCACTGCTTAAGCATGCCAATGGTTTTCTCCATGATATTGTGAGTTACTCTGTGGCTCTCATTGTATCGCCTCTCGGCTTCGGTGTGGGTGTCACGCAGGGGGGGTCATCAGCCAGGTGGCGAGGCCATATCCTTTGTCACCGAGCATCCAGCATTGATCTTGTGGCTGATTGTTAAACAAGTCAGATACAGTGCTCTCACACAGCATGTGAGCATCATGGATGCTGCCCGTAAATTTAGCATTCACTGCCATTACATAGAAACATAGAAACATAGAAAATAGGTGCAGAAGTCGGCCATTTGGCCCTTCTAGCCTGCACCACCATTTAATGAGTTCATGGCTGAACATGCAACTTCAGTACCTCATTCCTGCTTTCTCGCCATACCCCTTGATCCCCCTAGTAGTAAGGACTTCATCTAACTCCCTTTTGAATATATTTAGTGAATTGGCCTCAACAACTTTCTGTGGTAGAGAATTCCACAGGTTCACCACTCTCTGGGTGAAGAAGTTTCTCCTCATCTTGGTCCTAAATGGCTTACCCCTTATCCTTAGACTGTGACCTCTGGTTCTGGACTTCCCCAACATTGGGAACATTCTTCCTGCATCTAACCTGTCTAAACCCGTCAGAATTTTAAACGTTTCTATGAGGTCCCCTCTCATTCTTCTGAACTCCAGTGAATACAAGCCCAGTTGATCCAGTCTTTCTTGATAGGTCAGTCCCACCATTCCGGGAATCAGCCTGGTGAATCTTCGCTGCACTCCCTCAATAGCAAGAATGTCCTTCCTCAAGTTAGGAGACCAAAACTGTACACAATACTCCAGGTGTGGCCTCACCAAGGCCCTGTACAACTGTAGCAACACCTCCCTGCCCTTGTACTCAAATCCCCTCGCTATGAAGGCCAACATGCCATTTGCTTTCTTAACCGCCTGCTGTACCTGCATGCCAACCTTCAGTGACAATGACAAAACCTACAATTTGCTGGTGGTTGGCAACGAGTTGGACATTCAGGGAGTGGAATCCCTTGCAGTTCCTGAAAACATCTGCATCCTGAAAAGGTGCTGCATCACAATGTGCGTATAGTCTATTGCTCCCTGCACCTTGGGGAAGTTTGCAATCCTGGAGAATCCTAGAGCCCTCTCACTCTGTGCCTCCCTGGTCATAGGGAAGCTGATCAAGTTCCTCCTGCGTGCGTACAGGGCTTCAGTGACCTGTCTAATGCAGCAATGTGTGACATGCTGAGCCAGACCGCAAGTGTCGCCAGCTGAGGCCTGAAAAGAACCCGATGCGTAGAACGACAGTGCCGCAGTGACTTTGACCTCGATGGACAGTGAAGTATTGATGGTGCTGGCAGGCTGCAGATCTCCCCTTATGAGCTGACATACCTCAGTGATAACATCTTTGTGGAAGTGCAGTCTCCAAAGGCAGGTGGTGTCGGGCAAGTCGAGGTAAGACCGCTTGTCCCTGTACTTGCGGGGGGTGTAATGTCTGGTCCTCCTCATCAGTCTGGCACGTCTTACATTGGGCACATAATGCTGTGGAGCGTACCTTCGCCATCTCGAGTCTGCAGCATGTAATTGGTCATCAAGAGAGGGTAAGAAAGGACAGGCCCCATTGCAATAACTCTCTGTTTTCCACCGATTGGTCACAAAGAATGAATGGAATTTAATAGGTGTCTTTGTCAGGACAATCGTTCACAGTATGGTAAAGATGTTTGTACAGATGTTCACATCACTTCCAAAGACCTCCAGAGTACATCCGAACTCCCCCGAGGTTGAAGCAGAGCAGCCTTTTAAAGGATGAGACATGTGATGTAAAACGTGGCGTCCATAACGCTGTGATTAGTTCTGGTTAGTTCCACTTTTTCCGGGTGTTTTTTTGGGGCGAGCGATATTGTGGGCGATATGTGTGCGAGGTGGTGAAAGTGACGCTGAGCGATCTCCTGGCCATTAGTTTCGGCAAATGTGATCTTTACGACAAACAAAAGTGGCCGGTCGGTATTATTGAATCTCGCCATTAATTCCATGCGGAAACTAATGCTGGGCGATATTATGGGAGTTGATTTCACCCAATCTGATGAGTCCACCCAAAAAAAGTGGGCGGGCGGTATTATTTTTTCCCGGCGTTACGCACACGGGGAAAGTAACGCTCGGCAATAAATTTCCGAAAAATTATGTATGGGCGTTACATGTCATTTCAGCGGTAAAATGGGTGTTAAGTGGGCATTAAACATGCAAAAAAAAGTGGAAAATCTACCCCAAAGTACCTCTCAAGGTCTCTGTCAGTTGACAGGATTATCCAGCAACAAAAATATAAGCTAGGGAATCCAAATGTCCTATCCTCGTGGTCAATCTGTGATTATCTTTATAGACACCACTAACACAAGCACACACGACAAGATGGCTCCTTAACAAGCACTGTGTCACATGACCTTGCCACATGAGCTTTTATCGTTAATACTTCAGCAGTTGTATTATATCAGTAGTCCACTAGGTGGAGCTCTATTACAAGGGTGATGAGTGAGCGGACGTGGCATGAGTTAGGATACGGGAGGCAGACTTTTGGATAAGATTCCTTCTGTCATCCACCAAATTTGGCCAATTCCGTTTCAATGTTTTCAACATATTAAACTAGTCAGTTGGTCTCACAATAATATTGCTGGAAGCATCATTCTCAATATTGCTTATCACTGGTTCACATATAGTTTGGAAGCACACATGTGCCTTTGAATTGTTATGATCTCGCTGCAACCTAAATGTGACTCAAGCCACAGGCTAATGCACCAAGAGATAAGTGATTATTTGAGCCAATCATGGTTTTATTGTCCTACAGTCAAATGGTGCTTGAAGCATGTGATGCCTTGATTTGTGCTACATTTTTCATGTGTGAGGTCTCTGATATTACTGACGTACTAAACAAATGCTTAATTGTATAACTGTGAATATAGATGTACTACTAGGGGTACGGTGGTATGTTACACTCAACCACATTGTCTGCAAGTCCGTCACGAGACTCCCAAAGCAAGCGCTGTACTCGGAACTCCTACATGGCAAGCGTGACGCAGGTGGGCAGAGGAAACATTTCAAGGACACCCTCAAAGCCTCCTTGATAAAATGCAACATCCCCACCGGCATCTGGGAATCCCTGGCTCAAAACCCCCCTAATTGGAGGAAGAGCATCCGGGAGGGCGCTGGGCACCTTGAGTCTTGTCACCGAGAGCATGCAGAAATCAAGTGCAGATAGCGGAAGGAGTGTGCGGCAAACCAGGCTCCCCACCCACCCTTTCCTTCAACCACTGTCTGTCCCACCTGTGACAGAGACTGTAATTCCCATATTGGACTGTTCAGTCACCTGAGAACTCACTTTTAGAGTGGAAGCAATTCTTCCTGAATTTTGAGGGACTGCCTATGATGATGATGATGATGACTGAACTAGTAACCTAGTGTCAGTTGTGGCTCAGTCTTGACTCTGGATCAGAAGGTTGAGGGTTCAAGTCCCACTCCAAAGACTTGAGCACAAAAAGCTAGGTTGACACTCCCAGTGCAGTGCTGAGGGAGCACTGCACTGCCGGAGGGGCTGTCTTTGATATGAGATGTTAAACCAAGGCCCCGTCTGCTCTCTCAAGTGGGCATAAAAAATCTCTTGCCACTATTTGGAAGAAGAGCAGGGCAGTTATCGCCTGTGTCCTGGCCAATATTTATTGCTCAATCAAAAGCAGATAATCTGTCATTAGCACATTGCTGTTTGTGGGAGCTTGTTGTGTGCAAATTGACTGCTGCGTTTCCTACATTACAAGAGTGCCTACACTTCAAAAAATATTTCATTGGCTGTAAAGCGCTTTGGGACGTCTGGTGGTCATGAAGGCACTATATAAATGTAGTCTTCTTTTCTTTTTTTCAAGGAAGGCAAAGTGTTTACATGTAAACTCGAGCCCCACCACAGAATCCTGACTACCAGCCATTGAAGTTTCTGATGATTGAGTCAGAAAAGCCAAGATTGTCGGGGTCATAACCCGTAAATTGCCTGAATTGTGTCTTCAAAGTTACGGCTTCAACGTGCTCACAATGGAGTCGGTCGTTAATGTGAATGCTGGCAACTGCTAAGAGAGTACAACTAATTCAAAGCATAAAGACTTGTACATATAAACAAAGCAATCCTTCCTCATGATGGAAGGCCTGCTTTGAGTGCACGCACCCTGAGATAGCTCATTGGTGGGGCATAAACATGTCACACCCGTATCTGGACCTGTGTAAGAACCTTTGTTAAAGAAAGATTGTGGCGCTCAGGAGTAAAAGTGTGATCTGGCGTGCTTAATTACACATGCCTCGTTAACTGGGAGGTCACCGAGGGCACTTACATAGCTGTTTGAAGTGATTCACACCAAAAGAGATGAAATCTACTCTACATGTGTCAGTCAGATTGATGAATTGACTGGAAATAAGGGAGGGTGTCAAATTGAAAGCAAGGGCATACAAAGTGGTCAAGATTAGTGGGAGGCCAGAGGATTGGGAAACTTTTAAAAACCAGCAAAGAACGACTAAAAAAAAAATAAAGAGTGGGAAGATAGATTATGAAAGTAAACGAGCAAGGAATATAAAAACAGATAAGTAAGCATTTCTATAGGTATATAAAAAGGAAGAAAGTGGCTAAACTAAATATTAGTCCCTTAGAGGATGAGACTGGGGAATTAAAACAATCACTATCACTAAAGAAGTACTCGGTAAAATAAAGGGACAAAGTGGACAAGTCCCCTGGAACTGATGGTCTGCATCCTCGGGTCTTAAACGAAGTGGCTGCAGAGATAGTGGATGCATTAGTTATAATCTACCAAAATTCCCTGGATTCTGGGGCGGAGCCAGCGGATCGGAAAACTGTAAATTTAACACTTCTATTTAAAAAAGGAGGAAGACAGAAAGCAAGAAACTAAGGGCTAGACTTCCCACTTTCAGGCTAAGGCCGAAAAAAATGGGTCTTGTTCCAGCGATGCAGGACCTATTGCCCGTGCTGACCGCCGGCTCAAGGCCCATTTTTTTTTTTGTGATTTTCTACTCGGCTTTAACCCAGCGATGTCAAATGGGCGATGTCATTTCTCGGCGATCTCCTGATCAGCCAAAGAAAATGGAAGTGAATGAAAAAAAAAGCTTCCCTAGCAACGCATTACTGTGCATGTGCAGGTTGATTTTTTTTTTCCAGGTTGATGCTTCTTCCCACGTTTTGAGAGGTCAAGGGTCTTCATACATGCTCAGAAGCTCTGGATGGGTCTGGTCGGGAGAGAGAGAGAGAGAGAGAGAGTGGAGAAAGAAGGCAGGTCAGAAAGTCTTATCCAAATTACAGATAAATTTAAAGAATGGAGGGAGGTGCAGGAAAGAGAAGGGCCAAACCCTTCAGCGAAGAGGCAAGTGAGGCCCTTGTAAATGCTGTCAGCTCCAGGTGGGAGGTGGGCAGGGGAAACCTCCACCCTGTGCATATCGCAGGAATTGG
Source organism: Pristiophorus japonicus (assembly GCF_044704955.1). NCBI lineage: Eukaryota > Metazoa > Chordata > Chondrichthyes > Pristiophoridae > Pristiophorus > Pristiophorus japonicus. The sequence continues at coordinate 526,052,021 of NC_091977.1, read as the reverse complement.
TCCGAAATAGCCGACGTAGTCACATCGGCCTCCAATGAAACGCACACATCGGACCAGTGCCGCAAACGGTGGAACAGTCTACTGGCAGCTGCGAGAGTAGTTGAAATTTATATTTATGTATTATTTAATTATCTAAATAGTAACTAGAATCTGCAATGTTATTGGGTTACATTTAAATATAACTAAATTTTACGCAACCCAGCATAAAGTTAAATGTTCACTTGTTCACTTGTTATCATTACTTAACTGTTCCCTTTCCATTCTTTCTGAAATGGTCACTTGTTGTTATGACTGAAATGGTCAATCATCATCATAACTGAAATGGTCACTTGTTAGCGTGACTGAAATGGTCACTTGTTATCATTACTTAAATGGCCACTTGTTCTGTAAAATGTTCATTTCTTCTTCTTGTACCGTTTTGGGAATTTTGAGGGAAGGGTGTGTTGGTGCGGGGGGTGGGGGGTTGGAGGGAGGGTGTTGTTCATTAGTTCTTTGTTAATTAAAAAAAAAAATTCTACAACTTTTGAACCTTCTCTCTTACTTACATAAGTTTTACAACAGTTCTTCATGCAGATTTGTTTGTTTATTCTGTTTCCCCACAGAATATCATTAAATAACTTCACTATGTAAAAGCTATTTAATAAATAATTCCAATGTATGCATAAATAAGGTGATAATATCTATTTATATTCCCTGTCCCAAATTTCTGAGTACAATTTGCATCAATTTTACTCTCTAAATAACTCAGAACAATTCTCCACCCTTCCTCAGAGGCTAAAAATGGTGTCCATAGTGCCCATTTCCGTCTCTAAGGCCCTGAAAAAGCAACTATTTTTGTGCATGCTAAGTGCTGAAATTTTGGATGGGCGTTGTGTGGGTGATTATTTGGGCGATCATCTCAGCGATCAAAGTGGAAACTTGGGGGCCTATTTTTCCAGCGATATTTTGTGCCTAGTTTCCACTTGTTGCTCAAAATGCACGATAAAGAGGTCCATTTTGGGCCTTAGATGGGCCTTAGATGGGCCTTAGATGGGCGATGTGAAGTGGAAAGTCGAACCCAAGACCATTTAGCCTAACATCTGTTGTTGGGAAAATGCTGGAGTCTGTTATTAAGGAAGCAGCAGCAGGACATTTGGAAAAGCAAGATTTAGTCAAGCAGAGTCAGCATGGTTTTATGAAAGGGACATCATGTTTGACAAATTTGCTGGAGTTCTTTGAGGATGTAACGAGCAGGGTGGATAAGAACATAAGAAATAGGAGCAGGAGTAGGCTATTTGGTCCCTCGATCCTGCTCCGCCATTCAATAAGATCATGGCTGATCTGATCATGGACTCAACCCGTTTGAAATGTCCAGCACTGTGAATGTTGTCGCAGATGCTGGAATGCGACCTATCAGATCAGCTATGGCACACAGCCTGGGATGTTTTTGTTGAGCGCCCGATAGTCCACAGTGGCTCTCCGCGACTGATCCGGTTTCCTAAACGGCCAAAGTGTCGAATTCACGTGTGTGGCTACGGGCCTTAACACTTCCTGTGCTACCGGGGATCCCAGTGCCATCTCCAAGTCAGCCTCTGCCTTTCTGGGGAAACTGTACTGCTTGTGTGGCCATGACAAGAGGTCCTCCCATACTCGGACGTCCACCCCCGTCACCCTACCACAGTCGTGCTTGTGTGGAGCGAAAGATGCGAGGTTGTCCCGCATGTACGCCTGGTACTTGGCTGGGGTAGCATTGACCAATTGCTCAAGGTCGTAACTGCCCTTCGGCTTCATGGTACATATGTTGCCTTTTCCTTCCCCTTTTCTTGGCATCACTACAACGTCAACTGCACAAGATAAAAGCTCAATGCGGTTGGGGGTAATATATTAGCATGGATAGAGGATTGGCTAACGAACAGAAAACAGAGAGTCGGGATAAATGGTTCATTCTCGGGTTGGCAATCAGTAACTAGTGGGGTGCCGCAGGGATCAGTGCTGGTACCCCAATTATTTACAATCTATATTACCGACTTGGAAGAAGGGACAGAGTGTAACGTAGCCAAGTTTGCTGACGATACAAAGATGGGAGGAAAAGCAATATGTGAGGAGGACACAAAAAATCTGCAAAAGGACATAGACAGGCTAAGTGAGTGGGCAAAAATTTGGCAGATGGAGTATAATGTTGGAAAGTGTGAGGTCATGCACTTTGGTAGAAAAAAATCAAAGAGCAAGTTATTATTTAAATGGAGAAAGATTGCAAAGTGCCGCAGTACAACGGGACCTGGAAGTACTTGTGCATTAAACACAAAAGGTTAGTATGCAGGTACAGCAAGTGACCAGGAAGGCCAATGAAATCTTGTCCTTTATTGCAAAGGAAATGGAGTATAAGAGCAGGGCAGTCTTGCTACAGCCATACAGGGTATTGGTGAGGCCACACCTGGAATACTGCGTGCAGTTTTGATTTCCATTTTGATGAAAGGATATATTTGCTTTGGAGGCAATTCAGAGAAGGTTCAATAGGTTGATTCCAGAGATGAGGGGGTTGACTTATGAGGAACGGTTGAGTAGGTTGGGCCTCTATTCATTGGAATTCAGAAGAATGAGAGGTGAACTTATCGAAACGTATAAGATTATGAGGGGGCTTGACAAGGTGGATGCAGAGAGGATGTTTCCACTGATGGGGGAGACTAGAACTAGAGGGTATGATCTTAGAATAAGGGGCCGCCCATTTAAAACTGAGATGAGGAGAAATTTCTTCTCTCAGAGAGTTGTAAATCCCCGGAATTCGCTGCCTCAGAGAGCTGTGGAAGCTGGGATATTGAATAAATTTAAGACAGAAATAGACAGTATCTTAAATGATAAAGGGATAAGGGGTTATGGGGAGCGGGCAGGGAAGTGGAGCTGAGTCCCTGATCAGATCAGCCATAATCTTATTGAATGCTGCAGAAGGCTCGAGGGGCCGTATGGCCTACTCCTGCTCCTATTTCTTATGTTCTTATGTTTAACTTCTCTCTCCTTATCGGAACCCACTGCTCCCCACAGGCAGTGATTCCTCAAATCATAATTCTGTGGACTGACATAAAGTCGGCCCCTAGGACTCCTGACCCTGGCTGTTCCCACTTTATGAGGACGCATTCACACCTGTGTGGAGGGATGCTAAATCTATGGCTAACGGCCTGGAAATCATCCCTATATTGTTCCTAACACAGATGAGACTGCACACAGGGAGGTTAAAGTAACAGTGACCTCAGTCTTTATTAAGACACTCCAGAGTGAGGAACAGGCCTTATGAGCCGGCTTATATACAGTGCTCCCAAGGGATGCTGAGATCCCTTGGGGCTTCAGGGGATGCGCTCCCTGGTGGCGGAACATGGGAGTGCATGCTTTACAGATACACCACATCACTCCCCCCTCAAAGTCAAAGTGAAAACTATTTACAAGGTGAGGCGGTAGGGAGCCTTTCTTTCCCTGGTGGACCGCCTCGGTACAAATGTCTGTTCTGGTGTGTTGGCTGTGCCCTCGCTGGGCTGGCATGTTGTTGGCCCTGCAGGGCTGCTGGGTGAGCCTGGCCTTGCTGGGCTGTTGGGCGTGATGGGTTCGATTTCCTGATCCGGGGTGGTGTCGTTGATCCTTTGGGTGTGTGTTGTGGGCTCGAAAAAGGTGGTGTCTGCTGTGGGTTGTTCAGGGCACTCTGTGAACCGCAGCCTCATTTGGTCCAGGTGCTTTCTGCAAGTTTGTCCATTGTCTAGTTTGACGACAAACACCCGACTCCCTTCTTTAGCTATCACTGTGCCCGCGATCCACTTGGGACCATGTCCATAGTTTAGCACATATACAGGGTCATTCAGATCAATTTCCCGTGACACAGTGGCGCGACCATCGTTTACATTTTGTTGCTGCCGCCTGCTCCCTACCTGATCATGCAGGTTGGGGTGAACCAGCGAGAGTCTGGTTCGAAGTGTCCTTTTCATGAGTAGCTCAGCCGGGGGCACCCCTGCGAGCGAGTGGGGTCTCGTGCGGTAGCTGAGCAGTACTCGGGACAGGCGGGTTTGGAGTGAGCCTTCTGTGACTCGTTTAAGGCTCTGTTTGATGGTTTGTGCTGCCCGCTCTGCCTGCCCATTGGAGGCTGGTTTAAACGGGGCCAAGGTGGCATGTTTGATGAATTTTTTTAATTTGGCACTGGTGAAATGTGGCCCGTTGTCATTGACAAGTATGTCAGGCAGGCCGTGGGTTGCAAACATGGCCCTCAGACTTTCAATGGTGGCGGTGGCAATGCTTCCCGACATTATTTCACATTCAATCCATTTTGAAAAAGCATCCACCACCACCAAGAACATTTTAGTGAGAAACGGGCCCACATAGTCGACATGGATCCTTGACCATGGTCTGGAGGGCCAGGACCACAAACTTAGTGGTGCCTCTCTGGGTGCATTGCTCAACTGAGCACACACGCTGCATTGCCGTACACAGGACTCTAAGTCAGAGTCGATACCGGGCCACCACACATGGGATGTGGCTATCGCTTTCATCATTACTATACCCGGGTGTGTGCTGTGGAGATCCAAGATGAACGTCTCCTTTTTGGGTAGCACTACGCAGTTACCCCACAACAGACAGTCTGCCTGAATGGACAGCTTGTCCTTTCACCGCTGGAACGGCTTGATTAGCTCTTGCATTTCAACGGGGATGCTGGCTCAGCTCCCATACAGTACACAGTTTTTTCTAGGGACAGCAAAGGATCTTGGCTGGTCCAAGTCCTAATCTGGTGGGTCGTGACAGGTGATTTATCATTTTCAAACGCTTGCATGACCACCAACAAGTTTGCAGGCTGCGCCATTTCCACCACCGTGGTGGGCAATGGTAGCCGACTGAGAGCATCCGCACAGTTCTCAGTGTCTGGACTGTGGCGGATGGTCTAGTTATACGCTGATAGGGAGAATGCCCACCTTTGTATGTGGGCTGAGGCATTAGTATTTATTCCCTTGTTTTCAGCGAACAGGGATATGAGGGGCTTGTGATCGGTTTCCAGCTCAAATGTGAGGCCAAACAAGTACTAATGCATTTTCTTTACCCGAATACACACGCTAATGCCTCTTTCTCAATCATACAAACCGGACGGTCTGCACCTGGGCAGGACCTGAACCAATGTCCTCGGGGGAGTGTTTGCTAGTGCTGTTGGGGAGGATTTAAACTAATATGGTAGGGGGATGGGAACCAATGCAGGGAGACAGAGGGAGACAAAAAGGAGGCAAAAGCAAAAGACAGAAAGGAGATGAGGAAAAATGAAGGGCAGAGAAACCCAAGGCAACAAACAAAAAGGACCACTGTACAGCAAAATTCTAAAAGGACAAAGGGTGTTAAAAAAACAAGCCTGAAGGCTTTGTGTCTTAATGCAAGGAGTATCCCTAATAAGGTGGATGAATTAACTGTGCAAATAGATGTTAACAAATATGATGCGATTGGGATTACAGAGACGTGGCTCCAGGATGATCAGGGTTGGGAACTCAACATCCAGGGGTATTCAACATTCAGGAAGGATAGAATAAAAGGAAAAGGAGGTGGGGTAGCATTGCTGGTTAAGGAGGAGTTTAATGCAATAGTTAGGAAGGACATTAGCTAGGATGAGGTTGAATCTATATGGGTAGAGATACAGAACACCAAAGGGCAAAAATCGTTAGTGGGAGTTGTGTACAGACCTCCAAACAGTAGTAGTGATGTTGGGGAGGGCATGAAACAGGAAATTAGGGGTGCATGCAATAAAGATGCAGCAGTTATCATGGGTGACTTTAATATGCACATAGATAGGGCTAACCGAACTAGAAGCAATACGGTGGAGGAGCATTTCCTGGAGTGCATAACGGATGGTTTTCTGGACCAATATGTTGAGGAACCAACGAGGGGGGAGGCCATCTTAGACTGGGTGTTGTGTAATGAGAGAGGATTAATTAGCAATCTCGTTGTGCGAGGCCCCTTGGGTAAGAGTGACCATAATATGGTGGAATTCTTCATTAGGATGGAGAATGAAACAGTTAATTCAGAGACCATGGTCCAGAACTTAAAGAAAGGTAACTTTGAAGGTATGAGGCGTGAATTGGCTCGGATAGATTGGCGAATGATACTTAAGGGGTTTATTGTGGATGGGCAATGGCAGATATTTAGAGACCGCATGGAGAACTACAACAATTCTACATTCCTGTCTGGCGTAAAAATAAAAAAGGGAAGGTGGCTCAACCGTGGCTATCAAGGGAAATCAGGGATAGTATTAAAGCCAAGGAAGTGGCAAACAAATTGGCCAGAAATAGCAACGAACCCGGGGACTGGGAGAAATTTAGAACTCAGCAGAGGAGGACAAAGGGTTTGATTAGGGCAGGGAAAATGGAGTACGAGAAGAAGCTTGCATGGAACATTAAGACGGATTACAAAAGTTTCTATAGATATGCAAAGAGAAAAAGGTTAGTAAAGACAAACATAGGTCCCCTGCAGTCAGAATTAGGGGAAGTCATAACGGGGAACAAAGAAATGGCAGACCAATTGAACAAGTACTTTGGTTCGGTATTCACTAAGGAGGACACAAACAACCTTCCGGATATAAAAGGGGTCAGAGGGTCTAGTAAGGAGGAGGAACTGAGGGAAATCCTTATTAGTCGGGAAATTGTGTTGGGGAAATTGATGGGATTGAAGGCCGATAAATCCCCAGGGCCTGATGGTCTGCATCCCAGAGTATTTGAGGAGGTTGCCGTGGAAATAGTGGATACATTGACAGTCATTTTCCAACATTCCATTGACTCTGGATCAGTTCCTATCGAGTGGAGGGTAGCCAATGTAACCCCACTTTTTAAAAAGGAGGGAGAGAGAAAACAGGGAATTATAGACCGGTCAGCCTGACCTCAGTAGCGGGTAAAATGATGGAATTAATTATTAAGGATGTCATAGCAGTGCATTTGGAAAGAGGTAATATGATAGGTCCAAGTCAGCATGGATTTGTGAAAGGGAAATCATGCTTGACAAATCTTCTGGAATTTTTTGAGGATGTTTCCAGTAGAGTGGACAAGGGAGAACCAGTTGATGTGGTATATTTGGACTTTCAGAAGGCTTTCGACAAGGCCCCACACAAGAGATTAATGTGCAAAGTTAAAGCACATGGGATTGGGGGTAGTGTGCTGATGTGGATTGAGAACTGGTTGTCAGACAGGAAGCAAAGAGTAGGAGTAAATGGGGAGTTTTCAGAATGGCAGGCAGTGACTAGTGGGGTACCGCAAGGTTCTGTGCTGGGGCCCCAGCTGTTTACACTGTACATTAATGATTTAGATGAGGGGATTAAATGCAGTATCTCCAAATTTACGGATGACACTAAGTTGGGTGGCAGTGTGAGCTGTGAGGAGGATGCTATGAGGCTGCAGAGTGACTTGGATAGGTTAGGTGAGTGGGCAAATGCATGGCAGATGAAGTATAATGTGGATAAATGTGAGGTTATCCACTTTGGTGGTAAAAACAGAGAGACAGACTATTATCTGAATGGTGACAGATTAGGAAAAGGGGAGGTGCAACGAGACCCGGGTGTCATGGTACATCAGTCATTGAAGGTTGGCATGCAGGTACAGCAGGCGGTTAAGAAAGCAAATGGCATGTTGGCCTTCATAGCGGGGATTTGAGTACAGGGGCAGGGAGGTGTTGCTACAGTTGTACAGGGCCTTGGTGAGGCCACACCTGGAGTATTGTGTACAGTTTTGGTCTCCTAATTTGAGGAAGGACATTCTTGCCATTAAGGGAGTGCAGCGAAGGTTCACCAGAATGATTCCCGGGATGGCGGGACTGACATATCAAGAAAGACTGGATCAACTGGGCTTGTATTCACTGGAGTTCAAAAGAATGAGAGGGTACCTCATCGAAACGTTTAAAATTCTGACGGGTTTAGACAGGTTAGATGCAGAAAGAATGTTCCCAATGTTGGAGAAGTCCAGAACCAGGGGTCACAGTCTAAGGATAAGGGGTAAGCCATTTAGGACCGAGATGAGGAGAAACTTCTTCACCCAGAGAGTGGTGAACCTGTGGAATTCTCTACCACAGAAAGTTGTTGAGGTCAATTCACTAAACATATTCAAAAAGGAGTTAGATGAAGTCCTTACTACTCGGGGGATCAAGGGGTATGGTGAGAAAGCAGGAATGGGGTACTGAAGTTGTATGTTCAGCCATGAACTCATTGAATGGCAATGCAAGCTAGAAGGGCCGAATGACCTACTCCTGCACCTATTTTCTATGTTTCTATGTTTCTATGCTGTAGGCCTTCTCGGCCTTTGACAAGCTCCTGAAGGCATAGGTGACAGGTTGCAAATTCCCCACAATGTTAGCTTGTTGTAATACACACCCGACTCCATACAACGACACATCACATGCCAGCACGAGTCTTTTACACGGGTTATACAATACAAGCAGCTTGTTGGAGCATAAAATGTTTCTTGCTTTCTCAAAAGCATTTATTTGTTTTTTCCCCCATACCTTTACGCAATAACAGATGTAAGGGCTCAAAGAGGGTGCTTAACTCCGGTAGGAAGTTACCAAAATCGTTGAGGAGCCCCAGGAGTGATCGCAGCTCTGTGACATTCTGTGGCCTGGGTGCGTTCCTGATAGCCTTTGTCTTGGCGTCTGTGCGCCGAATGCCGTCCGCCGCGATCTTTCTCCCCAAAAACTCCACTTCTGTTGCCATGAAGATGCATTTCGACCTCTTCAGCTGCAGACCTACGCGATCCAGTCAATGGAGGACCTCCTCCAGGTTTTGTAGGTGCTCGACGGTGTCCCGACCCGTGACCAATATGTCTTCCTGAAAAACCACCGTGCGTGGTACCGACTTGAGTAGGCTCTCCATGTTTCTCTGGAAGATCGCTGCAGCCGACCGAATTCCAAACGGGCATCTGTTGTAGATGAACAGTCCCTTGTGTGAGTTGATGCAGGTGAGGCCCTTCGAAGACTTCTCCAGCTCCTGCATCATGTAGGCGAAGACAGGTCGTGCTTGGTGAAGGTCTTGCCTCTTGCCAGCGTCGCAAATAGGTCATCTGCCTTAGGTAGCGGGTATTTGTCCTGTAGCGAGAAACGATTGATAGTTACTTTATAATCGCCGCAAATCCTGACCGTGCCATCACTTTTGAGTACTGGAACAATTGGGCTGGCCCACTCACTGAATTCTACTGGAGAGATGATACCCTCGCGTTGCAGCCTGTCCAGCTCAATTTCCACTCTCTCCCTCATCATGTGAGGTACCGCTCGTGCCTTGCCCAAGAAATGTTTCTAATGCCTGGCTCAAAAAAGGAAGGAAATTTGTTCAGAACCTGGGTACATGAGGCCTCATCGACATGTGATAGCGCTCGGATGTCATCCCAGTCTCAGCAGATTTTGCCCAGCCAGCTCCTTCCAAGCCCGGGACAATCCAGAGTGGCAGTTCGTGCACCGTGCCCTCATAGGTGACCTTGACCATGTCATTGCCCAGGACAGTGATAAGCTCTTTGGTGTACGTTCTCATTTTCGTGTGGATGGAGCTCAGGGATGGTCTGAGTACCTTATTGCACCACAGTCTCTCAAACATCTTTTTACTCATGATGGATTGGCTAGTGCCAGTGTCCAATTCCATGGCTACGGGTAAGCCATTCAATTTTACATTTAGGATTGTAGGTGGACATTTCGTCAAAAATGTGTGTACCCCATGTACTTCAGCATCTGCCTCCTCTCTCTGAGGTTCGAAATTGCTTTGATCCACCATGGACCGATCTTCCTCTGCCACGTGGTGGTTAGCAGGTTTTGCAGAGCTTGCAGCTCGTCTGCAAGCTCGTTGGAGGTGCCCCACTGTTCCACAGCTCTTGCAAACATATCCTTTGAAGCTGCATGAATAGACTGAATGGAAGCCTCCACAACACCAACAAGGTGTGAAATGCCTTGCATTCATCCTTTGTTGCGGACTCTGAGTCATCTGGGTCACCTGAGGCCTGCTGGAAGTTGCAGACTCGTGTTTTCTGCCCTGTACTTTTCTGCTCGCAAACACAGTTCCAGGTAATTTATGAACATTACTAACATTTGTGTGCTGAGAGGTTTGTTTGGTGTTATCACTGACGGACATAAACGCCTGTGTTATCGCTATGGTCTTGCTGAGGGTCAGTGTCTCTACAGTCAAAAGTTTTCGTAGGATGGTCGCGTGGCCATTGTCCAGTACAAAAAAGTCTCTGAGCATTTGCTCCAGGTAGCCATCAAACTCACATTGTCCTTCAAGTCGCCTTAGCTCGGCGACATAGCTCGCCACTTCCTGATCTTCAGATCGCTGGTACGTGTAGAACTGAGACCTCGCCATCACCACGCTCTCCCTCGGGTTAAGATGCTCCCGAACCAGTGTACACAGCTCCCCATATGATTTATCTGTGGGTTTCACCGGAGCCAGAAGATTCTTCATGAGGCTGTAGGTCGGTGCCCCGCAGACTGTGAGGAGGACCGCTCTCCTTTTTGTAGCACTTCCTTCTCGGTCCAGCTCCTTGGCTACAAAGTACTGGTCTAGCCATTCGACATAGGCTTCCCAGTCCTCACCCTCCGAGATCTTCTCCTGGATGCCCACAGTTTGCTGCATCATTGCGTTGGATTCATATACTCGTCGCCAGTTATTGTGTTCCTAACGCAGATGAGACTGCACACAGGGAGGTTCAAGTAACAGTGACCTCAGTCTTTATTAAGACACTCCAGAGTGAGGAACAGTCCTTCGGGGCCGGCTTATATTCAGTGCTCCCAAGGGATGCTGGGATCCCTTGGGACTTCAGTGGATGCGCTCCCTGGTGGCGGAACATTGGAGTGCATGCTTTACAGATACACAACAGTCCCCACCTGGTCATTCCCGGTTAACCCCACGAGACTGAATGGAACCTTGCTGGACCAGGGTGAATCGGTCGGGTTACACGCGTGGATCACCGTGCTCGAAGCTGCGGTGTCCACCAAGTACTTCTCCTCTATCTTCTCCACCCCGTCCTCACGCATGGTCTACTCCACTCATCGTATGTGAGCGAACACAGGTGCTCAGGCTGGGTGCGTGCTGGTCAAGGTGATGGGACTGCTGGAGTGGTCGGGATTTCCCTGCTCATGGCTGCGACTACCTTTCCCTGCTCTGGCGCAAAAACAGTCCGAAGGCCGGCCACCAGAACATTAAATTGTTCCGCGGTCGGTCCCTTCGTCTCGACAGTTTTCGTCTTTGGCACTGGAGGATCCCCGCCTCGGGGCTAGGCAGTCTTTCCTCCAATATCCCGTCTTCCCACACCTGAAACACGTCCTAGTCTTCCCTGCACTTACCCCATCCTGACACCATTCCTTTTTACTCGCCTCACTGGCCTTCATTTTATGTACCTTGCCCTTACTTGATTTGACCTCCTCCTCGGAGCCGGTTTTAAAAGGCCAGGATCAAGTAACGGCGCACTCCGGCCTCCGTATTCGCGAGGTCCTTGGCGTCAACCAGGCCTCTGCTTTTACTCTTATTCGTGGCAAACTGTTTGCTACGTGGGTCCTGAGCCAATGGTTTCTCGGCCCCCTCTGGAACTGTGTCGAGCACCCCACCCATGGCCATTTCGTAGACGGACCAGAGTCTGTCCGCGAATGCCTGAGGAGCCTCCCCTGCCAGTGTCCTCTCTACGTTAGAGAATGGTACTACCCTGGGTGTGACCCATGGCGCTCAGGATTTCCCCCTTTAAGCCGGCCGTGGCCCCATGTCTCCGTTTCTCGGCGGACAGGGCCTGATACAGTTTCCCATCCAGGGACAACAGCAACAGCTCGTGAGCCTCGGCCTCACTACACCCGTTAATCCCCTCCAACCAGGTCCACCTCGGTGAAGTGAACTGAGGGGTCCCCTGCTTTCTTTAACTTGGGCACTCCCGAGATCACATTCTGCAGCTGCGGAATGTGGAATGGAACCACGAAGTGGCTTTGCAGCGCGCGCTGACCCGCGCCGCCTACGGGCAGGCCGAACTTCTGCTGCCGTGTAGGCCACATCGGTCCCTGCGGCACTTCAGGCGGTGGTCAGACGTCCCTACCCTGCTCTCAATCCTTGCTATCTTCTCCTTCCTCTTCCCAGTCCACCCGAGCTTCCCCCGGGGCCATCAAGCAAACCTGTCTTTGGCTTTGGATAGAGCTAGAGCCAAGCTATGGATTTTTTCTTGGCAGGGCCCATGATTCCGATGCTCAAACCCCCTACTGCTAGCTACCCTGTAAGCTGTCTTAATATCTCTCAGTTGCCCCTCCAGCCCGTCAACTTTACCCGTTCAGCAGGCATTCTCCTCCTGTACAGACTGCTCGTTGAGCTTGGCCTCGGTGACTTGGCATTGCAAGTACTCCCCGGTGTTACGGGAGGTTTCCTCCTGAGTGCACCTTTCCTGCCTTTCCTCGCGTAACTCATCCACAGATCTGTTCCCCACTATGGTCCTTGCCGGTGACTGCTTCTCTGACTTTTGGAGCTCAGCCTTAAGCTTACCAACCTGCTCCCTGAGCAGCTGGACTTGCTTCTGCAAACACAGGAGCCAAATGGCCTTTTCTTTTGCCTTTCTGTGCTCCTTACTCCCCATCCACTCAACAGCTTTGTCCTCAGGACTCTCAGCCCGCAACGGGTCTATCACCCACTGCTGTGTTACATTAACTTTTCCGAATACGTATGAGGAAATCCTATCCTCCATTGCCGATCTCTTGACCTTGAGATCTTCCATAACTGTCTGTTCACTCAAACCAAGGGTCCCTTCATGGTCGCCAGATTCTGTAAGTGGTTTAGCCCTTTCTGGTTTCGAATCACCCCACTTACAACAGTTCTAGACCCCGGGAATTATAGTAGTCAACAGAATACTCATTATAGACACAACCATCACAATGCACGCACCTGCTTCCAGTAAAACACACCCTGGTGGCATAAAACAAACTCAGTACAACACACAACACTGGCCCGTCTGAACAGCCCCCTATCATGAAGTACCCACAACTAAAACACCCCTGCTCAGCTCAATAGTGCACCACTGAATCTGTCCAACAGACTGTGTGTACGCCCATGATCTGCGCAGAAACCTCCCCACTAAACTCCTAAGGCTTGGTTGGGACACACAACACCACTTCACACTCTGCGATGGTCTAAAGGATGTATGGGCTGGGATAATGCTCACCAGTTACCCCTCTGGCTTACTCGCTGCTTCTCCCGATGAGGCATATTGTCTGGTTCCGTACCAATCTGTGGTTTCCAAGTCCCCAGACTCGAGGTCAGCTTCCCAGTCGAAATAACGAGGCTCTCTTTGCTTGTAGATGATTTCTTCTTTCCTTCCCAGACAGGCTCGGACTTGACTGCATTGAACGAAGCAAGCAAGCGCAGAAGAGGAGAGAGACAGAGATGGCAGCAAACTATACCTGAAAAATGCTTGCTGAATCCTCGTGCCAAAAACTGGTCCTTTGCCTGATGCAGTCCAATTAGAGAGCAATGAATCACATCTCCGAGCCTTTGTTACCAGGCTCTTCCTGGGGATAAAGGCCCCAATGAGTCTGAGTAGCCAAATAGCTTCCTTTGTCCTGAGGTTTCCACGTTCCAGGGCTCTCAGTTATTTCGATGGCTTGAGCACTGACCAGTTTACCTGATCTCTCACTGATAGGTTCCCATTACATGACAAAAGGGTCCTCCATCTCAGACTATCCCCGCCCACCTGATGTGTATTCCTGTGGAACATGCCTGGGCCTGTTCCAGTCATGCTGTCAGCTCTTCTGAAATATGAAAAAGCAATGTCCAAAACTTAAATCCAAAATCCTGAAGTCAATGTCGATGTTTACGCTGATGCTTACATGAGCAAATTTGCTTGTGGCTCAGACAGCAATCCGGAGATTATTACCTTTGTGGTTCTGCTTTTTAATTTGGTCCTGAGCCGCTTATACTTCCTCAGCAGAAAAACTGGATCATCCCTCTCCCATTCCAAGTTCCTGAGATGACTCAATGGTGTTCAGAAGAATGAGAGGTGATCTTATCGAAACATATAAGATAATGAGGGGGGGGTCAAAAAGGTGGATGCAGAGAGGATGTTTCCACTCATAGGGGAATCTAGAACTAGGGAACATAGTCACAGAATAAGGGGCCGCCCATTTAAAACTGAGATGCGGAGGCATTTCTTCTCTCAGAGGGTTGTAAATCGATGGAATTCTCTGCCCCAGAGAGCTGTGGAGGCTGGGTCATTGAATATATTTAAGGCGGAGATAGACAGATTTTTGAGCGATAAGGGAGTAAAGGGTTATGGGGAGCGGGCAGGGAAGTGGAGCTGAGTCCATGATCAGATCAGCCGTGATCATATTGAATGGCGGAGCAGGCTCGAGGGGCCAAATGGTGACTCCTGCTCCTATTTCTTATGTTCTTATGTTATGTAGAAAATGGGCTCCCTTTGAAATTGACATATATAAGAAAAGCACCTCATCACACGATTAGACACGTTACAGCCTTCTGGACTCAACATTGAGTTCAACAATTTCTGATCATAAACTCTGCCGCCATTTTTTTTCGAATAGCAGCTGTCCCTGATGATTTCAATATTTCCATTCACACCTCTTTTAGACCCATCTTTTGTTCCTTTACTTGTCCCATTACCCTCTCCTTCCGCCTCGCACCATCATCCCTTTTGTCATTTAATCTCTCCTACCTTCCACCCTATCACAGACCTTCCCTTTTGTTCTTCCCTCCCCTCCCCCCTTTCCCTGCCCTGCTCTTGCTTAAAACCTGTGACGTCTCTAACTTTTTCCAGTTCTGACGAAAAGTCATCGACCTGAAACGTTAACTCTGTCTCTCTCTCCCCACAGATGGTGTCCTGGCCTGCTGAGTAATTCCAGCATTTTCTGTTTTTATTACATGAAAGAGGGTGTTTGGTGCTCCTCTTCTCCATCCTTTTCCGATTCTCTTTAATCTTCTGTAGTAGTCTTTACTGAGCATATACAGAAAGGTCAAAGTTTATCCTAGGCAAAGAGGAAAAGGTTATGGAGTACAGATTGTACGGCTATACCAGCCAGTCACCGGCAGAGATAAGTCTGGCACTTAAATGTGCTAGTTGCCCGAGATCAAGGATGGTAAGATTTAAGCCAGCTTGTTCAGGTGAAGTTACAAGTGCGTACGATGGATTTAACCCAGAGCAGCGGATCAGGAGGAGCAGATAATATCTCTACAGAGATGTCCTGATCCACTGCTCCGGGCTAAATCCATCATACGCACTTGTAACTGTATCTGAACAAGCTGGTTTAAATCTCACCATCTTTGATCTCGGGCAACTAGTACATTTAAGTGACACACTTATCTCTGCCGGTGACTGGCTAGTATAGCCGCTCATCAAGCCATCGTCTTAACAGCCAACACCATCGTCTCAGGGGAAGGCAAGCAATTAGCTCAACCAAACAGTTCGTAATGACAAGGCCATATAAATTCTGCAAACATTTCTAACCAGCAGCACATAGATGCTAATCTATCCAATAGACTGGTTATCTAATACTATTACCTTGTTCAGCTATCTAAGAAGCTTAATCAGAAATTAGTTTCACCAATTTAGAGCAATCTTAGACACTGATCTCAGCTGCAATTTGATGATCAGTGATCCAGTTAACGTTTCATTATTGTAATGCCACTGGACTGTCTTTATAATCTTTATTACTCGATCCATCAGTTAACTAATTATTGGTGTACTCAGAGATTAATTTTAAGTATTGGTTATCATAAGATCGTAATAGATATAGATAGGCCACAGCTAAAGTACTGCATCATCATAGGCCGTCCCTCGAACCGAGGATGACTTGCTTCCACGTCAAAAAGTTCACAGGTGTTTCAG
Source organism: Pristiophorus japonicus (assembly GCF_044704955.1). Lineage (NCBI taxonomy): Eukaryota > Metazoa > Chordata > Chondrichthyes > Pristiophoridae > Pristiophorus > Pristiophorus japonicus. The sequence goes on along the minus strand of NC_091977.1, from coordinate 526,036,212 downwards.
TGAAGGACCTAAAATTCCAGGTCCGAACTAAATCTTGAAGGGTGGAAGATGCCTGTGCTTGGATTTTTTTTAACGTGCGGTGACTGTTACACACCAGCCACCACACGGGCTTGACAGAGCTAGGTCTTGGTCCAGTTGCAAGGGTTAACCAAGACGACTGGGGACCTGCTCTGCTGCACGGACCTCATGTGCACCATTCGCCAACTCGCCAACATTACGCTGCCAGATGAAGTTGAGGGGCTCAGAGGAAGAAATAAAATGAGGCCATGAATCTACTGTGTGTGACAAGGAGCTGGTTGCACTGTTCCATATGTCTCAGTTGGAGGAAACTTCACATTTGTTCCAGTTCCTTCAATACAGCTATGGTCACCACATTATAGGCAGGATGTGATTGCACTAGAGGGGGTACAGAGAAAGTTTATGACGATGTTGCCAGGACTGGAGAATTTTAGCTATGTGGAAAAATGTAATTGGCTGGGGTTGTTTTCTTTAAAACAAAGGAAGCTGAGGGGAGACTTGATAGAGCTGTACAAGATTATGAGGGGCGTGGAGAGAGTGGATAGGAAGGACCTATTTCCTTTAGCAGAGGGGTCAATAACCAGGTATGCACTTGAAGTGCCGTAATCTACAAGAAACAAAACTGAAAACATTTCTCTCAGTTATTCATTCGATAATTTTTGAAATCAACATTACCAGACAGTACAAAATTAAATGTGAGTTAAAAAAGTAGCGAAAGAAAGTTTTAACAATAACTTCTGGTTATTGGGCACTCCCAGGTTGGGTATTGCATCTGATTGGATGATCCCGGTAGTCTGCCCCAGCCATGTGACTCAACCCCCAACCTCCACGCCAGTGAGACTGTTTTCACATATCGGCTATCCTGAGCTGAGATAGCAATTAACATAGAAACATAGAAACATAGAAAATAGGTGCAGGAGTAGGCCATTCGGCCCTTCGAGCCTGCACCGCCATTCAATGAGTTCATGGTTGAACATGCAACTTCAGTACCCCATTCCTGCTTTCTCTCCATACCCCTTGATCCCCCTAGTAGTAAGGACTACATCTAACTCCTTTTTGAATATATTTAGTGAATTGGCCTCAATAACTTTCTATGGTAGATAATTCCACAGGTTCACCACTCTCTGGGTGAAGAAATGTCTCCTCACCTCGGTCCTAAATGGCTTACCCCTTATCCTTAGACTGTGACCCCTGGTTCTGGACTTCCCCAACATTGGGAACATTCTTCCTGCATCTAACCTGTCGAAACTTGTCATCATTTTAAACGTTTCCATGAGATCCCTTCTCATTCGTCTGAACTCCAGTGAATACAAGCCCAGTTGATCCAGTCTTTCTTGATATGTCAGTCCCGCCATCCCGGGAATCAGTCTGGTGAACCTTTGCTGCACTCCCTCAATAGCAAGAATGTCCTTCCTCAAGTTAGGAGACCAAAACTGTACACAATACTCCAGGTGTGGCCTCACCAAGGCCCTGTACAACTGTAGTAACACCTCCCTGCCCCTGTACTCAAATCCCCTCGCTATGAAGGCCAACATGCCATTTGCTTTCTTAACCGCCTGCTGTACCTGCATGCCAACCTTCAATGACTGATGTACCATGACACCCAGATCTCGTTGCACCTCCACTTTTCCTAATCTATCATCATTCAGATAATAGTCTGTCTCTCTGTTTTTACAACCAAAGTGGATAACCTCACATTTATCCACATTATACTTCATCTGCCATGCATTTGCCCACTCACCTAACCTATCCAAGTCGCTCTGCAGCCTCATAGCATCCTCCTCGCAGCTCACACTGCCACCCAACTTAGTGTCATCCGCAAATTTGGAGATACTACATTTAATCCCCTCGTCTAAATCATTAATGTACAATGTAAACAGCTGGGGCTCCAGCACAGAACCTTGCGGTACCCCACTAGTCACTGCCTGCCATTCTGAAAAGTCCCCATTTACTCCAACACTTTGCTTCCTGTCTGCCAACCAGTTCTCAATCCACGTCAGCACACTACCCTCAGTCCCATGTGCTTTAACTTTGCACATTAATCTCTTGTGTGGGACCTTGTCGAAAGCCTTCTGAAAGTCCAAATATACCACATCAACTGGTTCTCCCTTGTCCACTCTACTGGAAACATCCTCAAAAAATTCCAGAAGATTTGTCAAGAATGATTTCCCTTTCACAAATCCATGCTGACTTGGACCTATCATGCCACTTCTTTCCAAATGCGCTGCTATGACATCCTTAATAATTGATTCCATCATTTTACCCACTACCGATGTCAGGCTGACCGGTCTATAATTCTCTGTTTTCTCTCTCCCTCCTTTTTTAAAAAGTGGGGTTACATTGGCTACCCTCCACTCGATAGGAACTGATCCAGAGTCTATGGAATGTTGGAAAATGACTGTCAATGCATCCGCTATTTCCAAGGCCACCTCTTTAAGTACTCTGGGATGCAGACCATCAGGCCCTGGGGATTTACCGGCCTTCAATCCCATCAATTTCCCCAACACAATTTCCTGACTAATAAAGATTTCCCTCAGTTCCTCCTTCTTACTAGACCCTCTGACCCCTTTTATATCCGGAAGGTTGTTTGTGTGCTCCTTAGTGAATACCGAACCAAAGTAATTGTTCAATTGGTCTGCCATTTTTTTGTTCCCCGTTATGACTTCCTCTGATTCTGACTGCAGGGGACCTACATTTGTCTTTTCTAACCTTTTTCTCTTTACATACCTATAGAAACTTTTGCAGTCCGTTTTAATGTTCCCTGCAAGCTTCCTCTCGTACTCCATTTTCCCTGCCCTAATCAAACCCTTTGTCCTCCTCTGCTGAGTTCTAAATTTCTCCCAGTCACCGGGTTCGCTGCTATTTCTGGCCAATTTGTATGCCACTTCCTTGGCTTTAATACTATCCTTGATTTCCCTTGATAGCCACCCTCCCTTTTTTATTTTTACACCAGACAGGGATGTACAATTGTTGTAGTTCATCCATGTGGTCTCTAAATGTCTGCCATTGCCCATCCACAGTCAACCCCTTAAGTATCATTCGCCAATCTATCCTAGTCAATTCATGCCTCATACCTTCAAAGTTATCCTTCTTTAAGTTCTGGACCATGGTCTCTGAATTAACTGTTTCATTCTCCATCCTAATGTAGAATTCCACCATATTATGGTCACTCTTCCCCAAGGGGCCTCGCACAATGAGATTGCTAATTAATCCTCTCTCATTACACAACACCCAGTCTAAGACGGCCTCCCCACTATTTGGTTCCTCGAAATATTGGTCTAGAAAACCATCTCTTATGCACTCCAGGAAATCCTCCTCCACCATATTGTTTCCAGTTTTGTTACCCCAATCTATATGCATATTAAAGTCACCCAAGATAACTGCTGAACCTTTATTGCATGCACACCTAATTTCCTGTTTGATTAATTAATGCCAAATTAGTGATGACTTTTATACATGTAGCCATAAGAATTGGCTTGAGACTACCTTAACGCTTCACAACCAGATCCTTACAGCTACCAAATGGAGATTTCCATCCCGTCCGTCTGAAATGGATTTGACTCCAAAGTCTCAATGTGAAGAGCCAGTATCTGATTCACTGCACGAGCCAGAACTCCCAGCCTCAATGTAATGCTTGCTCTGTCACAGATTAACTTCAATGCCTGAATGTCTATTTCTCTGGGAGGTGTGAATGGTACATGGGATTCCTCCTCTTTTTGATCTCCATCTTGATCAAGAGCTGGAAAGTGGGATTGGGCTGGGTAGCCTCCTTTTGTGCCATAAATTTCTATGATTCTATGAAAGAAAGAAAGAACTTGCATTTGTATAGAGCCTTTCATGACCTCAGGATGTCCCAAAGTGCCAATGAAGTACATCATCACTGTTGGAATGTAGGAAACACAAGAGCCAATTTGCGCACCTTGTGTAATTGTCACTGGTCTCAAGCTTCTAATTCTTGTAAAGATAGCAGTGTTGTACCATGTATTTGGCATTGATGCTGCCCTAAAGATCGCACAGTGTGAGCTCCAGTCGTGCAGGGCATGTGGGATACAAACCTCATTCACGAACAGTGTTTCTGGTGAGTTGTAGTGGCAAGATTTGTCAATAAATATTTTCGATAAAGGTTGATTGGGTATCGGTATGTTGTGAAAGAACATACCCGGACAGGTTCCTCGCACGGTTAGAAAGGTTGTAGTAATGATGTGTAGTAATGGTGTGCAAAGTGGTTCTGTGGAACTGCAAGTGTTCCATATGTCCTTTCAAGAGATGGGAATAGAACTGTCTGTATGATTAATGCTCTTTCCGAGTGATCTATTAAATGATTGGTGATTGTTCCTGGGATTTAGTACTTGGGAGTATCTATCCTAGACTATATAATTCCATTGCAGTTAGCCTAATATGCTCAGTTTAGCACAATTACAAAGTCGCTGATGTCTTTGAAGCTGCATTTGTAATATCACTGGCAATTCTACAATAAAACCAGTCTGTTCAGCAAACTCCATGGTACACAGCTTTTTTTTAGCTTGAAAGAAAGAAAAACTTGTATTTAAATAGCGCCTTTCACGGCCACCAGACGTCTCAAAGCGCTTTACAGCCAATGGAGTACTTTTGGAGCGTAGTCACTGTTGTAATAGAAACATAGAAATATCGAAAATAGGTGCAGGAGTAGGCCATTCGGCCCTTCGAGCCTGCATCACCATTCAATATGATCATAGCTGATCATGCAACCTCAGTACCCCTTTCCTGCTTTCTCTCCATACCCCTTGATCCCTTTAGACATAAGGGCCACATCTAACTCCCTTTTGAATATATCGAATGAACTAGCCTCAACAACTTTCTGTGGTCGACAATTTCACAGGTTAACAACTCTCTGAGTGAAGAAGTTTCTCCTCATCTTGGTCCTAAATGGTTTACCTCTTATCTTTCGATTGTGACCCCTGGTTCTGGACTTCCTCAACAGCGGGAACATTCTTCCTGCATCTAACCTGTCCAGTCCCATCAGAATGTTATGTTTCTATGAGATCCCCTCTCATTCTTCTAAATGTAGGAAACGCGGCAGCCAATTTGCGCACAAGCAAGCTCCCACAAACAGCAATGTGATAATCTGTTTTTGTTATGTTGATTGAGGGATAAACATGGGCCAGGATCTTTACCTGGTCAACATGTCCCTCCCTGACCAGGATACCAAGCTCAATTTTAGCATACCTGTTGGTTTTTTTCTCTTGCAATGTCATCCTTTTAATTACAGCACTTTACAATGATTTGCATATTACTGTATGCTGTTAATCCAGACTCAAATAATTCTTTGTGATTTCTATCAGATGTAATATGCATACATTTACAGATATAACAAGAATCAAAAACTTGCTCATTAAAAAGGCAACACTATGTCCAAGAATACCTGTGTGGCTCCCTCAGTCTCCAACACATCTCCATCCTTTAGATATGTGTACTGTCTTTCACCTTTTCTGATTGTCTCTATTTCAGGTGGTCTTTGTGAAAGTTCGCTCATTTGAACATCACCTTCAACAACATGATGTAATATATCTGGTATGCCTCCAACATGATCCATGTGCCAGTGCATCTCCAGAATTTCTTGAATACAAGCATTCAATTGGGTCAAAGTTTCTTTTAAACAGCTGATGTATTCGGGTGTTGCTGGATCGCTTTGTGTCAATCAAGAATTCTCAGGGGCCGGGTACCCACCAGGTATATGTTGGTCCCCTTTCCTCAGGTGGCCAAAGGAAAAGAGTGTTCGAAGATCAGGCCCTCAAATCTCCCACCAAGCTCATGGTCTACAGGGCTGTAGTAATAACCGCTCCCCTGTATGGCTCAGAGTCATGGACCATATACAGTAGACACCTCAAATCGCTGGAGAAATACCAGCAACGATGTCTCCGCAAGATCCTGCAAATCCCCTGGGAGGATAGATGCACCAACGTTAGCATCCGCGACCAGGCCAACATCCCCAGCACTGACCACACTCGACCAGCTCCGCTAGGCAGGCCACATTGTTCGCATGCCTGACACAAGACTCTCAAAGCAAGCGCTCTACTCGGAACTCCTACACGGCAAACGAGCCAAAGTTGGGCAGAGGAAACATTTCAAGGGCACCCTTAAAGCCTCCTTGATAAAGTGCAACATCCCTACCGACACCTGGGAGTCCCTGGCTAAAGACTGCCCGAAGTGAAGGAAGTGCATCCGGGAGGGCGCTGAGCACCTCGAGTCTCATCACCGAGAGCATGCAGAAATCAAGTGCAGGCAGCGGAAGGAGCGTGCGGCAAACCAGTCCCACCCTCCCTTTCCCTCAACGACTGTCTGTCCCACCTGTGACAGCAACTGTGGTTCTCGTATTGGACTGTTCAGTCACCTGAGGACTCATTTTAAGTGTGGAATCAAGTCTACCTCGATTCCGAGGGACTGCCTACGATGATGATGATGTTGGTCCCCTGCAGCGTCATCAGGCCCGGGTTACAGCCCAGCACCCGCATGACGCGCGACGACAGCTGCTTCACCTCCAGAAGAGCCGCCGCCATCCAACCGCCTGGCCGTGTGCCTATCCGCCACTACCCAACCTCCAGGCCACGCGCCCAACCGCCGCCATCCAACCGTCAGGCCGCGCGCCCAACCGCCGCCACCCAACCTCCAGGCCACGCGCCCAACCACCGCTACCCAACCTCCAGGCCACGCGCCCAACCACCGCCATCCAACCGTCAGGCCGCGCGCCCAACCGCCGCTACCCAACCTCCAGGCCACGCGCCCAACCACCGCTACCCAACCTCCAGGCCACGCGCCCAACCACCGCTACCCAACCTCCAGGCCACGCGCCCAACCACCGCTACCCAACCTCCAGGCCACGCGCCCAACCGCCGCTACCCAACCTCCAGGCCACGCGCCCAACCGCCGCTACCCAACCTCCAGGCCACGCGCCCAACCGCCGCCATCCAACCGTCAGGCCGCGCGCCCAACCACCGCTACCCAACCTCCAGGCCACGCGCCCAACCACCGCTACCCAACCTCCAGGCCACGCGCCCAACCACCGCTACCCAACCTCCAGGCCACGCGCCCAACCACCACTACCCAACCTCCAGGCCACGCGCCCAACCACCGCTACCCAACCTCCAGGCCACGCGCCCAACCACCGCTACCCAACCTCCAGGCCAAGCGCCCAACCACCGCTACCCAACCTCCAGGCCACGCGCCCAACCGCCGCTACCCAACCTCCAGGCCACGCGCCCAACTGCCGCTACCCAACCTCCAGGCCACGCGCCCAACCGCCGCTACCCAACCTCCAGGCCGCATGCCACAACGACCGGCGTCCTAGGGCAGCGGTGTCATGCGAGCACCCTGTGTGGAAGCCACTAACACAGCAGAGATCAGGGATCTAATCTGAGGCCTCCAAGTCTGCATGGCTCTGTAAGTCATTAAATAAAGTCAATAACGCTCCAGATTGTTATTCATATACCTACCCCCCTCCCACCATGATAGACATTCAAACTTACTTACCTGCAATGTGTAGTTGCTCCCAGGTGATGAGGAATCTGGCTCCAGAGCTTTCTGCCTTTAAGGTGCTAGTGTCTGATGGACCTTTAACCAAGAGAAATGCCGACATTTACTCATTTATACAGACACTTTTTTTGACATTGGATTCACAGCATAGAAACAGGCTATTTGGCCCAACTGAGTCCACCTCATACTCTGCTGCATCTAATCCTATCAGCATTCTTAATTAGTAAAATAGAAATTGTAGGAATATGCATTTCCAAACCACAGTAGCATCTCTTTTGCTGGCAACCCGTACTTCACCATTTAAATTGCTATTTATTCATATTCATTTTTTGCAGCAAAATAAGTAATCTCTTCCAAAATCATTCAAAGCAGGTATCGTAGATCGAGCTCCAGTACGGATGCGATTTGAGGCTGATGCAGAAAGCCGGGTGCAATTATATCTGCCTTGTATTAAGGTGAGAAGCACAGCATGGGCTGGGGTTGTAAATTGAGGTCGTGGCAGTCAAGGTCGTTTTCTCTTTGTAACCGTGAGGAATGGCTACCCGAGATTGCAAGATTCCTTACTCCCAGTTTAATGATCTTATCAAATGCATGCCTTTCAAGGAAATAAATATTTTAATACGTTTGGACTCCATTTCATGGGCGCAGCAGAATTAAATAAATAGTTACAGCTGATGTAGGACTTTTCCCGGCAGGTTCCAAACGCCAAGATTTATAAGAACACTGAGATTTTCCAATGGAGTGGACTTTATTAAAAAGATTTAAAATAACTATAAGTTCCTAGTTCAACGCTACCGAGTACAGGTTTTAAATTATCAAACCAAGCTACAAATTATCCGCTTACCAATTTCAGATTCAATCCATACATACAAGCAACTTCTATGCTCAAAGTTAGACAGTTTAAGTACAATTAAGCCGAAGCCTACTTCTTGCAATAACTATGCACCACCTCCCCCTCAAGCTACTTGGTCATGTACACCTCCTTACAAGATTAATGCCTATTGGCTTATGTATAGTCCGCCGAGTGACCAATTCGACCTAACTATAGCTCCCAAATGGTTCTTCTTGCCGGCTTACCAAAGGTTTCCTCGTGATGTCTGCTTCTTGGAGCATGAAAATTCCTTTGTGTTGAAGTTTTTATAGTTCACAACAAACTGGGCCCACATGATAGCCGAGTATCCAGTCATGTTTGGCCAGAGATAACTTGACCCTTTCGCTGATTGGCCAACTCGAATGTCCTGCAACATGCCTCTTCCTGCTTGAATTCAAACTGCTTGTAGTGTGGAATGCCCCTCCCCCGAGGCTTCCTTCAGACAGGCTATAGATTGTCCGTCACCCATAAGCCTTCACTGATAAGGAATTTCAGTGCATCAATATAACTAACTTCTCATTAGTTTTATAAGAAAATAAGAACAGAAGAATGTCAGAAATAGGAGCAGGAATAGACCATACGGCCCCTCGAGCCTGCTCCGCCATTTAGTATGATCATGGCTGATCCGATCATGGACTCGGGTCCAGTTCACTGCCCACTCCCCATAACCCCTTATTCCCTTATCGGTTAAGAAACTGCCTATCTCGGTCTTAAATGTATTCAATGACCCAGCTTCCACAGCTCTCTGAGGCAGCGAATTCCACAGATTTACAACCCGCCGAGAGAAGAAATTTCACTTCATCTCAGTTTTAAATGGGCGGCCCCTTATTCTAAGATTATGGCCCCTAGTTTTAGTCTCCCCTAGCAGTGGAAACATCCTCTCTGCATCCACTTTGTCGAGCCCCCTCATAATCTTATACGTTTCGATAAGATCACCTCTCATTCTTTCGATAGACATTATCCCTCATAGTGCTGTATGGAGGAGAATGTAGCACAGTGGGTTCATACCAAGTATTCAGCGCTCCTATTCTTGCCCACTCACCCCCCTCTTCACAGCCTCAATGGTACTTGCCAAGCCACAAATACAACTGCAATTAGGCGAAACACAAATAGCATTTATACTCTTGCACACAAGGGGAAATGTGAGGCCTGCAGTTGTGGAGCCATATGCAACATACTATTATTAAACATTGATGCATGAAGTACTGCTACTAATTTAAAAAAATCAGAATTGTTAGGTTTTTTTTCTGTAAATACTTTTTGCATATTATGATAAGAACATAAGATTTAGGAGTAGGAGTAGGCCACTGTTTTTCTTGATTATTAATGACTTGGATGTAGGTGTACATGGTGCAATTTCAAAGTTTGCAGATGACACAAACTTATAGTATAGTGAACAGGGAGGTGGATAGTGATAAACTTCAAGAAAATATAGACAGGCTGGTGGAATGGGCGGACATGTGGCAGATGAAATTTAACGCAGAAAAGTGCGAAGTGATAAATTTTGGTAGGAAGAATGAGGAGAGGCAATATAAATTAAAGGGTACAATTCTAAAGGGGGTGCAGGAACAGAGAGACCTGCAGGTATTTGTGCACAAATAATTAAAGGTGGCAGGTCAGGTTGAGAAAACGGTTAAAAAAGCTTACGGGATCCTGGGCTTCATGAATGGATGTATAGAGTACAACAGTGTGGAAATTACGATCAACCTGTATAAAACACTGGTTCGGTCCCAACTGGAGTATTGTGTCCAATTCTGGGCACCGCACTTTAGGAAGGATGTGAAGGCCTTGAAGAAGGTGCAGAAAAGCTTTATGAGAATGATTCCAAGGATGAGGGACTTCAGTTACACAAGAATATAAGAAATAGGAGCAGGCCTATTAGAATTAGGTCACCTGGCCCCTCAAGCCTGCTCCACCATTTAATAACATCATGGCTGATCTGATCTTGGGCTCAGCTCTACTTCCCTGCCGGCTCCCCAAAACCCTTGACTCCCTTATCATTCAAAAATCTGTCTATCTCCACCAGAAATATATTCAATGACCCAGCCTCCAAAGCTCTCTGGCGCAGAGAATTCCACAGACTCACGACCCTCTGAGAGAAGAAATTCCTCCTCATCTCAGTTCTAAATGGGCAGCCCCTTATTACATAGAAACATAGAAACATAGAAAAATAGAAAAATAGAAAATAGGTGCAGGAGTAGGCCATTTGGCACTTCGAGCTTGCACCACCATTCAATATGATCATGGCTGATCATTCACCTCAGTACCCTTTCCCCGCTTTCTCTCCTTACTCCTTGATCCCTTTAGCCGTAAGGGCCATATCTAACTCCCTCTTGAATAGATCCAATGAACTGGCATCAATGACTCTCTGCGGCAGGGAATTCCACAGGTTAACAACTCTCTGAGTGAAGAAGTTTCTCCTCATCTCAGTCCTAAATGGCCTACCCCTTATCCTAAGACTGTGTCTCCTGGTTCTGGACTTCTCCAACATCGGGAACAATCTTCACACATTTAACCTGTCCCGTCCCGTCAGAATCTTATACGTTTCTATGAGATCCCCTCTCATCCTTCTAAACTCCAGTGTATAAAGGCCCAGTTGATCCAGTCTCTCCTCATATGTCAGTCCAGCCATCCCTGGAATCAGTCTGGTGAACCTTCGCTGCACTCCCTCAATAGCAAGAACGGCCTTCCTCAGATTAGGAGACCAAAACTGAACATAATATTCCAGGTGAGGCCTCACCAAGGCCCTGTACAACTGCAGTAAGACCTCCTATACTCAAATCCCCTAGCTATGAAGGCAAACATGCCATTTGCCTTCTTCATCACCTGCTGTACTTGCATGCCAACTTTCAATGACTGATGAACCATGACACCCAGGTCTCGTTGCACCTCCCCTTTTCCTAATCTGCCGCCATTCAGATAATATTCTGCCTTCGTGTTTTTGCCACCAAAGTGGATAACCTCACATTTATCCACATTGTACTGCATCTGCCCACTCACCTAACCTGTCCAAATCACCCTGCAGCCTCTTAGCATCCTCCTCATAGCCCAGTTCAGTGTCATCTGCAAACTTGGAGATATTACACTTAATTCCTTCATCTAAATCATTAATGTATATTGTAAATAGCTGGGGTCCCAGCACTGAGCCCTGTGGCACTCCACTAGTTACTGCCTGCCATTCCAAAAAGGACTCGTTTATCCTACTTTCTGCTTCCTGTCTGCCAACTAATTCTCTATCCACGCCAGTACATTACCCCCAATACCATGTGCTTTGATTTTGCACACCAACCTCTTATGTGGGACCTTGTCAAAGACCTTTTGAAAGTCCAAATACACCACATCCACTGGTTCTCCCTTGTTCACTCTACTGGTTACATCCTCAAAAAATTCCAGAAGATTTGTCAAGCATGATTTTCCTTTCACAAATCCATGCTGACTTGGACCGATCCTGTTACTGCTTTCCAAATGCGCTGCGATTTCATCCTTAATAATTGCTTCCAACATTTTCCCCACTACTGATGTTAGGCTAACCGGTCTATAATTACCTGTTTTCTCTCTCCCTCCTTTTTTAAAAAGTGGTGTTACATTAGCTACCCTCCAGTCTATAGGAACTGAACCAGAATCGATAGACTGTTGGAAAATGATCACCAATGCATCCACTATTTCCAGAGCCACCTCCTTAAGTACTCTGGGATGCAGACAATCAGGCCCCGGGGATTTATCACCCATCAATTTCCCCAACACAATTTCCCACCTAATAAGGATATCCTTCAGTTCCTCCTTTTCACTAGACCCTTGGTCCCCCAGTACATCCGGAAGGTCATTTGTGTCTTTCTTTGTGAAGATAGAACCAAAGTATTTGTTCAATTGGTCTGCTATTTCTTTGTTCCCCATTATTAATTCACCTGAGTCCGACTCCAAGGGACCTACGTTTGTCTTCACTAATCTTTTTCTCTTCACATATCTATAGAAGCTTTTGCAGTCAGTTTTTATGTTCCCGGCAAGCTTCCTCTCATACTCTATTTTCCCCCTCTTAATTAAACCCTTAGTCCTCCTCTGTTGAATTCTAAATTTCTCCCAGTCCTCAGGTTTCTTACTTTTTCTAGCCAATTTATATGCCACTTCCTTAATTTTAACACTATCCTTAATTTCTCTTGTTAGCCACAGTTGAGCCACCTTCCCAATTTTATTTTTTACTCCAGACAGAGATGTACAATTGCTGAAGTTCATCCATGTGATCTTTAAATGTTTGCCATTGCCTACCCACCATCAACCCTTTAAGTAACATTTGGCAGTCTATTCTAGCCAATTCACGCCTCATGCCATCGAAGTTAGCTTTCCTTAAGTTTCGGACACTAGTTTCTGAATTAACTGTGTCACACTCCATCTTAATAAAGAATTCTACCATATTATGGTCACTCTTCCCCAAGGGACCTCGCACAACAAGATTGCTAATTAGTCCCTTCTCATTACACAGCACCCAGTCTAGGATGGCCAGCTCTCAAGTTGGTTCCTCGACATATTGGTCAAGAAAACCATCCCTAATACACTCCAGGAAATCCTCCTCCACTGCATTGCTACCAGTTAGGTTAGCCCAATCTATATGTAAATTAAAGTCGGCCATGATAACAGCTGTACCTTTATTGCACACATCCCTTATTTCTTGTTTGGTGCTGTCCCCAACCTCACTACTACTGTTTGGTGGTCTGTACACAACTCCCACTAGCGATTTCTGCGCTTTGGTATTCTGCAGCTCCACCCATACCGATTCCACATCATCCAAACAAATGTCCTTCCTTACTATTGCATTAATTTCCTCTTTAACCAGCAACGCCACCCTGCCTCCTTTTCCTCTCTGTCTATCCTTCCTAAATGCTGAATACCCCTGGATGTTGAGTTCCCAGCCTTGGTCACCCTGGAGCCATGTCTCTGTGATGCCAATTACATTCTTAAACTATGCCCCATAGTTCCGTGGATAGACTGGAGAAGCTGGGTTTGTTTCTCCTTAAAGCAGAGGAGATTGAGAGCAGATTTGATCAAGATGTTCAAAATCATGAGGGGTCTGGACAGAGTGGAGAGAGAGAAACTGTTCCCATTGGCAGAAGGGCCGAGAACCAGAGGACACAGATTTAAGGTGATTGGCAGAAGGTGACATGAGGAAAAACATTTTTACGCAGCGAGTGATTAGGATCTGGAATGCAAGGCCTGAGAGGGTAGTGGAGGTAGACTCAATCGTGGCTTTCAAAAGGGAGTTGGATAAGTACCTGAAGGGAAAAAAATTGCAGGGCTACGGTGAAAGGGCGGGGGAGTGGGACTAGCTGAGGTGCTTTTGCAGAGAGCCGGCACAGGCTCGACGGGCCAAATTCTTCTGTGCTGTAACTATTTTATGATTCTATGATTCTATGATACGAACCCTTGAGCCAGCTCTGTCATTCAATAAGATCATGGCTGATCTTCGATCTCAGCTCCACTTTCCTCCTCAATACCTTGATTCCTCTGCCGTCCAAAAATCTATCGATCTCAGCCTTGAATATACTCAATGAATCAGCATCCACAGCTCTCTGGGGCAGAGAATTCCAAAGATTCACAACCCTCTGAGTGAAGAAATTCCTTCTCATTTCAGTCTTAAAAGACCTACCCCTTATCCTGAGACTATGCTCCATAGTTCTAGATGTAGATTTAGATTGAGATTTAGATGTAAATCTAAATTTAGATCTAGATTAACATCTTAGACTTTTTAACAACTCTTAGAAACTTTTTAACAAATTGAGAATGTTTATCAACTTTTAACTTTTAAACTAACTTTGGAAGTCACCTTCGTAATGCCTGCCCCCCCCGCACCGGGCATCAATGGCGCTACTCGACACCAAGCTTGCGGCAAACACTTCGCCGTAGGCAATTAGACTTATCGAGCTGTGCCTGGTCTCCAGTTGTCCTGGACCCTCTTGCCACTGGACCAAGACCTTGTTCAGCTAAGCCCGTGTGTGTTGCCGGTGTGCAGCGGCTAACGCACATTAAAAGAATTCACACACAGGCATCTTCCACTTCGTCAGTATGAAGTTCGGGACTTGGAACGTCAGGACCATCATGGACAATCCCAAAAGCAACAGACCGGATCACCGCACCGCCATAGTTGCCCGGGAACTCAGACGTTTTGACATTCACGTCGCCGCCCTAAGCGAGACCCGGCGGGCAGGGGAAGGCCAGTTGAAGGAACATGGTGGAGGTTACACCTTCTTCTGGAAAGGCAGACCAGAGGCAGAACGCCGCCTTCATGGAGTCGGCTTTGCCGTGAAGAAGGAGTTAGTCGGCCGCTTCAAAGACTCCCCCTGTGGGGTTAACGAACGCCTCATGACTCTTCGTATTACCCTATCTCAGAACCAATGTGCCACAGTCATCAGTGCGTAGATCCCTACACTCGATGCAACGGATGAGGCTAAAGAGGGATTTTATTCCAACCTCGAGACATCCTTGTCCCGCGTCCCCACGGGTGACAAATTGATCCTCCTGGGTGATTTTAATGCCAGGGTCGGCAAAGACACAGCCCTCTGGGGAGACGTGATTGGCAGAGAGGGGGTAGGGAAAGCCAACTCCAGCGGTACCCTACTCCTGACCAAATGCCTAGAACATGAACTCCTCATCACCAACACCCTGTTCCACCAGAGGAACAAATACAAGGCATCGTGGCAACACCCTCACTCCAAACACTGGCAGTTGCTTGACTATGTCATTGTCCGAGCCAGGGATCGCAAGGATGTGCGCATCACCCGTGCCATGACAGGAGCTGACGACTGCTGGACGGACCACCACCTAATCCGATCCATCATCAACATAAACATTGCCCCAAAGCAGAGGGGACAGCAGAAGCAGTTCCGCAAAAAAGTTAATGCCGGGGCACTGAGAGATTCAGCTAAGAGAGCCCTATATAGCCAGCGCCTCGCAGGCAATCTGGCTTGCCTTGATGACCATGAGATGCTGAATGCCCATAGTGCTTAGTCTGCCCTCCAGGCCTCTATAACCAGTGCCTTTGAAGAGACACTTGGTCACTCAACCAGGAAACATTAGGACTGGTTTGATGAAAATGATCAGGAGATCGAAGAACTAATAGATCGCAAGCGCAACGCATTTCTGAGCCTCAAGCAACAACCCAACTCGGGAGCTGCAAAACAACATTGCAGACGGTTCAAGGCTCAGTCCAACAAAAAACTTGGGACCTAAAGAACAGGTTGTGGATGGAGAAAGCACAGGAGATACAACAACTGGCCGACAGCCACGGTATGCGAGGATTCTTCGCTGCAGTCAAGGCCACCCACGGTCCAAACTTCCAAGACCCCACCCAACTCCTGGCCAAGAACGGGGAAACACTCTTCAAGAACACCGAGGCTGTCAGGGCCCAATGGAAGGAGCACTTTGAAGATCTCCTCAATCAAGACTCTGCCTTTGACTCGAGTGTTCTCGACTCCATCCCGCAGTATGCGACCCATCACCAACTCAGTGAAACCCCAACGTTGCACGAGGTAGGCAAAGCCATAAAACAGCTCAAGAGCAACAAGGCTACGGGTGCAGATAGAATCCCTGCTGAGGCGCTAAAATATGGCGGAGAGGCGCTGTTGCCGCGGATACATGACCTCATCTCTCTCACCTGGAGGGAGGAGAGCATGCCGGGAGATCTGAAAGAGGTAATGCTTGTGACCATGTTTAAAAAAGCGGACAAATCCGACTGCGGCAACTACAGGGGAATCTCCCTACTATCAGCCACTGGGAAAGTTGTCGCTCGAGTTCTCCTCAATCGTCTTCTCCCTGTGGCCGAGGAGCTCCTCCCGGAATCACAATGCAGATTTTGTCCACTACGGGACATAACAGACATGATCTTTGCAGCGCGACAGCTGCAGGAAAAATGCAGGGAGCAGCGCCAGCCCTTATACATGGCCTTTTTTGATCTTACAAAGGCCTTTGACACTGTCAATTGTGAGGGTCTATGGAGCATCCTCCTCCATTTCGGATGCCCCCAAAGGTTTGTCAACATCCTTCGCCTGCTTCACGATGACAAGCAGGTCGTGATCCTTACCAATGGATCCATTATAGACCCAATTCACGTCCGACCCAGGGTCATCGCTCCAACCCTCTTCTCAATCTTCCTCGCCGCCATGCTCCACCTCAAAATCAACAAGCTCCCCGCTGGAGTGGAACTAAACTACAGAACCAGTGGGAAGCTGTTTAACCTACGCCGCCTCCAGACCAGGTCCAAGATCAACCCAACCTGTCGTTGAGCTGCAGTATGTGAACGACGCCTGCGTCTGTGCACATTCAGAGGCTGAACTCCAGGATATAGTCAATGTATTCACCGAGGCATATGAAAGCTATCGCCTTACGCTTAACATCCATAAGACAAAGAAACATAGAAACATAGAAAATAGGTGCAGGAGTAGGCTATTTGGCCCTTCGAGCCTGCACCACCATTCAATAAGATCATGGCTGATCATTCCCTCTGTACCCCTTTCCTGCTTTCTCTCCATACCCCTTGATCCCTTTAGCCGGAAGGGCCGTATCTAACTCCCTCTTGAATATATCCAATGAACTGGCATCAACAACTCTCTGCGGTAGAGAATTCCACAGGTTAACAACTCTCTGAATGAAGAAGTTTCTCCTCATCTCAGTCGTAAATGGCTTACCCCTTATCCTAAGCCTATGTCCCCTGGATCTGGACTTCCCCAAACATCAGGAACACTCTTCCTGCATCTAACCTGTCCAGTCCCGCCAGAATTTTATATGTTTCGATGAGATCCCCTCTCATCCTTCTAAACTCCAGTGAATACAGGCCCAGTCGATCCAGTCTTTCCTCATATGTCAGTCCAGCCATTCTGGGAATCAGTCTGGTGAGCCTTCGCTGCATAGAAACATAGAAACATAGAAAATAGGTGCAGGAGTAGGCCATTCGGCCCTTCGAGCCTGCACCGCCATTCAATGAGTTCATGGCTGAACATGAAACTTCAGTACCCCATTCCTGCTTTCTCACCATACCTCTTGATCCCCCAAGTAGTAAGGACTTCATCTAACTCCTTTTTGAATATATTTAGTGAATTGGCCTCAACAACTTTCTGTGGTAGAGAATTCCACAAGTTCACCACTCTCTGGGTGAAGAAATTCCTCCTCATCTCGGTCCTAAATGGCTTACCCCTTATCCTTAGACTGTGTCCCCTGGTTCTGGACTTCCCCAAAATTGGGAACATTCTTCCTGCATCTAACCTGTCTAACCCCATCAGAATTTTAAACGTCTCTATGAGGTCCCCTCTCAGTCTTCTGAACTCCAGTGAATACAAGCCCAGTTGATCCAGTCTTTCTTGATATGTCAGTCCTGCCATCCCGGGAATCAGTCTTGTGAACCTTCGCTACACTCCCTCAATAGCAAGAATGTCCTTCCTCAAGTTAGGAGACCAAAACTGTACACAATACTCCAGGTGTGGCCTCACCAAGGCCCTGTACAACTGTTGTAACAGCGCCCTGCCCCTGTACGCAAATCCTCTCGCTATGAAGGCAAACATGCCATTTGCTTTCTTAACCGCCTGCTGTACCTGCATGCCAACCTTCAATGACTGATGTACCATGACATCCAGGTCTCATTGCACTTCCCCTTTTCCGAATCTGTCACCATTCAGATAATAGTCCGTCTCACTGTTTTACCACCAAAGTAGATAACCTCACATTTATCCACATTATACTTCATCTGCCATGCATTTGCCCACTCACCTAACCAATCCAAGTCACTCTGCAGCCTCATAACATCCTCCTTGCAGCTCACACTGCCACCCAACTTAGTGTCATCCGCAAATTTGGAGATACTACATTTAATCCCCTCGTCTAAATCATTAATGTACAGTGTAAACAGGTGGGGCCCCAGCAAAGAACCTTGCGGTACCCCACTAGTCACAGCCTGCCATTCTGAAAAGTACCCATTTACTCCTACTCTTTGTTTCCTGTCTGACAACCAGTTCTCAATCCACATCAGCACACTACCCCCAATCCCATGTGCTTTAACTTTGCACATTAATCTCTTGTGTGGGACCTTGTCGAAAGCCTTCTCAAAGTCCAAATACACCACATCAACTGATTCTCCCTTGTCCACTCTACTGGAAACATCCTCAAAAAATTCCAAAAGATTTGTCAAGCATGATTTCCCTTTCACAAATCCATGCTGACTTGGACCTATCATGTCACCTCTTTCCAAATGCGCTGCTATGACATCCTTAATAATTGATTCCATCATTTTACCCACTACCGATGTCAGACTGACCGGTCTATAATTCCCTGTTTTCTCTCTCCCTCCTTTTTTAAAAAGTGGGGTTACATTGGCTACCCTCCACTCCATAGTAACTGATCCAGAGTCAATGGAATGTTGGAAAATAACTGTCAATGCATCCGCTATTTCCAAGGCCACCTCCTTAAGTACTCTGGGATGCAGTCCATCAGGCCCTGGGGATTTATCGGCCTTCAATCCCATCAATTTCCCCAACACAATTTCCCGACTAATAAGGATTTCCCTCAGTTCCTCCTTCTTACTAGACCCTCTGACCCCTTTTACACCCAGAAGCTTGTTTGTGTCCTTAGTGAATACCGAACCAAAGTACTTGTTCAATTGGTCTGCCATTTCTTTGTTCCCAGTTATGACTTCCCCTGATTCTGAATGCAGGGGACCTACGTTTGTCTTTACTAACCTTTTTCTCTTTACAGACCTATAGAAACTTTTGCAATCCACCTTAATGTTCCCTGCAAGCTTCCTCTCGTACTCCATTTTCCCTGCCCTAATCAAACCCTTTGTCCTCCTCTGCTGAGTTCTAAATTTCTCCCAGTCCCTAGACAATTTCTAGACAATTTGCATGCCACTTCATAGAAACATAGAAAATAGGTGCAGGAGCAGGCCATTCAGCCCTTCTCGCCTGCACCGCCATTCAATGAGTTCATGGCTGAACATGAAACTTCAGTACCCCTTCCTGCTTTCTCGCCATAACCCTTGATCTCCCGAGTAGTAAGGACTTCATCTAACTCCCTTTTGAATATATTTAGTGAATTGGCCTCAACTACTTTCTGTGGTAGAGAATTCCACAGGTTCACCACTCTCTGGGTGAAGAAGTTTCTCCTCATCTCGGTCCTAAATGGCTTACCCCTTATCCTCAGACTGTGACCCCTGGTTCTGGACTTCCCCAACATTGGGAACATTCTTCCTGCATCTAACCTGTCTAAACCCGTCAGAATTTTAAACGTTTCTATGAGGTCCCCTCTCATTCTTCTGAACTCCAGTGAATACAAGCCCAGTTGATCCAGTCTTTCTTGATAGGTCAGTCCCGCCATCCCGGGAATCAGTCTGGTGAATCTTCGCTGCACTCCCTCAATAGCAAGAATGTCCTTCCTCAAGTTAGGAGACCAAAACTTAACACAATATTCCAGGTGTGGCCTCACCAAGGCCCTGTACAACTGTAGCAACACCTCCCTGCCCCTGTATTCAAATCCCCTCGCTATGAAGGCCAACATGCCATTTGCTTTCTTAACCGCCTGCTGTACCTGCATGCTAACCTTCAATGACTGATGTACCATGACACCCAGGTCTCGTTGCACCTTCCCTTTTCCTAATCTGTCACCATTCAGATAATAGTCTGTCTCTCTGTTTTTACCACCAAAGTGGATAACCTCACATTTATCCACATTATACTTCATCTGCCATGCATTTGCCCACTCACCTAACCTATCCAAGTCACTCTGCAGCCTAATAGCATCCTCCTCGCAGCTCACACTGCCACCCAACTTAGTGTCATCCGCAAATTTGGAGATACTGCATTTAATCCCCTCGTCTAAATCATTAATGTACAATGTAAACAGCTGGGGCCCCAGCAGAGAACCTTGCGGCACCCCACTAGTCACTGCCTGCCATTCTGAAAAGTACCCGTTTACTCCTACTCTTTGCTTCCTGTCTGACAACCAGTTCTCAATCCAAGTCAGCATGTGCTTTAACTTTGCACATCAATCTCTTGTGTGGGACCTTGTCGAACGCCTTCTGAAAGTCCAAATATACCACATCAACTGGTTCTCCTTTGTCCACTTTACTGGAAACATCCTCAAAAAATTCCAGAAGATTTGTCAAGCATGATTTCCCTTTCACAAATCCATGCTGACTTGGACCTATCATGTCACCATTTTCCAGATGCACTGCTATGACATCCTTAATAATTGATTCCATCATTTTACCCACTACTGAGGTCAGACTGACCGGTCTATAAATCCCTGTTTTCTCTCTCCCTCCTTTTTTAAAAAGTGGGGTTACATTGGCTACCCTCCACTCCATAGGAACTGATCCAGAGTCAATGGAATGCTGAAAAATGACTGTCAATGCATCCGCTATTTCCAAGGCCACCTACTTAAGTATTCTGGAATGCAGTCCATCAGGCCCTGGGGATTTATCGGCCTTCAATCCCATAAATTTCCCCAACACAATTTCCCGACTAATAAAGATTTCCCTCAGTTCCCCCTCCTTACTAGACCCTCTGACCCCTTTTATATCCGTAAGGTTGTTTGTATCCTCCTTAGTGAATACCGAACCAAAGTACTTGTTCAATTGGTCTGCCATTTCTTTGTTCCCCGTTATGACTTCCCCTGATTCTGACTGCAGGGGACCTACGTTTGTCTTTACTAACCTTTTTCTCTTGACATACCTATAGAAACTTTTGCAATCCACCTTAATGTTCCCTGCAAGCTTCTTCTCATACTCCATTTTCCCTGCCCTAATCAAACCCTTTGTCCTCCTCTGCTGAGTTCTAAATTTCTCCCAGTCCCCAGGTTCGCTGCTATTTCTGGCCAATTTGTATGCCACTTCCTTGGCTTTAATACTATCCCTGATTTCCCTAGATAGCCACGGTTGAGCCACCTTCCCTTTTTTATTTTTACGCCAGACAGGAATGTACAATTGTTGTAATTCATCCATGCGGTCTCTAAATGTCTGCCATTGCCCATCCACAGTCAACCCCCTAAGTATCATTCGCCAATCTATCCTAGCCAATTCACGCCTCATACCTTCAAAGTTACCCTTCTTTAAGTTCTGGACCATGGTCTCTGAATTTACTGTTTCATTCTCCATCCTAATGTAGAATTTCACCATATTATGGTCCCTCTTCCCCAAGGGGCCTTGCACAACGAGATTGCTAATTAATCCTCTCTTATTACACAACTCCCAGTCTAAGATGGCCTCCCCCCTAGTTGGTTCCTCGACATATTGGTCTAGAAAACCATCCCTTATGCACTCCAGGTAATCCTCCTCCACCGTATTGCTTCCAGTTTGGTTCGCCCAATCTATATGCATATTAAAGTCACCCATGCTAACTGCTACACCTTTATTGCATGCACCCCTAATTTCATGTTTGATGTCCTCCCCAACATCACTACTACTGTTTGGAGGTCTGTACACAACTCCCACTAACGATTTTTGCCCTTTGTTGTTCTGCAGCTCTACCCATAAAGATTGCACATCATCCAAGCTAATGTCCTTCCTAACTATTGCATTAATCTTCTCTTTAACCAGCAATGCTACCCCGCCTCCTTTTCCTTTTATTCTATCCTTCCTGAATGTTGAACCTTGGATGTTGAGTTCCCAGCCCTGATCATCCTGGAGCCACGTCTCTGTAATCCCAATCACATCATATCTGTTAACATCGATTTGCACAGTTAATTCATCCACCTTATTACGGATACTCCTTGCATTAAGACACAAAGCCTTCAGGCCCTCCACCAGCCTGTCACCACCGCACAGCACTGCCCATCAAGATCTACGGCACGGCCCCGGACAACGTGGACCATTTCCCATATCTCGGGAGCCTCTTATCACCAAAGGCAGACATTGATGCGGAGATTCAGCATGGCCTCCAGTGTGCTAGTGCAGCCTTTGGCTGTCTGAGGAAAAGATTGTTTGAAGACCAGGCCCTCAAATCAACCACCAAGCTCATGGTCTATAGGGCTGTAGTAATACCCGCCCTCCTGTATGGATCTGCGGCATGGACGATGTATAGAAGGCACCTCAAGTCGCTGGAGATATATCACCAATGATGTCTCCGCAAGATCCTGCGAATCCCCTGGGAGGACAGGCGCACCAACATCAGTGTCCTCGTCCAGGCTAACATCCCCAGTATTGAAGCACTGACCACACTCGATCAGCTTCGCTGAGCAGGCCATATAGTTCGCATGACAGATACGAGACTCCCTAAGCAAATGCTTTATGCGGAGCTCCTTCGTGGTAAATGAGCCAAAGGAGGACAGCGGAAACATTATAAGTACACCCTCAAAACCTCCCTGGTAAAGTGCGACATCACCACTGACACCTGGGAGACCCAGGCCGCAGACCGCCCGAGGTGGAGAAAGTGCATCCGGGAGGGCGTTGAGCGCTTCAAGCCTCAACGCAAAGGGCGTGAATAGGACAAGCGCAATCAGCGGAAGGAGCGCGCAGCAAACCAGCCCCACCGACCC
Source organism: Pristiophorus japonicus (assembly GCF_044704955.1). Classification (NCBI taxonomy): domain Eukaryota; kingdom Metazoa; phylum Chordata; class Chondrichthyes; family Pristiophoridae; genus Pristiophorus; species Pristiophorus japonicus. Next base: position 526,013,312 of record NC_091977.1, on the reverse strand, counting down.
CTTCCCTCGACGAATGTCTGTCCCACCTGTAACAGGGTCTGTGGCTCTCGTATCGGACTGTTCAGCCATCAAAGAACTCACTTTGGGAGTGGAAGCAAGTCCTTCTCGATTCCGAGGGACTGCCTACAATGATTGGAGTTCTAGACACTCCAACCAGAGGAAACAACCTCTCAGCATCTACCCTGTCAATCCCCTTCAGAATCTTCTCCGTTTCAATATCACCTCTCATTCTTATCAACTTCAGAGATTATAGGCCCATTCTACACAATCTCTCCACACAGGACAACCCTATCATTCCAGGAATCAATCTAGTGACCCTCTGTTGCACCGCCTCCAAGGCAAGTATATACTTTCCTAAATAAGGAGACTAAAACTGTGCACAGTATTCCAGCTGGAACTTGTAAGTGCTATAGCTTGTGCATTTGCTTATTCTCTCAACTCCTGCCTTTTGCTTTATCATGCCTCTAACATGCACTGTGGTCATTTCACTGACTTCAGCATCGAGACTTCGATGCTGAAGTCAGTGAAATAACCACAGTGCATGTGAAAAAGATCACAAGTGCACCGATGTGAGAGAATAACCCTTAGACTTTCAACAACTCCAGGGAATGCCAGGCTCTCTTGGCCAGTCAGATTATGTTTTTATTTGTACATTTTCAGTTCATACATGATCATACCGATACAACCACAGAATCATAGAATCATTTGTCGCAGAAGGAGGCCATTCGGCCCATCGTGTCTCTGCCAACTCTTTGAAAGAGCTGTCCAGTTAGTCCCACTCCCCTTGCTCTTTCCCCATAGCCCTGAAAATGTCTCCTTTTCAAGTACATCTCCAATTCCCTTTTGAAAGTTAATGCTTCCATCACCCTTTCAGGCAGTGCATTCCAAATCATAACAACTCGCTTCTTTTTTCCCCTTGCATTTCTTTATCCTTAAATCCGTGTCCTCTGGTTACCGATTCTCCTGCCGATGGAAACAGTCTCTCCTGAGCTACTCGAAACCCTTCATGATTTTAAACACCTCCCCTTAACCTGCTCTGCTCTAAGGAGAATGAGCCGCCCATTTAAAACAAAGATGAGGAGAAATTTCTTCTCTCAGAGGATTGTAAATCTGTAGAATTCGTTGCCTCAGAGAGCTATGGAAGCTGGGACATTGAATAAATTTAAGACAGAAATAGACAGTTTCTTAAACGATAAGGGGATAAGGGGTTATGCGGAGCTGGCGGGGAAGTGGAGCTGAGTACATGATCAGATCAGCCATAATCTTATTGAATGGCGGAGCAGGCTCGAGGGGCCATATGGCCTCCTCCTGCTCCTATTTCTTATGTTCTTATGTTCTTATGAGAACAACCCCAGCTTCTCCAGAATATCCGCATAACTGAAGTCCTTCGTCCCTGGAACCATTCTGGTATTGTTAATATATTGTGGTAATGGAGTTTCTCAAATGCCGGGCATACCTGTTTAACACTGTAATGTTAATTCTCTGCTAATAAAATAAAACTTACAGGTTTTTAATCCATGTTTTTGAGCACTGTAACGATCTTCCATATCTCTGCGTTCCCTCCAATTCCACATTCCCATTCACTCTCTTCATTTCATTTTATTTTATCTTTGCTTAACTGTTGTAAAGTTGGAGGAAAATCAGTACTAAAGGCTGATACTTCAGCTCGATAAAGTTCAGAATTGTAAAGAGCGATATTGTCACATTGTTGACATGACTTAAACCCCAATTTTGTGATACCCAGCACAATGGGGCTGCAATTGCAAGTGCTATAGGCACACCTGTGTTCATAACTCGTGCATCAAGCTGCAAAAACTTTTGCAATGTAAGGCTGTTTTGGTTTCCATATTTACGAAAGAATATACTTGCTTTGGAGGCAGTTCAGAGAAGGTTCACGAGGTTGATTCCGGGGATGAGGGGGTTGACTTATGAGGAAAGGTTGAGTAGGTTGGGCCTCCACTCATTGGAATTCAGAAGAATGAGAGGTGATCTTATCGAAACGTATAAGATTATGAGGGGGCTTGACAAGGTGGATGCAGAGAGGATGTTTCCATGATGGGGGAGACTAGAACTAGAGGGCATAATCTTAGAATAAGGGGCCACCCATTTAAAACAGAGATGAGGAGAAATTTCTTCTCTCATAGGGTTGTAAATCTGTGGAATTCTCTGCCTCAGAGAGCTGTGGAAGCTGGGACATTGAACAAATTTAAGACAGAAATAGACAATTTCTTAAACGATAAGGGAATAAGGGGTTATGGGGAGCGGGCAGAGAAGTGGACCTGAGTCCATGATCAGATCAGCCATGATCTTATTTAATGGCAGAGCAGGCTCGAGGGGCCGTATGGCCTACTCCTGTTCCTATTTCTTATGTTCTTATTTCAAATAAATTACTGGCACAGGAAAAGTTTTGCCCTAGAGAGCTTGACTGGGGACTGCCAAGTCCAGTGAATTAGCAGCTCTTAAAGGACCGCAGTTTGCCTATAGAGTGCCAGTTGTGGTACTGGTAGATAATCAGAGTGATTGGATCACAACAGTACCGCACGGGAATGTGGGCAGCACTACCACTTCTGATGCTGAATGTTTGGCGGTTCCGCTGCAGGAAATGGTCCAGCGAGGGGAGCTGAGGGCCATCCTCCATCGGGTGCCATCTCCATGGATGCAGGTTTCAGACTGAGTCAGTGCATTCACCCAGCTCCCTTGTACTAGCTTCAGATGACAATGTATGTGTCACCCAGTGGCTCAGTGGGTAGCACTCTTGCCTCTGAGTCAGAAGTTTGTGGGTTCAAGCCCCACTCCAGAGACCTGAGCACAAAATCTAAACTGATACTAAGTTGAGGGAGTGCTACACTGTTGGAGGTGCCATCTTTCAGATGAGATGTTAAACTGAGGTCGCCGTCTACCCACTCAGATGAGCGCGAAAGGTCCCATGGCACTATTTTAAAGAAGAGCAGGGAGTTCTGGCCAATCATCATCAGAGGCGGTCCCTCGGAATCGAGGAAGACTTGCTTCCACTCTAAAAATGAGTCCTTAGGTGGCTGAACAGTCCAATACAAGAACCACAGTCTCTGTCACGGGTGGGACAGATAGCCATTGACGGTAAGGGAGGGTGGGACTGGTTTGCCGCACACTCTTTCCGCTGCCTGCGCTTGTTTTCTGCATGCTCTCGGTGATGAGACTTGAGGTGCTCAGCGCCCTCCCGGATGCTCTTCCTCCACTTAGGGCGGTCTTTCGCCAGGGACTCCCAGGTGTCAGTGGGGATGTTGCACTTTATCAGGGAGGCTTTGAGAGGTGTCCCTGTAATGTTTCCTCTGCCCACCTTTGGCTCGTTTGCTGTGAAGGAGTTCCGAGTAGAGTGCTTGCTTTGGGAGTCTTGTGTCTGGCATGCAGACAATGTGGTCCACCCAACGGAGCTGATCAAGTGTGGTCAGTGCTTCAATGCTGGGGCTCTTGGCTCAACCTACATCTAAAAACAGATGATCTGGTCATTATCACAGTGGGATCTTGCTGTGTGCGAATTGGCCGACATTACAACAGTGACTATGTACCAAAAAAGTGCTTAATTGTCTGTAAAGCTCTTTGGAACATCCTGAGGACATGAAAGGTGCTACATAAATGCAAGTTCTTTATTTCTTGCTTGCGTATACAGTGAACAGGAACACAGTGAAGGCGAGGGTGATCCTCACTGCTGCTCACATTCCCTTGTGCTGCCCATGAAGCATGGCAGAAATCTAAGCTCATAATAAAGTAATGTAACTGAGTCCTGTAGACAATGAGTAAGTGTGACCTTTGCTCCTTTATTCAAACTCCAGAGTGTTGGTAAAGCCTGGGAGGCTTGCTTATATACAGTGCTCCCAAGGGATGCCGGGATCCCTTGGGACTCCAACAGATATGCCCTCTGGTGGCGTTATGATACAGGTTGCCTCGGGTTGCATACATAACAAGAACTGTCACTGTTTCAAACATTGTGTGCCACCCGTTTAGCAAAGTTTCTTTTCATTGTGCCTCAGCAAACCTTTGTGGGAGTTTGAGGAAGAAGTGGAAGTAACCATTGGTCCCAGGGGGTTTCTCAGTCGAGTCAGCTGCCACAGAGCCAGAGAAGAGTCCTCACCCATAAGTGCCATTCACTCTCTATTTATTTCTTCTTTCTGTAATGGAATGCTGCACATTGGAGGCGTCATGGTTATTTAAGTAAGACTTGGATTTATATAGTGCCTTTTAGCGACCTCCAGATGTCTCAAAATGCTTTACAACCAATGGAATACATTTGGAGTGTAGTCACTGTTGTAATGTAGGAAACGCAGCAGCCAATTTACACAAAAGCAAACTCCCACAAACAGCAATGTGATAATGACCAGATAATCTGATTTTTTGTTATGTTGTGGGATAAATATTGGCCAGGACTCCGGGGATAACTCCCCTGCTCTTCTTTGAGGTATTTCCCATACCTCAGGAGCCTCTTATCATCAAGAGCAGACATTGACGACGAGATTCAACACCGTCTCCTGTGCGCCAGTGCAGCCTTTGGCCACCTGAGGAGCAGAGTGTTCGATGACCAGGATCTCAAATCTGTCACCAAGCTCATGGTCTACAGGGCTGTAGTAATACAGAGAGAGAGAGAGAGAGAGAGAGAGACTGGCAACCAAGAATGGGACCAGACCGGACAGCCTTCGAGCGGGGTTGGCGGTAAGGTGGTTCGATGGCTAAAACCTCCACTTTTGTGCTTATCACCCAAAAATGGGTGATATTTCTGGTATGGGTGACAAAAAAGCATTTTCAGATCACCGGCTTCTCGCCCAATCTCAAAGCACCTAGTCTCCATTTTTGAAAATGGGCGTTACCGCGAGCGATATGAAATGGGCGGTAGCGTTGAATTTTTTTGACTTTCTGCCGTAAAGTGTGGCCGTCCTTAGCAACGGCATGGCAATGCTCGATTCCCATGATTCAGGTGGTCAAGGGTCATCATGACATGCGCAGAAAAGGAGATAGAGAGAGAGGGAGCTCAGAGGGACTGAAGGCATGTCTGGGTGTGGTGTGGCTGCTTTGGGAGGAAGGAGAGAGACTTTAGAGCTTCATAACAAGTAGGTAAACAAAAAGTATCTATTACCAGCCACATATTTGCCTGAATTTGGCCTATAATGGAGAGAGAAGAGGAGGCATCACAGCACGCTGTGGAGACTGACACTGGAGAGAGCAGTGAGGTGGGAGAGGAGCACATTGGAGGCCGCAAAAGAGACAGGAGGTTCTTGGATGAGGCAAATGCCTCCCTCCTGTAGGAGGTCGAGTTACGCTGGGGTGATGTGACACAGGGAGGGCGTGGGAAGCCCACCCCAAAGGCCTACCAGAGGATATGGACCGAGATAGCACAGGTGGTCTTGTCGGTGACCAAAGAGGTTCGTGAGGGCAACCAATGTCGCAAACGATGGAACGACCTTGTGGGATCCGCAAGAGTAAGTATTACATTGATTTACATGTATTTATGTATTTATATTATTTGATTTGTAACATTCATGAGTGACTATTATCAGATGTGAGGTCTTTCACTTTTACCGGGAATATTTTACTCAAAGCCTGTGGTCACGGTGCACGTCTTAGGGTAAAGAATGATAATTTTCATAATAATGATGATTACATCGGTCGGTTATGTGTTGTATCAGTCTCTGTGACGTTACCTAGCAATGATATCATGCAATGATCTCATGCCATGTCGTCCTGTCACCTTTTACAGAAGAAGCTATCGACGATGTGGTCCGTGCAGAGGCGAACGGGTGGGGGGTCACCAGTCCCCAGTGACATCACTGAGACGGAGGAGCGAGTGCTCGCACTCGTGGGGAAGCACCCCCGGACAGTCACGGACGCATCTGCAGACCCTGAAGTGATGCCACGTGAGTAAAGCTTACACCAGTGCGTGATGTAAAGTCAATAGATGCCACACCCACTCATATCCGAACAATCATATATGATAGATGATTTCTAAAATTGTCATCGAAGTAATGATGGCCCATTGAAAATCATTGCAATGCAAATGTGTTGACGGTCATGAAATGTGATGTATGTGATGATTTTGAGAGTGGTGGTGCTTTTGTCATGCATATGCTGTGTGTAGCGTTGGACTCACCTTGTGACCCCACCACCCCGTTCTCCTCTAATAACCTTGTTGTGTATCTGTAAAGCATGCACTCCCATGTTCCGCCACCAGAGAGCTCATCCCTTGAAGTCCCAAGGGATCCCAGCATCCCTTGGGAGCACTATATGTAAGCCGGCCCCTAAGGCTTGTTCCTCACTCTGGAGTGTCTTAGTAAAGACTGAGGTCACTGTTACTTTAACCTCTCTGTGTGCAGTCTCATCTGTGTTAGGAACACAATAACTGGCGACGAGAATACGAATCCAACGCAAAGATGCAGCAAACTGCGGGCATCCTGGAGAAGTTCTTGGAGGGTGAGGACTGGGAAGCCCATGTCGAACAGCTAGACCAGTACTTTGTAGCCAGCGAGCTGGACGGAGAAGGAAGCGCTGCAAAAAGGAGAGCGGTCCTCCTCACGGTCTGCGAGGCGCCAACCCACAGCCTCATGAAGAATCTTCTGGCTCCAGTGAAACCCACAGATAAGTTGTATGAGGAGCTGTGTACACTGGTTCAGGAGCATCTTAACCCGAGGGAGAGCATGTTGATGGCGAGGTCTCGGTTCTACACGTGCCAGCGATCTGAAGGTCAGGAAGCGGCGAGCTACGTCGCTCAGCTAAGGCGACTTGCAGGACAATGTGAGTTTGATGGCTACCTGGAGCAAATGCTCAGAGACTTTTTTGTACTGGACAATGGCCACGAGACCATCCTACGAAAACTTTTGACTGTAGAGACACCGACCCTCAGTGAGGCCATTGCGATAGCACATGCATTTATGTCCACCAGTGATAACACCAAACAAATCTCTCAGCACACAAGTGCTAGCAATGTTCATAAATTAACTGGAACTGTGTTTGCGAGCAGAAATGTACAGGGCGGAACCCACGAGTCTGCAACTGCCAGCAGGCCTCAGGTGACCCAGATGGCTCAGAGTCCCCAACAAAGGATGAATGCAAGGCAATTCACACCTTGTTGGCGTTGTGGAGGCTTCCATTCAGCCTATTCATGCCGCTTCAAAGGTTATGTTTGCAAGAGCTGTGGAACAATGGGGCACCTCCAACGAGCTTGCAAATGAACTGCAAGCTCTGAAAAACCTACTAGTCACTATGTGACAGAGGAAGATCGGTCCATGGTGGATCAAAGCAATTTCGAGCCTCAGAGAGAGGAGGCAGATGCTGAAGTACATGGGATGCACACATTTTCGACGAAATGTCCACCTATAATGCTAAACGTAAAATTGAATGGCTTAATCGTAGCCTTGGAACTGGACACTGGCGCTAGCCAATCCATCATGAGTAAAAAGATGTTTGAGAGACTGTGGTGCAACAAGGCATTCAGACCAGCCCTGAGCCCCATCCACACGAAACTGAGAACATATACCAAAGAGCTTATCACTGTCCTGGGCAGCGCCATGGTCAAGGTCACCTATGAGGGCACGGTGCATGAACTCCCACTCTGGATTGTCCCGGGCGATGGCCCCACACTGCTTGGAAGGAGCTGGCTGGGCAAAATCCGCTGGAACTGGGATGACATCCGAGCGCTATCACATGTCGATGAGGCCTCATGTACCCAGGTTCTTAGCAAATTTCCTTCCCTTTTTGAGCCAGGCATTGGAAACTTTTCCGGGGCGAAGGTGCGGATCTACTTAGTCCCACTGACATGACCCATTCACCACAAGGCGCAAGCGGTACCTCACATGATGAGGGAGAGAGTGGAAATCGAACTGGACAGGCTGCAACGCGAGGGCATCATCTCCCCAGTGGGATTCAGCAAGTGGGCCAGCCCGATTGTTCCAGTACTCAAAAATGATGGCACGGTCAGGATTTGCGGCGATTATAAAGTAACTATTAATCGTTTCTCGCTACAGGACCAATACCCGCTACCTAAGGCAGACGCTGGCAGGAGGCAAGACATTCACCAAGCTCGACCTGACTTCGGCCTACATGACGCAGGAGCTGGAGGAGTCTTCAAAGGGCCTCATCTGCATCAACACGCACAAGGGACTGTTCATCTACAACAGATGCCCGTTTGGAATTCGGTCGGCTGCAGCGATCTTCCAGAGAAACATGGAGAGCCTACTCAAGTCGGTACCACACACGGTAGTCTTTCAGGACGATATATTGGTCATGGGTCGGGACACCGTCGAGCACTTACAAAACCTGGAGAGGGTCCTCCAGTGACTGGATCGCATAGGGCTGTGGCTGAAGAGGTTGAAATGCATCTTCATGGCAACAGAAGTGGAGTTTTTGGGGAGAAAGATCGCAGCGGACGGCATTCGGCCCACAGACGTCAAGACAGAGGCTATCAGGAACGTGCCCAGGCCACAGAACGTCACGGAGTTGCGATCGTTCCTGGGAATCATCAACTATTTTGGTAACTTCCTACCGGGGTTAAGCACCCTTTTAGAGCCACTACATGTGTTATTGTGTAAAGGTGAGAACTAGGTATGGGGAAAAAAACAAGTAATTGCTTTTGAGAAAGCCAGAAACGTTTTATGCTCCAACAAGCTGCTTGTATTGTATAACCCGTGTAAAAGACTTATGCTAGCATGTGACACGTCGTCGTACGGAGTCTGGTGTGTATTACAACAAGCTAACGTTGCAGGGAAGTTGCAACCTGTCACCTATGCTTCCAGGAGCTTGTCTAAGGCCGAGAGGGCCTCGAGCATGATTGAGAAAGAGGCATTAGCGTGTGTGTTCGGGGTAAAGAAAATGCATCAGTACCTGTTTGGCCTCAAATTTGAGCTGGAAACCGATCACAAGCCCCTCACATCTCTGTTCGCTGAAAACAAGGGGATAAATACTCATGCCTCAGCCCGCATACAAAGGTGGGCACTCGCGCTATTAGCGTATAACTATACCATCCGCCACAGGCCAGGCACCGAGAACTGTGCGGATGCTCTCAGTCGGCTACCATTGCCCACCACGGTGGTGGAAATGGCACAGCTTGCAAACTTGTTGATGGTGACGCAGCCCACAGACTTGTTGATGGTCATGGAAGTGTTTGAAAATGATAAATCACTTTTCACGGCCCACCAGATTAGGACTTGGACCAGCCAAGATCCTCTGCTGTCCCGAGTAAAAAACTGTGTACTGCATGGGAGCTGGGCCAGCATCCCTGTTGAAATGCAAGAGCTAATCAAGCCGTTCCAGCTGCGAAAGGACGAGCTGTCCATTCAGGCAGACTGCCTGTTGTGGGGTAACCGCGTAGTACTACCCAAAAAGGGCAGGGAGACGTTCATCTCGGATCTCCACAGCACATACCCGGGTATATTAATGATGAAAGCGATAGCCAGATCCCACGTGTGGTGGTCCGGTATCAACTCTGACTTAGACTCCTGTGTACTTCAATGCAGCATATGTGCTCAGTTGAGCAATGCGCCCAGAGAGGCACCACTAAGTTTGTGGTCCTGGCCCTCCAGACCATGGTTGAGGATCCATGTCGACTATGTGGGCCCGTTTCTCGGTAAAATGTTTCTGGTGGTGGTGGATGCTTTTTCAAAATGGATTGAATGTAAAATAATTTCGGGAAGCACCGCCACCGCCACCATTGAAAGCCTGAGGGCCATGTTTGCCACTCACGGCCTGCCTGACATACTGATCAATGACAACGGGCCATGTTTCACCAGTGCCGAATTTAAAGAATTCATGACCCGCAATGGGATCAAACATGTCACCTCAGCCCCATTTAAACCAGCCTCCAATGGGCAGGCAGAGCGGGCAGTACAAACCATCAAACAGAGCCTCAAACGAGTCACAGAAGGCTCACTCCAAACCCACCTCTCCCGAGTACTGCTCAGCTACCGAGCGAGACCCCACTCGCTCACAGGGGGGCCCCCAGCTGAGCTACTCATGAAAAGGACACTGAAAACCAGACTCTCGCTGGTTCACCCCAACCTGCATGATCAGGTAGAGAGCAGGCGACAGCAACAAAATGTAAACGATGGTCGCGCCACTGTGTCACGGGAAATTGATCTGAATGACCCTGTGTATGTGCTAAACTATGGACATGATCCCAAGTGGATCACGGGCACGGTGATAGCTAAAGAAGGGAGTAGGGTGTTTGTAGTCAAACTCGACAATGGACAAATTTGTAGAAAGTACCTGGACCAAGCGAGGCTGCGGTTCACAGACTGCCCTGAACAACCCACAGCAGACACCACCTTTTTCGAGCCCACAACACACACCCAAATGATCAACGACACCACCCGGGACCAGGAAATCAAACCCATCATGCCCAACAGCCCAGCAAGGCCAGGCTCACCCAGCAGCCCTGCAGGGCCAACGACATGCCAGCCCAGCGAGGGCACAGCCAACACACCAGAACAGACATTTGTACTGAGGCAGTCCACCAGGGAAAGAAAGGCTCCTGACCGCCTCACCTTGTAAATAGTTTTCACTTTGACTTTGGGGGAGAGTGATGTGTATCTGTAAAGCATGCACTCCCATGTTCCGCCACCAGGGAGCTCATCCCGTGAAGTCCCAAGGGATCCCAGCATCCTTTCGCGGCACTGTATATAAGCCGGCCCCTAAGGCCTGTTCTCACTGAGGTCACTGTTACTTTAACCTCCCTGTGTGCAGCCTCATCTGTGTTAGGAATACAATAAACCTCATTTGTGTTTTGCAGCTCAGCCAGCAGCACGTCCCCAGGCAAGACCACAGAGGCCAGAAGGTGGGGGCGCAGGGCCCAATTCTCCGGATGATCCAACATCTTGTGCTGTTGAGCTCCGATTCTCACCCATCAATCCGCTGGGTCTGTTCGCCATGGCTGAGAGTGCGGACATCGAGGAACCTGCGTCGCCACGCTCCAGAAGCCATTCCACTCCAAGGCCATCTAGTGGTCCTCCGGTCATTCCCGCCTCCACTCAGGAGGTACCAGCCCCCAGCACCTCGCCACAGGGAGCCCATTTGTTCCCAGGACGACGTCAACGCCGCAGATGTCTCGTGAACGCAGCAGGTCTGTTCCACGAGCGCCGCATGGCAGCGGAGAGAAGGTACAGTTGTCCAGGAGGACTATAGACATTGGTGACCAGCTTATCGAAGCATTGCGGGGGGTATATCCTGACAGCTGGCCACCATGACCGAGTACATTCCGCGGATAGCCCTGGATGTAGTAGCCATAAATACTGCTGACACAGTGTTCCCAGTGGTCCCCGAGCGCGGCACTCCACCCCGGGTTCCACTCCACCACAGCTGAGAGCAAGGATCAAGATCCTGCTCCTGCATCAGAGAATGTTGCCCCCTCGGCACGCCCCGCTCCTGTACCCCTGCAAAAACCGCATCTGTCTTCATCCCCCCCCCCCCCCAATGAGGCACCGCCTAAGAAGCTTCTTGTCCAGGTGCCGTGGAGCGAGGAGGGGAAGGGGTAGAGGTGGGGAGAAGGAAAGTGAGGTGCATGTCCACAGGTGATGGCTGTGTTACATCTCTTCTGGGTGTATGCAATTTGTTGCAATGTATGGGGGCTGGGGATCACGCTCCTGTTTTGCCTTTGTATTCTGTGTTGCTGGACATGTTGAACATTTGGTTGATGTCACTGGTGGAAAAAGTGGAGTGTGGGCGGGGGTTGGGTGTTATTGGCTGTGATACTTATGATTTCAGGCCAATGTTGGAAGAACATTTTTGTTATTGAACATAACCTTGTTGCGCATTGTCTCAGATAGCTGCACCGTTACACACTGGTGATTCCTTAACATGAAAGAGTTAAATACAACTTAACATCAATCAACGTAAACTTTAACTGGTACCAAGGTGATGGGCATCATTGATGTCTGAGCTGCACACACACAGCAGGGTGTCAGCGTTGTCACTCACATCAGCGCTCTTTCAGGCAAATCGTTTAGATGTCAGCTCCTCACGTAAGAGTCTTGCAGTTATGTAGCCACCACGGGCCCTTTCCTGCGCTCTGGAGGGGGGTCGTGGGCATGGTTGCATCGCCAGCCTGGCCCTAGGTCAGCATCCAGCCCCTCATTGTCCTCTTCCTCTCTCTCCTGAGGTGGAGCATCAGTCCCTTCTGGCAATTCTTGGCCCCTCCTGATAGCCAGGTTGTGCAGCATGGAGCACACGACCACGAATTTACCTACTTGCTCAGGGTTGTATTGTAGCTCCCCTCCTGAGTAGTCAAGACATCTTAAGCGCTGCTTAAGCACAGTTATTGTTTGGTGGCCCCATTGCATTGAAAGTAAAATAACGATCGATCAGAAGCAATGATTTCCTCATTAACATACACCTGGAGTAAAGCCCCAATAGTCCAGAGTCTGAAAATATGTCTGTTGAGATGTTCACTTCATCTGAGAAGAACTCCAGAGTCAATGCAAACTCCCCTGAAGTTGAGGCAGCCTTTTGAATGAAGCGACCTGCAATTTAATAAATGCTAGCCACAACGCTGGCGTTCGTTCAGAACTGCTTCACTTTTTCTGGGCGGTTTTTTGGGCGAGCGGTATTGTGGGCGAGATGTGTGCGAGGTGGCGAAAGTGACGCCTGGGCGATCTCCTGCGCGTTAGTTTCGCCAAATGTGCTCTTTACAACAACAAAAAAGTGGGCGGGCGGTATTATTGAATCTCGGCGTTAATTCCGTGCGGAACGTAACGCTGAGCGATATTATGGCAGTTGATTTCACCCATTCTGATGATTCCGCCCCCAAAAAGTGGGCAGGCGGTAATATTTCTTCCCGGCGTTACGCACATGGGGAAAGTAACGCTCGGCGATAAGTTTCCTAAAAATGCCCGTCAGTTTCCATTTTGTGCCAAGATGGGTGTTATACATCATTTCAGCGGTAAAATGGGCATTAAGTGGGCGTTGAGCATGCAAAGAAAATGGAGGTTCTAGCCTGATGTGTTTTTCAATTCTTTGAATGTGTTGGGAGCTGGCTGTATGCTTCACTTTGCAGCCTTCAGCTCGCATTGTGTCGCTGGTTACCATGGCAGCCTGATCTTTTTGGTGCAGATCAAGGCTCCACCCCTCTCAGGTTAGGCCACGCCAAAATGAAGAGATCCAACGGGGAAATTTACAACACTTTTGTTTTGGCGTGCTTGGGCCCCAAAAAAATCAGCTGTAACTCTTCAAATACGCCAAAAAAATGCTTTGGGGAAAATTGAGCCCTATGTTTGGAGCTATCCCTAATCTAGGTGTTATGTACGGTCATTATGCAGCAAGGCACACAATTCTGGGGCAGCCTGGTCTGTGAAGCAGAGGTGGCTGCAATGGGGGATGTTTTCAATTGAATACTGGGAAGACCGAAGCCATTATTTTGGGTCCCTGCCACAGACTCCGTTCCCCAACCACTGACTCCATCCCTCTCCCCAACTTCTGTCTGAGGCTCAACCTCACTGTTCGCAACCTTGGTGTCGTATTTGACCCTGAAATGTGCTTCCGGACACATAGCCGCAGCATAACTAAGACCGCCTATTTCCACCTCTGTAACATCGCCCGTCTCAGCCCTTGCCTCAGCTCTTCCGCTGCTGAAGCCCTCATCCATGCCTTTGTTACCTCCAGACTTGACTATTCCAACGCACTCCTGACTGGCCTCTCACATTCCACCCTACGTAAACTAGAGGTGATCCAAAACTCGGCTGCCCCTGTCCTAACTCGCACCAAGTCTCGGTCACCCAACACCCCCGTGCTCGCTGACCTACATTGGCTTCCAGTTAAGCAACGCTTCGATTTCAAAATTTTCATCATTATTTTCAAATCCCTCCATGGCCTCACCCCTCCCTATCTCTGTAATCTCCTCCAGCCCCACAACCACCCCCCCCCACCCCCCGAGATGTCTGCGCTCCTCTAATTCTGCTCTCTTGAGCATCCCTGATTATAATCGCTCAACCATTGGTGGCCGTGCCTTCTGTTGCATAGGCCCCAAGCTCTGGAACACCCTCCCTAAACCTCTCCACCTCGCTACCTTTCTTTCATCCTTCAAGACGCTCCTTCAAACCAACCTCTTTGAACAAGCTTTAGGTCACCTGTGCTAATTTCTACTTTTGCATCTCGGTGTCAAATTTGGATCTCATAACACTCCTGTGAAGCGCCTTAGAACGCTTCACTACATTAAAGGCGCTATATAAATACCAGTTGTTGTTGTTGTTTTCATGGGCTGTTGAAGAAGCAAGCGCGATGGATCAAATGGCTTCTTCATGTTCCACACTTTATTTTTTCCTTATAGCGGCGGTAGCTATAGGCAGCCACGGAAACAGAAAATATAACACTGATTTAGCCGGGAGTACAGTTGTAATGTTAAGGTAAAAGCTGTAGAATGTTCAGATGGTGCAACGGTGCAGTGGGTTGGAATGTCCGCCATTACTTTAGCTTCCCCATGACCCCATGTTAACTCCCATGGATGGGGTCCATAGAATGTTAGGGGCGGGTACCCACACCTAGGCAATACCACATGGCACCCATCCAGTCTAACCTTCAGAATACTGGGGCAGTGGCTTTTCGAGTGCAACTGAACACCGAGAGTCCCCGACTGATTCCTCGGTGGTGGGGCTCACTTGCAGCACCCACGCCTGCTCTCAGTATTGAGGCCGATCTGCTGGAATCTTGGCCATGCCCTCAGACACATGCCAAACCGCAGCTGGGGCGAGGTGGTGGCGGGCGGCAGGGGGAGGCTCGTCAGCGGCAAGTGTGGGCGGAGAAAGAACTTGTACTTCGACGTCACATCGAGGCCGACACTCCCAGTGCAGTGCTGAGGGGGTGCTGCACTGTCGGAGGTGCCGTCTTTCGGATGAGACGTTAAACCGAGGCCCCGTCTGCCCTCTCAGGCGGACGTAAGTGATCCCGTGGCCACTATTTCGAAGAAGAGCAGGGGGAGTTATCCCTGGTGTGCTGGCCAATATTTATCCCTCAATCGAATCACAAAAGCAGATTATCTGATCATTGCCTTTTGTGGGAGCTTGCTTATGCAAAAATGAACTGCCGCGTTTCCTATATTACAACAGTGACTGAACTCCAAAAGCACCCCATTGGCTGTAGAGCGCTTTGAAACATCAGGTGGTCGTGAAAGGCGCTATACAAATCCAAGCCTTTCTTTCTTTAAGTCTTTCAATATTGTGGTGGTATAAGAAGCAGAATCTCTTCCAGTAGCTGGTCAACACTTTGTGGTGACATTGGATAAAGGACATCTTATTCCTCAGCAGTCTCACCACTTACTTGAACAGGTACAACATCTTACCAGTAAATAAATTTATGTTTAAGACCAATATTCCATAAAAAGTATTTTGTTTTCCAAGCCAACTGGTGTCAATGATCCAGAAAAAGATTCCGTACAGCTTGGTTGAATTGACATCAAAAATGATTGCAGTTTATTCAACTAGATCAAAGACACTATCCTGGCTGGGAGGTTATCAAGCTGTACGGTCCATTCATTCCCTAAACCTTCTCATTTCCAAAAATGTTTGGAACAAAACGTTATGGAAATGTTCTTGGTAAATTCGGCTGGTGTTGGTTACTGGTGTGGTGATTGTTGCATTTCCCTAGTGTTGGCCTTCCAACCAGACGCAACCCTTGGGCCCCAGTCCCAACCTCGAATCACGACATGAGCTTGGGGATGGCCGTTAGCGCAGTGACAGCAATTCGCCACCAAGCTTCTAAACGCAGTGTCACATGGAGGCAGAGCTCCCCCTCTCCAGAATGGCAGAAAAAGGTTGAGAGACTGTACTTTACGTTGACTAATAAAACAAGTGCGTTTTCATCGAGTTGTAACGATCTGGAATGCACTGCCTGATAGGGTGGAAGCACAGATCGTGGAAGGTGGCAGGGCAGGTTTGGAAAGCAGATAAAAACGCGTGTGGGATCCTGGGCTTCATGAATATAAGTATAGAGTACAAAAGTGTGAAAATTATGATGAACCAGTATAAAACACTGGTCCGGCCCCAACTGGAGTATTGTGTCCAATTCTGGGCACCGCACTTTAGGAAGGATGTAATGGCCTTGGAGAGGGGTGTAGAAAAGACTAAAGAGATTGATTCCAGAGATGAGGGACTTCGGTTACGTGGATAGACTGGAGAAGCTGGGGTTGTTCTCCTTGGAGCAGAGAAGGTTGAGAGGAGATTTGATCGAGGTGTTCAAAATCATGAGGGGTCTGGATAGAGTAGATGGAGAGAAACTGTTCCCATTGGTGGAAGGGTCGAGAACCAGAGGACACAGATTGAAGGTGATTAGCAAAAGAATCCAAGGCGACATGAGGAAAAACATTTTTACGCAGCGAGTGGTTAGGATCTGGAATGCACGGCCTGAGAGGGTGGTGGAGGCAGATTCAATCGTGGCTTTCAAAAGGGAGTTGGATAAGTACCTGAAGGAAAACAATTTGCCGGGCTACGGGGAAAGGGCGGGGGGAGTGGGACTAGCTGAGGTGCTCTTGCAGAGAGCCGGCACAGGCTCGACGGGCCGAATGTCCTTCTCCTGTGCTGTAACTGTTCTGTGATTCTATGAACTAAAAGGGTAATTATGGTGATTGGAGGAGGATTGGATGATAAGAATAGGAAAAGATGTTGAGGGAAACATAGCGCTTAAAAAGAAAAAAACACTGATGTTACATAACTAGGTACATAAACTATATTCATTTCCATTCTTTTATTGAAAACTATACAGGTATGACCAAACATAATGACACTTTTTAATATCCTATTACAAAACCCATCTTTTATTATTCATATATGTACAAATGGAGGAAACACTACTGAACCATGAAGCAATGATTGTCTACAAAACTGCACCTGAAATTCTTTTCCACAGATTATGACATATGATAAAATTTCCAAATCTGACATTTAAAAAAACAATTCCGATCATTCTTCCCTTTCAGCCTGCAGTGGACAAACAGCCCAGAAAGCATAATGATGCCGTGAAAATAATTCCTTGCAATTTTAAGTGGCTTACGGAGATGAAAAATGTTCCATTAATTTACTATAATTAGATTCTTTCATGCTTTATTTCATCCATATATTCTGGAGTTGAGGAAAATAAAATTAGCATGTATTCCCATGCTTGACACTGACCCAGTGCAAAGCCTGGCTCAAACATGAAGGGGGTTGGGCTTTTTTAATATAAATATATCAATGTGTAACAAATCAACAAACAAAAAAATGATCAATTCTCCTGTACAAATCAGAAGAGATAACGTTTGTAACCTAGCACTGCCATCATTCTATCCCTTCATATCAAAAAATGTTAAGCAATGCTCACAAACTGGTCGCTTTTGTGTGTTTTCCATGGGAATTCAGATGAAACTGGACCACCTAAGAAGAGGCAAAGTAAGACTCTTTAAAAAATGGTTTCGTATTTACATTTTCTTTTTTTTTCCGAGACTGTCCTGCGACTTACAAAAAACAAAATCTTTTTTGAGCTGCGTGATTAAGAGTGTATGCTGTCCTTGGAGCTGCCGTACATGTCTGACAGCTTCTTGAAGCGGGGCCCCCAGTCACTGAGGTAATCGTAATTCTGGTCCGATGCGGAAGTAATGGACTCCAAGGAGCTGAGCGACTCTGCCACGGAGCCGTTGCCCTCGAATGCGTACGTCTGTAGAGAGTCATAGGGCGGGGCGCAGGGATCTGTGTCTGCACCTTTCATCCTCTCCCAGATGAATTCCCTGAAGATAACGTTATCGGGAGACATCTTGTGGGCCGCTTTGGAAAAGAGCTGGATCTCGGGCGTGACGTCCCGGCGCGTTTTCACCTCTTGGATGAAATTGAGGTTCCTCAGCGCGGCCATGTCGAAGGCCTCCGTGTCCTCCTCGCCGCCTCCCTCGTCGTCGTACCGGACGATGTTCTCCCTGATGTCCTTCTCCTCGTCAAAGATCAACGGTTCCTTCTTGCGTCTTCGCAGGGTCACGATGAGTAGCACCAGCACTGCAACACACAAAAAATAAACCATGTTCAAACTCGGCTTCAGCAAAATGAAATATATAGAGACAGCTGTCGGCCATTCAGCCCCTCGAGCCGGTTCCACCATTCAGTTAGACGTGTGACTTACCTCAATTGCTTCCATAACCCTTAATACCCCTGGACCTAACAAAAACCTAGCAATCTCCATTTTGACATTTTCAATTGACCCACCTCCTCCCCCACCACACCCCCGCACCCCCCCTCATTCCCCCCCACCCCCCCACCACCCACAGCCCCCCTTCCCCCAGCAGCTTTTGGGGGAGAGAGTTCCAGATTTCCACTACCCTTTCTGTGAACAAGCGCTTCCTGACCTCAACCCTGAACTTCAAATAAAAGCATATTCATAACAGAATGAATGCAGTTTGGTATAAGAACATAAGAAACAGGAGCAGGAGTAGGCCAGTTGGCCCCTTGAGCCTGCTCCGCCATTTAATACGATCATGGCTGATCCGATCATGGACTCAGCTCCACTTCCCCGCCCGCTCCCCATAACCCTTTACTCCCTTATTGCTCAAAAATCTGTCCACCTCCGCCTTAAATATATTCAATGACCCAGCCTCCCTGGGGCAGAGAATTCCACAGATTTACAACCCTCTGAGAGAAGAAATTTCTCCTCATCTCTGTTTTAAATGGGCGGCCCCTTATTCTAAGATCATGCCCTCTAATTCTAGTCTCCCCCATCACTGGAAACATCCTCTCTGCGTCTACCTTGTCAAGTCCCCTCATAATCTGATACGTTTCGATAAGATTACCTCTCATGCTTCTGAATTCCAATGAGTAGAGGCCCAACCTACTCAACCTTTCCTCATAAGTCAACCCCCTCATCCCCGGAATCAACCGAGTGAACCTTCTCTGAACTGCCTCCAAAGCAAGTATATCCTTTCTTAAATATGGAAACCAAAACTGTACACAGTATCCCAGGTGTGGCCTCACCAATACCCTGTACAGCTGTAGCAAGACTGCCCTGCTTTTATACTCCAATAAAGACCAAGATTCCATTGACCTTCCTGATCACTTGCTGTACCTGCATACTAACCTTTTGTGTTTCATGCACCAGAACTCCCAGGTCCCGCTGTATTGGAGCACTTTGTAACTTTTTTCCATTTAAATAAAAACTTGCTCTTCGATTTTTTTTCTGCCAAAGTGCATGACCTCACACTTTCCAATATTATACTCCATCTGCCAAATTTTTGCCCACTCACTTAGCCTATCTATGTCCTTTTGCAGATTTTTTGTGTCCTCCTCACAAATTGCTTTTCCTCCCATCTTTGTATCGTCAGCAAACTTGGCTACGTTACACTCAGTCCCTTCTTCCAAGTCGTTAATATAGATTGTAAATAGTTGGGGTCCCAGCACTGATCCCTGATCTCAACCCTGAACTTCAAATATAAGCATATTCATAATGGAATTAATGCAGTTCGGTATGAAAATGAAACGGTTATAGAAATGCCGTTTATCAGAACATTCCCTGAGAGAGAGGGGTTGGGGGGGGCGGGGTGGGGGGAGAAATCAGCCAGGTTTCCCACCTGTACTCACTAGTCAGTGCTTCCACAGGAAAACAGAACATGTTTGGACAATGAGTGATTCCCTCTGATAAACACAACTGGAGTCAACTTTCCACAGCAGGAGTTTTACATAGTCAAGTGCAGCATGGTGACATATTGCTCATGTGCTTAGCATTCATGGGATGTCACTGAGGTAATCATACCCTGCTCCTGAAATTCATGGTCAGATACCTGGCTCACTGTGCAATAGAAATTGTAATGAAATGCAGAGTGCAGGAGCAATCATTCATTTTCACAAAACTCTTAGCCATTATGGACAAGCCTTATAATCATCACAAGAAAGTCACCCGCTGCCTTTGCTGCTTAAATATCTGTTAACAAAATGGGTCCATGACAATCCATGTCCTCTCCTCATATGTTGGAGGATAGGTTTCATAGTTATATCCCCTTGAATATAGAAGATTAAGGGGTGATACAATTGCAGTGTTTAAGATGATTAAAGGAGCTAATAGGATAGATAGAAACTATTTCCTCTGGAGGGGGGAGTCCAGAACAAGGGGGTATAACCTCAAAATTAGAGCCAGGCCGTTCAGGGGTGATGTCAGGAAGCACTTCTTCACATAAAGGGTAGTGGAAATCTGGAACTCTCTCCCCCCCCACAAAAAAAAAGCTGTTGAGGCTGGGGGTTGTTGGGGTAAAAAGAAGACTTCTCTTCTTCACAGTGGACTCCCTAATATAAGGAATCGACACCTGCCCGTATCTCCGCCCATACAGCGACCACGGAATCACTCAGACGAAACCTCGGTTCAACCGGTTTTTATTCAAGCATGCAGGGGAAGGGTTCATGGATGAACCTTCTCAGAACAGAGGTTTTACATCTTGAGTTATACAGTTTCCGAGGTGTGCGACCCTCCTACAAAACTTTCGTTTGGTCGACTGCTATCAGCGAAGTTACAGTGATTTGTTGATTCTTATTAGACTGGCTCTGATTGGTTCCCTCCACCTGTCCATCTCCCATCACCTGTCACCCTCCCGGAATGTGTTGTTCAGTGGTGTCACTTTGCCTCAGTTCCTCATGACGTGTGAAGTAACCTTACTTCCCAGGGTTTTCTATCTTGTTCCCAAACATCTTACTTTACTGTCCTTGGCAAGTGTTCTGTACTGAATATGTAATCAATCTGTGCTAAGGGTCAATGCATTGTTGGCTACTTATGCTGGTTCATTAACCATCGAGCTTTGCTGCGTAGCAACCTTTGCTGCTGCCCCTTATGTATAGAACCCATACATAAGCAAGTTTTACACACAATTGGTCAATTTGCGATATATTACAATCCCTACCGTAAGGTAGAGGAACACCGATTCCTCAGAACCTCCTAATACTGATAAGCCCTTCAATCTGAACCATGATTCAGATCAATTCACTACCTTCAGTATCCATTGTAGTGACCATCTTTTATTCCCTTACAGGGTCAATTGAAAATGTCAAAACTGAGATAGATAGGATTTTGTTAGGCAAAGGTATTGAGGGAAATAGAACCAAGGAGAGTAGATGGAGTCAAGATCAGATCAGCCATGATCTAATTAAATGGTGGAACAGGCTCGAGGGGCTGAATGGCCCACTCCTGTTCCTGTGTTTTTCACAATTTATGATTGATTGATAGAAATTGCCTGCTGAAATAACTATCCTGTTCTCATATACAGTGTTTCTTCCACATAGAGCAAGCTGTCTTCCTTCACAGGATGATCTGGTAATCTGCAACAAATACCTAGCATTAGTTTTGTCATTTTTCTACTAAAGTTATCTAACACATAGTTCATTGCGTTTATTAAGCTACCTGATGTCCCCAACATATAGAGATACATCTTTCCTATTTACTTCGAACACTCTTTCTTACAGGCAGCTGTTGTGAAGCGTTAGCTGTGGCTCAGTGGGTAGCACTCTCACCTCCGAGTCCTGAAGGTTGTGGGTTAATTTCCCACTCCGGGTGGTTGAGCAGATAAATCTAGGCCGACACTCCACTCCAGCGCAGTGCCGAGGGAGTGCTGTACTGTCGGAGGTGCCGCCTTTCAGATGAGACGTTAAACCGATGCCCCGTCTGCCCTCTCAGGTGGTCGTAAAAGATCACATGGCATTATTTCGAAGAAGAGTGGGGGCGTTATCCCTGGTGTCCTGGCCAATATTTATCCCTCAACCAATATAACAACAAACAGATTATCTGGTCATTATCACATTGTTTTTGTGGGAGCTTGCTGTGCGCAAATTGCCTGCTGCGTTTCAAACATTACAACAGTGACTACACTTCAAAATGTATTTCATTGGCTGTAAAGCGCTTTGGGGCGTCCAGTGGCCGTGAAAGGAGCTATATAAATGCAAGTCTTTCTTTTTTCTTTATTATTTTACCCACTGCTCAGAGGTTCATAGTTCCTTTTTAACACATTTGCTACTCACCAGTTCTTTGGCACAATTTGTATATTCAATGTGTTCCCTACATTATTCATCACCTTCTTTAATCAGAGAATCACACTGCACGAACAGAGGCCTTTCAGCCTATCAGCTCTCTGAAATAGCTGTCCAGTTAATCCCCCTCCCCTGCCCTTACCCTAGAGTCTGCAATTTTTCCCTTTCAAGCATATATCCAGTTTCCTTTAGAAAGTTACGACTGAATCTGCTTCCACCCCCCTTCCAGACTGTGGATAACAACCCGCTGAGTAAAAATAAATTTTAATCTCCTCCTGGCTTTTAAAATGATGTTAAACCTGTGTCCTCTGGTTAATGGCTTCCAGCCGTGGAAACAGTTTCTTTCTATCTACTCTATCAAAACCCCTCACCATTTTGAACACCACCATCAAATCTCCCCTTAACCTTCTCTGCTCTGAGGAGAACAACCCTGTTGTGTATGGAGAAAGGGTCAGACTGAACACTGTGAGCTCAAAGTAAAGTGTGGCCTTAGTCTTTTACTGCAGGTCTCCAGAGTGCCTCTCCAACCTGTGAGGCCTCCTTAAATACCTGTGTTCCCAAAGGATTATGGGATCCCTTGGGACTCTAGGGGATGAGCCCTCTGGTGGCTGTACAGAGTAAATACAAGTTTACATATATAACAAACCCCAGATTCTCTAGTCTCACCACTTAACTGAGGTCCCTCATCCCTGGTACCATTCTGGTAAATCTCCTCTGTACCGTCTCCAAGACCCTGACATGCTTTCTACAGTGAGGTGCCCAGAATTGGACACAATGTTCGAGCTGAGGCCTAACCAGTGATTTATAAAGGTAACTACCTTTGACCCTTCTTTACAGTGCCCATCGGGCCTAGTGTTCATAGAACCATAGAATCACAGACGTTTACAGCATGGAAGGAGGCCATTTCGGCCCATTATGTCCACGCCGGCCAACAAGAGGCTATCCAGCCTAATCCCACTTTCCAGCTCTAGGTCCGGAACCGTGTAGGTCACGGCACTTCAGGTGCACATCCAAGTACTTTTCAAATGTCGTGAGGGTTTCTGCCTATACAACCTTTCAGGCAGTGAGTTCCAGACCCCCACAACCCTCTGGGTGAAGAAATTTCCCCTCAAATCCCCTCTAATCCTTCTACCAATTACTTTCAATTTATGTCCTCTGGTTGTTGAATACTCTGCTAAGGGAAATAGGCCCTTTCTTTCCACTATATCTAGGCCCCTCATAATTGTATACACCTCAATGAGGTCTCCCCTAAGTCTCCTCTGTTTCAATGAAAACAAACCCAGCCTATCCAATCTGCCCTCAAAGCTTAGATTCTCCACTCCCGGCAACATCCTCGTAAATCTCCTCTGTACCCTCTCCAGTGCAATCACGTCCTTCCTGTAATGCGGTGACCAGAACTGCATGCAGTACTCCAGCTGTGGCCCAACCAGAGTTTTATACAGTTAAAGCATAATCTCCCTGCTCTTGTATTCTATGCCTCAGCTAATAAAGGCAAGCATTCCGTATGCCTTCTTAACCACCTTATCTACCTGGCCTGTTACTTTCAGGGATCTGTGGACATGCACTCCAAAGTCCCTTTGTTCCGCTACACTTTTCAGTATCCTACCATTTAATGTGTATACCCTTTCCATGTTAGCCCTCCCCAAATGCATTACCTCACACTTATCCGGATTGAATTCCATTTGCCACTGTTCTGCCCACCTGACCAGTTGATTGATATCTTCCTGCAGTCTGCAGCTTTCTTTTTCATTATCAACCACACAGCCTATTTTAGTGTCATCTGCAAACTTCTTAATCTAACCGCTAAATTCAAGTCGCGATCAATGATGTATATCACAAAAACAAGGGACCTAGCACTGAGCCCTGTGGAACCTCACTGGAAACATCCTTCCAGTCGCAAAAACACCCATCAACCATTACCGGAGATGAGGGGGTTACCTTATGATGATAGAGTAGACTGGGTCTTTACTCGTTGGAGTTCAGAAGGATGAGGGGTGATCGTATAGAAACATTTAAAATAATGAAAGGGATAGACAAGATAGAGGCAGAGAGGTTGTTTCCACTGGTCGGGGAGACTAGAACTAGGGGGCACAGCCTCAAAATATGGGGGAGCCAATTTAAAACCGAGTTGAGAAGGAATTTCTTCTCCGAGAGCGTTGTGAATCTGTGGAATTCTCTGCCGAAGGAAGCAGTTGAGGCTAGCTCATTGAATGTATTCAAATCACAGATAGATAGATTTTTAACCAATAAGGGAATTAAGGGTTACGGGGAGCGAGCGGGTAAGTGGAGCTGAGTCCACGGCCAGATCAGCCATGATCTTGTTGAATGGCGGTGCAGGCTCGAGGGGCTAGATGGCCTACTCCTGTTCCTAATTCTTATGTTCTTATGTTCTTATGTTACCCTTTGCTTCCTGCCTCTGAACCAATTTTAGATCCAACTTGCCACTTTGCCCTGGATCCCATGGGCTTTTACTTTTGTGACCAATTTGCCATGTGAGACCTTATCAAAAGCTTTTCTAAAATCCATATACACTACATCATATGCTTTGCCTTCATCGATCCTCCTGATTACCTCCTCGAAAAATTCAATCAAGTTTGTCAGACACAACCTTCCTTTAACAAATCCTTGTTGACTGTCCTTGATTAATCCGTGTCTTTCTAAGTGAAGATTTATCCTGTACTTCAGGATTTTTTCCAATAATTTTCCCAGCACTGAGGTTAGGCTGACTGGTCTGTAATTACTAAGTCTATCTCTTTCTCCCTTTTTTAACAAAGGTAACACATTAGCAGTCCTCCAGTCCTCTGGTACGACATTCTGACGGGTTTAGACAGGTTAGATGCAGGAAGAATGTTCCCAATGTTGGGGAAGTCCAGAATCAGGGGTCACAGTCTGAGGATAAGGGGTAAGCCATTTAGGACCAAGATGAGGAGAAACTTTTTCACCCAGAGAGTGGTGACCCTGTGGAATTCTCTACCACAGAAAGTAGTTGAGGCCAATTCACTAAATATATTCAAAAGGGAGTTAGATGAAGTCCTTACTACTCGGGGGATCAAGGGTTATGGCGAGATAGCAGGAAGGGGGTACTGAAGTTTCATGTTCAGCCATGAACTCATTGAATGGCGGTGCAGGCTAGAAGGGCTGAATGGCCTGCTCCTGCACCTATTTTCTATGTTTCTTTGTTTTCTATGTTTCTATGTTTCTATGACACCTGAAGCCAGAGAGGATTGGAAAAAGATGGTCAAAGCCTCTGCTATTTCCTCTTTTGCTTCGCTTAACTGCCTGGGATATATTTCACCCGGGACTGGGGACTTATCCACTTTCAAACCTGCTGAACCCCTTAATATCTCCTCTCTTTCCAAAATCTCTTCATAGGTTAATTCTATATCTAATAGATTTTATCTTCATGCCCTTTAAATGCTAACCTGCCTACAGAAGACAGTCGTTTAATTAGAATTAAATAATAGTACGGCAAAGTAGGCGGCCATTCGGCCCATCGCATCTGCTCCGGTTGTTTCGAAAAGCAATCCAGTTAGTCCCAAGCCCCCCCCCCCCCTCCCCCGCCCCACTCTCTTTCTCCATACCTTTGCAGTTGTTACACTTTCAAGTATTTATCCAATTCCCTTTTGAAGGTTGCTATTGAATCTGTATCCATTTGTCAGTAAACATATAGGGCCCAAGTTTCCACACGTGCCTAGAACGGTGCAGTCCCGACCTGGACGCCTGTTTTTCGCGCCACAAAGTGCGCCTAAAAAAATCCTCGGTATTCTCCACCTACTTACAGGTCCTCTGGCACTCGGCGCAGCCAGCACGAGATGTGGGGGGGGCGGAGCCAGGTCCCTGCGCTGAAAACAGTGCCGGGACCTCTGCACATGCGCGCTACAGTCGGCACGCAAGTGCAGTAGCTCCAGGCGCCGAACTGTGTGGGAGGGGCCCGAAGCACGCAGCCCCTAGCCCTGGCCCAATGGCCTCACTGGGGCTGCGTGAATAAGCTCCTCCCACGGCCAGCTCCTGCTCCCCGCCCCCTCCCCCCGACCAGACCGACACCCGCGCCACCCCCCTCCCCGACTGACCCGACTCGACCCACGCTCCTGTTCCCGCTCCCCGCCTCCCCAACTGGACCCGACCCGACCCGCGCTCCCGCCCCCCGACCCTACCCCCCCCCCCCCCCACTGGACCCGACCCGACTCGACCCGCGCTCCTGTTCCCGCTCCCCGCCTCCCCAACTGGACCCGACCCGACCCGCGCTCCTGTTCCCGCTCCCCGCCTCCCCAACTGGACCCGACCCGACTCGACCCGCGCTCCTGTTCCCGCTCCCCGCCTCCCCAACTGGACCCGACCCGACCCGCGCTCCCGCCCCCCGACCCGACCCCCCCCCCCCCACTGGACCCGACCCGACTCCCGCTCCCGGACTGGATCCGACCTGACCTCCCCCCCTCTCTCTCTCTCCCTCCCTCTCTCTCTCTCTCCCTCCCCCCCTCCCTCTCTCTCTCCCTCCCCCCCTCCCTCTCTCTCTCCCTACCCCCCTCCCTCTCTCTCTCTCCCTCCGGCTCCCCCCCCCTCCCTCCCTCCCTCTCTCTCCCCCTCCTCTCTCCCTCTCTCTCCCCCTCCTCTCTCTCCCCCCCCCGTCTCTCTCCCTCTCTCTCTCTCTCCCCCCCGACCCAAACCGAACCTCCCCGACCCGACCCAACCCAATGCCACCTACCTGTAAATCTGGTGCTGGGGACGGGCCCTGCCCGAAGTCTCGGGCCGGCCCGTTCAGCCTTCGGTCCCGAAAGGCCTGCCTGAAGCACTTTCACACAGGTAGGAAGATGGTTTATTTAATCTTTTCTTTGCTTGTAAATGTTTATTCAGGTTGGATTTATTTGTATAATATTTGTATAAGTATAAATAAGGATTTATTATAGAATTTAATGACTTCCCTTCCCCCCCCCACCTCGTTCTGGACGCCTCATTTGTAACCTGCGCCTGATTTTTTAATGTGTAGAACAGGTTTTTTCAGTTCTACAAAAATCTTCACTTGCTCCATTCTACTTTAGTTTGGAGTACGTTTTCACTGTGGAAACTTTCAAATCAGGCGTCAGTGGCCGGACACGCCCCCTTTTGAAGAAAAAAATTCTGTTCCAAAGTAGAACTGTTCTACCTGACTAGAACTGCAGAAAAAAAAATGTGGAGAACTGCGATTTCTAAGATAGTCCGTTCTCCACCAGTTGCTCCTAAAAATCAGGCGCAAATCATGTGGAAACTTGGGCCCATAGAAGCTATTATGGGCATTTACTATTCTATTAAAAGTAGTCCAGGGTCTCTCAGGGGTCCCATTATTTCCTTTGTCCTTTATATTCCCTGAATGTAGCCTTTGGAACAAATATGGCTCCTGGAAGTCAAATTATTGTGAGGAGTTCTCGAACAAGATATTTGGCCCACAATGTGCTGGAGTGGGGCATGTCACTGTAACTTGGATTTTTTCCCCTCCCTCTTTATGTCGAAATTCTTCTGCCCCTGTAACTTGATGGAAATGGGGCATCAGTGACCTTGGTAAAGAGCGGGACCAACCGTCTACCTCGTTAACCAAAGAGATTTAAGCATTGAGAAGGATCGTAGAAACATAGAAAATAGGTGCAGGAATAGACCATTCAGCCCTTTGAACCATTCAATATGATCATGGCTGATCATGCAACTTCAGTACCCCATTCCTGCTTTCTCTCCATACCCCTTGATCCCTCTAACTCCCTTTTGAATATATCTAACAAACTGGCCTCAACAACTTTCTGTGGTAGAGAGTTCCACAGGTTCACAATTCTCTGAGTGAAGAAGTTTCTCCTCATCTCGGTCCTAAATGGCTTACCCCTTATCCTTAGACTGCGACCCCTGGTTCTGGACTTCCCCAATGATGGAAAGAGAAAAGAAATTAGTGTCAAATCAGGTACAAAAAGAAAGGTTGGATTAAGAAAGAGAAAAAAAGAGACAGAAAAAAGGTCTGAAAAAAACACCTCGAGGAACAATTTACTACCTGTTGGAATGAGAGTCCACAATTTCAATTATTACCTTTCTGGGCCGGAGTGGTTGAATTACACTGGATGAACATAAATTGCCTCATTAAAAAGGTCCTAACGCCGTTAAGTACTTGCCCTAACTTTCCGCTCCGAGTTTAATGGGTTAATGTGGAAATGCCAGCAACTTTTTGAAATGCACAGGGAGGTTGAGGGCGGGCTGTCGTTTCATGAGGCTAACGATAGAGAAGTGTAACTCATCCAGCAATTTGTGGCCATTCGCAACTCATGGGGTATCTCCTCCTCGCCACAAGTTGCTGGTCGATTTATTCACTGATAATGGCGAGCGCCGTAAAACACACCGTTATTTTAAGCAAATTCTGGCCCAATGCTGCCGTCAATGTTGGCAAATCTGACTGAGACTGAACTTGATCTAACTTGGAAGTGTTCAGTCATTTTTTTTTCCATCAAACAAAATTTGAAACATTAGCAGCACCTTACAAGTGCCAGCTGCGGCTCAGTGGCTAGCACTCTTGCTTTTGAGTCAGAAGGTTGTGGGTTCAAATCCCACTCCAGAGACTTGAGCACAAAAATCTAGGCTGACATTCCAGTGCAGTGCTGAGAGAGTGCTGCACTTTTGGAGATGCCGTCTTTTTGGATCAGACGATAAACCGAGGCCCCATCTGCTCTCTCAGGTGGATGTAAAGGATTCCACGGGACAATTTCAAAGACGAGCAGGGGAGTTATGCCTGGTGTCCTAGGCCAATATTTATCCCTCAATCAGCATCACGAAAATAAAACAGATTATCTGATCATTGTCACATTGATGTTTGCGGGAGCTTGCTGTGTACAAATTGGCTGCCGCATTTCCCACATTACAACAGTGACTACACTTCAAAATTACTTCATTGGCTGTAAAGTGCTTTTGGACGTCCAACAGTTGTGAAAGGCGCTATATAAATGCAAGGATCTTGTGGAGATCAATCTCAGCAAGATCCTACAAATCCCCTGGGAGGACAGGCACACCAACGTCCAGCGTCCTTGTCCAGGCTAATATCCCCAGCATTGAAGCACTGACCACACTCGATCAGCTCCGCTTGGCAGGCCACATAGTTCGCATACCAGACACGAGACTCCCAAAGCAAATGCTCTACTCGGAGCTCCTTCACAGCAAACGTGCCAAAGGTGGGCAGCGGAAACGTTACAAGGACATCCTCAAAGCCTCCCTGATAAAGTGTGACATCCCCATTGACACCTGGGAGTCCCTGGCCAAAGACCGCCCTAAGTGGAGAAAGTGCATCCGGGAGGGCGCTGAACACCTCGAGTCTCAACGGCGAGAGCATGCAAAAATCAAGCGCAGGCAGTGGAAAGAGCGTGCGGCAAAGCAGTCCAACCCACCCTTTCCCCCAATGACTATCTGTCCCACCTGTGACAGAGTCTGTGGCTCTCATATTGGACTGTACAGCCACCAAAGAACTCACTTCAGGAGTGGAAGCAAGTCTTCCTCGATTCCGAGGGACTGCCTATGATGATGATAAATGCAAGTTTCTTACAAGGGCAAAACTATTAAGTTAGAGTTACGTACCCAGTAGTGTCAGGACGCAGGCCAGGATGGCAATGAGGGCTCCGGTACTGAGGCCCGCAGGCAGAGCAAAAGCTTCAGCATTGCACGAATGGGCGATGCCATCGTCATCGCAACCACAGACTCGGACAGTGAGGGTGTTAGTGCTGCTCAGTGATGGAGTCCCATTGTCCACGATCAGGACGGGCAGGAAGTAAACGGCCTGTTCTTGCCGGCTGAAACCGGCTCTCCGAGTCAGGATCACAGCAGTGTTATCTAAATATTTTGCGGGGGGGGTGCAAAATGATCGTTATTTTTACATAGAATTTACATAGACTTATGCACAGCACAGGAATAGATCATTCAGCCCAACAGGTCCATGCTGGTGTTTCTGCTCCAGCCTGACTTCATCTCACCCCATCAACATAACCTTTTATCCCTGTCTCCCTCATGTACTTAACTAGTATAGTATTAAGCGGTTCCTCGTATCGAGGATGACCTGCTTCCACACCAAAAAAGGAATGAGTTACGGGTGTTTCAATGAGGGACCTGACAATCTAGGTCCCAAACTCCATACTGAAGGGTGGAAGATGCCTGTGCGTGGATTCTTTTAACGTGGGATGGCCGTTGCACACGAGCCACCACACGGGCTTGACAGAGCTAGGTCTTGATCCAGTGGCAAGGGTTAACCAAGACGACTGGAGACCAAGCTCTGCTGCACAAACCTCGTGTGCACGCATGCTCCTACTATCCATAGATCGCACTGTGGGCTGGCCTGTGCTGCCCCTGGGCCCTCACCTCTCCTGGGCCCCGAACCCTCGCTCCTGGGCCCCGATCACAACGCTCCTGGGTCCCGATCTCTCACTGCTCCTCCGCCCCGATCAAAAATGGAGGAGTCATAAACAGGACATCAATTAGTCTCCTCTTATCTTGGAGACATCAAATATCAACACTGTTACTTGAAATATCAAAATATTAAACTCCAGCCGAGTTGGAGGGTTATTAACATCAGCAGAAACAAACAGTTCAGAAGGATGTGAATAACAGCAGCAATAAAAGCAGAATCCAAACCCTGCAATCACTTGTGAACTCGCTGGTGTCTCAGCAGGTTGGATGACCGAGTAAATCCCTTCCCATACACAGAGCAAGTGAACAGCCTTTCCCCAGTATGAACTTGCTGGTGTGTCAGCAGGTTGGATGACCGAGTAAATCCCTCCCCACACACAGAGCAGGTGAACAGCCTCTCCCCAGTATGAACTTGCTGGTGTGTCAGCATGTTGGATGACCGAGTGAATCCCTCCCCACACACTGAGCAGGTGAACGGTCTCACCCCACTGTGAACTCGCTGGTGTTTAAGCAAGGAACAGTACTGAGTACTGTTCCTTGCTGTACTTAACTAGCTTCCCCTTAAATGCATCTGCACCGTTCGCCTCAACTACTCCCTGTGGTATCACATTGCCAATATTTATCCCTCAACCAACACCACTAAAAAACAGATTATTTGGCCATTATCACATTGCTGTTTGTGGGAGCTTGCTGGTGCGCAAATTGGCTGCCGCGTTTTCTTACATCATCATTGGCGGTCCCTCGAACAACGATGACTTGCTTCCACGAGTTCACAGATGTTTCAATGAAGGACCCAATGTCCCAGTCCTGAACTCCAATTGAGGGGCTGGAAGATGCCTGTGCATGGCTATTTTTAACGTGTGGTGACCGTTGCACACCAGCCACCACACGGGCTTGACAGAGCTAGGCCTTTATCCAGTGGCAAGGGTTGAACCAGGACGACTGGAGACCTGCTCTGCTGCACAGACCTAGTGCGCACACATATTGCAGTGTGGGCTGGGCCCGTGCTGACCCTGGGCCCTCGGCTCTTCTGGGCCCCGCACCCTCATTACGTTACTACATTACAACAGTGACTACACTCCAAAAAAGTACTTAATTGGCTGTAAAGCGCTTTGAGACGTCCGGTGAAAGGCGCTCTATAAATGCAAGCCTTTCTTTGTAACGCACAGCTGAGTGAGACAGTCATTTGGCATGATTCAATTGAAAGTCAGCGTTCATTAAATATATATTTTTTTTCTTCTTGCCTTACTTTAAATAGGCAGCACTGAATTTGTCTTTGCTCTCCTCTTTTATTCAGCTGCTGGGCACGCCCTTGAGGACATTACAGCTTAATTATGAAGAGCATCCTCGCCATCCATCATTCCATGACAGGAGGACATGTTGTGCGGGTGTCACAAGTCCCCAGCGTTTTCGCACTTTGATTGATCAGTTCCAAGGCGAACAACATGTTTGCATTGCAAAGCCATTAACAAAGCAAAACACATTTTAGTCGCGCTGTCACATCACCATGTAAAATAAGCGACGTTAAAAAAAAATCACCTCTCTTTTCAATCCGATTTACAGAATGATTTGCTGTATTGCTGGAAAATAAAACATGGAGGTTTTTTTTTTATAACCATCTTACTCAATTTTTTTTAAACATTTCTGTAAGGTCACCTTTACCTGACTCATATCACGTTATAACGCCGGGAGCAAGTTGTGTCAGAACTCAAGAGTTGCAGAGATTTGACATTACATACTGTCCACATTAAGAGAGATGAATATAGAATTTGGAAAAGTTGATGTGTGCAATCAGTGGCCACCTTCCGCTTCCACAAGAGCATAAGAACATAAGAAGTAGGAGCAGGAGTAGGCCATTCGGCCCCTCGAACCTGCTCTGCCATTCAATAAGATCATGGCTGATCTTCTATTTCAACTCCACCTTCCCGCATTATCCCTATATCCCTCGATTCCCTTAATATTCAAAAATCTACCAATCTCCGTCTTGAATATACTCAACGACTGAGTATCCACAGCCCTCTGGGATAGAGAATTCCAAAGATTCACCACCCTCTGAGTGAGGAAATTTCTCCTCATCTCAGTCCTAAATGTCCAACCCCTTATTCCGAGATTGTGACCCCTGGTTCTAGACTCCGCAACCAGGGGAAACATCCTCCCTCCATCTACCCTGTCAAACCCTGCAAGAATTTTGAATGTTCCACTGATGGGGGAGACTAGAACTAGAGGGCACGATCTTAGAATAAGGGGCCATAAGAACATAAGAACATAAGAATTAGGAACAGGAGTAGGCCATCTAGACCCTCGAGCCTGCTCCGCCATTCAACAAGATCATGGCTGAGCTGGCCGTGGACTCAGCTCCACTTACTCGCCCGCTCCCCGTAACTCTTAATTCCCTTATTGGTTAAAAATCTATCTATCTGTGATTTGAATATATTCAATGAGCTATCCTCAACTGCTTCCTTGGGCAGAGAATTCCACAGATTCACAACCCTCTGGGAGAAGAAATTCCCTCTCAACTCGGTTTTAAATTGGCTCTCCCGTATTTTGAGGCTGTGCCCCCTAGTTCTAGTCTCCCCGACCAGTGGAAACAACCTCTCTGCCTCTATCTTGTCTATCCCTTTCATTATCTTAAATGTTTCTATAAGATCACCCCTCATCCTTCTGAACTCCAACGAGTAAAGACCCAATCTACTCAATCTATCATCATAAGGTAACCCTCTCATCTCCGGAATCAGCCTAGTGAATCGTCTCTGTGCCCCCTCCAAAGCTAGTATATCCTTCCTTAAGTAAGGTGACCAAAACTGCATGCAGTACTCCAGGTGCGGCCTCACCAATACCCTATACAGTTGCAGCAGGACCTCCCTGCTTTTGTACTCCATCCCTCTCGCAATGAAGGCCAACATTCCATTCGCCTTCCTGATTACCTGCTGCACCTGCAACTAACTTTTTGGGATTCATGCATAAGGACCCCCAGGTCCCTCTGCACCGCAGCATGTTGTAATTTCTCCCCATTCAAATAATATTCCCTTTTACTGTTTTTTTTTCCCAAGGTGGATGACCTCACACTTTCCGCCCATTTAAAACTGAGATGAGGAGAAATCCTTCTCTCAGAGGATTGTAAATCTGTGGAATTCGCTGCCTCAGAGAGCTGTGGAAGCTGGGTCATTGAATAAACTTAAGACAGAAATAGACAGTTTCTTAAACGATAAGGGGATAAGGGGTTATGGGGAGCGGGCAGGGAAGTGGAGCTGAGTCCATGATCGGATCAGCCATGATCTTATTGAATGGCGGAGCAGGCTCGAGGGGCCGTATGGCCTACTCCTGCTCCTATTTCTTATGTTCTTATGTTTCAATGAGATCACCTCTCATTCTTCTGAGCTCTAGAGAATATAGGCCTAGTCTACTCAATCTCTCCTCATCAGACAATCCTCCCATCCTAGAGAACCTTTGCTGCACTCCCTCTATAGCAAGTATAGCCTTCCTTAAGTAAGGAGACCAAAACTGTGCACAGTTGTCGAGGTTCGGTCTCACCAAGGCCCTATATAATTACAAGGAGGCTTTAAGGGTGTCCTTGAAATATTTCCACTGCCCACCTGGGGCTCGCCGTGTAGGAGTTCTGAGTAGAGCGCTTGCTTTGGGAGTCTCATGTTGGGGAAGCGGATGATGTGGCCTGCCCAACGGAGCTGATCGAGTGTGGTCAGTGCTTCGATGCTGGGGATGTTGGCCTGAGTGAGAACACTGGCGTGGG
The DNA here is from genome assembly GCF_044704955.1 of Pristiophorus japonicus. NCBI lineage: Eukaryota > Metazoa > Chordata > Chondrichthyes > Pristiophoridae > Pristiophorus > Pristiophorus japonicus. The sequence continues at coordinate 525,979,217 of NC_091977.1, read as the reverse complement.
TGCGTCAACCTCCCAGGGGATTCGCAAGATCTTGTGGAGCCCTCAAAGCCTCCCTGATAAAAATGCATCATCCCCACCAACACCTGGGAGTCGCTGACCAAAGACCACCCAAAGTGGAGCAAAAGCATCCGGGAGGGCGCTGAGCACCTTGAGTCTCGTCGCCGAGAGCAGTGCAGAAACCAGGCACAGGCAGCGGAAGGGGCGTGCGGCGAAGCCAGACTCCCCACCCACCCTTTCCTTCAATCACTGTCTGCCCACCTGTGATAAGAGATTATAATTCCCGTATTGGACTGTACAGCCACCTGAGAACTCACTTTTAGAGTGGAAGCAAGTCTTCCTCGATTTCGAGGGACTGCCTATGATGATGATGATATAATTGCAGTAAGATGTCTTCACCCTTATACTCAAATCCTCTTGTATAAAAAGCCAAAATACCATTTGCTTTCTTACTTGCTTGCTGCACCTGCATGTTCAACTGGGTGTTTGCGAAGATGTAACCAGCATGGTTTCCAACCGGACAGCCGATCCATAGGTATAAGTTACAACTGGAGCCAATTACTCTGTCATTGATGTCCGGCGGACACAGTGCTTTGAGTTTGCTCAGAATCACCGGTAAGGAAAAGATCATAAGCTGCGAAATGCCGATTGACCGAGGCACTAATCCGGCAGTATATAAATAAGTACCTCTGTTATCTTGCACCGTGAAGTTCATGTTGTTTGCAGCCCCGGGAGCAAGGGAAAAATAAAAGTGGTGTCCGCTGGGTGGTTTATCTCTGTCCACTGCACTGATTCTCTGAATTATCTGTAATTGCAGCAAAAGATCAGAACTGAGTGTCGCAACTCGACAATCCAGGTCAAATTTAGAAGGTCAAGCTATCTTTATTACACAAGTATACATTTCCATAAAGTTGTAAAGGGCCATGAATAACATAAGATAAAGACAAAAGGAAACACAGAATGGGGAAACAGTCGGTCTTTCAGTGCATCCTTCCACAGGCCGTACGCAGTCTGATGTATCTTGGAGTTTATCAAACGTAGTTCCATTGCTGAGGAATGATTCTGAGTCAGAAGGTTGTGGGTTCAAGTCCCACTCTAGATACTTGAGCACGAAAATCTAGGCTGACACTCCAGTGCAGTGCTGAGGGAGTGCCGCACTGTCAGAGATGCCGTCTTTTGGATGAGATGTTAAATTGAGGCCCCGTCTGCCCTCTCAGGTGGACGTAAAAGATCTCGCGCCACTATTTCGAAAAAGAGTTTTCCCCGGTGTCCTGGCCAATATTTATCCCTCAATCAACATAATTAAAATAAACAAGATTATCTGGTTATTATCACTTTGCTGATTGTGGGAGCTTGCTGTGCTCAATTTGGCTGCTGGGTTTCCAACATTACAACAGTGACTACATTTCAAAAAGTACTTCATTGGCTGTCAAGCACTTTGGGACGTCCGGTGGTCGTAAAAGCGCAATTGAAATCCAAAATGTAATTATTTTTTTTATGAATCTATGAAGATTCTCTCTCTCCCATCCACCCCCCTCCTCCTCATCAAAGGATACCTGCATAAGACTCCAGAATATCCATTCTTTTACAACTGTTATTCATCCGTGACCGATAGTTTTCCATGGCAAAAAGATATAAATTAGAATCACGCAATGGGATCATATTGAGAGATCATGTCTCATGTTCAACGGCCAGAATTTCTGGTATGTCGCCCACCAGTGGACAGCAAGTTCCTCAATCCCTACTGATCTTCTTACAATCTTTAAATTCTACGTTCTTTGCCAACAGCAACAACTTGCATTTATATAGCACCTTTCAAATCGTGAAACATCCTGGGGTGCTTCACAGGAGAGTTACCTAACACAATGTGGCACCGAGCCACAACATAAGATATCAGGACAGGTTTAGGGAGGCTATTCCAATGATCTCGGAGCATTGTATGGCTGGAGATGGTTGTAGAGATAGGGTGGGGTGAGGTGGTGGGGAGGGGGCGCGGGTATGAGGGATTTGTAAATACCGATAGAACTGTAACATTGAGGCATTGCCGGACTGGGAGCCAATGTAGGTCAGTGATCACAGGTTTAGTCAAGGCCACCTACGGTCCAAACTCCCAGGGCCCCACCCCACTCTGGCCAAGAACAGGGAGACACTCATCAAGGACAACGAGGCAGTCAGAGCCAACTGGAAGGAGCACTTCAATCTCCTCAATCAAGACTCCGCCTTTGACCCGAGTGTTCTCGACTCCATCCCGCAGCATACTACCCGCCACCACCTCAGTAAAACCCCAACACTGCACGAGGTAGAAAAAGCCGTAAGACAGCTTAAGAAGGGAGCAGATGGGAATCCCTGCTGAGACACTAAAGTATGGTGGAGAGGCACTGTTGGCGTGAATACATGACCTCATCTCTCTCATCTGGAGGGAGGAGAGCATGCCGAGAGATCTCAGAGATGCAGTGGTCGTGACCATCTTTAAAAAAGGGGACAAGTCCGACTGCGGCAGCGACAGGGGAATCTCCCTGTTATCAGCCACTGGGAAAGTCGTCGCTAGAGTCCTCCTCAACCGTCTTTTCCCTGTGGCCGAGGAGCTCCTCCTGGAGTCACAGTGCGGATTTTGTCCCCTGAGGGACACAACGGACATAATTTTTGCAGCGCGACAGCTGCAGGAAAAATGCAGGGAACAGCGCCAGCCCTTATACATGGCCTTCTTCGACCTTACAAAGGCCTTTGACACTGTCAACCGTGAGTCGGTTAACCTGAGTTGGTGAGAGTTAGGATGCGGGCAGCAGAGTTTTGGATGAGCTCAAGTTTATGGAGTGTGCAAGGTGGGAGGTATATATAAAGCCCGAATGAAATTCGCAAATACTTCCTCTGTGACGGTGACTCTCAGACACCGTCCCTCCCATTCCTTCTCGACCTTCCTGCCGTCTTTGACACAGTCGACTGCACCATACTCCTCCAACACCACTCCTCCATTGTCCAGCTCAGTGGGACTGCCCTTGCTTGGTTCCATTGTTACCTATCCAATCTTTCAGGAAACATTTGGGAGAGACTAATGATGTCTTTTCTACTTTTTTTTAAAGGATCAGAATGAATACGAATTAATTTTATTGATTAATGGGGTGTGGGCATCACTGGCAAGGCCAGCATTTATTGCCCATCCCTAATTGCCCTGGAGAAGGTGGTGGTGAGCCGTCTTCTTGAACCGCTGCAGTCCATCTGGTGCAGGTACTCCCACAGTTCTGATAGGGAGGGGGGTTCCAGGATTTTGACCCAGCAACTATGAAGGAATGGCCGATATACCAATAGCTGAATTTAATCTTCATATTGATTGGACAAAGAAAATTGGCCAGGGTAGCCTTGAGGAGGAGTTCATAGAGTGTATCTGGGATAGTTGCCTTGAACAGTTCATTGTGGAACCAACCAGGGAGTAGGCTATCTTAGATTTGGTACTGTGTAATGAGACAGGATTAATTAATGATCTCATAGTAAAAGATCCTCTAGGAATGAGTGACCATAACATGGTTGAATTTCAAATTCAGTGGGAGGGTGAGAAAGTTGGTTCTCAAACCAGTGTCCTAAGCTTAAATAAAGGAGATTACAAAGGTATGAAGACAGAGTTGGTTAAAGTGCACGAGGAAAATAGACTAAAGAATGGGATGGTTGATGAACAGTGGCAGATATTTAAGGAGATATTTCATAACTCGCAACAAAAATATATCCCAATGAGGAGGAAAGATTGTTTAGAGAAGGGATAACCATCCGTGGCTAACTAAGGAAATAAGGGAGGGTGTCAAATTGAAAACAAAGGCATACAATATGGCCAAGATTCGTGAGAGGCCAGATGATTGGGAATTTTAAAAAATCCAGCAAAGAACAAATAAAAAACTAATTAAGAGAGGGAAGATAGTTTATGAAAGTAAACGAGCACAAAATATAAAAACAGATGGTAAGAGTTTCTACAGGTACATAAAAAGGAAAAGAGTGACTAAAGCAAATGTTGGTCCCCTGGAGGATAAGACTGGGGAATTAATAATGGAGAACAGGGAAATGGCAGAGACATTGAACAAATATTTTGTATCGGGCTTCATGGTAGAAGACACTAAAAACATCCCAATAGTGGATAATCAAGGGGCTATAGGGAGGGAGGAACTTAATACAATCACTATCATGAATGAAGTAGTACTCGGTAAAATAATGGGACAAAAAGTGGACAAGTCCACTGGACCTGATGCCTTACAACCTAGCGTGTTAAGAGAAGCGGCTGTAGAGATAGTGGATGCATTGGTTGTAATCTACTAAAATTCCCTGGATTCTGGGGCGGTCCCAGTAGATTGGAAAGCCACAAATGTAATGGCCCTATTTAGGACCAGTTAGCCCAACAATCAGTCATTGGGAAAATGCTGGAGTCCATTATTAATAAAGCAGTAGCGGGAAATTTGGAAAAGCATGATTCAATCAAGCAGAGTCAGCATGGTTTTAAGAAAGGGAAATCATGTTTGACAAGTTTGCTGGAGTTCTTTGAGGATGTAACGGACAGGGTGGATAAGGGGGAACTAGTGGATGTGGTGTATTTGGAGTTCCAGAAGGCATTCGATAAGGTGCCACATAAGAGGTTACTGCACGAGATAAAAGCTCACGGGGTTGGGGGTAATATATTAGCATGGATAGAGGATTGGCTAACTAACAGAAAACAGAGAGTCGGGATAAATGGGTCATTTTCCGGTTGGCAAATAACGACTAGCGGGGTGCCACAGAGTTCGGTGCTGGGTCCTCAACTATTTACAATCTTTATTATTGACTTGGATGAAGGGACCAAGTGTAAGGTAGCCAAGTTTGCTGATGATACAAAGATGGGTGGGAAAGTAAATTGTGATGAAATAAAAAATCTGCAAAGGGATACAGACAGGCTAAGTGATTGGGCAAAACATTTGGCAGATGGAGTATAATGTAGGAAAATGTGACGTTATCCACTTTGGCAGAAATAATAATGAAGCAAATTTCTATTTAAATGGAGAAAAATTGCATGCAAGGTACTGCAGTACAGAGAGACCTGGGGGTCCCTGTGCATGAAACACAAAAAGTTAATATGCAGGTTCAGCAAGTAATCAGGGGGATAGAATATAAAAGCAGAGAAGTCCTGCTACAACTGTACAGGGTATTGGTGAGGCTACACCTGGAGTACTGCGTACAATTTTGGTCTCCCTATTTAAGGAAGGATATACTTGCATTGGAGGATGTTCACTAGGTTGATTCCGGAGATGAGGGGGTTGACTTATGAAGATAGGTTGAGTAGGTTGGGCCTATACTCATTGGAGTTCAGAAGAATGAGAGGTCATCTTATTGAAACTTATAAGATAATGAGGGAGCCCGAAAAGGTGGATGCAGAGAGGATATTTCCACATAGGGGAAACTAAAACTAGGGGACATAAAATAAGGGGCCGCCCAATTAAAACTGAGATGAGGAGAAATTTCTTCTCTCAGAGGGTTGTAAATCTGTGGAATTCTCTGCCCCAGACAGCTGTGGCGGCTGGTTCTGAATTTATTTAAGGCGGAGATAGACAGATTTTTGAGCGATAAGGGAATAAAGGGTTATGGGGAGTGGGCAGGGAAGTGGAGCTGAGTCCATGATCAGATCAGCCATGATCTTATCGAATGGCGGAGCAGGCTCGAGGGGCCGGGTGGCCTACTCCTGCTCCTATTTCTTATGTTCTTATGTAGGTCCGTGCCGGTGTTTATGTTCCACACAAGCCTCCTCCCGCCCCTCTTCATCTCATGCCATTAACATATCCTTCTCGCTTCACCTTGAATGCATCTGTACTATTTGCCTCAACTACTCCCTGTGGCAGCAAGTTTCAGATTCTAACCACTCTCTGGGTAGAGAAGTTTCTTCTGAATTCCCGATATCAGCACTACATTCGTACCGTGTGGGGTTCAACACCTTCATTCTCATTGTGAGCAGCTCAGCCTTCATTCTGACGATGCCTGGTGTGCAACGGCCACCACACGTTAAAAAAATCCACGCACAGGCATCTTCCATCCTTCAACATGTGTGCAGTTTTGGTTTCCATATTTACGAAAGGATATACTTGCTTTGGAGGCAGTTCAGAGAAGGTTCACTAGGTTGATTCTGGGATGAGGGGGTTGACTTATGAGAAAATGTTGAGTAGGTTGGGCCTCTACTCATTGGAATTCAGAAGAATGAGAGGTGATCTTATCGAAACGAATAAGATGATGAGGGGGCTTGACAATGTGGATGCAGAGAGGATGTTTCCACCGATGGGGGAGATTGGAACTAGAGGGCACGATCTTAGAATAAGGGGCCGCCCATTGAAAAAAGAGATGAGGAGAAATTTCTTCTCTCAAAGGGTTGTAAATCTGTGGAATTATCTGCCTCAGAGAGTTGTGGAAGCTGGGATATTGAATAAATTTAAGACAGAAATAGACAGTTTATTAAATGATATGGGGTTAAAGGGTTATGGGGAGCGGGCAGGGAAGTAGAGCTGAGTCCATGATCAGACATGATCTTATTGAATGGCGGAGCAGGTTCGAGGGGTCGTATGGTCTACTCCTGTTCCTGTTACTTATGTTCTTATTTTTTTGTATCTGTAAAGCGTGCACTCCCATGTTCCGCCACCAGGGAGTGCATCCCCTGAAGTCCCAAGGGATCCCAGCATCCCTTGGGAGCACTATATATAAGCCGGCCCCTAAGGCCTGCTCCTCACTCTGGAGTGTCTTAATAAAGACTGAGGTCACTGTTATTTTAACCTCTCTGTGTGCAGTCTCATCTGTGTTAGGAACACAATAACTGGCGACGAGGATACGAATCCAACGCAAAGATGCAGCAAACTGTGGGCATCCTGGAGAAGTTCTCGGAGGGTGAGGACTGGGAAGCCTATGTCGAACGGCTAGACCAGTACTTTGTAGCCAAGGAGCTGGACGGAGAAGGAAGCGCTGCAAAAAGGAGATCGGTCCTCCTCACAGTCTGCAGGGCACCGACCTACAGCCTCATGAAGAATCTTCTGGCTCTGGTGAAACCCACAAATAAGTCGTTTGAGGAGCTGTGTACACTGGTTCGAGAGCATCTTAACCCGAGGGCGAGCGTGCTGATGGCAAGGTATCGGTTCTACACGTGCCAGCGATCTGAAGGTCAGGAAGTGGTGAGCTACGTCGCCGAGCTAAGGTGACTTACAGGACAATGTGAGATTGATGGCTACCTGGAGCAAATGCTCAGAGACTTTTTTGTACTGGGCATTGGCCACGAGACCATCCTACGAAAACTTTTGACTGTAGAGACACCGACCCTCAGTAAGGCCATTGCGATAGCACAGGCGTTTATGTCCACCAGTGATAACAGCAAACAAATCTCTCAGCACACAAGTGCTAGCAATGTTCATAAATTAACTGGAACTGTGTTTGTGAGCAGAAATGTACAGGGCAGAAACCACGAGTCTGCAACTGCCAGCAGGCCTCAGGTGACCCAGATGACTCAGAGTCCACAATAAAGGATGACTGCAAGACAATTCACACCTTGTTGGCGTGTGGAGGCTTCCATTCAGCCTATTCATGCCGCTTCAAAGGGTATGTTTGCAAGAGCTGTGGAACAGTGGGGCACCTCCAACGAGCTTGCAGATGAGCTACAAGCTCTGCAAAACCTGCTAACCACCACGTGGCAGAGGAAGAACTGGTCCATGGTGGATCAAAGCAATTTCAAACCTCAGAGAGAGGAGGCAGATGCTGAAGTACACGGGGTGCACACATTTTTGATGAAATGTCCACCTATAATGCTAAATATAAAATTGAATGGCTTACCCTTAGACATAGAACTGGACACTGGTGCTAGCCAGTCCATCATGAGTAAAAAGATGTTTGAGAGACTGTGGTGCAACAAGGCACTCAGACCAGCCCTGAGCCCCATCCACACGAAACTGAGAACGTACACCAAAGAGCTGTCCTGGGCAGTGCCATGGTCAAGGTCACCTATGAGGGCACGGTGCACAAACTGCCACTCTGGATTTTCCCGGGCGATGGCCCCACACTGCTTGGAAGGAGCTGGCTGGGCAAAATCCGCTGGAACTGGGATGACATCCGAGCGCTATCACATGTCGATGAGGCCTCATGTACCCAGTTTCTGAACAAATTTCCTTCCCTTTTTGAGCCAGGCATTGGAAACTTTTCCGGGGTGAAGGTGCGGGATCCACTTGGTCCCAGAGGCACGACACATTCACCACAAGGCGCGAGCGGTACCTCACATGATGAGGGAGAGAGTGGAAATCGAGCTGGACAGGCTGCAACACGAGGGCATCATCTCCCCAGTGGAATTCAGCGAGTAGGCCAGCCTGATTGTTCCAGTACTCAAAAGTGATGGCACGGTCAGGATTTGCGGCGATTATAAAGTAACTATTAATCGTTTCTCGCTACAGGACCAATACACGATACCTAAGGCACACATCCTATTTGCGACGCTGGCAGGAGGCAAGACGTTCACCAAGCTCGACCTGACTTTGGCCTACATGACGCAGGAGCTGGAGGAGTCTTCGAAGGGCCTCACCGGCATCAACATGCACAAAGGACTGTTCATCGACAACAGATGCCCGTTTGGAATTCGGTCGGCTGCAGCGATCTTCCAGAGAAACATGGAGAGCCTACTCAAGTTAGTACCACGCACAGTGCTTTTTCAGGACGACATATTGGTCACGGGTCGGGACACCGTCGAGCACCTATGAAACCTGGAGGAGGTCCTCTAGCGACTGGATCACGTAGGGCTGCAGCTGAAGAGGTTGAAATGCGTCTTCATAGCAACAGAAGTGAAGATTTTGGGGAGAAAGATCGCGGCGGACGGCATTCGGCTCACAGACGCCAAGACAGAGGCTATCAGGAACACGCCCAGGCCACAGAACATCACGGAGCTGCGGTCGTTCCTGGGTCTCCTCAACTATTTTGCTAACTTCCTACCGGGGTTAAGCACCCTCTTACAGCCCCTACATGTGTTATTGCGTAAAGGTGAGAACTGGGTATTGGGAAAAAAACAAGTAATTTTATGCTCCAACAAGCTGCTTGTATTGTATAACCCGTGTAAAAGACTTGTGCTAGCATGTGATGCGTCGTCGTACGGAGTCGGGTGTGTATTTCAACAAGCTAACATTGCGGGGAAGTTGCAAATTGTCGCCTATGCCTCCAGGAGCTTGTCTAAGGCCGAGAGGGCCTACAGCATGATTGAGAAAGAGCCATTAGCGTGTGTGTTCGGGGTAAAGAAAATGCATCAGTACCTGTTTGGCCTCAAATTTGAGCTGGAAACCGATCGCAGGCCCTTCATATCCCTGTTCGCTGAAAACAAGGGGATAAATACTAATGCCTCAGCCCTCATACAAAGGTGGGCACGCGCACTATCAGCGTATAACTATACCATCCACCACAGGCCAGGCACCGAGAACTGTGCGGATGCTCTCAGTCGGCTACCATTGCCCACCATGGGGCTGGAAATGGCACAGCCTTCAAACTGGTTGAGAGTGGGGCAGTCCGCAGACTTGTTGATGGTCGTGGAAGCATTTGAAAATGATAAATCACCTGTCATGGCCCACCAGATTAGGACTTGGACCAGCCAAGATCCTCTGCTGTCCCGAGTAAAAAACTGTGTACTGCATGGGGGCTGGGCCAGCATCCCCGTTGAAATGCAAGAGCCAATCAAGTTGTTCCAGTGGCGAAAGGACGAGCTGTCCATTCAGGCAGACTGCTTGTCATGGGGTAACCGCGTAGCGCTACCCAAAAAGGACAGGGAGACATTCATCTCGGATCTGCACAGCACACACCCAGGTATAGTAATGATGAAAGTGATAGCCAGATCCCACGTGTGGTGGCCCGGTATCGACTCTGACTTAGACTCCTGTGTACTTCAATGCAGCATATGTGCTCAGTTGAGCAATGCGCCCAGAGAGGCACCACTAAGTTTGTGGTCCTGGCCCTCCAGACATGGTCGAGGATCCATGTCGACTATGCGGGCTCGTTTCTCGGTAAAATGTTCCTGGTGGTGGTGGATGCTTTTTCAAAATGGATTGAATGCGAAATAATGTCGGGAAGCACCGCCATCGCCACCATTGAAAGCCTGAGGGCCATATTTGCCACCCACAGCCTGCCTGACATACTGGTCAGTGACAACGGGCCATGTTTCACCAGTGCCAAATTTAAAGAATTCATGACCCGCAATGGGATCAAACATGTCACCTCGGCCCCGTTTAAACCAGCCTCCAATGGGCAGGCAGAGCGGGCAGTACAAACAATCAAACAGAGCCTTAAATGAGTCACAGAAGGCTCACTCCAAACTCGCCTGTCCCGAGTACTGCTCAGCTACCGCACGAGATGCCACTCGCTCACAGGGTGCTCCAGGCTGAGCTACTCATGAAAAGGACACTTAAAACCAGACTCTCACTGGTTCACCCCAACCTGCATGATCAGGTAAAGAGCAGGAGGCAGCAATAAAATGTAAACGATGGTCGCGCCACTGTGTCACGGGAAATCGATCTAAATGACCCTGTGTATGTGCTAAACTATGGACATGATCCCAAGTGGATCGTGGGCACGGTGATAGCTAAAGAAGGGAGTAGTGTGTTTGTAGTCAAACTAGACAATGGACAAATTTGCAGAAAGCACTTCGACCAAACGAGGCTGTGGTTCACAGACTGCCCTGAACAACCCACACCACCATTTTCAAGCCCACAACACACACCCAAAGGATCAACGACACGACCCCGGACCAGGAAATCGAACCCATCATGCCCAACAGCCCAGCAAGGCCAGGCTCAACCAGCAGCCCTGCAGGACCAACAACATGCCAGCCCAGCGAGGGCACAGCCAACACACCAGAACAGACATTTGTACCGAGGCAGTCCACCAGGGAAAGAAAGGCTCCCGACCGCCTCACCTTGTAAATAGTTTTCACTTTAACTTTGGCGGGCGAGTGATGTTGTGTATCTGTAAAGCATGCACTCCCATGTTCCGCCACCAGGGAGCGCATCCCCTTGAAGTCCCAAAGGATCCCAGCATCCCTTGGGAGCACTGTATATAAGCCGCCCCCTAAGGCCTGTTCCTCACTCTGGAGTGTCTTAATAAAGACTGAGGTCACTGTTACTTTAACCTCCCTGTGTGCAGTCTCATCTGTGTTAGGAACACAATACTTATGTTTTTATGTAACATGTGGTTCGGGACCTGGAATATCAGGTCCCTCAGTGAAACACATCCCTTTTTGGCGTGGAAGCAAGTCATCCTCGACACGAGGGACCGTCTATGATGGTGATGGTCAGCAGATTTCAGACTTCTTGCAAGAAACTGTGTGGATTCATGTTGACACCTGAGAGCTCTTTTGCCAATCTCAGAGATCCTATTTCATTCCAACGTGGTCACTTATCTGTCATTCCTCTCAACGAGATCACTTGGCACTGGGGTAGCACTAATTAAAATGTATTCATGGAGATGGAAGTGTGTGAGAAGGGCACACAACCGAATGATTTTACGAGGTTGGCAGAGTGAACTTTCAGACAAGACAACTACATTGACAGGTTTGACACTCCAGTGTCACTTATTTATGTGGAATTTTTTTTACAGCTTTAAACATGTTACGACAAAAACAATTATTTTGTTTAAGCAGCCAAAAATCTTAGTTCTCCCCACTGAGTTCAATTGGATTGCTATCATTCTGCACATGGGAGGCAGACTGGAGTTTCAGATGCAGTAATCACATTGGACTCATATATGGCCATTAATTATGGATGGGTAATTCCTGAACAAAACTAGAACACTGTTGTTCGTATAAACTCCCTCACTGTAGATATCTTTCTCCTAACAAGCATTCCATCAAACCCTGTTATTATGATTAGTAAAGGAGGATAAACATTGGATTGTTGCAAATCTGAAACTGGAAATTTGAGTAATTCTTCTATCATTTTTGGTTGTTTTGCTAAACCTTATAAAACACTGGTTTGGCCCCAGTTTGAATATTATGGTCAATTCTAGGCACCGCTCTTTAGAATGAATGTCAAGACCTTAGAAAGGGTGCAGATCTTTTCACAGTTCATATGAATCTAATGTATTGATCCACAAAGTGCAACCATTTCCACTCCTAGAACATCAAAATTAACAAGAGCGGATCAGAGGCTGGGTATTCTGTGTCGAGTGTCTCGCCTCCTGACTCCCGAAAGCCTTTCCACCAACTACAAGGCACAAGTCAGGAATGTGATGGAACACTCTCCACTTGCCTGGATGAGTGCAGCTCCAACAACACTCAAAAAACTCGACACCATCCAAGTCAAAGCAGCCCGCTTGATTGGCACCCCATTCATCACCTCTGAGCAGCAGCAGCTCAGAGTGCAAAGGTAAGAGTTTGGTAAGGAGTTTGGGAGGTGTTGCTTTGTCTTGTTTTCCTGACCAGTGCTGACTCGCTGACCTGGGAGGAAAAGAAAATGAAGTGTGATGTCCCAGCCAAGAGGGTAAGTGATTGGCTGGTTGACTGGTGAGTAGTTTTTCTTTTTTCCTTATCTTGTCAGTAAGAAACCTTTGACATTGTTGCCAGATTAGGTTATTTTAAAGGTTAAGTCATGGCAGGAGAGCCCAGACCCGTGTCATGCTCGTCCTGTGCCATGTGGGAAATCAGGGATGGTTCCAGTGTCCCTGACGACTAAGTGTGCAGGAAGTGTATCCAGCTGCAGCTCCTGTTAGACCGCATGATGGCACTGGAGCTGTGGATGGATTCACGCTGGAGCATGCATGATGCTGAGGATGTCATGGATAGTGTTATGTATTATCGACTAAGGTCACAGCAGTTACGACAACACCAGACTGTGTGGCATCAGTGATTTGAGTGCTACACACACCACAAATTGGCGACGAGGATGCGGACGAACTCCACGCAACTATGGCTACTCTGGGCTCGCTGAAGGATTTTACAGTGGGAAATGACTGGGAGGCCTTTACGGAAAGGCTCGAGTACTACTTTATAGCCAGCGACCTGACGGGGAACACAGACGCACTGAGAGAGAAGCGTAAGGCGATTTTGCTGTCCAGTTGTGGCGATGAGGTTTATTTACTGTCTTGTCAGGGATTTGCTGGCACCCGCGAGCGCCAAGGACAGGTCATATGAGCAGCTGATTGAACTCATTTGTGACCAACTGAAACTGAAGGAGAGCATCCTCATGGCCCGGCACAAATTCTACCACCACTGCAGACCTGAGGGCCAGGATGTCACCAAATATGCTGCGGACATCAGGAGACTCGCAGCGCCGTGTGATTTTGGCACACACCTTGACGAGGCTTTGCGAGACGTTTTTGTTATGAGGATTGGCCATGAGGGTCTCCTTCACAAGCTGCTAGCCACGGAACCCACAGTCAGCTTGCAGCAAGCCATCAACATCAGCCGGGCATTTATGACCTCGACTTGCAGCACCAAGCAGATGATCCACACGGTCTCGAACCCGGCAGGCACTGTCCACAGGATAGCGCCTGTCACGGACAAAACTGCAGAACGTGGCTCTGCCCAGGGCAGAGAGCACGGACCTCGGGGTCCTGCAACTCAGAGTCCGCCGAGGGGGGCTAATCGAGTAGCACCATGCTGGCGCTGCGGAGAAAGCCATGGGGCTCACCGGTGCAGGTTTGTGGAGTATACGTGCAATACCTGCCACACGAAAGGCCACCTTCAACATATGTGTAAAAGAGACACGACTCATCGTGTGGCTGAGGAGATGGGGGATGATCCACCATCCAGCGAGGAGCAGGTAGAAGAAGATGATGCTTTTGGACTGTATACTTGTACCGATGATTCGGCCCCAGTGATTATGGAAGTCAAGATTAAGGGAGTCTCAGTGAGTATGGAAGTGGACATGGGGTCGGGGTCAGTCGCTGATGAGTCAGGAAACTTTTGAGAAACTGTGGATCAACCCAGCTGCACGACCCAAGCTGGTCCCGGTCACGGCGAAGCTGTGCACCTACACCAAGGAGCTGATACCTGAGCTTGGCAGAGCGGATGTGCAGGTATCTCACGGGGGCGAGACGCACGGTTTACCTTTGTGGATCACTGCAGGCGATGGGCCGACGCTACTCGGCAGGAGATGGATGGGGAAGGTGCGTGGGAGCTGGGAAAACTTCATTCCTTCACAGACCGCTGCTCCCCGTGTTCTCAGGCAGAGCAGGCCTCCTCCAACGGAACTCGCGACCGACCTCCGCCCTGCTCACGCTGCCGGCGGAGAACAGCGGGGCCTCCTGGCACCGGGCCGGCCGTCACATCACCGGCCGATAGTTGGCTCTCCTGCTCCCCGCAGGGCCGCGGGAACCGGGGAAAGGACCCGGACCCGGATCCAGGGCCTTCGGGTGGTGCCGGTCCGTGGCCGGGGCCTGCAGGGTCTCCTGTCCAGCAGCCCGGGAGAAGGTGCAGGATGTCGGCGCTGTGGAATGTTCTGAGCCGGCCCAGACAAAGGGTTACACGGGCCATACTTGGCGCTTGCTCTGTCAACGAGCGCGCGCTGGATTTCATCAGGAAGGTAAAGACTCACTGTGCCGAGCCCTCCACAGAGTACTGGACGAGCAACCTGGAACTGGTGATGATAAAGTAATGACCTTGCTGAAGAAGTAAAGATGGCGGCGAGCCTTGTGGCAGCAGAGTTCTGCAGAGCGCGAGGCAGGCAGGACCAGCAGAGCTCCTGAAATGGCGGTCCCCCCGTGGAAACCTCGTGGAAAAACAAGATGCCGTCTTAAAAGGGAAATGTACCCGGGAGCCTTAAAAGGGCCTTACACCGTTGGAGGTCCCCACAGAGAGACTTTTGTAAGGGCAAGAGTGAGTCAAAATGATGAATGTGATTTTGTATGATGACGTGATTTATGACAAGAGTTAATATTTTGATGCTGAAATGACTACTGTGTTTAAAATGATTGATATGATTTACGAAAGGAGTTAGTATCACAATGCACAAGTAAAAGGGTTAATGGATCTGCGACTAACATGACTAATGGATTAATGCGATTTCTGATTTTATGTGATTCATGCAATGGTTCAGAGGCTGCAGATGAGCCGCAAAGGCGACTATTTTCTGAGAACAGAGGCAACACACTAGTTGCGATACCCTGTCTCAGCGCAGCCCATTACCTCGGGCATAAAGGGGCAGTATGCTGCCACCATACCTCACCCAGTGGAGCGGGGATTAAATAACTGTTCAGTGTACCTGCAACCTTTTGATATAACTCTTCAATGCATCCATATGTACGACACAAATGTACTGTCTATGTATACCTACTTTCTGTTGGAGGTTATGTTTGTGTACTTCATCACCCATGTAGGGACTGCAAATACCACATGATTGCACCGGATCGCAAGCATAATCTCTACATGGGGGGGGAAGAGGGAAGTGGATGGTCATGGACTCACACTCACAAATCAACCAGGACGAACAAGGCCGAGGTTACCGGCAATGTGCTTGTGGAACTGGGGGGATGGGGGGGGGGAGTGAGATGTTATGTATTGTCCTGGTACATTTAATGTATAGTTACAATGGTGCGCCACAGAGGGCGCTGTGGTGGGAGACCCGAAAGTACCTGTAAGACAGAGTATAAAAGGCTGCCCACCACACCTGAGAGGCACTCTGGAGTTATACAATAAAGGATTAAAGTCACAGCAGTTACTATAACACCAGACTGTGTGGAGTCAGTGATTTGAGTGCTACATACACCACAGATAGCATGTTCTCTGAATTGGCCACACCGCAGGTAAAGGTTACAAAGGCAGATAGGCTACGGGTGACCATCAGGCAGAGCAAGAGTAGGAAGGCAGTGCAGGAGTCCCCTGTGGTCATCTCCCTTCAAAACAGATATATCACTTTGGATATTGTTGGGGGAGATGGCTCACAAGATGGCACCATGGGTGGCTCTGCTGCACAGGAGGGCAGGAAAAAGAGTGGGAGAGCTATAGTGGTAGGGGATTCTATTGTAAGGGGGATAGATAGGAGTTTCTGCGGTCGCAACCGAGACTCCAGGATAGTATGTTGCCTCCCTGGTGCAAGGGTCAAGGATGTCTTGGAGCGGCTGCAGGGCATTCTGGAGGGGGAGGGAGAACAGCCAGTTGTCATGGTGCATATAGGTACCAACGATATAGGTAAAAAGCGAGATGAGGTCCTATAAGCTGAAATTAGGGAACTAGGAGTTAAATTAAAAAGTAGGATCGCAAAGGTAGTAATCTCAGGATTGTTAAGGAAGGACATTAGCTTGGATGAAGTGGAATCTGTATGGGTGGAGCTACGGAATACCAAAGGGCAGAAACGCTAGTGGGAGTTCTGTACAGACCACCAAACAGTAGTAATGAGGTTGGGGACAGCATCAAACAAGAAATTAGGGATGTGTGCAATAAAGGTATAGCAGTTATCATGAGCGACTTCAATCTATATATTGACTGGACTAACCAAACTGGTAGCAATACGGTGGAGGAGGATTTCCTGGAGTGTATTCGGGATGGTTTTCTAGACCAATATGTCGAGGAACCAACTAGAGGGCTGGCCATCCTAGACTGGGTGATGTATAATGAGAAAGGACGAATTAACAATCTTCTTGTGCGAGGCCTCTTGTGGAAGAATGACCATAATGGAGAGTGACACAGTTAATTCAGAGACTAGGGTCCTGAACTTGGGGAAAGGTAACTTCGATGGTATGAGACGTGAATTGGCTAGAATAGACTGGCGAGTGATACTTCAAGAGTTGACGGTGGATAGGCAATGGCAAACATTTAAAGATCACATGGATGAACTTCAACAATTGTACATCCCTGTCTGGAGTAAAAATAAAACGGGGAAGGTGGCTCAACCGTGGCTAACAAGGGAAATTAAGGACAGTGTTAAATCCAAGGAAGAAGCATATAAATTGGCCAGAAAAAGCAGCAAACATGAGGACTGGGAGAATTTTGTAATACAGCAGAGGAGGACAAAGTGTTTCATTAGGAGGGGGGAAATCGAGTATGGGAGGAAGGTTGCTGGAACATAAAAACTGACTGCAAAAGCATCTATAGATATGTGAAGAGAAAAAGATTAGTGAAGACAAACGTAGGTCCCTTGCAGTCAGATTCAGGTGAATTTATAATGGAGAACAAAGAAATGGCGGACCAGTTCAATAAATACTTTGGTTCTGTTTTCATGAAGGAAGACACAAATAACCTTCTGGAAATACTAGGGGACCGAGGGTCTAGTGAGAAGGAGGAACTGAAGGATATCCTTATAAAGTGGAAAATTGTGTTAGGGAAATTGATGGGATTGAAGCCCGATAAATCCCCGAGGCCTGATAGTCTGCATCCCAGAGTACTTAAGGAAGTGGCCATAGAAATAGTGGATTCATTGGTGATCATTTTCCAACAGTCTATCGACTCTGGATCAGTTCCTATGGACTGGAGGGTAGCTAATGTAATACCACTGTTTAAAAAAGGAGGGAGAGAGAAAATGGGTAATTATAGACCAGTTAGCCTGACATCAGTAGTGGGGAAAATGTTGGAATCAATTATTAAAGATGAAATACCAGTGCATTTGGAAAGCAGTGACAGGATCAGTCCAAATCAGCATGGATTTATGAAAGGGAAATCATGCTTGACAAATCTTCTGGAATTTTTTGAGGATGTAACTAGTAGAGTGGACAAGGGAGAACCAGTGGATGTGGTGTATTTGGACTTTCAAAAGGCTTTTGACAAGGTCCCACACAAGTGATTGGTGTGCAAAATCAAAGCACATTGTATTGGGGGTAATGTACTGACGTGGATAGAGAACTGGTTGGCAGACAGGAAGCAGAGAGTTGGGATAAACGAGTCCTTTTCAGAATGGCAGGCAGTGACTAATGGAGTGCCGCAGGGCTCAGTGCTGGGACCCCAGCTCTTTACAATATACATTAACGATTTAGATGAAGGAATTGAGTGTAATATCTCCAAGTTTGCAGATGACACTAAACTGGGTGGTGGTGTGAGCTGTGAGGAGGACGCTAAAAGGCTGCAGTGTGACTTGGACAGGTTAGGTGAGTGGGCAAATGCATGGCAGATGCAGTATAATGTGGATAAATGTAAGGTTATCCACTTTGGGGGCAAAAACACGAAGACAGAATATTATCTGAATGGCGGCAGATTAGGAAAAGGGGAAGTGCAACAAGACCTGGGTGTCATGGTTCATCACTCATTGAAAGTTGGCATGCAGGTACAGCAGGCAGTGAAGAAGGAAAATGGCATGTTGGACTTCATAGCTAGGGGATTTGAGTATAGGAGCAGGGAGGTCTTACTGCAGTTGTACAGGGCCTTGGTGAGGCCTCACCTGGAATATTGTGTTCAGTTTTGGTCTCCTAATCTGAGGAAGGACGTTCTTGCTATTGAGGGAGTGCAGCGAGGGTTCACCAAACTGATTCCCGGGATGGCAGGACTGTCATATGAGGAGAGACTGGATCAACTGGGCCTTTATACACTGGAGTTTAGAAGGATGAGAGGAGATCTCATAGAAATGTATAAGATTCTGACGGGACTGGACAGGTTAGATGCGGGAAAAATGTTCCCGATGATGGGGAAGTCCAGAACCAGGGGACACAGTCTTAGGATACGGGGTAGGCCATTTAGGACTGAGATGAGGAGAAACTTCTTCACTCAGAGTTGTTAACCTGTGGAATTCCCTGCCGCAGAGAGTTGTTAATGCCAGTTCATTCGATATATTCAAGAGGGCTAAAGGGATCAAGGGGTATGGAGAGAAAGCAGGAAATGGGTACTGAGGGAATGATCATCCATGATCTTATTGAATGGTGGTGCAGGCTTGAAGGGCCAAATCGTCTACTCCTGCACCTATTTTCTACGTTTCTATGTTTCTATTCAAAAGTGAGTTAGATGTGGCCCTTACGGTTAAAGGGATCAAGGGGTATGGAGAGAAATAAGGAAAACAGTACTGAGGGAATGATCAGCCATGATCATTTGAATGGCGGTGCAGGCTCGAAGGGCTGAATGGCCTGCTCCTGCACCTAATTTCTATGTTTCTATATTTCTATGTTAAGCATTCACTCCCACCACCACCGGTGCACAGTAGCTGCAGTGTATACCATCTACAAGATGCACTGCAGCAACTCACCAAGGCTTCTTCGGCAGCACCTCCCAAACCCATCCTGACTGAGAAAAATAGCGCCGTTCCTTCATCGTCGCTGAGTCAAACTCCTGAACTCCCTCCCTAACGGCACTGTGGGAGGACCTTCACCACACGGACTGCAGCGGTTCAAGAAGGTGGCTCACCACCACCTTCTCAATGGCAATCAGGGATGGGCAATAAATGCCGGCCTTGCCAGCGATGCCCAAATCCCAGGAACAAATTTTTTAAAAACATTCATTCGCATAAGTATTAATTTTATCGTGGGGATCAAATTGGACTGAGGTTTTGCTGATTTGTGCTGGAACTTCTAATAATTCTTCTTTCATTTTAGGTTGTTCTGCTAAAACTTTATAAAACACTGGTTCGTCCTCAGCTGGAGTACTGTGTCCAATTCTGAGCACCATACTTTAGGAAGGATGTCAAGGCCTTAGGGAAGGTGCAGACGAGATTCACGAGAATGGTTCCAGGGATGAGGGACTTCAGTTATGTGGAAAGACTGGAGAAACTGGGATTGTTCTCCTTCGGGCACAGATGGTTCAGAGTGAAATTTAATTGAATGGTTTTGTTAGAATAAATAAAGAGAAAGTGTTTCCACTGGCAGGAGGTTCGGTAAGCAGAGGACGGAGGTTTAAGGTCATTGGCAAAAGAACCAGAGGTGAAGTAAGGAGAATATATTTTACTCAGCGAGTTATGATCTGGAACGCGCTGCCTGAAAGGGCAGTGGAAACAGATTCAATAGTAACTTTCAAAAGGGAATTGGATAAATACTTGAAAGGGGAAACTTTGTAGGGCTACGGAAAAAGAGCAAGGCAGTGGGACTATTTGGATCGCTCTTTCAAAGAGATGGCACAGGCACGATGGGCCGAGTGACCTCCTCCTGTGCGGTATCATCATCCTGTGATAACAGCAGGACAGAGGCAAAGGCAAACAGGGCAGGTATCTCACAAGATGTACCTCGGTGATTTCTGAGACACAAGGACTTAAGAGAATTCGTGCTGAGGTTCCAAAAGCTCTTGCACACTGATGTTAGTTTAGCCTCTGATGGTGAAGTTTGATATCTTGAGAATATTTGCATTTATATCCGGCCATTGACATCTGAATCTGAAGTCTCAAAGTGCTTCCTAACACAATGATTTGCTTTGTGAAGAGCAGTGACTGTTGTTATGTCGATGAATTAAGCAATTGCCCCTTGTCAGCAATGTCCCACAAATAGCCCTGAGAGTAATAAGATAGCATCGGTGAAATGAGAAAGATTGGACAGGACATGCTCACCAGCACTGATCTCTTATTTGTCAGCAACCATCTTCGATAAAAAAAACCCATCAATTATCTGACCATTATCTCATTGACCACTTTGGCAGTAAAAGATCCCATCATCATCATAGGCGGTCCCTCGTATCGAGGATGACTTGCTTCCACACCAAAAAGGGATGAGTTCACAGGTGTTTCAATGAAGGACTTAATATTCCAGATCCCGAACTACATGTTGAAGGGTGGAAGATGCCTGTGCGTGGATTTTTTTTAACGTGTGGTGACCGTTGCACACCAGCCACCACACGGGCTTGACAGAGCTCGGTCTTGGTCCAGTGGCAAGGGTTACCCAAGACTAACTAGAGACCAGCTCTGTTGCACGGACCTATTGCGCACACATATCGCAGTGTGGGCTGGCCCGTGCTGCCCCTGGGCCCACGCCTCTTCTGAGCCGCAAACTCAGTAAAAATCCCACAGCACTATTGGAGTTATCCCTGGTGTCCAGGCTAATAGTTATCCCTCAACCAACACCACTAAAAAAAAATTATCTGGTCATTATCACATTGCTGTTTGTGGGAGCTTGCTGTGCACACTTTAGCTGCCGTGTTTCCCACATTACTAAAGTGACTAAACTTCAAAAAGTATACAATTGGCTGTAAAATGCGATGGGGTGGCCTTAGATCAGGAAAGGTGCTATATAAATACAAGTCTTTCTTTCACAGAGCGAGGAATATTAAATTGAGTTTATATCATTTGTCTTCATTGCTATGCTTGGAGTATTGCTCTGTAATGCATTTGGTGGGTAGTAGTGCATGTGGTGTGTAATAGAGTTTTCACAATAATGAAATTAGAATGGTCTCCCAGAGTCTGTATTTTGGATGATTTGTATTCTAATTGGAATGATGGCAAATAATGCTCGCCAGTCATTTTTTAACTGCAAACCCACTCTTTCACTTGGCAACGTCATTGTTAAGTTGCGGCAAACCAGCATTTTTTTAAAATTTAAAATTGTTATGATTGTCTCCACAATGCCCTGTGATTTAATCTAATTATCGCCTTTCGTCTTCATGTCAAATTCATTAGGCAGAGGGTTGTGGGGATCTGGAACTCGCTGCCTGGAAGAGTGATGGATGCAGAAACCCTCACCACTTTTAAGAGATGGTTGGATGGGCACTTGAAAATCCTGCAGGGTTACGGACCTAGGGCTGGTAATTGGGATTAGACTGGGTGACCTTTTGTTGGCCGGTGCAGATATAATGGTAAGTAAGGCAGGGAATAGCATATGGCCAGGGTGATCTCCTGGACTGGTTTCGATCGCCTGGATGGGTCGGAGAGGAATATTCCCAGATTTATTTTCTCCCTAAATTGGCCTGGGTTTTTAATCTGGTTTTTTGCCTCTCCCAGGAGATCACATGGCTCCGGTTGGGGTGGAGTGTAGAATGTTTCAGTATAAGGGGTGTCGCAGTTGTGTGAGGTGGACTGGTTGGGCTGGGTGCTCTTTGCCTGTCCATCATTGTTCATAGGTTTATATGTAACCTTCAGGGCTGCTGACCGAGGGCCGTGTGGCTCTTTGTCGGCCGACGTGGACACCATGGGCTGAAATGGCCTCCTTCTGCGCTGTAACTTTCTATGTTTCTATAAAGCATCAAACAGCCATTCACAAGGAATTATTAAAAGCTGTCTTTTCCAACTATCAACGTGTGGTTTGCAAGCGATTTGCTAACTTTTTAGAGATTGCTTGAGATTTGCACATACATTTCTAATTTTGCATAACCACATTAACCACTGCTCTCATTCTCTCAGACATCTGTTGCAGATACTGTTTTTGCTGTTTTTTTAAAATTTATTCGCTCACAGGGTGTGGGCGTCGCCGGCAAGGCCGGCATTTATTGCCCATCCTTAATTGCCCCTGGAGAAGGTGGTGGTGAGCCACCTTCTTGAACCGCTGCAGTCCGTGTGATGAAGCTGCTCCCACAGTGCTGACTTTGTTGTAGCGGTTTGGTACAAATGAGTGGTTTGTTGGGCCATTTGAGAGGGGCAATTAAGAGTCAACCGCATTGCTGTGGGTCTGGAGTCACATATAGGCCAGACCGGGTAAGGGCGGCAGATTTCCCTCCCTGAAGGACATTAGTGAACCAGATGGGTTTTTCTGACAATCCGGTAGTTTCATGGTCATCGTTACTGGCTTTCTAATTCCAGATTTATTTAATTAACTGAATTTAAATTCCCCAGCTGCCGTGGTGGGATTTGAACTTACATCACCGGATTATTAGTCCAGGCCTCTGGATTACTGGTCCAGTAACATTACCTCTATGCTACCATAACCCCATTTGTTGTTATTTACACGTCTCCTGGACCGTCTCTTATGTCTTTACTTGTCCCATTACTGCCTCACTTTTGCCCCGCACCATCAGCCTTTTGTCATTTAATCATTCCTCCCTTCCACCCTATCACAGACCTTCCTTTTAGTTCTCTCTCCCTCGCACCCCACACACACATTTTTTCCCTGACTCTGCACTTGGTTAGAAACTGTTTAAATCTTTAATAAAAAACAGAAAGCGCTGGATATACTCAGCGGGTCAGGCAGCATCTGTGGAGAGAGAAACAGAGTTAACGTTTCGGGTTGTTGACCCTTTGTCAGAACTGGAAAAAATTAGAGATGTAACAGGTTTTAAGCAAGTGTAGGGAAAGGGAAAGGGGGAGGGGAGGGAAAGGGGGAAGGGAAAGGGGGAAAGGGGGAAAGGGGGGAGGGGAGGGAAAGTGGGAAAGGGGGGAGGGAAAGGGGGAAAGGGGGAAGGGGAGGGAAAGGCGGGAGGGAAAGGGGGAAAGGGGGAGGGGAAGGAAACAAAAGTGTAATTCTGTGATAGGATTCCAGTTGCGATGAAAGATCATCGATCTGAAACGTTATGGCCCCAATTTTAACTCCAGGTGGATTCCCCGCTCAGGCCTGAGTTCAAATCACAGTCGGGTCTCAATGATGTCACCGGGCCGTAACGTGCATATGTAAAGAAGGACCCTGTTGGCTCCGGGTGCGTCTCCTTGCTGCCTGCTCAGGAGAGCAGCTTAAAATTGCTGATGTTGGGATCATGGTGACTTTCGGACAGGTAAGAGCCGGGGCAATTTTAACTGCTCACCCGCCCGGTTTCTGTCGAGTGAACAGGGTTAAAATCACCCCTGTTAATTCTGTTTCTCTCCACAGACACTGCCTGACCTGCTGAGTGTCTCCAGCATTCTCTGTTCTTATTCCTGATTTTCCACAGATTGGTTTTAACAACCGGAGAATTAAGAGCACTCCAAGTGTTGGCTCTCATTCTCTGATCCACACTCCTGATGAGCAACGGCTCCACACAGGGAATTGAATCGTTCAACCGAGTAGTAAAAAATAAAAAACACACAATACAAAAGATGCGTGTCTGAAACACCGTATATGCTACTTATATTAAAAAGAGGTATCACAACAGGTAATATGGTTAATTAAAGAGCATTAACAAGAATAAAAGGGTTGCATCGACAAGGATAGTATTTCTTTGAGTATTAAGGGGTGATCTAATTGAGGTGTTTAAGATGATTAAAGTATTTGATAAGGTCGTTAGAAAGAAACCATTTCCTCTGATGGGGGAGTCCAAAACCAGGGGGTGTAACCTTAAAGTTAGAGACAGGCCATTCAGGGGTGATGTCAGGAAGCATTTCTACACACAAAGGGTATTGGAAGTCTGGACCTCTCTCTCCGTGGATGTAATGTGCTCAAAACCTGGAGTGGGACTTGAACCAACAATCTTCTTATTCAGAGGTGAGAGCGTTACTAAATGCATCAAGCCGGCATTAAATTGAATGAATATATGCACAGCCCATGTAAACCCATTCCCTAAACAGATTGAATATCCAGGACAAAGCAGCCCGCTTGATCAGCACCCCATCCACCACCTTAAACATTCACTCCCTCCATCACTGGCGCACCGTGGCTACAGTGTGTACCATCTACAAGATGCACTGCAGCAACTCACCAAGGCTCCTTCGGCAGCACCTCCCAAACCCATGACCTCTACTGCCTAGATAGACAAAGGGAGCAGGAGCATGGGAACACCATCACTTGCAAATTCCCCTCCAAGTTACACACCATCCTAACTTGGAAATATATCGTTGTCACTTCATCCTCATCCTGGGTCAAAATCCTGGAACTCCCTCCCTAACAGCACTCCCTCCCTTCACCACACGGACTGCAGCGGTTCAAGAAGGCGGCTCACCACCACCTTCTCAAGGGCAATTAGGGATGGACAATAAATGCCGGCCTTGTCAACGACGCTGACATACAGGATCAGCTGTGTAGCACACTCGACTTTAATTCAGAAGGTCACGGGTTCGAGTCCCACTCCAGGAACTTGAGCACATAATCTCGGCTGACACTGCAGTGTGGTGCTGAGGGGGTGCTGCACTGTCGGAGGTGCCGTCTTTTGGATGATATGTTAAACCGAGTCCCTGTCTGCCCTCTCAGGTGGATGTAAAAGATCCCAGGGCATATTTCGAAGAAGAGCAGGGGGAGTTCTCCCCGGTGCCCTGGCCAATATTTATCCCTCAATCAAGATAACTAAAACAGATTATCTGATCATTTTATTACATTGCTGTTAGTGGGAGCTTGCTGTGCGCAAATTGACTGCTGCGTTTCTCACATTACAACGGTGACGACACTCCCAAAGTACTTCATTGGCTGTAAAATGCTTTGAGATGTCCGGTGGTCGTGAAAGGTGCTATATAAATGCAAGTCTTTCTTTCTTTCATATCTCATGAATGAACAAAATAAACCGATCAATGTAATTTGGGAAAGGACCTTACCTTGCCATGGTTGGTATTTTCACAAACAAATGTTTCATATTCCATTGGGAATTCCGGGGCATTGTCATTGACGTCCATCAAGCTAATGAGCACAAAACCTCTTCCAACCTGTGAAGGATTCTCTGCAGAAAAGATAATACACAGTCAAGGGAAGATTAATGTATGCCGTTACTTTATTTCCACAAGGTTTCTTTTTATAATGTTTGCTTCTAATCATGCGAACGGAAACTGAAAAGGCTTAGAAAATAGTTGAATATATTAGAGCGGGTCATTAGGAAAATGATACCACAAGCAGACGTCTGGCCCAATGTGAGTTTAACGACTTCCTATGATTACAATAATCGTAAGAATGAACTCAAAAACTAACACCTGAGACATCCATCCTTTGTGGCTTCTTTAACAGCTCACGCACTGAGCCAACGTGCTTTCCCACACTCCACAACACGACGGACTGGCGTTTCCGCGTGTTTTTAACGGCAAGATCTGGCAGCGCAGTGCGGGCGGAACCGACTGAAACAGCGCGAGAGATCGCGGGATTTGAAACGCGAGGGAGTAGCGCCCATACGCGCACTTACGCTCGGATTTCCGCGGTCCCTTCCGCTGGTTCCAAGGTCAATTCGCCCACAAAACTGGCCACGCCCCCCCACCCACCACCCCGGTCGGCATGGCGAGTTTCTGCCGATTGCGCACGTTCGGGGATGTTCCACGCATGGCGCCCAGAACTATCGGGGCACGATCACCCGTGGTCACATTAATCCCGGGTTAATACCCTGCCACCGCGGTGCACAGCAGTCAATTGAAGCCTCGCTCAGCTCTCTTTCTCAGACCAAGGCTGCAATTACCCCTAATTGCTTTAAATGACTCAAAACTCAGTTTAAATGAGTTCAAATTCAATCAATTATTCTGCCCTAGGTAAAGACCTGTGACCAGCAGTCAACTGAATCCACCGATTGGCCTGGATCTTTCGCAGCAACAATTACGCAAACACATTTTCAGTGTAAAATTAGTTTCATTCAGTAATCCAGAGGCCCCTTTGGCCTTGTTCCGGGCAATAATCGAGTAAGCTCGATAACATTGCTCATGGGAGATTGTACGCCTGTGCGGGTGCAAAGGGGTTTGCGCAGAGACATGTGGGTAACTTCACCGCGGTAAAACCGCTTTGGGGCCCAGCGCATTCCGGGTGCATTTTCCCGATAGCGCCTCCCCCCCACACCACCAGCAGAATCATTGCCTCCTCCCCAATTCAAGAATAGGAGTTCCTTTTCTACCAGACATGTCAGCTACCAGCTGCTGTAGTGCTCAGCAGAAGGGCAGATCCTACTCCGATGTAGGAATGGTCCACTTTACCTCGTTTCCAGTCTACTACATACATAGGAGTGGCATGTCCCGTGGCTGCAGTGTGAACCATCTACAAGAGGCACTGCAGCAACTCGCCAAGGCTTCTTCGGCAGCACCTCCCAAAACCACGACCTCCACCACCTAGAAGGACAAGGGCAGCAGGCGCATGGGAACACCATGACCTGCAAGTTCCCCTCCGCGTTACACACCATCCTGACTTGAAAGTATATCGGCCGTTCCTTCAACATCGCTGGTCAAAATCCTGGAACTTCCTCCCTAACAGCACTGTGAGAACACATTCACCCAATGGACTGCAACGGTTCAAGATGGCGGCTCACCACCATCTTCTCAAGGGCTATTTGGGATGGGCAATAAATGCTGGCCTTGCCAGCGACGCCCACATCCCATGAACGAATAAAAAAAACACTCTGGTTGCCCACCCATATTCTGATTTATTGGAGGGGTTCATTTTAACCTAACATGCCAGGCAGGAAACCCAGAGGATCAGATGAAACGCCAGTTTTACACATTGTCCGATATTACCCCTCGTCGATGTCAAAAACCTGCGCTGCACCCGATCCTGTGGGATTCCCGAGGGGATGGTTGAGTCAAAATTGCCTCCCTCCCCTCCATTAGTTTTCAGATAATGTTTCAGAAACTTTAAAGCCGAGAAAATGGCCTCCGTAGCACCTCCAATCGTCGCCTCCAGGGGGCGATAACGGGGCGCTGAGCACTGACCGACCGGATGAGAGAAACGATCCCTGCCAATTTCACCGGGAGGTTTGGGGGCGGCGCTAGGGCGTTGCACCCCGATCTCTTTCATCCGGAGATCACGACGTCATCGCCCCAGTAGCGCCCCGGACCCCAACTTGGGTTCCGCCCCCTACAGCAACACCGGGCGAAAACACTGGCAGGTGCAGGAGGTGTTGTTCCGGAGGCCGGGCACTTCAGGAGATGCAGGTTAAAGGGGAGGTTGCCGAGGTAAGTGAAAAAATTCAAAAATCAATCAGCCCGGCACTCTGCTGCAGTGCATGGGGTTGATTGGGCCGCATCGTGGCTGCCGCCGGGGACCAGGTAAGCGTTTCCCTTGCAGAGCCTGCAGCGATGGCCTTTCCCTTTAAGGGAGGGAAGGAGCCTTCCAACGCGGCAACACTGCATGGCCCATTGGGCAACACTGCACAAGTACCGCCCCACCCGCTGCCTATTGCGCTCCAGGAAGGAAGTGGAACACTTGATTTAGCACTCCACATCCTTCCTGCAGTGCAAACCCCAAATGTTTTAAAAGCTGCAAATGATTAGCGCCCGGCTCTAATTTATTTCAACTTTTTAAAGCTCCCGAATATCGCCCCCTTAAATTTTGTAAAAAATAAGTTGAGGAGCAAGTTAAGAGAGAGGGGATGACAGATCCCATGGGCAGAAATGGACACTTTAATACGTTCATCACCACCCAGGCCAGGAATAAAAAGGGACTTGTGATACGGATATCTCCTCCCGACACAAGAGCCAGACGAAATCCATCGAGTCCAATAAACCAGAAGATGACGACTCTGTAAGGGTAAAAGATGACTATGCTCAGCCCGCCGCTCGGAGCTGCTGACAGTAGCTAGGTGGCATTAGCGTCCTCAACCAGGCCAACCTCCCCAGCATTGAAGCACTGACCACACTTGATCAGCTCCGTTGGGCGGGCCACATTGTCCGCATGCCTGTGACAGGGGCTGTGGTTCTCGTATTGGACTGTTCAGCCACCTAAGGACTCATTTTTAAGAGTGAAAGCAAGTCTTCCTCGATTCCGAGGGACTGCCTATGATGATGATGGCATTACTGCCAATTATAACGCCAGTCGCTCGGCGAGCAGTGGCAATAAACCAGCAGCACTGCCAGTCTCAGGACCAAATCTCACGGCAACGCTGGAGCGCGGAGGGAGCGGCACGGCCAGACAAGCAAAGGTCGGGGGTCAACCATCAAAGATCGCGGCCAAAGGAAATTTGAGTTTATCACAAAACGTGGTCGATAATGCTCGCTCTCTCGGTACCAATTAAAGCCCCCAGTCCTGTACTGTGCTGGGAGACAGGTCTAGGGAGAGGCATCACTGAAGTGGCTCTACAGATAACCCCCCCCAAAAAATATATAGATATCATTTTGTAAAACGCTTGACAAATCGGCAGCCTAAATGATAGTTGCTTATGGGCAAAAGAAAAAGTTCACTACAAAGGGTGAAATTTGGTAAATCGGAGAGTTTGTTATTTAGGTTTAGTGTTGCAATGACATCAGAAACAGTAAATCTGACTTTTCACATTGCCTGAGGGAAAACAATAGGCTGTGCAACAAGCTTGCAAAACATGAATATAAACAGCTTTTCTTTGTGCATTACATGGTAATTTGGCTCTGTGTCTGGGCACAGATTAAGCAAGGAGAGAAAATGACAAAGTGTTTCAAAGTTAAAAGCGCTGCCGTTTACATAAAGGAACAAACATAAGCATATCTGAATCTCCGAACTGGAACAATTTCTCTTTCTGGGAACAAATTTAAATGCAGTGGTTTGGAGCTTGTCGACTTGACATTCAGTTCTGTGTAGTCCAGCGCTGTTTACTTTTACCCTGCTGTCAACTTAGTGCATCCAGTTTAGAATGTTTCCTCTTGGTCACCTCCTGTATTAAGGTGGTCAGAAGCTGAAGAACTTAAGACCATAAGAATTCGGAGCACGAGAACGCCATAGGGCCCCTCAAGCCTGCTCCGCCGTTCAATAAGATCATGGCTGATCATTGACCTTGTAATGTCTGTAAGCTTGTAATGTTTGTAGCGCCACACTGTGGATGTGAACATATTGTGTACTGCAACTGCAGAGTTGATAATAAACAGATTCCGGAGGCTTCTGAGAGAGCTGCCTGCCATGTTAGGAGCTGTGTGTGCTGTGCTCTGTGAATATATCACATTTGGCGGCGAGATGGGATTTTTCGGATGAATTAAAGCTTAAATTTTGTTGGGGAAGGATTGAGCCAGCTGACAGAGAGACTTTGGAAGTTTCTGTCTTTGGAAAAAAGCTACAAAATCCGAGGTAAAATACAGCACATGGTGTGAACAGCTAGAGATTAAAATTGCAGGTGTAATCGGACATTTGGGGGAATACAGATATGACCGGGAATGATTTAAAGCATATGTGGATCGACTAGAAATGTATTTCACTGCAAATAACATAATTGAAGTTCCGGACAATGCAGTCCAGAACCGGGCTGTGTTGGAATGTAAGAAAGCGATCTTCTTATCGGAGGCGGGTCCGGCATTGTACGAAACCCTTGTAAATCTGCTTGTGCCTGACGAGCCAAAGGACACAATGCTTAAAGAGATTTTAACGAAGTTGGAGCAGCACTATAACCCCAAACCGTTAGAAATTGCTGAAAGCTATCGTTTCAGGATTCGGAATCAAAAGGCTGATGAAAATATCAGTGATTACATCGTAGCATTAAAAAAGCGATTGATGCACTGTAATTTTGGAAACTTTCAAAACCGAGCATTACGGGATAATTTTGTTGGTGGGGTGAAAAATGATGCGATCAGAAGGAAGTTATTGACGACGGATGACTTGACTTTTGAGATTGCTTGTCAGACAGTGAGGTCAATGGGCATGGCCGAACAATATTCCCGAGAATTAAATAATAATTACTGTCATCAGTCAACCGAGGTAAATCACCTGCAGGTTCAAAGTAAAAGACGGTGGGGGCCGAAAGTCTCAGAAACTGGAAATTCTAACAGAGCGTCGAAATCGTGCTATAGGTGCCTGGAAGAACACATTGCTCAAAGCTTTCCATACGTGAAGGCAGAGTATTTTTTCCGCAGAAAGACTGGGCATCTTGCGAAGGCATGCCGACTGAAGGGTAAACCAGTTTTTAAAGCTATGAGTCCAGCGTTCAAAGCTATGAGTAGAAATCCCAAGAGATTACATAGCATGGAAGAAGAACAACAGGACGAGGCGATGTTAGAGTTACACGTCATCAGGAACACGAGGTTAACTGACAGCGATTCGGAAAGCATCAAAATCCACATAGATGTTGCGAGGCTACTCGGGAGAGAAAATTCCTCTGGTAGGTCATATTGCCATACCAGTGAAATATAAAGATACACATCCATTCTTCATTCGTAGGAATGAATTATCAGTCGATAAAGATTGCATCATGTGGGGTGCAAGAGTGGTTATACCAAATAAATTCAGGTCCAAATTATTAGGAGACCTCCATGACCAGCACCTGGGAATGTGCTTGACCAAGAGTTTTGCACGTTGTTATTTATGGTGGCCAGGTCTTGATAAAGATAGAGTACATCATGAGTCAGTGTACGACATGTCAATTGGTAAGCAAGCAACCATCACCAGTACCTTTCAGCCATGGAAATGGCCTCCCAGGGTGTGGTAAAGGCTACATATTGATTTTGCTGAGTTAGAAGGACAACAATTGTTCATTGTGATTGATAGCCATTCAAAGTGGATTGAGGTGTTTCCAATGTAGAAAATAACAAATAAAACATTGGACATTTTGCGAAAATTATTTTCTTCATTTGACCTCCCTGAAGAAATTGTTTCGGATAATGGACCACAATTTTGTTCAGAAAAATTTGCACAATTCACGAGCAAAAATGGTGTGAAACATAGCAAGATTCCACCTTACCATCCTGCTTCGAATGGTGCAGCAGAGCGCACTGTACAAATTGTAAAATGTGCCCTCATAAAACAAATGTTAGATCCAAATCCAAGGAAACGACAGTTGTCATTGGATCACAAATTGGCTAATTTTTTGATTACATATCGAAATACTCCTCATACAACTACTAGTAGAACTCCAGCAGATTTGTTTCTCAAACGACAGCCACGAACCAGATTCTCGTTGTTAAAACCAAATTTGGCACAGTCCATATAGCATAGAAGAGACACAATTAAGACAGAAAGAGAATCATGATAGAGGTAGCGTAAAAGAGAGAAGTGTGAAATTAAACCAGAAGGTGAGAGTGAAGAACCATCACCATAAATGGTTAAAGTGGTTATCAGGAAGAGTGGTGAAGATATGTGGTCCTCGCACATATTTGGTCAAGATGTTTGATAATGGACAGGTTAGATTTGTTCATATTGATCAAATTTTACCTACAGACATGGAAGGAGTTGAAGGTGGGAATGATTCAATTATTTCTGACTCATCAGATAGTTTTGATACACCAGTAGCAAATCCTAAATCCAATGTACTGGAAACAAATCCAGGAGAGAATCAGAATGAAAGTCTGAGTCCGAGTCAGGGAAACAAAGAGCCTGAAATTAGAGTGAGTTCAAATGAAAATCAAGGAAATTCTGTGGAGGAGAATGTTCCTCAGGATGAGCCTCGAATGAGTTTAGATTCGACACCATGTTTGGAAGGTTGTGCTCGAGAGTGAAGGTATTCTCTTCGAAACAGAAAACAAGTGGTAAAGTTAAATTTGTAAATATGAAAAAAATAAGTTTATATCCTGTGTTACGTATAAACATGAAAATTATGTATGATGTTTGTTATAATAACTTCTTCATTAAGGAGGGAGGAGTGTAATGTCTGTAAGCTTGTAATGTTTGTAGCTCCACACTGTGGATGTGGACGTATTGTGTACTGCAACTGCAGTGTTGATAATAAACAGAACCAGGCAGATTCCGAAGGCTTCCGAGAGAGCTGCCTGCCATGTTAGGAGCTGTGTGAGTTGTGTTCTGTGAATATATCACAGACCTCAACTCCACTTTCCCGAAAATACCCATATCCCTTGATTCCCCATCTCTCAAAAATCTATCGATCTCAGCCTTGAATATATCCACAGTCCTCTGGGACAGAGAATTCCAAAGATTCACAACCCTCTGAGTGAAGAAATTGCTTCTCATCTCAGTCTTAAATGGCCTATCCCTGATCCTGAGACTGTGGTCCCTAGTTCTAGACTCTCCAACCAGGGGAAACAACCTCTCAACATCTACCCTGTCAATCCCCCTCAGAATCTTGTATGTTTCAACCTCTCATTCTTCTAAACTCCACAGAGTACAGGCCCATTCTGTACAATCTCTCATCATAAGACCGCCCTTTCATCCCAGGAATCAATCTAATGAACCTTTGTTGTACCACCTCCAAGGCAAATACACCCTTCCTTAGAAAAGGAGACCAAAACAGTACACAGTTCTCCAGGTGTGGTCTCACCAAAGCCCTGTACAATTATAGCGAAACTTCCTTACTCTTATACTCCAACCCCCTTGCAATAAAGGATAACAAGCCATTTGACTTCCTTATTACTTGTTGTACCTGCATGCTGGCTTTCTGTGTTTCTTGCACAAGGGCACCCAAATCTCTCTGAACACCAACATTTAAAAGTTTCTCACTATTTAAAAAATATTCTGTTTTTCTGTTTTTCCTACCAAATGTGAATAACCTCACACTTCCCTACCTTAAAATCCATCTGCCACCTTACTGCCCACTCACTTTTTCTATCTATATCCCTTTGCAGATGCTTTGTGTTCTCCTCACAGCTTACTGTCCCACCTTCTTCTCCTTCTTAGGCAGTCCCTTGGAGTCGAGGATGACTTGCTTCCACAGTAATATGAGTTCTCAGGTGACTGATGAGTCCAATGCGGGATCTACATTCTCTGTCACAGATGGGGTAGACGGTGGTTACGGCGTTCCGGTCTGTCGCTGTTGGGGTTGTCCATGAGGATCCTGACAGTCCAGGTCCTGAACTTCATTTCAAAGGGTGGAAGATGCCTGTGCGTGCATTCTTTTATCGTGGGATGGCCATTGCACATCAGCTAACACACGGGCTTGACAGAGCGAGGTCTTGGTCCAATGGCAAGGGGATCTAAGATGATTGGAGACCAGGCTCTGCTGCTTAGGCCAAGTACACACACACAAACTGTCCCACCTAGTGTTGTATCATCAGCAAACTTGGATACATTACATTCGGTCCTTTCATCGAGGTCATCAATATAGATTGTAAATAGCTGAGGCTCCAGCACTTATCCTTGTGGAATGCCACTCATTAAAGTGGATGGGAATTCCACACTGCTGGAACCTTAGCAACCACCTCAATTTCCAATTGGTCGGCTGTAATGTTATGGCAACATCCCATGCTCCATCATTTTCACAAAGTAAAATTACGTGGAATATACAGCACAGAAACAGACCATTCGGCCCAACTGGTCCACACCGGTGTTTATGCGTCACATGAGCCTCCTCCCGACACTCTTCATCTCACCCTATCTGCGTATCCTTTTATTCCATTCTCCCCTCGTGCATTTATCTAGCTTCCCTCAAGTGCATCTACGCTTTTCGCCGCAGTAGCGAGCTCCACATTTGAACCACTCACTGGGTCGTCCTGGGTCTAAAGAAACAAAAGGTATCAAAGACCCTGGGTGGAGAGAGTGGGAGCCCAGTATTAGCCTCCGCTCCCTCCATTTGGGCCCAAACTGTCACCTGCTGAAGGCCTTAGTCTCAGCCAAACCGTTTGGTAAAGTTTTTTCCGTCTCTTTAAGTTGGCCTTTTAAAAAAATTCATTCATGGGATGTGGGCATCGTCGCTGGCATGGCCGGCATTTATAGCCCGTATCTAATTGCCGTGGAGAAGGTGGTTGTGAGCCGCCTTCTTGAACCGCTGCAGTCCGTGAGGATTATAGTTTTCATAGCAGTTATTGAGTTGCCTGCTCGGCCGTTTCAGAGGGCAGTTAAGAGTCAAACACATTGCTGTGGGTCTGGAGTCACATGTAGGCCAGACCGGGTAAGGGCGGAAGATTTCCCTCCCTGAAGGACATTAGTGAACCAGATGGGTTTTTACGACAATCCAGTAGCTTCATGGTCACCATCAATGATACTAGCTTTTTTAAAATTCCAGATTTATTAAATTAACTGAATTTAAATTCCCCAGCTGCCGTGGGGCGATCTGAACTCATGTCTCCGAATCATTAGTTTAGGTCTCTGGATTACTCGTCCAGTAACATAACCACTATGCTACGTGTAATCTATTTGCTTCATGGGGTCTTTCCTTAAAAATTCATAGCAACACATTGTTATTAAGAACTAGTTGGTTTATTAACAAAGATTTAATGGGATTGAAGGCCGATAAATCCCCAGGGCCTGATGGACTGCATCCCAGAGTACTTAAGGAGGTGGCCTTGGAAATAGCGGACAGTCATTTTCCAACATTCCATAGACTCTGGATCAGTTCCTATGGAGTGCAGGGTAGTCAATGTAACACCACTTTTTAAAAAAGGAGGGAGAGAGAAAACAGGGAATTATAGACCGGTCAGCCTGACATCGGTAGTGGGTAAAATGATGAATCAATTATTAAGGATGTCATAGCAGCGCATTTGGAAAGAGCTGACATGATAGGTCCAAGTCAGCATGGATTTGTGAAAGGGAAATCATGCTTGACAAATCTTCTGGAATTTTTTGAGGATGCTTCCTGTGGAGTGGACAAGGGAGAACCAGTTGATGTGGTGTATTTGGACTTTCAGAAGGCTTTCGACAAGGTCCCACACAAGAGATTAATGTGCAAAGTTAAAGCACATGGGATTGGGGGTAGTGTGCTGACGTGGATTGAGAACTGGTTGGCAGACAGGAAGCAAAGAGTAGGAGTAAATGGGTACTTTTCAGAATGGCAGGCAGTGACTAGTGGGGTACCGCAAGATTCTGTGCTGGGGCCTCAGCTGTTTACATTGTACATTAATGATTTAGACGAGGGGATTAAATGTAGTATCTCCAAATTTGCGGATGACACTAAGTTGGGTGGCAGTGTGAGCTGCGAGGACGATGCTATGAGGCTGCAGAGTGACTTGGATAGGTTAAGTGAGTGGGCAAATGCATGGCAGATGAAGTATAATGTGGATAAATGTGAGGTTATCCACTTTGGTGGTAAAAACAGAGAGACAGACTATTATCTGAATGGTGACAGATTAGGAAAAGGGGAGGTGCAACGAGACCTGGGTGTCATGGAACATCAGTCATTGAAGGTTGGCATGCAAGGACAGCAGGCGGTTAAGAAAGCAAATGGCATGTTGGCCTTCATAGCGAGGGGATTTGAGTACAGGGGCAAGGAGGTATTACTACAGTTGTACATGGCCTTGGTTAGGCCACACCTGGAGTATTGTGTACAGTTTTGGTCTATTAACTTGAGGAAGGACATGCTTGCTATTGAGGGAGTGTAGCGAAGGTTCACCAGACTGATTCTTGGGATGGTGGGACTGACATATCAAGAAAGGTGAATCAACTGGGCTTGTATTTACTGGAGTTCAGAAGAATGAGAGGGGATCTCATAGAAACGTTTAAAATTCTGACGGGTTTAGACAGGTTAGATGCAGGAAGACTGTTCCCAATGTTGGGGAAGTCCAGAACCAGGGGTCACAGTCTAAGGATAAGGGGTAAGCCATTTAGGACCGAGATGAGGAGAAACTTCTTCACCCAGAGAGTGGTGAACCTGTGGAATTCTCTACCACAGAAAGTAGTTGAGGCCAATTCACTAAATATATTCAAAAAGGAGTTAGATGTAGTCCTTACTACTAGGAGGATCAAGGGGTATGGCGAGAAAGCAGGAATGGGGTACTGAAGTTTCATGTTCAGCCATGAACTCATTGAATGGCGGTGCAGGATCGAAGGGCCGAATGGCCTACTCCTGCACCTATTTTCTATGTTTCTATGTTAACAATCACACTACACATTACCGGTTCATCCAGTAGGCTCACAACTGCATACCTCATCATGGATGACCTAGACCCAACTGACTGGGGTTTTATTGAGTCTTGTGAACATCATGTGACTGGCTAAACCGCTCTCAATGCAAAACTTGTGAGCATACTCACAGGTGCATACATCATCATCATCATCATACGCAGTCCCTCAAAATTGAGGAAGACTTGCTTCCACTCTGAAAGTGAGCTCTTAGGTGACTGAACAGTCCAATACGGGAATTATAGTCTCTGTCACAGGTGGGACAGATAGTCGTTGAGGGAAAGGGTGGGTGGGACTGGTTTGCCACACGCTCCTTCCGCTGCCTGCACTTGGTTTCTGCATGCTCTCGGCAATGAAACTCAAGGTGGTCAGTGCCCTCCCAAATGCACTTCCTCCACTGAGGCCAACTTTGGCCAGGGATTCCCAGGTGCTCCGGAACTAGTGCGCCACAGTCATCAGTGCGTATGCCCCAACACTCAACGCAACAGATGAGACTAAAGAGGGTTTTTACTCCAGCCTCGAAAAATCCCTGTCCTGCGTCCCTACGGACGATAAACTGGTCCTCCTCGGCGACTTAAATGCCAGGGTCCGCAAGGACACAGCCCTCTGAGGAGGCGTGATCGGCAGAGAGGGGGGGTAGGGAAAGCCAATTCCAGCGGTATCCTGCTCCTGACAAAATGTCTAGAGCACGACCTTGTCATCACTAACACCTTGCTGCGCCAGAGGGACAAATACAAGGCATCGTGGCAACACCCTCGCTCCAAACACTGGCACCTGATCGACTATGTCATCGTCCGAGCCAGGGATCGCAAGGATGTGCGCATCACCCGCACCATGACAGGAGCTGACGACTGCTGGATGGACCACCGCCTAATCCGATCCATCATCAACATCAACAGGTACATTCATTACACTACCGTACCCTATAAGAACATAAGAACATAAGAAATATGAACAGGAGAAGGCCATATGACCCCTCTAGCCTGCTCCGCCATTCAATAAGATCATGGCTGATCTGATCATGGACTCAGCTCCACTTCCCCGCCCGCTCCCCATAACGCCTTAATCCCATTATCATTTAAGAAACTGTCTATTTCTGTCTTAAATTTGTTCAATGTCCCAGCTTCCACAGCTCTCTGAGGCAGAGAATTTCACAGATTTACAACCACCTGAGAGAAGAAATTCCTCCTCATCTCTATTTTAAATGGGCGGCCCCTTATTCTAAGATCATGCCCTCTAGTTCTAGTCTCCCCCATCAGTGGAAACATCCTCTCTGCATCCACCTTGTCAAGCCCCCTCATAATTTTATACGTTTTGATAAGACCACCTCTCATTTTTCTGAATTCCAATGAGTAGAGGCCCAACCTATAAGTCAACCCTCTCATCCCCGGAATCAACCTAGTGAACCTTCTCTGAACTGCCTCCATAGCAAGTATATCCTTTCGTAAATATGGAAATCAAAACTGCACGCAGTATTCCAGGTGTGGCCTCACCAATACCCTGTACAGTTGTAGCAAGACTTCCCTGCTTTTATACTCCATCCCCTTTGCAGTAAAGGCCAAGATACCATTGGCCTTCCTGATCACTTGCTGTACCTGCATACTTTCCATTTGTGTTTCATGCATAAGTACCTCTGTACTGCGGCACTTTGCAATCTTTCTCCATTTAAATAATAACTTGCTGTTCAATTTTTTCTGCCAAATTGCATGACCTCACTCTTTCCGGCATTATACTGCATCTGCCAAATTTTTGCCCACTCACTTAGCCTGTCAATGTCTTTTTGCAGATTTTTGTGTCCTCCTCACACATTGCTTTTCCTCCCATCTTTGTATCATCAGCAAACTTGGCTACATTAAACTCAGCCCATTCTTCCAAGTCGTTAATATAGATTGTAAATAGTTGGGGTCCCAGCACTGATCCCTGTGGCACCCCACTAGTTACTGGTTGCCAACCAGAGAATGAACCATTTATCCTAACTCTCTGTTTTCTGTTAGTTAGCCAATTCTCTATCCATGCTAATACATTACCCCCAACCCCGTGAACATTTATCTTGTGCAGTAACCTTTTACGTGGCACCTTGTCAAAGGCCTTCTGGAAGTCCAAATACACCACATCCACTGGTTCCCCTTTATCCACCCTGTCCGTTGCATCCTCAAAGAACTCCAGCAAATTTGTCAAACATGACTTCCGCTTCATAAATCCATGCTGATTCTGCCTGGCCGAATTTTGCTTTTCCAAATGTCCTGCTACTGCTTCTTTAATAATGGACTCCAACATTTTCCCAACCACAGATGTTAGGCTAACTTGTCTATAGTTTTCTGCTCTTTGTCTGTCTCCTTTTTTAAATAGGGGCGTTACATTTGCAGTTTTCCAATCTGCTGGGACCTCCCCAGAATATAGGAAATTTTTAGTAAATTATAACCACAATCCCTGCCGCTACTTCTCTTAAGACCCGAGGATGCAAGCCATCAGGTCCAGGGGCCTTTAGTCCCATTATCTTACTGAGACTACTTCCTTCGTGATTGTGATTGTGTTAAGTTCCTCCCTAGTGCCAATGCTGAACAACTGGTGGGAATCCCACCTGGATCCTGCCATGTATATATAATGACCACCAGGAAAATGGGCTGGGCTCATGGTGCCGTGCAGAATTCCTGCATTGCCAACATTTCAGGACAGGAAAATAAAAATGGCACCCGACTTGGTTCCTATCTCGTTCCTGTCACTCTTTGGACTCTAACATTGTTTGAGTACTCTATATCCATCAAATGGATGGAACCTGCTTCAACAACAATACCAATCACAATAACACCAAACCTTTCATTAAGTGTGTGTGCAGAAGCTATACTTAATAGAATCATCAGTTTCTTTTCTCAATTGATTTATTGACAACATTTTGTATTTTATATTGCATTATTCGTCTCAAAACATAAACTTGTCTTTACAGTTCATTACAGCAAGTACAGCAAGCCATTTGCATTAATGAACTGGCAAATTGTCAGTGAGTTCAATTTCCACCTCAGCACAAAATCTAGGCTGACACTCCCAATGTAATAGGGGGGAAAATGCTGCATTGTTGGAGGTGCCGTCTTTCAGATGAGGCATTAAACCGAGGCCCCGTCTGCCCTTTCAGGTGGACATAAAAGATCCCACGGTATAATTTCATAGAAGAGCAGGGGAGTTATTCCTGGTGTCCTGGACAATATTTATCCCTCAACCTACATCACGAAAATAGATGACCTGGTCATTTAATTCACCAGGCTATTGACCAACATGCACTATAAACCCACTAACTCCCACAGCTACATTGACGATACTTCCTCCAACCCCGCATCTTGTAAGGACTCTATTCCATTCTCCCAGTTTATCTGTCTCTGTTGCATCTGTTCTGCCACCTTCCATACTAATGCTTCCGATATGTCTTCCTTTTTCCTCAACCCAGGATTCCCCTCTGCCGTCCCTCTCCTCTACCATGGTTGACAGGGCCCGTGACCACATCCATTCCATTTCCCGCACTTCTACACTCACCCTTTGACCCCCCTCCCTCCACTCCGTCCCAGAACCATGTTAGGGTTCCCCGTGTCCTCACCTTTCTCCAGCCACCACATTCAATGGATCATCCTCCACCAATTCACATCCAGTGTGATCCCACCACCAAACACCCTCCCCTCCCCTCCCCTTTCAGCATTCCGAAGCGACTGTTCCCTCTGTGACCACTCTGGTCCATTCCTCAATCGCCCTCAACACTCCCTCCCCCTCCCACGGCACCTTTCTGTGAAAGCGCAGGAGATCCAACACCTGCCCTTTTACCTCCTCCCTTCCCACTGTCCAGGGCCCCAAACACTATGTCCAGGTGAAACAGCAATTTACTTGTACTTCTTTCAATTTAGTAAACTGTATTCGCTGCTCACGATGTGGTCTCCTCTAAACTGGGGAGACCAAACGTAGATTGGGTGATCGCTTTGCGGAACACCGCCGTTCAGTCCGTAAGCGTGATCCTGAGCTTCTGGTCGCCTGTCACTTTAATCCTTAACATAGAAACATAGAAAATAGGAGTAGGCCATTCGGCCCTTCAATCCTGCACTGCCATTCAATGAGTTCATGGCTGAACATACAACTTCAGTACCACATTCTTGCTTTCTCGCCATATCCCTTGATCCCCCTAGTAGTAAGGACTACACCTAACTTCTTTTTGAATATATTTAGTGAATTGGCCTTAACAACTTTCTGTGGTAGAGAATTCCACAGGTTCACCACTCTCTGGGTGAAGAAGTTTCTCCTCATCTCGGTCCTAAATGGCTTACCCCTTATCCTTAGACCCTTATCCACTCCCACTCTGACCCCTCTGTCCTCGGCCTCCAACACTCTTCCAATGAAGCTCAATGTAAGCTCGAGGGAACAGCACTTCATCTTTCATTTAGGCACTTTACAGCCTTCCGGACTCAACATCGAGTACAACAGTTTCAGATGATAACTGCTGTCCCTATTTTTTCGAATGGCAGCTGTTGATAATTCTGCCATTCCCATTAACACCTCCTCTAGACCATCTTTTGTTCCTTTACTTGTCCCATTACCATCTCCTTTTGCCTCGCAGCATCAGCCCTTTTGTCTCTCGAATCTCTCCTGCCTTCCACCCTATCACAGACCTTCCCTTTTGTTCTTTCCTCCCCTCCCCACTTTCCCTGCTCCTTCACTTGCTCAAAACTTGTTACATCTCTAACTTTTTCCAGTTCTCACAAAAGGTCATCGACCCGAAGCGTTAACTCTGATTCTCTCTCCACAGATGCTGCCTGACCTGCTGAGTATTTTCAGCACTTTTTTAATTTCATTTATTTCACTGCTGTTGGTGGAAGCTTGCCGTGCGTAAATTGGCTGCCCTGATTTCTACATTACAACATCAAGTTCACGTCAAAATTACTTCATTGACTGTAAAGCACTTTGGATGTCCTGAGGTTGTGAAAGGTGCTATATAAATGCAAGTCTTTCTTTATTGAAAGAATTTCCAATGGCAATCACTTACGGCTCTCCATTGCTAAAACAGTAATGTTGTGCTGGGCACTTGTCTCTCTGTCCAGCGATTTAGCGATTGTAATGACTCCAGAATAAGCGTCAATGTTAAAATATCGTTCCAGATCTGTGTTGCGATCTATAGAATATCTGGAATGAAAAATTTAAAACACCAGTTAGTGTTACGTTCCTCAATTGTTTCAGTTCATCCAAAGAAGCTGATTCAAACCCGCTGTCTACCAGTGTTGGCCGCAAAAACACAACATGCTGGAAAGCATGGGTCAGAATCTGCGGAGGGGACGGGCAGGTTAGGGTTTCGGGTGCAGATCGGG
This sequence comes from Pristiophorus japonicus, assembly GCF_044704955.1. Classification (NCBI taxonomy): domain Eukaryota; kingdom Metazoa; phylum Chordata; class Chondrichthyes; family Pristiophoridae; genus Pristiophorus; species Pristiophorus japonicus. The sequence continues at coordinate 525,937,653 of NC_091977.1, read as the reverse complement.
TCGCCAACTCTGGTTGGGAGTATGTCTGGAGGTTACATCACATGACCTCGCGCCTCAGACTGTCCCACCCCCACACTCCTGCCATTGGTCCATCCTCCAGGCACTTGGCCTTCCTACACCAATTGGAAAAGACGCAAACCCTTTGCTGCCCAATTGAATCTTGACTGTAGGTCAAAGTGCCATCAAACCCTGGAGACTCTAAGACAAACCTGGTGCCTTGGTGACCCAAGGTGTGGATCTTTCTGTTTTCAACATGTCTGCCCTCTCGTAGGTGCTGACTGACCTACAGTGCATTGACGGGCCATTTTCTGAACGGCCTGAGGTGGTCACTTTAAGGTTAGGCCGCCCACTGAGCGAGCAAATGGACAGAACACGTGTGGTACACACTGCCCATTTGCCCTCACAATTGCAATTGAAGTCCTATGGATATTGCAAGTGAGCTCTGGCCTGAAGCAAAGTGAGTGTTCCAGAGGCCCATCTCAGGACCTTCCCCAAGGTGGCAGCATCGGCAGCGTAATGCTCACAGAGAAGCATAGCAGTCCTGCTACATCTGTACAAGGTATTGGTGAGGCCACACCTGGAGTACTACGTACAGTTTTGGTTTCCGTATTTAAGGAAGGATATACTTGCATTGGAGGCTGTTCAGAGAAGGTTCACTAGGTTGATTCCGGAGATGATGGGGTTGAGTTATGAGGAAAGGTTGAGTAGGTTGGGCCTATACTCATTGGAGTTCAGAAGAATGAGAAGTGATCTTATAGAAACATATAAGGTAATGAGGGGGCTTGACAAGGTGGATGCAGAGAGGATGTTTCCACTGATAGGGGAGACTAAAACTAGGGGACATAAAATAATTTAAAACAGATGAGGAGAAATTTCTTCTCTCAGAAGGTTGTAAATCTATGGAATTCTCTGCCCCAGAGAACTGTGGAGGCTGGATTATTGAATATATTTAAGGTGGAGATAGACAGATTTTTGAGCGATAAGGGAGTAAAGGGTTATGGGGAGCGGGCAGGGAAGTGGAACTGAGTCCATGATCAGATCAGCCAGGATCTATTGAATGGCGGAGCAGGTTCGAGGGGCCAGGTGGCCTACTCCTGCTCCTATTTCTTATGTTCTTATGTAACCCTACGCCATTCACAAGCCACGTTTCTGTTACAGTTTTGCAACAGTGCTCACTAGAAGACAGTGCTGGTTGTATTGAGATGACAGTTAGCTTTATATTCCTCAATCATTTCAGTTCATTCAAAGAAGCTAATTCAAACCCCGTTGCCTACCAGTGTTGATCTAAAACCTCTGCACTCCTCCTGTTCTGGGTTCTTATGCATCCCCAATTTTAATCGCTCCACCATTGGCGGCTGTGCCTTCAGCTGCTTCGAGCTCTGCTAAGCTCTAAAACTCCCTCCCTAAATGTCTCCGCCTCTTTACCTCTCTCTTCTCTCTTAAGACACTCCTTAAAAACCTACCAATTTGACCAAGCTTTTGGTCACCTGTCTTAATGGGCCGAAAATTCCGGCCTCACCAAGTCGAAGTACGAAGTGCGGCTTTTCCGATCTGTCGAGATTTCTCCGTACAGATCCTACGTATCCCTGTGGGAAGGACATCCGCATGGGAGAGATTGGGCTATGTGCCCAACTCATGCCGCCCATCGAATGCCCTTCAAACTTTTATGCCTGGTAACCCAGCTTTTAAAAGATACAAAAATTAAATTTAAACACTCATTTAAAGATTAAAAACTCTGTCCATTAAGGTACGTTTATTTTTAACCCTATTAAAACACATTAAAAAAAATTCCAAAAAAATTTTTTTTCTAAAGCATTTAATTATTTTTACTTTCAATTAATTTTAAATATGTGAGATGTTTGATTTATTTATTATGCTGTGTTTTGGTATTTTAGGGGGTTATTCTCATTGATAGTCATAGGAACTCGGACAACTGGAGCTCCCATTATTATCAATGAGAATACTGCATAGTGATTGGTGGACCAGGCCCACATGACTCCAGCATGTAGGTATGGATCTGGAAGACATCTCCCCATGTGCTGAGCAGTGAATCTAAGCTTCCAATCAGGATCCTACGTTCCTCCGGGACCAGCAGGTACTCGTGTAGATTTTTTTCGGATCTGAGGCATTCGTACGCAGGAAGCCTCCGACTGCAATTTTCCCCCAATATCTCCTTGTGTGGCTCGGTGTCAAATTTTGTTTGATAATACTCCTGTGAAGCACCTTGCGACTTTTTACTATGTTAAAGGCGCTATATAAATGCAAGTTGTTGATATATAGCTCAGTCATATGGATATCCCTCCCTAACATCCCTGTTCACACAGTTTTGGTTTCTGTATTTAAGGAAGGATATACTTGCATTGGAGGCTGTTTAGAGAAGGTTCACTAGGTTGATTCCGGAGATGAGGGTGTTGACTTATGAAGATAGGTAGAGCAGATTGTGTCTATACACATTGGAGTTCAGAAGAATGACAGATGATCTTTTCGAAACATATAAGATAATGAGGGGGCTCGACAAGATGGATGCAGAGAGGATATTTCCACTGATAGGGGAAACTGAAACTAGGGGACATAGTCTCAGAATAAGGGGGCGCCCATTTAAAACTGAGATGAGGAAGAATTTCTTTCTCAGAGGGTTGTAAATCTGTGGAATTCTATGCCCCGGAGAGCTGTGGAGGCTGGGTCATTGAATATATTTAAGGCGGAGATAGACACATTTTTCAGCGATAAGGAAGTAAAGGGTTATGGGGAGCGGGCAGGGAAGTGGAGCTGAATGATCAGCCATGATCTTATTAAATGGCGGAGCAGGCTTGAGAGGCCAAATGGCCTACTCCTGCTCCTATTTCTTATGTTCTTATGTTCACAAGGCTTTTGTGGGGCATTGTTTCCATTTATAGAAACAGTAGAATTTGATCCCTGGAAGGTGTGAACTTTGGAAAAAAAAGCCTCTTAGCCGAACGAACCTCTCCACTATCAGGGATGCTACCACACTCAGTGAACCTCCTGAGCGGGAGTTCTGTCTAGACACTCCCTGATGCCCACAGGTTGTCGATCAATATCAGAATATTGATCCATCTGGTCATCTCCACTATGCAACCTGTTCTCCCTACTTAAATTACAGGAGGACATTAATAAACTTGCAGAATGGGCATATAATTGGCAAAGGGAGTTCAACACAGATAAATGTGAGGTATTACATTTTGGTAGGAAGAATAGGGAAGTCGCTTATTACTTGGAGGGTGCGAGTCTGGGTGGGGTAGAGGAACAAAGGGATCTCGGAGTACACATACACAAATCACTAAAAGTATCGACACAGGTTATAAAAAAAGCAAACCAAGTACTAGGATTTCTTTCGAGAAGCATAGAATTGAAAAGTAGACAAAGTTATGCTAAACCTGTATCGAACCTGGGTTAGACCACACTTAGAGTACTGCGTACAGTTCTGGTCGCTTTATTATAAAAAGTATGTAGAGGCACTGGAGAGGGTGCAGAGAAGATTTACAAAGATGATACCAGAAATGCGAGGGTATACACATCAGGAAATGATGAACAGGCTGGGTCTCTTTTCTCTTGAAAAAAGAAGGCTGATAGAGGTGACCTAATAGAGGTATTTAAAATTATGAAAGGTTTTGACAGAGTGGATAGAGAGTGTTTCCACTTGTGGGGAAGTGCATAACTGGAGACCATCAATATAATATAGCACCAAGAAATTCATTAGGGAATTCAGAAGAAACCTCTTTACCCAAAGAGTGCCGAGAATGTGGAATTCGCTCCCACAGGGAACGGTTGATGCGAATAGTATGGACGCATTTAAGGGGAGGCTAGACAAGCATATGAGGGAGAAGGGAACAGAGGGTTACGCTGATAGTGTTAGATGAGGAAAGGCTGGAGGAGGCTCGAGTGGAGCATAAACGCCGGCATGGACTGGCTGTGCCGAGTGGCCTGTTCCTGTGGCGTATTTCCTGTGTAATGACATGTAAAACATCACCCTCACCCCCACTGCTCACAGTCGTGTACCATGGAGTATCTGATCATCTCAGTCTATTCTTGTAACCAGCAATCGCATTCTTATTTCGGCACAAATGGAAGGACTGTGCAACGCTGCGGCTGTGTAACTGGGGCACCAGCGAGCAGTATAATTAGTCGCAGCTGTGAGGAAGTGGTCCTCCTATGGTGAGAGCAGATGAGTTCACGTTGAACAGGGACCTACCAGTACTCCTGGATATCAAGTGGTGCACGTGTTGTCTGTGGGGTGTGTGAGATTGCTCCGTGCACTGTGTTTCAAATGCTTCGAACCGCTGTATCAAAAATAGGGGGCGGGCGGGATTTTAACTCTCACCGCCGGCGAAAAGCAAGAATTAAAACCGAACGGTTGCTGTACCTTTTGCCTCAGCTGTTTTAACACAATGCCACGTTAAAATGATTCAAAATAGCCCAAAGCTTATGTTTTATTCCCTCCCCCCACGCCCCCGCCGCTCTGTAGATTGGGAAAGAAGGGATATAGGGCTGAAACCTCCACTTTTGTGGTTATCACTCAAAAACAGGCGATATTTCTGGCGTGGGCGGTCAACAAGGGTTTTCAAATCGCCGGCTTCTCGCCCATTCTCAAAGCACCTAGTCTCCACTTTTGAAAATGGCCGTTACCGCGAGCGATATAAAATGAGCGGTAGCGTTAAATTTTTTTGACCTTCTGCCGTAAAGTGTGACCGTCCTTAGCAACGGCATGGCAACGCTTGATTCCCGCGATTCTGGAGGTCAAGGGTCACCATGACATGCGCAGAAGAGGAGACAGAGAGAGAGGGAGCTCAGAGGGACTGAAGGCGTGGCTGGGTGTGGTGTGGCTGCTTTGGGAGGAAGGAGGGAGACTTTAGAGCTTCACAGCAAGTAGGCAAACAAAAGGTAGCTGTTACGAGCCACACATTTGCCTGAATTTGGCCTATAATGGAGGAGGAGGCATCACAAGATGCTGTGGAGACTGACGCTGGAGAGAGCAGTGAGGTGGGAGAGGAGCACATTGGAGGGCGCAAAAGAGACAGGAGGTTCTCGGACGAGGCAAATGCCTCCCTCCTGCAGGAGGTCAAGTTACGTTGGGGTGATTTGACACAGGGAGGGTGTGGGAAGACCACCCCGAAGGCCTACCAGAGGACATGGACCGAGATAGCAGAGGTGGTCTCGTCAGCGACCAACGAGGTGCGTGAGGGCAACCAATGCCGCAAACGATGGAACGACCTTGTGGGATCCGTAAGAGTAAGTATCACATTGATTTACATGTACTTATGTATTTATATAATTTGATTTGTAACAGCCATGAATGACTATCATCAGATGTGAGGACTTTCACTTTTACCGGGAATGTTTTACTGAAAGCATGCGGTCACAGTGTACATCTTTAGGTAAAGAATGACAATTTTCATAATAATCATGATTACATCTGTCGGCTATGTGTTGTATCAGTCTCTGTGACAGTACCTAGCAATGATACCACGCAATGATCTCATGCCATGTCGTCCTGTCACCTTTTACAGAAGAAGCTATCGACGATTAGGTCCGTGCAGAGGCGAACGGGTGGGTGGGGCCACCAGTCCCCAGTGACATCACTGAGACGGAGGAGCGAGTGCTCGCACTCGTGGGGAAGCACCTCCGGACAGTCATGGACGCATCTGCAGACCCTGAAGTGATGCCACGTGAGTAAAGCTTACACCACTGCGTGATGTAAAGTCAATAGATGCCACACCCACTCATATCCGAACAATCATATATGATAGATGATTTCTAAAAGTGTCATAGAAATAATGCTGGCCCATTGAAAATCATTGCGATGCACAATGTGTTGCTGGTCATGAAATGTGATGTCTGCGATTATTTTGAGAGCGGTGGCGCTTTTGTCATGCATATGCTGTGTGTAGCGCTGGACTCACCTTGTGATCCTTCTTGTCTAATAACCTCATTTGTGTTTTTCAGCTCAGCCAGCAGCGCGGCCCAAGGCAAGATCACGGAGGCCAGAAGGTGGGGGAACGGGGCAGGAGTCGGCGGATGATCCTACAACTGGTGCTGAGGAGCTCCGATTCTCGCCCGTCAATCCGCTGGCTCTGTTCTCCACGGATGAGAGCGCGGACGTCGAAGAACCTGCATTGCCACGCTCCAGAAGCCATTCCACCCCAAGTCCATCTCGTGGTCCTTCGGTCATTCCCGCCTCCACTCTGTAGGTATCAGCCCCAAGCACCTCACCACAGGGCACCCCATTTGTCCCCAGGACGATGCTGACCCCGCAGAGTTCCTGTAGACATGGCAGGTCTGATCCACGAGCGCCATATGATAGCGGAGAGATGGTACAGTTGTCCAGGAGGCCTGTAGACATTGGTGACCAGCTCATCGAAGCTTTGGGGGGGTATATCCTGACAGCTGGCCACCATGACTGAGTACATTCCGTGGATGGCGGAGGCCCTGGATGCGATAGCCAGGAGCACTGCTGCCACAGGCCTCCCAGTGGTCCCCGAGTGCAGCACTCCACTCCTCGGTTCTGCACCACCACTGCGAATGACAGATGAGAGCAAGACCAAGATCCTGTTCTGCATCAGAGAATATTGCCCTATCAGTAGCCCCCGCTCCCATACCCATGCAACCATCGCATCTGCCTTCATCCTCCCCAGTGAGGCACTGCCTGAGGAGCTCCTCGGTCAGACGCCATGGAGCGAGGAGGAGAAGGGATAAAGGTGGGGAGAAGAAAGGAAGGGGTAAAGGAAAGTGAGGTGCATGTGCGCAGGTGATGGCTGTGTTATATCTCCATCTGGGTGTATGCAATTTGTTGCAATGTATGGGTGCTGGGGACCACGCTCCTGCTTTGCCTTTGTATTCTGTGTTGCTGGACATGTTGAACATGTGATTTATGTCAATGGTGGAAAAAGCAGGATGTGGGCGGGGGTTGGGTGTTACTGCCTGTGATACTTATGATTTCAGACCAATGTTGGTGTAAAATGATTGTTATTGAACATAACCTTGTTGCGCATTGTCTCAGATCGCTGCACCATTACACACTGGTGATTCCTTAACATGAAAGGGTTAAATACAAGTTAACATCAATCAACGTAAACTTTAACTGGCACCAAGGTGATGGGCACCATTGATGTCTGAGCTGCACACACACAGCAGTGTGTCAGTGTTGTCACTCACATCAACGCTCCTTCAGGTAAATCGTTCAGATATCAGCTTCTCATGTAAGAGTAGGATTTTAAAAATGCCAGCCACACCGCTGGCGTTCGTTCAGAACTGTTCCACTTTTTGTGGCTGTTTTTTTGGGCGAGCGATATTGTGGGCGATATATGTGCGAGGTGGTGAAATTGACGCTGGGCGATCTCATGGCCGCTAGTTTGGGTAAATATGCTCTTTACGACAAAAAAAAGTGGGTGGGCGGTATTATTGAATCTCGACATTAAATCAGTGCGGAAAGTAACGCTGGCCGATATTATGGGCGTTGATTTCGCCCATTCTGATGATTCCGCCCAAAAAAAGTGGGCGGGCGATAATATTTTTTCCCGCCGTTAAGCCCATTGGGAAAGTAACACTCGGTGATAAGTTTCCTAAAAATGCCCGTCAGTTTCTATTTTGTGGCTAAATGGACGATATATGGGCATTATATGTCATTTCAGCAGTAAAATGGGAATTAAGGGGGCATTAAGAATGCAAAAAAAGTGGAGGTTTAGCCCATAGAAATTGGCTTTGAGCATTACCGCAGTGAAGTCATAGGGCTGAGCGTATAACGGGAGTACAATGGGCAGCCAACATAAGAATTAGGAGCAGGAGCAGGAGTAGGCCATACGGCCCCTCGAGCCCGCTCCGCCATTCAATATGGCTGATCTTCAACCTCAACACTTTCCCGCCCGATTCCCACAAACCTTGATTCTTGAAAGTCCAAAAATCTATCGATCTCAGCTTTGAATATACTCAATGATTCAGCATCCACAGCTCTCTGGGGCTGAGAATTCCAAAGATTCACAACCCTCTGAGAGAAGAAATTGCTCCTCATCTCAGTCTTAAATGGCCGACCCCTTATTCTGAGACTTATGTCCCCTAGTTCGAGATTCTCCATCCAGGGGAAACCACCTCTCAGCGTCTACCCTGTCAATCCCCCTCAGAATTTTACATGTTTCAATGAGATCACCTCTCATTCTTCTAAACTTCAAAGAGTAGAGGCCCAAACTACCCAATCTACTCAATAGCCAATGTGATACCACCTGTTTATGATACCAGCCAAGACGGCCTTCTACTGCCAATTGTCAGCTCGAGCACACTAGCCTCAAACAGCAGTGTTCACATTGCAACGATATTGTATGAGAGCTACTGCACGGACAGGACACCTAGGACCTCGTTCGCGCCAACCCGCTGATGATCAGGTTTCAGGTGTGGCTCAGTGGGCAGCACCCTCGCTTCTGGGTCAGAAGTTGTGCGTTCAACACCCACTCGAGCACAGAAACCTAGGCTGACACTCCAGTGCAGTGCTGAGGGTGTGCTTCTCTGCCTGAGGTTCCGTCTTTCAGATAAGATGTCAAGTGAGGCCCCGTCTCCCCTCTCAGTCGGACATAAAAGAGCCCATGGCACTATTTCAAAGAAGAGCAGGGGAGTTCTCCACTGGTGTCCTGCCGTATATTTATCCCTCAACCAAAATGATTACATAAGAACATAAGAACTAGGAGCAGGAGTAGGCCATATGGCCCCTCAAGCCTGCTCCGCCATTTAATACGATCATGGCTGATCAGTAGGTGGTTATTGCTGTTTTTGGGAGCTTGCTGTGCGCAAATTGGCTGCATATATTACAATAGCAACAGTATTTCAATGGCTCTAAAGCACTTTGGGACATCCTAAAGTTGTGATGGGTGCCATATCTTTCTTTCTTTTCGAATTGCCACTGATGAGGAGGAATTTCTTCACTCTAAACGGTTGTGATTCCTGGAATTCTCTGCTTCAGAGAGCTATGGATGCTCAGTCATTGAGTATATTCAAGGCTGAGATCGGTAGATTTTTGGACTCTCGGGGAATCAAGGGATATGGAGATAGGGCAGGAAAGTAGAGCTGAGGTCGAAGAGGTAGACCAGGCTCAAGGGGCCGAATGGACGACTCCTGCTCCTAATTCTAATGTTCTTACGTAAAATGAGAGTCAAAAGACATTGATCCTCTTTTATTGCCAGAGGGATGAAGTATAAAAGTCGGGAAGTCGTGCAACTATACAGGGCGTTGGTGAGACCACACCTAGAGTACTGCATGCAGTTTTGGTTTCCTTACATAAGGATAAGGAGGGATATACTTGCATTGGAAGCGGTTCAGAGAAAGTTCACGAAGTTGAATCCTGTTTTTATACTCCATCCCCTTGAATAGGGAATGGAGTATAAAAGCAGGAAAGTCTTGCTACAGTTATACAGGGTACTGGTGAGGCCACACCTGGAATACTGCGTACAGATTTGCTTTCCATATTTACGAAAGGATATACTTGCTTTGGAGGCAGTTCAGAGAAGGTTCACTAGGTTGATTCCAGGGATGAGGGGGTTGACTTATGAGGAAAGATTGAGTAGGTTGGACCTTTACTCATTCGAATTCAGAAGAATGAGAGGTGATCTTATCGAAACGTTTAAGATTATGAGGGGGCTTGACAAGGTGGATGCAGAGAGGATGTTTCCACTGATGGGGGAGACTAGAACTAGGGGGCATGATCTTAGAATAAAGGGCTACCCATTTAGAACTGAGAGGAGGAGAATTTTCTTCTCTCAGAGGGTTGTGAATCTGTGGAATTCGCTGCCTCAGAGATCTGTGGAAGCTGGGTCATTGAATAAATTTAAGACAGAAATAGACAGTTTCTTGAGCAATGGGCTATGGGGAGCGGGCAGGGAAGTGGAGCTGAGTCCATGATCAGATCAGCCATGATCGTATTAAATGGCAGAGCAGGCTCGAGGGGCCTTATGGCCTACTCCTGTTCCTATTTCTTATGTTCTTATGTTCTTATGAAGAGGTTGTCTTATCAAGAAAGGTTGAGTAGGTTGGGCCTATACTCATTGGCGTTTAGAAGAATGAGAGGCATATAAGATTCTGAGCGGGCTCGATAAGGTGGATGCAGAGTGGATGTTTCCCCTCCTGGGGGAATGTAGAACTAGGGCCATAGTCTCAGAATAAGAGGCCGCCCATTTAAAACGGAGATGAGGAGAAATTTCTTCTCTCAGAAGGTTGTGAATCTTTGGAATTCTCTACCCCAGAGAGCTGTGGAGGCTGGGTCGTTGAATATATTCAAGGTGGAGATAGACAAATTTTTTGAACGATAAGGGAGTCAAGGGTTATGGGGAGCAGGCAGGGAAGTGGAATTGAGGCCAAGGTCAGATCAGTCCTGATCTTATTGAATGGCGGAGCAGGCTCAAGGAGCCGAATGGCAGACTCCTGCTCCTATTTCTTATGTTCATAAATTCTCCTGTAAAATTTGAGTCAACATCCATTCAGGCCTTCGGCAGGCAATCTGGCGTTGTGCTGGCCGTACCATCGGTTGCACTCCGCGGAGCGTACTGGCCGGTGAACACCTACCTGACGGGATGGTTTGCCGTATCAGGGTCATGCGCAGAAACCGTCCCGATGGCTGTGCCGAGCTTCGCGTCCTCCGCGACCTCCATCTTGTATCGCGGCGAGCTGAACTCGGGAGCCTCGTCCACGTCCTCCACCACGAGCTTGACTGTCGCCGTGTCAACGAAGGGCCCCAGGGCCTGGAAGCGCGAGTCAATGTTCCTATTGGTGACTTCAATCTTCAGACTGTAGCTCGATCTCTTTTCGAAATCCAGTTCCTGGAAACGATTTAAAAAAAAAATAATTTGACATCTACTCCTCGTAATGTCAGTTCATTAAGCGCATGCAAAGCAAACTAAGCAACCAGGCACATCCATCAGGTCCTGACATTTTAATACTGGATCACTTAATTAAATGGCAGAAGTATTTTCAGCTTGTTTGCCGTGCTGCTGTGAACATCTATCTTTGTTACTCACGGTGTTTGCACTGAAGTGACAACCTACCAAGTAAATAAGGTTCCAAGATGAATTATTTATTTTCCGTTTCTCCACAATTCCTTCTGTGTTTTATTTATTTATTTATTTATTGCCGTGTTTTTTTAACCAGGACATGTTTCTCGACAAATCCTCCCGGGTGATGAAAGTCTCTGTCATCGTTCGGCCACCCGCTCAGTAACAGATCACAATCCCCCCCCACCCCGAAGTATCGAGGTGTACCCCTCCCCTACCTCTCGGTAATGGGGGCGGCAGTGCCTGGAGATTGGTGACCAACCACTTATCGCCATCCTCCCCTCGATCGGGCTACCCGATCCCGATCCCCACCCCGATCCCGATCCCGTTCCCCACCCCGATCCCAATCCCAATCCCACCCCGATTCCGATCCCCACCCCGATCCCGATCCCCACCCCGATTCCGATCCCCACCCCCATCCCGATCCCCACCCCCATCCCGATCCCCACCTCGATCCCAATCCCAATCCTGATCCCCACCCCGATCCCGATCCCCACCCCGATCCCAATCCCAATCCCAATCCCCACCCCGATTCCGATCCCCACCCCGATCCCGATCCCAATCCCCACTCCGATCATGATTCCCAATCTGCCTACTGCCAATTTTGTCAGGGCCTTTGTACCATTGGCCCACGCCTGTTCTACGCGGAAGCCAATCTGTGATGTGCTCACTGGGAGGCCGAAGCAATTTCGAGGTACAAATGGCCTGACCATACTTAGCCTAAAGTCCATCCAAACTGGCAATCGGCCCCAAATGTCATTCCCGAAAACTGGGGGAGTTGGATAGAGTGCTAGACTGACAGAGTGATAGATAGATAGATAGATAGATAGATAGATAGATAGATAGATAGATAGATAGATAGATAAAAAGAAAGAGAGAAAGAGAGAGAGAAAGAAAGAAAGAAAGAAAGAAAGAGGCTGGGTGACAATTGCATCATTCCCCACAAATAAATCTGCTGAACCTTTACTAGTCACATGATACTATAATCTTAAATTTGATAGGACAGAGAAATCTTAGAGTGTCAGCTGTGGCTCAGTGGGTAGTACTCTCACTTCTGAGTCAAAAGGTTGTGGTTTCAAAATCGAGGCTGTCACTCCAGTGCAGTGCTGAGGGAATGCTGCACTGTCGGAGGTGCCGCCTTTCGGATGCGACATTAAACCGAGGCCCCGTCTGCCCCCTCAAGTGGAAGTAAAAGCTCCCATGGCACAATTTAGAAAAAGAGCAGGGGGCGTTATCCCCTGGCGTCCTGGGCAATATTTATCCTTCAATCAACATCACTAAAACAGATTATTTGGTCATTATCACATTGTTGTTTGTGGGAGCTTGCTGCGCGCAAATTGGCTGCCGTGTTTCCGACGTTACAACAGTGACTACACGTCAAAAAAGTACTTCGTTGGCTATTAAGCGCTTTGAGGCGCGGGGCGGTCGTGAGAGGCGCTGTATAGATGCAAGTCTTTCTTTTTACATTTGATGGTGAATAACAAAGAGACATTATTTTTAGATTTTTCTCAAAAAGCTGGTTCTGCTCACACCTCCTGTTAGGCATCAACTTCAGCCAGCATATCCCAGCGCCAATTACTACTTGGCTTGTGGTTTTGTGTTGATTATGTCTTCTAAATCTCTTGATTGTGTCACATGTTTATACAGCGAGTATCTCATCTTCACACACGGGCAAGATTGTCAATAAGTAAAACGACAGTGGAGGGAAAAAGACATTCAATCAAATATAAGGAAGACTTAAAAAAACACACTCACCCAGATTGAAGGAAGCTGTTCGCTTTCCTTTGGGAAAATTATATTCGTTGTCAGTAAAGAATTGCTGATGTTTTAGATTTTTCCCCCCCCACAATAAATCAGAGCTGGAGACACTGTCTACACCAGAGCAATGATACAGAATCGAAGTATATACCACCAGCATCTTATGGATGGAGCCCTGATTGCAATCTTATTGTGTCAGCCATGGCTCAGGGTTCGCACCCTCGCCTCTGGGTCAGAAGGTCAAGGGTTCAAATCCCACTCCATGAGACTTGAGCACAAAAATCTAGGCCGTCTCTCCAGTGCAGTGCTGAGGGAGTGCTGCGCTGTCGGAGCTGCCGTCTTTTGACTGAGGCGTTAAATCGAGGCCCCGTCTGCCTTCTCAGGTGGACGTAAAAGATCCCGCGGCACTATTTTGAAGAAGAGCAGGGAAGTTATCCCTGGTGTCTTGGCCAATATTTATCTCTCACTAAAAACAGATTGTCCGATAATTAGAATTTCGCTGTTGGTGGGAGCTTGCTGTGCGCAAATTGGCTGCCGCGTTTCCTACATTACAACAGTGACTACACTTCATTGGCCTAAGATTGCCGACAGGGCCTCGGTTTAATGTCTGATCCGAAGGACAGTACCTCCGGCAGTGCAGCACTCCCTCAGCACTACACTGGCAAGTGAACCTCCAATCTAGTTATAATCCATTAACATTTGTATGTGTGACAGGCACTCCATTTTAGAGATAGGTAACCATCTCCTCTGAGCTTATCATCGTCTAAATTGTACATTGGCCCTGAAATTCCAAAGTTCCGGATCCGTACGAAGTTTCTACAGACCCAGGAAGGCATCGGAAAATACAGTTTTCAGCACACAATGCGCATACGCTGAAAACCGACATTTCCGATCTGTCAAGTTTCTGGTTTAACAGATCCTCCGTATCCCGGGAGCGAGGACACTTGCAGGGCAAGATTTCCGATATGTACGAATATCTTGCACGGCAAATGTCCTTTAAAATCTTGCGCCTGAAAAAGCAGGCCTATAGCCTACTTTTACAGGCATAAGAGTTTAAAAACATAGAAAAAACATGATTAAAATAAAAATTTAACAAACACATTTATGTTAAAACCCTGCCCACTCAGATAATTTAATTTTAAACCTAACCCTAACTTTTTTTTTAAAATCGGGAATTTTTTTCATTTAAAAAAATATGTGTAACATTTTTAATTTCCATTAGTTTATTGTGTGAGGTGGTTTTTTAATGTTTTGTGTAGTGTTTGTGCATTTTGGGGGGTTTCTCATTCATAGTAATCGGAGATTCGTAACTGACTATGAATGAGAAAATACTTACCTGTGATTGGGTGTCCAGGCACACGTGACTCCTGCGGACGTGCCGATGTGCACGTACAGCACATCATTGGGAGAGGAGGCCTCGGAAGTCGGAAGTGGGTGAATCGGAAGTCCCAAAGTGCGCAGCAGCTCCAGGTAAGTGCGCAGTTTATTTCTATTTTTTCAGGATTTACCCGTGGGAAGCCCTCCTCGAAATTTCAGGGCCATATCTTTTTCAAATTGCACTGTTGTTTCCTTTCAAAACTTTACATTCAGAAATGGACTTACAAAAGCAACTAAAGCTTTGTAGGGGGGGGGGGGGGGAAATGAACTGCAGTATCACCAGACTGATTTGCATATTTATTTCTGCTTATTTCTTTCTGGGTTGTCAAAAGTAAAGAGACCATTGTAGATCCGTCATCATTTATCCAAATTGCTGAAGTTGGACGGAGTATAATGTTACAGCAACTTACACTTACATCAGAGGCTGCATCCTGGAACACTGCTTGCTAGATTTTAAATTTCCACTGCTGAAAGGATTCAAACATTACAAGTCATTTCCCTCTAGCCTGGTAGTGAAGTCATATTAGAGTTAGAAAGTGAAAGGACAGCTCATAAAATCATCGAAAAATTAAGACACAGAAGGAGGCCATTCGGCCCATTGTGTCCGTGCCGGCCAACATAAGAACATAAGAACATAAGAATTAGGAACAGGAGTAGGCCATCTAGCCCCTCGAGCCTGCTCCGCCATTCAATAAGATCATGGCTGATCTGGCCGTGGACTCAGCTCCACTTACCCGCCCGCTCCCCGTAACCCTTAATTCCTTTATTGGTTAAAAATCTATCCATCTGTGACTTGAATACATTCAATGAGCTAGCCTCAACTGCTTCCTTGGGCAGAGAATTCCACAGATTCACAACCCTCTGGGAGAAGAAATTCCTTCTCAATTCGGTTTTAAATTGGCTCCCCCGTATTTTGAGGTTGTGCCCCCTAGTTCTAGTCTCCCCGACCAGTGGAAACAACCTCTCCGCCTCTATCTTGTCTATCCCTTTCATTATTTTAAATGTTTCTATAAGATCACCCCTCATCCTTCTGAACTCCAACGAGTAAAGACCCAGTCTATTCCATCTATCATCATAAGGTAACCCCCTCATCTCCGGAATCAGCCAAGTGAATCGTCTCTGTACCCTCTCCAAAGCCAGTATATCCTTCCTTAAGTAAGGTGACCAAAACTGCACGCAGTACTCCAGGTGCGGCCTTACCAATACCCTATAAAGTTGCAGCAGGACCTCCCTGCTTTTGTACTCCATCCCTCTCGCAATGAAGGCCAACATTCCATTCGCCTTCCTGATTACCTGCTGCACCTGCAAACTAACTTTTTGGGATTCATGTACAAGGACCCCCAGTCCCTCTGCACCTCAGCATGTTGTAATTTCTTCCCATTCAAATAATATTCCCTTTTACTGTATTTTTTCCCAAGGTGGATGACCTCACACTTTCCAACATTGTATTCCATCTGCCAAACCTTAGCCCATTCGCTTAACCTATCTAAATCTCTTTGCAGCCTATCTGTGTCCTCTACACAACCCGCTTTCCCACTAATCTTTGTGTCATCTGCAAATTTTGTTACACTACACTCTGTCCCCTCTTCCAGGTCATCTATGTATATTGTAAACAGTTGTGGTCCCAGCACCGATCCCTGTGGCACACCACTAACCACCGATTTCCAACCCGAAAAGGACCCATTTATCCCGACTCTCTGCTTTCTGTTCACCAGCCAATTCTCGATCTATGCTAATACATTTCCTCTGACTCCGCGTACCTCTATCTTCTGCAGTAACCTTTTGTGTGGCACCTTATCGAATGCCTTTTGGAAATCTAAATACACCACATCCATCGGTACACCTCCATCCACCATGCTCGTTATATCCTCAAAGAATTCCAGTAAATTCGTTAAACATGATTTCTCCTTCATGAATCCATGCTGCGTCTGCTTGATTGCACTATTCCTATCTAGATGTCCCGCTATTTCTTCATTAATGATAGTTTCAAGCATTTTCCCCACGACAGATGTTAAACTAACCAGCCTATAGTTACCTGCCTTTTGTCTGCCCCCTTTTTTAAACAGAGGCATTACATTAGCTGCTTTCCAATCCGCTGGTACCTCCCCAGAGCCCAGAGGATTTTGGTAGATTATAACGAATGCATCTGCTATAACTTCCACCATCTCTTTTAATACCCTGGGATGCATTTCATCAGGACCAGGGGACTTGTCTACCTTGAGTCCCATTAGCCTGTCCAGCACTACCCCCCTAGTGATGGTGATTGTCTCCAGGTCCTCCCTTCCCACATTCCTGTGACCAGCAATTTCTGGCATGGTTTCTGTGTCTTCCACTGTGAAGACCGAAGCAAAATAATTGTTTAAGGTCTCAGCCATTTCCACATTTCCAATTATTAAATCCCCCTTCTCATCTTCTAAGGGACCAACATTTACTTTTGTCACTCTTTTCCGTTTTATATATCTGTAAAAGCTTTTACTATCCGTTTTTATGTTTTGCGCAAGTTTACCTTCGTAATCTATCTTTCCTTTCTTTATTGCTTTGTTAGTCATTCTTTGCCGTCGTTTAAAATATTCCCAATCTTCTATTTAACCACTAACCTTGGCCACCTTATACGCATGGTTTTTAATTTGATACTCTCCTTAATTTCCCTGGTTATCCACGGCTGGTTATCCCTTTTCTTACCGCCCTTCTTTTTCATTGGAAAATATTTTTGTTGCGCACTCTGAAAGAGCTCCTTAAAAGTCCTCTACTGTTCCTCAATTGTGCCAACGTTTAGTCTGTGTTTCCAGTCTACTTTAGCCAACTCTGCCCTCATCCCACTGTAGTCCCCTTTGTTTAAGCATAGTATGCTCGTTTGAGACACTGCTTCCTCACCCTCAATCTGTATTACAAATTCAACCATACTGTGATCACTCATTCCGAGAGGATCTTTTACGAGGAGATCGTTTATTATTCCTGTCTCATTACAGAGGACCAGATCTAAGATAGCTTGCTCCCTTGTAGGTTCTGTAACATACTGTTTTAAGAAACAATCCCGTATGCATTCTATGAATTCCTCCTCCAGGCTACCCTGTGCGATTTGATTTGACCAATCAATATGTAGGTTAAAATCCCCCATGATTACTGCCATTCCTTTTTCACATGCCTCCATTATTTCCTTGATTATTGCCCGCCCCACCGTGAAGTTATTACTTGGGGGCCTATAAACTACGCCCACCAGTGACTTTTTCCCCTTACTATCTCTAATCTCCACCCACAATGATTCATCATTTTGTTCATTAGAGCCAATATCATCTCTCACAACTGCCCTGATATCATCCTTTATTAACAGAGCTAGCCCACCTCCTTTCCCTTCTTGTCTATCTTTCCGAATCGTCAGATACCCCTGTATGTTTAATTCCCAGTCTTGGCCACCCTCCAACCACGTTTCTGTAATGGCCACCAAATCATACCCATTTGTATTGATTTGTGCCGTCAACTCATTTACTTTATTTCGAATGCTGTGTGCGTTTAGGTAGAGTGTTTTCATACTAGTTTTTAATCCATGATTTTTAGTTTTGACCCCTCCTGCAGCCCCTTTACATTCAGTGGCCCTTTTTGTTTTTTGCCTTGGGTTTCTCTGCCCTCCACTTTTACTCATCTCCTTTCTGTCTTTTGCTTTTGTCTCCTTTTTGTTTCCCTCTGTCTCCCTGCATTGGTTCCCATCCCCCTGCCACATTAGTTTAACTCCTCCCAAACAGCACTAGCAAACACTCCCCCTAGGACATTGGTTCCGGTCCTGCCTAGGTGCAGACCGTCCGGTTTGTACTGGTCCCACCTCCCCCAGAACTGGTTCCAATGCCCCAGGAATTTGAATCCCTCCCTGCTGCACCACTGCTCAAGCCACGTATTCATCTGAGCTATCCTGCGATTCCTACTCTGACTCGCACGTGACACTGGTAGCAGTCCTGAGATTATGACTTTTGAGGTCCTACGTTTTAATTTAGCTCCTAGCTCTTTAAATTCATCTCGTAGGACCTCATCCCTTTTTTTACCGATATCGTTGGTACCAATGTGCACCACGACAACTGGCTGACATGTGGCCGACGTCCACAGCTCATACACCAAAACGCCACCCATGATGATGAAAGTCTTACTTCATGGCATCCCGGCGGTGCACATGGACCTGGATACCGGAGCTAGCCAGTTACTCATGAGCGCCCAACAATTTGAGAGACTATGGCCACACAGAGCTAGCAGGCCCAAATTGGAACGCATTGAGACGCAGATACGTATGTACACCAAAGAGATCATCCCAGTGCTAGGCAATTCAAACTTGGTGGTAACGCATAATGGATCACAGAACCGGCTGCCACTCTGGATTGTACCGGGAAATGGCCCCGCGCTCTTGGGGAGGAGTTGGCTAGCTGAGATGAATTGGAAATGGGGGGATGTGCACGCCATTTCATCCATGGAGCAAAGTTCATGCTCGCAGGTATTGCAAAAATTCGAGTCACTCTTTCAACCCGGTGTCGGAACGTTCAAGGGCACCAAAGTAGTGATACACATCACTCCGGACGCCAGACCAGTGCACCACAAAGCCAGAGCGGTGCCGTATGTGATGCGTGAAAAGATTGAAAGTGAACTGGACAGGCTGCTCAGAGAGGGCATAATTTCGCCCGTTGAATTCAGGGACTGGGCAAGTCCCATTGTTCCCGTCCTCAAAGCAGATGGCTCGGTTAGGATTTGTGGCGACTACAAAGCCACCATCAACCGAGTGTCGCTAAAAGACCAATACCCGCTCCCGAGAGCGGAGTACCTTTTTGCCACGCTGGCAGGTGGTAAGTTGTTCACGAAGCTGGACCTCACTTCGGCCTACATGACTCATTTACTGGCTGAAGAATCCAAGTTTCTGACCACCATCACGACACACAAAGGAGTATTTGTTTATAATTGGTGCCCGTTTGGCATTCGTTCGGCAGCGGCTATCTTTCAGCGAAACATAGAAAGCTTGCTCAAGTCCATCCCTGGATCGATCGTGTTCCAAGACGACATTCTTATAACGGGTCGAGACACTGAGGAACACCTCCGCAACCTGGAGGAGGTGCTACGCTGATTGGAACGGATAGGCCTGCGGCTGAAAAAGGCCAAGTGTGTGTTCTTGGCCCCAGAGGTCGAGTTCCTGGGCAGGAGGGTTGCCGCAGACGGGATCCGGCCCACTGAATCAAAAACTGAGGCGATTCGCCGGGCGCCCAGGCCCGGCAACTCGTTGGAGTTGTGATCATTCCTGGGACTCTTGAACTATTTTGGGAACTTCCTGCCGAACTTAAGCACATTGTTGGAGCCGTTACACATGCTCCTCCGTAAAGGTTGTGAATGGTCTTGGGGGGATTGTCAAGTACGGGCTTTCAATAAGGCGAGGAACCTGCTGTGTTCCAACAAACTGTTGACTTTGTATGACCTCTGTAAAAAATTGGTTTTAACATGCGATGCGTCATCCTACGGGGTTGGGTGTGTTTTGCAGCAGGGTAACGATGACGGCCGACTCCAACCGATGGTTTACGCCTCCCGGTCGCTCTCCCAGGCAGAGCGTGGATACGCATGGTCGAGAAGGAGGCACTCGCGTGTGTGTACGGTGTGAAAAAGATGCACCAGTACCTTTTCAACAGACGGTTCGAGCTAGAGACGGACCACAAGCCGTTAACATCCCTGTTGTCCGACAGCAAGGCTGTCAACGCTAACGCGTCAGCTCGCATACAGCGATGGGCCCTCACACTGGCTGCGTATGACTACACCATACGGCACCGGCCAGGCACCGAAAATTGCGCTGACGTGCTCAGCAGGCTCCCACTGGCCACCACCGAGGGGGTGTTGGAGCAGAGCGCCGAGATGGTCATGGCCGTTGAGGCTTTTGACACTGCGGGCTCCCCCATCACAGCCCAACAGATCAAACTCTGGACCAACAGAGACCCCCTCCTATCCATGATAAAGAAATGTGTCCTGACTGGGGACTGGGCGCCCGCACACAGGGCGTGCCCCGAGGAAGTCAGGCCGTTTCCGAGACGGATGGATGAACTCTCCGAGTAGTCATGCCCCAGAAATGAAGGGAAGCGTTCATCAGGGAATTCCACAGCGAGCACCCTGGCATCGTGTTCATGAAGGCCATTGCCCGATCACACGTGTGGTGGCCGGGGATTGACTCAGACCTGGAACACTGGGTTCGCAGGTGCACGATGTGTGCCCAGCTGGGAAATGCCCCCAGGGAGGCCCCACTCAGCCCGTGGCCTTGGCCCACCAGGCCATGGTCACGTATTCACGTGGACTATACGGGCCCGTTCATGGGAAAAATGTTCCTGATCGTTGTCGATGCATACTCGAAGTGGATCGAGTGCATCATATTGAACTTGTGCACGACATCCATCACCGTGGAGAGTCTGCGTACGGTTTTCGTGACCCACGGCTTGCCGGACTTCCTGGTCAGCGATAATGGCCCGTGTTTTACCAGCCATGAATTCCAGGAGTTTATGTCGGGCAATGGGATCACGCACGTTCGGACAGCGCCGTTCAAGCCGGCCTCCAATGACCAGGCGGAACGGATGGTCCAAGTCATAAAGCAGGGCATGCTATGCATCCAAGGACCCTCCCTTCAGTACCGCGTATCGCGCCTCCTGTTGATCTACAGGTCCCGCCCGCACTCGCTCACGGGAGTCCCGCCAGCGGAACTCCTCATGACGCTCAAGACGCAGCTGTCCCTCATTCAACCATCCCTGGCAGACATTGTTGAGGGCAAGCTCCAGACCCAAACTGAGCTCCATGATCGAGGCTCAAGGGGGAGGTGTATAGAAATAGATGACCCGGTATTTATTCTTAACCAAGCTGCTTTCCAATCCGCTGGTACCTCCCCAGGGTCCAGAGAATTTTGGTAGATTACTACGAATGCATCTGCTATAACTTCTACCATCTCTTTTAATACCCTGGGATGCATTTCATCAGGACCAGGAGACTTTGAGTCCCATTAGCCTGTCCAGCACTACCCCCTAGTGATAGTGATTGTCTCAAGGTCCTCCCTTCCCACATTCCTGTGACCAGCAATTTTTGGCATGGTTTCTGTGTCTTCCACTGTGAAGACCGAAGCAAAATAATTGTTTAAGGTCTCAGCCATTTCCACATTTCCCATTATTAAATCCCCCTTCTCATCTTCTAAGGGACCAACATTTACTTTAGTCACTCTTTTCCGTTTTATATCTTTTACTATCTGTTTTTATGTCTTGCGCAAGTTTACCTTCGTAATCTATCTTTCCTTTCTTTATTGCTTTTTTAATCATTCTTTGCTGTTGTTTAAAATTTTCCCAATCTTCTAGTTTCCCACTAACCTTGGCCACCTTATATGCATTGGTCTTTGATTTGATACTCTCCTTTATTTCCTTGGTTATCCACGGCTGGTTATCCCTTCTCTTACCACCCTTCTTTTTCACTGAAATATATTTTTGTTGCGCACTCTGAAAGAGCTCCTTAAAAGTCCTCTACTGTTCCTCAACTGTGCCAACGTTTAGTCTGTGTTTCCAGTCTACTTTAGCCAACTCTGCCCTCATCCCACTGTAGTCCCCTTTGTTTAAGCATAGTATGCTCGTTTGAGACACTGCTTCCTCACCCTCAATCTGTATTACAAATTCAACCATACTGTGATCACTCATTCCGAGAGGATCTTTTACTAGGAGATCGTTTATTTTTCCTGTCTCATTACACAGGACCAGATCTTAGATAGCTTGCTCCCTTGTAGGTTCTGTAACATACTGTTCTAAGAAACAATCCCGTATGCATTCTATGAATTCCTCCTCCAGGCTACCCCGTGCGATTTGAGTTGACCAATCGATATATAGGTTAAAATACCCCATCACTACTGCCGTTCCTTTTTCACATGCCTCCATTATTCCCTTGATTATTGCCCGCCCCACCGTGAAGTTATTACTTGGGGGCCTATAAACTATGCCCACCAGTGACTTTTTCCCCTTACTATCTCTAATCTCCACCCATAATGATTCAACATTTTGTTCATTTGAGCCAATATCGTCTCTCACAACTGCCCTGATATCATCCTTTATTAACAGAGCTACCCCACCTCCTTTCCCTTCTTGTCTATCTTTCCGAATCGTCAGATACCCCTGTATGTTTAATTCCCAGTCTTGGCCACCCTGCAACCATGTTTCTGTAATGGCCACCAAATCATACCCATTTGTAATGATTTGTGCCGTCAACATTGGGCTAACAAATAGCTATCCAGCCTAATCCCATTTTCCAGGAAGGCCAATGGAATGTTGGCCTTTATTGCAAAGGGGATGGAGTATAAAAGCAGGGAAGTCCTGCTACAATTGTACAGGGTATTGGTGAGGCTACAGCTGGAATACTGCGTGCAGATTTCGTTTCCATATTTACGAAAGGATACACTTGCTTTGGAGGCAGTTCAGCGAAGATTCATTAGGTTGATTCCAGAGATGAGGGGGTTGACTTATGAGGAAAGGTTGAGCAGGTTGGCCTCTACTCATTGGAATTCAGAAGAATGAGAGGTGATCTTATCGAAACGTATAAGATTATGAGGGGGCTTGACAAGCTGGATGCCGAGAGGATGTTTCCATTGGTGGGGGAGACTAGAACTAGAGGGCACGATCTTAGAATAAGGGGCCGCCCATTTAAAACTGAGATGAAGAGGAATTTCTTCTCTCAGAGGGTTGTGAATCTTTGGAATTTGCTGCCTCAGAGAGCTGTGGAAGCTGGGTCATTGAGCAGATTTAAGACAGAGATAGACAGTTCCTTAACCGAAAAGGGAATAAGGGGTTATGGGGAACGGGCAGGGAAGTGGACCTGAGTCCATGATAGTATCAGCCATGATCATATTAAATGGCAGAGCAGGCTCGAGGGGCCGTATGGCCTACTCCAGCTCCTATTTCTTATGTTCTTATGAGGCCATTCGGCCCATCGCATCCACGCCAGCCAACAAAGAACTATCGAACCTAATCCAATTTTCCAACTCTTGGTCCGTCGCCCTGTAGATTATGGCACTTCAAGTGCACATCCAAGTACTTTTTAAATGTGATGAGGGTTTCTGCCTCTACCATCCTTTCAGGCAGTGAGTTACAGACCCCCAGCATCCTCTGGATAAAGAAATGTTTCCTCATCTCCCGTCTAAACCTCCAACCAACTAATTTAAATCTGTGCAACCACCATTTTAACTGGCCCCTCCACCTGGCGGAGACTGGGTCCAGGACTGCGGCCTACTCTCGCTCGATGCCCGCTGGCCAGGTAGTCAATCAGGCCTGTGCGTGGACGGGGTTCTGTGTGGATTCCGTTAAATGAGGCCTTAACGATAAGATTGGCCAGGACCCACACCCACAGCCTTGCAGGGTTCTTCGCCCCTATACCGGGCTCCCGCCCCCTGCCTCCTCACCCCCAATCTTCCACCAGGCCCGTGGATCTCTGTTTAATACAACAACAATAACAACAACTTGTATATATATAGCGCCTTTAACGTAGTTGTGATGACTCAAGAGTGTGGTTACTGTAAACTCACTCTGGTGCAACCTGATCCATCTTTATTCCAGCCCAAGAGTGCCTGCGTGACAAAGACACCCAGCTTATATACAGGTGACCAATGACACATGGCACATGCGTACAGCCCGATGACCTCCGACCGCAGCGCCCTCTGGTGTCTGGTGACCCCCAAGCATGAATACATAACAGTAGTAAAACATCCCAAGCCACATAAGAAGAAATTACGGCTGGTGACCAAAAGCGTGGTCCAAGAGTTAGGTTTTACGGAGCGTCTTAAAGGTGGAAAGAGAGGTGGAGAGGCGGAGAGCTATGGAAGGGAGATCCATAGCTTGTGGCCGAGCCAAGAGAAGGCACGGCCACCAATGATTGAGCGATTAGAATCAGGGATACGCAAGAGGGCAGAATTAGAGGAGCGCAGACATCTCGAGGGGTTGTGGGACTGGAGGAGATTATCGAGATAGGGAGGGGCGAGGCCATGGAGGGATTTGCAAACACGAATGAGAATGTTGAAATCGAGGCGTTACTTAAGCGGAAGCCATTGTAGGTCAGCGAGCACAGGGGTGATGGGTGAGCGGGATTTGGTGCGAGTTAGGACACGGGACAGCCGAGTTTTGGATCACCTCTAGTTTACATAGGGTAGAATGTGGGAGGACAGCCAGGAGTGTTATGGAATACTCAAGTCGAGAGGTAACAAAGGCATCGATGAGGATTTCAGCAGCGGATGAGCTGAGGCAAGGGACGGAGACGGGTGATGGACAATAAATAGACGCAGAGAGTTAGAAACATAGAAAATAGGTGCAGGAGTAGGCCATTCGGCCCTTCGAGCCTGCACCACCATTCAATATGATCATGGTATGCGATGTCAAGCCCCTCTGAGAACCAGTGGCACTCTCCCCGTTCCTGAGACAGCAGCCAGAGAGACGAGTGAAGGGGAAATGGGGCATCTGGGGCGTTGCCGATTGGGGGTAGGACGAGGAGGTGGGGGAAGGCGGGAGGTGTGGGGAGAGGTTTGGCCACAACCGGAGAGATTGGCCGCCGGCTGCAGGCCGCGCGGTCTGGGAGCCACGCCTGACGGCAACCTCGGTTCCCCCTGCTTGCGCCCGTGGAACTCCAGGCGGCGCTCCCGCCCGTCTGCCTCAGCACCGTGCGCTCGTCCAACCTTCGTGCCGAGGCAGCGACTCGAACACGAGCTTTCTTTCGAGGGTAACTTTTGTGCTTCAGATCGGGAAGCGGTGCTTCCTCCTGGAAGCCCCCCACACACACACCCCACCCCACCCCCGCCAATCCATTCAGGGATGCCCGATGACAGCGCAACCGCTCTGTCCAATCATACTCGCATGGATCCTGGCGGTTAGAACTGCCCGGAGCCTCACTCGGAGGACCCCGGGTTGGGTGGGTTGCGCTCTCACCGCCTACCCGCCCATTTCGCCCACAGCTTAACCTCGAATCTTCTGCCAGTTAACCTCGCCCTCCCCAGCGTCCCCCCACCCCACCCCCCCCCCCCCAACGTCCCCTCCCCCCATCCCCCCACCACCTCACCCTGCAGTAATTCCAGACCTGCGTCTTTGGGAAGACGCCTAATGCACCTGTCGGGTTTTTGTTTTGGAGGTTTTAAAATAATTCTGCACAGTCTGACTGACATTCAGCGCGCTCCAAATCACTCTGCCAATGCCGCCACATTCGGGACGTGTATCTCTCTTCAGCTGCCAGAGTTAGTTGATGCGAGGAGTCCACGCCTGCTGCACACAGAGGTCACGCCTCATGTTGTCTGCCCATGTGGACTACATCGTCTCCTGCTGAACTTTCCATCTGCTTCCCAGAGCTGTCTAATGATGCTGGATGATAAAAAACCCAACTCTAATGTATTTGCTCCATGGGTTCTTTGCTTAAGAATTCATAGCAACACATTGCTATTAATAACTATCCATCACCATCATCATAGGCAGTCCCTCGAATCGAGGATGACTTGCTTCCACATCAAAAAGTTCACAGGTGTTTCAATGAAAGACCTAATATTCAAGGTCCCGAACTACATCATGAAGGGTGGAAGATGCCTGTGCGTGGATTTTTTTAACGTGGGGTGGCCGTTGCACACCAGCCACCACACGGGGCTTGACAGAGCTAGGTCTTGGCCCAGTGGCAAGGATTACCCAAGACAACTGGAGACCAGCTCTGCTGCACAGACCTAGTGCGCACACATATCGCACAGTGTGGGCTGGGCCCGTGCTACCCCTGGGCCCTCACCCCTACTGGGCTCCCGAACTCACGCCTCTCCTGGGCCCCGATCACGTCGCTCTACAATCTCTTGCCGCTCCTGCGCCCCGACCTCGCCGCTCCTGCTGGACCTGCCCACGCTCTAATCACTGACCAGGACCTTGATGACATCCAATTCAGTCGCCCTCTTTGCTACCGTCGCCCTCCTGCAGCAGCTCGCGCTGTACCTTGCAGTGGCATGCCGCTACTATCACACTACACATGACTACACTATCACACTACACATGACTACACTACACATTGCAATGTGTGTGCGCACTAGTTCCATGCAGCAGAGCTGGTCTCCAGCCGTCTTGGATCTCCTTGCCACTGGACCAAGACCTAGCTCTGTCAAGCCCGTGTGGTGGCTGGTGTGCAACGGCCACCACACGTTAAAAAAAATCCACGCACAGGCATCTTCCACCCTTCAGGATGTAGTTCGGGATCTGGAATATTAGGTCCTTCATTGAAACACCTGTGAACTCATCCCTTTTTGGCATGGAAGCAAGACATCCTCGTTACGAGGGACTGCCTATGATGATGACATGACCAGTTCATCCACGAGGCTCACAAGTGCATACCTCATTATGGATAACCTAGACTCAACTGACTGGGGTTTTATTGAGGGTGTGAGTCTCGGTGGGGTAGAGGAACAAAGGGATCTCGGAGTACAAATACACAAATCACTAAAGGTTGCATCACAGGTTAACAAGGCCATAAAAAAGCAAACCAAGCACTAGGGTTTATTTGTAGAGGAATAGAATTGAAAAGTAGGGAAGTTATGCTAAACTTGTATTGAACCTTGGTTAGACCACACTTAGAGTGCTGCGTTCAGTTCTGGTCGTCATATTATAAAAAGGATATAGATGCGCTGGAGAGGGTGCAGAGAAGATTTACAAGGAGGATACCAGAAATGCGAGGGTATACATATCAGGAAAGGATGAACAGGCTGGGTCTCTTTTCTCTTGAAGATGACCTAATAGAGGTCTTTAAAATTATGAAAGGTTTTGATAGAGTAGATACAGAAAGAATGTTTCCACTTGTGGGGAAGCGCATAACTGGAGACTGTCAATAAAAGATAGTTACCAAAAAATCCAATAGGGAATTAAGAAGAAAATTCTTTACCCAAAAAGAGTGGAGAATGTGGAACTTGCTACCACAGGGAGTGGTTGAAATGAATAGTATATTTGCATTAAAGGGGAGGCTAGACAAGCATATGAGGGAGAAAGGAATAGAGGGTGATGCTGATAGATTTAGATGAGGAAAGACTGGAGGAGGCTCGAGTGGAGCATAAAGCACTCGAGTTCCCCACATTACAGCAGCGACTGCACTTCAAAAGTACTTCATTGGCTGTAAAGCGCTTTGAGGCATCCGGTGGTTGTGAAAGGCGCTATATAAATGCAAGTCTTTCTTTCTGAATGTGTTCATGTTCGGTCTGTGCTTAAATCAGAGCAGGCGAAACATTTATCTTGGGTGCTGAAGGTCTTAACTAGCTGATATAGTGACTAACGGTGTCAGCATTCATGTTTTACTGCCCAACACGAACTGCTTTTTATATCTGTCAAAATAAAAATCAATCCAGGGATCTACCCCGATTGTTCTCCCATCTACCTTGACGCAAATAATGTTTCATTTAAGTGGTATGTCCTTGTAAACCCCATTTATTCAGAGTTTCTTTGGGTGATCAATGGGTTTGAAGTACATGTACTCATCCAGCCTATGCGTGCAGTCACTGCACACAGATTCTGTCTGTGTGGCGGACTTTATACAACAAATGAAATTCGATGCTGTAAAACGTACTTCTGCTCCGTATTCTTCATAATTTCAATGCGGATCACACTCTGTCAATGGGCTACAGTAAAGACTGTTGACACAGAATAGAATCGTAGAAATTTACAGCACGGAAGGAGGCCATTTCGGACCATTGTGTCCCCGTCGGCCGACAAAGAGCTATCCAGCCTAGTCCCACTTTCCAGCTCTTAGTCTGTAGCGCTGTAAGTTACGGCACAAGTACACATCCAAGTACTTTTTAAATGTGGTGTGGATTTCCGTCTCTACCGCCCTTTCAGGCACCTCTGGGTGAAGATATTTCCCCTTAAATCCCCATTAAACCCCATACCAATTACTTTAAATCTATGCCCCCTGGTTATTGACCCCTCTGCTACGGGAAATCATCATCATAGGCAGTCCCTCGGAATCGACGAGGACTTGCTTCCACTCCCAAAGTGAGGTCTTTGATGGCTGAACAGTCCGATACGAGAGCCACAGACCCTGTTACAGGTGGGACAGACATTCGTCGAGGGAAGGGGTGGGTGGGGCTGGTTTGCCGCGCGCTCCTTCCGCTGCCTGCGCTTGACCTCTTCATGCTCCTTGCGTCGAGACTCGAAGAGCTCAACGCCCTCCCGGATGCACTTTCTCCACCTCGGGCAATCTTTGGCCAGGGTCATAGAAACATAGAAACATAGAAAATAGGTGCAGGAGCAGGCCATTCCGCCCTTCTAGCCTGCACCGCCATTCAATGAGTTCATGGCTGAACATGAAACTTCAGTACCCCCTTCCTGCTTTCTCGCCATAACCCTTGATCCCCCGAGTAGTAAGGACTTCATCTAACTCCCTTTTGAATATATTTAGTGAATTGGCCTCAACTACTTTCTGTGGTAGAGAATTCCACAGGTTCACCACTCTCTGGGTGAAGAAGTTTCTCCTCATCTCGGTCCTAAATGGCTTACCCCTTATCCTTAGACTGTGACCTCTGGTTCTGGACTTCCCCAACATTGGGAACATTCTTCCTGCATCTAACCTGTCTAAACCCGTCAGAATTTTAAACGTTTCTATGAGGTCCCCTCTCATTCTTCTGAACTCCAGTGAATACAAGCCCAGTTGATCCAGTCTTTCTTGATAGGTCAGTCCCACCATCCCGGGAATCAGTCTGGTGAATCTTCGCTGCACTCCCTCAATAGCAAGAATGTCCTTCCTCAAGTTAGGAGACCAAAACTGTACACAATACTCCAGGTGTGGCCTCACCAAGGCCCTGTACAACTGTAGCAACACCTCCCTGCCCCTGTATTCAAATCCCCTCGCTATGAAGGCCAACATGCCATTTGCTTTCTTAACCGCCTGCTGTACCTGCATGCTAACCTTCAATGACTGATGTACCATGACACCCAGGTCTCGTTGCACCTTCCCTTTTCCTAATCTGTCACCATTCAGATAATAGTCTGTCTCTCTGTTTTTACCACCAAAGTGGATAACCTCACATTTATCCACATTATACTTCATCTGCCATGCATTTGCCCACTCACCTAACCTATCCAAGTCACTCTGCAGCCTAATAGCATCCTCCTCGCAGCTCACACTGCCACCCAACTTAGTGTCATCCGCAAATTTGGAGATACTGCATTTAATCCCCTCGTCTAAATCATTAATGTACAATGTAAACAGCTGGGGCCCCAGCACAGAACCTTGCGGCACCCCACTAGTCACTGCCTGCCATTCTGAAAAGTACCCGTTTACTCCTACTCTTTGCTTCCTATCTGACAACCAGTTCTCAATCCACGTCAGCACACTACCCCCAATCCCATGTGCTTTAACTTTGCACATTAATCTCTTGTGTGGGACCTTGTCGAAAGCCTTCTGAAAGTCCAAATATACCACATCAACTGGTTCTCCTTTGTCCACTTTACTGGAAACATCCTCAAAAAATTCCAGAAGATTTGTCAAGCATGATTTCCCTTTCACAAATCCATGCTGACTTGGACCTATCATGTCACCATTTTCCAGATGCACTGCTATGACATCCTTAATAATTGATTCCATCATTTTACCCACTACTGAGGTCAGATTGACCAGTCTATAATTCCCTGTTTTCTCTCTCCCTCCTTTTTTAAAAAGTGGGGTTACATTGGCTACCCTCCACTCGATAGGAACTGATCCAGAGTCAATGGAATGTTGGAAAATGACTGTCAATGCACCCGCTATTTCCAAGGCCACCTCCTTAAGTACTCTGGGATGCAGTCCATCAGGCCCTGGGGATTTATCGGCCTTCAATCCCATCAATTTCCCCAACACAATTTCCCGACTAATAAAGATTTCCCTCATTTCCCCCTCCTTACTAGACCCTCTGACCCCTTTTATATCCGGAAGGTTGTTTGTATCCTCCTTAGTGAATACCGAACCAAAGTACTTGTTCAATTGGTCTGCCATTTCTTTGTTCCCTGTTATGACTTCCCCTGATTCTGACTGCAGGGGACCTACGTTTGTCTTTACTAACCTTTTTCTCTTTACATACCTATAGAAACTTTTGCAATCCACCTTAATGTTCCCTGCAAGCTTCTTCTCGTACTCCATTTTCCCTGCCCTAATCAAACCCTTTGTCCTCCTCTGCTGAGTTCTAAATTTCTCCCAGTCCCCAGGTTCGCTGCTATTTCTGGCCAATTTGTATGCCACTTCCTTGGCTTTAATACTATCCCTGATTTCCCTAGATAGCCACGGTTGAGCCACCTTCCCTTTTTTATTTTTACGCCAGACAGGAATGTACAATTGTTGTAATTCATCCATGCGGTCTCTAAATGTCTGCCATTGCCCATCCACAGTCAACCCCCTAAGTATCATTCGCCAATCTATCCTAGCCAATTCACGCCTCATACCTTCAAAGTTACCCTTCTTTAAGTTCTGGACCATGGTCTCTGAATTTACTGTTTCATTCTCCATCCTAATGCAGAAATCCACCATATTATGGTCACTCTTCCCCAAGGGGCCTCGCACAATGAGATTGCTAATTAATCCTCTCTCATTACACAACACCCAGTCTAAGATGGCCTCCCCCCTAGTTGGTTCCTCAACATATTGGTCTAGAAAACCATCCCTTATGCACTCCAGGAAATCCTCCTCCACCGTATTGCTTCCAGTTTGGCTAGCCCAATCTATGTGCATATTAAAGTCACCCATTATAACTGCTACACCTTTATTGTAGTGTCAGTGGTGATGTCGCACTTTACCAGTTTATTAAAATTATTGGTTGTAACAGCAATGGCCAGATATG
The DNA here is from genome assembly GCF_044704955.1 of Pristiophorus japonicus. NCBI lineage: Eukaryota > Metazoa > Chordata > Chondrichthyes > Pristiophoridae > Pristiophorus > Pristiophorus japonicus. The sequence continues at coordinate 525,906,657 of NC_091977.1, read as the reverse complement.
TGCTGTCTCCCGTGGTAGTGCGGTAAATAAGGAGGCAGTGTTTGCAATCCCAGGGAGGGGTGTGGGTTGTAGCAGGGGTGCCGGGATATTTTTGTTGGCCCAGGAGAAACCACGCCTGCTCCTTCCTGACCCAGCAAAAAAAAATATTGAAAACTTAATGGGCCGTTTCTTGAGCGGCCAGCCTCTAGTGGTCCCGTTCATGACCACGGGTTAGGCCCCTCAACTCTTGGCACAAATGGATGGAGCATCGCAGCACCGGCTCTGACCATTTGTACCTGAGCATTGTAATTGGTGTTGGCATATGGAATTCGGTTAATTTGCCTTCTGAGGATGTAACGAACAGGGTGGATAAAGGGGAACCAGTGGATGTGGTGTATCTGGACTTCCAGAAGGCCTTTGACAAGGTTCCACATAAAAGGTTACTGCACAAGTTCACGGGTTTGGGGGTAATATGTTAGCATGGATAGACGATTGGCTAATTAACAGAAAACAGAGAGTAGGGATAAATGGGTATTCTCGGGTTGGCAATCAGTGGGGTGCCGCAGGGATCAGTGCTGGGACCCCAACTATTTACAATCTATATTAACGACTTGGATGAAGGGACCGAATGTAACGTAACCAAGTTTACTGACGATACAAAGATGGGAGGAAAAGCAATGTGTGAGGACGACACAAAAAAACCTGCAAAAGGATATAGACAGGCTAAGTGAGTGGGCAAAAATTAGGCAGTTGGAACGTGTGAGGTCATGCACTTTGGCAGAAAAAAAATCAAAGAAAAAGTTATTATTTAAATGGAGAAAGATTGCAAAGTGCTGCAGTACAACGGGACCTGGGGGTCCTGGTGCATGAAACACAAAAGGATAGTATGCAGGTACAGCAATTGATCAGGAAGGCCAATGGAATCTTGGCCTTTATTTCAAAGGGGATGGAGTATAAAAGCAGGGAAGTCTTGCTACAGTTAAATAGGGCATTGGTGAGGCCACACCTGGAATACTGCGTACAGTTTTGGTTTCCATATTTAAGAAAGGATATACTTGCTTTGGAGGCAGTTCAGAGAAGGTTCACTAGGTTGATTCCGGAGATGAGGGGGTTAACATATGGGGAAAGGTTGAGTAGGTTGGGCCTCTACTCATTGGAATTTAGAAGATTGAGAGGTGATCTTATCGAAATGTATAAGATTGTGAGTGGGCTTGACAAGGTGGATGCAGAGAGGATGTTTCCGCTGATAGGGGAGACTAGAACTATGGGACATAACCTTAGAATAAGACGACACCTCTGACACTGCAGTGCTCCCTCAGCACTGTACTGGGAGTGTCAGCCTAGATTCATGCGCACAAGTCCCTGGAGTGGGACTTGAATCCACAACGTCCTGACACAGAGGCTACCCACTGAGCCACAGATGTAGGACTCCAATTGGTAAATTTTAGGTGGCCAGTTGTTTGCCCATTTACAGGACTACCTGAAAATTGTATCAGGTGGGCGTTGGACGTCAATCAGACAGATATGCTGCCCTGCCCCTCCTGCCCCACGATTTTCAACTGCCGACCATCCATTTTCCAGCAGTTGAAAAACCGTTCTCTTCCTCTTGACCTTTCTGCCGTTGTCTCCTTCCAGACGAGCAAGAATTTTGATCAGGCGAAAAATAACAGAGCAGGACAGGCCAGATTCTTCTCCACGCCTGGCTGGACAATGGCAGCTTTGTGCGCCTCGAGCCAAGGAATTTCACGGGCTCTTCACTTCTTCGAGTGCGCTGTTGAGTTTCAAAATTGGGTTGCACAGAACATTGAACAAGGAGCAATTGTCTGAGTCATCTTCCCAGCAGGAGGCCTTGCCAGCTGGGAGTCAATATCAGGAATTTGGGCGTGCGCTGGGCCTTTGGCAAATGGTCAGTAAATTGTCCTGGAGCCGCCAGGAATTGAAGGTTGATTTCTGGGTACCGCTTCCAGAAATCCTGGAGAAGAATCATTGGGGTGTTAATGTAAGGTTTTTTTTTTCCTATTTACTTTGAACACTTTTTTAAATATTCGTGCACAGGATGTCGGTGTCACTGGCAGCGCCATCATTTATTGCCCATCCTTAAGGGCCCTTGAGTGGCTCGCTGGGCCATTTCAGAGGACAGTTATGAGGCAACCACATTGCTGTGGGTCTGGAGTCACCTATAGGCCCAACCAGGTAAGGACGACATATTTCCTTCCCGAAAGGGCATTAGTGAACCAGATGGGTTTTTACGACAAACCAGTACATATACTTTCATGGTCACAATTACTGAAACTAGCTTTTTATTCCAGGAGAGAGGCGGGAGTCGAGAGAGGCAGCGGTCTATAAAAGGCTCAGCAGTCCGGGGAGCGTCGAGAGAGGCGGGAGTCGAGAGAGGCAGCGGCCTATAAAAGGCTCAGCAGTCCGGGGAGCGTCGAGAGAGGCGGGAGTCGAGAGAGGCAGCGGCCTATAAAAGGCTCAGCCGTCCGGGGAGCGTCGAGAGAGGCGGGAGTCGAGAGAGGCAGCGGCCTATAAAAGGCTCAGCAGTCCGGGGAGCGTCGAGAGAGGCGGGAGTCGAGAGAGGCAGCGGCCTATAAAAGCCTCAGCAGTCTGGGCAGCGTCGAGAGAGGCGGGAGTCGAGAGAGGCAGCGGCCTATAAAAGGCTCAGCCGTCCGGGGAGCGTCGAGAGAGGCGGGAGTCGAGAGAGGCAGCGGCCTATAAAAGGCTCAGCCGTCCGGGGAGCGTCGAGAGAGGCGGGAGTCGAGAGAGGCAGCGGCCTATAAAAGGCTCAGCAGTCCGGGGAGCGTCGAGAGAGGCGGGAGTCGAGAGAGACAGTGGCCTATAAAAGGCTCAGCAGTCCGGGGAGCGTCGAGAGAGGCGGGAGTCGAGAGAGGCAGCGGCCTATAAAAGGTTCAACCGTCCGGGGAGCGTCGAGAGAGGCGTACTTGTGCAGCTCCAGCTGAGAGAAGTCAAAAAAGAAGTAGAAAGATATCAAAAGGTGACGTCACAGCCAACGTGGTAAGTGATTGGCTGCTGATTGGTGAGTAGTTTTTCTTTTTCTTTATTAGTCAGTAACTTTTAACATTGTTGTCGGCAATTTAAGTGTATCTAAGGGTTAAGTCATGGCAGGACAGCTCGGTCACGTGATATGCTCCTCCTGTACCATGTGGGAACACGGGGACAACACCAGTGTCCCTGACGACTACAGGTGCGGGAAGTGTGTCCACCTCCGGCTCCTGACGGTCCGCGTTGCGGAGTTGGAGCTGAGGGTGGATTCACTCTGGAGCATCCACGATGCTGAGAATGACGTGAGTATCACGTGTAGTGAGTTGGTCTTACCGCAGGAGAAGGGTCCACAGCCAGCGAGGGAATGGAAGACCAGCAGGAAGAGTAGTGCAAGGAAGGTAGTGCAGGGGTCCCCTGTGGTCATCCACTGCAAAACAGATACACTGCTTTGAGTGCTGTTGAGGGGGATGACTCATCAGGAGAGGGCAGCAGCAGCCAAGTTCATGGCACCATGGCTGACTCTGTTGCACAGGAGGGCAGGAAAAAGAGTGGGCGAGCGATAGTGATAGGGGATTCAATTGTAAGGGGAATAGATAGGCGTTTCTGCGGCCGCAACCGAGACTCCAGGATGGTATGTTGCCTCCCTGGTGCAAGGGTCAAGGATGTCTCGGAGCGGGTGCAGGACATTCTAAAAAGGGAGGGAGAACAGCCAGTTGTCGTGGTGCACGTTGGTACCAATGACATAGGTAAAAAAAAGGGATGAGGTCCTACGAAATGAATTTAAGGAGCTAGGAGCTAAATTAAAAAGTAGGACCTCAAAAGTAGTAATCTCAGGATTGCTACCAGTGCCATGTGCTAGTCAGAGTAGGAATCGCAGGATAGCTCAGATGAATACGTGGCTTGAGCAATGGTGCAGCAGGGAGGGATTCAAATTCCTGGGGCATTGGAACCGGTTCTGGGGGAGGTGGGACCAGTACAATCCGGACGGTCTGCACCTGGGCAGAATCGGAACCAATGTCCTCGGGGGAGTGTTTGCTAGTGCTGTTGGGGAGGAGATAAACTAATATGGCAGGGGGATGGGAACCAATGCAGGGAGATAGAGGGAAACAAAAAGGAGGCAAAAACAAAAGACAGAAAGGAGATGAGGAAAAGTGGAGGGCAGAGAAACCCAAGGCAAAGAACAAAAAGGGCCATTGTACAGCAAAATTCTAAAAGGACAGAGGGTGTTAAAAAAACAAGCCTAAAGGCTTTGTGTCTTAATGCAAGGAGTATCCGCAATAAGGTGGATGAATTAACTGTGCAAATAGATGTTAACAAATATGATGTGATTGGGATTACGGAGACGTGGCTCCAGGATGATCAGGGCTGGGAACTCAACATCCAGGGGTATTCAACATTCAGGAAGGATAGAATAAAAGAAAAAGGAGGTGGGGTAGCATTGCTGGTTAAGGAGGAGATTAAGGCAATAGTTAGGAAGGACATTAGCTTGGATGATGTGGAATCTATATGGGTAGAGCTGCAGAACACCAAAGGGCAAAAAACGTTAGTGGGAGTTGTGTACAGACCTCCAAACAGTAATAGTGATGTTGGGGAGGGCATCAAACATGAAATTAGGGGTGCGTGCAATAAAGGTGCAGCAGTTATAATGGGTGACTTTAATATGCACATAGATTGGGCTAACCAAACTGGAAGCAATACGGTGGAGGAGGATTTCCTGGAGTGCATAAGGGATGGTTTTTTTAGACCAATATGTCGAGGAACCAACTAGGGGGGAGGCCATCTTAGACTGGGTGTTATGTAATGAGAGAGGATTAATTAGCAATCTCGTTGTGCGAGGCCTCTTGGGGAAGAGTGACCATAATATGGTGTAATTCTGCATTGGGATGGAGAATGAAACAGTTAATTCAGAGACCATGGTCCAGAACTTAAAGAAGGCTAACTTTGAAGGTATGAGGCATGAATTGGCTGGGATGGGTTGGCGAATGATACTTAGGGGGTTGACTGTGGATGGGCAATGGCAGACATTTAGAGACCGCATGGATGAACTAAAACAATTGTATATTCCTGTCTGGCATAAAAATAAAAAAGGGAAGGTGGCTCAACCGTGGCTATCAAGGGAAATCAGGGATAGTATTAAAGCCAAGGAAGTGACATACAAATTGGCCAGAAATAGCAGCGAACCTGGGGACTGGGAGAAATTTAGAACTCAGCAGAGGAGGACAAAGGGTTTGATTAGGGCAGGGAAAATGGAGTATGAGAAGAAGCTTGCAGGGAACATTAAGACGGATTGCAAAAGTTTCTATAGATATGTAAAGAGAAAAAGGTTAGGAAAGACAAACGTAGGTCCCCTGCAGTCAGAATCAGGGGAAGTCATAACGGGGAACAAAGAAATGGCGGACCAATTGAACAAGTACTTTGGTTCGGTATTCACGAAGGAGGACACAAACAACCTTCCGGTTATAAAAGGGGTCGGGGGGTCTAGTAAGGAGGAGGAACTGAGGGAAATCCTTATTAGCTGGGAAATTGTGTTGGGGAAATTGATGGGATTGAAGGCCGATAAATCCCCAGGGCCTGATGGACTGCATCCCAGAGTACTTAAGGAGGTGGCCTTGGAAATAGTGGATGCGTTGACAGTCATTTTCCAACATTCCAATGACTCTGGATCAGTTCCTATGGAGTGGAGGGTAGCCAATGTAACCCCACTTTTTAAAAAAGGAGGGAGAGAGAAAACAGGGAATTATAGACCGGTCAGCCTGACATCGGTAGTGGGTAAAATGATGGAATCAATTATTAAGGATGTCATAGCAGTGCATTTGGAAAGAGGTGACATGATAGGTCCAAGTCAGCATGGATTTGTGAAAGGGAAATCATGCTTGACAAATCTTCTGGAATTTTTTGAGGATGTTTCCAGTAGAGTGGATAAGGGAGAACCAGTTGATGTGGTATATTTGGACTTTCAGAAGGCGTTCGACAAGGTCCCACACAAGAGATTGATGTGCAAAGTTAGAGCACATGGGATTGGGGGTAATGTACTGACATGGATTGAGAACTGGTTGTCAGACAGGAAGCAAAGAGTAGGAGTAAATGGGTACTTTTCAGAATGGCAGGCAGTGACTAGTGGGGTACCGCAAGGTTCTGTGCTGGTGCCCCAGCTGTTTACACTGTACATTAATGATTTAGATGAGGGGATTAAATGTAGTATCTCCAAATTTGCGGATGACACTAAGTTGGGTGGCAGTGTGAGCTGCGAGAAGGATGCTCTGAGGCTGCAGAGCGACTTGGATAGGTTAGGTGAGTGGGCAAATGCATGGCAGATGAAGTATAATGTGGATAAATGTGAGGTTATCCACTTTGGTGGTAAAAACAGAGAGACAGACTATTATCTGAATGGTGACAGATTAGGAAAAGGGGAGGTGCAAAGAGACCTGGGTGTCATGGTACATCAGTCATTGAAGGTTGGCATGCAGGTGCAGCAGGCGATTAAGAAAGCAAATGGCATGTTGGCCTTCATAGCAAGGGGATTTGAGTACAGGGGCAGGGAGGTGTTGCTACAGTTGTACAGGGCATTGGTGAGGCCACACCTGGAGTATTGTGTACAGTTTTGGTCTCCTAACCTGAGGAAGGACATTCTTGCTATTGAGGGAGTGCAGCGAAGGTTCATCAGACTGATTCCCGGGATGGCGGGACTGACCTATCAAGAAAGACTGGATCAACTGGGCTTGTATTCACTGGAGTTCAGAAGAATGAGAGGGGACCTCATAGAAACATTTAAAATTCTGACGGGGTTAGACAGGTTAGATGCAGGAAGAATGTTCCCAATGTTGGGGAAGTCCAGAACCAGAGGTCACAGTCTAAGGATAAGGGGTAAGCCATTTAGGACCGAGATGCGGAGGAACTTCTTCACCCAGAGAGTGGTGAACCTGTGGAATTCTCTACCACAGAAAGTTGTTGAGGCCAATTCACTAAATATATTCAAAAAGGAGTTAGATGAGGTCCTTACTACTAGGGGGATCAAGGGGTATGGCGAGAAAGCAGGAATGGGGTACTGAAGTTGAATGTTCAGCCATGAACTCATTGAATGGCGGTGCAGGCTCGAAGGGCCGAATGGCCTACTCCTGCACCTATTTTCTATGTTACTATGTTTCTATGTTTCTATGTTATTTTGACTGACATTCAAGAATCATCCAGTCGGATAATTGTGAGTCGATTCGCTTTCCAATTAGTACGGGAATAATGGGCATGTCAGGAGACCAATGGCAAGAGGGTAATGTGATGATACCTCCAGGAATATGTCCAGCAGAGTTGGCAACTGTAACGTATGCACCTATGAGCATGCTGACAGGGTTGTAAAGCTGTTGTTCATTCAGCCCGACTGCCTGTCTCTCTTCCACGATTACATCCGAGCCAGGGTGTCCCTCGAGATGGAGCTCACAGTGTCCACCGGTACGCTCGCGGCCTTCCGCAAGAGGTGGTCACCGGAGGGACTGGAGTGCATCATCACCCCCGGCAACCAAATTTTAATTTGAACCACGTAACGTCTAAAGTTTAATTTGCTTATTTGTCGGTTTAGTGCCCCTTTAATAAGGGGGCACTTGTATTACATTTGATTTACAGATACAACTCAAAATAGTTGTAAACCTGTTGAGTTGGGAGTGGCTTAGCCAGTCATGTGATGTTCATGAGACTCAATAAAACCCCAGCCAGTTGGGTTCAGGGGATCCACAATGGGGCAGGTGGTTGTGAGCCTCGCGGATGAACGGGTAATGTGTAGTGTGATTGTTAAAGCTTTGCTAATAAACCAATTAGTTCCTGATAGCAATGTGTTGCTATGAATTCTTAAGCAAAGAACCCATGAAGCAAATACATTGCAGCAACCCACTCAGAAAATCATGTGCCGTGCGCGCCCCAACTCCCAATATGCGCAGCCAAAAGATGAAGCTCCCCGGCAGGAAAGCAAAGACGAAAAATTGCCCCTGTCTAATTAACACATGCGCTGTGCCACAGGAGGAAACACAGAATCACAGAATTGTTCGCGAATCATAAAACATAAGCAGATTTTTTTTTTCGGAACAATATAATGGCAACAGGCCCAGAAAATCTCATTCAATTTTCACAGTTCAATCCACTCATCTGACTTGTCACCATATGTCTCGCACACTTCTTGCTCCAGAAACACATCTGATTGCAATCTTCAGCCAATTTCTGCCACCTGCTTCAATCGCCTTCCCTGGTCATTTAGTCCACAGTCTACCATTTTTATCAACCCCAACAACTTGCAATTATATAGCGCCTTTAACGTCGCAAAACGTCCCAGGGCACTTCACGGGAGCGTTATCAAACAAAATTTGACATTGAGCCGCACAAGGAGACCATCAGGACAGGTGCTTGGTCAAAGAGGCAGGTTTTAAAGGAGCCTCTTAAAGGAGGAAAGAGAGGCGGAGAGGTTGAGGGAGGGAGTTCCAGAGCTTGGGGCCCAGGCAACAGCAGGCATGGCCACCAATGGTGGAGCGATTATAATCAGGGATGCTCAAGAGGGCAGAATTAGAGGAGCGCAGACATCTTGGGGGTTGTGTGGCTGGAGGAGATTACAGAGATAGGGAGGGGCGAGGCCATGAAGGGATTTGAAAACAAGGATGAGAATTTTAAAATAGAGCCGCATCAAGTAGCGAGCGGATCTTACCATTTCACCTGACTTCCTTACTTGGTTCTAACTTCCGACTTTTTAAACTTGTGGCTGCTGTTAATTGAACTCTTCACCATATTGAACAATCTCCCTGGATTACTATTGTCAATTCCCTTCATCACCTTGAAAGCTTCCTCGACTATTTCTCATCCATTCCTCACGGCACGCAGAACTTCCTTTATTGGGCATTTCCGAAGGACGATACTATCTCTGTGATAAGCTGACTGGGAACATTTTATTTTGGATGACGGTGGCATGGTTAAGTTGACATTCCTTGCCCTTGTTTTCTGGTGGCCACAAGCCTTTAAAGGGCTTTGGATTTCATGGTGAAGATTTAAAGCTATAATTGAAAAATTTGATACAGGGCGTAGACTAACTCTGATGTGGGATTACTGCAGAGTAAACGGGGTCAGATAGCTAACAGCAAGAAAGCTTATAAATAGTTTTAGATGCGATAGAAGTCAGTCAACGTGTGGTGTTGTAACTGAAAAGCCAGCAGGCGACAAGAGAGACAGTAACCACAAGTGACAACGTTGAAAATTAATGTATAATCTATCATTTCGAAACCTGTATCTGCTGCCCCTCTACTGTGAGAGTTATGTTGTGGCTCAGAAAGCTGAGGTTTCTGCAGTGATTAAATTCCCTTCAGCTCAGTTCCGCAAAGGCCAGCAGAATTCAATTTAGTCAACAAAACCTTCATTCCCACACCTCAGCAGAACGTTTCCCCTTTGTCTGATCTTACCTTCTGAAGAGCTAAGATCCCCTCCTGGGTCTCCTTGTCAGTAGATATTCTGAGCACGGCAAGCCCGTCTCCGTCCACGATCCTGTATTCCATTTCGGCATTCAGACCAATGTCGGCATCGAGAGCTTTTATTTTCGCAATGGTTGAAGCCACAGGCAGAGATTCAGGCACGTTGTACTGATAAAACCCTGTGAGGGAGAAAGTTAAACGTCATCCACCCAAAGTACATTGCACTCATTTCTTGCGTTGATGAGCGCCCAGGAAGGACGGTCGAAACAATCCCAATTTTAACCCCAATGGAAATGAGGAAGGAACAAGACTTGCCGCTCCCGCTCCCGCCAGAGACCCACCGACCACCATTTTAAATCAGGAGCTGACTCTGGTGGAAATCAGACCCGCTGAAACATGGCGGGTGCCTCATTACTAAATGCACCAGAGGTTATCTCCGTCATCGCCTCCAGCCCGACAACTCTCCGAGATCTCCGTGTCCCTCCAACTCCAGCCTCTTGCGCGCCTCCATTGGCGGCTGTGTCTTCAGCTGACTAGGCCCCAAGCTCTGGAATTCCCTCATCAACTTGCACATCAGCCGTGGCTCAGTGGGCAGCCCTGAGTCAGAAGGTTGTGGGTTCAAATCCCACTCCAGGGAATTAAACACGAAAATCGAGGCTGACATTGGCTAATAATTATCACTCAACTGACATAACAAAAACAAATTACCTGGTCATTATCACATTTCCTACATTATAACAGTGACTACACTTCAAAAGTATTTCGAAGTTTTCCAGTTCTGTCGAAGGGACCCAGACCAAAAACGTTAACTCTGTTTCTCGTCACAGATGCTGCCTGACTCATTGAGATTTCCAGCATTTTCTGTTTTTATTTCAGATTCCCGAATCCGTAGTGTTTGGCGTTTGCTTCAGAAGTTTTCCATTGGCTGTAAAGCACTTTGGAACGTCCGAAGGTTGAGAAAGACATTATAGAAATGCAAGTCTTTCTTTTCGATTGTCACATTGGTCTGGCTCAGTGACCAGAGTTGCGGCTTCAACTTGTAACAACAGCCATACAATTCATAATTTACAATAAATAATTATATTATTTAAATAGTTATGGCTTGGGAAGTGACAATGTACAGAGGGACCTGGGTGTCCTTGTATACCAGTCATTGAAAGCAAACATGCAGGTGCAGCAAGCAGTTAGGAATGGTATGTTGGCCTTCATTGCAAGAGGATTTGAGTACAGGAGCAAGGATATCTTACTACAGTTATACAGGGCCTTGGTGAGACCGCACCTGAAGTATTGTGTGCAGTTTTGGTCTCCTTACCTTAGAAATGATATACTTGTCATAGAGGGAGTGCAGCGAAGGTTCACCAGACTGATTCCTGGGATGGCAGGACTGTTGTATGAGGAGAGATTGGGTTGACTAGGCCTGTATTCACTAGAGTTTAGAAGAATGAGAGGGGATCTCATTGAAACGGATAAAATTCTGACTGGGTTGGACAGACTGGATACGGGGAGGATGTTTTCCCTGGCTGGGAAGTCTAGAACAGTCTCAGGATAAGGGGTAGGAAATTTCGGACCGAGATGAGGAGAAATGTTTTCACTCAGAGGGTGATGAACCTGTGGAATTCTCTACCACAGAAGGCTGTGGAGGCCAAGTCACTGAATATATTTAAGAGGGAGATAGATAGATTTCTAGAAACAAAAGGCATCAAGGGGTATGGGGAAAAAGTGGGAATATGGTGTTGAGATAGAGGATCAGCCATGATGATACTGAATGGTGGTGCAGACTCGAAGGGCCAAACGGCCTTCTACTGCTCCTATTTTCTATGTTTCTATATGAGTAACAAGAGACAAACTCATGGTGAATGAATTTCGGAAGGGTTGTATGCTGGCTTGCCTGCAGTTTTAACTTCACTAATTTTATGGGCCAGAATTACAGAGAAATTACAGCAGGGGAACAGGCAGGCTGGCCCAATCAGCTTGTGCTGGTGTGAATCCTCCACATCACATGCCCGATACTAGACTGCCAAAACAGGTGCTCTACTCAGAGCTCCAACACGGCAAGTGAGCCCCAAGTGAGCAGAGGAAACGCTTCAAGGACAGTTTTGGTGTCCATATTTAAGGAAGGATATACTTGCATTGGAGGCTATTCAGAGAAGGTTCACTCGGTTGATTCTGGAGATGAGGGGTTTGACTTATGAGGATAGGTTGAGTAGGTTGGGCCTCTACTCATTGGCGTTCAGAAGAATGAGAGGTGATCTTATCGAAATAAATAATGAGAGGGCTCGAAAAGGTGGATGCAGAGAGGATATTTCCACTCATAGGGGAAACTAAAATAGAAGATATAGTCTCAGAATAAGGGGCTGCCCATTTAAAACTGAAATGAGGAGGAATTTCTTCTCTCATATGGTTGTAAATCTGTGGAATTCTCTGCCCCAAAGAGGTATGGAGGCTGGGTCATTGAATATATTTAAGGCGGAGATAGACAGATTTTTAAGCGATAAGGGATAAGGGGGTTGCAGATGCTGAGTCATTGAATATATTCAAGGCTGAGATCGATACATTTTTAGAGTCTATGGGAATCAAGGGATATGGAGATCGGGTGGGAAAGTGGAGTTGAGGTCGATGATCAGCCATGATCTTATTAAATGGCGGAGCAGGCTCGAGGGGCTGGAGGGCCTAGTCCTGCTCCTATTTCTTATGTTCCGATCAATGTACTGTTGCTGACAGCTTATAGCGCCTCACGGATGCTCCGTTTTGGGAAGTTGGATCTGTCGTTAGTCTCGCCTTGTGGCACAGCAGTAATTATCCACTTCTCACAATCGCTCTCTGTTTCCCATTGTAAAATATTTCTTTGATTTATGCTTGCAATTTGTGTCTTTTTTTTTAGTTTCCATGTCTTTTATATGGACCATTGTAAAAATCTAGCTGAAAAATTATAATAACCTGTGTCAATGGGAGTTCCAATGTCTACATTTTCTGTAATATCAAGCAAGATCTTCCCTTTCAAAATCCACACTGAGTGTTTCCCATGGAGTTATTGATGTTGAAATGCTCCTCTAGCCTGGCGCTCAGAAAACTCTTCACTTACCTGTTGTCAATGCTTTTGATATGGTTGCCAAGGTGAGCTTTTGACCCTTTATAACTATCGGTACTGCCTTCCTCTGCTTCCCGACCGACTAACCCACTCGAGTGCGGACTGACCCTTCCTTCACAACAGCCCCTGAGCGGCCCGTTTCCCTCCCTGGTGGCCTGTAGCACTTTTATATTTCTACATATATATATATATATAAAAGCATAATCCAATCTCAAGGATTTTAAGCCCCCAAGATATTAATACTTCCATCGTGCTGACTTCAAAATCCTCCCAGATACCGTACTCCACTTGAAGAGATCAAGGTAGTATCATCGTAGAATCATCGAACCACAGCACACAAGGGGGCCATTCGGCCCATCATGCCTCTGCCGGCTCTTTGAAAAAGCAATCCCATTAATCCCAGTCCCCTGCGGCCCTGCTATTTTTGCCTTTTCAAAGTATGTAGCCAATTTCCTTTTGAAAGTTATTATTGATTCTGCCTCCGCCACCCTTTCAGGCCGTGCGTTCCAGATCCCAACTACGAGCTGCGTGAAACAAATTGTCCTCCACTGTCCTCTGATTTCTTTGCCAGTTATCTTAAATCTGTGCCCTCTGGTTACCGACCCTCCTGCCAGTGATAACAGTATCTCCTTATTTACTCTATCTGTTGTGTATCTGTAAAGCATGCACTCCCACGTTCTGCCACCAGGGAGCGCATCCCCTGAAGTCCCAAGGGATCCCAGCATTCCTTGGGAGCACTGTATATAAGCCGGCCCCTAAGGCCTATTCTTCACTCTGGAGGGTCTTAATAAAGACTGAGGTCACTGTTACTTTAACCTCCCTGTGTGCAGTCTCATCTGTGTAAGGAACACAACAACTGGCAATGAGTACATGAACCCAACGCAAAGATGCAGCAAACTGTGGGCACCCTGGAGAAGTTCTCGGAGGGTGAGGACTGGGAAGCCTATGTCGAACGGCTAGACCAGTACTTTGTAGCCAACGAGCTGGACGGAGAAGGAAGCGCTGCAAAAAGGAGAGCGGTCCTCCTCACGGTCTGCGGGGCACCGACCTACAGCCTCATGAAGAATCTTCTGTCTCCGGTGAAACCCACAGATAAGTCGTATGAGGAGCTGTGTACACTGGTTCGGGAGCATCTTAACCCGAGGGAGAGCATGCTGATGGCGAGGTGTCGGTTCTATACGTACCAGCGATCTGAAGGTCAGGAAGTGGCGAGCTACGTCGCCGAGCTAAAGCGACTTGCAGGATAATGTGAGTTTGATGGCTACCTGGAGCAAATGCTCAGAGACTTTTTTGTACTGGGCATTGGTCACGAGACAATCCTACGAAAACTTTTGACTGTAGAGACACCGACCCTCAGTAAGGCCATTGCGATAGCACAGGTATTTATGTCCACCAGTGATAACACCAAACAAATCTCTCAGCACACAAGTGCTAGCAATGTTCATAAATTAACTGGAATTGTGTTTGTGAGCAGAAATGTACAGGGCAGAAACCACGAGTCTGCAACTGCCAGCAGGCCTCAGGTGACCCAGATGACTCAGCGTCCACAACAAAGGATGAATGCAAGGCAATTCACACTTTATTGGCATTGTGGAGGCTTCCATTCAGCCTATTCATGCTGCTTCAAAGGATATGTTTTTGCAAGAGCTGTGGAACAATGGGGCTGCAAGCTCTGCAAAACCTACTAACCACCACGTGGCAGAGGAAGATCGGTCCATGGTGGATCAAAGCAATTCTGAGCCTCAAAGAGAGGAGGCAGATGCTGAAGTACACGGGGTGCACACATTTTTGACAAAATGTCCACCTATAATGCTAAATGTAAAATTGAATGGCTTACCCGTAGCCATGGAACTGGACACTGGCGCTAGCCAATCCATCATGAGTAAAAAGATGTTTGAGAGACCGTGGTGCAACAAGGCACTCAGACCAGCCCTGAGCCCCATCCACACGAAACTGAGAACATACACCAAAGAGCTTATCACTGTCCTGGGCAGCGCCATGGTCAAGGCCACCTACGAGGGCATGGTGCACGAATTGCCACTCTGGATTGTCCCGGGCAATGGCCCCACACTGCTTGGAAGGAGCTGGCTGGGCAAAATCCACTGGAACTGGGATGACATCCAAGTGCTATCACATGTTGATGAGGCCTCATGTACCCAGGTTCTCAACAAATTTCTTTCCCTTTTTGAGCCAGGTATTAGAAACTTTTCCAGGGCGAAGGTGCGGATCCACTTGGTCGCAGAGGCATGACCCATTCACCACAAGGCGCGAGCGGTACCTCACATGATGAGCGAGAGAGTGGAAATAGAGCTGGACAGGCTGCAACGCGCGGGCATCATCTCCCCAGTGGAATTCAGCGAGTGGGCCAGCCCGATTGTTCCAGTACTCAAAAGTGATGGCACGGTCAGGATTTGCGGCGATTGTAAAGTAACTATTAATCGTTTCTCGCAACAGGACCAATACCCGCTACCTAAGGCAGACGACCTATTTGCGACGCTGGCAGAAGGCAAGACGTTCACCAAGCTAGACCTGACTTCAGCCTACATGACGCAGGAGCTGGAGGAGTCTTCAAAGAGCCTCACCTGCATCAACACGCACAAGGGACTGTTCATTTACAACAGATGCCCAATTGGAATTCGAGCGGCTGCAGCGATCTTCCAGAGAAACATGGAGAGCATACTCTCGTCGGTGTTTTTTCAGGACGACATATTGCTCACGGGTCGGGACACCGTCAAGCACCTACAAAATGTGGAGGATGTCCTCCAGCGACTGGATCGCGTAGGGCTGCGGCTGAAGAGGTCAAAATGCGTCTTCATAGCAACAGAAGTGGAGTTTTTGGGGAGAAAGATCGCGGCGGACGGCACTCGGCCCATAGACGCCAAGACAGAGGCTATCAGGAACGCGCCCAGGCCACAGAACGTCACGGAGCTGCAGTCGTTCCTGAGACTCCGCAACTATTTTGGTAACTTCCTACCGGGGTTAAGCACCTTCTTAGAGCCCCTACATGTGTTATTGCGTAAAGGTGAGAACTGGGTATGGGGAAAAAAACCAAATCATTGCTTTTGAGAAAGCCAGAAACAGTTTATGCTCCAACAAGCTGCTTGTATTGTACAACCCGTGTAAAAGACTCGTGCTAGCATGTGATGCATCGTCGTACAGAGTCGGGTGTGTATTACAACAAGCTAACGTTGCGGGGGAGTTGCAATCTGTCGCCTATGCTTCCAGGAGCTTGTCGAAGGTCGAGAGGGCCTAGAGCATGATTGAGAAAGAAGCATTAGCGTGTGTGTTCGGGGTAAAGAAAATGCATCAGTACCTCTTTGGCCTCAAATTTGAGCTGGAAACCGATCACAAGCCCCTCATATCCCTGTTCGCTGAAAACAAGGGGATAAATACTAATGCCTCAGCTCACATACAAAGGTGGGAACTCGCGCTATCAGCATATAACTATACCATCCGCCACAGGCCAGGTACCAAGAACTGTGCGGATGCTCTCAGTCGGCTACCATTGCCCACCACGGGGGTGGAAATGGCACAGCCTGCAAACTTGTTGATGGTGGCGCAGCCCGCAGACTTGTTGATGGTCATGGAAGCGTTTGAAAATGATAATTCACCTGTCACGGCCCGCCAGATTAGGATTTGGACCAGCCAAGATCCTCTGCTGTCCCTAGTAAAAAAATGTGTATTGCATGGGAGCTGGGCCAGCATCCCCATTGAAATGCAAGAGCTAATCAAGCCATTCCAGCGGCGAAAGGACGAGCTGTCCATTCAGGCAGACTGTATGTTGTCGGGTAACCACGTAGTCGGCTACCCAAAAAGGGCAGGGAGACGTTCATCTCGGATCTCCACAGCACACACCCGGGTATAGTAATGATGAAAGCGATAACCAGATCCCACGTGTGGTGGCCCAGTATCGACTCTGACTTAGAGTGCTGTGTACGACAATGCAGCGTGTGTGCTCAGTTGAGCAATGCGCCCAGAGAGGCACCACTAAGTTTGTGGTCCTGGCCCTCCAGACCATGGTCGAGGATCCATGTCGACTATGTGGGCCCGTTTCTCGGTAAAATGTTCCTGGTGGTGGTGGATGCTTTTTAAAAATGGATTGAATGTGAAATAATGTCGGGAAGCACCGCCACCG
The DNA here is from genome assembly GCF_044704955.1 of Pristiophorus japonicus. Taxonomy (NCBI): domain Eukaryota; kingdom Metazoa; phylum Chordata; class Chondrichthyes; family Pristiophoridae; genus Pristiophorus; species Pristiophorus japonicus. The sequence continues at coordinate 525,890,018 of NC_091977.1, read as the reverse complement.
CCACCATTGAAAGCCTGAGGACCATGTTTGCCACCCACGACCTACCTGACATACTGGTCAGTGACAACGGGCCATGTTTCACCAGTGTCGAATTTAAAGAATTCATGACCCGCAATGGGATCAAACATGTCAACTCGGCCCCAATTAAACCAGCCTCCAATGGGCAGGCAGAGCGGGCAGTACAAACCATCAAACAGAGCCTTAAACGAGTCACAGAAGGCTCACTCCAAACCCGCCTGTCCCGAGTACTGCTCAGCTACCGCACGAGACCCCACTCGCTCACAGGGGTGTCCCCGGCTGAGCTACTCATGAAAAGGACACTTAAAACCAGACTCTCGCTGGTTCACCCCAACCTGCATGATCAGGTAGAGAGCAGGCGGCAGCAACAAAATGTAAACGATGGTCGCGCCACTGTGTCACGGGAGATTGATCTGAATGACCATATGTATGTGCTAAACTATGGACATGGTCCCAAGTGGATCGCGGGCACGGTGATAGAAGGGAGTAGGGTGTTTGTAGTCAAACTAGACAATGGACAAATTTGCAGAAAGCACCTGGACCAAATGAGGCTGCGGTTCACAGACTGCCCTGAACAACCCACAGCAGACACCACCTTTTTCGAGCCCACAACACACAACCAAAGGATCAACGACACCACCCCGGACCAGGAAATCAAACCCATCACACCCACAGCCCAGCAAGGCCAGGGTCACCCAGCAGCCCTGCAGGGCCAATAACACGCCAGCCCAGCGAGGGCACAGCCAACACACCAGAACAGACATTTGTACCGAGGCAGTCCACTAGGGAAAGAAAGGCTCCCGACCGCCTCACCTTGTAAATAGTTTTCACTTTGACTTTGTGGGGGAGTGGTGTTGTGTATCTGTAAAGCATGCACTCCCATGTTCCGCCACCAGGGAGCTCATCCCCTGAAGTCCCAAGGGATCCCAGCATCCCTTGGGAGGATGGCCTGTTACTCACTCTGGAGTGTCTTAATAAAGACTGAGGGCATTGTTACTTTAACCTCCCTGTGTGCAGTCTCATCTGTGTTAGGAACACAACACTATCAAAACACCTCAATTTTTAACACCTCTTTTAAATCTCCCCTGAACCTTGTCTGCTCTGAGGAGAACAACCCCAGCTTCTCCAGTCTCTCCATGAATCGGGAGTCCCTCATCCTTGGAACCGTTCTATTAATTCGCCTCTGCATCCTCTCCAAGGCCTTGACATCCTTCCTAAAGTGCGCTGCCCAGAATTGGACACAACGCTCCAATCTTTCCAAATGGTGGAAAGCTAACTACAGTGCAGGTCCAACAAGAATTGAGAATCCAGCTATATGGATCGGTAAAATGTTATGAAAAGGTACATAAAATAATCAGAAAGGCTATATCTAGATGACTAGAATACCATCCCACATCCTCTATCTTCCCACACCCCTAACTCCCACCCCACCCCCCGTCTCCCCCACCACCAGACGAACATAAACATAAGAACATAAGAAATAGGAGCAGGAGTAGGCCATACGGCCCCTCGAGCCTGCTCCGCCATTCAATAAGATCATGGCTGATCTGATCATGGACCCAGCTCCACTTCTCTGCCCGCTCCCCATAATCCCTTATTCCCTTATCGTTTAAAAAATTGTCTTTTTCTGTTTTAAATTTATTCAATGTCCCAGCTTCTACAGCTCTCTGAGGCAGCGAATTCCACAGATTTAAAACCCTCTGAGAGAAGAAATTTCTCCTCATCTCAGTTCTAAATGGGCGGTCCCTTATTCTAAGATCATGCCCTCTAGTTCTAGTCTCCCCCATCAGTGGAAACATCCTCTCTGCATCCACCTTGTCAAGCCCCCTCATAATCTTATACGTTTCAACAAGATCACCTCTCATTCTTCTGAATTTCAACGAGTAGAGGCCCAACCTCCTCAACCTTTCCTCATAAGTCAACCTCCTCATCCCCGGAATCAACCTCGTGAACCTTCTCTGAACTGCCTCCAAAACAAGTATATCCTTTCATAAATATGGAAACCAAAACTGCACGCAGTATTCCAGGTGTGGCCTCACCAATACCCTGTACAACTGTAACAAGACTTCCCTGTTTTTATACTCCATCCCCTTTGCAATAAAAGCCAAGATACCATTGGCCTTCCTGATCATTTACTGTACCTGCATACTATCCTTTTGTATTTCATGCACAAGTACCCCCAAGTCCCAGGGCAGGGCAGGTTGAGAAAACAGTTAAAAAGGCTTACTGCAATCCAGGGCTTCATAAATAGTGCCTTAGAGTACAAATGTAAGGAAGTTATGATGAACCTGTTTGAAACACTGGTTCGGTCCCAACTGGAGTACGGTGTCCAATTCTGGGCACCGCACTTTAGGCAGCATGCGAAGGTCTTGCAGAGGGTGCAGAAATGATTTACGAGAATTATTCCAGGAATGAGGGACTTTAGTTATGTTGATAGACTAGAGAAGCTGGCGTTCTCCTTAGAGCAGAGAAGATTGAGAGGAGATTTGATAGAGGTGTTCAAAATCATGAGGGGTCTGTACAGAGTAGATAGAGAGAAACTGTTCCCATTGGCGGAAGGGTTGAGAACCAGTGGACACAGAATTAAGGAAAAAAAAACAAAGGCAATGTAAGAAAAAACTTTTTTACGCAGCGAGTGGTTAAGATCTGGAACGCACTGCCTGACAGCGGGATGGAGGCAGTCTCAATATTATCTTTCAAAGGGGAGTTGGATAAGTATCTGAAGGTAAACAATTTGCAGGCCTACGGGGAAAGGTCGGGGGAGTGGGATTAGCTGAAGGTCGGTATGGGCTCGATGGGCCGAACTGCCTTCTGCCATACTGTAGGCATTCTATGGTTCTATTCTATGATTCTATGACTTTGTGACCTTGAAATTCAATGGTGCCATCAAATATCAGACCATGAAATCATCAGTTCCCAGCCCTCCACAAAATTCTTCGACAACTTTCTTTTCGTTATTTCTAGCTGTACTGAACCCGTAATGAATTTTAACACACCAGAACCAGAAGAAACAATATCACGTTTTTCGTCATTATTTAAATCTTCACAGCCCACAAGGCTGATGCCAAACTATTGAAATTAGGAACAAATTTTACAATGAGTCTACTGACTCGCATAATTCATTTACTTGTCCCAGCGAGCGTTTTGTCTCATTTCTAGAGATAATGAATGTTATTCTTGATCACAAATCGGTAAAACAAATGATCAAAGCTGGTAGAGGCTAATCTTTATTCTCTATATTATACCAAAGCTCATAAAACAAGTCGCACATGATCAAGCTTATGAATATTAGCAATTCTATGAATAACAAGAAATTCTGGTTTGTACCCTACGCTGTACTGTCGCTAAACTTTGGCATTTTACTTCCTTGCTGCCTTCCACCAGGAAGAGATGTATATTTTATAGTTACTCCATAATGCAACTGTAAAAATTATTATCTGTATACTAACTAACCACAGCGCCATTTTTGTAGAATTCCAACCACAGTTTTTAATACAGAGTACCTCCTGCTTCTATCTCCATGTGTCAGCTGTGACTCAGTGGGTAGCATTCTCACCTCTGAGCCAGAAGATTGTGGGTTCAAGTCCCACTCCAGGGACTTGAGTGCAAAAGTCTAGGCTTGGCACTCCAGTGCAGTGCTGAGGGATTGCTGCACTGTTGGAGGTGCTGTCTTTCGGACAAGACGTTAAACCAAAGCCCTGTCTGCCCCCTCAGGTGGTAAACCCACCGCACTATTTTGAAGAAGGGCAGGGGGAGTTATCCCCGGTGTCCCCTGGGCCAATATTTATCCCTCAATCAACTAAAAAAACAGATTTATCTGGTCATTATCACATTGCTGTTTGTGGGAGCTTGCTGTGTGCAAATTGGCTGCCGTGTTTCCTACATTACAACAGTTGATTACACTCCAAAAGTACTTCATTGGCTGTAAAGCGCTTTGGGACGTCTAGTGGTCGTGAAAGGCGTTATATAAAGGCAAATCTTTCTTTCTTTCCATAATGTAACTAAAAAATAATTATCTCCATATTAACTAACCACTGCAACATTTTTGTAGAATGCCAACCGCAGCTTTTAATACAGAGTGCCTCTGCATTTTTTTTCTTGCATATTCTTCTTCTATTTCCATGATCTGTGAGAATGGTGATTAAGAACTTCTATCTACCCAGAGGGCAAATTACAAAGTGCAGAGACCATCTTAAAACTATGTACATCACTAACAAACACACTGCAAAGTGGCTCTAATACACAAACTGTCATCATGTGACGTTGCCACATGATCCTTTATTATTTGCATCGGTAGTTGCAGTGCATCAGTATTCCACTAGGTGGAGCAGTAGTCCGCTGGGGGGAAGCTCTATTACACGTTCCATGCGCGAATGTCGTTTTTTTCAGTCAAGTTTCCAATCCAGAACGATGCCGTCCATCAGGAAGGGATGTATGAAGCTATATTACTTAGCCTCAAGAAACCCTTCAACATGAAGAGACAAATGTGGAACAGTGCGGTCTCTCAGAGACAGCTCTGTGTCTGTCCTATAATTACCGTCATGACAAAAGCCAGAATATTGTCATCGGGAATGTTGGGTATCAGACGTATGCGCTGTGTCATTGGACAGCTCCAGGATTCGGCGCTGAGCAAGGGAATACACATCAAATGGTGGGACACTGAGAAGTGTAGAGGAACAAAGGGACTTTGGAGTACAGGTCCACAGATCCCTGAAGGTGGCATGCCAGGTAGATAAGGTGGTTAAGAAGGCATACGGAATACTTGCCTTTTTTAGCCAAGGAATAAACTACAGGAGCAGGGAGGTTATGCTTGAACTGTACACAACATGAGTTAGGCTACGACTAGAGTACTGCGTGCAATTCTGGTCATCACATTACAGGAAAGATGTGATTGCACTAGAGAAGGTACAGAGGAGATTTACGAGGATGTTGCCTGGACTGGAGAATTTTAGCTACAGGAAAGATTGGATAGGCTGGGTTTGTTTTCTTTGGAACAGAGGAGACTGAGGGGAGATCTTATTGAGGTTTATAAAATGAAGAAGGGCCGAGATAGAGTAGATCGGAAGGACCTGTTTCCCTTAGCATAGGGGTCAACAACCAGGGGTCATAGATTTAAAGTAATTGGTAGGAGGTTTAGAGGGGATATGAGGGGAGACTTTGTCACCCAGAGGGTGGTGGGGGTCTGGAACTCACTGCCTGAAAGGGTGGTAGAGGTAGAAACCCTCACCACATTTTAAAAGTACGTGGATGTGCATTTGAAGTGCCATAACCTACAGGGCTACGGACCAAGAGCTGAAAATGGGATTAGGCTGAATAGCTCTTGGTCGGCCGGTACGGACACGATGGGCCGAAATGGCCTCCTTCCGTGCTGTAAATTTCAATGATTCTATGATTCTATTATGGGTTTGCCTCAATGACCTGCTGGAAGTTGTTTTTTTTTAAGCATCTTATTCCAGATTGCTCCCTTGAAACACTAAAGAAAAGCACTGCAATTAACCCGGACACGCAGTGTCTTCCTGTGGACTTACACCGTCGGAACCAGCGCTGAAAAAATGTCGTGCTCTATTGATTGTTTGTACAGCTTTGCTAATTCTGATATGCACCAGCACAACATGATAATGGATTCAAGCCGACACTCACTCCGGTTACAATCTCTGTGTCCCTGTGCCCCCTATTACGTCCATATCTGATGGAGCACATACCAGTTTCCCAATACTGCTTAACCTTCCACTCCGTGGCTGTTGATAGATGCATATTAAACAGACGGGTTATTGCAAATGTGTGCGCATCATTTCTATTGCCTCACTGGGAGCATACACTATAATCGGAGTAACTCGACTCAATCTGTCCACGATGAATTTAAAATACCGAGACGGGATTTGCACCTCTGCGTCGTAAAATACCAACAGCATTAAATTCTCCTTGATTCCTATTCTCACAGCTCAGTGAATTTGTTTGTTCCCTGGCACTTGATCCATACCTAAGACATTTCTGTGGGCTCCCTGTTGATTATATTTGGCAGATTATAAAGCTTTAGGAGATACAGGATGACTTAACAAACTGTAACTACAACCAAACTCTTTATCCACCTCTTACGCACCTCCAAATTTCATCCGCTCCGCAATTGGCGGCTATTCCTTCAGCTATCTTCAACAATAACAACTTTCATTATATGGTGCCTTCAACGCAGTAAAACATGCAAAGGCGTATCACAGAAGCATTGTCCAACCAAATTTGACACCAAGCCACATAAGGAGATGTTAGGACAGGTGAGTAAAAGCTTGCTCAAAGAGGTAGGTTTTAAGGAGCGTCTTAAAGGAGGAGAGAGAGATAGAGAGGTGGAGAGGTTCAGAGGGGTGGAATTCGAAATCAGAAGTGATATACATTTCCGGAAAGACAGAATATCTACAACTTAAACAGCTGCTAAAACTTAAAACTCATCTATCGTCTAAAAAACACAGCTTAGGGCTCGCGGCAACAGAAGGCACGGCCACCGATGGTTGAGCGATTATAATCAGGGATGCGCATGAGATGAAGAATTAGAGGAGTGTAGGCATCTCGGTAGGTTGTGAGGCTGGAGGAGATTACAGAGATAGGGAGGGGTAAGGCCTTGGAGAGATTTGTAAACAAGGATGAGAATTGTAAAATCAAGGCCTTGCTTAACCGGGAGCCAATGTAGGTCAGCGAGCAAAGGGGCTGTCCACGATGACATACAGGCTGTGATCATGACCAACGGATCCACCACAGACTCAATCTACATCCAGACCGGGGTCAAGTAGGGCTGTGTTATTGCACCAATGCTCTTTTCGATCTTCCTTGCTGCAATGCTGCAAGCTCCCCACTGGAGTGGAGCTAAATTAGAGAACAGATGGGAATCTGTTCAACCTCCGCCGCCTCCAGGCCAGATCCAAGGTCGTTCCATCCTCTGTCATTGAATTACAGTAAGCAGACGATGCTTGCACACTAGGAGGCTGAACTCCAAACCATCGTCAACACCTTCACCGAGGAGTACGAGCGCATGGGCCTTATGCTAAGCATCCGTAAGATAAAGGTCCTCTACCAACCTGATCCTGCCACACAGCACTGCCCCCCAATTATCAAAATCCAAATGAGGCACTGGACAACGTGGACCATTTTCTATACCTCAGGAGCCTACTGTCAAGTATTGACAACAAGGTCCAACACCGTCTTCAGTGCACCAGCGCAGCCTTCGGTCGCCTGAGGAAGAGAGTGTTTGAAGTCCAGGACCTCAAACCTGGCAGCGAGCTCACGGTCTACAAGGCAGTAGTGATACCCGCCCTCCTATATGGCTCAGAGACGTGGACTATATACAGCAGGCACCTCAAAACGCTGGAGAAGTACCACCAGCGCTGCCTCCGCAAGATCCTGCAAATCCATTGGCAGGACAGACGCACCAACGTCAGTGTTCTCGCTCAGGCCGATATCCCCAGCATCGAGGCATTGACCACACTTGATCAGCTCCATTGGGCGGGCCACATCGTCCACATGCCCGACACGAGACTCCCAAAACAAACGCTCTACGCGCAGCTTCGACACGGCAAGCCCAAAGTGGAGGAAGAGCATCTGGGAGGCCGCTGAGCACCTCGAGTCCCATCGCCGAGAACAAGCAGAAACCAAGTGTAGACAGCGGAAGGAGCATGCGGCAAACCAGGCTCCCCACACATCCTTTCCTCCAGCCACTGTTTTTTCCCCACCTGTGACAGAGACTATAGGTCCTGCATTCGACTCTTCAGTCACCTGAGAATTTTAGAGGGGAAGCAAGTCATCCTTGACTCCGAGATGTTTAGTATGTGAACCTAATCTATGTGTAAGACTTGCCACTAGGGGGCACACCTGTGGGAGACCCAAGGGTCACCTGTGTACCCTGGAGCAAGCAGGTATAAAAGGCAGTTCACCATGCTGCTGCCTCACTTTGGAGTTATATTAAAGAGACCAAGGTCACAATAGTTTGAGCTTACAACACAGTCTCGTGGAGTTATTCTGAACTTAACACGAGGGACTGCTGATGATGATGATGACGATGGGTGAATGGGATTTGGTGCGAGTTAGGAGATGAGCAGCAAAGTCTTGGCCCTAAGCTCTGGAATTCCCTCCCGAAACCTCTCCGCCTCTCTCTCCACCTTTAAGACTCTCCTGAAAACCTACCTCTTTTTACCAAGCTTCTGGTCATCTGTCTTAATTTCTCCTGATGTGGCTCAGTGTCAGATTTTGTCTGAAAAAGCTCCTGTGAAGCGCCTTGGGATATTTTTCCCACGCTAGAGGCACTTTATAAATATAGTTGTTCTCATAGCCTTTTTATTATGCTATTGTAACGCTGCTCCCATTAAAAGCAGGCTATAAAAGCCCAAGGAAATCTTTCTGTTTTAATATTCATAATAAATACCTTCTTCAATCATTAGCACAATCATTGTGAGTTTTATAAGGATCCTAATTAAACAACCTAATCAGCGGGATGTTTCAGCATCATCCGATCCCTGTGTATGAAAATCAACAGCCACATTTTAAATAAGGGCTCTCCCTGGCCACTGTCTCAGTTTGCACCAGACTGCTCACACCTTCAGCATCTCATTTGACCCTGAGCTGTGCTTCTAATTCCATATTCTCTTCATCACAATCACGCCTCCTTCCGCCTCCATAACATCGCCCGTCTCCGCCCCTGTGTCAGACCATCTGCTGCCGAAACCCTCATCCTTGCCTTGGTCACCTTCAGACGCGACTATTTCGATGTTCTTCTGCCAGCCTGCCATTCTCAAATCTTCACAGCTTTAAGCTCATCCTAAACTCTGCTGCTTGTCTACTATAGCGCACCAAGTCCGGGTTCACTCATCAACCCCTGTGCTCACGGACTGACAATTGCTTCTATTCCCCAACGCTGCCCCCCCCCCCAATCATACCGCCCCCCCGCACACTACTCCCATCTCCCCATCACTCCCCCCGACTGCTCCCATCCCCCCATCACCCCCACCCCACGACCAGCCCCCAACAGACCCCCCCTTGCTACCAACACCCATCATCCCCCCCGCTACCAATCCCCACTGCCAGCCTCCTCTCTGCCAGCTCCTTACTGCCCCCTCACCCCACCCCTCAACCTCACCCTCTCACCTCTGCCACCCTATCACCCTATCCCCTCCCCGCTACTCCCCATCCAACACCCTCACACCCTCACCCTCTCACCTCAGTCCCCGCCCCCACCCCCTCTTCTCACCACCTTCCCCTCCCCACCACCCTCTCAGCCACATCCCCTCCCCGCCCCCACCCCCTCACCACCCCCTCACCCCGCCCCCACCCCCTTCGCACCATCCTCTCACCCCGCCCCCACCCCCTCACCCTCACCCCCTCACTCTCACCCCCCCACCCCCGCCCCCACACCCCACCCCCACCCCGCCCCCACCCCCTCACCCACACCCCCACCCGCGCCCCCACCCCCCCTCCCTAAACCTTTGCCTTTCCACCACTCTCTCCCCCATTAAAGACCCTCCTGAAGCCACCTCTTTGATCAAGCTTGAGGTTATCCCACCGAGTATCTCCTGCTTTAGCTTGATGTTGATTGCTGTCTGATTATTTCTGTGAAACTTCCACGTTAACGGCAATGTATAAATTGCACTACTGGTCGCTGTTTCTTTAAATAAGGTTTTTTGCGGGAGGGATGAGGAAGCAGATATTTGAAGATAAACTTTCAAACTCCAGTAAGACAAGATCAGTGTCAGATTTGAATCCCACAAGCCAGATTTTATTACAGGGCATATTAACATGCCCCTGAGTGAGAAGGCTGTGGGTATGGCCTAGTATGGACACAAATCCATAATCGAGGCTGACATTTCAGAGCAGTACTGAGGGAGTGCTATATTGTCAGAGGTGCTATCTTTTCTGGATGAGATATTAAACTGAGGCACATTTGCCTGCTTCGGTGGGCATTAAATACAACCAACGTTACAGTGCGAAAAAGAGGAGGAATTTCTTCACTCAGAGGGTTGTGAATCTTTGGAATTCTCTGCCCCAGAGGGCTATGGATGCTGAGTCTCTGACTATATTCAAGGCTGAGATAGATAGATTTTTGGAGTCTAGTGGAATCAAGGGATATGGAGATGGGGCAGGAAGGTAGAGTTGAGATCGATGATCAGCCATGATCTTATTGAATGGCGGAGCGGGCTTGGGAGACCAAATGGCCTACTCCTGATCCTATTTCTTATGTTCTTATGTTCTTATAAGAGCAGGGAGTTATCCTAGTGGCCTGGACAACATTTCTACCTCAATCAACTCTATCAGAAAACAGACTGAATGATCGTTCATTCATTTGCAGTTTCTGGGACCTTGCCGTGAAAAGAATTGGCTGCAACACTTGCCTTCGTTCCAATAGCAATAGCCAACCGATTTACTCGATGGCAGCCCACCAGCTACGGTTGGCACCTCCCCCCCCCATCCCCGCCACCCGCAACACCTCCCCACCCCACCCCGCACTCACCCACCTCTGATCAGGACCTCGACTCCCTCCCACCACCAAGCACCCATCGCCAGCACCCCCACCAGGACCCACCCACTATTATTCAAATTAACCCACTGTTTGTAAAGCTCTTTAGTAATTCACAAGGACATGATAAGGCACGATATATAAATGCAGATTATTTTATGACTAATATCACTCAGTGCAATTTCAACAGGCAATTTCAATTCATTCCAAAATCATCGCCAGATAGGCTACGTTTCAATTACAATTCCATAATAATTGTTCAAATATTTACAACTGAAAACAGTTCTCCTTCATACACTGGCAGATAGGTCGGTAACCAGCAGACGCAGATTGAAGATAATTGGCTCAAAGACAGAACATGAGGATCATATTATTTATTGTGTTGTGATCTGGAATGTGCGGCCAGAAAGGGTGGTAAAGCAGAGACAATAGGAACATTCAGGAGGGAATTGGATAACTAGTCGAAAAAGATAAATTTGCAGGGCTAAGGAGAGGAAGCAGGGGAATGGGAATAATAATATACAGAATCGCAGAATCATGGAAATTTACAGCATGGAAAGAGGCCATTTTGGCCCATTGTGTCCGCGCCGGCCAACAAACAGCTATCCAGCCTAATCCCACTTTCAGTACTTGGTCTGTAGCCCTGTAGCACTTCAAGTGCACATCCAAGTACTTTTTAAATGTGGTGAGGGTTTCTGCCTCTTCCACCCTTCCAGGCAGTGAGTTCCAGACCCCCACCACCCTCTGGGTGAAGACATTTCCCCTCAAATCCCCTCTAAACCTCCTACCAATTACTTTAAATCTATGCCCCCTGGTTGTTGACCCCTCTGCTAAGGGAAACAGGTCCTTCCTAGCCACTCTATTCAGGCCCCTCATAATTTTATACACCTCAATAAGGTCTTCCCTCAGCCTCCACTGTTCCAAAGAAAACAAACCCAGCCTATCCAATCTTTCCTTATAGCTAAAATTCTCCAGTCCAGGCAACATCGTCGTAAATCTCCTCTGCACCCTCTCTAGTGCAATCACATCTTTCCTGTAATGTGATGATCAGAACTGCACGAAATATAGCTCCTTCAAAGGGCCGAACAGCCTCATTATATGCTGTATCATTCTTCGACTCTTTGATTCTACTGGGTTCCGACCTTATTCTCCGTTTTGCGATTGTTCTTTACCTCACTTATTTCTGAACACAAATCTTTCAACGATATGCCCAACCAAAATGTCATCCTCAGTGACTGAGCATAATAAATATCTTGGGCAAACACTACCAGTGTAGAATATCATGAAACAAAGATGGGCGGGGTATATGCTGATACGTGGCCAAATAACACAAGGTTTTCATAGATCATAGAATGAGAGCTATCCAATCAGTCCCACACCACTGCCCTTTCCAAATAGCCCTGAAAAAAAATCCAATTCCGTACTTATCCACTTTACTTTTGAAAGTTATTATTGAATGTGCTTCCCTCACCCTTTCAGGTAGTGCATTCCAGAACATGCTGCAACAAATAAAAACTCTCCTCTTAAGAACATAAGCAATCGGAGCAGGAGTAGGCCATTCGTTCCTTCGCGTCTGCTCCGCCATTCAGTAAAATCATGGCTGATCTTCAACCTCAACTCCACCTTCCCGCACTGTCCCCTTATCCTTCATTCCCTTAATATCCAAAAATCTATTATCTCCCCTCTTGTTAATAAGAACATAAGAATTAGGAACAGGAGTAGGCCATACGGCCCCTCGAGCCTGCTCCGCCATTCAATAAGATCATGGTTGATCCGATCATGGACTCAGGTCCACTTCCCTGCCCACTCCCCATAACCCCTTATACCCTTATCGGTTAAGAAACTATCTATCTCTGTCTTAAATTTATTCAATGTCCCGGCTTCCACAGTTCTCTGAGGCAGCGAATTCCACAGATTTACAACCCTCTGAGAGAAGAAATTCCTCCTCATCTCAGTTTTAAATGGGCGGTCCCTTATTCTAAGATCATGCCCCCTAGTTTTAGTCTCTCCTATCAATGGAAACATCCGCTTTGCATTCACAAAGTCAAGCCCCCTCATAATCTTATACGTTTCGATAAGATCACCTCTCATTCTTCTGAATTCCAATGAGTAGAGGCCCAACCTACTCAACCTTTCCTCATAAGTCAACCCCCTCATCTCCGGAATCAACCTAGTGAACCTTCTCTGAACTGGCTCCAAAGCAAGTATATCCTTTCGTAAATATGGAAACCAAAACTGCACGCAGTATTCCAGGTGTGGCCTCACCAATACCCTGTATAGCTGTAGCAAGACTTCTCTGCTTTTATACTCCACCCCCTTTGCAATAAAGGCCAAGATTCCATTTGCCTTCCTGATCACTTGCTATACCTGCATACCACCCTTTTGTGTTTCATGCACCAGGACCCCCAGGTCCCGCTGTACTACAGCACTTTGGTTCTTTTGCCAATTACCTCTGTGTCCTTGGTTACCAAATCTCCTGCCAGCGGCTACAGTCTCTCTTTGTCTATTCTATCAAATCCGCTCATGATTTTGAAAACCTCAATTACATCCCCCCTTAACTTTCTCTGCTCTAACGAGGACAAGCACAGCTTGGGAACCTAGGGGCAGGAGGAGGCCATTCAGACCCTCAAGCCTGTTCCGTCGTTCAGTGATGGCATGGCTGATCTGTATCTTAACTTCATCTCCCTGTCTCGGCCCCATATACTTTTATAACTTTGTCTCGCAAAAATCTAGTGCTCGCAGAATTCAAATTATCCACATAGCTGAAGTCCCGCATCATTGGTACAATTCTAGCAAATCTCCCCTGCTCTCTTTGATATCCTTCCTAAAGTGTGTGCCCAGAATGGGACACATTAGTTCAGCTGGAGCCTAACCAAGGATTTATAATGGTTCTTCGATTCTAAGGATCTTTTAAGATGAGCGTTCATTCTTGCAGTGCACACTTTCTAAGCCGCAGCAATCCACTCTCTGACTTCAGTTATTAAAATATCCCAACAAATCCAGGGTTGGCAATTTTTTAAGGACTTTTTCCCGTTCTTAATGATTTATTTCAAAGGTGTAGATGCTATTAAATTCGGATTATCAATTGCTGAAAGGTTGGTTTTGCAGACATGGAGCTCTATTGATCGTTCTCCGGTGACATGATGGGAGAGACATAGTTAACCTGACGATGCGTATCAGTATGGAAAATCAGAGGAACTTCTATCAAAAGAGAGGGCTGCTCTCTCTGAATTATTTACAAGGCATGGTTAGGCGATCCAACTCTTCTACTTGTTTGGTGATCTGAGACTTTACTTATATCCCTCCATACAGTACAGGTTTGATCTCCTTATATTCGCTGCGATGCTCTGGTAGAAACATTACCATAATATATACCAAACTGTGTTTGGCTTACAGCAGGAGTTTTCTTCTCCTTTCCGCTGCATACTCTTAGACTCTGCACCCAGGCTCCAGCTGATAAACGCACTCCAGACCTCCGTAAAGCTGAGACAGGGGGCATCACAAAAAGTGGCCACTATTCAGCTTCTCAAGAAAGGTTCAAGAAGCCCACAGCCACTAAACTACTTAACGACCACAAGTATCTTTATAAAAGCTAAGGGGGAGAAATTCGTATAGTTTGTGCCGCCCGGGTAGTAGCCTCGGAGTGCTGTAACGGGGCGCAAACAATTTCTCGCCTGGGCGGGGTGGGGGGGGGGGGGGCGCTCCCGCGAAATTCTGCGGGAGTTAGCAGAGGCGCTAACCGGTAGCGCCCCGCTCCCACCGGCAGCGCCCCCCGGGTTGCTGCGCGTGGCGATGGTGATGTCATCAGCGTGCGCAACGCCCCGCGACAGAAATTGGGCAGGGCCCCGTGAGGCCGCTGCGCGACGATGCCAGCGCCCAGCCTTGCGGGTCGCGAACCGGGCCGCACTCCGCTCGCGGGGCGAAAGGTAAAGGGGTGGTGCGTGGTGCCATTTTTTTCTTTTGCTTGACCGACTTACCGGGCTGGTCTATCGCTGCCCAGTTCGCGGGGTCCGTGCTGCGATGGTGCGGCCCGGCACTCCGCTTCTGTGCCGAGCTACGGCCACTGCGCTCCGCATCCCAGGAGGCCTAGCGGAGGCCCCTCGCCCCACTGCAGAGCTCGCAGCATGCCTGCCACTTTAACGGAAGGAGAGTGCCCTGTGCTCAAGTCAGTGCTGCACGGAGAGGCCGCGTAGCGCTGCAACATTCGCGCACTTAACGCCCAAGTAGCGCCCCTGTGAGGAAGTGGACCGCCCGGCATTGTGCTCTACTTCCTCTCGGGGGGGGGGCAGTAACCCCAATTTGGCTGCCGGGGCGGGATTTCCGTGCTGGCCGCAGGAAGTCCCGCCTCACCTCGGTTACCGCCCCCAACGGGGCGATACCGATTCTCACCCGCTAGATGTTTTGTTTTCAATGGTAGAAGCAAAAGGTTATTCTTTGCATCACCTACATCATCTATGTCCCCCCTCTGTGGTGTTGCTGATCACTAGCTCCTACCTCCGCCCATTTCCTGCTGAATCTCCCATCAATGCCTTTGTCACCTTCATACTCGACAATTACAATGCTCGCCAGGCTGGCCACCCATCCTCTTCACCCTTTAGCTCTCCTTCCCCATTCTCTCTCGCACCGGGTCAAGTCCACCCATCACTCTTGTCCTGGCAGACCTGCATTGGCTTCCAATGCACCCCCCCCCCACCCCCAACCAATGCCTCCAATTTAAAATTCTCATCCTCATTTTTGTCTCCCTTCATGGCCTTGTCCCTCCCCATCTCGGGAATCTTCTCTCGACCTCCAATCTTCCAGCGTTTTCAATTCCTCCGACTATGACCTCTTGCTTCCCCCTTCCATCCCCTTGTCATTGGCGCCGCTGCTTAGAACATAAGAACATAAGAAATAGGAGCAGGAGTCGGCCATTCAGCTCTTCAAGCATGCTCCGCCATTCAGTAAGATCATGGCTGATCTGATCATGGACTCAGCTCCACTTCCCTGCCTGCTCCCCATAACCCTTTACTCCCTTATCGCTCAAAAATCTGTCTATCTCTGCCCGAAATATATTCCATGACCCAGCCTCCACAGCTCTCCAGGGCAGAGAATTCCATGGATTTACATCCCTCTGAGAGAAGAACTTCCTCCTCATCTCAGTTTTAAATGGGCGGCCCCTTTTCTGAGACTATGTCCCCTAGTTTTAGTTTCCCCTATGAATGGAAATATCCCCTCTACATCCAACTTGTCAAGCCCCCTCATTATCCTATATAGCGATAAGAACACCTCTCATTCTTCTGAACACCAATGAGTAGAGGCCCAACCTACTTAAACTATCCTCATAAGCCAAGCCCCTCATCTCTGGAATCAATCTAGTGAACCTTCTCTGAACAGCCTCCAATGCAAGTATATCGTTCCGTAAATACGGAGACCAAAACTGTATGCACTACTCTAGGTGTGGCCTCACCAATACCTTTAGCCCCCACACTCTGGAATTCCCTCCTTGAACTCCCCCACCCCACTCCCACCGCTCCCCCTCCAGCTCCTCCATTAAGACCCTCCTGAAGACCAAGTTGCTGATCGCCACTCTGACTATCTACTTCTTTGGCTCAACATCCATTTTCTGGCTGATAATGACTCTGTGAAGCACCTTGGGGACTTTTCCAGACATTAACGGTGCTATATAAATGCAAGTTGTTGCTGCTGCCATTGACCTCCAGTGTCATTCATTAAAGATCATTCTTCAGAAGTCCTGAATTCAGTGCGCTGCCCCACCTCCAACTCATTGGCTGGTCCAGTGGTGTCAATAAACATTCCAATCAAACCACCCGACTCACTGCACTCAGGATAGGCTGAGCTGCATTTCCGTCCGACTACCTGCAGTCTGCCTAGCTTACTGACAAGCCATGTTCCGGATAATATTCTTTTGGATGCACGACCCCTTTAAGACATTGCGCAGCCCCTTTAAGACACTGCGCAGCCTGTTAAAACCTCTGCGTATGCGCATTTGTTGCCATTAGAATGCCGCTGAGCAGGCTGCGCTGGACCTGCAGATCGTGCGTGGCCACGGAACATGGCGGCTAAGATAACAGCATCCTACTGCTATGGAAAGGATATACTTGCTTTGGAGGCAGTTCAGAGAAGGTTCACGAGGTTGATTCCGGAGATGAGGGGGTTGACTTATGAGGAAAGGTTGAGAAGGTTGGACCTCTACTAATTGGTATTCAGAAGAATGAGAGGTGATCTTATCAAAATGTATCAGATTATGAGGGGGCTCGACAAGGTGGATGCAAAGAGGATGTTTCCACTGATAGGGCAGACTAGAACTAGGGGGGCATAATCCTAGAATAAGGGGCCGCCCATTTAAAACTGAGGTGAGGAGGAATTTCTTCTCTCAGAGGGTTGTGAATCTGTGGAATTCGCTCCTCAGAGAGCTGTGGAAACTGGGTCATTGAATACATTTAAGACAGAGATAGACAGTTTCTTAACCGATAAGGGAATAAGGGGTTATGGGGAGCGGGCGGGGAAGTGGACCCGAGTCCATGATCGGATCAGCCATGATCGTATTAAATGGTGGAGCAGGCTTGAGGAACCGTATGGCCTACTCCTGCTCCTATTTCTTATGTTCTTATGAAATGCAACCTATCAAGACATCTCACCCTATCAGCTCAGTAGTCAGCATTCCTACCTGTGAGTCAGAAGGCTGTGGGTTCAAGTCCCACTCCAGGGACTGGAACACAAACAAATCTAGGCTGACAGTGCAGTGCTGAGGGAGTGCTGCGCTGCCGGGAGTGCAAATTGGCTGCTGCGTTTCCTATATTACAACAGTGACTACACTTCAAAAATACTTCATTGGCTGCAAAGTGCTTTGAGATGTCTGGTGGTTGTGATAGGCGCTATATAAATGCAAGTCTTTCTTTCTTTCTTTTTATTCTGTAGGACCTATGAAATCCCTCATCTATGCCAATCACTGCCCTTTGGACAAAACTAGGCTTTTCTGAAAGCTTACTGAATGGATCAGAGGTATGGACAATGTACAGAAGACACCTCAAGTCGCTGGAGATATATCACCAACGATGTTTCCACAAGATCCTGCAAATCCCCTGGGAGTACAGGCGCACCAACATCAGTGTCCTTGCCCAGGCTAACATCCCCAGCATTGAAGCACTGACCACACTCGATCAGCTTGGCTGGGTAGACCACACTGTTCGCATGCAAGACACGAGACTCCCTAAGCAATTGCTCTATGCGGAGCCCCTTCACGGCAAACGAGCCAAAGTTGGGCAGCGGAAATGTTATAAGGACACCCTCAAAGCCTCCCTGGAAAAGTGCGACATCACCACTGACACCTGGGAGACCCTGGCTGAAGACTGCCCTAGGCGGAGAAAGTGCATCCGGGAGGGCGTTGAGCTCTTCGAATCTCAACGCCGTGAGCATGAAGAGGTCAGGCGCAGGCAGCGGAAGGAGCGTGCGGCAAATCAGTCCCACCGCCCTTTTCCCTCGACGAATGTCTGTCCCACCTGTGACAGAGTATGTGGCTCTCGTATTGGACTGTACAGTCACCAAAGGACTCACTTTAGGAGTGGAAGCAAGTCTTCCTCGATTCCAAGGGACTGCCTATGATGAAGACTGAATATCGCAGACTCTGCTATAAATGTTGTTGACTCTGACAAATCCCCAGGTGATGGCGACTGTAGTTCTCAATGGATGGTCTAAGTGTTAAATAGCCCACATCTCCCACTGGGAGCACCGGCTGAAACAACAATGACTTTTCTCTCGTTAATACTAAAAACTATTTAGAAAAGAAAAGTAATTTCAAAGCAACATTGAAATAATCTCGCAGGACAACTCAAAATGTCATGACTGCATTATGAAAATTATGACATTTTTTTTTGTTTGAAGGCGTGAAAATCAACTTTTAGAAACCAGGACCTTGAAATTAGGCTTTTCCAGCATTAGCATCAAAACGTTTAATGTGGTTATATGTGAAATATGTGCACTTGTGAGCATGCTCACTGGTTTGTGGAACTGTTGCTTTGTGAGTGGCTTAGCCGGTCATGTGATGTTCACAAGACTCAATAAAACCCCCCGAGTTTCTTCATGATGAGGCATGCAGTTGTGAACCCGGTGGATGAACTGGTAGGGTTCAAGTTTCATTGTTAAACCTTTGCTAATAAACCAACTGGTTCCTTACAGCAAATGTGTAGCTGTGAATCCTGAAGCAGAGAAATATTAGATGAAACAAACATGCTGAGAGAGGAGGTATTAAGGGGCTTAGCAGCTTTGAAAGTGGATAAGTCCCCAGGCCCGGATGAAATATATTCCAGGCTGTTAAGCGAAGCAAAAGAGGAAATAGCAGAGTTTCTGACCATCATTTGCCAATCCTCTCTGGCTTCAGGTGTGGTGCCAGAGGACTGGAGGACTGCTAATGTGGCACCTTTGTTTAAGATGGGAGAAAGCGATAGACCAAATAATTATAGGCCAGTCAGCCTAACTTCAGTTGTGGGAAAATTATTGGAAAAAATCCTGAAGGACAAGATAAATCTACATTTAGAAAGACAAGGATTAATTAGGGACAGTCAGCATGGATTTGTTAAGGGAAGGTCATGATTGAATTTTTCGAGGATGTAACCAAGAGGGTCGATGAGGGCAGTCCGTATGATGCAGTGTATATGGATTTTAGCAAAGCTTTCGATAAGGGCCCATATGGTCACGTATCTAAAAGCCCATGGGATCCAGGGCAAATTGGATCCAAAATTGGGTCAGAGGCAGGAAGTAAAGGGTAATGGTTGATGGGTGTTTTTGTGACTGGAAGGCTGTATCCTGTGGGGTTCCGCAGGGCTCAGTGCTGCGTCCCGTGCTTTTTGTGGTTATACATCAATGATTTAGACTTGAATATAGGGGGTATGATTAAGAAGTTTGCAGATGATACAAAAATAGGCTGTGTGGTTGATAATGAAGAAGAAAGCTGCGGACTGCAGGAAGATATCAATGTACTGGTCAGGTGGGCAGAACAGTGGCAAATGGAATTTAATTCAGAGAAGTGTGAGGAAATGCTTTTGGGGAGGGCTAACAAGGAAAGGGAATACACATTAAATGATAGGGCACTGAGACGAACAAGGGGACCTGGGAGTGCAGGTCCAAAGATCCCTGAAGGTAGCAGGCCAGGTGGATCATCATCATCATCATAAGCAGTCCCTCGGAATCGAGGAAGACTTGTTTCCACTCCCAAAGTGAGTTCTTTGATGGCTGAACAGTCCGATATGAGAGCCACAGACCCTGTTACAGGTGGGACAGACATTCGTCGAGGGAAGGGGTGGGTGGGGCTGGTTTGCCGTACGCTCCTTCCGCTGCCTGCGCTTGGCCTCTTCATGCTCTTTGCGTTGAGACTCAAAGAGCTCAACGCCCTCCCGGATGTACTTTCTCCACCTCGGGCGGTCTATGGCCAGGATCTCCCAGGTGTCAGTGATGATGTCGCACTTCACCAGGGAGGCTTTGAGGGTGTCCTTATAACGTTTCCGCTGCCCACCTTTGGCTCGTTTACCATGAAGGAGCTCCACATAAAGCATTTGCTCAGGGAGTCTCCTATCTGGCATGCATACTATGTGGCCTGCCCAGCGAAGGTGCCTGCCCAGCGAAGGTGATCGAGTGTGGTCAGTGCTTCAATACTGGGGATGTTAGCCTGGTCGAGGACACTGATATTGGTGTGCCTGTCCTCCCAGGGGATTTGCAGGATCTTGCGGAGACATCGTTGGTGATATATCTCCAGCGACTTGAGGTGCCTTCTATACATCGTCCATGCCTCAGATCCATACAGGAGGGCGAGTGTTACTCCAGCCCTGTAGACCATGAGCTTGGTGGTAGATTTGAGGGCCTGGTCTTCAAACACTCTTTTCCTCAAACGGCCGAAGGCTGCACTGGTGCACTGGAGGCGATGCTGAATCTCCACATCAATGTCTGCCTTTGCTGATAAGAGGCTCCCAAGATATGGGAAATGGTCCAGGTGGATAAGTTGGTGAAGAAGGCATACGGAATACTTGCCTTTATTAGCCGAGGCATAGAATATAAGAGGTGGGTTATGCTTGAACTGTATAAAACACTGGTTAGGCCACAGCTGGAGTACTGCGTGTAGTTCTGGTCATCATCATAGGCAGTCCCTCGGAATCGAGGAAGACTTGCTTCCATTCTTAGCATTAGTTCTTAGGTGGCTGTACAGTCCAATACGAGAACCAGAGTCTCTGTCACAGGTGGGACAAACAGTCGTCGAGGGAAGAGGTGGGTGGGACAGGTTTGCCGCACACTCTTTCTGCTACCTGTGCTTGATTTCTGCATGCTCTCAACGACAAGACTCAAGGTGATCAGCGCCCTTCTGGATGCACTTCCTCCACTTAGGGCGGTCTTTGGCCAGGGACTCCCAGGTATCACTGGGGATGTTGCACTTTATCAGGGAGGCTTTGAGGGTGTCCCCGTAACGTTTCTGCTACCTACCTTTAGCTCGTTTACCGTGAAGGAGTTCTGAGTAGAGCACTTGCTTTGGGAGTCTCGTGTCTGGCATGCGAACTATCTGGCCTGCCCAACGGAGCTGATCAAATGTGGTCAGTGCTTCAATGCTGGGGATGTTGGCCTGGACGAGGACGCTAACGTTAACATAAGAACATAAGAATTAGGAACAGGAGTAGGCCATCTAGCCCCTCGAGCCTGCTCCGCCATTCAACAAGATCATGGCCGTGGGTGCATCTGTCCTCCCAGGGATTTGTAAGATCTTGCGAGACATCATTGGTGGCATTTCTCCAGCGACTTGAGGTGTCTACTGTACATGGTCCATGTTTCTGAGCCATACAGGAGGGCGGGTATTACTACCGCCCTGTAGACCATGAGCGTGGTGGCAGTTTTGAGGGCCTGGTCTTCAAACACTCTTTTCCTCAGGTGACCAAAGGCTGCACTGGTGCACTGGAGGCAGTGTTGGATCTCACCGTCAATGTCTGCTCTTGTTGATAGGAGGCTCCCGAGATAAGAGAAGTGGTCCACGTTGTCCAGGGCCTCGCCGTGGATCTTGATGACCATGGTGCAGTGCTGTGTGGCGAGGACAGGCCGGTGGAGGACCTTTGTCTTACTGGTGTTAGTATAAGTCCCATGCTTTTGTACGCCTCAGTAAATATGTCGACTATGTCCTGGAATTTAGTCTTAGTATGTGCGCAGATGCAGGCGTCATCCGTGTACTGTAGCTCGACAACAGAGGTTGGGGTGGTCTTGGACCTGGCCTGGAGACGGCGAAGGTTGAACAGGTTCCCACTGGTTCTGTAGGTTACTTCCACTCCAGCGGGGAGCTCGTCGACTGTAAGCGACCCTGCAGGAAAAATGTAGTGAACAGCGCCAGCCCTTATACATGGCCTTCTTCGACCTTATAAAAGCCTTTGGCACTGTCAACCACGAGGGTCTATGGAGCGTCCTCCTCCATTTCGGATGCCCCCAAAAGTTAGTCACTATCCTCCGCCTGCTCCACAACGACAAGCAGGCCGTGATCCCTACTAATGTATCCATCACAGATCCAATCCACGTCCGGACTGGGTCAAGCAGGGCTGCGTCATCGCCCCAACCCTCTTCTCAATCTTCCTCGCTGCCATGCTCCACCTCACAGTCGACTGCGTGCAGTTCTGGTCACTGCATTACAGGAAGGACGTGATTGCACTGGAGTACACTGGAGGAGATTTACGAGGATATTGCCGGGAGTGGAGATTCTTAGCTATGAGGACAGATTGGATAGGTTGGGATGGTTTTCCTTGGAACAGAGGAGGCTGAGGGGAGACCTCATTGAGGTGTATAAAATTATGAGGGGCCTGGATAGAGTGGATAGAAAGGTTCTATTTTCCTTAGCAGAGGAGTCAACATCCAGGGGGCATAAATTTAAAGTAATTGGTAGGAGGTTTAGAGGGGAGTTGAGGAAAACCTTTTTCACCCAGAGGGTAGTGGGGGTCTGGAACTCACTGCCTGAAAGAGTGGTAGAGACAGAAACCCTCACCACATTTAACAAGTACTTGGGTGCACCTGAAGTGCCATAACCCACAGGGTTACGGACCTAGAGCTGGAAAGTGGGATTAGGCTGGATAGCTCTTTGTCGGCCAATGTGGACACAATTGGATGAAATAGCTTCCTTCCATGCTGTAAACTTCAATAATTCTATGATTCTATGAGAACCCATACATTACAATATGGAATTCTATTGTCGACTTTTTATTTGAAATATGAGACAAAGTCAACTCAACGAATGTCCCAGTGTCACTAATGCTAATATTTAGATTCAAGTCTCGTACTGGACCCGAATAATTGATCTAGTAAAGTTTGAACTCGTAAAGTTTTATGTTCTTAAAGTGCCGTAACCTACAGGGCTAAGTGAGAATAAGCTGGATAGCTCTTGGTCGGCCGGCACAGACACGATGGGCCGCAATGGCCTCCTTCCCCACTGTAAATTTCTATGATTCTATAAATGAGCTCGATGATTCTCTCTCCTCTCAATTTATTCGCTTTGAACTTTCAGAATCTACCAAAAGTGGTGTCACATGTACCCAAACAACATCACGTTAGCGCTGTCTCTCTCTATCCGCAGATGCTGCCCAACCTGCTGAGTATTTGCAGCATATTTTGTTTTTATTTAAGGTTCTATAATCTTCTCTGCACCCATATTTTGTTACTATTACTTGTCCCCTTAGAACCCACCTATCGCCTCGCACCATCGACCCTTTTGTCATTTAATCTCTCCTGCCTTCCACCCTATCACAGCCCTTCAGTTGGGTTCACTCCATCTCACTTCCCCAGGCCCTGCACCTGATCATAAACTGTTCTATTTCTAACTTCTTCCAGTTGGGATGAAAGGTCAGCGATCTCCACAGACGCTGCCTGACCAGTTGAGTGTTTCCCAGCATTTTCGATTGCTAAAGACAGATTTTCCAGCATCTGCAGTATTTCGCTTTTTGCATCACGTTCTGTGTGTTTCGAGCAGAGGTTTGGTGCAGTCTTAGAGAGGTAAACGAGCCAAAGGTGGGCAGTGGAAACGTTACAAAGACACCTTCAAAGCCTCCCTAGTAAAGTGCGACATCACCACTGACACCTGGGAGACCCTGGCCGAAGACCACCCGAGGTGGAGAAAGTGCATCCGGGAGGACGTTGAGTTCTTCGAGTCTCAACGCAAAGAGCATGAAGAGGCCAAGCGCAGGCAGCGGAAGGAGCACGCAGCAAACCAGCCCCACCCACCCCTTCCCTCGACGAATGTCTGTCCCACCTGTGACAGGGTCTGTGGCTCTCGTATTGGACTGTTCAGCCACCAAAGGACTCACTTTGGGAGTGGAAGCAAGTCTTCCTCGATTCTGAGGGACTACCTATGATGATGAGAGAGGTCACAAGACAGCACCTCTGAAGCCAACATAAAGCATATCATAGAGATATGACACAGATAACTTCTAAAGGCTGCCTCAACATTACAATGATATCACATCCCGTGGGCTTCTGAAATCTATACTGAGAAGCTGACCTGTGAGTAACCCAATTTCAAATAACTGAAAATGACTTTAGAAAAATGTACAGAACCTTTTGCGAGTTATATCATAAGAACATAAGAATTGTAGTAAGAGTAGGCCATTCGCGACCCCCCCAGCCTGCTCCGCCTTTCAATAAGATCATGGCTGATTTACCTCAACTCCACTTTCCACTCTCCTCACTATCCCTTGATTCCCTTAATATCCAAAAAGCTGTAGCGGTTTGGTACTGAGTGGCTCGCTGGGCCATCTCAGAGGGCAGCTGAGAGTCAACCACATTTGTTGTGGGTCTGGAGTCACATATAGGCCAGACCGGGTAAGGACAGCAGATTTCCTTCCCTAAAGGACATTAGCGAACCAGATGGGTTTTTCCGACAATCCCACAGTTTCATCATCACCACAACTAGCTTTTATAATTCCGGACCTATTTAAATTAACTGAATTTAAATTCCCCAGCTGCCACGGTGGGATTTTAACTCAGGGCTCCAGATTATTAGTCCAGGCCTCTGTATTACTAGTCTAATAACATAATCACTATGCTACCATACCCCTCTAGTGTTGACCCATATCGGGGTACAGTAGTCAGTTTCTTAGTAAATTAGTGCCCTTTCGCCCAAAAGAACTAGTTTTAACTTTTAGAGCCCTCTCGAAGCCCCGCAAACGAGTGCAATTAGCAGAAACTCGCCACGGTGAATAACGTGACCTGGGGGCGCGGCCAAGTTTTGTGGGCGGAGCCAGCCTCTAAACTTTTAAAAAACTATTTGCAAAAGATGGTGGTAACTCAAGTTGCGATGCACGTAATTGCCGCTTCAGATTCCGCGGCCATTTTGCGGGACGAATTGCGCCGAAAGAATCAGCGCAACCTAGCGGGAAAAATTTGTGATTACATTACTTAAATGTGGAAGAAAGCCAACAGTGTGTCAATATGCGGGGCGTAATGCAACCTGTTGCTCAGCTTAACCAACCAGAAAGTAAGCACAGCGAGATGTGGATGAGAAATGTGCGGTGTTGAAGAATTAACGTGGTTGCTTACTGCGGGAGAAGTGAGGCGGGTTGTCATTGACATCACTGAGAGTAACGGTGATTGATGTAGTCCCAGATAAGCCTCCCATCTGTCCAACCATATCTTTAGCTTGTATAACCAGCAGGTAGCGATCCTTGGCCTCCCGGTCCATGTTCGGTAGCGCTGTTCTGATGATTCCTGAAAGACATACCCGCAAAGATCAGTTGCAAGGCTCCATATGTCTGCGATGTGACTGCCAAGACAATGTGATTCATTCAGCATGCACCTACGTGGTGAGCCTCACTGTTTCGGGGCAGTTCCCATAGTCTTTATTTAAAAGACATCCCAATCTGGCTGATTGCTAAAAGTTATAAATGATTTATTACATGCAATATGTTCGAGATCACGCACAGCAGGCAGCCATTCGGCCCATCATGCCTGTGCCGGCCCTTTGTAAGAGCTGTCCAATTAGTCCCACTCCCCCCGCTCTTTCCCCCAAAGCCCTGCAAATGTGTCCTTTTAAAGTATTTATCCAAGTCCCTTTTGAAAGTTACAATTGAATCTGCTTCCACCGCCCTTTCAGGCAGCGTATTCCGGATCACAACAAATCACCATTCAAAATAATTTCTCCTCATTTCTCCTTTGTTCTTTTTCCAATTACCTTCAATCTGTGTCCTCTGGTTACCGACCCTCCTGCCATTGGAAGCAGTTTCTCCTTATTTACTCGATCAAAACCCTTCATAATTTTGAACACTTCTACGAAATCATCCCTTAGCCTTCTCTGTTCCAAGGAGAGCAATCCCGGTTTCTCCAGTCTCTCCTGATCCCTGGTACCATTCAAGTAAATCTCCTCTACACCAAGGTCTTGACATCCTCCCGAACATGCGGTGCCCAGAATTGGACACTATGGTCTAGCTGAGGCCCAACCAGTGATTTATATAGGTTTAGAATAACTTCCTTCACAAAGGCAAGGATCCCGTGTGGTTCTTCTAATTGTAATTTAAAAACATATAATTTTTACTGCAATATTAATCTCAAAACATATGAGCCTTGAAATTACACTATTTGATATTACCTGAAAAGAACATAACATAAGAAATAGGAGTAGCCTGCTCCACCATTCAATAAGACCATGGCTGATTTTCAACCTCTAATCGACTTTCCCGCACTATCCCCACATCCCTTAATTCCCTTAGTATCCAAAAATCAATCGATCTTTGTCGTGAATATACTCAACGACTAAGCATCCACAAAGCTCTCTGGGGTAGAGAATTCCAAAGATTCACCACCCTCGGAGTGAAATTTCACCTCATCTCAGACAAAATGGCCGACCACTTATCCTGAGACTATGAACCCTCGGCCTAGATTCTCCAGCCAGGGGAAACAACCTCTCAACATCTACCCTAGAGTCTGTGGCCTTAAAAGATAGTGGCTCTATTTTGGCAGCGGACTAATCCTGCCCTCTGACCCGGAGGAACATTCATTCCCTGCGCACAAAATGGCCGACCCCTTATTCTGAGACTGTGACCCCTGGTTCTGGACTCCCCTGCCAGGGGAAACATCCTCCCTGCATCTATCCTGTCAAGCCCGGTAAGAATTTAATATGCTTCAATCAGATCACCTCTCATTTTTACTTCACATATCAAATTCCTTCATCCCCTATTTTAACCGAGACGGTAACCTATTTAAAATGAACAGCTTGACCGGCGCCTCTGCTTAAAATGGCGGTGAGAAGATCTTGAGACAAACATAAATTAAGCGATTGTACAACAATGTCACTCAGCTTATCTGCCCGGCTACAAATATCAATATTAAAATCAAATAAAAGTGCATGTAAAATATTGTGGTGAGAAGGCCAGGCCTAGTTTTATTGTGATCAATAATATCGCTCAATTTAATGATGCTCTGTGCTTCACATTTCAGCATTCAAAATAATTAAGAAAGAAGTTAGTTCTGGCGCAGCTTTGTTCCTTCATCTGCCCTAATTTTGTCAGGGCAGATATGACATTTAACCAATATCACGGAAATGCTTGTGACTCTATTTAAGACAGCGACGGTTAATAATACAAGGGAATGCAGATTTAGTTTGCCTCCATAAAGTCGCGTTGTGCTGTTCCGACTCATACACGACTTAACATAATAGCATTACAAAGTCTTTAATAATCTCTAATATCTAAAAGATGATTATCTCTCAATTTGCAAGGCACTACCAGATAGAGTATGCATGAAGGCAAAAGAGCAGAGTTGGTGGCAGATCTCGGTAATAAATTTCTTTTTAACATGCATTAGTAGCTCAACGAAGAACATAGAAAGAATCGTAGAATCATAGAAATTTACAGCAGGGAAGGAGGCCATTTCAGCCCATCATGTCCGCACTGGCCATCCAAGAGCTACCCAGCCTAATCCTACTTTTGAGGTCTCTGTTCGTAGCCCTGCAGGTTAGGGCACTTCAAGTGCACATCCAAGTATTTTTTAAATGTGGTGAGGGTTTCTGCCTCTACCACCCTTCCAGGCAGTGACTTCCAGACCCCCACCACCCTCTGGATGAAAACATTTTCCCTCATATAGAAACATAGAAACATAGAAAATAGGTGCAGGAGTAGGCCATTCAGCCCTTCGATCCTACACCGCCATTCAATGAGTTCATGGCTGAACATGCAACTTTCGTATCCCATTCCTGCTTTCTCGCCATACCTCTTGATCCCCCTAGTAGTAAGGACTACATCTAACTCCTTTTTGAATATATTTAGTGAATTGGCCTCAACAACTTTCTGTGGTAGAGAATTCCACAGGTTCACCACTCTCTGGGTGAAGAAGTTTCTCCTCATCTCGGTCCTAAATGGCTTACCACTTATCCTTAGACTGTGACCCCTGGTTCTGGACTTCCCCAACATTGGAAACATTCTTCCTGCATCTAACCTGTCTAAACCCATCAGAGTTTTAAACGCTTCTATGAGATCACCTCTCATTCTTCTGAACTCCAGTGAATACAAGCCCAGTTGATCCAGTCTTTCTTGATATGTCAGTCCCACCATCCCGGGAATCAGTCTGGTGAACCTTCACTGCACTCCCTCAATAGCAAGAATGTCCTTCCTCAATTTAGGAGACTAAAACTGTACAAAATACTCCAGGTGTGGCCTCACCAAGGCCCTGTACAACTGTAGTAACACCTCCCTGCCCCTGTACTCAAATCCCCTCACTATGAAGGCCAACATGCCATTTGCTTTCTTAACCGCCTGCTGTACCTGCATGCCAAACTTCAATGACTGATGTACCATGACATCCAGGTCTCGTTGCACCTCCCCTTTTCCTAATCTGTCACCATTCAGATAATAGTCTGTCTCTCTGTTTTTACCACCAAAGTGGATAACCTCACATTTATCCACATTATACTTCATCTGCCATACTCCTCTAAACCTCCCCCAATTACTTTAAATCTATGTCCCCTAGTTGTTGACCCCTCTGCCAAGGGAAACAGGTCTTTCCTATCAACTCTATCCAGGCCCCTCATAATTTTATACACCTCAATCAGGTCTCCCCTCAGTCTCCTCTGTTCCAAAGAAAACAGACCCAACATTTCCAATCTTTCCTCATAGCCAAAATTCTCCAGTCCAGGCAACGTTCTTGTAAATCTTCTCTGCACCCTCTCTAGTGCAATCACATCTTTCCTGTAATGTGGTGACCAGAACTGCACGCAGTACTCTAGCTGTGGCCTAACTCATGTTGTATACAGTTCAACCTCCCTGCTCTTGAATTCTATGCCTCGGCTAATAAACGCAAGTATTCCGTATGCCTTCTTAACCACCTTATCTACCTGGCCTGCTATCATCAGGGAATTTGTGGACCTGCACTCCAAAATCCCTTTGTTCCTCTACACTTTTCAGTGTCATACCATTTATTGTGTATTTCCTTGCCTTGTTAGACTTCCCCAAATGCATTACCTCACACTTTTCCAGATACAATTCCATTTGCCACCTGACTAGTACATTGATATCCTCCTGCAGTCCGCAGCTTTCTTTTTCATTATCAACCACACAGCCTATTTTAGTGCCATCTGCAAACTTCGTAATCATACCCCCAACATTCAAGTCCAAGTCATTGATATATACCACAAAAAGCAAGGGACCCAGCAATGAGCCCTGCGGAACTCCACTGGATACAGCCTTCCAGTTACAAAAACACCCATCAACCATTACCCTTTGCTTCCTGCCTCTGAGCCAATTTTGGATACAACTTGCCATTTTGCCCTGGATCCCATGGGCTTTTACTTTCATGACCAGTCTGCCATGTGGAACCTTATCGAAAGCTTTGCTAAAATCCATATACACTACATCATACACACTGCCCTCATCGACCCTCCTGGTTACCTCCTCGAAAAATTCAATCAAATTAGTCACACATGATCTTCCTTTAACAAATCCATTCTGACTGTCCTTAATTAATCCATGTCTTTGCAAATAAAGATTTATCCTGTCCCTCAAGATTTTTTCCAATAATGTTCCCACCACTGAGTTTAGGCTGACTGGCCTGTAATTACTCGGTCTATCCCTTTCTCCCTTTTTAAACAAAAGTACAAAATTAGCAGTCCTCCAGTCCTCTGGCACCACACCTGAAGCCAGAGAGGACTGGAAAATGATGGTCAGCGCCTCTGCTGTTTCCTCTTTTGTTTCTCTTAACAGCCTGGGATACAGTTCATCCAGGCCTGGGGATTCCACTTTCAAACCTACTATGTCCCTTAATACTTCCTCTCTCACTATGTTTATCTTGTCTAATATTTCACACTCCTCCTCCCTCATTGCAAAGTCTGCATCGCCCCTCTCTTTTGTGAAAACATATTGAATTTTTGTTATTAACAGATCTCTGTCCCCTCTGCATATTAAGACATCCCGTAAAACTTTGCCATCACGGCCTTGTCAATTCTCATTCGATATTTTAAAACATTCTTTCCTGGGATGTGGGCATCGCTGACAAGGCCGGCATTTATTGCCCATCCCTTATTGCCCTTGAGAAGGTGGTGGTGAGCCGCCTTCTTGAACTGCTGCAGTCCGTGTGGTGAAGGTACTCCCACTGTGCTGTTAGGGAGGGAGTTCCAGGATTTTGACCCAGCGACGATGAAGGAACGACCGATATATTTCCAAGTCAGGGTGGTGTGCGACTTGGAGGGGAATTGGAGGTGCTGCCCTTGTCCTGCTGGGTGGTAGAGGTCGCGGGTTTGGGAGGTGCTGCTGAAGAAACTTTAGTGAGTTGCTGCAGTGCATCTTGTAGATGGTGCACACTGCAGCCAGGGTGCGCCGGTGGTGGAGGGAGTGAATGTTTAAGGTGGATGGGGTGCCGATCAAGCGGGGCTGCTTTGTCCTGGATTGTGTCTTGAGTGTTGTTGGAGCTGCACTCACCCAGGCAAGTGGAGAGTATTCCATCACACTCCTGACTTGTGCCTTGTAGATGGTGGAAAGGCTTTGGGGAGTCAGGAGATGAGTCACTCGCTGCAGAATAGCCAGCCTCTGACCTGCTCTTGTAGCCACATTTATGTGGCTGGTCCAGTTATGTTTCTGGTCAATGGTGACCCCCAGGAATGTTGATGGTAGGGGATTCGGTGGTGGTAATGCCGTTGAATATCAAGGGGAGGTGGTTAGACTCTCGCTTGGTGGAGATAATCACTGCCTGGCACTTGTGTGGCGCAAATGTTACTTGCCACATCAGCTCAAGCCTGAATGTCGTCCGGATCTTGCTGCATGCGGGCATGGATTGCTTCATTATCTGGGGAGTTGAGAATGGCACTGAACACTGTGCAGACATCAGCGAAAATCCCCACTTCTGACCTTCTGATGGAGAGAAGGTCATTGATGAAGCAGCTGAAGAAGAAACTCCCGCAGCGATGTCAGTTGTACAGAACACGGATTTAATAAATGGAAATTCCTGGCTTTTCTTCACAGAAAGTTTGTGCAATAGGTTTTCAAATACATATTTTTTCACTCAGTAAGAGCCCCACTTACAACTAATGAGAGATGGTTCCCAGCCTTTCCAGATTGCTCTTGGTTGGGGAGGGGTTTTCAGGTCAGTAATTATCCTCTTCTATTTAATCACTTGTAAAAACTGGCTTTGTGAAATCTCCTAATTATAAAAGCCTTTTCAATTTTGACATTTATGGACTGCCCGTGCCCTCCAGCCAGCCGTGGAGCTCACTGTCATACCATCCTCTGGCACCGCCGAGCTGCTAATGATCTCTCGGAAGCAATAATGAATGTCCGCGGTAAGTGGAAAAGAACGTTCGCTAGTTATTGTCTCCTGTGTCGACGAAACGATTAAAATTTAATTCGTGCCAGGGGCCCGGGAGTGTGTGTTCATCAGGAGCTGTTATGAAGGCTCAACTCACTGAGTTTTAACAGAAGCAAAACGGGAATTATAAATCCTCACCCGCACTTAAGGGTCCGAATCACAAGTTTCTGTGTTTCGTGAGAGAAAGTTATAATTGTACCGGGTCAAAACTTCTCGCTAGAACTACGAGGCTCCAGCTTAAAAGGAATTCTATAGTTCAGTACAAAAATAAAAAAGACATGACTAATCTAACTGGTAAATGGACAATTAGTGCTTGTGTTAGTATCGTAAGAATCATTGTCGAGCTTACAGGTGATGCAGCTCAGGCCACCAACAACAGCATTTATATAGCGCCTTTAATGTAGCAAATCAGCCTACTTCACAGGAGCGTAATTTAGCACCGAGCCACATAAGGAGATATTAGGGCAGATGACCAAAAGCCTGGTCAAAGAGGTAGGTTTTAAGGAGCATCTTAAAGGAGGAGAGGTAGCGAGGCGGAGAGGTTTAGGAAGGGAGTTCCAAAGCTTAGGGCCCAGGCAACTGGAGGCACGGCCACCGATGGTGGAGCGATTAAAATTGGGGGGATGTTCAAGAGGCAAGCATTGGCGGGTTGTAGGGCTGGAGAAGGCCACAGAGATTTTAGGGAGGGGTGAGCCAATGGAGGGATTTGAAAGCAAGGACGAGAATTTTAAAATCAAGGGGTTGCCAGACCGGGAAGCAATGTAGGTCGGTGATGGGTGAATGGGACGTGATATGAGTCAAGGAAGCTGAGAAAAATCTTGGCCAAAGAGGAGGAGAGAGCAAAGTCGAGAGGCAGAGAGGTTTAGGAAGGGAACTCCAGAGCTTGGGGCCTACACAGCTGAAGGCACGGCCACCAGTGGGGGCATGAAATAATAGGGGATGCGCAAGAGGCCAGAATTGGAGGAGTGCAGAGATCTCGGAGGGTTGTAGAGGTAAGTCAGATATTATGCACTATGATAAGGACAGGTGTGCTCAAGGTAAAGTGGGGAGAGATCCAACGTGATGGCTCTCCGCTCGGTTTTCCTGGCTTTTGTGCACATGGAACGAGTGTTCCTCAGGGGCAGACGTCGGGAAAATCAACTATATTCTTATTAGTCTGTTACCAAAGTGGAGCTACTACCTTTGAAGGCCACAAAGTCCCGGGTAGAAGTTGAGAGGTTGTTTCCCCTGGCTGGAGAAGCTAGGCCTAGGTGGGTCACAGTCTCAGGATATGGGGTCGGCCATTTTGGACTGAGATAAGGAGAAATTTCTTCTCTCAGAGCGTGGTGAATCTTTGGAATTCTCTGCCCCAGAGAGCTGTGGAGGCTGAATCGTTGAGTACATTCAAGATTGAGATCGTTAGAAACATAGAAACATAGAAAATAGGTGCAGGAGTAGGCCATTCGCCCCTTCGAGCTTAGAGATTTGAACTCTGCTGGTTCTTTGGTAGAGCAATCCAATTCGTCCCGCTCCCCACAGCCCTGCAAATTTTTCCTCTTGAAGTATTTATCCAATTCCCTTTTGAAAGTTACTACTGAATCTGTCTCAGGCAGTGAATTCCAGGTCACAACTCGCTGCGTAAAATAATTTTTCTTCATGTTGCCTCTGGTGGATAACCTCACATTTATCCACATTATACTTCATCTGCCATGCATTTGCCCACTCACCTAACCTATCCAAGTCGCTCTGCAGCCTCATAGCATCCTCCTCGCAGCTCACACTGCCACCCAACTCAGTGTCATCCGCAAATTTGGAGATACTACATTTAATCCCCTCGTCTAAATCATTAATGTGCAGTGTAAACAGCTGGGGCCCCAGCACAGAACCTTGCGGTATCCCACTAGTCACTGCCTGCCATTCTGAAAAGTACCCGTTTACTCCTGCTCGTTGCTTCCTGTCTGACAACCAGTTCTCAATCCATGTCAGCACACTACCCTCAATCCCATGTGCTCTAACTTTGCACATCAATCTCTTGTGTGGGACCTTGTCGAAAGCCTTCTGAAAGTCCAAATATATCACAGTTCTACCTTCCCCTTAAAGGCATCTATGCTGTTCACTTCAACTACTCCATATGACAGTGAGTTCTACATTCTCAGCACTCTCGAGGTGAAGAAGTTCTTGAATTCCCGACTGGATTTATGTGGCCGATGAAATTTAACTCGTGTGAGGTGATGCAAAGAACGAGGAGAGGACATATAAACTAAAGGGTACAATCCTAAAGGAGGTGCACGAACAGAGAGGCCTGGGGTTATGGGGTGCATAAATCGTTGAAGGTGGCAGGGCAGGTTGAGAAAGCGGTTAAAAAAGCTTACGGGATCCTGGGCTTCATGAATAGAGGTATCGAGTACAAAAGTGTGGAAGTTACGATGAACCAGTATAAAACACTGGTTCGGCCCCAACTGGAGTATTGTGTCCAATTCTGGGCACCGCACTTTAGGAAGGATGTGAAGGCCTTGGAGAGGGTGCAGAGTTGATTTACGAGAATGGTTCCAGGGATGAGGGACTTCGGTTACGTGGATAGACTGGAGAAGCTGGGGTTGTTCTCCTTGGGGCAAGAGAAAATTGAGAGGAGATTTGATTGAGGTGTTCAAAATCAGGAGGGGTCTGCACAGGAGACGGTCGAGAGATGATATGATTGCTTCCATTTGCAGAAGGGTCAAGAGCCAGAGGACACAGATTCAAGGTGTTTGGCAAAAGAGCTAAAGGCAACATGAGGAAAACTTTTTCACGCAGCGAGTGGTTAGGATTTGGAATGTACTGCCTGAAAGGTGGAGGCAGGCTCAATCTTATCTTTCAAAAGGGAGCTGGATAAGTATCTGAAAGATAAAAATTTGCAGGGCTACAGGGAAAGGGCGGGAGAGTGGGATTAACTGAGAGCCGGCATGGGCTCGACGGGCCGAATGGCCTCCTTCCGTGCTGTAACCATTCTGTGATTCTATGAAGTTAGAAATAAATACAAAACTGACACCGTAAACACAGACAGCACCATAAAAGTGAATACTTTTAGCTGTGACAAAATATTATAATTGAGGTTGTAGGAATGCTAAATTCCGCTGTCTGATGCTTAACAGATATTGGTGGTGATTGTCACCTGTCTTTGGCTCCACGGAGAAATATGGTTGTCCCTGTAGAATACTGTACATCACTCTGGCACTGCTTCCATAAGTAGGATCATCAGCATCAGTCGCTGTCACTTGTATCACTGAAGTTCCTGCACAGAAATGGAACGGAGCATTTGGAACATTAAATACATCAAATGCCAAGGAGCCATTGTCAAAGTTTTGCTTTTGGACGTAAATAAGCTGTAAAATATTTCAGAAGGTACAGCTCCTTTCTAAGCCCTGTCCCGTAAAGAATTTTGGCAATCTTCAAAAAGGCAGTTGCATAAGGACGTAAGAATTATAAGCAAGAGTAGGCCATTTGGCCCCTCGCGTCTGCTCCGTTATTAAATGAGATCATAAGAACGTAAGAAATAAAAGGAGCAGGATTAGGCCACTTGGCTCCTTGAGCCTGCTCCGCCATAGAAACATAGGAAATAGGTGCAGGAGTAGGCCATTCGGCCCTTCGAGCCTGCACCACCATTCAATATGATCATGACTGATTATGCAACTTCAGTACCCCATTCCTGCTTTCTCTCCATACCCTTGACCCCTTTAGTCGTAAGGGCCACATCTAACTCCCTTTTGAATATATCTAACAAACTAGCCTCAACAACTTTCTGTGGTAAAGAATTCCACAGGTTCACAATTCTCTGAGTGAAGAAGTTTCTCCTCATCTCGGTCCTAAATGGCTTACCCCTTATCCTTAGACTGTGACCCCTGGTTCTGGACTTCCCCAACATCGGGAACATTCTTCCTGCATCTAACCTGTCCAGTCCCGTCAGAATTTTATATGTTTCTATGAGATCCCCTCTCATTCTTCTAAACTCCAGTGAATATAAGCCTAGTCGATCCAGTGTTTCTTCATATGTCAGTCCTGCCATCCCGGGAATCAGTCTGGTGAACGTTCACTGCACTCCCTCAATAGCAAGAATGTCCTTCCTCAGATTAGGAGACCAAAACTGGACACATTCAATAAGATCATGGCTGATCCGATCTTGGACTCAGTTCCACTTCCCTGCCCGTTCCCCATAACCCTTTACTCCCTTATCACTCAAAACTCTGTCTATCTCTGTTTTAAGTATGGCTGATCTTCTACCTGAATTCCACTTTCCTGCGCTATCCCCCTATCCCCATAAGAACATAAGAAATAGGAGCAGGCCCGTGCATTGACCCCTTCCCTCCCTCCCCACCCCCCAGCCTAAAGTGGGAGCTTCCTGATCTCCCGCCCTCCAGCGACTGGCGAGGTGCAGCGAGCTGAGGGCCCGCTTGCATCCCACAGTTCCCCGGTGCCTTTCAAATTGAGGTCCAGGATCGGAAATGTTTTGGGCCTACTTTAGGGTGGAGTGGTGCAGGCACCTCACTGACTCCATGGGCCCCGATTTTGGCCTCGAAATTCCACAACTGGTAGTTAAAGGGATAGCGATAGATAAAGTGAATGGGAAAAACCGTAGTAAATTGGATTTCAACGTAGGTAAGTGTGAGGTCACGCACTTTGGACCTAAAAAGGATAGAACAGGGTACCGTGTAAATGGTGAAAGGCTAAATCCAGTTGAGGTCCAAAGGGACTTGGGGCTCCAGAAACATCGATCATTGAAACATCATGAACAGGTACAGAAAATAATCAAAAATGCTAATGGAATGCTGGCTGTTATATCTAGAGGTCTAGAACACAAGGGGGTAGAAGTTATGCTGCAGCTGTACAGAACCCTGGTTAGACCACACCTGGAGCACTGTGAGCTGTTCTGGGCACCACACCTGAGGATGTATTGGCCTTGGAGGGAGTGCAGTGTAGGTTTACCAGAATGATACCTGGACTCCAAAGGTTAAGTTACGATGAGAGATTACACAAACTAGGGTTGTATTCTATGGAATTTAGAAGCTTAAGTGCTGATTTGATCGAAGCTTCAAGATATTAAGGGGAATTGATAGGGTAGATAGAGATAAATTATTTCTGCTGGTTGGGGAGTCTAGGACTAAGGGACATTGCCTAAAAATTAGAGCCAGATCTTTCAGGAGTGAAGTTCAGAAACACTTCTACACACAAAGGATGGTGGAAGTTTGTAACTTTCTTCCGCAAACGGCAGGTCAACTTAAATCTGAGATTGATAGCTTTTGGTTGACCAAAGGTATCAAGGGATATGGGCCAAAGGCGGATACATGGAGTTAGATCGCAGATCAGCCACGATCTCATTGAATGGCAGAGCAGGCTCGAGGGGCTGAATGGCCTACCCTGTTCCTATCTTAACAACTTTCCCTATTGTGAGGTAATGGTGCCAAGAACGGCTGTGTAAGAAAAATGCATCTGTCACACGCCATTGCTGGGATCGACACATGTAACTAAGAAAAGTTAAGCAGAGCGCTCAGTGAGGGCGTAACCTTTAAACTTACCCACGGGAGACATTTCGGGGATACTGGTCAGGTACGGACCGTCCAGAAAACGCGGCTCATTGTCGTTGATGTCTTGTATTTTCACAATAAACTCGGACAAGGGTTCGACGGGTTTGTTTGTTAGCCGGTCGACAGCTTGCGCGCGGAGCGCGTAGTAGGCCTGCTCCTCGCGATCCAGCCTTTTGGTAGCGTGAATGTCCCCCGTGCTCTCATCAATAGTGAAGATGGAGCCTGCACCTTCTCCCGAAAGGACGTACTTGACGGAACCATCTCCCCGGTCAACATCGGAGTGAAGCTGGCGGCAAATAAATGCAAGATTAGACTCATTCGGTACACAAGTCAATCACCACTGTAATTAGTTTTTGATTCATTCATGGGCTGTGGGCCTCTCTGACAAGGCCAGCATTTATTGCCGCCCCTACTTGCCCTTGGGAAGGTGGTGGTGAGCCACCTTCTCGAACCGCTGCAGTCCGTGTGGTGAAGGTCTTATTATAGTTTCTTGCAGTGGGTTGATGCAACTGAGTGGCCATTTCAGAGGGCAGTTCAGAGTCAACCACATTGCTGAGGGTCTGAAATCACATATAGGCTTCCTTCCCAAAAGGACATTAGTGAACCGGACAATTCAGTAGGTTTTTTTTTGGTCATGAGTAATGTATCATTGCCCATACTAGCTTTTTGTTCCAGATTTATTTAATGAACTGAATTTAAATTCCCCAGCTGCTATGATGGGATTTGAACTCCAGTCTCCAGATCATTCATTCAGACCTACGGATTACCATTCCAGTAACGTAACCACTTTGCTACCATGCCCCGACTATGCAAAAATGGTCTCATGCTGAGGGCTTGTGTGCTCAACTTGTCACACAAAACATATTGGGTAATGTATGCAAGTTTTATGATCATCAATGTTTTTATGGCTTTCAATGGAAGTAACTGAGCACGAGCTGGTTTAAAGAAACCCTTGCATTTATATAGCGCCTTTCATGAAAGAAACATCGAAAATAGGTGCAGGAGTTGGCCATTCGGCCCTTCGAGCCTGCATCACCATTCAATATGATCATGGCTGATCATGCAACTTCAGTACCCCATTCCTGCTTTCTCTCCATACCCCTTGATCCCTTTAGCCGTAAGGGCCACATCTAACTCCCTCTTGAATATATCCAACGAACTGGCCTCAACAACTTTCTGTGGTAGAGAATTCATCAGGTTCACCACTCTCTGGGTGAAAAAGTTTCTCCTCATCTCGGTCCTAAATGGCTTACCCCTTATCCTTAGACTATGATCCCTGGTTCTGGACTTCCCCAACATCGGGAACATTCTGCTTGCATCTAACCTGTCCAGTCCTGTCAGAATTTTATGTTTCATTTAGATCCCCTCTCATTCTTCTAAATTCCAGTAAGTATAAGCCTAGCCAATCCAGTCTTTCTTCTGATCTCAGGGATTTACAGCCAATGAAGTGAAATCGCTGTTGTAATGCGGAGCCAAATCCCGCAAAGCAAGATCCCACAGGCAGCATTATTTTGTTGCGCTTTGTAACAGACATATTGGCCGAGAAATTGGCCTCCTTGGCGCCTCGAGTTATAACCTGCGGGGGGCGCTAAC
The DNA here is from genome assembly GCF_044704955.1 of Pristiophorus japonicus. NCBI lineage: Eukaryota > Metazoa > Chordata > Chondrichthyes > Pristiophoridae > Pristiophorus > Pristiophorus japonicus. The sequence goes on along the minus strand of NC_091977.1, from coordinate 525,851,594 downwards.
CATTTACCGACCGGGCATTGCGAGATGAACAACTCCCGCTAACTTCGGCGGCAGGACGTTGTGGCCCGATCTCCTTCGCCCAGAGACTCCTTCGTCCGGAGATTGCGACGTCATCGCCGCGCGCATCGCCCCGGTAACGCCATGGACCTGAACTTCCGTCCCCCCCCCTCCCCCCCCCCCGCAGCATTGCCGGGCGAAGACACTGACAGCTGCAAGGGAGACCTTGTTCGGGAGGCTTCGGGGGGGCGAGAGGGGATGTTGCCGAGGTAAAAAGCAAAAATTTCTACAATGCTGTTTTTCAATTTTTTGGATTTCTTTTTTGTCCGCCTCTGGAGCCGAGCACGGGGCTGATCGGCCCGGCACTCGGCTGCCGTGCATGGGCCTGATGGGGCCGGATCGCGGTTGCCATCGGAGACCAGCTGACTGGTCACAATACTGAGCCTGCAGCGATGGCCTTTCCCTTTAAGGGAGGGAAGGAGCCTCGGATTGCGACAGTGCTGCCCGGCCCATTGTCTGGCGTTGCATCACGACCGCCCCGACTGTGTCCCATCGTGCTCCAGGAAGGAAGTGGAGAAGCTGGGAATCAGTACCATCTGGTGCTAATGATCCCCAGCTTTCAAAAGTTCGCCCCCCCCCCCCCCGCCCCCCAAACGGGGCGCTCCCGAATTTTCCCCCTTAACATTTTGTGAAGCCAAGTCAGCTTGGGAGGAGACCGTCAGACTTATGGTTAACTCAATCTTTAGCCAGTCTATAGGAATCATACCTCAGAAATGCAGAAAAGACCATTATTCTCCCTTCAACCCCCTCCTCCTCCACCGCCGCTGTCCCCACACCCCCTCACCTCGCAGAACCAGCTAAAACTCAGAGCTTTGGTCACTGGGTGGACTGAGTCTCCAGGCCCGAAGGGCCGAATGGCCTACTCCTGCACCTAATCTCTATGTTTCTATGTTTCAGCGGCCAACACTGCAGCTTCACAGATACCAGCTTTTCCCTCCTATTATTAAATATATTTCTGTCTGCCGTTGTTACTATCTGCCGGCCCCCCACCCTGCCTTTTTTGCATCGGCCCCATTATGTGCCACCCCATGACCAAGAGGCTGGGTAAGGTGGTAACCTGGCCCCAAATTTCCTTTTGCTTTTACTCTGTGAGCAAAGTAGAAGAGATTTGCGAAATGAACGAGGAGAATTAGAAACATAGAAAATAGGTGCAGGAGTAGGCCATTCGGCCCTTCGAGCCTGCACCACCATTCAATAAGGTCATGGCTGATCATTCACCTCAGTACCCCTTTCCTGCTTTCTCTCCATACCCCTTGATCTCTTTAGCCGTAAGGGCCATATCTAACTCCCTCTTGAATATATCTAATGAACTGGCCTCAACAACTTTCTGTGGTAGAGAATTCCACAGGTTAACAATTCTCTGAGTGAAGAAGTTTCTCCTCATCTCGGTCCTAAATGGCTTACCCCTTATCCTTAGACTGTGTCCCCTGGTTCTGGACTTCTCCAACATCGGGAACATTCTTCCTGCATCTAACCTGTCCAGTCTCTTTCCTCTCCCTCCAAAAATACCTCTGATCTGCAACTATCCCTTCTGGCCTGAGCAACCCTCATGTGGGGCGAAATTGCTCCTCGCCTTGATTTGAGGGCTGGTAACCTTCCAGGGCTGGGACCTTTATTGCCCGGCACGCAAGTCCCGCGCCCCGACATGGAATTGGGTCGTGCGGGCCTCAACGGAAGTGGAGGGCTGTCTCCGGCCTTCTGTCTAGGTGGGGGGGGGGGGGGGGTGGTGGGGGGCAGGGGGGGGTGGGGGCGCTCCCGGGGCGGCGGGACAGCACTGAGGCCAGCGCTCTGCGGATGCTCTGTGTAGCGCGAACGCATTACAATGGCCCCCTTCCCTTCGTTTAAAGGGGAAGGCCGCTGCACACTCGGCAGGCCCAAAACGGAGCTCCGGGCTGCACAATGGCGGCCTGGTTGATGCAACGGCCGCTGCTGTCGGGCCGACCCAAGAGTCAGTCGGCGGAATAAAACGCCGGCCGCGGGCGCCTTGGCGGTGGATGTCCACCAGCTTCTCGCGGCCCGAGTGGCAACTTCCACCCGCGGGACGCAAACGGGTCGCCGCGCACGACGATGACACCATCGCCGGTTGCACCCTGGCCGAGGGCGGTATTCACGGCACATGGTACAGCACCGCCCCCCCCCCCCCCCGCAAAACCTCCGGGGCAATTTTCCCGGAAGCGCTAGCCCCTCTCCTCTCCCGGGTGGAAACGCCCTGGAGGCGCGAACGGGGCGACAAAAAGGGGCAGTTTGGGCCCCGTGGAGTATTATATAGAGCCTGCAACTCAGCATTTAGCGCTGTCATATATTTCTGCCTCACATCGCCAGGCTTGGTCTCGATAAGCCTCTCGGATAATCATTATCAGTCCACCCAAAATTGTACGCAGTGGAATCTGTTCGTTTTTAATTGTCAGCTTCAACATGTTGAATTGTACTCTTTATCTTGTAAAATAATTGCAATAAGCTGAGGGGGCTGACAGTTGCAATAAAAGTAAAAATCATAATTCAGACACGTTAACGTCTTGAGAAGAATATTTGTTGTTTTATCAACTGTCTCACAGATCTAAAAAAAAACACAACATAACCAGGTTTCCGATGAGCTATGGGATGAGTGCTGAACAATTCATCTTCAGAACATCATTTTTATTTAATGATTTTTCCCTATATCAACCGTGAAGCTTCATTTAGCAATATACCTGCCTGATGACTGTCACAAGTTGGCTGCAACCACACTTGCAAATCTGAATCAATATTTAATTATAGAGTGCCATGATCTCAGAACTCACAGTCAATTTAGTCTGATTGGAGCGAAATGCTGGACCACCCATGCTGGGGGAGTCAGCTTTAGACTGGCATTCAAACTCACACCCAGCGGCTGACTTACTTTTACATGTAGGCAGCGAATCAGATATTGATATCTCCAACGGGGCGGGGAAGGGGAGTGCGTGGTGGCGGGGGGGGGGAGTGTGGGGGGAAGTGCGGGGGCCGGGGGAGGGGAGTGCGTGGTGGGGGGGAGTGTGGGGGGAGTGCGGGGGAGCGGGTGGGGGGGGGGGGGAGTGCCGGGGTGGGGGGGGAGTGCAGGGGAGGGGAGTGCGTGGTGGGAGGGAGTGTGGGGGGAGTGCGGGGGAGCGGGTGGGGGGGGGGGGGAGTGCCGGGGTGGGGGGGGAGTGCAGGGGAGGGGAGTGCGTGGTGGGGGGGAGTGTGGGGGGAGTGCGGGGGAGCGGGTGGGGGGGGGGGGGGAGTGCCGGGGTGGGGGGGGAGTGCAGGGGAGGGGAGTGCGTGGTGGGGGGGAGTGTGGGGGGAGTGCGGGGGAGCGGGTGGGGGGGGGGAGTGCCGGGGTGGGGGGGGGGGAGTGCAGGGGAGGGGAGTGCGTGGTGGGGGGGAGTGTGGGGGGAGTGCGGGGGAGCGGGTGGGGGGGGGGGAGTGCCGGGGTGGGGGGGGAGTGCAGGGGAGGGGAGTGCGTGGGGGAGGGGAGCGCGAGGGCATGGGAGCTGCAGGAAGAGGAATCTAGTCCACTCCACACAATCCGTCCTATCGCCATCATCATCGGCAGCCCCTCGAAGCGAGGATGACTTGCTTCCACGCCAAAAAGGGATGAGTTCACAGGTGTTTCAATGAAGGACCTAATATTCCAGATCCTGAACTACATCGTGAAGGGTGGCAGATGCCTGTGCGTGGATTTTTTTAACATGGTGGCCGTTGCACACCAGCCACCTCACGGGCTTGACAGAGCTAGGTCTTGGTCCAGTGGCAAGGGTTTACCAGGACTAACTGGAGATCAGCTCTGCTGCACAGACCGAGCGCGCACTCATATCGCAGTGTGGGCTGGCCCGTGCTGCCCCTGGGCCCCGAACTGGCGCCTCTTCTGGGCCCCGGTCACTTCCCTCTACGGACTCTTGCCGCTCCTGCGCTCCTCCTGCAGCAGCACGCGCTGCTCCCTGCAATCCGCCCATTTTGTATTGAACATCGTTGAATTGGCAGGCTATGGGGGGGGGGTATTCGATGGCGAGAATGCCCCCCCCCCACCCCTACTATTGAGCTGAAGGACAGTGATGTTTTTATAAATGTATTTGTTCCTGAGATGTGAGCATCACCAGCAAGATCAACATTTATTGCCCATCCCTAATTGCCCTGGAGAGGAATCGCTGTTCCATTTGTAGCAGTTTGGTACAACAGATTGCAGTTGAAAGTCAAGTGGAGGAAGAGCATCTGGGAGGGCGCTGAGCACCTCGAGTCTCGTCGCCGAGAGCATGCAGAAAACAAGCACAGGCAGCGGAAGGAGCGTGCGGCAAACCAGACTCCCCCACCCACCCTTTCCTCCAGCCACTGTCTGTCTCACCTGTGACAGAGACTGTAATTCCCGTATTGGACTGTTCAGCCACCTGAGAACTCACTTTTAGAGTGGAAGCAAGTCTCCCTCGATTTCATGGGACCGCCTATGATGATGATAGGCCAGACCAGGTAAGGACGGCAGATTTCCCTCTCTAAAGGACATTAGTGAACCAGATGGGTTTTTACAACGATCCGGTAGTTTTATGGTCACCATTACTGACATTAGGTTTTTATTCCAGATTTATTTAATGAACAGAATTTATATTCCCCAGCTGCCCTGGTGGGATCTGAACTCAGTCCAGACCTCTGGATTACTGGTCCAGTAACAATACAACAAAAATACAAATTATACAAGTGCCTCCTGGCTAAAAGGGGAAGGGGGGGGGCACTAAAACTGACAAACTTAGACAAATTAAACTTTAGACATTAAACAAATCAAATTAAAATTTGGTTGCCGGGGCTGATGATGCACTCCAGTCCCTCCGGTGTCCAACTCTTGGGAATGCCACGAGCGTACCAGTGGACACCGTGTGCTCCATCTCCAGGGACACCCTGGCTCAGATGTAAGCACGGAAGAGAGGCAGGCAGTCAGGCTGAACGAGCCCCTCGACCGCCCGCTGCCTGGACCGGCTGATGGCCCCCTTGGCCGTGCCCAGGAGCAGTCCTACGAGGAGGCCCTCGGACCTACCCGCTCCCCTCCGCACAGGGTGCCCAAAGATCAGGAGTGTGGGACTGAAGTGCAACCAGAAATTGAGGAGCAGCCCCTTAAATAACGGAACAGGGGCCGCAACCTCGCAAGCTCCATAAAAACATGGAACACGGACTCTTCCAGACCGCAGAAATGGCAGGCAGCCTGGGAGCCCGTGAACCGACTTAAAATTTTATTGCACTGGACTGCTCCGTGCACCACCCTCCAGGCCAAGTCCCCGATAAATAGTGGGAGGACTCCTGCGTAGAGTGCACTCCATCGGGGACCCCCGCCTCCTCCGGACGGCAAGATGGTACGCCATGGCGTGTCCGGACGGCAGACGAGGATGGCAAAGTTGAGAGTGTGCAGGAGCAGCCCGTACAGGAAACCCCTCCGCGCAAAACTGAAAGGCACGGAGGGGATTTCCCCGAGGAGGCTCAAGTTGTGAGACGCCGGCTCCCGAGGGAGGTTTCGGGGTTTGGCGCCAATGAGGAATTCCGTCCGGACAAGGGCTCAGTTCGGACGGGATCTCCCCACGTGCTTGAGCCTCCTCGACGCACTGAACGGAGTCAGGGCCCAGAGCTGTTTTTAGTGACTCGATGGCATCGGCCGCACGGCGGACGTCGGCCCAATTTCGGCGCCGTGCCAGCACGTCTGGCACCATCCAGCCCGCTCTTCCACCATCGAGCAGGTCCCTGACCCTGGTCACCTCGCCAGCCACAGCCCTCTCGTCCGCCTGCCACCTAAAACCGCGGTCGTGGAGGTACGGATTCCCGAGCAGCAGCTCCTGCAGGACAGCCGCCAGTCCAGCTGGTGGAGAGCTGTGCTTGGTGGAGACTCTGTTCCAGACCCTGATGAGTTCCTGGTGAAAGACAGGCAGCTCCCGCATGGTGGTCCTGACGCCCCCCAGGCTCACAAACAGGAGCTGCATGTTGTAATAGAGGCTGTACTGCTGGAGGAAGAAATATGTCGCCAGCGCACACCACCTAGGAGGGGGCTCGACGTACAGGTAACAACAGCTCTACAACTATTTTTGTTGTGAACAAATCAATCAAGTGCCCCATGATTAAAGGGGGGGGGGCCACATCAAACACTTTCAAACAAGTGCCCCCTTGGTTTTTTTTTGAGGGCACTAAAAACACAAATTATACAAGTGCCCCCTGGCTAAAAGGGGAGGACACTAAAACCGGGACAATAAACAAATAAAACTTTAGCCAAAAAAATCAAATTAAAATTTGGTTGCCGGGGGTGATGATGCATTCCAGTCCCTTCGGCGCCCACCTCTCGCGGAAGGCCGCGAGCGTACCGGTGAACACCGTGCGCTCCATCTCCACGGACACCCTGGCCCGGATGTACGCGCGGAAGAGAGGCAGGCAGTCAGGCTGAACGACCCCCTCGACCGCCCGCTGCCTGGACCGGCTGATGGCCTCCTTGGCCGTGCCCAGGAGCAGTCCTACGAGGAGGCCTTCGGACTTGCCCGCTCGACAACAACAGCTCTACAAAGCTGTGAGCATACTCGCAGGTGCATACATTACAAGCTGCAGCTGCTACACTGGCACACTGAGGCAGCTGGCTGACTGCGGAGGGCAGGACATTACTGGGGCGTGGGTGGGTGGGAAATCCCAGGGGGCCCCCCCATGGCCTGGCAGCTGCCTAGAGTTTTTATTTGAAGATGACCCTGGGAGGAGGACGCCTGCTCTTCCTGGCCGCATGAAAATGAACATTAAAAATCCTTTTTGACCGGCCTCCAATGACCCTTGCTAAGGCTACTCAACAACAACAACAACTTGCCTTCATATAGCACCTTTAATGTAGTACAATCCATCCCAAGGTGCATCACAGCAGCATTACCAAACAAAATTTGACACCGAACCACATAAGGACATATTAGGGTAGGTGACCAAAAGCTCGGACAAAGAGGTAGGTTTTAAGGAGCGATTTAAAGGAGCGGAGGTAGAGAGGCGGAGAGTTTTAGGGAGGGAATTCCAGAGCTTAGGGCCCAGGCAGCTGAAGGCACGGCCACCGATGGTGGAGCGATGAAAATCGGGGATGCGTAAGAGGCCAGAATTGGAGGAGCGCAGCTTTCTGGGAGGGTTGCAGGGCAGAAGGAAGGTACAGTGATAGAGATGGGGCGAGGCCATGAAGTGATTTGACAACAAGGGTGAGAATATTAAAATCAAGGTGCTGCCCGACTCATCCAATGTAGGTCAGCGAGCACAGGGGTGATGATTGAATAGGCAAAGTGTTGGCATAACTCTCACCCACCAAATGTTTGGAGCTAAACCAAGTTAACACTTTTACCAGCAGGAAGACCCGCCTCTCCTCTAGTGGAGAGAGTCCAGAACAATGGGGGCATAACCTTAAAATTGGAGCTGCACTGTTCAGAGGTGACGTCAAGAAGCACTTCTTCTTGGCAGATGCGGTATAATGTGGATAAGTGTGAGGTTATCCACTTTGGTGGCAAAAACAGGAAGGCAGATTATTATCTGAATGGTGACAGATTAGTAAAAGGGGAGGTGCAACGAGACCTGGGTGTCATGGTACATAGAAACATAGAAACATAGAAAATAGGTGCAGGAGTAGGCCATTCGGCCCTTCTAGCCTGCACCACCATTCAATGAGTTCATGGCTGAACATGCAACTTCAGTACCCCATTCCTGCTTTCTCGCCATACCCCTTGATTCCCCTGAGTAGTAAGGACTTCATCTAACTCCTTTTTGAATATATTTAGTGAATTGGCCTCAACAACTTTCTGTGGTAGAGAATTCCACAGGTTCACCACTCTCTGGGTGAAGACGTTTCTACTCATCTCGGTCCTAAATGGCTTACCCCTTATCCTTAGACTGTGACCCCTGGTTCTGGACTTCCCCAACATTGGGAACATTCTTCCTGCATCTAACCTGTCTGAACCCATCAGAATTTTAAACGTTTCGATGAGGTCCCCTCTCATTCTTCTGAACTCCAGTGAATACAAGCCAGTTGATCAAGTCTTTCTTGATAGGTCAGTCCCGCCATCCCGGGAATCAGTCTGGTGAATCTTCGCTGCACTCCATCAATAGCAAGAATATCCTTCCCGGGATGGCATGACTGACATATGAAGAAAGGCTGGATCGACTAGGCTTATATCAATACAACAGTCATTGAAAGTTGCCATGCAGGTACAGCAGGCGGTGAAGAAAGCAAATGGCATGTTGGCCTTCATAGCGAGAGGATTTGACTATAGGAGCAGTGCGGTCTTACTGCAGTTGTACAGGGCCTTGGTGAGACCACACCTTGAGTATTGTGTGCAGTTTTGGTCTCCTAATCTGAGGAAGGACATTCTTGCTATTAAGGGAGTGCAGTGAAGGTTCACCAGACTGATTCCCGGGATAGTATGACTGACATATGAAGAAAGGCTGGATCAACTGGGCTTGTATTCACCGGAATTTAGAAGAATAAGAGGGGATCACATAGAAACATATAAAATTCTGACGGGATTGGACAGGTTAGATGCAGGAAGAATGTTCCCGATGTTGGGGAAGTCCAGAACCAGGGGTCACAGTCTAAGGATAAGGGGTAAGCCACTTAGGACCGAGATGAGGAGAAACTTCTTCACTCAGAGAATTGTGAACCTGTGGAATTCTCTACCACAGACTGTTGTTGAGGCTAGTTCGTTAGATATATTCAAAAGGGAGTTAGATGTGGCCCTTATGGCTAAAGGGATCAGGGGATATGGAGAGAAAGCAGGAAGTAATGAAGTTGCTTGATCAGCCATGATCATATTGAATGGTGGTGCAGGCTCGAAGGGCCGAAGAGCCGACTCCTGCACCTATTTTCTATGTTTCTATAGCTCTACGTTTCAACCTGGAACTCTCTTTCCTCAAAAAGCTGCTGAGGCTGGGTGGGGGAGGGGAGGGGTTGCGGGGAGCAATTCAAAATTTCAAAACTGAGGTGGATAGATTTTTGTTCGCCAAGGATATTAAGGGTTACGGAACCAACATGCATAGATGGAGTTAAGATACCGATCAGCCTTGCTCCAACTGAATAGGAGAACAGGCTGGAGGGGCTGAATGGCCTCCTCTTCTTCCTATCTTCCTAGAAGTTGCTCAGGGTTTGATGGCCTGGGCCAATTTTGGACAAACCAAATGAAACCAAAACATTCTCTTTGATATTATTTCTGTCATGCGTAATGGAATCAAAATACATTAGCTTTGCTGGAAGAGGATTATTAAAAGTTTTGAACCTAAGAATTAGGAACAGGAGTAGACCATCTAGCCCCTCGAGCCTGCTCCGCCATTCAACAAGATCATGGCTGATCTGGCCGTGGACTCAGCTCCACTTACCCGCCCGCTCCCCATAACCCTTAATTCCCTTATTGGTTAAAAATCTATCTATCTGTGATTTGAATACATTCAATGAGCTAGCCTCAACTGCTTCCTTGGGCAGAGAATTCCACAGATTCACAACCCTCTGGGAGAAGAAATTCCCTCTCAACTTTAAATTGGCTCCCCCGTATTTTGAGGCTGTGCCCCCTAGTTCTAGTCTCCCCGACCAGTGGAAACAACCTCTCTGCTTCTATCTTGTCTATCACTTTCATTATTTTAAATGTTTCTATAAGATCACTCCTCATCCTTCTGAACTCCAACGAGTAAAGACCCAGTCTACTCAATCTATCATCATAAGGTAACCCCCTCATCTCCGGAATCAGGCTAGTGAATCGTCTCTGTACCCTCTCCAAAGCTAGTATATCCTTCCTTAAGTAAGGTGACCAAAACTGCACACAGTACTCCAGGTGCGGCCTCACCAATATCCTGTACAGTTGCAGCAGGACCTCCCTGCTTTTGTACTCCATCCCTCTCGCAATGAAGGCCAACATTCCATTCGCCTTCCTGATTACCTGCTGCACCTGCAAACTAACTTTTTGGGATTCATGTACAAGGACCCCCAGGTCCCTCTGCACCGCGGCATGTTGTAATGCCTCAATTAAAGTTCATTTTGAGATCTTTATCGAGTTTGGCCAAGGTGTCAACATTTATAAGGCTAGAGAGACATGATTGACAGCGGTGTTATTGTGTGAATGTTTACCATGCTCATGTCAAATTCCTTTCTCTGTCCCGAAACGTTAACTCTGTTTTTCTCTCCACAGATGCTGCCTGGCCTGCAGAGATTTCCAGCATTCTCTGTTTTTATTTTGGATTCCAGCATCTGCAGTACAGGCAACTCTCGATTATCCGGGACCCTCGGGGATTGGGCGATGCCGGGTAAACGATTTCTCCGTTCGAGCGATTGACATTATAAAGTTAAATCTTCAATGAATAAATACTGTGCAATCAGCTACAGACAGTAACAAGGCAGTTAAGTATGGACATTACCCGCATGCATGCAGGTGGCCTGGAGGAGGAAATTGTCTAACTCCGAGGTTCCGGAGTGCGCTGCCTTCTCTGGCTGAAAGAACTCCGAACGCACCGGCCTGATACCTTCCCAGGCTGAAAGGTCTCCGACGTCAGCGGTGGCCGCGAGAGACAATGGCTGCAGTAGCGCCGCACACACGGAATTTTAAATGCCGTTACAATGGTTTCCCGTTGCATCCGTGAGCGGATAAGCAAGAGTTGCCTGTATTTTGCTTTTATATTCATTGCTTTTTTGCGGAAGCCATAATTCATTTAAAATACTTTGGTTAACACCTCAATTAAAATAATGGGCAGAGATCGTTGGTATGATTTGATAAGATTCATACGATAAAGTCACCAACAGTAACGTCCAGGTTATAGTAAACATTCAGTTACCATTTTTGTCCTTTTTTTATTCCTCCACTTAACTATAATCTCCCTGTGTCCAATATGGAGGAAGTCCCAGGCAACAGGCAACTTTAACAGCAACCTCGTCTCGGAGTCAGAAGGTTGTGAGTTCAAGTCCCACTCCCGAGACTTGAGCACAAAAGTCTCGGCTGACACTCCAGTGTAGTACTGAAGGAGTGCTGCACTGTCGGAGGTGGCGTCTTTCGAATGAGACGTTAAACCGAGGCCCTGACTGCCCCCTTACGTGGACGTAAAATATCCCACGGCACTATTGGAAGAAGAGCAGTGGAGTTATCCCCGGTGTCCCGGCCAATATTTATCCCTCAATCAACATCACTAAAAAAATCAGATGATCTGGTCATTATCACATTGCTGTTTGTGGGAGTTTGCTGTGCTCAAATTGGCTGCTATGTTTCCTACATTACAGCAGTGACTACACTCTAAAATGTACCTCATGTACCCCATAAAGCGCTTTGGGACATCCTGAGGTCATGAAAGGCGCTATATAAACGGAGTGATTATATGCATAAACATTTTTGTGGCCTTCTGCGCGTGCGCGCTGTGCCTCCGTCCCATTTTGCGCATGCATGCTCAACCCAGTCGCGTCGCGCAATGCGATGTTTGTGGAAGTGGGGCCGAACCATGCTGTCGAGTTTGTAGCTTGAGTCTGAGCTTGAGTTATCTCTGGGACTTTCGCCTGGAATATCGCTGTGATTATCTACATGAACAATTTCCCTGCCTTCTGAGAGAGAAAGGAAATTGGAGGTGGGAAAGAGAGAGACTGGGGGAGAGAGAGAGAGAGACTGGGGCGGAGAGAGAGCAAGAAAGGGAGAGAGAGAGAGAGAGAGGTGTGGAGAGAGAGAGAGAGAGAGATGGGGAGAGAGAGAGCGAGAGAGAGACTGGGAGGGAGAGAAAGAGACGGGGGGAGAGAGAAGGAGGGACTGGGGGAGAGGGAGAGAGACTGGGGAGAGGGAGAGACTGGGGGGAGAGAGAGCAAGACTGAGGGAGGGAGAACGAGACTGTGGGGGGAGAGAGCGAGACTGGGGGTGGAGAGAGCGAGACTGGAGGGAGAGAGGGGGAGAGAGAGATTGAGGGAGAGAGAGAGACTGGGGGAGAAAGAGAGAGAGAGAGAGAGAGAGAGAGATTGGAGGGAGAGAAAGAGATTATGGGGAGAGAAACTGGGGGGGGAGTGACTGCAGGAGAGAGAGAGAGATTGAGGGAGAGAGGGAGAGATTGGGGGGGAGAGAGAGAGACTGGGGCAGTGAGAGATACTGGAGGGAGAAAGAGAGAGAGTGGGGGAGAGAGAGCGGGAGAAAGAATGGGGCACAGAGAGAGAGAGACAGGAAGACAGAGTGAGAGAGAGAGAATGGGGGAGAGAGAAAGACTGGGATAGATAGAGAGAGAGAGTGAGAGAGAGTGGGGGGGAGAGAGAGAGAGCGTGGGGGGGGGAGACAGTTGGGGTAAAGAGAGAAACAGGGGCAGGGAGAGAGACTAAGGGAGAGAGTGAGAGAGAGAGAGAGAGAGAGAGTGGGGAGAGACTGTGGAGCGAGAGTGAGTGGGGAGGGGGTAGAGAGTGGGGAGTGGGGGGGAGAGAGAGAGATTGGGGGGAAGAAAGATTTTGGGGGAGAGAGTGAGAATGGGGGAGAGTGAGTGAGACTGGGACAGAGAGTGAGAGACTGGGGGGGGAGAGAGAGAGAGAGTGGGGACAGAGAGAGAGAATGGGGCAGTGAGAGAGAGAGAGAGAGAGTGGGGAAGAGAGAGAGTGGGGGAGAGTGAGAGAGAGTAGGGTAGAGAGAGAGACTGGAGGAGAGAGTGGCAGGGAGAGACTGGGAAGAGGGAGAGAGAGGGGAGGCAAGGAGAGAGAGAGTACAGGGGAGAGGAGTTTAGAGGGGAGATAGAGGGAGAGGGAACTCAGGGAGAGGAGGTGGGGGGAGAGGCGGGGGTAAAGAGCACGGAGAGCACTGTGGGGATGGGGGAAGAACATGATCCAGGTCTACAGGGGGTGTTGAGAGCGAGAACCTGATCCAGATGGTGAGACGGATCACGTTCTTCCAACCCCACCCCCTTTACACCTGCACCACATTCTCCCTCTCCTCCCCTACACCTGGTTGATTTCTCAGAAAGCTCGGTGCATGTGTGCCAAGTGACATCATTGGACAGGATGAAATCAGTAAGTCACGACACTGTCACTATTCACTTCATACCCAATAAACCTGTTAACAATCCGTGAGCCACTCACAACGCCCCATCTATGGCGGGGGAGGTGGCGGGAGTGAGGGGCTAGGTCAGGAACTTGTTGGGGGGATACAGGTCATGAATCCGTGGGGTGGGGGGGGGGGGGGCGGAGCTCAGGAACTTGGGCTGGGGCGGGGGAGAAGTCAGGCACTTGGGAGCTGGTGGTTGTGGGCAGGAACTGGTTTGGGGGGGGGGGGCGGGTGGGGGAAGGTCTTAGCCCATGAGAGTGAGCTTTGCCTGTTCCATGTGAGCTCTTTTCTGTCTGGAGTCAGCAGTCAGAATGGCTCGAGTTACACTTTGAAAAGTCACTGATCATGTCGGCAGGGCGGTTCCAGTTACACATTCTGGAGAAACTGCTGGGTGTGTCTCAGCCTTCAGGGGGACAAATCAGCAATCAGGTCATGTGATCAAGGAGCCCCAATCAGAGCTTTAGGTGTTTCAAATGAACGCATCCCTAAATAAATGCAAGTCTTTCTTTCTTTCAACCACCAATACCTTTCCACAATCAGGCAATCATAGATCTACTGATATTGAGGTGAAATATTCCGTGCTGCTATTTTAGTTCAAGCTTACCCTGAATGCTGCACCTGAGGGAGGTTCTGCATGGAGAGCTCTCCAAAATCCTTAGGAAGGATATATTGGCCTTGGAGGGAGTGTAGCGTAGGTTTACTAGAATGCTACCTGGACTTCAAGGGTTAAATTTCAAGGAGCGATTACACAAACTCGGGTTGTATTCCCTAGAATTTAGAAGGTTAAGGAGTGATCTGATCGAAGTCTTCTGGATATTCAGGGCAACAGATAGGGTAGATAGAGAGAGGTTATTTCCACTGGTTGGGGAGTTTGGACTAGGAGACACAGTCTAAAGATTAGGGCCAGACCTTTCAGGAGTGAAATTCGGAAACACTTCTACACACAAACAGTGATAGAAGTTTGGAACTTTCTTCTGCAAATGGCTATTGATGCTGGATCAATTGTTAATTTTAAATATGAGATTGATAGCTTTCCATTAACCAAAGGCATTAAGGGATATGCTCCAAAGGCGGGTGTATGGAGTTAGGTCGCAGATCTCATTGAATGGCGGAGCAGGCTCGAGGGGCTGAATGGCCTACTTCTGCTCCTATGTTCCTAAAATCATTACGCCCAAGATATAGAATGAAGAATAAACTTTGGTGCTCACGTTCGAACATCAGCCTCTGGACAGAGCATTAAGGTGTCCCTTAAACTCAGAGGAGGACCTTGAGGCACTCATGAAGTTGAAATGAATACTTGGCAGCATTCGAATTCACAACGGAGCATTAAGCAGGTTTGGAATTTGTGTTACAGTGCCAATCAGCTCAGAGATTGGATTTTCCAATTGCCATTATATTATCACAATCAATAATCCACTCATGCTCTAGTAATCCCATTAAAATAACATCGATTAGACAATCTAAGCTAAAGTTATTACCTTTATAAGAGCATTCTTAAAAATATTACATATTTTTAAAAATTTGTTCCCGGATGTGGGCATCGCTAGCAAGGCCGGCATTTATTGCCCATTCCTAATTGCCCTTGAGAAGGTGGTGGTGAGCCGCCTTCTTGAACCACTGCAGTGCATGTGGTGAAGGTACTCCCACAGTGCTGTTAGGGAGGGAGTTCCAGGATTTTGACCCAGGAATGGCCGATATATTTCCAAGTCAGGATGGTGTGTGACTTGGAGGGGAACGTGCAGGTGGGGTGTTCCCATGCGCCTGCTGCCCTGGTCCTTCTAGGTGGTAGAGGTCGCGGGTTTGGGAGGTGCTGCCGAAGAAGCCTTGGCGAGTTGCTGCAGTGCATCTTGTAGATGGTACACACTGCAGCCAGGGGGCGCCGGTGGTGGAGGGAGTGAATATTTAAGGTGGTGGATGGGCTGCCAATCAAGCGGGCTGCTTTGCCTTGGATGGTGTCAAACTTCTTGAGTGTTGTTGGAGCTGCACTCATCCAGGCAAGTAGATGGAGGTCGACAAAATATGATGACATTGCAAAAGCTGGTGGAGTATTTTTGATCTTTTTTTTCTGGTGAATTTTATGTTAATGAATGTGTAGGATGTCAGCACTGAGAAATAGCATATTTTCCCATACCAAACAATCCAGAATTCACATCAGGGATTCCCAGGTTAGTACACTTTTCAATTCACAATCAATATGCCCATGTTCCAAAAAAAGAACTTGGATTGATATAGCATCTTTCACCACCTCAGGACATCCCAAAGTGCTTTACAGCCAATAAAGTACTTTTGAAATAGAGTCACTGTTGCAATGTCGGAATCTTGACCGTAACTAGCATTTGTACTCGTCTACTCTGTCTGATGTGTTTGAGCTGGAAGAGCTACAAAATATTTGGAAAGCAGTGACAGGATCGGTCCAAGTCAGCATGGATTTATGAAAGGGAAATCATGCTTGACAAATCTAGAATTTTTTAAGGATGTAACTAGTAGAGTGGACAAGGGGGAGCCAGTGGATGTGGTGTATTTAGACTTTCAAAAGGCTTTTGACAAGGTCCCACACAAGAGATTAGTGTGCAAAATCAAAGCACATGGTATTGGGGGTAATGTATTGACGTGGATAGAGAACTGGTTGGCAGACAGGAAGCAAAGAGTAGGAATAAATGGGTCCTTTTCAGAATGGCAGGCAGTGACTCGTGGGGTATCGCAAGGTTCAGTGCTGGGACCCCAGCTATTTACAATAGACATTAATGATTTAGATGAAGGATTTGAATGTAATATCTCCAAGTTTGCAGATGACACTAAGCTGGGTGGCAGTGTGAGCAGTGAGGAGGATGCCAAGAAGCTGCAGGGTGACTTGGACAGGTTAAGTGAGTGGGCAAATACATGGCAGATGCGGTATAATGTAGATAAATGTGAGGTTATCCACTCTGGTGGTAAAAACAGGAAGGCAGATTATTATCTGAATGGTGACAGATTAGGAACAGGGGAGGTGCAACGAGACCTGGGTGTCATGGTACATCAGTCATTGAAAGTTGGCATACAGGTACAGCAGGTGGTGAAGAAGGCAAATGGCATGATGGCCTTCATAGCGAGAGGATTTGAGTATAGGAGCATGGAGGTCTTACTGCAGTTGCACAGGGCCTTGGTGAGGCCACGCCTTGAATATTGTGTACAGTTTTGGTCTCCTAATCTGAGGAAGGACATTCTTGCTATTGAGCGAGTGCAGCGAAGGATCACCAGACTGATTCCCGGGGTGACAGGAGTGTCATATGAAGAAAGACTGGATCACTAGGCTTATATTCAATGTAATTTTGAAGAATGAGAGGAGATCTCATAGAAACATATAAAATTCTGATGGGACTGGACAGGTTAGATGCAGGAAGAATGTTCCCGATGTTGGGAAAGTCCAGAACTAGGGGTCACAGTCTTAGGGTAAGGGGTAAGCCATTTAGGACCAAGATGAGGAGAAACTTCTTCGCTCAGAGAGTTGTGAACCTGTGGAATTCTCGACCACAGAAAGTTGTTGAGGTCAGTTTGTTAGATATATTCAAAGGGGAGTTAGATGTGGCCCTCACGGCTAAAGGGATCAAGAGGTATGGAGAGAAAGCAGGAAGTACTGAAGTTGCATGATCAGCCACGATCATATTGAATGGCGGTGCAGGCTCGAAGGGCCGAATGACCGACTCCTGCACCTATTTTCTATGTTTCTATGTTTCTATTTACAGCACAGAAACAGGCCATTCGGCTCAACAGGTCTATGCTGGTGTTTATGTTCCTCACGGTCTCCTTTCACCTTTCTTCATCGAACCCCATCAACATATCCTTCTCTTCATTTCTCCCTCGTGTTTATCGAGCTTCTCTTTAACTGTATCTGTGCTGTTTGCCTCCTCTACTCCTTGTGGTAGTGAGTTCCACTTTCTGTTTGTAGCTGTGTTTTTTATCCAACTTACACCCTGTGCTGCTATTATATTATACAGATATAATTCGTAGAGGTAGCCCGACATGTAAGAGTCCATAAGACAATCACCATCTTATCCCCCTTGCCCCAGGCATTCTTCCACCCATATTTTGCTCATTTTCCTCCCGTTTTTTAACCACCCCTCTGATCTTATGTATTTTTTCTCTCTGTTTCCCATGGCAGCTGATAGTTATTCCAGCATTGTATCATCAGCAAACCTGGCTACGTTACACTCAGTCCCTTCTTCCAAGTCGTTATTAAAGATTGTAAATAGTTGGGGTCCCAGCACTGATCCCTGCGGCACCCCACTAGTTACGTGTTGCCAACCAGACAGTGAACCATTTATCTCTGTTCTCTGCTCGTTAGCCAATCCTCTATCCATGCTAATATATTACCCCCAACCCCGTGAACTTTTATCTTATGCAGTAACCTTTTTCTAACTTCTGCCATTACTATCTCAAGTCGGCCGATCAACTCTGTTGTCTCTCAAATCTCTCCTGCCTTCCGCCCTTTCACAGACCTTCCCTTTTGTTCTTTCCTCCCCTCCCCCTTTCAGTGCTCCTTAAGAATCCGTTACATTTCGAACATTTGCCAGTTCTGATGAAGGGTCATTGACCGGAAGCGGTAACGCTGTTTATCTTGCTACTGATGTGAATTCTGGATTGTTTGGTATGCTATTTCCCACTGCTAACATCTTACATATTAATTAACATAAAATTCACCAGAAAAAAATTACAACCTGACCCGCTGAGCATTTTCTATTTTTATTTTTCCTCCCTCCATGTTCTTCCCTCACCCCCGCCCTCCCCGCCCCCCCCACCAACGCCGCCCCCTCCCCCCCGCAAGATGCTAACTCCTGCTGTCGAATGATTTCGCTGACCTGCACTGGCACAGTATCTCTTACAAATCCTTCTCCTTGCTCTGCCACCTTTCTCAGCCCTCCTCTTATTTTATGGCACGAGTCTGCTTTGCAACCACCCCCTCCCTCTGCTCCGCCACCGGTGACAGGTATTTTAGTCAGCACTGTCCTTGCACACTCAAACTCTCTTCCTAGGCCTCTTTACCGTGCGACCTCTCCAACTGCACAAAGCCTCCAGAAATGTGACTCCTTTCCATTGTGTCCTCCTCCTCACCTCCCCACCCCCAAACTCCTGCTTGTGATCCACCACTGCACCCTGTACAACACCTCGAGACATGTTTTCGTGTGAAAGGTGCTATATAAATATAAGTTGTTCATAAGATCCCTGAAAGTAGCAGGACAGGTAGATAAGGTGGTTAAGAAGGCATGCGGAATACTTGCCTTTATTAGCCGAGGCATAGAACACAAGAGCAGGGAGATTATGCTTGAACTGTATAAAACACTAGTTAGGCCACAGCTGGAGTACTGCGTGCAGTTCTGGTCACGCATTACGGGAACGATGTGATTGCACTGGAGAGGGTACAGAGGCGATTTACGAGGATGTTGTCAGGGTTGGAGAATTTTAGCTATGAGGAAAGATTGGATCGGCTGAGATTGTTTTTTTTGGAACAGAGGAGGCTGAGGGGAGACCTTATTGAGGCATATAAAATTATGAGGGGCCTGGAGAGGAAGGACCTATTTCCCTTAGCAGAGGGGTCAGCAAACAGGGGACATTGATTTAAAGTAACTGGGGGGAGGTTTAGAGGGGATATGAGGGGAAATGTCTTCACCCAGAGGGTGGTGGGGGTCTGGAACAACTCACTGCCTGAAAGGGTGATAGAGGCAGAACCCCTCACCACATTTGGATGTGCACGTGAAGTGCCGTTATCTACAGGGCTACGGACCAAGAGATGGAAAGTGAGATTAGGCTGAATAGCTCTTTTTTGGTCAGCACGGACACGATGGGCCGAATGGCTTCCTTCCTTGCTATAAATTTCTGCGATGATAAGCATGTCATTGACAGTGCACGGTTATTGAATTGCTTTACAGGGTTTCAGAATGGATGGCTGTCTCCAGGGTCGTGGCTGAAACAGGGAATAAAAGTCTCCTCCTTCAACAGTTTACACCAAAGATACTGACTTGCCCCAAATCACCAATGCTCTCGGTACACCGACGTGAAAGAAATGGCAGAATGTTTTATATTTAAGCGAGTTTCGCCTTTACAATGTGTTTTATAGCCCACCTCCTTAAGTGTTTGTCCTTCATCAGATTTATCGAGTCGGGCCAGCTATTTTTAAAGGAGTGCATTTTTTCTGGCATGCACTGATTTTTTTTTTATAAATCACATGTATTTTGCAAAATTAAACATGTATGGCACACATTCAAAGTGGCAGTAGAACCAATGTTAAACTTTTAGTGGTAATTGAATAGAATGGGAGATATTCATTCTGCCTCTGTGAGATACGATTCTCCTCTCAATGGCCTGACAGGGTAATTCATGAACAAAGTATTAAGAGAGTCACGGTCATCCCCATGAGTGGTAATAAAAATCAGGTGGAACCACTCAGTTCTGCATGAATCACACGCACAGGCATTTTGGAGATTTCAAACAATTACTTTGACAAGGACTTTGTTCGTCGGAAGGATGTCAAGGCCTTCGAGGGGCTGTTGAGGAGATTTACGAGAATGGTTCCGGGGATGAAAGACTTCAGTTATGTAGAGAGACTGGAGAAGCTGGAGTTGTTTTCCTTAGAGCAGGGAGAGGTTAAGGGGAGGTTTGATGGAGTTGTTCCAAATCTTGATGGGTTTTGATAGAGCGACTAAAGAAGAAACATAATTCCAATGGCAGAAAGCTCGGTAACCAGAGGACACATAGAAACGTAGAAACATAGAAAATAGGTGCCGGAGTAGGCCATTCGGCCCATCGAGACTGCATCACCATTCAATATGATCATGGCTGATCATGCAACTTCAGTACCCCATTCCTGCCTTCTCTCCATACCCCTTGATCCCATTAGCCATAAGGGCCACATCTAACTCCCTTTTGAATATATCTAACGAACTGGCCTCAACAACTTTCTGTGGTAGCGAATTCCACAGGTTCACAATTCTCTGAGTGAAGAAGTTTCTCCTCATCTCGGTCCTAAATGGCTTACCCCTTATCCTTAGACTGTGACCCCTGATTCTGGACTTCCCTAACATCGGGAACATTCTTCCTGCATCTAACCTGTCCAATCCCGTCAGAATTTTATATGTTTCTATGAGATCCCCTCTCATTCTTCTAAATTCCAGTCAATATACGCCTAGTCGATCCAGTGTTTCTTCATATGTCAGTCCTGCCATCCCGGGAATCAGTCTGGTGAACCTTCGCTGCACTCCCTCAATAGCAAGAATGTCCTTCCTCAGATTAGGAGACCAAAACTGCACACAATATTCAAGGTGCGGCCTCATCAAGGCCCTGTACAGCTGCAGTAAGACCTCCCTGCTCCTGTACTCAAATCCCCTCGCTATGAAGGCCAGCATGCTATTTGCTTTCTTTACTGCCTGCTGTACCTGCATGCCTACCTTCAATGACTGATGTAGCATGACACCCAGGTCTCGTTCCACCTCCCGTTTTACTAACCTGTCACCATTCAGATAATAATCTGCCTTCATGTTTTTGCCACGAAAGTGGATAACCTCACATTTATCCACATTATACTGCATCTGCCATGCATTTGACCACTCACCTAACCTGTCCAAGTCACCCTGCAGCCTCCTAGCATCTTCCTCGCAGCTCGCACTGCCACCCAGCTTAGTGTCATCTGCAAACTTGAAGATATTGCATTCAATTCCTTCGTCTAAATCGTTAATGTATATTGTAAATAGCTGGGGGCCCAGATTTAAGGTGATTGGCAATAGAACCAGAGGGAGATGAGGAAACATTATTTCACGCAGCGAGTTGTTGTGATCTGGGACACACTGCCCAGAAAGAGTAGTGGAAGCAGATTCAACAGTAACTCTCAAGAGGGAATTGGATAAACATTTGAAGGGGATAACAAGTATTGAGCTCTATGGGGAAAGAGCAGGGGAATGGGATTAATTTCAAAGAGCAGGTACGAGGGGCTGAATGTGCTGTGCCATTCGATGATTGTATAATTAATTCAAATTATAAAAAGTGAAGCAAATTATCTCACACCATAACTCGGTATCTGAAAATAATGTACAGTGTTCACCTGCACACACTTGTGGATGCAACAGTTGAGCCCTGAAACCACACGGTGTGAAAGGCCAAGATATATAGTTCTGAAATTCCTCTCCCCACAACTTTGGCAGAGGCATATCTCATTGATTTCAAAAAAGGATTGGTGCCTCCATTGAAAATCATGCAGACAGGAATTTCTGCCAAATTCATTAGCGATCACACGCTCGAGTCCCAAAGCACCCTTCCTCAGGGCCAACATCTCTAATCGGCAGATCGATCGAGGACATCGGGGTTTGGCATTTAGAAGGGGGAAAGGCGGGACATTTGGAAAAGCAAAATTTGGTCAGGCAGAGTCAGCATGGATTTATGAAGGGAAAGTCATGTTTGACAAAGTTGCTGGAGCTCTTTGAGGATGTAACGAACAGGCTGGATAAAAGGGAACCAGTAGATGTGGTGTATTTGGACTTCCAAAAGGCATTTGACAAGGTGCCACATAAAAGGTTATTGCACAAGATAAAAGTTCATGGGGTTGGGGGTAATATATTAGCATGGATAGAGGATTGGCTAACTAACAGAGAACAGAGAGTCGGGATAAATGGTTCATTCTCTGGTTGGCAACCAGTAATTAGTGGGGTGCCGCAGGGATCAGTGCTGGAACCCCAACTATTTACAATCTATATTAACAACTTGGAAGAAAGGACTGAGTGTAATGTAGCCAAGTTTGCTGACGATACAAAGATGGGAGGAAAAACAATGTGTGGGGAGGACACAAAAAATCTGCAAAAGGACATAGACAGGCTAAGTGAGTGAGCAAAAATTTGGCAGATGGAGTATAATGTTGGAAAGTGTGAGGTCATGCACTTTGGTAGAAAAAATCAAAGAGCAAGTTATTATTTAAATGGAGAAAGATTGCAGTACAGCGGGACCTGGGGGTATTTGTGCATCAAACACAAAAGGATAGTATGCAGGTACAGCAAGTGATCCAGGAAGGCCAATGGTATCTTGGCCTTTATTGCAAAGGGGATGGAGTATAAAAGCAGGGAAGTCTTGCTACAGCTATACAGGGTATTGGTGAGGCCACACCTGGAATACTGCGTGCAGTTTTGGTTTCCTTATTTACGAAAGGATATGCTTGCTTTGGAGGCAGTTCAGAGAAGGTTCACGAGGTTGATTCCGGGGATGAGGGGGTTGAATTATGAGGAAAGGTTGAGTAGGTTGGACCTCTACTCATTGGAATTCAGAAGAATGAGAGGTGATCTTATCGAAACGTATAAGATTATGAGGGGGGCTTGACAAAGTGGATACAGAGAGGATGTTTCCACTGATGGGGGAGACTAGAACGAGAGGGCACGATCTTAGAATAAGGGGCCGCCCATTTAAAACAGAGATGAGGAAAAATTTCTTCTCTCAGAGAGTTGTAAATCTGTTGAATTCGCTGCCTCAGAGAGCTGTGGAAGCTGGGACATTGAATAAATTTAAGACAGAAATGGACAATTTCTTAAATGATAAGGGAATAAGGGGTAATGGGGAGTGGGCGGGGAAGTGGAGCTAAGTCCATGATCGGATCAGCCATGATCTTATTGAATGGCGGAGCAGGCTCGAGGGGCCGTATGGCCTACTCCTGCTCCTATTGCTTATGTTGTTACGTAAAAGAGAAAGAACTGTTTACCTTCCCCACATATAACGGGTCAGTGCCTGTGTACTCCTCCAGCACAAAGAACTGGTTCCACACCCAGCCCCGCTTGACTCGCCTGTGCGCTGCCCCCGACTTCTCCGTCGGTCGGTGGGACCCGGACACCGGTGACGAAGGGTCTGATTGACTTGTCCCGCCGAGGCACAGGCACAGTGTCATTACCACCAGCGAATGCCAGAACCTCCCGTCTCTCGGCTTCATTTTTCACTCCGCAGAGGACCTTGACAGAAAAGCAGGCACTGTTCCACTTGGCTTGGCAGCAATAGCCTCAGGCAGCCTTGTCAGTCTGGAGTCCGCAGATAATAAATGTGTTGCCAGTTGGTCTGAAGGAGCCAGCGACTGCAGAGTAAACTTTACTGAAGAAATGGTGTAATGGACACCTAGTACAGATAAAGACAAGAGCCGCTGTCAGTTAACCGTTTCACCAACCTGTGTCATTTTATTTTAACATGCTGAAAGACAAGATGCAAAGGTGTCTAAGACAAATAATGAGCTCGTTCCTTCCGTTAAGTACACGGCAGCAGGATACATGAACATTGTATTACATTAATTGAAATAAGAAGGCATTACAGAATATGATCATTATCCTGAACAGACTACTGGCTTTGCATATCTGGAGACCTAACTTTCTTCTGGCATCCATTTTATATTATACAGCCATGATCTTATTGAATGGCGGAGCAGGTTCAAGGGGCCGTATGGCCTACTCCTGCTCCTATTTCTTATGTTCAAAGTTACTTCTCAAACCAAATTAGAGCAATTTTGACCAATTTGTGCTTGCGTTTCAGGAACATCAAATCCAAATGTGATTGGGATTTTCTTGAATAAGGGTCCATTAACTCCAGGTGGATTCCCCACACAGGCTGGAGTTAAAATTGCAGTCGGGTCCCAATAATGTAATCGGGCCATCACATGCAGCTGTAAAAGGACCCTGTTGGCTCCGGGCGTCTGTCCTTGCTGCCTGCTCAGGAGAGCAGGTAAAAATTGCAGGTGTTGCGATCGTGGCAGCTTTCGGACAGGTAAGAGCCAGAGCCATTTTAACTGTCCGCCCGCCAGGTTTCTATCAAGCGAGCAGGATTAAAATTGCCCCTCAACTTCACAACTCCTGAAATTGCGATATATTTTACATGCCTCCAAGTTCAGACTTCTGATTAATTATTTACGTATCTTCTTCCTTATTATTATACAGTTTTTGTCCTGGATTTCTGTGGGAGGCTCAGTATGCTCAGGAATTCTATCTTGATCCCTTGCACCCATTGTACTCTGAATTGAGATAGCAAAGATTAGGTTCCGAGCCCAAGACTGTTGGACAACAGATTTTGGTCTTAAAGCAAGCACAGGATACTCTTCCTATGGGTTTGCACTGTGCAAGTTTGCTATTCCGAAAAAAAAAAGATTACCCGGTCATCATCACATTGCTGTTTGTAGGAGCTTGCTTGTGTGCAAATTGGCTGTCGCGTTTCCCACATTGCAACAGTTACTACACTTCAGAAGTACTTCATTGGCTGTAAAGCGCTTTGAGGAACGAAATTCTTGCTATTGAGGGAGTGCAGCGAAGGTTCACCAGACTGATTCCCGGGATGGCAGGATTGACATATGAAAAAAGATTGGGTCGACTAGGCTTATATTCACTGGAATTTAGAAGAATGAGAGGGGATCTCCAAGAAACATATAAAATTCTGATGGTATTGAACAGGTTAGATGCAGGAAGAATGTTTCCGATGTTGGGGAAGTCCAGAACCAGAGGTCATAGTCTAAGGATAAGGGGTAAGCCATTTAGGACCGAGATGAGGACAAACTTCTTCACTCAGAGAATTGTGAGCCTGTAAAATTTTCTACCATAGAAAGTTGTTGAGGCCAGTTCATTGGATATATTCAAAAGGGAGTTAGATGTGGCCCTTACGGCTAAAGGGATCAAGGGGTATGGAGAGAAAGCAGGAAAGGGGTACTGAAGTTGCATGATCAGCCATGATCATATTGAATGGTAATGCAGGCTCGAAGGGCCGAATTGCCTACTCCTGCACCAACTTTCTATGTTTCTATGTTTCTATGAGACGTCCGGTGGTCCGGTGCTATATAAATGCAAGTCTTTCTTTCTTTCTTCCAGCATGGCTGTATTTACCTCACTGCTGGTGGGACCTGAATGCAGTCAAGCCATTTACAACATTCTTTTTTAAATGTACAAATATGTGAGCTGTAGCAGAGAGGGAACCAGCCCGTGAGTGCAGCGTGTTTCTATTGTGTTGTGAAAGGGATAAAAGATGATCGCCAAGGAGCTTTGCAACAATAACAGGCAGACACACGCCGCTTAGAGTTGAACCCAGTCTCTTATCAGCTTTAGAAGAGTGCTCTTAACTGAACTTTTGCGCAATCTAAAAGGAAATTGCTCCTGTCTCCGCTAAATCACCCTTGTTTGTCACTCTGCCCCGTTACCACATACCATTTGCCGCTGACCTCTGTGACACTACTGCGCATTGCCGATCAATGGCGGTTGGGGGAGTCACCCAATTGCTTAACTCGGGGAGAAACACGGGGAACGGGCTCTCCGCAGTTCTTTTACAGGCACAGGACTCTTCAAGTCGGCAGTAGATTTGTAGACCCATGTGGATCTGTGGCGCCAACAGTTCCAGATAGAATCATGCAGCCCAGAAGGAGGCCACTTGGCCCATTGTGCAACTGCTAGCTCTTTGGTAGAGCTATCTAATTAGACCCACTCCCCACAACCCTGCACATTTTTCCTCTTTTCAAGTATTTATCCAACTCCCTTTTGAAAGTGACTGTTGAATCTGCTTCCACCGCCCTTTCAGGAAGCGCGTTCAGGAAGATTATAACAACTCGCTGCGTAAAATAATTTTTCCTCATCTCCCAATGGCTCGTTTGGCAATTGGCTTAACCCTGTGTCCTTTGGTTACCCACCCTTCCGCCACTGGAAGCGGTTTCTCCTTTTTTACTCTATCAAAACGCGCCATGATTTTGACCAGGCTGGACAGGTTAGATGCAGGAAGAATGTTCACGATGTTGGGGAAGTCCAGAACCAGGGGACATAGTCTAAGGATAAGGGGTAAGCCATTTAGGAACGAGATGAGGAGAAACTTCTTCACTCAGAGAATTGTGAACCTGTGGAATTCTCTACCACAGAAAGTTGTTGAGGCCAATTCGTTAGATATATTCAAAAGGGAGTCAGATGTGGCTCTAACGGCTAAAGGGATCAAAGAGTATGGAGAGAAGGCAGGAATGGGGTACTGAAGTTGCATGATCAGCCATGATCTTATTGAATGGTGGTACAGGCTCGAAGGGCCGAATGGCCTACTCCTCCACCTATTTTCTATGTTTCTATGAAACACCTCTATAAAATCTCCCCTTAACCTTCTCTGCTCTAAAGAGAACAAACCCAGCTTCTCCAGTCATGCACATTAAATAATGCATGTGATGCAGGAAATGCATATTCCATAACCCACCCTAGGAAATCATAGAATCACACAGCACAGAAGGAGGCCATTCGGCCCATCGTGCCTGTACCTGCCCTTTGAAAGAGCTGTCCAATTAGTTCCAGCCCCCTGCTCTTCCCCCACAGCACTGTATTTTTTTTCCCCTTCAAGTATTTATCCAATTCCCTCTGTGTGTATTTAGCTAATTAACAGCTGCTAATTGAGCTGCTTACAAGACCGTTAAATGTCAATACACTCAAACATTTTTAGGATTATCTTTTCCTCCCATTTGCACGTGAGGGAGTGTTTTTCAGATTCCCGACATATTCACTGCTGCAGGAATATGGCGCAGGGTGTTTCGAGATTTGCTGAATAATGTTCCTGTGGCCCAGGCAAGAGCTGTTGAAAATTCCTCACTAACATCGATAAATCCTCTCAAATCCTTGAACATACATAAGGATCGCGTAATATCCAGTGGCAATATCCCTTAATTCAATGTGTTTGGCAAATCAGCAGTGGCACATGCCAGTGTCTTGGTGAGTTAGCCGCTCCCGAGACAAAGATTTTTTTTCTCAAAAATCTTTAAAGTTGTGACACACTTGACAGAGACATGGACAAACATAATACTGTGATGTCTCAAACTTATTGCAGCGAACAACCTCGTATCTGTTTGGTTAGAAAAATCAATGGGTGCTCTGTCGTAATCCTAACTAGCACCAACTCCAACTCCACAAATGGAGAAGATGCAATGCATTGAAATATATAATTGTAGAATCAGAGAAACTTACAGCACAGGAGGAGGCCATTCGGCCCCTCGGGCCTGTGTTGGCTCTTTGAAAGAGCTATCGTGCTTAGTCCCACCCCCGCACCTGTTGTCAGTAACCCTGTAAGCTCATCCTCCTCAAGTACCTGTCCAACTGCCTTTCAAAATTATTTGTAGAATCAGCTTCCACAAGCTTTTTATGCCATATGTTGCAGTGTTAGCTGTGGCTCAGTGGATAGCACTCTTGCCTCTGAGTCAGAAGGTTGTGGGTTCAAGTTCCACTCCAGAGACTTGAGCACAAAAATCTAGGCTGGGGATGTTGGCCTGATTGATGAATGTGGTGTGTGTAGGTACCTTTAATAATGACTCCAAGAGGCAGGGTATGGTACTTAAACTGTGCAGACCTGCAGTCCTTTATTCGCAGTTGCTGAGTTCAGACAACAAGCTGTGCCTGCCATGTGCAGGCAACCCCTGGGTCTCCAGCAACAGCACCCTCTAGTGTACCAGTAAGGTGTGTACAGTACAAGGGTACATTTAATGTTGCATGACAGTGTCCATGCGGTGCACTGCGCTCGCCGGTTTAGAGTCCTGGGTCAGGAGTCGCTGGCCGAAACTATGTAGTCCTGGCTCACTTGAATTGCTTTCTGCAGGGTGACTGTGATGTCAGCCGAGAGCAATTTGTGTAGGAGGCCTTTGTGGCCGATCCCAATGACAAATATGTCCCATAATGCTTCATTAAGGTGGTCGCCAAACTCACACGGTGCAGCTAGTCTTCTTAAGTGTGCAGCATACTTGGCAATTTCTTGGCCCTCAGGTCGCCGGTAAGTGTAGAACCGGTGCCTGGCTGTGAGGATGCTTTCTTTCGGTTTTATTTGTTCCTGTATGATTGTTACAAGTTGCTCATAGCTCTTGGTGGTTGTCTTCTCCGGGGCTAGTAAGTCCCTGACGAGACCGTAGATGGTGGGCCCACAGCTGCTAAGCAGGATGGCCCTGCGTTTGTTCGGTAGTGTGGTCGGTGTGTCCCAGTCCAGGTCATTGGCTATAAAGAAGTGTTCCAATCTTTCCATAAAAGCGTCCCAATCTTCCCCCTCTGTAAATTGCTGAAAATTGCTGAGGTTAGACATGTTGAGCGTGTAGTTCGTGATCTCGTATTCCCGTCGCCAGTTGTGGTGTATGTAGGCACCTTTAGTAATGACTCCACGAGGCAGGGTATGGTACTTAAACTGTGCAGACCTGCAGTCCTTTATTAGCAGCTCCTGAGTGCAGACAACAAGCTGTGTGTTCCTTTTTATACTGGGTTACCTGCCGTGTGCAGGCAACCACTGGGTCTCCAGCAACAGCACCCTCTAGTGTACCGGTAAGGTGTGTACAGTACAAGGGTACATTCAATGTTGCATGACAGTGTTACAGACATCACACAGTGAACAGGCATGCCTACACGACAAAGAACACTGACGTTGGTGCGTGTGTCCTCCCAGAGGATTTGCAGGATGTTGCAGAGACAGCGTTGGTGGTATTTCTTCAGCGATTTGAGGTGTCTGCTGTATATGCTCCTTTGATTTGGCCTCATATTCAGTACGGTACTATTGGAGGGTTGCATCTAATATTAGACCCAGTTTGCTGCAGCTATCTTGCTTATTCATATTCTTTATTTCCTTCTGAAGGCTACAATGCATTTCTCTCCACTGTTTCCAAGACTGCTTTTTCTTTCAATCCATATTCCTGTTCTCCCACCACTTGACCCGTTCCACTGCTCATTAATTTCTGCTGCACTCCTGCAGTGATTGTTTCCAAGACTACTGCTTTCAACCCTTCCCCAGTGCTGCTACCGTCCTTCCTATGGTTGCTGGTATAGTATGGTTTTTCCTACATTAATATAGCGACTACCCTTCAAAATGTCATTGCTGGGAAGCGCTTGGGAATGTCTTGAGTCATGAAAGGCGCAAGTCTGTCTTTCTTTTTGCTGCTACTCCCCTCTCAAAACTATAGCTACTCTTCTTCTTAATAGAAACACTGAAACATAGAAAATAGGTGCAGGAGTAGACCATTCGGCCCTTCGAGCCTGCACCACCATTCAATAAGAGCATGGCTGATCATGTAACTTCAGTACCCCATTCCTGCTTTCTCTCCATACCCCTTGATCCCTTTAGCCGTAAGGGCCACATCTAACCCCCTTTTGAATATATCTAACGAACTGGCCTCAACAACTTTCTGTGGTAGAGAATTCCACAGGTTCACAATTCTCTGAGTGAAGAAGTTTCTCCTCATCTAGGTCTTACATGGCTTTCCCCTCATCCTTAGACTGTGACCCCTGGTTCTGGACTTCCCCAACATCGGGAACATTCTTCCTGCATCTAACCTGTCCAATCCCGTCAGAATTTTATATGCTTCTATGAGATCCCCTCTCATTCTTCTAAATTCCAGTGAATATAAGCCTAGTCGATCCAGTCTTTCTTCATAGGTCTGTCCTGTCATCCCGGGAATCAGTCTGGTGAACCTTCGCTGCACTCCCTCAATAGCAAGAATGTCCTTTCTCAGATTCGGAGACCAAAACTGCACACAATACTCAAGGTGTGGCCTCACCTTTGCCATTCCAATGCTGCCTTTGTTCTTCCTGTGGCTCTTTCTCTCTGTAATGTACCCTACATTCTATACCACTGCCTGCCAACACAATCAATATTTAGAAACAAATTCAAGGGGAGCAGCATGTAGAATATATGCTGAGTCGTAAAATGGCAAGCAGAACAACTGTCTGTACTTCTGATGCCCCAACACGCTGAACTTCCCATCTTGGCAACACTGTCAGCCAAGCCTGGTTCACCCCTCCCAAACTATTCTTGTGCACCTCCTTACAGTCATAGAGTCATTCATCATCATCATAGGCAGTCCCTCGGAATCGAGGAAGACTTGCTTCCACTCTAAAAGTGAGTTCTCAAGTGACTGAACAGTCCAATACGGGAATTACAGTCTCTGTCACAGGTGGGACAGCCAGTCGTTGAAGGAAAGGCTGGGTGGGGAGTCTGGTTTGCCGTACGCTCTTTCCGCTGCCTGCGCTTGGTCTCTGCATGCTCTCGGCGATGAGACTCGAGGTGCTCAGCGCACTCCCGGATGCACTTCCTCCACTTAGGGTGGTCTTTGGCCACGGACTCCCAGGTGTCGCTGGACATGTTGCAATGTTGCACTTTATCAAAAGTCATTGCGGCACAGGAAGCCATTCAGCCCATCGAGTCCATGCCAGCTCTCTGTAGAGCAATCCAGCCAGTCCCATTCCCCCGCTCTATCCCCGTAGTCCTGCAAGTTTATTTCCCTCAAGTGCCTAATCCAATGTCTTTTTGAAATCATTGATCGTCTCCGCTTCCACTACCCTCATAATTTCTTTCTCACATCCCCCCTGTATCTCTTGTCCAAAATCTTAAATCTGAGTACCCTAGTCCTTGTACCATCAACTAATGGGAACAGCGCTTCTTTGTCTACCTTATCTAAACCTGTCATAATCTTGTACACCTCTATCAAATCTCCCCTCAACCTCTTTTGCTCCCAGGAGACCAACCCCGGCTTCTCCAACCTAACCTTGAAGCTAAAATCCCTCATCCCTGGAACCATTCAGGAAAATCTCCTCTGCACCCTTTCAAGGACCTCCACACTTGGAGAAATGTAGTCAAATGAACAAAGAAGGTACATGATTTGTGGTGGGTGCAAGAACAGCACTGGTAGAACATAAGAACATAAGAAATAGGAGCAGGAGTAGGTCATTTGGCCCCCTCGAGCCTGCTCCGCCATTCAATAAGATCATGGCTGATCTGATAATGGACTCAGCTCCACTTCCCTGCCTGCTCCCCATAACCCTTTACTCCCTCATCACTCAAAAATCTGTCTCTCTCCACCTTAAATATATTCAATGACCCAGCCTCCACAACTCTCTGGGGCAGAGAATTCCACAGATCACTGAGAGAAGAAATTTCTCCTCATCTCAGTTTTAAATGGGCGGCCCCTTATTTTAAGACTATATCCCCTCGTATTAGTTTTCCCAATAAGTGGAAGCATCCTCCCTGCATGCACCTTGTCAAGCCCCCTCATTATCTTATACGTTTCAATAAGGTCACCTCTCATTCTTCTGAACTCCAACCTACTCAACCTATCCTCATTAGTAGAACCCTGGCAGAAGGTTGCAAGCCCACCCACTCACTCACCTGGAGTTTTGTCCATCGAATGATGAGACCAAGGAGAAGGCATGAGATAGAAGGAGCTTTCAAAAGCCAACAGTAAAATAATCACAAAATTGATCGCTTTTGAGGTGTTAATGCGCAAAAAATATTTGAATGCTTGTGTTCCTATTTAAGCATTTTTAATGGATGCTGGATTTTGTTGTGGATAGACTGCCTGTTGGTGTTTTCCTTCCCAGGTTGCTTTTGGGTTTCTTAGTTTGAGGCTTTTCCATTTTTCTTGGATTGGAAGTGTCTTCTTTCTCTTTCATGCCTAACGACACGTGAGGCAACCCATTACTTCCACTGCGTTTTACTCCAAGCAGATTGGTGAGACCACACCTGGAGTATTGTGTGCAGTTCTGGTCTCCTTACCTAAGAAGTGATACACTTGCCACAGAGGGAGTGCAGCGAAGGTTCACCAGACTGATTCCTGGGATGGCAGGACTGTCGTATGAGGAGAGATTGGGTCGACTGCGCCTGTATTCACTAGAGTTTAGAAGAATGAGAGAGGGATCGCCTTGAAACGTATAAAATCCTGACTGGGTTGGACAGACTGGATGAGGGGAGGATGTTTCCCCGGGGCTGGGAAGTCTAGGACAAGGGGTCACAGTCTGAGGATACGGGGTAGGAAATTTAGGGCCAAGATGAGGAGAAGTTTCTTCACTCAGAGGGTGGTGAACCTGTGGAATTCTCTACCACAGAAGGCTGTGGAGGCCAAGTCACTGAATATATTTAAGAGGGAGATAGATAGATTTCTAGACACAAAAGGCATCAGGGGGTATGGGGAAAAAGCAGGAATATGATGTTGAGATAGAGGATCAGCCATGATCATATTGAATGGCGGTGCAGGCTCCAAGGGCTGAATGGCCTACTACTGCTCCTATTTTCTATGTTTCTATGATTGTGCGCTCTGGGTTTCTCTGTAAGACGAGTCCTTTTTTTGCGGGCATGGGGGACCGGATAGATGTGATGGGGAGGGTCACCGCAAAACTCCCAGCAGATGCAGTTCAGTATTCAGAAGTCAATATTCTTGACTCCGCTTGCCAATAAAACATAAGAACTAGGAGCAGGAGTGGGCCATACGGCCTCTCGAGCCTGCTCCGCCATTCAATAAGATCATGGCTGACCCGAACTTGGCCTCAACTCCACTTTCCTGCCTGTTGCCCATAACCTTTGACTCCTCTGTAGTTAAAGAATCTGTCTATCTCCACCTTGAATATATTGAATGACTCAGCCTCCACAGCTCTCTGGGGTAGAGAATTCCAAAGGTTCACGTCCCTCTCAAAGAAAGAAATTCTCCTCATCTCATCTTCTCTTCTGAGTACCGGTGAGGACGACGGTTGTTGTGTACGTAAACAACAGACTAACTGAACCAGGAGTAAAGTAACTGAACTGTGTCCTTTAGAGCAACTCCCAAAATGGTGACCCAAAACCAGCAAGAACCAGCATGTTTACAGCAGTGTGTGAATAGTTCCCACAGGGTCCTAATGCCTGTCTGTAACAAACAAATATTTCTCCCCTTCTGAAAACACAGTCTATGAACAGACAAAGTCCTTGAGATAGCCAGGCCGTGTTCTGATACACTGAGACCGGTGTGGAGCTTGCGGTGTTTGATTGAGGTTTTCGGTTGGGAAACAGAATGGTGCCTCTGTTCCATCCTGCTGGTCTGTTGGCCTGTGAGTTGGGGTCAGTCTATGAGCATTCCATCGAGTTCCATCTTTGAGCTCGTAGGTGTGAGGGCTGAACTTTCGTCCGATCTGTTTTGGAGACGAAAGTGAAGATGCGAGCTTATGACTCCGGTTTGGGCGCTTAACTCTGACCGAATCTCCGTTCTTCAGTTGGGGCCTTTGAGCGTTTCGTTTTGTGTCAGTGTACGACTTTGCTTTTCGTTGACATTCCAAAATCTGGGCTGCGAGCGTGGTTATCTTCTTGCTAGGTCTGGCTGGGGTTTTGAGAATGTCCAGTAGCCAGTGAAGATTCCACCCAATTATGAGCTCAGCGGGTGTCTTCCCCTTTAGCGAGTGCTTTGTCGAACGGTATGTGAGGAGAATGGTTTGAACCGCTTGGTCGAATGTTTGGTCTGCTGCGAGGTTGGCTTTCAAACCCTCTTTGATGATGCGGTTAAATCGCTCAACACCTGCTTTGAGGGTTGTACCGAGCAGTAAGGCGATGCTCGATAGCATGACGAGTGAATAAAATCCGTGAAGTGGTCGGACACAAACTGTGGTCCATTGTCAGTGATTATGACCTCCGGGAGGCCTCACTTCATGAACATACCCTGCAGAATAGTGACGATCGTTGATGAGGTCACTGAACTTGTTGTAGCGATTTCTGGCCATTTTGGAATGCAGGTCATGTACTACAACAAGAAAACGCTGGTGCTGTGGAGCTGCTTCAACTGGACTGAAGATAATGTTATGTGTAGCAAGTCTAGCCATAACTGCGTGAAGTCACTGGTCATGTTCTTCCATTGTCCGTCCACGGACGACAGTATCGTCAAGCAGATTGAGGGCTCCCTCTGTGCCTGTTAGCATAGTAGTGACAATCTTCAAAAATTCACTTGGTGCAGAAGATAGTCCATAGGGCATATGTCAATACTGATACAGACCATCATACGTTGTGAATGCCGTGAGTAGTTTGCTGTCCTCCGCTAGGGGTATTCGCAGGTAACCGCAGCGCATGGTAGGAAGAGGGTACTTGTCAGGGATGATGGCCTTGTTGACCTCTTTCAGGTCGATGCATAGGCGGATCTCCCCATTTTCACACCAAGCAATGACTAAGTTCAAGATCCAGGGCGAGGAGTCGATGTTCTGAATTATTCCCTGAGATTTGATTCAATTTAATTCTGCGGATACTTGGTCGCAAATTGTGAATGGGAGACGGCGAAGTCACTGTGTAACCGGTTTGACGGAAGAGTCAATGCGGGGACGATGGCAAAATTTTGTTGTCACTCCAAACCCTATGAAGCTTGAGGGGTACTGCTTGTCAAAGTCCACCGTGTACACAGGTGTGCCGCTTGGGTCGTAAACTTTGAACCCAAGCTTGTCAAAAAGGTCAGCACCCATGAGGCTTCGTCCCTTCACGACATGAAAGGAAAAGTTCTCCAATGTTATGTCCTTGTAGTATATCGGGACGGATATGACACCAAGTACCTCAATTTTGAAGTCGGAGTATGCATGTAGAGTGGAAGTTGACAGTGCGTGAAGTGGGTTTTGTACACAGCCTCGCTCAATATGGAGACTTTGGCTCCAAGGTCAATGAGAAGGCAGCAGGGCGTGCCGTCAATGTTTACCTCACAGTCCTTGAATTTGCCCGAACCGATGTGCGAAATGTCACTAATGATGTAAATCATACCGGGTTCATCGCTATCGGGTTTGTCCACATGTCGAATATGCTGTGATGAGCGACAGACACTGGCAAAATGGTTCATTTTACCACGTGCAGAGCATTTCTTGCCACGTGCAGGGCAGTTAAGACTCTTTGCTGAATGTGATTTGTCCCCACAGTTTAAAGCAGTGGAAGTTAGGCTCACGATCCGTAGTGGGTGGCTTATTACTAGCTCTGGGTCTCTGCTGTGATTTCTGCTTTGGACGAACGCCTTGCACATGGGCTGTAGCTGAAGTCTGCTGCACAGGTGGAACAGGGCATCTGAGTGCTTTTGAATCGGAAAGCGCTGATTCGATTTGGATGACCAAATTAGTTGCTTTTGTCAATTTGTCAATCTCCATTAGCAAGTGTTCCCGAATGAAGGTGATCGTTGTTTTCTCAATAATTTGATCCCCGATCATTTCCTCTGTGAGTGCTTCAAAGTTACACGTAACGGCCAGTTCAGTTAATGAAATGATATACTGTTTGATTGGTTCACCATTCCCTTGCCCCATTTGATAACATTTGTATCTCTCCAACATGATACATTTCTTTGGCCCAAAATATTTCTCTAGGGCGCTTACTGCTTTGCCGTAGGACTCCGTGTCTTCGAGTTGGCCAAAGATACGTTGGCCTTCGGTGCCGAGGCAGTGGATAAATATTGCACAGTGACGAGCTGGTGTTGCATTGTCACCGTCGAACCCACTCACTGTGATATACGTAGAAAAACGTTTTATCCATCTCGGCCACAAAATTGGAGGGTCCCCGGGTATGGAAAGGAAAGACGGGGTGTGGGGGTGGGGGGGGGGGGTGTGGGGGAGGTAAATTTGATCCCATCCTCGTCGCCAAATTATGTTGTGTACATAGATAATAGACTAACTGAACCTGGAATAAAGTAACCTAACTGTGTCCTTTATAGCAACTCCCAAATTGGTGACCCAAAGCCAGCATGAACCAGCCTGTGTGAATACCTCCAGCAGTGTCCTAATGCCTGACTAGTGTTCCATAACAAACAAATAGAGTATGAACATAACAACAGTGCCTTTGGGGATTGCAGCCAGAGCCAATTCCACGGCACCACGGGTAGCTCAGCTTCACAGGGGGGGAGGGGGGGGGGAGCGTTAAGAAGAATGGAAGAGAAATAGTGTTAGGGGATTCAATAATCAGGGAGCAGACAGGCGATTCTGCAGCTGCAGACGTGACTGCAGGATGGTATGTTGCCTCCCTGGTGCCAGGGTCAAGGATGTCACCGAGCGGCCGCAAGACATTCTGGGGAGAGAGGGAGAACAACCAGAGGTCGTGGTCCATATCGGTACCAGTGACATAGGTAGAAATAGGGATGAGGTCCTGCAGGCAGAGTTTAGGGAGCTAGGAGAGAGATTAAAAAGCAGGACCTCAAAGGTAGTAATCTCTGGATTACTCCTGGTGCCACGTGCTGGTGAGTACAGAAATAGAAGGGTAGAGCAGATGAATGTGTGGCTGGAGAGATGGTGCAGGCAGGAGAGCTTTAGATTCCTGAGGCATTGGGACTGTTTCTGGGGAGGTAGGACCTGTACAAGCCGGGCGGGTTGCACTTCATGAGAGCCGGGACCAATATCCTCGCGGGGGGCTTTGCTGATGCTGTTGGTGTCATGTATGTACATGCTGTTTGTAGCCACCAGATGGTGTCATTGTTGGAGGCCACTGAGCAGCACGCACATGGTGCTGCTCTGGTATAAAAGGCCAGCCATTTTGTGAGTCAGGCACTTTGGGCCGTAATAAAGCAGAGCCAAGGTTGTACCTTGTTCAGTTAAACGGTACTCAGTTTGTACCTTTATTGCATACATAACAGTTGGATAGGGTTTAAGCTAGCTTGGCAGGGGAATTGGAACCGGAGAATAGATTCAGTGGGGAGAGAAGCAAAGCTGGAATTGGGCAGCAGAGAAGTAAAAGTAAAAAGTGAATTTGGAAGACAGAGAAAACAAGGGCTGGAAAATTACCAACAGGGGAGTTTGACAATACTTCAGTGTAAGGAGTATAGGGAATAAGGCAGATGAGCTGAGAGCACAGGTTGACAGTTGGGAGTACGATATTATAGCTATTACTGAGACACGGCTGAAAGGGCAGGTATGGCAGCTCAACATTCCTGGTTACAGGGTTTTCAGATGGGACAGAGAGGGGGGTAAAAAAGGAGGGAGGGGTTCGCAGTATTAATTAAAGAAACAATTACAGCTGTGAGAAGGGATGATATGTTGGAGGGGTCATCAAACAAGGGTCATATGGGATGAATTAAAGAACAAAAAAGGGGCGATCACACTACTGGGAATGTATCATAGACCCCCAAGCAGTCCGCGGGAGATAGAAGAGCAAATATGTGGGCAAATTGCTGTGACGTGCAAAAGCCATAGAGCTGTTATAGTGGGGGATTTCAACTACCCTAATATTAACGGGGAAAAAGGTAGTGTGAATGGTACAGAGGGTGCGAATTCCTAAAATGCCTTCAGGAGAACTTATTTAGCCAGTATATAACAAGCCCAACAAGGAGGAGGTTCAGGACTTGGTTTTGGGGAATGAAGAGGGGCAGGTGGAAGGGATATCAGTGGGAGAGCATTTTGGTGCTAGTGATCATAATTCAGTAAGATTTAGGGTAGTTATGGAAAAGCACAAAGGGGGACCAGGAATAAAAGTTCTTAATTGGGGTAAAGCCAATTTTGCTGAGCTGAGATGGGATTTGGCCAAAGTGGACTGGAAATGGCTACTTGAAGGTAAATCAGTGTCAGAGCAAGAAGGAGATCCTGAGGGTGCAGAGCAAGTACGGTCCCTTAAAAAAAAAGGGTGGGGCTAACAAATCTAGAGCCCCCTGGATGTCAAGGGACATATAGGGTAAGATAAAGAAAAAAAGGGAAGCTTATGACTGATACCTGGAACTCAATACTGCAGAAACTCTAGAGGAATTTAAGAAGTGCAGGGGTGCAATTAAAAAAGATAGCAGGAAAGCAAAGAGAGAGCATGAAAGAATGTTGGCAAGTAAAATCAGGGAAACCCCAAAGATATTATATAAATACATTAAGGACAACAGGATAACTAGAGAAAGAGTAGTGCCTATTAGAGACCATGAAGGAAATCTGTGTGTGGAGGCGGAAGACGTGGGTAGATTCTTAATGAATACTTTGCATCTGTTTTAACAAATGAGAGGGGAGATGCAGACTTTGCAATGAGGGAGGAGGAATATGAAATATTAGATGAGATAAAGATAGTGAGAGAGAAGTATTAAGCGACTTAGCAGCTTTGAAAATGAATAAATCCCCAGGCCCGGATGAAATGAATCCCTTGCTGTTAAGAGAAGCAAAAGAGGAAATAGCAGAGGTTCTGACCATCATTTTCCAATCCTCTCTGGCTTCAGGTGTGGTGCCAGAGGACTGGAGGACTGCTAATGTGGTACCTTTGTTTAAGATGGGAGAAAGCGATAGACCAAGTAATTATAGGCTCAACCTGCTCAACCTTTCCTCATAAGACAACCCCTTCATCCCAGGAATCAACCGAGTGAGCCTTCTCTGAACTGCCTCCAATGCAAGTATATCCTTCCTTAAGTACGGAGACCAAAACTGGACGTAGTACTCTCGGTGTGGCCTCACCAACATCCTATATATTTGTAGCAGGTCTTCTCTGCTTTTATACACCATCCCCCTTGCAATAAAGGCCAACATTCCATTTGCCTTCCGAATTACTTGCTGTACCTGCATGCTATTTTTTTGTGTTTCATGTACAAGGACCCCCAGGCCCCTCTGTACTGCAGCATTCTGTAGTCTCTCTACATTTAAATAATATTTTGCTGTTCTATTCTTCTACCAAAGTGGATAACCCCACATTTTCCCACATTATACTCCATCTGCCAACATTTTGCCCACTCTCTTAACCTATCTATATCCCTTTGAATACTCGTTGTGTCCTCCTCACAACTTGCTTTCCCACCTGTCTTTGTATCATCAGCAAACTTGGCTACAATACACTCGGTGTCTGGAGCTGTCTGGAGTGGGTCTGCGAACCCATAACTTGCCGATTCAGAGATGAGATCGCTACCAGTGAGCCAAGGCTCGCTCGTCACTGATTGACACAAAGCTTTCTCTTCGCCGAGGCAATCAGAGACACAGCGGGAGAGTTAGCGTTTGCCGCAGCACCCTTCCTATTTTGCTTTGGATGCCAGTGCCACAGCGGCAAGTTGGAGAGGGTGTTTGGTGTTGCAGCGAGGAAGGATATTGAGCTACAAATATTTTGCAGCTGCATCAAGCAATATAAAACCATTTTCTTGGGCACTCAACTGAGCGCACACCTTCCAACTGATGTTAGTAGTGCCACAACTAACTGAAATATATGGCTTCAAACATATTTGCCACGGGAATGGAGACTCAGGCCTCTGCCTCTTTGTTCTCTGATGCTGCTACCAATGTCACTCCGGTTGCCTGAGGAAGAGAGTGTTTGAAGATCAGGCCCGCAAATCTGGCGTCAAGCTTATGATCTACAGGACGGTAGTAATACCCGCCCTCCTGTATGGCTCCGGGACATGGACCATATACAGTAGACACCTCAAATCGCTGGAGAAATACCACCAATGATGTCTCTGCAAGATTCTGTAAACCCCTGGGAGGACAGACACACCAACGTCAGTGTTCTCGATCAGGCCAACATCCCCAGCATCGAAGCGCTGACCACACTCGACCAGCTCCGTTGGGCGGACCACATTGTCCGCATGCCCAACACAACACTCCCAAAGCAAGCGCTCTACTAGGAATTCCCACACTGCCCCAGGTAGGCAGAGGAAACATTTCAAGGACACCCTGAAAGCCTCCTTGATAAAGTGCAACATCCCCACCGGCACCTGGGAATCCCTGGCTCAAGACCGCCCTGAGTGGAGGAAGAGCATCTGGGAGGGTGCTGAGCACCTCGAATCTCGTCGCCGAGAGCATGCAGAAGACAAGCGCAGGCAGCGGGAAGGAGCGTGCGGCAAACCAGACTCCCCACCCACCCTTTCCTCCAACCACTGTCTCTCCCACCTGTGACGGAGACTGTAATTCCCGTATTGGACTGTTTAGTCACCTGAGAACTCACTTTTAGAGGAAGCAAGTCTTCCTCGATTCTGAGGGACTGCCTATGATGAAGATGATGGTTGCAGTTGGTCTGCCGCAGAGCAGGATGGGGAGGGCGGCCAGAAGAAGCGACTTGCATAGCACGGTGATGAGCATGAGTGCCACAGCATTGCAAAGTGTCCACTTGTTAATGTGTCTCAACTGACTGCTGACCAAAGGGAAAATCAGGCCCACGTGCGTGGTGCATTTTCGTAAGCACAGTAAGGAGGCCGCATACTCCTTGGAAAATAAGAGTTTAAATGGAGTTGAGGAGCAAAGGGATCTAGGGGTACAGATATACAAATCGCTAAAAGTAGCAACACAGGTTAATAAGATCATAAAAAAGCAAAGGACTTGGGTTCATTTCTAGAGGGATAGAAACATAGAAATTTACAGCGCAGAAGGAGGCCATTTCGGCCCATCGTGTCCGCGCCGGCTGACAAAGAGCCACACGGCCCTCGGTCAGCAGCCCTGAAGGTTACATATAAACCTATGAACAATGAACTATGGCGGAAAGGTAAAGAGCACCCAGCCCAACCAGTCCGCCCCACACAACTGCGGCACTCCTTACACCGAAACATTCTACACTCCACCCCAACTGGAGCCATGTGATCTCCTGGAAGAGGCAAAAACCAGATAAAAACCCAGGTCAATTGGGGGAAATAAAATCTGGGAAAATTCCCCTCCCACCCATCCAGGTGATCAAAACTAGTCCAGGAGGTCACTCTGGCTGTATTCCATTCGCTGCAGTACTTACCGTTGTATTGAAGTTGAAAAGAATAGAGGTTATGTCTCGAACTTTGATTAGACCACACTTGGAGTACTGTGAACGGTTCTGGTCTCCATATTATGAAAAGGATATAGAGACAGTGGAGAAGGTGCAAAAATGATTTACAAACACTATACCAGAGCTGAAAGGTTATAGATCTATAGATTCAAGATAGATTGAACTGGCTGGGGCTCTTTTCTCTAGAAAGGAGAAGTCTGAGGGGTGACCTGTTTGAGGTCCTTAAGTTTATGAAAGGGTTTGATAGGGTAGACGTAGAGAAAATGTTTCCACTTAAGAACATAAGAACATAATAATTAGGGAGTAGGCCATTCGACCCTTTAAGCCTGCTCCGCCATTCAATAAGATCATGGCTGAACTTTGACCTCAACTCCACTTTCCTGCCCGATCTCCATATTCCTTGTTTCTCCTAGAGTGCGACTTGTGGGGGGAATCCAGAACTAGGGGTCATGAATATAAGATACAGCGTAGTCACTAATAAGTGCAGTAGGGAATTCAGGAGAAACTCCTTCACCCAGAGAGTGGTGAGAATGTGGAACTCGCTACCACAGGGAGTGGTTGAGGTGAACAGCATAGATGCATTTAAGGGGAAACTGGATAAACACACGAGGGAGAAAGGAATCGAAGGATATGTCGATGGGGTGAGATGAAGCGGGGTGGGAGGAGGCTCGAGTGGAGCATAAACACCGGCACGGACCCGTTGGGGCAAATGGCCTGCTCGCTGCACATTCTATGTACGTCTGAAATCAACGGTTAAAAAAAGCAGGCTTCACTTTCATCAACAACACAGTAAAAACGCTTCCAGCCCTGTCACCAGTCATCAAAATAGTCATCATGACTCTCCTGTAAGTGTGATGGATTGAAGTGGGAGGCTAAAATTCCTTAACCCTGGAAATGTGGAAGATACCTGTTTTCAGCACAATGTCGGAGCACGACTGCTAACAGCATTAGGGAGAGTAATTCCATTCAAATCCCCCCTCAGCACTGTACGACTTACACTTCGTACCAGAAAATCAAAAATTAATGTTGATATATGCAATGCCTTGTGTGCAAACCACTAATGATCTTTTTTTTTTTCTCGTGTCATCCTTCCCTTTGAAAATCATTCGCAAAACAAAAAAGGTTAATTGTGTAGATTTTTTGAAAAGTGAAAAAAAATCCCAAGGTCAGTGAATGCAAATCTGATAAGGAAGGTGGCTAGATAATATTCATCTGCTCCTCTTATGATAAGCAGGTATTACTTCACTGCAGTCTCATTAGAGATGACTCTGTGACAATACCTCAAGAAATAAGGCTTAGGGACCACCTATTGTGACAGGGCCCCCATGTGTTTGAAGAAAGGTAGATTGAAGATTTTTTTTTCTCTCTCTCCAAATGTGGATTTTGCTTTGTACCTTCGAGCCTTTGTTAACTCGTTGAACACTAAAATCCACCCCCCGTCCCCTGCTCCCCCCCACCCTGCTCCAGTGCAGTTTGTCAAATCTGAAATCTGCATCAGAGCACGAACTGCCAATGCCTGCGAATCTGAAGCGGAAACAGCAAAGCTTTGGAAAGACAGCATCTGAATGAGACAAACTCGCACAAAACGTCCATTTATCTTTCCGTCTCAGATCCCAGACATTTCCAGCATTCTCTGTTCGAACTGCTGCTGCGAAGGAGAAGCAGAGAGCCAGCACGGGCCACAATGGGCTGAAGGGCCTCCCCGCTGTGCTGCACGACTCTACG
Source organism: Pristiophorus japonicus (assembly GCF_044704955.1). NCBI lineage: Eukaryota > Metazoa > Chordata > Chondrichthyes > Pristiophoridae > Pristiophorus > Pristiophorus japonicus. The sequence continues at coordinate 525,809,436 of NC_091977.1, read as the reverse complement.
ATGCGATGGGATCGATTGGGTCAGAAAGTCATCCGATTCAGTGGCAGTTTACCGTCATCTCACCATCGAAGATCATGAAAGGATATGACTGAGTACAAAAGGCGAACGACAAAAAAAAATCACTTCTTTATAAGAACGTAATAAATAGGAACAGGAGTCGGCCATTTGGTCCCTCGAGCCTGCTCCGCCATTCAATAAGATCATGGCCGATCCGATCCTGGCCTCAACTCCACCTCCCCGCTTGCTCCCCATAACCCTCGACTCTCCTATCGCTCAGAAATCTGTCTATCCCCGCCTTAAATGCATTCAATGACCCAGCCTCCACAGCTCTCTGGGGCAGAGAATTCCAAAGCTTCACAGCCCCTCTGAGAAAAGAAATTCCTCCTCATCTCCGTCTTAAATGGGCGGCCCCTTTTATGAATTACAAAACTATCAAACTGAGATTTGCCACCTTTCCGTCAAGGATGCAATACTGCGGAGAGGAGGCTGAGCCTGTGATACACCTGACAATTAAAATGCTGACTTAAGAAACAAGCAGAAATTGAATTTATTCTCTTTGAACAAAAACTTCTTTGAGGAGTGGAAGAAAGGGGTGGGGGGCTGAGGGGGGAGCGGTGGGCTGTGATCTATGTCTATTATTGTGGCAATGTCAAAAACATTGAATGATCACTTAATAGCCAGGCAACTCCAAGTCAAGTTTGCTTTAAACTTACTGTTCTGCGGAAAAATAATTATCCCAGAGGGAATTATTTAATTATTTGTGTTCTCTTCTGCAGGTGCTTGTGCAATAGAACACAGAAATATTTGCATTGTATTTGACATCAGATGAACATTGTGAACGTATTGTGACTGCCAATATTTGCATGTCGCAGCTCACAGCGGATATTCCAATGGAGCAGTGGATATGCCTCGACCTTGCTATCATTTCAGTGAAAGCAGCTGTTTATTTGCCTGGCTTAGCGCTATGTTTAAAAGACTAATTCCGAAGATTTCATTGTGCCCTCTCGCTGTGCCTAGTCACATTTCGCTTCACCCCGTGTTGGCGACTGCTGTTGCAAGTCAACACGCAGGGCATCATCGGCAGAGTACATCGGCGAGTCAGTGTGATCAAACATAATTTACTCTCCTCCCCCCCAGCCAGATGACACAACACTACTTGGGCTGCAGACTCCTGCCGTTGACTGCCCTGAGTATCCGCTTGGGAGCATCTTAAATGGACTGAACATACTGTAGCGTACATCTGCAGTTCACACACACACACACACAAAATAAAGGCAAAACAGCTCCAAACATATGGCATTGTAATAAGTACGGGACTACATTAGCCTCTGAGCTCCCCAGATAAAAGGCTTGTGAAGAAACAGCTACAAGCTGGGGAACACAGCAGAGAGACAAACAGATTAATACCAGCAAAACACTCAGCGAGATGCTGGTTTGCAATATTCCACGACTAAACGCGAGAAATAATATTATTCTTTAATTTCATAAGTGTCCTTTGTTTTATGGCTTATTTTGTTTCCATCCAAATAGGGGGCCACTTTTGTTTGAGGACACTAGGGCAACCCAGCACCTCCTTAGGGTTTCGGTTTTTATTAGAAAAGACACTGAAATGCAATCTTTCTGGCTGCAGAAAATATTTACGCGAGGATTAAAAAAAAATCTTTTTCATATCTCCATTCCCTCGGAGTTAACGTGGTTCTGATCAGTCAGGGCACTAGTACTGCCAAGCTGCCACTACCTCCACACATTCCCCCTCCCCCGGGTGCCAATCATTAATTGTCCTGCCATTGCACCACCTTGAGAGGTGTTACACCCTCTCTCTTCTCACTGTTTTCCCTGCTTCCCAAATGTCCGAACCCTGACTGGAAAGGTTTTCCGCAAGGGGACTACCAAGTTAACAAATATCAATTATGACTGGTGTTCAGACTCGGTCGCCCTGTCAGGAACCTCATAACAATGCAGCCTATTAAGCCAGTTTTGAATATAAAACATGAGGATTTCTTATTTATTTATTTAAGGCATGGCTAAAGGCCATTTGGTCCAAATAAATCCAACCCTTATAGAGTTATAGAATGATATGGCACAGAAAAGCAGGCCATTCGGCCCATCATATCTGTGCCAGCTCTTTGAAAGAACGATCCAATTAGTCCCCACTCCCCTGCTCTTTCTCCATAGCCCTGCAAATATTTCCTTTTCAAGTTTATATCCAATTAAAGTTACTATGGAATCTGCTTCCACCATCCTTTCAGGCTAGCATCAGTAACTGTGACCACGAAAACTGTCGGAAAAACCCATCTGGTTCACTAATGTCCGTCAGGAAAGGAAATCTGCCGTCCTTACCTGGTCTGGCTGATATGTGACTCCAGACCCACAGCAATGTGGTTGACTCTTAGCCAGCCTCTGAAACGGCCGAGCGAGTCGCTCAGTTGTATTCATGAAGGCGGCTCACCACCACCTTCTCAAGGGCAATTAGAGACGGGCAATAAATGCTGGCCTTGCCGTTGATGCCCACATCCCGTGAATGAGTGAAAAAGAAAACAGAGAAATATAGAAAATAGGAGCAGTAGAAAGCCATTCGGCCCTTCGAGCCTGCACCACCATTCAATGTGATCATGGCTGATCCTTTATCTCAACACCATATTCCCGTTTTTTCCCCATACCCCTTGGTGCCTTTTGTTTCTAGAAATCTATCGATCTCCTTCTTAAATATATTCAGTGATTTGGCCTCCACAGCCTTCTGTGGTAGAGAATTCCACAGGTTCACCACCCTCTGAGTGAAAACATTTCTCCTCATCTCGGTCCTAAATTTCCTACCCTGTATCCTGAGACTGTGACCCTTTGTTCTAGACTTCCCAGCCAGGGCAAACATCCTCCCCGCATCCAGTCTGTCCAATCCCGCCCAACCTTTCAATGAGATCCCCTCTGAAAACCCTTTCAGGCAAAGCATTCCAGATCACAACAACTCGCTGCGTAAATTTGTTTTCCTAATTTCCCCTCCCCCCCCACCCACCCTGGTTCTTTTGCCAATCATCTTAAATCTGTGTTCTCTGGTTACCCACTCTCCTGCCAGTGGAAGGTTTCTCCCCATCTACTCTAAAGAAAATGCTTCATCATTTTGAACACCTTTATCCAATCGCCCTTTAACCTTCTCTCGAAGGAGAACAATCCCATTTATTCTCATTATCAACCAACACCACCTTCCCAGCACGTCCCTTAGTCCCCTTCTCTCTCCGGGAGGTCCATCCCATCATCCTAGGCGGTCCCTCGAACGAGGATGACTTGCTTCCATGAGTTCACAAGTGTTTCGATGAAGGACCCGATATTCCAGTCCTGAACTCCAATTGAGGGGGTGGAAGATGTCTGTGCGTGAATTTTTTTAACGTGTGGTGATCGTTGCATACCAGCCACCACACGGGCTTGACAGAACTAAGTCTTGGTCCAGTGGCAAGGATTAATCAAGGTGACTGCAGACCTGCTCTGCTGTACGGACCTAGCGCGCACACATATCGCAGTGTGGGCTGGCCCGTGTAGCCTCTGGGCCCTCGGCTCTTCTGGGCACCATACCCTCATCTGTCGGACCTCCGCCATGATCTCTCGTCGCTCATCCGCCTCAACCTTCCTACTCCTCTGTATCTAGGCCCTGCCGATATTCCTGCCCAGTACTACTTCTTTAGTGATTGTCATTGTATTAAGTTCCTCCCTCCCTATAGCCCCTTGATTATCCACTATTGGGATGTTTTTAGTGTCTTCTACCATGAAGAACAATACAAAATATTTGTTCCAATTTTCTTTTTAATCCACTGATGAGGTCTCCATCAATACATTTCCTGGTTACTTATTCCACAGCACTATGGGTTAGGCTTGTGACTTACTGCCCAGTCATAACAACGAGGTTTCGGATCCGCTGCCCCGTTATAAACCCGGCGCAATCTTCATTCCCATCAATGGGCACGTGCCGACACAGCTCACCGGCTCAGGCCGGCCTAACTCCGGGGGCAGAGTCCGGAAGCTGATCCGGCTGGGAAAAGGATGGAGGAGGGGGTTGTGATCATGGAGCATGGGCTGGCAGCGATCTACATTACTCTTGTGTTCTGCCCCACATTCTACCCTACGCAAACTAGAAGTGATACAAAACTCAGCCGTCTGTGTCCTAACTCGCACCAAGTCCCGCTCACCCATCACCCCTGTGTTTGCTGACCTACATTGGCTCCCGGTTAAGCAATGCCTTTATTTCAAAATTCTCATCCGTATTTTCAAATCCCTCCATGGTCTCGCCCCTCCCTATCTCTGTAATCTCCTCCAGCCCCACAACCCCCCGGGTTGTCTACACTTCTCTAATTCTGCCCTCTTGAGCGTCCCTGATTATAATCGCTCAACCATCGGTGGCCGTGCCTTCAGCTGCCTGAGCCCTAATCTCTGGAACTCCCTCCCTAATCCTCTCCACCTCTCTACCTCTCTTTTCTCCTTCAAGATGCTCCTTAAAACCTACCTCTTTGACCAACCTGCCCTAATTTCTACTTATGCGGCTCGGTGTCAAATTTTTATCTCATAATAGTCCTGTGAAGCACCTTGGGACATTTCACTACATTAAAGGCGCTATATAAATACAGGTTGTTGCTGTTGTTGTTCTGTAGCCTGGAGGAGTGATCCTCCTGCTGCTCTAGGCGCCACCCCCGCAAAAATAGCCTTTACCTTTCCAGACCTCAACCGCTGCACTACCAGGTTGTTCTGATGACAGCATCCACAGGTGGCCAGTTAAAACGCCATCAACTCCTGGGTACATCATGGGATCCCGATTGTTATAGATTAACAAGGCACCGGCTCGATTGAGGCCACCTAGTGGAAGGCCCGGGGGACAGTAACGGCAGAGCTGGTTCATCCACCACTCCATTTAACTCCCTGTTTCCCTCGTGTGGAAGGACTTAAAAGTTCCCCCCTCGACCCCACCCCACCACTCCCCGGAATCACCCTTGTTACTTATCTCTATACTCCTTAAAGCATCTCTTTATTAATTAGAGACTGTGAGATTCAGCACACCTTTCTGACATTGAATTCTATGAAACAATATGAATATATTGCACAACTCAAGAAATAATATCCTTCCAATGACTAGATTACCAGCACAGCAGATGGGGGTCTGGCCAACTCATTATAAAGCAAAACTAAGATTTGTACTCTTTCCATCACCTATTGCAACCAGTACCTTACCTGCTTTGGCCACTGCAGCCGAGCATTGTCCTATTTTATTAATCATTATGGACTCCAATGCAACATCTCTACCTTGATCATTGTGCCGCTGTTACATTTAATACACATTTCCTTCCTTAGTCTCTTGCTTCCATGCGAATGACTTTACCCTGTATACATTTAATTGCATCTGCCATCTATTGGCCCTGGTTATCTTAACAATGTTTCTCGTTATTATCTGCCCGCCTCTTATTTTGCTATGATCTGCAAACTTGGATATTTTGCCTAATTGTACTTTTGTCCGGGTGATTATTATTATATATTAAAAATAGTAAAGGTCCCAAGACCAATGTCTGACTTGCTGAATAACCTCTTCACAGCCGGAATAGTTTCCATTGAAAAAGACAAATCTTTATCCAGTGCTGTGCGTGAACACCTATTCTGCATTTCTTTACAATTGCCATTAATCATTGATGTGGAACCTTGTCAAAGTCCTTCTGCAATTCCAAGTATTTAACACGAACTGAACGTCTTCTGTTTAACATTTCTCTTGCATCTTTAAGAAACGTTAAGGTGTTAGCTAAATGTGAGCTCATTTTCCTGAATCAATGGTGACTGTTCTTTGACAAGTTATACTTTTCCAACCGATCAGCCCAAGTGCATTGCAAATCGATAGCATCTTATGACCATAGTCATATGTACAAAGCATATGGGACCCTTGGCTTTATAAATAGAGGCATTGAGTACAGAAGTAAGAAAGTGATGATGAACCTTTCTAAGTCCCAGCTGGAGCACCGTGTCCAATTCTGGGCACCACACTTTCGGAAGGATGTTAAGGCCCTGGGGAAGGTGCAGAAGAGATTTACCAGACAGGCACCAGGGATGATGGACTTCAGTTATGTGGAGAGACGGGAGAATCTGGGATTCTTCTCCTTAGTACAAAGAAGGTTGAGGGGACATTTAATAGTGGTGTTCAGAATTATGAGGGCTTTCGATAGAGGCAATAAGGAGAGGCAGTTTCCACTGACCAGAGGGTCAGTAACCAGAGGACACAGATTTAAGATGATTGACAAAAAAGCGGGGGGGGGGGGGGGGGGGGGGGATTTTTTTTGGAATGCAGCGAGTTGTTATGATCTAGAACGCACTGCTTGAAAGGGTGTTGGAAGCTGATTCAATAGTAACTTTCAAAAGGGGTGGTTACATACTTATAAAGGAAAAATTTGCAGGGCTACAGGGAAAGAGCAGGGGGAGTGGAACGAATTGGATAACTCTTTCAAAGAGCCGGCACAGGCACGTTGAGCCGAATGGCCTCCTGCTATATATGTACGATTCTATATATCTCCCTTGTACGTACTGTACACCACGTGCATTACGCTAGTTCCTGTACTAGGAAGTATCACATGTGCTTCGTACAGAAACTAACACGTCACATAAATAACATGTTCCCAAAACTAACAAGCAGAACTTCTGTGCCAGGCAGTTACCGTACGACAAAATCCTGCTTCAATAATTGGAATTATAGCCTGCGTAACATGAGGATCGATCTACGCCACTCATGCAGGCTATCCTGCAAATAACAGATGTAGCCTTCACAACATGCAGACCAACATGTAGCCTAGCCCAGGACTAACAATTATCAGACATGTATCTTGCAGACCAATCTACACCATGCATACAGCCTGCCCTATAACTAACACCCAGAGCTTATGCAGCATTCAAAGCAGCATACACTGCATGCAACCTCGTCCCCATAACTCACAAACATCCTATTCAGCAGGCAGTTTGACATACACCATTGGCTCTTCTGTAACCAACTTACATAGCACACACAGGTGCTGCACACACTGATGCGGGTACCTACCATACGCGCTGCTATCCCTGTACTTAAAACAAATAGTTTGTGTACATTCTGCACATATACACAGTCGAGATGCACGTTTTAATCGTATGTATGTAGATGTAAATCTCACACACAGGTAGAACTACCTCAAAAAAAAGACTTATTTGAGATTTGTCGCGTATCAGCGGTGATGGCAGGCAGGCAGGCATGTATCATCATTGATTACAAATCGAGTTGCAATTCCAGCCTGATTCACGTTCACAAGTGCAAATGGTATTTCCAACATAGCTGTGTCTAAAGGGTGCTCGATAGCACAGTGTTGGACACTTTTACTTCCCAGCACTAAATATCTCTTAGACGTTGGGAAAAAAAAATACATTCAGGCTCCAAACTGTATGGGAGTAATAATACATCGAATTATGTTGCGAAAAAATCAGAATAATGATCACAGCATGTCCCTTATTGCCAGAGTTATTTGGAGAGGGCTATCTTTTTCACGTTGTATCAGGCTAAGATCAAAAATGAGTTTACTGTCGAATTTTTAGAAAGTCAAATACCAAGTCCAGTCCTACGCCCGCGTTGCTTTACCTAGTTGTGTCCTGTGGAGCTCAGCTCAACACAGACGACAGGGGACTTCCTGCAGCCCAAGAGTTGGGAAGTAAGCGTGGGGCTGGCGGATTGCGAGGCGGTGTCCGAGTAGTCCTAGGCATGGCTGGCCAGCCCTGCTGATCGCTTGGCACTAACTGCACACCAGTGATCGCTGTGCACGATAACCTGTCGCCGGGCATGCAACTCCCTCGCTCAGCCAAGCTGGGCTTGCGAGCTCGCCTTCCTTCGTGCACCCACCAGACTCACCTGGACCCGATCAATTCTACAATATTGTGTGGTCAATAAACTGATCCCGCACACGCCAAGGGTGTCTGGGATCCATCCATGCACTGATCAACCCCCCCCCCCCCCCCCCCACCCCCTCCTCTGCAGTGTATGAAAAAGACAAGAATTCAACAAGAGTGACAAGTCAGTAGATTATAAGAGATGGGCTCCTAGTCAATATTAAACCAGCGGCAGTAGTCACTGCAGAACTGACCCTACCCGTGGAATACTAATGCAATGACTAACAGGGGGGCTTTATTCCCTTGATGTATTCTCCTAATCGTGCCATCTCCAATCGAAACAACAAAACACACACAGCTTTCCCCCCGCTTGCTTTTCTGCTAACGAGTGAACAACACACAGTGCAAGTTGCTTAAAATCACCTCTGTCTTACCTCTGCCTCAAGTCAAACGCGCAGATTTTCTCCCCCTACCCCACCTTTCTTCCAGCAGATCCCCGGACAGTATTTGGTGGTCCCCTGGTCCTTCACAAGCGAGGGGGTTGCTGCTGGTTTAATGTCCCGCTGCGAGAACTTTCAGCCGCGGTGTTGAGGCACATTGAAGCTCAGAACCTGCAGCACACAGCACACACACAGTGGAGCAGGCTGTTCAGTGGAGGCTAAGGGAGTGCAGCGCGGAACATCAATTGCCACAGCCAGCCCAGGCTTCATCGGGAGAGGGAGGGGCGGGTGCTGGAGAAATCCTGAAAGGAACCCAGAGGAAGCCACCCAGACTTTTTCCTCCCAGCCTGACCATGAGATGATCAAAAAACAAAGATTGCTGGGCACCAACAAGGAACTGCAGATGGAGACAAGAGAAGAAAGGGGAAAAAAAATTAGAGCAAGGTTGAAGGAGGGGGCTGAAGTCAATCTATCTTTCAGAGAGAGAGAGAGAGAGAGGGCATTTGCATGAGAAAGCGCCCGAACCTCTGCAAAGACCACATCAGTTTTTTTTTTAACTTGTCAGGGAGTAAAATGATCAATTGATCTCCTGAGGCGCGCAAGGCAGTCACAAAACTAATCAGGATTTACAGGTTGCTTGCTCCAAGAACTTCCAACATTTCTTTTTCATTCTCCTCAGGGGGGCTCTCGTTGGGTTGTAAAAACCTTCTGCTCCTGCTAGGTACATTGGTTTACAAGCTTTAATGCGTGTGCCTTTGTTTCAGATAAACAGGCATGGCCATGTACGTTTCCTTGATGTTATTACCAAGCAGCCCAGTAGCAAATATGCAATATGAGATAGCAAAATAAAACTTGAAAGTTAATTGCCCTGCTTTTACCTACAGAAAGAGCGAGCCATCATTATCTCCGCCCACCACGCCCTCTGAATTTCGTCAACATTCGGCCCCTCCGTCCTTGCAAACTGCCCCATCTCCCACCTCCCTTTCCTCTCCAAAGTCCTTGAACGTGTTGTCGCCTCCCAAATCCGTGCCCATCTTTCCCGCAACTCCACGTTTGAATCCGTCAAATCAGGTCTCCACCTCTGCCACAACGCCAGATCTGATGGGACCGTGACAAACATAGAAACATAGAAAATAGGTGCAGGAGTAGGCCATTCGGCCATTCGAGCCTGCACCACCATTCAATATGATCATGGCTGATCATGCAACTTCAGTACCCCATTCCAGCCATCCCTCCTCGTCCTTCTCGACTTGTCTGTAGCCTTTGACATGGTTGACTATTCCATCTTCCTCGTCGTTCGGCTGGGTGCGATTGCACGGGCCTAGTTCCATTCCGCCGCTACCACTCATTGGGTACAGCAGGAGCAGCGAGGTTGGGGTGAAGGAGCAGCAAGAGTTCATAGAGGGATGTGATCGGGGACCCAGAAGAGGTGTGAGTTCGGGGCCCAGAAGAGGCGTGGGCCCAGGGGTAGCACAGGCCAGCCCACGCTGCGATATATGTGTGCACACTAGGTCTGTGCAGCAGAGCAGGTCTCCAGTCGTCTTGGTTAATCCTTGCCACTGGACCAAGACCTAGCTCTGTCAAGACCATGGTGTGCAACGGCCACCACACGTTAAAAAAATCCACGCACAGGCATCTTCCACCCTTCAAGATGTAGTTCGGGATCCAGAGTATTAGGTCCTTCATTGAAACACCTGTGAACTCATCCCTTTTCAGCATGAAAGCACGTCATCCTTGAGGAGAAACTTCTTCACTCAGAGAATTGTGAACCTGTGGAATTCTCTACCACAGACAGTCGTTGAGTCCAGTTCATTGGATATATTCAAAAGGGAGTTAGATGTGGCCCTTATGGCTAAAGGGATCAAGGAGTATGGTGAGAAAGCAGGAATGGGGTACTGAAGTTGCATGATCAGCCATGATCATATTGAATGGCGGTGCAGGCTCGAAGGGCCGAATGGCCTCCACCTGCACCTATTTTCTATGTTTCTATGTTTCTATGTTTGAGGAACTGCCTATGATGATGAGAGTTCCATTCTTATCGATCTAATCGTAGCCAGAGGATCACCTGCAATGGCTACCTCTGGTGTCCTCCAAGGATCAATCCTTGACACCAAATTTTGCCACAAACTCTGTTCCCTAGCCACCAACTTCATCCCTCTCCCTAACATCTGATTGAGCCTGAACCAGACCATTCACAACCTTGCTGTCATATTTGACCCCAAGTTGAGTTTCCAACTACATATCCACCATCACTAAAACTACAAATTAAACACATCAGAACATCGCCATATTCTGCCCCACCTGGCCCGATTAACACCCGGACCGATTAACACCTGGCCCGATTAACACCTGGCCTGATTAACACCCGGCCCAATTAATACCTGGCCCGATTAACACCCGGCCCGATTAACACCCGGACCAATTTGCACCCAGCCCAATTTTCCTTTGAACTGAAGACAATCCAGGAAAAGAAAGCCTGGGCAGACTGTAAAACAGACAGCCGAACTGCTGGTGCTCATTTCCCATCCAGTGACAAAGGTTAAAATCACCTGCTAAAATTGGGAACCTGGCAGATTTCAGCCTCTCTCGCCCGGAGACACAAGGGCCAAATTAATTAACTCTGCTGCCAACCACTCGAGATTAGCAAATGTAGCACAGAGAACTGATCAAAACTTGTTGGCGGGGCGGGTGGGGGGGGGGGGGTGATTTTCACCAAATACTTTAGGCGCTAAAGTGGTGGCCAATCTGAAATTAATCTAAAATGCAGGTTTAGCCCACATTGAGCACAAGACGCCATCTTGGTAAAGGAGCTGAAACTAGTGCTAGGGAAGTCACCCAACTTCACCGATACTCGAGCAACATTTATTTTGGAAGTTCGTTGGGGACTTCATCTAAAAAGAGTGTATGCTGTGCTCCTCTACCTTATTGGACACCTTATAGAAGTCACCAGGAGAAAGGGAATGCTTGGTCATCAGCATCTTGCTTAAAGAAAAAATAAATCGCATTCCTATAGCGCCTTTCTTGACCACCGGACATCTCAAAGCGCTTTACAGCCAATGAAGTACTTTTGGAGAGTAGTCACTGTTGTAATGTAGGAAATGCGGCAGCCAATTTGCGCACAGCAAGCTCCCATCAAACAGCAATGTGATAATGACCAGATAATCTGTTTTTTAGTGATGTTGATTGAGGGATAAATATCAGCCAGGACACTGGGAATAACTTCTCTAATCTTCTTCTAAATAGTGCCATGGGATCTTTTACATCCATCTGAGAGAGAAGACACTGTAATATTTCATTCAAAAGATGGCACCTCCGATGGCGTAGCACTCGCTCAGTATGGCACTGGAGTGTCAGCCGAGATTTTTGTCTCCACGATTCTGGAATGGGACTTGAACCCACAGTCTCCTGACTCAGTGGTGAGGATGCGACCCACTGACCCACAGGCTAGGGATTGTCTTTGGACTTGATGAGGAATGGGAGGAGGACATAAGGCCAGGCAGAGCAAAACCAGCTGCTACAGGAGCAAGATATAGGAGGGCGAGGAGAGCAAGGTGCCGTCCTTTCCCCCCACCCCCGGGGATACAGGACATCCCTCCTTCTCTGGACCTCCTCCACCAGGACCTCCAATGCTGCATCCGAGACCCTGTGCACCCTCTCCCTCAGTCCCTGAGCCATCCTGCAATGTGTTGCTGTGTGCCAGCCAGCCCACTCCACACCTTCAGTGGCAGTGGATGCGAGGAGCCCATGTATACCACTCCATGAAAATTGTGTCTAATCAGCACTTAAGAACATAAGAATTAAGAGCAGGAGTAGGCCATTCGGCCCATCGAGCCCGCTCCGCCATTCAATAAAATCATGGCTGATCTTCTACCTTAACTCTACTTTCCTGCTCTATCCCCATATCCCTTGATTCCCTTAATATCCAAAAATCTATCGATCTCTGTCTTGAATATACCCAAAGACTGAACCTCCACAGCCCTCTGGAGTAGACAGTTCCAAAGATTCACCACCCTCTGAGTGAAGAAGTTTCTCTTCACCTCAGTCCTAAATAGCCGACGCCTTACTCTGAGTGCAAAATCTCCAGATGTCTGTCTAGCACCTCCAGCCAAGTTCAAATTATGGTGATCAGCAATTAGGATCAAGATATTCAGCTAAAACCAGACTAACAAACAGGTGTGCCTTATTATCTCTGCACCCATTTAGCACTTGGTTTCACTCTTTGGTCAAAATAATCACCTTCCGCATAAAGAACTTTGTTTCAAACTCCTCTTTAATTATTTTATGATTATCTTAATGTTGCGCCCTCTTGTTACGGTCCCATCAATCTACCACTTTTCACTACATAATAATATTTTATGCTAACCTCTATCAAATCATCACTGAACCTTCGCAGCCAGGGTGAAAAATGCCTGTTATACTGGAACTCCACTTGCAAATAAAATAAAATGTTCCTACCTAGCTGTCTATCTAATATAATAGAATGCCCTGTCTCGCTGCCTAGGCCCTAATCTCCTCCTTTAAGATGCTCCTTGAAACCTACCTCTTTGACCAAACTTTTGGTCACCTGTTGTGATATCTCTCTATGTGGTTCGGTGTCAAATTTTGTTTGATAATCGCTCCTGTGAAGTGCCTTGGGACATTTTGCTGCATTAAAGGCGCTATATAAATACCAGTTGTTGTTGATGTGGTTACTGCCCGTCTACCAAATAACTATGCTTCCACGGCCTTGCCCCTCTCTATCTCTGTAACCTCCTCCAGCCCCACAATCAATGTTCCCTCTAAATTTCTTTTGGGCCACGTGGCCCCTTTAACAGGTTGCGCGGATTATTCAAAATTCCGCGTATGCGCATTTTTTCCATTTAAATGCCGGTGAGCCGGCTGCACGGGACCTCCAGCGCACTGCGCGGCTGCATGGCTGCACAGCTTAAAGGGAACATTGTCGACAATCCTCCGAGATCTCTACGCTCCTCCACTTCTTGCTTCGTGTGCAGTACCCTGGATTTTCATCGTTCCACCACTGACAGCGGTGTCTTCAGCTGCCAAAACCCTAAGCTCTGGAATTCCCTCCCTTGAGTATTGTGTGCTGTTTTGGTCTCCTAATCTGAGGAAGGACATTCTTGCTATTGAGGGAGTGCAGCGAAGGTTCACCATACTGATTCCCGGGATGGCTGGACTGACATATGAGGAGAGACTGGATCGACTGGGCCTGTATTCACTGGAGTTTAGAAGGATGAGAGGGGATCTCATAGAAACATATAAAATACTGACGGGATTGGACAGGTTAGATGCAGGAAGAATGTTCCCGATGTTGGGGAAGTCCAGAACCAGGGGTTAAGGGGTAGGATAAGGGGTAAGCCATCTAGGACCGAGCTGAGGAGAAACTTTTTCACCCAGAGAATTGTGAACCTGTGGAATTCTCTACCACAGAGAGTTGTTGAGTGCAGTTCATTGGATATATTCAAAAGGGAGTTAGATGTGGCCCTTACGGTTGAAGGGATCAGGGGGTATGGAGAGAAGGCAGGGGTGGGATACTGAAGTTGCATGATCAGCCATGATCATATTGAATGGTGGTGCAGGCTCGAAGGGCCGAATGGCCTACTCCTGCACCTATTTTCTATGTTTCTATGTTTCTATGTTACACCTCTCCTCTCCATCTCCTCTGAGACACTTCTTAAAACCTATGATCAAGCCATGTCCTAATATCCCTTTGCGTGGCTCGGTGTCAATCTTTTTTTAACATTCGTTCATGGGAAGTGGGCGTATCTGGCGAGGCCAGCCTCTATTGCCCATCCCTAATTGCCCTCGACATGGTTGTGGTGAGCCGCCTTCTTGAACTGCGGCAGTCCGTGTGGCGAAGGTGCTCCCACAGTGCTGTGAGAGAGGGAGTGCCAGGATTTTGACCCAGCGATGATGAAGGAACGGCCGATATATTTCCAAGTCAGGATGACTTGGCGGGGAACTTGGGAGGTTGTGGTCTGATAACGCTCCTGTGAAGTGTCTTGGGACGTTTTAATACGTAACTGAGTTCCGTTGCTTAGTCCAGAAGGAGCAGTGATTGAACTTGACAAGATTGACTGCAAGGAATTACTTCTTTGTGTCACTTGTAGCAGCAAACTTTGGGAGATTTCCTCTGGTCTTTAGAAAAATCCTAAACACGGTTAGAAACACCGTCCATTGGAACATCTCTTTGAATTAGTTCACGATGCTGTGGCCCATGGCTACAGAAGGAAATCATCACCGATTGCACCGCTGGCCACAAAGCAGCCAGAAAGTTTGCGTGCAAGTGTGCCAAGTGCTTAAAACGCAACTCTGCTCAATAGATTGCTTTCCGTTTCAGTTACGGCAAAGAATCTCAAACTGATTGTATTTTCAGTAATGAATGCCCCGAGTTTCGAGGCCGTCTCACAGCCCAAAGAAGCCAAGGATGTGAGGTACTGAGTGGATTAAAGAGCCTTAGAAAGAATGTTGAGAATGCAGCAATAACTTTACAGTAACTGCACTTGATCCCATTTCTTTCCCTGTTTCAGACTGCCAGTCAGCAGTTCCTGAAAGTGACATAACTCCAATTATCTTAAACCTTTTGGGCTGCCTAAAATTAAAATTATGCACTGCCTAAAATTAAAATAATTTTGAGGATGCTACAGATTTGAAACGTACTAAATTTTTACAGGGCTCGACAGGGTAGATGCAGGGAGGATGTTTCCTCTGGCTGGGGAGCCTAGAACCAGGGGTCACAGTCTCAGAATAAGGGGTCAGCCATTTAGGACTGAGATGAGGAGAAATGTCTTCAGTCAGAGGGTGGTGAGTGCTTGGAATTCTCTACCCCAGAGAGCTGTGGAGGCTCAGTCGTTGAGTATATTCAAGACAGAGATCGATAGATTTTTGGATTTTAAGGGAATGAAGGAATATGGAGATCGCGCAGGCAGATCAAGTTGAGGTGGAAGATCTTATTGAATGGCGGAGCAGGCTCGAGGGGCCGAATGGCCTACTCCTGCTCCTACTTCTTATGTTCTTATTGAGAATAAAATGACACTTCGGTTTGCTCCACTAAGTTTGCTTTATATTTAAAGGTGGGAGCGTAGACTGCGACTGGGATTCTGGAGCCCTCCCTTCACCAATTTGTTGGCACAGTGAGAATGGGTGGGATCAGGAAATGGGTTGGGGATCTACTCCACTCCCGATCCCTGCCAATTGTCACAGCCCGCTCATTTTCACCGGGCAACAGACAATTCGTCTGCCCATATATGGGCGGACAAGCAGTTGACCTACATTGGCTCCCGGTTCGGCAACGCCTCGATTTAAAAATTCTCATCCTTGTGTTGATATCCCCCCATGGCCTCGCCCCTCCCTATCACTGTAACCTCCCCCAGATCCACAACTCTCCGAGATCTCTGCACTCCTCCATTTCGGGACTCTGGCGCATCCTCAATTTCCTTCGCCCCACCATCGGCGGCTGTGCCTTCAGCTACCAAGGCCCTAAGCTCTGGAATTCCCTCCCTAAACCTCTCTACTTCTCTCTCCTCCTTTAAGACTTTCCTTAAACCCTACCGCTTTTAACCAAGCTTTTGCTCAGCTGCCCTAATATCTTCTGAAGTGGCTTGTGTCAAACTTTTCTTGGTAACCTTCCTGTGAAGTAGCTTGGGACATTTTTACTACGTTAAAGGCTCTATATAAATACAAGTTGCTGTTGTAGTAATGATATTCAAATAACAGGACAGAGTTTCATTAGCGGTGGCGCAGGAGAATGTAAAAATTAATGATCAGAAATTCCAGGCAATTGATCATTCTGTGACTGATTTTGGAAACATTTCTTTTCTTAGTCTTCAGTTGGCAACCCAGAAACCATTAGACACTCTACTCTATGACTGGCCACTGCATTCTGTCACAGGTCATGCTTGAATCTCTGTCCAGATATTCTATAACTTTATGTTATGTTCACTGCAGTTCTATTGTACCGTTTGATAAATTCCTTTCTGTTCTTATTAGTACTAGTCTTTCTTTCCCAACTCACCACCGCCCATACATGCATCAACTTCAGATTCTACAAAGAGCAGCTATTTGACCTCTATCCATTCCCGCCTCTGAGTCACAAGGTCGCGGGTTCAAAGTCCAGGGACTTTGAGCACAAAAATCCAGAGGGAGCGCTGTACTGGCGGAGGTGCTGTCTTTTTATGAGACGTTAAACCAAAGCCCCGGCTGCTCTCTCAGGCGAACGAAAAAGACCTCAAGGCACTACTTCGAAGAAGAGCAGGGGGAGTTCTCCACAGACTTAATATTCATCCCTCAATCAACAGCTCAAAACAGATTAACTGTCATGAACACATTGGCTGTTGGTGGGACCTTGCTCTACGCAATTTGGCTGCTGCGCTTCCTACATTGCAGCAGTGACTACAATGCCCAGTAGCGGTAAAGTGCTTTGGGATGCCCTGAGGTTGTGAAAGGTGCTATATAAATGCAAGTCTTTCTTTCTGCGGTGGTGTCTGCGAGAGGCCCACACTGACTCGCCCGATGAGCACAATTGTTGCAGCTACTTGCTGTGACTATTAGAATATTGTTCACTGAAGTAGTAGGTCCGTTGATCTCTACGACAATCAAATTTTGGCCTGCACGAGGAGATTCAGTGGAGCAAACCAATGCATTCAGCTATTCAGCGGATGGATATGCGGGGGGGGTACAGCTTTCTTATTTTATTTATGCAGGATGTGGGCATCGCTGGCAAGGCTGGCATTTATTGCTCATCCCTAATTGCCCTTGAGAAGGTGGTGGTGAGCCGCCCTCTTGAACCGCTGCAGTCCGTGTGGTGAAATTACTCCCAGAGTGCTGACTTTGTCGTAGCGTTTTGGTACAACTGGGTGGCTTGCTGGGCCATTTCAGAGGGGCAGTTAAGAGTCAACCACATTGCTGTGGGTCTGGAGTCACATATAGGCCAGACCAGGTAAGGACGGCAGATTTCCTTCCCTAAAGGGCATTAGATGGGTCTTTACGACTATACGGTAGTTTCATGGTCACCATTACTGATAGGAGCATTTTAATTCCAGATTTCTTTTTTAATTAACTGAACTTAAATTCCGTAAGCTTTATCTATGGCCAGTACGTTCATTTATCTGACTCGTACATGAATGTTCTCACACATATTTTGCCCTCTCCATTCACAGTCTGTAATGCCACGTTCAAAATTCTTACAAGCAGAATTTCTCTTCACCCATCTGTGGGGCGGTGGGAGGGAGGGAGGGGGGGTGCGGGGGGGTGCTGGTGGGGGGTGATTTTCACCTTCACCGACCAGAGAGTGAGGGGGGAGTGATCTGGTTCACCCACCTGTTGTAGAGCCCGCCTGATTTCCATTTCCTTCAGCCGCAATGCCAACAGAATCAGGCGGGTTCTATCAGGAGTGGGCAATCCAGTCCGCCCGGTTAATCGCCCATGCTTTTAGCGCTGTCAGTGTCCGAGAGCAGCGACTAAGCGCTGACGTCACCAATCCCGCCACTGTCTAATCATTCTTCAGGGCCAACTCACCCGTGGCATCTGTGTGGGGGGGGCTGTGGGAGACCAGAACTTGGGGCCATAAATAGAAGATAGTCAGCAATAAATCCAATCGGGAATTTAAGAGAAACCTCTTTACCCTGAGTGTGTTTAGAATGTGGAGCTCGCGACCACAGGGAGTAGTGGAGGGGAATAGTATAGAGGCACTGAAGGAGAAGCTACATAAGTAGTCGAGGGAGAAAGACATAAAAGGACATCACATAGGATTACACAGGATATACAGCACAGAAACAGGCCATTCAGCCCAACCAGTCCATGCTGCCGTTTCTGCTCCACTCGAGCCTCTTCCCGCCTTTCCTCATCTAACTATCAGCAAAACCCTCCATTCCCTGAAAATTTTGAGTTCTTGTAAGATTTTTTTTAGTTTTGAGCATTTAGTGGACAATTTGCATCTTGCCTATTTTGCCCAGGTTTTGTTTTCTGTGGAGCTGCTATTGCAGCATTATGATCTCGGTAAAAGTTGCATAAGTTGGTCTAAAATAGTAACCATTTCCAGAAAATAGGCTTGGTAATACACGCTGCGATATGTGTGCGCACTAAGTCTGTGCGGCAGAGCTGGTCCCCAGTCGCCTTGCCACTGGACCAAGACCTAGCTCTGTCAAGCCCGTGTGGTGGCTGGTGTGCAACGGTCACCCCACGTTAAAAAAATCCACGCACAGGCATCTTCCACCCTTCAAAATTTAGTTCGAGACCTGGAATTTTGGGTCCTTCGTTGAAACACCTGTGAACTTTTTGACATGGAAGCAAGTCATCCTCGATTCCTAGGTGTTAGATGAGGTCCTTACTACTAGGGGGATCAAGGGATATGGCGAGAAAGCAGAAATGGGGTACTGAAGTTGCATGTTCAGCCATGAACTCATTGAATGGTGGTGCAGGCTCAAAGGGCCGAATGGCCTACTCCTGCACCTATTTTCTATGTTTCTATGTTTCTATGATTCGAGGGACTGCCTATGATGGTGACTATTCCCTTCTCCCTCATATGCTTGTCTAGCCTCCCCTTAAATGCACCGATACTATTCACTTCAATCACTCCTGTGCGAGCGAGTTCCACATTCTCAGCACTCTTTTGGTAAAGATGTTTCTTTGGAATTCCTTATTGGATTTCTTGGTGACTATCTTATATTGCTGGCCTCTAGGTATGCTGTTCCCCACAAGTGGAAACATTCTCTCTGTATCCACTCTATCAAAACCTTTCCTAACTTTAAAGACCTCGATTAGGTCATCCCTCGGCCTTCTATTTTCAAAAGAAAAGAGACCCAGCCTGTTCATCCTTTCCTGATATGTATACCCTCGCATTTCTGGTATCATCCTTGTAAATCTTCTCTTCACTCTCTCCAGTGCCTCTATATCCTTTTGATAATATGGCGACTGGAACTGTACTAGTGCGCTAAGTGTGGTCTAACCCAGGTGCAATACAAGTTTAGCATAACTTCCCTACTTTTCTCTACCTCTACAAATAAGTCCTAGTGCTTGGTTTGCTTTTTTTATGGCCTTGTTAACCTGTGTCGCTACTGTTAGTGATTTATCTATTTGTACTCCGCGATCCCTTTGTTCCTCGACCCCACTGAGACTCGCACCCTCCAAGTAATAAGTGACCTCCCTATTCTTCCTACCTAATGCTGATAGGGTTAAGAACATAAGAATATAAGAAATAGGAACAGGAGTAGGCCATTTGGCCCCTCGAGCCTGCTCCGCCATTCAATAAGATCATGGTTGATCTGATCGCGGCCTCAACTCCACTTTCCTGCCTGTTCCCCATAACCTTTGACTCTCTAGTTCAAGTATCTGTCTATCTCGGGCTTGAATATATTCAATGACCCAGCCTGCACAGCTCTCTGGGGTAGAGAATTCCAAAGATCCATGACCCTCTGAGAGAATAAATTCCTCCTCATCTCCATCTTAAATGGTGAGATGAAGTATGTTGGGAGGAAGCTGGTGTGGAGCATAAACACCGGCATAGACCTGATGGGCGAATGGTCTGTTTCTGTGCTGTACATTCTATGTAATTCTACATAAGAACTGAAACACAGTTGAGATTAGACACTCAACTGCTGAGGAACCATGAGTGTAAGGTGTTGTATCGCAAAGACTTCCTTCTGTTTACAACACTCCTTGAGTTGAGTACTTGAGCACATTCACCAGCATCAATACAGCACTCTCAAGACGGCAGCAATAACCAGACAGAAAATAAAGTTATCTCTCTTCTGCCTAAATAGCCTGACTTTTCAAATATAGTTCCCACTCCGGCCAAGTGTTATATTCATCATCATAGGCAGTCCCTCGGAATTGAGGAAGACTTGCTTCCACTCTTAAAATGAGTCCTTAGGTGGCTGAACAGTCCAACATGAGAGCCACAGTCCCCGTCACAGGTGGGACAAATAGTCGTTGAGGGAAAGGGAGGGTGGGACTGGTTTGCCGCACGCTCCTTCTGCTGCCTGCGCTTGATTTCTGCACGCTCTCAGCGACGAGACTCGAGGTGCTCAGCGCCCTCCCGGATGCACGTCCTCCACTTAGGGTGGTCTTTGGCCAGGGACTCCCAGGTGTCAGTGGGGATGCTGCACTTTATCAGGGAGGCTTTGAGGGTGTCCTTGCAACGTTTCCGCTGCCCTCCTTTGGCTCGTTTGCCGTGAAGGAGTTCCGAGTAGAGCGCTTGCTTTGGGAGCCTTGTGTCTCGCATGCGAACATTGTGGCCTGCACAGCGGAGCTGATCAAGTGTGGTCAGTGCTTCGATGCTGGGGATGTTGGCCTGGTCGAGGACGCTAATGTTGGTGCATCTGTCCCCCCAGGGTTATTTTATGGGCTGGTGAAAGGTCATCGGCCTTAAACGTTAACCCAATATTTCTCTCTCCCTCTCTCCACAGATGCTGCCTGACCCGTTGAGTGTTTCCAACCGTTTCTGTTCTTATTTCAGATTTCCAGCATCCGCAGGATTTGGCTTTTGTTAAATTATGGGCTGTTTTGTGCAGCAGCAGTGTGCCCATAAGATTACTCGTTCCTTTTGGTGCCTGCCTACTTTCAGCCAAGAGAAGACAATTTGGTCCTCTTGATCGGGGCTCAATTGGAAGTCAATGCCCAGGGGTGGAATGACAGTGTGCTGACTCTCTGAACCACCCAGAGATTCGGAATGAAATGCTAATAAAACAATGGGTAATAGAAGTCTTAACGAGCTGATTTTAAGAGGACAGAAATACACTGGAGGCGTCGGTCATGGGAAGGTTAAAACTGTGTCTATGTTCGGTGATGAGAAACGGTTGCATGGATTAAATTAAATGATTGGCTAACGCAACGCTAAGAACCCAATCCGTGAAATCTTCGCGACTTGACGGAGCCAAAGTTCAGGGTCCCGATAAGGCCCCGTTACCGCGGGAACGCGGCGGGTAGACGGCGGAATCCAATGGCCGCCGATTACTGGTCGAATGGCCGCTGCCAGCCAAATTCAGCGGGGGAGGGAGTTTTCTAGCGGTCCCCACTTCTGCCCCACCGCTGCCGAGCGGCCGTAAGTGCGTCATCAGTGCGCGCACCGCCGGGAACCCCCAACTCCGTCCATATTCCGCCTGAAAAATGGAATCCCCGCCAAGTGGTTCCCCCGACAGCTTTTTCTGTCGGTGCACCTTTTATTCTCTCTGTCGGTTCTGGCTGCGTGGCGGCCAGTAAAGGCGAGGGCCCAATACCGCCGCCGCCATTTTATTTTTTCTCCCGGCCGACTTCCATGTCGGCTGGACTATTGTGCACCCTGGTTCGGCCGGACCGCCAACAGGCAGCTTGGCAACTCCTCTTGAGTGCCAGGACGCTGGCCCGGCCGAAACCCTCCCTGGTGGCCCAGCGGCCGATGCTAAAGATTCGCCGATTCTCTCCCCTTTGACGGAGGCAAGATACGGGGTGACGCAGATGCGCAATGATGTCACCACCACCGCTCCGCTGCCGAGTGACAGCGGCGGAGAATCCATCCCCGCCTCCACTTCCGCCCCTCACCAACACTTACCGCCGCACGTCCGCCCCCTTTATGACCGACTTCCGGTCCGCTCGGCAAAAAAACAAAGACCTGAATATCGGTCAAGAGTTGACCTCTTCCGAGACGGCGGTAAAAGTACTTTAAAAAAACAGTAAACGTGGCAGCTTTCTGAGGGCCTGAATTTCAGCCCCGACTATTCCAACGCACTCCTGGCTGGCCTCCCAGGTTAAACTTGAGGTTATCCAAAACCCGGCAGCCTGTCTCCTAACGCGCACCAAGCCCCGCTCACCCATCACCCCAGCGCCCGTTGACCTACATTGGCTCCCGGTTAAGCAATGCCTCGATTTCAAAATTCTCATCCTTGTTTACAAATCACTCCATGGCCTCGCCCCTCCCTATCTCTGTAATCTCCTTCAGCCTCACAATCCCCCGAGATGTCTGCGCTCCTCAAATTCTGCCCTCTTGAGCGTCCCTGATTATAACTGCTCAACCATCGGTGGCCGTGCCTTCAGCTGCCTGAGCCCTAATCTCTGGAACTCCCTCCCTAAACCTCTCCGCCTCTCTACCTCTCTTTCCTCCTTTAAGATGCTCCTTAAAACCTACCTCTTTGACCAAGCTTTTGGTCACCTGCCTAATTTCTCCTTATCTGGCTCGGTATCAAATTAATTTGTTTGCCTTATAACAATCCTGTGAAGCACCTTGGGACATTTCACTACGTTAAAGGCACTATATAAATACAAGTTATGGTTGAAATGACTGTTTGGCTAATAATGAATGCTCCAGTAGATTTTGCAAGGGGGCTTCATAGTTTAATCAGCTCTTGTTCTGGCACCGGAAGGAGAATGAAATGTTCAAGAGGAGCAAAATATTGGGGGGTGCAATTTAATTGGGGGAGTGGGTGCAACACGGGCAGGAGCAGGTTGGGCACCTGATATATCTAGTCACCTGCCCCCTCCCCACCGCATCCGGTAACTGTTTTGCACTCCATGCTGAAGTCGAATTTCACCTCCCATTGTCTTCTTAAAGATTTCGATTCCTGTCGTTTGAAATAGTTGAGGAGCAACATATTACCGAGTACATGCGAAATGGAATGTTATAGTTCTGGTGTCATCGCTACATTTTACTCATGACTCACCGCGCTTTCATTTATGGATAACCTCCATCGATCAAGGATGCGGCAGTTACTGAATGGATCACCCGATGACTGGGTGCTGATCAGGAAGGCAAATGGAATGTTGGCCTTTATTGCAAGGGCGATGGAGTATAAAAACAGAGCAGTCTTGCTACAACTGTTAAGATTGTCCCCGATTGTTTCCGATTATCAAAAACATGATGAGGCCTTGGACAATGTGGACCGTTTTCCATACCTCGGGAGCCTACTGTCAACAAGGGCAGATGTTGTTGATGAAATCTAACACTGCCTTCAGTGTGCCAGCGCAGCTTTCAGTCATCTGAGGAAGAGAGTGTTTGAAGACCAGGATCTCAAACCCGGCAACAACTATGGTCTACAGAGCAGTAGTGATACCTGCCCTCCAATATGTTTCAGAGACATGGACTATGTACAGCAGATACCTCAAAGCACCGGAGAAGTACCACCAATGCTGCCTCCGCAAAATCCCGCAAATTTATTCTCAGGATAGACGCACCAACGTCAACATTTTCGCTCAGGCTAACATCCCCAGCATCGAAGCATTGACCACGCTCGATCAGCTCCGATGGACAGGCCACATCGCCCGCATGCCCGAGACTAGACTCCCAAAACAAGCGCTTCACTCAGAGCGCCGACACGGCAAGCTAGTCCCAGGTGGGCAGAGGAAACACTTCAAGGACACCCTCAAAGCCTCTTTGAAAAAGTGCAACATCCCCACTGACACTGGGAATCCCTGGCCCAAGACCGCCCAAAGTGGAGGAGAAGCATCCGGGAATGTACCGAACACCTCGAGTCTGTTTGCCGGGAGCACGCGGAAGCCAAGCACAAACAGCGGAAGGAGCGCACGACAGCCCAAGCACCCCACCCACCTGTCCCTCCAACCACCGTCTGCCCCACCTGTGACAGAGACTGTAGGTCCTGCATTGGAATTATCAGTCACCTGAGAACCCCTTAGTGTGGAAGCAAGTCATCCTCGACTCCGAGGGTCTGCCGAAGAGAAAAGAGACAGGGCATTGGTGAGACCACATCTAGAGTACTGCGTACAGTTCTGGTTTCCTTATTTAAGGAGGGATATACTTGCATTGGAGGCAGTTCAGAGAAGGTTCACTCGGTCGATTACTGAGATGAAGGTGTTGTCTTTCGAAGAAAGGTTGAGCAGGTTGGGCCTGTAATCATTGGAGTTTAGAAGAATTGGAGGTGATCTTATTGAAACATGTAAGATTCTGAAGGGGCTTGACGGGGCAGATGCAGAGAGGATGTTTCCACTCGTGGGGGAATCTAGAACTGGGGGGCATAGTTTCACAATAAGGGTTCGCACATTAAAAACGGAGATGAGGAGGTATTTTTTCTCTCAGAGGGTCGTGAATCTTTGGAATTCTCTACCCCAGAGAGCTGTGGAGGCTGGGTCATTGAATATAGTTAAGGTGCAGTTGGAAAGATTTTTGAACGATAAGGCAGTCAAGGGTTATGGGGAGTGGAAGTGAAGTTGAGGCCAAGATCAGACCAGCCATGATCTTAATGAATGACGGAGTATGCTCGAGGGGCCAAATGGCCTACTCTTGCTCTCATTTCTTATGTTCTTATGGGAGACGTTGGGAGCGAAATTAGAACATGCTGTCTGAAACATTTAAAAGCCAGCAAAGAATGACTAAAAAAAATTATAAAGAGAGGGAAGATAGATTATGGAAGTAAATTAGCACAAAATATAAAAATAGATAGTAATAGTTTCTACAGGTACGTAAAAAGGAAAAGAATGGCTAAAGTAAATGTTGGTCCCCTGGAGGATGAGACTGGGGAATTAATAATGAAGAACAGAGAAATGGCAGAGACGTTGAACAAATATTTTATATCGGTCTTCACAGTAAAAGACACTAAAAACATCCCAATAGTGGATAATCATGGGGCTATAGGAAGGGAGGAATTTAATACAATCACTATCATGAATGAAGTAGTACTAGGTAAAATAAAGGTGGACAAGTCCTCTGGACCTGATGACTTTTATCCTAGGGTCTTAAAAGAAGTGGCTGCAGAGATACTGGTTGTAATCTACAAAAATTCCCTGGATTCTGGGGTGGTCCAAGCAGATTGGAAAACCGCAAATGTAACGCCGAAATTTAAAAAAGGAGGCAGACAAACAGCAGGAAACTATGGACCAGTTAGCCTAACATCTGTCGTTGGGAAAATGCTGGAGTCCATTATTAAGGAAGCAGTAGCGGGAGATTTGGAAAAGCATAATTCATTCAAGCAGAGTCAGCATAGTTTTATGAAAGGGAAATCATGTTTGGCAAATTTGCTGGAGTTCTTTGAGGATGTAACGAGCAGGGTGGATAAGGGGGAACCAGTGGATGTGGTGTATTTGGATCTCCAGAAGGCATTTGACAAGGTGCAACATGAAAGGTTACTGCACAAGATAAAAGTTCACGGGGTTGGGGGTAATATATTAGCATGGATAGAGGATTGGCAAACTAAAAGAAAACAGAGAGTCGGGATAAATGGATCATTTTCCGGTTGGCAAATAGTAAAAAGTGTCATCCCACAGGGATCGGTGCTGGGGCCTCAACTATTTACAATCTATATTAATGAATTAGATGAAGGGACCGAGTATAATGTAGCCACATTTGCTGATGATACAAAGATGGGTGGGAAAGCAAATTGTGAGGAGGACACAAAAAATCTGCAAAGAGATATAGACAGACTAAGTGAGTGGGCAAAGATTTGGCAGATGGAGTATAATGTGAGAAAATGTGAGGTCATGCACTTTGGCAGAAAAAATAGAAAAGCAAATTATACAGAGGGACCTGGGGATCCTTGTGCATGAAACACAAAATGTTAGTGTGCAGGTACAGCAAGTTATCAGGAAGGCAAATGGAATGTTGGCCTTTATTGCAAGGGAGGATCGAGTATAAAAGCAGGGAAGTCCTGCTACAACTGCACAGGGTATTGGTGAGGCCACACCTAGAGTATTGCGTACAGTTTTGGTCTCCGTATTTAAGGAAGGATATACTTGCATTGGAGGCTGTTCAGAGAAGGTTCACTAGGTTGATTCCAGAGATGAGGGGGTTGACTTATGAAGATAGGTTGAGTAGGTTGGGCCTATACAAATTGGAGTTCAGAAGAATGAGAGGTGATCTTATCGAAAGATATAAGATAATGACGGGGCTCAACAAGGTGGATGCAAAGAGGATATTTCCACTCATAGGGGAAACAAAAACTAGGGGACATAGTCGCAGAATAAGGGGCCGCCCATTTAAAACTGAGATGAGGAGGAATTTCTTCTCTGAGGGTTGTAAATCTGTGGAATTTTCTGCCCCAGAGAGCTGTAGAGGCTGGGTCATTGAATATATTTAAGGTGCAGATGGAGACATTTGTGAGCGATAAGGGAGTAAAGGGTTATGGGGTGCGGGCAGCGAAGTGGAGCTGAGTCCATGATCAGATCAGCCATGATCTTATTGAATGGTGGAGCAGGCTCGAGGGGCCAGGTGGCCTACTCCTGCTCCTATTTCTTATGTTCTTGTGAAAGGGCGGTGGAAGCAGATTCGACAGTAACTTTCAAAAGGGGAACCGGATAAATACTTGAAAGGGAAAAAATATCACGGGTAAGAGGAGTGGGACTAATTGGACAGCGCTTTCAAAGAACTGGCACAGGCATGTTGGGCCGAATGGCCTCCTTCTGTGCTGTATGATTCTATGATTGTATGAACAGAGAGACCTGGGGGGTATGTGTGCACAAATCATTGAAGGTGGCAGGGCAGGTTGAGAAAGCGGTTAAAAAAGCTTACGACATCCTGGGCTTCATAAATAACGGTATAGAGTACAAAAGCAAGGAAGTTCTGATGAACCTGTATAAAACACTGGTTTGCCCTCAACTGGAGTGTTGTGTCCAATTCTGGGCACCGCACTTTAGGAAGGATGTCAAGGCCTCAGAGAGGGTGCAAAGAAGATTTACAAGGATGGTTCCAGGGATGAGGGACTTCAGTTACGTGGATAGACTGGAGAAGCTGGGGTTGTTCTCCTTAGAGCAGAGAAGGCTGAGAGGAGATCTGATGGAGTTGTTCAAAATCATGAGGGGTCTGCACAGAGTCGATAGAGAGAGACTGTTCCCACTGGCGGAAGGGTCGAGAACCAGAGGACCCAGATTTAAAGTGATTGGCAGAAGAACCAAAGGCGACATGAGCGAGTGGTTAGGATCTGGAATGCACGGCCTGAAAGGGTGCTGGAGGCAGACACAATCGTGGCTTTCAAAAGAGAGTTGGATAAGTACCTGAAGGAAAAAGAATTGCAGGGCTACGGGAAAAGGCCAGGGAAGTGGGACTAGCAGAGAGTTGGCACGGGCTCAACGGGCCGAATGGCCTTCTTCTGTGCTGTAACCATAAGAACATAAGAAATAGGAGCAGGAGTAGGCCATTCGGCCCCGAGAGCCTGCTCCGCCATTTAATACGACCATAGCTGATCAGATCATGGACTCAGGTCCACTTCCCTGCCCAATCCCCATAACCCTCGACTCCACTATCATTCAAAAATCTGTCTATCTGATCATTCTATGATTCTATGATTCTACTTTGGTCTCTGGTGTCAGCGCGAATCAGATGACAGCGAATCTTCAGCGGGTATTACACGGTCAGTGGAAAAGTCAATGGGCCGTGGTGGGAAATGGGCTAGCACCAAGTTTGTGCTCCCACCCGACACCAATTGCGTCCCCATTCTATCAGCGTGTCATAAGAACATAAGAAATAGGAGCAGGAGTAGGCCATGCGGCCCTTTGAGCCTTCTCCGCCATTTAATACGATCATGGCTGATCTGATCATGGACTCAGCTCCAATTCCCCGCCCGCTCCCCATAATCCCTTATCCCCTTATTTCAAAGAGGTGGCATTTAAAACCGAAGCTATTTTGGAAAACGTCAGCTATTTTTATTTCAATTAATAAAAAAGTGAAACGTCTTCAGAAAAGATCAAGTTTATTTCCAGCATACATAATGCACGTTAATTTTCTTTTTCTCTGCTGGGCTACAGGGAAAGAGAAGGACAAATTGTGGATGGCTCTTTCAAAAGAGCGGGCACAGCCACGGTGGGCTGAGTGGCCTCCTTCTGCGTCATGTGATTCTGTGAAGGGGCAGAATAGAATCAAAGTGTCGGTGGCCAGATCCTGGAGAGTGCTGACGGAGGGAGCCATGACACGGAGTCGCTGTGACAGAAACAGCATCCTGGCCAATAAATCACACGCAAAGCAAGACTCAATCTATCCACTGAATTCAATAATTCAGTGCAGCCCAAAACTCACTGTTTGCGATGTGAGCAGATGCACATTTAATGGATTCCCACGACATTCCCCTATTGTAGCACGGGCGTTTGTCTATTTAAATGGAACATGAACACATATGCTGCCATAGTGGACAGAGGAATATCAAACCCAGAACAGCAACGACAACTTGTATTTAATAAGAACATAAGAAATAGGAGCAGGAGTAGGCCATTCGGCCTCTCGAACCTGTTCCGCCATTCAATAGGATACTCATAGCTAATCTTTGACCTCATCTCCACTTTCCACCCGATCCCCATATTCCTTGATTGCACTAGAGTCCAAAAATCTCTCTATCTCAGCCTTGAAATTTTTTTTACATCAGATATACGGCACAGAAACAGGCCATTCGGCCCAACCAGTCCATGCTCCAGCATTTATGCTCCACGCGAGCCTTCTCCCGTCTTACCTCATCGAAATCTATCAGCGTAACCCTCTATTCCCTTCTCCCTCATGTGCTTGTCTAGCCTCCCCTTAAATGCATCTGGACGGGCCACATCGCCCGCATGCCCGACACGAAACTCCCAAAGCAAGCGCTCTACTCGGAGCTCCAACGCGGCAAGCGAGCCCCAGGTGGGCAGAGGAAACGTTTCAAGGACACCCGCAAAGACTCCTTGATAAAATGCAACATCCCCACCGACACCTGGGAGTCCCTGGCCCGAGACCGCCCAAAGTGGAGGAAAAGCATCCGGGAAGGCGCTGATCACCTCGAGTCTGTTTGCCGAGAGCAAGCTGAAGCCAAGCGTCGACAGCGGAGGGAGCGTGCGGCAACCCAGGCTCCCCACCCAACCATCCCTTCAACCACCGTCTGCCCCACCTGTGACAGAGACTGTAGATCCTGCATTGGACTCTTCAGTCACCTGAGAACTCATTTCTAGTGTGGAAGCAAGTCATCCTCGACTCCGAGGGACTGCCTGTGATGACGATGATGAAATGCATCTGTAATATTCGCTTCAGGCACTCCCTGTGGTAGCGAGCTCCACATTCTCACCACTCTCTGGGTAAGGACGTTTCTTCTGAATTCCCTATCTTTTTTTTCATTCGTTCATGGGATGTGGGCTTTGCTACCAATCCCGGCATTTATTGCCCATCCCTAATTGCCCTTGGAAGGTGCTGGTGAGCCGCCGAGGACAGTTAAGAGTCAACCCCATTGCTGTGGGTCTGGAGTCACAAAAAAGGCCAGGCCAGACCGGGTAAGGACGGCAGATTTCCTTCCCGAAAGGACATTGGTGAACCAGGTGGAATTTTAATGATAACCCAGTACTTTCATGGTCACCATTACTGATATTAGCTTTTCATTCCAGATTTATTTAATGAATCGAATTTAAATTCCACAGAAGCTGTGGTGGGATTTGAACTCATGTTTCTGGAACATGAATCCAGGGCTCTGTGTTATGTTCTACTCTATTTGTTTGTTACAGGACACGGGACAGGCATTGGGACCCTGCGGGAGCTATTCACACACTGCTGCAAACATGCTGGTTCATGCTGGTTCGGGGTCGCCATTTTGGGAGTTGCTATAAAGGACACAGTTAAGTTACTTTACTCTTGGTTCAGTTCGTCTGTTATTTACGTACACAACACTCTGGATTACTAGTCCAGCAACATAACCACTACGCTACCATGTCCATAGCACTCAACGATTCAGCATCCACAGCTCACTGCGGGTAGAGAATTCCAAAGGTTCACGACCCTCTGAGTGCCGAAATCACTCATCTCAATCGTAAATGGCCGACCCATTATCCTGAGACTGTGCCCCCTAGTTCTCGAATCTCCAGCCAGGGGGATACAACCTCTCAGCATTTAACCTGTCAATCCCCCTCAGAATCTTATATGTTTCAATGAGATCTCCTTCACACAGCATCTTTAAAAGGCCCCAAGGCACTTCCCAGTGCATTGTGATGGTCCACTTGTATCACCAGCAGCCAGTTCTGGGTGTATACTGACTCTGAGTATGTAACAGAATAGACTTCCCTGATGTGGCTCAACAGGGTCGGTTTTGAACTGGACCCGCCCCCTGGCGAAAACAGGGCGGGGCGGAGTTAAAATGGCGGTGGCAATCACAACGCCGTGTTCCCGCTCCGGCGCCAGATTTACCGGGGCCATCCGCTAGGCGTTTTAAAATCGTGACCATTTGAAATAAAAGAAATGATGTGTGGAGTGGCACTTTGGGAGCGATTTTAACCCTGTCCACCCGGCATGAGCCACCGAGGTCCGGCTCCTCCGCGCAGATTCCCGCTTTAACCGGCTCTCCTGAGCGGGCCAGAGGAAAGCTCGCCTGAAGCCTGAAGGGGTCCTCGTTAAGTAGGCCGGTTGGGGCTCCGACGATGTCATCAGGGCCCGACTGAGATTTTAACCCAAGGCCGGCCCGAGGAAGCCCGAGTGGCTTTTCTGCCAGGACAAATCTCCAGGAGATTGGGGGTGGGGGGGGGGGGGGGGGAAGCGCCAGGAGAGGCTCAAAAGGAACATTTTTATTGGGACAAGGAGGGGCAGGATTCACTCGCGTGAGTGAGGGGGTGGGGGGGGGAGGAGTGCGGAGGTGGGGGTGGAGGTGGTGGAGGGGGGGTGTGGGGGTCCCGGTTCCATTTGGGTAACCCCCGCAACGGCCTCCTGCCACAACGACGTTCCGAGCACTACGGCCGGTCACCGTCGGTTATCTCCCGGACATTATGCTACGCTGATTCCCGGGAGTGTGAGACACGGGGAAGTGTGAGATGCTGCATTTGGGGAGAAGAAACTAGCCTAGGGAATACACAATAAATGGGAGGATACTGAGAGGTGTAGAGGAATTGAGCAGCCGTGGAGTGCAGGTCCACAGATCCCTAAAGGTAGCAGGACAGGTAGATAAGGTGGTTAAGAAGGCAGATGGAATACTTGCCTTTATCAGCCGCGGCATAGAATTCAAGAGCAGGGAGGTTATGATTGAACTGTATAAAACATGAGTTAGGCCACAGCTAGAGTACTGCGTGCAGTTCTGGTCACCACATTACAGGAAAGATGCGATTGCAGTCGAGAGGGTACAGAGGCGATTGATGAAAGTGTTGCCAGTACTGGAAAACTTCAGTGATGAGGAAAGATTGGATAGGCTGGGGTTGTTTTCCTTGGAATAGAGGAGGCTGAGGGGAGATTTAATCGAGGTGTATAACGTTATGAGGAGCCTAGATAGAGTGGATAGGGAGAATCTATCTCCCTTAGTAGAGGGTTCAATAACCAGGGGGCCATAGATTTAAAATAATTGGTAGAAGGATTAGAGGGGAGTTGAGGAAACATTTCTCCATTCAGAGGGTGCTGGGGGTCTGGAACTCATTGCCTGGAAGGGTGGTAGAGGCAGAAACCCTCACCACATTTAAAAAGTACTTATATAAGAACATAAGAAAATAAGAACATAAGAATTAGAAACAGGAGTAGGCCATGTAGCCCCTCGAGCCTGCTCCGCCATTCAACAAGATCATGGCTGATCTGGCCGTGGACTCAGCTCCACTTACCCGCCCGCTCCCCGTAACCCTTAATTCCCTTATTGGTTAAAAATCTATCTATCTGTGATTTGAATACATTCAATGAGCTAGCCTCAACTGCTTCCTTGGGCAGAGAATTCCACAGATTCACAACCCTCTGGGAGAAGAAATTCCTTCTCAACTTGGTTTTAAATTGGCTCCCCCGTATTTTGAGGCTGTGCCCCCTAGTTCTAGTCTCCCCGACCAGTGGAAACAACCTCTCTGCCTCTATCTTGTCTATCCCTTTCATTATTTTAAATGTTTCTATAAGATCACCCCTCATCCTTCTGAACTCCAACGAGTAAAGACCCAGTCTACTCAATCTATCATCATAAGGTAACCCCCTCATCTCCGGAATCAGCCTAGTGAATCGTCTCTCTACCCCCTCCAAAGCTAGTATATCCTTCCTTAAGTAAGGTGACCAAAACTGCACGCAGTACTCTAGGTGCGGCCTCACCAATACCCTATACAGTTGCAGCAGGACCTCCCTGCTTTTGCACTCCATCCCTCTCGCAATGAAGGCCAACATTCCATTCGCCTTCCTGATTACCTGCTGCACCTGCAAACTAACTTTTTGGGATTCATGCACAAGGACCCCCAGGTCCCTCTGCACCTCAGCATGTTGTAATTTCTCCCCATTCAAATAATATTCCCTTTCACTGTTTTCTTTTCCAAGGTGGATGACCTCACATTTTCCGACATTTGGATGTGCACTTGAAGTGCCGTAACCTACGGGGCTACGGACCAAGAGCTGGAAAGTGGGATTAGGCTGGGTAGCTCTTTTTCGACCGGCACGGACACGATGGGCCGAATGGCCTCCTTCTGTGCCGTGATTTTTCCAAGATTCTACGATAAGGTGTTTGGCGCCACCTTTCCCGTGTGACTGCCAGCCCGAGTTCGAATCGGGCCTTTGCTCTTCCTCTATTGCGGCAGGCTACACGGAGGTTGCGATTCGGGAGCCGCCTGGGAGGGCAGACACCATGTGGCAGGAGGAAGGGAGAGAAACGACGGCCAAGAAAGGATGTCCCCCCCCCACCCCAAGGTCATTGTGGGATAACTCGATCGAACCTGGCGAAAAACGAGCGAATCTTTCACAGAGCGGCGGCGAGTTATAAACTGTGTGCCCTCAGCGAGGCGTTATTGGAAGAATAAATCTGAAGAGAAGGTACCTCAGATTGTATAGTATTAGTATTAGGCAGTCCCTCATATCGAGGATGACCCGTTTCCACTCCAAAAAGGGATGGGTTCACAGGTGTTTCAATGAGAGACCTGAAATTCTTGGTCCCGAATTACATGTTGAAGGGTGGAAGATGCCTGGGCGTGGTTTCTTTTAACGTGGGGTGGCCGTTGCACACCAGCCACCACACGGGCTTGACAGAGCTCGGTCTTGGTCCAGTGGCAGGAATTAACCAAGACGACTGGAGACCAGCTCTGCTGCACGGACCCAGTGCGCGCACACATCGCACAGTGCGGGCTGGCCCGCCCGTGCTGCCCCTGGGCCCTCACCTCTCCTGGGCCCCGATCACGGCGCTCCTGGGCCCCGATCACGATGCCCCTGGGCCCCGAACTCTCACTGCTCCTCCGCCCCGATCAAAAATGGAGCAGTCAGAAACAGGACATCAATTGATCTCCTCTTGTCTTGGAGACATCAAATATCGATTGTGAGCGGCCTTGGCGGGGGACAAAGAAAGGGCCTCACTTAGTCGAACGAGCGGACAGAAAATAACGCATGTTCAAATTGGCGACACGCAAAAAAATCCTGGATACCATCGGAATGACTCGTTACTTGAAGGAAAGGCCAGTGTTGCAGAACATTTGCCGGGGGACACGTTAAAGGGGATGTGAGAAATATCCCCAAAGCAGCTGCTCTTTCGTGGCATGACTCCACCGAACAAAATAATCAGGCCGAATTCCGTCTTTTGTGTGGCAATTCCTTCAGAGCCACTTCTTAAAAATGCATCCAGCTCAACAAGAGGGATGAAAAGGGTCCTGGCTCTGTATGTGTGTGTGTGTGTGTGGATGTGCAGAAACACTCCGTTTCATGGAATCCATTCTCTGCCGTTGAATAGTTGGCAGTTCTTTAAAAAGATATTACCCTCAGTCACTTGAGAGGTGGCAGATGCTGGTGGGATTGAGCCCATTCTGCGGAAGAAAGAAAGAAAGAAACGAGGGAAGGGCATAAAGGGAGAGAATTTTTAAGAGAGAAACTTGCTTTAAATCATTGAAGCGTTGGGTGCCTCCCCCTTCTCTCCTCCCCCCACCCCCGGCAGCAAATGTGTTCACACACACGCCTGACTGACACAGTTGAAAAGCTGAACCCTCAGCGTGCAGTTCAGGGTCAGTCGGGCCTGCCCAGTCCAACGACCCAAACTCCATTCACATTCAGGCAGTTGTCAGTGACGGATGGAGAGGGACTCCAGCCACCAGCATGGGAACAGGA
This sequence comes from Pristiophorus japonicus, assembly GCF_044704955.1. Lineage (NCBI taxonomy): Eukaryota > Metazoa > Chordata > Chondrichthyes > Pristiophoridae > Pristiophorus > Pristiophorus japonicus. Next base: position 525,775,263 of record NC_091977.1, on the reverse strand, counting down.
GGAGGTCTGTCCACAGCAACGGGCAAAAAAATAAAGAAGAAAGCGTGGAGGTTTTTTTTTTGAATAACGCACACATGCAGACACACACAGGGCTAACTGGGGCTAGCCCACAATAGCACCGTAAGATTAGATTTGATACACTCAATATTAAGACATGGTCCCGTTGAAAAAAGTAGGTAGGGACATTGGACCCTCACAGCCGCAGCTCCACAGGGAACAGAAGGCGAATCATGTCGTGTAATTTATTGAGTTACACCGAATTACACACCTAAAGCAGGATGGTAAAAGAAAGTGCGGACAAAGAGGAAGGGGAACAGACGCTAGGATCAAAGGGCTGAGTAATAATAGGCTGCAGAACACAGCTACATGATTGAAAACAATATACCAATTAGTATCAGAGAACGTGACGCTCGATCGATGGTTGAGTCTCCGACAATACCTTATTGTACTCCGAGCCATGAAAAATATTGTACACACTGGGTTCTTGTACATCCCGCCATCTGAGGTTTAGATCAGAGATCTTTTGCGCTCTCATAAAATGGATCTCACAACAGTGTCGGACACTAATGTGAGCGCGTGCCAACGGTGCCTTTGTATAAACATATCACTTTATCAGGGAGGCTCTGAGGGTGTCACTGCCCACCTTGGGCTCGTTTGCCATGAAGCAGTTTCGAGTAGAGCGCTTGCTTTGGGAGTCTCGTGTCAGGCTTGCGAACAATGTGGCCCACCCAGCGGAGCTGATCAAGTGTGGTCAGTGCTTCGATGCTGGGGATGTTGGCCTGGTCGAGGACGCTGATGTCAGTGCGCCTGTCCTCCCAGGGGCTTTGTAGGATGTTGCGGAGACACCTTGGTGGTATTTCTCCAGCGACTTGAGGTGCCTGCTGTACATGGTCCACGTCTCTGAGCCATACAGGAGGGCGGGTATCACTACAGCCCTGTAGACCATAAGCTTGGCGCCTGAACTTCGAACATTCTCTTCCTCAGGCGGCCGAAGGCAGCGCTAGCGCACTGGAGGCGATGTTAAAACTCGTCACCGATGGGAGCACTGTGCTGGCAACGATGGCAATGAGCCAAAGGTGGGCAGAGGAAACGTTACAACAACATCCTCAAAGCCTCCCTGATAAAATGCAACATCCCCACCGACACCTGGGAGTTCCTGACCAAAGACCGCCCTAAGTGGAGGAAGTGCATCCGGGAGGGCGCTGAGCACCTCGAGTCCCGTCGACGAGAGCGTGCAGAAATCAAGCACAGGCAGCAGAAAGAGCGTGCGTCAAACCAGACTCCCCACCCTCCCTTCCTGCAACCACTGTCTGTCCCACCTGTGACAGGGACTGTGGCTCTCGTAGTGGACTGCTCAGTCACCTAAGAACTCAGTTTTAGAGTGGAAGCAAGTCTTCCTCGATTTCGAGGGACTGCCTATGATGATGATAAACATATCTTTCGTGGAATAACTGCTGCGAATGAATCAATGAAGATTGTCAGCATCTCTGCACCTGATGGTTGTGTGAGATAAGACAGAACTGACAGCACAGAAACAGGCCATTCAGCCCAACTGCTCCATTGCCGACTTTTACGCTCCAGGCAAGCCTCCTCCCACACTTTGTCACCGCTCTCCACCAACTTATCCTTCTATTCCTATCTCCCTAATTAAACCCTTCCCCTTAAATCCATCGATACTATTCGCCTCAACGACTCCCTGTGGTGGCGAGTTCCACATTCTCACCACTCTCTGGGTGAAGAAGTTTCTGCTGAATTCCCTGTTGGATTTATTAGTGACTATCTTATATTTATAGCGCCTAGTTCTGGACTCCCGTTCAAGTGGAAACATTTTCTCTACGTCTAGCCTATCAAACACTTTCAGAATTTTAACGATCTCATTAAGGTCACCCCTCAGTCTTCCTTTTTCCAGAGAAACGAGCCTTGTTCTAACTTTCCCAACAGGTATAACCTCTCAGCTCTGATATCGCAGTTCTTTAGGAGTTGAAAGACAATATCATAGGCAGTCCCTCGCAAGCGAGGAAGACTTGCTTCCGCTCTTAAAATGAGTCCTTAGGTGGCTGAACCGTTCAAATAAGAGAAGCACAGACCCTGTCACAGGTGAGAGAGATAGTCATTGAGAGAAGGGGTGGGTGGGACTGGTTTGCCGCACGCTCCTTCCGCTGCCTGCGCTTGATTTCTGCATGAGACTCAAGGTGCTCAGCGCCCTCCCGGATGCACTTCCTCCACTTAGGTCGGTCTTTGGCCAGGGACTCCCAGGTGTCGGTGGGGATGTTGCACTTTATCAGGGAGGCTTTGAGGGTGGCCTTGAAACCCCGGTGTTGACTCTGACCGGCCGACAGGTGTGTGGTTAGAATAGCGGCAGAGTGTTCACTGGTGTGTGCCCGGCACAGTCCCACCGGTCCCATCCGTGCCCTCCATCAAATTCGGGGCAGACGTTCCTGTTTCTCGTTTAGACTTAAAAAAAAACTCAAGACATTCAGAACAATCTTTCTTCTCTGTTTCTCTGAGATTTGGAGTGTGTTTCATAGAATGTCTTCTCAATAGACCAGGTGAGGCAGTTAACCAGGACAGGCCACAGGTGCTGGTTCGCAGTTTGGCTTGGCTACATTTCTCGGGCTCTCACTGGGAAGCCAGGAAGAACTTAAAGGCAAAGTGCATGATTTTCGACTGCACAGCCACACAAGAGCCGGGCGGCCAGCAGAGAAAGGTCGAGTGGGCATTCCAGAGATTCCTTTGATACACAAAGCCCCCCCCTGATTGAATTATCAGGCACCCAAATGGCCACCCAAAATGCGTGGATAGACTGGAGAAGCTGGGCTTGTTCTCCTTGGACCAGAGAAGATTGAGAGAAGATTTGAGAGAGGCGTTCAAAATCATGAGGGCTCTAGACAGAGTAGACAGAAACTGTTCCCATTGACGGAAGGATCGAGAACCAGAGGACACAGATTTAAGGACCAAAAGAACCAAAAGCGACATAAGAAAAAACATTTTAATGCAGCGAGTGGTTAGGATCTGGAATGCACTGCCTGAAAGGGTGGTGGAGGCAGACTCAATCACTGCTTGCAAAAGGGAGTTGGATAAGTGCCGGAAGGAAAAATATTTGCAGGGCTATGGGGAAAGGGCGGGGGAGTGGGACTAGCTGAGGTGCTCTTGCAGAGAGCCGGCACGGGCTCGACGGGCCGAATGGCCTCCTTCCGTGCTGTAACCGTTCTGTGATTCTATGATTTTATGAACTATGTATCTCTGATTTAAAATTAACAATTGATCCAGATTCAATTGCCGTTTGCGGAAGAGAGTTCCAAACTTCTACCACCTTTTGTCTGTGGAAGTGTTCTCTAATTTCACTCGTGAAAGGTCTGAATGTAACCTTTAGACTATGCCCCCCGCCTCCACCCCTCTTGTCCTCGACTCCCCAACCAGCAGAAATCATTTTCTCTATCTACCCTATCTGCACTGTTGGAAGGAGTGCAGAGTTGAAAGTTTTTTAGTACTTGGTCAGAAATGTAAGCTTGTGAGAAGTGGATATCGATGAAATATCGTACCTGTTACCTGGTTATCTGTCTTCTATTAACCCAAAGCAGAAGCCTGTTAATCCACAACAACATTGTGCATTCATATAGCGCCTTCACCACAGTAAAACGTCCCAGGGCACACTTACGGTTATGGATAGCAAATGTTAGACAACAGTTAAAATAAACAGGTTAATTAATAGCAGGTTTTAGTGGGTACGGTAGCCTAGTGGTTACGTTACTGAGCTCGTGATCCAGAGACGTGAGTTAAAATCCCTCCACGACAGTTGGGGAAATTATATTTAGTTAAATAACGAAAACTGGAACGAAAAAGCTAGTTATCAATAAAGGTGACCTCGGAAAAAACCCAACTGGCTCACTAATGCCATTTAAGGAAGGAAATCTGCTGACCTTATCCGGTCTGGCCTATATGTGACTCCAGAGCCACAGCAATGTAGTTGACCCATAACTGCCCACTAAAATGGCCTTGCAACATAAGAACATAAGAAATAGGAGCAGGAGTCGGCCATATGGCCCCTCTAGCCTGCTCTGCCATTCAATAAGATCATGGCTGATCTGATCATGGACTCAGCTCCACTTCCCCGCCCGCTCCCCACAACCCCTTATCCTTGTATCGTTTAAGAAACTGTCTATTTCTGTCTTAAATTTATTCAATGTCCCAGCTTCCACAGCTCTCTGAGGCAGCAACTTCCACAGATTTACAACCCTCTGAGAGAAGAAATTTCTCCTCATCTCAGCTTTAAATGGGCGGCCCCTTATTCTAGTTCTAGTCTCCCCTATCAGAGTGGAAACATCCTCTCTGCATCCACCTTGTCAAGCCCCCTCATAATCTTATACGTTTCGATAAGATCACCTCTCATTCTTCTGAATTCCAATGAGTAGAGGCCCAACCTACTCAACCTTTCCTCATAAGTCAACCCCCTCATCTCTGGAATCAACCTAGTGAACCTTCTCTGAACTGCCTCCAAAGCAAGTATACCCTTTCATAAATATGGAAACCAAAACTGCACGCAGCAATCCAGGTGTGGCCTCACCAATACCCTGTATAACTGTAGTACGACTTCCCTGCTTTATACTCCATCCTCGTTGCAATGAAGGCCAAGATACCATTGGCCTTCCTGATCACTTGCTGTACCTGCATACTAACATTTTGTGTTTCATGTACAAGTACCCCCAGGTCCTGCTGTACTGCAGAACTTTGCAATCTTTCTCCATTTAAATAATAACTTGCTCTTTGATTTTTTCTGCCAAAGTGCATAACCTCACATTTTCCAACATTATACTGCATCTGCAAAATTTTTGCCCACTCACTTAGCCTGTCTATGTCCTTTTGCAGAATGTTTGTGTCCTCCTCACACATTCCTTTTCCTTCCATCTTTGTATCATCAGCAAACTTGGCTACATTACGCTCAGTCCCTTCTTCCAAGTTGTTAATATAGTTGGGGTCCCAGCACTGATCCCTGCGGCACCCCACTAGTTACTGGTTGCTAACCAGAGAATGAACCATTTATCCCGACTCTCTGTTCTCTGTTAGTTAGCCAATCCTCATCCATGCTAATATATTACCCCCAACCCCGTGAACTTTTATCTTGTGCAGTAAACTTTTATTTGGCACCTTGTCAAATGCCTTCTGTCACTTAGTTGTACCAAGCCGCTATGAAAAAGTCAGCACTTTGAGAACACTTTCGCCACACGGACTGCAGCGGTTCAAGAAGGCGGCTCACCACCACAGTCTCAAGGGCGATTGGGGTTGACAATAAATGCCGGCCTTGCCAGCGCTGCCCATATCCCGTGACTTAATTTTTTTTTAAATACCTCTGTTACAATAGTGGAAAAATAAATTTTAAATGAGCATGTGCGCTAAATATCACAAGGTGTAATTTCAGGGCCGTTCTATTTAGAGGTGACTTCCTGGGACAAATAGCATGGCTCTTTAGTGCCTGTGAAATGAAAGGCTGTACAGCTGCCCAGTGGCTATTTAGGAAAGACAATGGCTTCAGTTGCCAATAGTGACTGTATCTTAGTGACGTCAAGCACAGCTTCAAAGAGTGATCTCTATGCACAGTTTGACATGCTCAGTAACTATTTTGAGGCACCGACAAAGGCCTTCAATTTACATGGCCAATTCAGGACACAGGTTCCTTTAAGACTATTTGGTAAGGTACAACACATTGGCGTCTGCGTTCCACTATGTTGTGGTACTGTGCTGCAGGGCAGACTGTGATGAAGTGTTGTGATAAGCGGCTTTTGAAGTTAAACTTGCGTACTTCAAATGTGGATTCCTGTCATCCCCGTCTCAACTAACCAAAGAAAACCTTTCCTTTCATTCTGCGAAATTTTGCATCGATTTCAAAATTCTCATCCTTGTTTACAAATCACTCAATGGCCCTCGCCCCTCCCTATTTCTGTAATCTTTTTCAGCCTCACAACCCCACGAGATGTCTGCGCTCCTCTAATTCTGGCCTCTTGAACATCCCTGATTATAACTGCTCAACCATCGGTGGCCGTGCCTTCAGCTGCCTGGGCCCCAAGCTCTGGAACTCGCTGCCTAAACCTCTCTTTCCTCCTTTAAGATGCTCCTTAAAACCTACCTCTTTGACCAAGCTTTTGGTCACCTGCCCTAATTTCTCCTTATCTGACTCGGCATCAAATTAATTTTTTTGCCTTATAACACTCCTGTGAAGCAGCTTGAGACGTTTCACTACGTTAAAGGCACTATATAAATACAAGTTATGGTTGAAATGACTTTGGCTAATAAATAATGCTCCAATAGATTTTGCAAGCGGGCTTCATAGTTTAATCAGCTCTCGTTCTGGCATCGGAAGGAGAATGAAATGTTCAAGAGGAGCAAAATATTGGGGGGTGCAATTTAATTGGGGATCTGGGTGCAACACGGGCAGGAGCAGATTGGGCACCTGATATATCTAGTCACCCGCCCCCTCCCCACCGTGCCTGGTAACTATTTTGCACTCCATGCTGAAGTCGAATTTCACCCCCATTGTCTTCTTAAAGATTTCGATTCCTGTCGCTTGAAATAGTTGAGGAGCAACATTTTACCGAGTACGTGCCCTAAGCTCTGGAACTCCCTCCCTAAACCTCCCCGCTTCTCCACCTCTCTTTCCTCCTTTAAGCCGCTCCTTAAAACCTACCTCTTTAAACAAGCTTTTGGTCATCTGAGATAATTTGTGGCTCGATGTCAAATTTATCTGTTTTGTCTTGTAACACTGTTGTGAAGCGCCTTGGGATATTTTACTATGTGAAAGGCGCTATATAAATACAAGTTATTATTATTATTGTTCAAGACTCTGACTGGTGACTGCATCATTTTGTTAGTTTTTTATTGACGCTTTGCTAACTTTGCACTTGATCGTAAATGTCGAACTGGAACTAAAGACAAAATTACTTCCTCACTGAGACCAGCTAAGTCAGCTCGGACTGAAGGTTCAACTACACCCATCATCATAGGCGGTCCCTCGAATGAGGATGACTTGCTTCCACAGGTTCACAGGTGTTTTCACGAAGGACCCGATGTTCCAGCCCTGAACTCCAATTGAGGGGGTGGAAGATGCCTGTGCGTGAATTTTTTTAACGTGTGGTGGCCGTTGCACACCAGCCACTAGATGGGCTTGACAGAGCTAGGTCTTGGTCCAGTGGCAAGGGTTAACCAAGACGACTGGAGACCTGCTCTGCTGCACGGGCCTAGTGCGCGCACGTATCGCAGTGTGGGCTGGTCCGTGCTGCCCCTGGGCCCTCGGCTCTTCTGGGCCCCGTACCCTCATCTGTCGCACCTCCGCCACGATCTCTCGCTGCTCCTCCGCCATAAACATTCACCACATGTCGCCACAAACACTCTGCGCTCAGCCCGACCTACCCACTCCTCTGTACCTGGGTCCTGCTGATGTTCCTGCCCACATTACAAAATGGTGACCAAGGTTTTGATGTGATTCCTCAACTCCAAAGCCTCCACATCCACTTGCTGAATCTCTAGAAGCCACCAACTGCTATCACCTACCTGTATCCCGGTTTATGTTGACTTGGTTCAGGTTTGACTGGTTTGGGTTTTCATGCGTTTTGATATACTGCGGGCTATAAACTCCAGTGCAGCGCTGCGGGCGTGCTGCACTGTCGGAGGTGCCGCCTTTCTGTGGATGCTCAGTCGTTGAGTATATTCAAGACGGAGATCGATAGATTTATGAATATTACAGGAATCAAGAGATATGGGGACAGTGCAGGAAAATGGAGTTGAGATAGAAGATCAGCCTTGATCTTATTGAATGACGGTGCAGGCTCAAGGGGCCGAATGGCCTACTCCTGCTCTTAATTTATGTCCTTTCGGATGTGACGTTAAACCGAGGCTCCCATCTGCCCTCTCAGGTGGACATAAAAGATCCCATGGCTCTCTTTCGAAGAAGAGCAAGGAGTTATCCCGGGTGTCCCGGCCAATATCTATCCCTCAACCAACATCACGTAGAACAAAAAACATTCATTTATCGTGTTGCTGTTTGTGGAGCATTGCTGTGCTCAATTTGGCTGCCACCTTTCTGAGAATCCTGCACTTTAAAAGTGCTTAAACGGCTGTAAAGTGCTTTAGGACGTCATGAAAGGTGCCAAAGGAATGCAAGTCTGTCTTTCTTCTGTAAATGGGGCAAGTCATGTCTTGCAGTACTGCCGCAGCACCTGAGCAGGGAAAGCTTGTGTCAGTGATGGACGAGCAGGCCCTACTTCTCGCCCTTCTCCGACTGGCACAGCAGCTGTCGGAGCGGCTAATGTCTCCAGTATAAATGGTGCCCGTCCCTCGCACAAAAGCTGCACGGTTCTCCCACAAAAGGGCAAACAGCTCTCATGTGATAAGTCATGTTACAGCTGTTACCTGTTACCTTGTGTGTACCGGATTCCGAAAGGGATTGAGTTCATCAGCAGCCAATCAGATCATCGGAACATTGGAACGGGAGGAGGCCATTCAGCCCCTCGGACCTTTCCACCATTCAGTTCGATCATGGCTGGCCCTTGCCGAGCAAAAATCTATCAGTCTCACTATTGAAATGATCAATTGACCCTCTCCGCCCCCACTACTGCTTCCAACCCCACCACCCCACCACCTCCGCCAACAGCTTTTTGGGGGAGAGAGTTCCATATTTCCACAACCATTTGTGTGAAGAAGTGCTTCCTGACATCACCTCTGACCTTCCTGCCTCTACTTTTAAGGTTATGCCCCCTTGTTCTGGGCTCCCCCACAGAGGAAATAGTTCCTCTCTATCAAGCCTACCAACTCCCCCTCCCCATTTTGCAGCAGATCGTTTGTATTGACTCACGAGATTTGCTCGCCTCAGGGCTTTGTATTTGTTCACCAGTCAGTATATAAAAAAAATTAAAGTGTCTCTTTTCAGACTTGAGATTGCACTGTGCGAGATTAGAAACGACACACATTCAAAGATTCGTCTGAAACTCCCGCGATGATCATGTTAACAGCTGCATTTATTCTAAGAGCAAACAGAGCAGTTTGGTACAAATGTTTTGATATGTTAGTAACTCATTTTTATATCCGTTATTTCAATCACTTCGACAATAATCAGACGTAAGTGACCAAAGTGACTGAATCAGAGAATCGTACGGCACAGAAGGAGGCCATTGGGCCCATTGTGCCTGTGCCGGCTCTGTGAAAGAGCTGTCCAATTAGACCCACTGCCCTGCCCTTTCCCCCGCAGCCCTGCAAATCTTTCGCCTTCAAGTATTTATCCAATTCCCTTCTGAAAGCTACTATTGAATCTGCTTCCACCGCCCTTTCAGGCAGCGCGTTCCGGATCATAAGCGCTCACTGCATAAAGTCATTTCTCCTCGTCTCCCCTCCGGTTCTTTCCCCATAGTCCTGCAAATGTTTCCTTTACAAATATATATCCGATTCCCTTGCATTGTAGGAAACAGTAATGTAAGCCTAGCCTCCACCGCATGTGTCCGCACTATCAGCCTTTTCTTCTGCAGTTCAGACTCTGCTAATCCGATCAGTTTAGCTCGGAATGTTAAGAAGGATGAATAGAAAAGAACTGCAAGGTTTTTTTTGTTACCATTACAGGTCCGATTTCAGCACTTTTACCCCACCCAGTGGTCACATCGTTTTTACAGAACTGTTTGTCGCTTCTTAACTACAGAAGCAAGTGACTGTTCGGGCCCCACAGGAAGCAACAGATGCCTCGCTCCGCTCCCATTATCGGGTGTGTTAGCCCATCATCCTCAGCGGTGACACCGCCATCTGCAAAGTGCTCTCGGGCAAAGCAGGTGAGTTCCGACATCTCACGCTCAACTGGCAGACGCTGCTTCCAACGGGAAGATACGTGGCAGCTCTGTGAATCGCCCATGGATTCAGACACAAAGGAGAGGGGCAAAGTCACACCTTCTCCTCCCCCCTCCTCCTGCTGCTCCTCCTCCCCCACCCGCTTCTCCACTCCACCTCTCCCCCTCCGCTCCTCCTCTCCCTGACCACTCCTCCTCATCATTCTGCCGCTCCTTCCCTTCCCCCTCCCCCTTCTCCCCTCTTCCTTCCGCCTTCCCTTCCCCCCTCCTTCCTTCTCTCCCTCCTTTTCCCCCTCCTCCTCCTTCTGCTCCCCTTTCTTCCTCTCATCTTCCTTCTCCCCTCTTGTTTCCTTTTTCCCGTTCTCCTCCTCCTTATCCTCCTCCTTTTGATCTTTCTACTTCCTTCTCACCCTCCTCCTCCTCCAATAAAAATTAATCGTGAATCCGTCGAAAAATAAAGCAATCCTTGGGTGAATTGTAAATCAAGTTGAGTCTTGAATCACTGCAATCTGGAGTAGTAGGAAGTTACCTCGTGTGTACAGCACAGAAACGGGCCATTCAGACCAACTGGTCCATGCCGGTGTTTATGATCCACACGAGCCCCCTCCCACCCCACTCCATCTCACCTCATCATCAAACATAGAAACATAGAAAATACGTGCAGGAGTAGGCCATTCGGCCCTTCGAGCCTGCACTCACCATTCAATGAGTTCATGGCTGATCATGCAACTTCAGTACCCCATTCCTGCTTTCTCTCCATACCCCTTGATCCCTTTAGCCATAAGGGCCACATCTAACTCACTTTTCAATAGATCTAATGAACTGGCCTCAACAACTCTCTGCGGTAGAGAATTCCACAGGTTCACAATTCTCTGAGTGAAGAAGTTTCTCCTCATCTCGGTCCTAAATGGCTTACTCCTTATCCTTAGACAGTGACCCCTGGTTCTGGACTTCCCCAACATCGGGAACATTCTTCCTGCATCTAACCTCTCCAATCCCGTCAGAATTTTATATGTTTCTATGACCCTCAACCTCTGGGAGAAGAAATTCCTTCTCAACTCGGTTTTAAATTGGCTCCCCCGTATTTTGAGGCTGGGCCCCCTAGTTCTAGTCTCCCCGACCAGTGGAAACAACCTCTCTGCCTCTATCTTGTCTATCCCTTTCATTATTTTAAATGTTTCTATAAGATCACCCCTCATCCTTCTGAACTCCAACAAGTAAAGACCCAGTCTACTCAATCTATCATCATAAGATAACCCCCTCATCTCCGGAATCAGCCTAGTGAATCGTCTCTGTACCCCCTCCAAGGCTAGTATATCCTTCCTTAAGTAAGGTGACCAAAACTGCACGCAGTACTCCAGGTGCGGCCTCATCAATACCCTGTACAGTTGCAGCAGGACATCCCTGCTTTTGTACTCCATCCCTCTCGCAATGAAGGCCAACATTCCATTCGCCTTCCTGATTACCTGCTGCACCTGCAAACTAACTTTTTGGGATTCATGCACAAGGACCCCCAGGTCCCTCTGCACCACAGCATGTTGTAATTTCTCCCCATTCAAATAATATTCCCTTTTGCTGTTTTTTTTTGCACATGACCTCACATTTTCCGACATTGTACTCCATCTGCCAAACCTTAGCCCATTCGCTTAACCTATTTAAATCTCTTTGCAGCCTCTCTGTGTCCTCTACACAACCCGCTTTCCCACTAATCTTTGTGTCATCTGCAAATTTTTTTACACCACACTCTGTCCCCTCGTCCAGGTCATCTATGTATATTGTAAACAGTTGTGGTCCCAGCACCGATCTCTGTGGCACACCACTAGCCAACCTGAAAAGGACCCATTTATCCCGACTCTCTGCTTTCTGTTAGTTAGCCAATTCTCTATCCATGCTAATACATTTCCTCTGACTCCGCGTACCTTTATATTCTGCAGTAACCTTTTGTGTGGCACCTTATCAAATGTCTTTTGGAAATCCAAATACACCACCATCCATCGGGACACCTCTATCCACCATGCTCGTTATATCCTCAAAGAATTCCAGTAAATTAGTTAAACATGATTTCCCCTTCATGAATCCATGCTGCGTCTGCTTGACTGCACTATTCCTATCTAGATGTCCCGCTATTTCTTCCTTAATGATAGCTTCAAGCATTTTCCCCACTACAGATGTTAAACTAACCGACCTTTTGTCTGCTCCCTTTTTTAAACACATTACCATGATAAACACATGAGCCAATATTAAAATAAGGAAATGTTTCCTAAGTTGTCAAAGTAAATAATGAATAAATTAAAGTTTTATGGTAAGTAATTGAGAATCGAAGCAATGCGAGATTGTTGGGATAATTGTTCAATTCTCTTTTTCCACAGATACAGAGCTTTTGTTTATTTTCCAAGAAAATGTCAAGTTGGGAAATAGAATCAATATTCTATGTTACTGCTGGAAACGAGGATAGAAATTTTATGTTACAAACTCTTTGCAACATCTTTTACACACTTTTATCACTAACTGATGATACTATTTTCAAAAATATACTTTTCTACTTTTATTTCGTTTATCTGGTTTTGTGTATATGGCACTAAGCTGGGTGGCAGTGTGAGCTGTAAGGAGGATGCTAAGAGGCTGCAGGATGACTTGGACAGGTTAAGTGAGTGGGCAAATGCATGGCAGATGGAGGATAATGTGGATAAATGTGAGGTTATCCACTTTGGTGGCAAAAACAGGAAGACAGAATGGTGACAGATTAGGAAAAGGGGAGGCGCAACGAGACCTGGGTGTCATGGTACATCAGTCATTGAAAGTGGGCATGCAGGGACAGCAGGTGGTGAAGAAGGCAAATGGCATGTTGACCTTCATAGCAAGAGAATTTGAGTATGGAAGCAGGGAGGCCTTACAGGTTGCAGTTGCAGTTGTACAGGGCCTTGGTGAGGCCTCACCTGGAATATTGTGTTCAGTTTTGGTCTCCTAATCTGAGGAAAGACATTCTTGCTATTGAGGGAGTACAACGAAGGTTCACTAGATTGATTCCCGGGATGGCAGGACTAACATATGAGGAGAGACTGGATCAACTGGGCTTGTATCCACTGAAGTTTAGAAGAATGAGAGGGGATCTCATAGAAACATATAAAATTCTGACGGGATTGGACAGGTTAGAGACAGGAAGAATGTTCCCGATGTTGGGGAGTTCCAGAACCAGGGGTCACAGTCTAAGGATAAGGGGTAAGCTATTTAGGACTGAGATGAGGAGAAACTTCTTCACTCAGAGAGTAGTTAACCTGTGGAATTCTCTACCGCAGAAAGTTGTTGAGGCCAGTTCGTTAGATATATTCAAAAGGGAGTTAGATATGGCCCTTACGGCCAAAGGGATCAAGGGGTATGGAGAGAAAGCAGGAAAGGGGTACTGAGGTTGAATGATCAGAGTTGATCTTATTGAATGGTGGTGCAGGCTCGAAGGGCCGAATGGCCTGCTCCTGCACCTAATTTCTATGTTTCTATGTTTTCTAGTTTAAAAAAATACTTGCATTTTATAGTGTCTTTCATGATATACCAAAGCACTTGACAGCCAATGAAGTACTTTTGAAGTGTAAATATTATAATGTAGGAAACGCAGCAGTCAATTTGAGATCCCACAAACATTAATGTGACAATGACCAGATAATTTGATTTAGTGATAAAATATTTGCCAGGACACCAGGGAGAACTCCCCTGCTTTTCTTCGGAATAGTGCCATGGGATCTTTTACGGCACCTGAGAGAGCAGACGTTGCTTCGGTTGAACGTCTCATCCAAAAGACAGCACCTCCAGCAGTGCAGCATTCCCGCAGCACTGCACTGAGTGTGTCAAACTAGATTTTTGTGCTCAAGTTTCTGGAGTGGGACTTGAACCCACAACCTTCCAACTCAGAGGTGAGAGAGCTGCCCACTGAACCACAACCGACACCTTGTGCTGGATTAATGCTATACGGAAGTTGATACAATTGGAAACCTTACACAAGGTTTGCAGCTGACGGAAATGCAGAGGAGTAAATTAAAGGTGCACTAATATTGCAAGCTTTTAAGAAATCATACAGATTTGTAGGTATATCAGCTTTACAGTGGAAGTCAGCCACAAATGATTCGAAATATTTCTAAAATCTGTGAATTTATCAGCAAAATCTGAAAATGAAGACGTTTATATTTGAAACACAACAACACGAACAATATTCTCAGTTATTGTTGCGGATGCAATAACTCAATAGGCTTAGTACCGTGAACTCAATCAGGTGCGACCTGACTCTACTTTATTAGCTCTCAAAGTGAGGCTTTTTTCATATACAAGGTTGTACCTGTGTGTCTGTTGCCCAATGACCTCCAACGGCCACTCCCCCTGGTGGCAGGTAAACCCAGGCATACATGCGTGACAGTTATATAGCTCCTTTAATGTAGTAAACCATCTGAAGGCACTTCAGTGGAGCGACCATCAAACAAAATTTGACACCGAGCCACATAAGGAGATGTTAGGACAGGTGACCAAAAGCTTGCTCAAAGAGGTAGGTTTTAAGGAGCGTTTTAAAGGAGGAGAGAGAGATAGAGAGGCGGAGAGGTTTAGGGAGGGAGTTCCAGAACTTAGGGCCCAGGCAGCTGAAGACACGGCGGCCAATGTGGAGCGATTAAAATCGTAAGATGCATCAGAGACGAGATTTGGAGGAACTCGGGGATCTCGAAGTGTTCTGGGGCTGGAGGAGGTTACAGAGATAGGGAGGGGTGGAGGGGGGGGGGGGGGAATGAGAATTTTAAAACTGAAGTGTTGCCGGACAAGGAGCCTGTATAAGTCAGCGAGCACAGAGGTGAAGGTGGGTGAGTGGGATGTGATGCAAATCAGAGCGCAAGCAGCAGCATTTTGGATGAGCTCAAGTTTACAGAGGATGGAAGATGGGATGTGTGGTATATTCGCTACATCACAAATACACACATACAAGATGTCTTCAATTCAGGATCTTATCAGGTGACCTGACCTTTTATTATTATTGCATTACCACAGTAGTCCACTAGGTGGAGCGGTAGTCCACTAGATGGAGCTATATATAAAAACATAAGAACATAAGAAAAAGGAGCAGGAGTAGGCCTTACGGCTCCTCGAGCCTGCTCCGCCATTTAATACGACCATGGCTGATCCGATCATGGACTCATCTCCACTTCCCCGCCCGCTTCCCAAAACCCCTTATTCCCTTATCATTAAAGAAACTGTCTATTTCTGTCTTAAATTTAATCAATGTCCCGGCTTCCACAGCTCTCCGAGGCAGCGAATTCCACAGATCCACAACACTCTGAGAGAATACATTTCTCCTCATCTCAGTTTTAAATGGGCGGCCCCTTTTTCTAAGATTATGCCCTCTAGTTCTAGTCTCCCCTATTAGTGGAAACATCCTCTCTGCATACACCTTGTCAAGCCCCCTCATAATCTTATACCATTCGATAAGATCACCTCTCATTCTTCTGAATTTCAATGAGTAGAGGCCCAACCTACTCAAACTTTCCTCATAAGTCAACCCCCTCATCTCCGGAATCAACCTTGTGAACCTTCTCTGATCAGCCTCCAAAGCAAGTATATCCTTTCATAAATATGGAAACCAAAACTGCACGCAGTATTCCAGGTATGGCTTCATCAATACTCTGTATAGCTGTAGCAAGACTTCCCTGCTTTTATACTCTATCCCCTTTGCAATAAAGGCCAAGATTCCATTGGCCTTCCTGATCACTTGCTGTACCTGCATACTAACCTTTTGTGTTTCATGCACAAGTACCCCAGGTCCTGCTGTACTGCGGCACTTTGCAATCTTTCTCATTTAAATAATAACTTGCTCTTTGATTTTTTTTCTGCCAAAGTGCATGATCTCACACTTTCCAACATTGTACTCCATCTGCCAAATTTTTGCCAAATACTACACTTCTCCCTTCTTAATGAAGAAGTCATTATAGACAACAGAAGGAGACCATTTGGCCAATCGTGTCTGTGCCGGCCGAAAAAGAGATACCCTGCCTAATCCCACTTTCCGGCTCTTTTCCTGTAGCCGTGTAGCTTACGACATTTCACGTGCATATCCACATACTTGTTAAATACAATGAGGCCCCCACCACCCTTAGGGTGAAAAAAGTTCTGCCCTCTAATCCTTCTACCAAGTACTTTAAATGTATGTCCGCTGGTTGTTGTCCTGGATGGTGTTGAGCTTCTTGATAATTGTTGGAGCTGCACCCATCCAGGCAAGTGGAGAGTATTCCATCAAGCTCCTGACTTGTGCCCTGTTCCCTGAGATGTGTTCCTGGTGAGCCAATGCCTGATTGTGGGATCTGACCATTCATTTTGCATAAACTAACTGACATGCAATTCAGTGTTTTCAATTTGTATTACACCTGACTTTAGGTTCTTGATCCAAGAGTATAGCAGTTGCTATCCGGACATCAGGTGCATGGACCTTACACTAAACATCAGTAAGACAAAGGTCCTCCACCAACCTGACCCTGCCACACAGCACTGCTCCCCAATCATCAAGTTCCACAGCGCCGCCCTGGACAATGTAGACCACTTTCCATACCTTGGGAGCCTATTATCAGCAAGGGCAGACATCAACGACACCGCCTCCAGTGCGCCAATGCAGCCTTTGGCCACCTGAGGAAGAGAGTGTTTGAAGATCAGGCCCTCAAATCTGGAACCAAGGTCATGGTCTACAGGGCTATAGTGATACCCGCCTTCCTGTATGGCTCAGAGACATGGACCATATATAGTAGACACCTCGAATCGCTGTCGAATCCCACCAATGATGTCTCCGCAAGATCCTGCAAATCCCCTTGGAGGACAGATGCACCAACATTAGCGTCCTCGATCAGGCCAACATCCCCAGCATCGAAGCACTGACCACACTCGACCAGCTCCGTTGGGCGGGCCACATTGTTCACATGCCTGACACGAGACTCCCAAAGCAAGCGCTCTACTCGGAACTCCTACACAGCAAGCGAGTCCCAGGTGGGCAGAGGAAATGTTTCAAGGAAATCCTCAAAGCCTCCTTGATAAAATGCAACATCCCCACCGACACCTGGGAGTCCCTGGCCAAAGACCGCCCTAACTGGAGGAAGAGCATCCGGGAGGGCGCTGAGCACCTCGAGTCCCGTCACCGAGAGCATGCAGAAACCAAGCGCAGACAGCGGAAGGAGCGTGCGGCAAACCAGACTCCCCACCCACCCTTTCCTTCAACCACTGTCTGTCCCACCTGCGACAGAGACTGTAATTCCCGTATTGGACTGTACAGTCACCTGAGAACTCACTTTTAGAGTGGAAGCAAGTCTTCCTCGATTTTGAGGGATTGCCTATGATGAGCCCTGTAGCTTATGACACTTCAAGTGCATATCCACATACCTGTTAAATACGATGAGGTTTTCTGCCTCTACCACTCTTTCAAGCAGTGAGTTCCAGACCCCCACCACCCTCTGGGTGAAAAAAGTTCTCCTCGACTGCCCTCTAATCCTTCGACCAAGTACTTTAAATGTATGTCCGCTGGTTATTGTCCTGGATGGTGTTGAGCTTCTTGAGTATTGTTGGAGCTGCAATCCAGGCAAGTGGAGAGTATTCCATCACACTCCTGACTTGTGCCTTGTTCCCTGAGATGTGTCCCTGGTGAGCACCACTCCTTGCTGCCAATGCCGGATTGTGGGATCTGACCATTCATTTTGCATAAACCAACTGACATGCAATTCAGTGTTTTCAATGTGTATTACACCTGACTCTAGGTTCTTGATCCAAGAGGACAGCAGATGCTATCTGGACATCAGGCACTTGATAAGCCTGGGTGTTTAACTTCAGGTCAGGAAAACAGTGCACGTCGGTGCTTTGGGTCAGAAAGATCAGTAGGGGTCTGGCTGCCAGCAACCTGTCAAGAAATTGTTTTTTTAAATCAAACAAAATTGGCCTGAAATCGCGCTCCCCACAGGTGCATACAGGGTGCCCACGCACCCGTGGGGTCCCGGCAAGTTTAGGTATGCGAAGCGCATGCGCCTAAACCGGACAGTTGCGATCTGTCAAAAATCTCTTGACACATCACACGCCTCCGGAACTAAAGGGTCTCCGCGGGCGGCGAGGTAGGCTATTTGCTCAACTCCTGCCCAGCGAATGTCCTTCAAACTCTTACAATTGGAAAAAGCAGTCGTAAGGCCGGATTTTATTAGCGTAAGACTTTTAAAGTACAGAAAAAGACATTAAAAAAAATAATTAACACATTTAGAATCTTGTTCGATAAGATACGTTTATTTTTAGACCCTTTAAAATATGTACATTTATTTTTTTTTAATTAAAATTTTGTTTTTAATAATTAATTAAATTACATTTTTTATTAATTAGAAATATGTGAATTTTTTAAAAGTTATTTTTAGTGTTTCTGTGTTTTTGGGTGGTTTCCCATTTACACGGAATCACCATTAAGTATGAATGGGTGTTCTCCCAGCTCTGATAGCTTGGGCCGGCCCATGTGATCCCATTGATGATTATGAACTCCTTACGATCCTGGGATATGTGGGCCCCTATGAAGGCCTTTCTGTAGCAGCCCAGGACCACAAGCCTCCGACCCTCTGAGACCACCAGGTAGATTCGTAGAAATTTTTCATGTGCCCGCGGGAAGCCTCCGACCGCAATTTCTGGGCCAATATGTGCGTCTTACCTGCACACATTGGGTACTTGATCCGGTTAGCTAAAAGGACCAATCAGAAACTAAACAATCAGTGTGCCAGGCTCAATATAGGGGAACAAAGGCAAAATCCTGCTGGTGCTGGAGATCTGGCGGAACGTCCAAAGGCGATACGAGGGGAAACATTTTTACACAGCGAGTGGTCAGGATCTGGAATACACGGCCTGAAAGGATGGTGGAGGCAGATTCAACCGTGGCTTTCAAAAGGGAGTTGGATAAGTACCTGAAGGAAAAATATTTGCAGGACTACGAGGAAAGGGTGGGGGAATGAATCAGTGGAATTCTCTGCCCAAGGAAGCAGTTGAGGCTAGCTCATTGAATGTATTCAAGTCACAGATAGATAGATTTTTAACCAATAAGGGAATTAAGGGTTACGGGGAGCGGGCGGGTAAGTGGAGCTAAGTCCACGGCCAGATCAGCCATGATCTTGTTGAATGGCGGAGCAGGCTCGAGGGGCTAGATGGCCTACTCCTGTTCCTATTTCTTATATTCTTATGTTCTTATGAGTGGGGCTAGCTGAGATTCGGCACGGGCTCAACGGGCCGAATGGCCTCCGTCCGTGCTGTCTGTAACCATTCTATGATTCCACAGAAATTTCTGGAAATATTCAACAGGTCAGACATCGGTGGAGAGAGAAACAGTTAATGTTTCAGATCGATGATGAAAGGTCAGTGAACTGAAACGTTAACTCTAAATACAGGAAAACTCTTGATTATCTGGAAAGGATTATCTGCACTCCTTTATGACATAAAATGACATTGAATATATAGCAGGGAACAGGCTTTGTGGCCCAACAGGCCCATCCTGGTGTCTATACTCCTCACAAGCCTCCACCCACCATTCTCCATCTCACTCTATCAACATATCCTCCTGTTCCTTACTCTATGTACTTGTCCATCTTTCAGGTGAGACGTTAAACCGAGGACCCCGTCTGCTCTCTCGCAGGTGGATGTCAAAAATCCCATGGCACTACTTCAAAGAAGAACAAGGGAGATATCTCCGCTGTCCTGGCCAATATTTATCATCGCTAAAAAAAAACAGATTACCTGATCATTATCACATTGCTGTTTGTGGGAGCTTGCTGTGTGCAAGTTGGCCGCCGCGTTTCCCACATTACAACAGTGACTGCACTCCAAAAGTATTTCACTGGCTGTGAAGTGCTTTGGGACATCCAGAGGTTGTGAACGCCACGATATAAGTTCTAGTATTTCTTTTATCTTTCTTTTATCTAGCTTACCTGTAAATACATCTAATTCGCCTCAACCACGCTGTGGGATGGCGAGTATGACTTGAGTCTTACAGGTAGGCTACCCATTAGTCTTAGTCTAATGGTGACAAGTATTTTACACACTCAGATTATAAAGTCGGCTTCTTGTGGGTGTTTCTCAATAGAAGCAACCGAGAATCTTACCCTGAAGGAGCATTAAGCCCCAGCAAGCTCTGAACTGCTGTGTTGCAGGTATTGCATTATTTATGTGTGCATGATAGCAAACAGCGGTACTGCACTCAGTGATATGATCACAGCGAGAATCAGGTGCAGTACAATCAATAAGGTTACCTCTGCACTACAATCTTAGGGAATGTTTTTAAACGTGACATAGGATCAGCTCTGTGAGAACAACCAGATGATTGTACTAAAATGAGAAAAATAATTCAAAAATCACAGGGCAGCCCAAGGTTTCAGCGCTTTCCTGTGCTGACATAGTCCGTTTGGGAAATGTTGGTAATACAGGTCGCACTCTGCCATTTCCTAGGCGCTGTATCGCAACGTATTTCCAGCGCAGAAATAGGCCATTCAGCCCAACAGGTCCATGCCAGGATTTATGCTTCCCTTGAACCTCCTCCCCCCGCTCGTCGCCAAGAGCATGCAGAAAACAAGCGCAGGCAGCGGAAGGAGCGTGCGGCAAACCAGACTCCCCACCCACCCTTCCCTTCAACCACTGACTGTCCCACCTGTGACGGAGACTGTAATTCCCGTATTGGACTGTTCAGTCACCTGAGAACTCACTTTTTGAGTGGAAGCAAGTCTTCCTCGATTTCGAGGGACTGCCTATGATGATGATGATCTAACCTCATCAACATATCCCTCTATTCCTTTCTCTCTCATGTACTTATCGAGCTTCCCCCTAAATGCATCGATACTATTCACCTCAACCACTCCCTGTGGCAGCGAGTTCCACATTCTCACCACTCTCTGGGAAAAGAAGTTTCTCCTGAATTCCCGATTGGATTTATTAGTGACAGTCTTATATTTATGGCCCTTAGCCTCGCCCGCAAGTGGGAACATCTTCTCTCCGTCTAACCAATCAAACCCTTTCATAATCTTAATGATATCCATCAGGTCACCCCCTCAATCTTCTCTTTTCTAAAGAAAAATGCCCCAGCCTGTTTAATCCTTCCTGATAAGCATGACCTCACAGTTCTGGTAACATTTCAGCAAATCTTTCTTGTACCTTCTCCAATGCCTCTATATCCTTTTCAGAATATGGAGACCAGAATTATGCACAGTACTTCAAGTGTGATCTAACCAAGGGTTGATACAAATTTAACATAACTTCTCTGCTTTTTGATTCCATCTCTCTAGAAATGAACCCCAAAGCTTGGTTTGCTTTTGGCCTTATTAACCTGCGCTACTTTTAGTGATTTGTGTACCTGTACTCCCAGATCCCTCAGTTCCTCAACCCCATTTAGACCCTGACTTTCCAAGGAGCGTGTGGCCTCCTTAATCTTCCGACCAAAACGTCTTACCTCACACTTATTTAGATTGAAGTTAATTTGCCAATTCCACGCCCATTCTGCAAGTTTATTAATGGCTTCCTGTATTTTGTCGCAGTCCTCCTCTGTGTTAACGACACATCACGATTTGCTGTTGCTCAATAGAAGCAACCACGAATCTTACTCAGATAGGTGTCAATTTGGTGTCACCCGCACATCTTGAAATTGTACGTCCCGTGTGTGACAGTCGAGGTAAAGTCACACGGCCTAAAGTGGTGTCAAATGGAATGGACGCATCACTTCCTGAGAAATAGACGGAATAAACAAGGAGAGTGAGTCGGTCACCTTTACCCCGCATCATCTCCTATCCACTGCTGGTAGAGGCTTGTGGGATCATAGAATGATACAGCACAGAAGGAGGCCATTTGGCTCATCGTGCCTGTGCCGGCTCTTTGAAAGAGCGATCCAATTAGTCTCACTCCCCCGCTCTTTTCCCATAGCCCTGCAAATTTCCCCCTTCAAGTATTTATTCAACTCGCTTTTGATAGTTACTATTGAATCTGCCTCCACCATCCTTTCAGGCAGCGTGTTTCAGATCACAATGACTTGCTGCGTAAAATAAAATTCTTCTCATCTTGCCTTTGGTTCTTTTGCCGATTATCTTATATCGGTAACTGACCCTTCTGCCATTGGAAGCAGTTTCTTCTTATTTGCTCTGTCAAAACCCTTCAGGATTTTGAATACCTCCATCAAACCTCCTCTTAACCTTCCCTGCCCTAAGGAGAACAGGCCCAGCTTCTCCAGTCTATCCACATAACTGAAGTCCCTCCTCCAAGCATTCCACACGGAACGGACAACCTAAAAGCACACAATGAAACTATTAACGGGGAGGAGATGGGCACTAGATCAATGAAATATTATTTGTCAATAAAATCTAGGTGAAATAATATTGTAGTTACTTGTCCAATCCTATTATATTTTGCGACATTTTAAAATCAATGGATGGTGTTTGATTGTAAATATGGAAAAAATATATAAATCCCATCACAGGACGCAACGAGTTATCTGGAACACGCTTCCTGACAGGGTGGTGGAAGCAGACGCAATAGTAACTTTCAAAAGGGAACTGGATAAATACTTGAAAAGGAAATGTTATGTTCAGAATAACTCCACAGGATTGTGTGCTGTAAGCTCAAACTGACGTGACCTTAGTCTCTTTAATCAAACTCCAGAGTGAAGAATCAGCATGGCAGACAACCTTGTATACTTGCTTGCACGAGGTGTGCAGGTGACCCTTGGGCCTCCAACAGGTGCAACCCCTGGTGGCAAGTCTTACACGATTGTAAAGTTTACATACATAACAGGAAGAATTTGCAAGGCCACGGGAAAAGAGCAGGTCGAGTGGGTTCAATCGGATCGCTCTTTCAACGAACGTGGGGTGAATGGGGTGCATGCTCCAAGGAGGTCACCACTATTGACAATCAAGCAAGAGTGTGCTGTCTGCCGAATGCAACAGGTTCAAAGATTTTGCTGATGCATTCTTTGCTTTTTTTATTGGTCTGTGCATCCATCAGATCTGATACTTCTCAAAGCAGCAAGCAAACGAGGTGTTCTAATTGTAGATTATTTATAGTGTGGAGCATGGCAGCTCTTTCAACAATTGACAACAGGCTGATTGATTTTAACCTCTTTTTTTGCCCCGAGCAAAACATTTAATTACACAAGCGTATGATGCATTCATTCTGTTGCCATTACCTGACCTTCCAATGGAGCCAGCTGAACAGAACCCAGTTCTAGCTAGACCTTGCCTGACTTCAAAACCCCAAGCTCTGGAATTCCCTCCCTAGATCTCTCCGCCTCTCCACCTCTCTCTTCCTTTAACATGCTGCTTAAAGCCCGCCTCTTTTACCAAGCTTTCGGTCA
Organism: Pristiophorus japonicus; assembly: GCF_044704955.1. Lineage (NCBI taxonomy): Eukaryota > Metazoa > Chordata > Chondrichthyes > Pristiophoridae > Pristiophorus > Pristiophorus japonicus. The sequence continues at coordinate 525,752,097 of NC_091977.1, read as the reverse complement.
CCTGTACTAATATAGAAACATAGAAACATAGAAAATAGGTGCAGGAGTAGGCCATTCAGCACTTCGAGCCTGCACCACCATTCAATATGATCATGGCTGATCATGCAACTTCAGTACTCCATTCCTGCTTTCTCTCCATACACCTTGATCCCTTTAACCATAAGGACCACATCTAACTCCCTTTTGAATATATCTAATGAACTGGCTTCAATAACTTCCTGCGGTAGAGAATGCCACAGGTTCACAATTCTCTGAGTGAAGAAGTTTCTCCTCATCTCGGTCCTAAATGGCTTACCCTTTATTCTTAGACTGTGACCCCTGGTTCTGGACTTCCCCAACATCGGGAACATTCTTCCTGTATCTAACCTGTCCAATCTCGTCAGAATTTTATATGTTTCTATGAGATCCCCTCTCATTCTTCTAAATTCTATTGAATATAAGCCTAGTCCATCCAGTCTTTCTTCATATGTCAGTCCTGTCATCCCGGGAATCAGTCTGGTGAACCTTCGCTGCACTCCCTCAATAGCAAGAATGTCCTTCCTCAGATTAGGAGACCAAAACTGTACGCAATATTCAAGGTGTGGCCTCACTAAAGCCCTGTACAATTGTAGCAAGACCTCCCTGCTCCTATACTCAAATCATCTCGCTATGAAGGCTTAGGTGGCTCGGTGTCATATTTCAAGAACATAAGAAATAGGAGCAGGAGTAGGCCATATGGTCCCTCAAGCCTGCTCTGCCATTCAATACGATCATGGCTGATCTGACCATGGACTCAGCTCCACTTCCCTGCCCGCTCCCCATAACCCCTTATTCCCTTATCTGTTCAGAAACTGTCGATCTCTGTCTTGAATTTATTCAATGTCCCAATACGATCATGGCTGATCTGATCTTGGCCTCAACTCAGCTATCCGGCCTGTTCCCCATAACCCTTGACTCCCCTGCAGTTCAAGAATCTGTCTATCTCCACCTTAAATCGATGCTCCTGTGAAGCACCTTGGGAGGTTAGTATCCACGTTAAAGGCGCTATATAAATGCAAGTTGTTGTTGTCAAGATAAGTGAGCAAGAATTCTCAGTCGTAAAGTAAACAAGTGCCCCTTGTGGAAGATGGGGGCATGACACATGCCCTGAATTGTGTCTTCACACCGTAAAGGTGATTCTAATGAGTTTAAACAATATCGGATTAGATGGTCTCGATTCGGAGAGATTAGCCGCCAAGCTTGTGTTGCTGAAATTTAAACAGGAGAAATATTTTAATTGCCAGCTCGCAACAAGGTTAATAATCAGTAACCAAACTATTTCTCCTGATTAATAATCAGCATGAGCATTAAATCTCTTTACAGTAGACGCACTAACAGCGCCCTTAAATCTTAAAGGCCGATTATAGGACGAACATTGAATTAAATATTCATACAGCCAGATAGAGAAGTTAAACCGTCAAAGGATTACTGTGTTTTGTGAATAAGCCGACCAAATGGCAATGTAGAGGTAATTCATAACTACAGAAATCTGACAGCTACAACTTTGTTTAAAGCATTCCACAGGATCTGTTTAAAACACTTTAATAAACAGCACTTTCATAGACTTATAAATAAATAATGACCCCGTTGCTCGATTCCCCTCATCAATGTTCATCGACTCAATGTTCTGTTTCTCCTGTGTTTACACCTTCTCTTCGCTCCTGAAGGCACTGAATCACCTTGGGAAACTGGGGGGGAAACTGTTTTTCAGCACCAGCTGTGGCTCAGTGGGTAGCACTCTCGCCTCTGAGTCAGAAGGTCATGGGTTCAAGTCCCACTCCAGGGACTTTAGCTGAAAAATCCAGGCTGATGCTCCCAGTGCAGTACTGAGGGAGTACCGTGCTGTTGGAGGTGCCGTCTTTCAGATGAGATGTTAAACCGAGGCCCCGTCTGCTTCCTCAGGTGGATGTAAAAGATCCCATGGCACTATTTTGAAGAAGAGCAGGGGTTGTTATCCCTGGTGTCCTGGCCAATATTTATCCCTCAATCAACATCACTAAAACAGATTATCTGGTCATTATCACATTGCTGTTTGTGGGAGCTTGCTGTGCACAAATTGCCTGCTGCGTTTCCCACAATCCAACAGGGACTACACTCCAAAAGTACTTAAATGGCTATAAAACACTTTGGGTTGTGAAAGGCACTATATAAATGCAAGTCTTTCTTTTAAGCATGATTGCGAGTTTGTCGTCAGTTTTACAGCCCGTCCAATTTGAAATGAATGGAAAAGAAAACGGGACTGGGTGTAAAGCTCCCTGCCAATTTGCAATCTCCCACTTTGCGTTGCTGGTGAAGACCAATTTCACCCCGACTGCTACTTTGCCCGAGTGTCCATTCTCCACCTGTGAGCCAGGGTTTAGATTTTCCACTGTGCGCTGCCTGTAATCAAGTGAGCAGTGGTGGGAATTCGAGCAGAGATCCGTTATGTGAGACCCGTCCCCGCTTTTTATTCCACCCAACACAATTTCAGGCAGCCAGAAGGAGCACTGCCTAAATTTCGGATGGGGCAATACCGACGAGGCAGTAATGATGTGCTGATGTCCCGTCACGGCCCAGGGCCAGCACGGGCCAGCCCACACTGCGATATGTGCGCGCACTAGGTCCATGCAGCAGAGCAGGTCTCCAGTCGTCTTGGGTAATCCTTGCCACTGGACCAAGACCTAGCTCTGTCAAGCCCATGCGATGGCTGGTGTGCTACGGTCACCACACGTTAAAAAAATCCATGCACAGGTATCTTCCACCGTTCAGGATGTCGTTCGGGATCTGGAATATTCGGTCCTTCATTGGAACACCTGTTAACTTATCCTTTTTTGCCAAGGAAGCAAGTCATCCTCCTTCAGGGGGATCGCCTATGATGATGATGTGCTCAGGTTCGAGGAGTGGTGCTTGAACCCACATTCTCCTGACCCAGAGGCGAGAGTGCTACGCACTGAGACATGGCTGACACACTCTCAATGATTGAACATTTAAAACAAATGTTATGCTTCTACTAGGTACTAGTTGAGCAGCAAAAGTAAGTCAGGTGGCTTTCTGTTGCATTCCTCTATGAGCCTCTAGGGACTCTTCTTCTTTCATATGGCAGTAGCAAAGTAAATCAAACGTCAATATCCAAGTTGGATATCCAGGCCAAAGCTTCCGGTGTAACAGCGTGGATAGCTTGTAGGCTGCCTGTGAATTCCCTCTGAGGGCAGTGCGGAATGATGTGCTCCAGGGTCTGATTAGGAGCTCCACAGTCACATGATGGGGATGCTTTACTCTTCCACCGATGGAGAAGGTGGCAGCGTCGACCGTGACCGGTTCTGAGGCGGTTGATGGTTGTCCATTGTCTGTGAGGAAGGTTTGATCCTTCAGGTTGTACTGTGGGGTCCTCGATAAGGAATCCATTCCATATGTCGCAGTTCTTCCAAGCATTTTGCTGTTGGTCATCAAGGCTGAGGGGAGATCATGGAAGGGTTGCGGCGATGGTCCAGTAGGTTGTTCAAGTCGGCCGGCATCGACATATCTTTGCTGGTGTAGCGGTTGTATTCTCTGGAGATTGCATATTCACAGCGTAGGTGTGGTGGTGCCATGTTTCCAAGGTGTTGGTGTCGATAAAACGCACCGGTGATAATTCTCAGAGTGGAATTCAGCTGGACATCAACGGATTTGACATGCGGACTTGATAGCCATGCCTGAGAGCAGACCGAAGTGGCCCTTTTCTCCTGGAAACTAAATCCTGTCGACTACATCCTTTTAAAAATTTGTACCCAGAATGTGGGCGTCGCTGGCAAGGCCAGCATTTATTGCCCATCCCTAATTGCCCTGGAGAAGGTGGTGGTGAGCCGCCTTCTTGAACCGCTGCAGTCCGTGTGGTGAAGGTGCTCCCACAGTGCTGTTAGGGAGGGAGTTCCAGGAGTTTGACGCAGCGACGAGGAAGGAGCGGCCAATACATGTCCAAGTCTCTTGTGCAGGTGCATCGGCCTGCTGGTCAGGCATTGGATTGGAGGTGACTGGGGTCTGTGTTTACATCCAATGGGAATAACAACCGGGACAGATGTAAAAGGAACTGTCGACTCGTCATTACTATCACGCAACGTCAAGATAGAATTACATAGGATATACTGCACAGAAACAGGCCATTCAGTCCAATTGGTCTGTGCTGGTGTTTAGAAACATAGAAACATAGAAAATAGTTGCAGGAGTAGGCCATTCGGCCCTTCGAGCCTGCACCAACATTCAATAAGATCATGACTGATCATTCACCTCAGTACCCCTTTCCTGCTTTCTCTCCATACCCCTTAATCCCTTTAGCCATAAGGGTCATATATAACTCCCTCTTGAATATATCCAACGAACTGGCATCAACAACTCTCCGCAGTAGAGAATTCCACAGGTTAACAACTCTCTGAGTGAAGAAGTTTCTCCTCATCTCAGTCCTAAATGGCCTACCCCTTATCCTTAGACTGTGTCCCCTGGTTCTTGACGTCCCCAAATTTGGGAACATTCTTCCCGCATCTAACCTGTCCAGTCCCATCAGAATTTTATATGTTTCTATGAGATCCCCTCTCATTCTTCTAAACTCCAGTGAATACAGGCCCAGACGATCCAATCTCTCCTCATATGTCAGTCCTGCCATCCTGGGAATCAGTCTGGTGAACCTTCGCTGCACTCCCTCAATGCCAAGAACGTCCTTCCTCAGATTAGGAGACCAAAACTGAACACGATATTACAGGTGAGGCCTCACCAAGGCCCTGTACAACTGCAGTAAGACCTTCCTGCTCCTATACTCAAATCCACTAGCTATGAAGGCCAATATACCATTTGCCTTCTTCACCGCCTGCTGTACCAGCATGCCAACTTTCAATGACTGATCTGCCATGACCCCCAGGTCTTGTTGCACCTCCCCTTTTCCTAATCTGCCGGCATTCAGATAATATTCTGTCTTCGTGTTTTTGCCACCAAAGTGGATAATCTCACAATTATCCACATTATACTGCATCTGCCATGCATTTGTCCGCTCACCTAACCTGTCCAAGTCACCCTGCAGCCTCTTAGTATCCTCCTCACAGTTCACACCGCCACCCAGCTTAGTGTCATCTACAAACTTGGAGATATTACGCTCAATTCCTTCATCTAAATCATTAATGTATATTGTAAATAGCTGGGGTCCCAGCACTGAGACCTGCGGCACCCCACTAGTCACTGCCTGCCATTCTGAAAAGGACCCGTTTATCCCGACTCTCTGCTTCCTGTCTGCCAACCAGTTCTCTGTCCACGTCAGTACATTACCTCCAATACCACGTGCTTTAATTTTGCACACCAATCTCTTGTGTGGGACCTTGTCAAAAACCTTTTGAAAGTCCAAATACACCACATCCACTGATTCTCCCCTGTCCACTCTACTAGTTACATCCTCAAAAAATTCTAGACGATTTGTCAAACATGATTTCCCCTTCATAAATCCATGCTGATTTGGACCGATCCTGTCACTGCTTTCCAAATGCCCTGCTATTTCATCGAAACTAATTGATTCCAACATTTTCCTCACTGCTGATGTCAGGCTAACTGATCTATAATTACCTGTTTTCTCTCTCCCTCCTTTTTTAAAAAGTGATGTTACATTAGCTACCCTCCAGTCAATGGGAACTGATCCAGAGTCGATAGACTGTTGGAAAATGATCACCAATGCATCCACTATTTCTAGGGCCACTTTCTTAAGTACTCTGGGATGCAGACTATCAGGCCCCAGGGATTTATCGACCTTCAATCCCATCAATTCCCCAAGCACAATTTCCTGCTTAATAAGGATTTCCTTCAGTTCCTCCTTTTCACTAGACCCTAGGTCCCCTAATATTTCCGGAAGGTTATTTGTGTCTTCCTTCATGAAGACAGAACCAAAGTATTTATTCAATTGGTCTGCCATTTCTTTGATCCCCATTATTAATTCACCTGATTCTGACTGCAAGGGACCTACGTTTGTCTTCACTAATCTTTTTCTCTTCACATATCTATAGAAGCTTTTGCTGTCAGTTTTTATGTTCCCAGCAAGCTTTCTCTCATATTCTATTTTCCCCCTCCTAATTAAGCACTTTGTCCTCCTCTGCTGAATTCTAAATTTCTCCCAGTCCTCAGGTTTGCTACTTTTTCTGGCAATTTATATGCCTCTTCCTTGGATCTAACACTATCCTTAATTTCCCTTGTTAGCCAGGGGTGAGCCACCTTCCCCATTTTATTTTTACTCCAGACAGGTATGTACAATTGCTGAAGTTCATCCATGTGATCTTTAAATGTTTGCCATTGCCTATCCACCATCAACCCCTTAAGTATAATTTGCCAGTCTATTCTTGCCAATTCCCGACTCATACCATCAAAGTTACCTTTCCTTAAGTTCAGGACCCTAGTCTCTGAATTAACTGTGTCACTCTCCATCTTAATAAAGAATTCTACCATATTATGGTCACTCTTCCCCAAGGGGCCTCGCACAACAAGATTGCTAATTAGTCCTTTCTCATTACACATCACCCAGTCTAGGATGGCCAGCCCTCTAGTTGGTTCCTCGACATATTGGTCTAGAAAACCATCCCTAATACACTCCAGGAAATCCTCCTCCACCGTATTGCTACCAGTTTGGTTAGCTCAATCTATTTGTAGATTAAAGGCGCCCATGATAATTGCTGTACCTTTATTGCACGCATCCCTAATTTCTTGTTTGATGCTGTCCCCAACCACACTATTACTGTTTGGTGGTCTGTACACAACTCCCACTAGCGTTTTCTGCCCTTTGGTATTCTGCAGCTCCACCCATACAGATTCCACATCATCCAAGCTAATGTCCTTCCTTACTATTGTGTTAATGTCCTCTTTAACCAGCAACACTACCCCACCTCCTTTTCCTTTATGTCTATCCTTCCTGAATGTTGAATAACCCTGGATGTAGAGTTCCCAGCCTTGGTCACCCTGGAGCCATGTCTCCGTGATGCCAATTATATCATATTCGTTAATTGCTGCCTGCGCAGTTAATTCATTCACTTTATTACGAATACCCCTCCCAATCTATCTGTCTCAGCTCAGCCTTTCAGCATTTACTTCTAATCCATTTTCTCTCACGTACTCGTCTCAATCCCTTTTGAAACCATCAAAGCTATCTACCTCTTTAGAGTGAACAAACACTTCCAGGTGAAGACTGCAGATACACAGAGCATTGATCACATTCAATTCAAGACATTTGGACTGAATGTGAGGGAGGGACAGACTATTCTCAGTGGTGTGCATGCCTGGTAGAGTGAATTCTAGACAGATATGACTGGCTGCTCCCATCTTTCTGCCATGCTGAGTGTAATGTATGCACCTGTGAGTATGCTCACAGCTTTGTTGAGCTGTTGGGAGTCCGTGTTCCATGTGTATGTGGAATGTGCAAGGTTGCAGCCCCTATTCCAATATTTGAAGGGGCTGCTCCTCAAATTCTGGTTGCACTTCAGTCCCACACTCCTGATCTTTGGCCCAGGAGAGGCATGCATCTGGGGTCCAGAAGAGGCGAGGGCCCAGGGGCAGCACGGGCCAGCCCACACTGCGATATGAGTGCGCGCTCGGTCTGTGCAGCAGAGCTGGTCTCCAGTTAGTCTTGGGTAATCCTAGCCACTGGGCCAAGACCTAGCTCTGTCAAGCCCGTGTGGTGGCTGGTGTGCAACGGTCACCACACGTTAAAAAAATCCACACACAGACATCTTCCACCCTTCACGATGTAGTTCAGGATCTGGAATATTAGGTCCTTCATTGAAACTCCTGTGAACTCATCCCTTTTTGGCGTGGAAGCAAGTCATCCTCGCTTCGAGGGATCGCCTATGATGAATATGATGTTCCCTGTGTATGTGGAATGAATGAAGTTGCAGCCCCTATTCCATTATTTAAAGGGGCTGCTCCTCAAATTCTGGTTGCACTTCAGTCCCACACTCTTGATCTTTGGGCACCCTGTGCGGAGGGGAGCGGGCAGGTCAGAAGCCTCCTCGTAGGACTGCTCCTGGGCACGGCCAAGGGGGCCATCAGCCGGTCCAGGCAGCAGGCGGTCGAGGGGGTCCTTCAGCCCGACTGCCTGCCTCTCTTCTGCAGTTACATCCGAGCCAGAGTATCCCTCGAGATGGAGCACACGGTGTCCACCGGTACGCTCCCGGCCTTCTGCGAGAAGTGGGCGCCGAAAGGACTGGAGAGCATCATCACCCCCGGCAACCAAATTTTAATTTGATCTGTTAGTGTCTAAAGTTTAATTTGTTCATTTGTCGGTTTTGGTTCCCCTTTAATAAGGGGGCATTTGATTTACAGTTTCAACTGAAATAGTTGTAAGGTTAATTTGATTAATTTGTCGGTTTTAGTGCCCCTCCAGTCGTCGCTGGAGAAATATCACCAACGATGCCTCCGCAAGATCCTACAAATTCCCTGGGAGGACAGACGTACCAACGTTAGCGTCCTCGACCAGGCCAACATCCCCAGTATTGAAGCACTGACCACACTTGATCAGCTCCGCTGGGTGGGTCACATTGTCTGCATGCCAGACAGGAGATTCCAAAAGCAAGCGCTCTACTCGGAACTCCTTTACAGCAAACGAGCCAAAGGTGGGCAGAGGAAACGTTACAGGGACACCTTGAAAGCCTCCCTGAAAAAGTGCAACATCCCCACCGACACCTGGGAGTCCCTGGCCAAAGACTGCCCTAAGTGGAGGAAGTGCATCCGGGAGGGCACTGAACACCTCGAGTCTCAACGCCGAGAGCATGCAGAAATCAAGCACAGGCAGCGGAAAGAGCGTGCGGCAAACCAGTCCCACCCACCCCTTCCCTCAACGACTGTCTGTCCCACCTGTGACAGGGACTGTTCAGTCACCTAGGGACTCATTTTTAAGAGTGGAAGAAAATCTTCCTCGATTCCGAGGGACTGACTATGATGATGATGATAATGATGGAGTAGGGGGCTCTTGATTTATTGTTCTACCAAAATAGTTGTAGAGCTGTTGAGTTGGGAGTGGATTAGCCAGTCACGTGATGTTCACCAGACTCGATAAAATCCCAGCCAGTTGGGTTCGGGGGACCCAAGATGAGGCAGGTGGTTTTGAGCCTAGTGGATGAACTGGTAATGTGTAGCGTGATTATTAAACCTTTTACTAATAAACCAACTAATAGGAACTAGTTGGTTTATTAGTAAAAGGTTTAATAATCACGCTACACATTACCAGTTCATCCACTAGGTTGCTATGAATTCTTAACCAAAGAACCCACAAAGCAAATACATTACACTGAGGTCTTCAAATGCTGTTTGAGGTCATGGTCAAATTGGCCAACTTCTACCATCCCTCCAACGCTGGTCTCCTTGGGGCCTACATTGCACCACGCGATTAATCCCTCCCACTTCACGTAAAAGCACATTTACACTTTACACCGTGAACCTTGTGGCTCTTCTTCTGATGCTTTGGAAGAGTATAAAATTAAGAGGCAGAAGAGCTAAAATAATCCGTGACAGAATTTTGGCACAATACCATGGCGGGGTCGATCTTCACTTTGGGTAGACTTCGAACGATCAGCAAGGTGTGCTCTGGCGCCGTCTGCCCGAAATCCCCTGCAGAGGTGCCCGAGGCCCCTTTGAGGGCCGAGACCCCATTTCCGAAATGGCGGTAAGCTGCAGGCTTCACTCAGACACTCACAGCAGCTCGCTGGTCGGAGGGAGGGGGGAGAGGGGCAGGAGTTGTGACCGTTCAGCTGGTCTGGAGCTGGTCATCGCATGGAGGAGGGTTGGCTCAGATGGACTGGCAGTGGGATGGAACCATTTTCTTTTAGGGGAGGACGGGGTTGTTCAGGAGATGTAGTCACGCTTCTCCTAGCCCCAGAAAAATGTCTTAAAAACAAAACCCAAAACTTGCCTGGTTTTGAAATGACCTACAGCAGTCACTTCGAGGTGAGACATTAAACTGAGGCACCATCTGTCATCTCAGGTGGACGTAAATAATCACATGATAGTATTCAAAGAAGAAAGAAAGACTTGCATTTATATAGTGCCTTTCACGACCACCAGATGTCTCAAAGCACTTTACAGCCAATGGCATACTTTCGAAGTGTAGTCCCTGTCGTAATGTGGGAAACGCGGCAGCCAATTTGCACACAGCAAGCCCCCGCAAACAGCACTGTGATAATGACCACATAATCTGTTTTTAGTGTTGTTGGTTGAGGGATAAATATTGGCCCCAGGACACCGGTGCAGGGGGCGCGACCCGAATTTTCGCCCAGGGGCAAAAACGGGTCGCTGCGCACAGTTGTCATCGACGGCGCAGCAGAGCAAGTCGCTACCGGTTACCGCTGTTGCTAAACTCACGCAGAATTTCACGCGAGTTGTTCGCGGCATCGCGCTTGAGCGAAAGGTCGTTTGCCCTCCTACCAGCCCGGGTGACAGGAGGTGAAAATACCCCCGAATACTTAAAAAAAAATGTCTTTTCCTTCCTTCCTTCCTTCCTTCCTTCCACTTCCTTCCTTTCCTTCCTCCCTCCCTCCTTCCCTCCCCACCACTTTCCTTCCTTCCTTCCCTCCCATTGGAACGTCACACTTGTATCGAGATCCGACAGCTGGTAGAGCGCCCCGATTTGTATGTTGAAAGTCGGCTCCTGCCTGAAACAGACTCCTGCCTGGGCCACCCTGCTGCAGGCGCTGAAGGAAATGGGGCCGGTTATATGGGAGCAGGGTGGCTAAGTGGTGACCTGCTATCGTTACCCCGCTACTCGCCCTGTTCCCGCTGGGCGGGGAGAGGTCAACTTGGCCCCAGTGACTAACCTGTGTACTAAGTGTGGTATTGATTTATTTTTCTGTCTGCGCAAGTTTATTTTGGCACTGCTCACAGTTGCTAACTACTTTGACATTGTCTTTAGCGTTTAAGGGCTGGATTCTCGGCTTTTAGGATTTCCGGGCGCAATACGCAGCGGGTGGGAAAAGTTAGCGTCGGGATAACACCACAGCGAGGAACTTTCGCCGAGAGGAAGCTTCGGAGGGGGCGCTGGCGTTAAGTCCGGCGTTGCAGCACAGACTCTGTGCTCCAGAGCCCGAAACTTCCTGCGTTGAAGAAGGTGGCCATTTTGCGCATGTGTCTTTCCTTTCTTCCACTGACTGGTTTACACTCCTGTCGCAAACGCTCATGCAAGGCGCCGGCAACTTCCTGCGCCTTTAAAGTGGGCCACTTCTGCAGGGATGGAGGAGGAGGAGGCAAGGCAGCGGCCAATGAGCCCCTGGTGGGCGTGGTGCAGAGGAAGTTGGGCGGCACTCCATCTGCGGGGGGGGAAGGCAGACCTCTGCCTGCCGGCTTTAACCGAATATGGAAGTAGATAGCTGAATAGGTCTCTGCCTCAGACACCGTGCCGAAAGAAGTTTAAAGACCTCATTCGAGTCACCAGGGTGAGTACCATTTTTATCCAAACACTCCACCATGACTCCAAGGATAAATCAGAGACACTATTATGTGATTGTTCTCATGCTATTGGTGCCTCTCACCACTCTGTGTGTTGCCTCCCACAATGCATGAGAGAAAGGAAGGCGTACTTTGGCACCCTGTTTACGATTATTCATCTATGCGCATGATGAACATCGCTCAGCACAGTCCACTGGAGCTGCTCCAGTGCCTCTTCAGACGCAGTGTCCGTTGTCTCAGCCCCCAACACAGCAGCCCTCAAGCAGCCTCGCTGCACGCCCTGATGCCACATTGAGGAGGAGCTGCAGGCATACGAGGGGGTTGAAGGGAAGAGGGGGTAAAAGCATGACCAAGAAACAATAAGATTATTTTGGATGGTTATGTGACTGCAGAATGCAACATTTATTTTTGAACAGATGTGACTGCAGGAAGCAGGGCAAAATGGATCAAAAATGGGCTCAGAGGCAGGAAGCAAAGGGTAATGGTCGATGGGTGTTTTTATGACTGGAAGGCAGTATCCAGTGGGATTCTGCAGGGCTCAGTGCTGGGTCCCTTGCTGTTTGTGATATATATCAATGAATTGGACTTGAATGTTGGGGTTATGATTAAGAAGTTTGCAGATGACACTAAATTAGGCTGTGTGATTGATAATGAAGAAGAAAGCTGCGGACTGCAGGAAGATATCAATGTGCAGGTCAGGTGGGCAGAACAGTGGTAAATGGAATTCAATCTGGATAAGTGTGAGGTAATGCATTTGGGAGGTCTAACAAGGCAAGGGAATGCACATTAAATGGTATGACACTGAAAAGTGTAGAGGAACAAAGGGACCTTGGAGTGCAGGTCCACAGATCCCTGAAGGTAGGAGGCCAGGTAGATAATGTGATTAAGAAGGCATATGGAATACTTGTCTTTATTAGTCGAGGCATGGAATACAAGAGCAAGGAGTTTATGCTTGAACTGTATAAAACACCGGTTAGGCTGCAGCTGGAGTACTGTGTGCAGTTCTGGTCACCACATTACAGGAAGGATGTGATTGCACTGGAAAGGGTGCGGAGGAGATTTACAAGAATGTTGCCAGGACATGAACATTTTAGCTATGAGGAAAGATTGGAGATGCTGGGTCTGTTTTCTTTGGAACACAGGAGGCTGAGAGGGGACCTGATTGAGGTTTGTAACATTATGAGGGGCCTAGATAGAGTGGATAGGGTCAATAACCAGGGGATATAGATTTAAAGTAATGGGGGGGGAGGTTTAGAGGAGGTATGAGGGGAAATGTCTTTACCAGATGGTGCGGATCTGGAACTCACCGCCTGAAAGGATTGTAGAGGCAGAAAGCCTCACCACATTTAAAAAGTACTTGGATGTGCACTTGAAGTGCCGTAACCTACAAAGTTACGGACCAAGAGCTAAAAAGTGGTCTTGATCGGCCGGCAATGGGCCGAAATGGCCTCCTTCCGTGCTGTAAATTTCTATGATTCGAGGATGCAGCGTATTTTTTTGATCAGATGTGACTGCAAGTTGAGTAAATATTTTCTACACCTTAAACACTGCTGGTTGGTGTCTCATTTGCACAGTAAGGGGTCAATAGTCACCATTGTGGCATAGAGTCGTAGGCAACGTTCACATCTCCAGTTCCCCGTTCACGCAACGCGTTCATTGATGAGCTGCCACGTAAGGCTCTTGCTGCAGCCACATCTTCATGCTGCCTCCCCTGTGGTTGTGTTGGTGGTGGCATGGTCCTCGACAGGGTCCTCTTCCTCATCCTCCTCTTCCTCCTCTTTCTCCTGAGTTGGTCCTGCAATCCCCATTGGCAATACCCGTCCCTTCATTCAGAGACTAGGGTCCTGAACTTAACGAATGGTAATTTCGAAGGTATGAGATGTGAATTGGCTAGAATAGACTGACAAATGATACTTAGAGGCTTGACGGTGGATAGGCAATGGCAAACATTTAAAGATCACATGGATGAGCTTCAACAATTGTACATCCCTGTCTGGAGTAAAAATAAAACGGGGAAAGTGGCTCAACCATGGCTAACAAGGGAAATTAAGGATAGTGTTACATCCAAGGAAAAGGCATATAAATTGGCTAGAAAAAGCAGCAAACTTGAGGACTGGGAGAAATTTAGGATTCAGCAGAGGAGGACAAAGGGTTTAATTAGGAGGGGGAAAATAGAGTATGAGAGGAAGCTTACCGGGAACATAAAAACTGACTGCAAAAGCTTCTATAGATATGTGAAGAGAAAAAGATTAGTGAAGACAAATGTAGGTCTCTTACAGTCGGATTCATGTGAATTTATAATGGGGAACAAAGAAATGGCAGACCAGTTGAACAATGACTTTGGTTCTGTCTTCATGAAGGAAGACACAAATAACCCTCTGGAAGTACTAGGGGACCGAGGGTCTAGTGAGAAGGAGGAACTGTAGGATATCCTTATTAAGCGGGAAATTGTATTGGGAAATTGCTGGGATTGAAGGCCGATAAATCCCTAGGGCCTGATAGTCTGCATCCTAGAGTACTTAAGAAAATGGCTCTCGAAATAGTGGATGCATTGGTGATCATTTTCCAACAGTCTATCGACTCTGGATCAGTTCCGATGGACTGGAGGGTAGCTAATGTAACACCACTTTTTAAAAATTGAGGAAGAGAGAAAAACGGGTAATTATAGATCCGTCAGCCTGACATCAGTAGTGGGGAAAATGTTGGAATCAATTATTAAAGATGAAATAGCAACACATTTGGAAAGCAGTGACAGGATCGGTCCAAGTCAACATGGATTTATGAAAGGGAAATCATGCTTGACAAATCTTCTGGAATTTTTTGAGGATGTAACTAGTACAGTGACAAGAGAGAACCAGTTGATGTGGTGTATTTGGACTTTCAAAAGACTTTTGACAAGGTCCCACACAAGAGATTGGTGTGCAAAATTAAAGCACATGGTATTGGGGGTAATGTACTGACGTGGATAGAGCACTGGTTGGTATACAGGAAGCAGAGAGTTGGGATAAACGGGTCCTTTTCAGAATGGCAGGCAGTCACTAGTGGGGTGCTCCAGGGCTCAGTGCTGGGACCCCAGCTATATACAATATACATTAATGATTTAGATGAAGGAATTGAGTGTAATATCTCCAAGTTTGCAGATGACATTAAACTGGGTGGTGGTGTGAGCTGTGAGGAGGACGCTAAGAGGCTGCAGGGTGCCTTGGACAGGTTAGGTGAGTGGGAAAATGCATGGCAGATACAGTATGATGTTGATAAATGTGAGGTTATCCACTTTGGAGGCTGATTAGGAAAAGGGGAGGTGCAACGAGACCTGAGTATCATGGTACATCAGTCATTGAAAGTTGGCATGCAGGTACAGCAGGCGGTGAAGAAGGCAAATGGTATGCTAACCTTCATAGCTAGGGGTTTTGAGTATAGGAGCAGGGAGATCTTACTGCAGTTGTACAGGGCCTTGGTGAGGCCTCACCTGGAATACTGTGTTCAATTTTGGTCTCCTAATCTGAGGAAGGACATTCTTGCTATTGAGGGAGTGCAGCGAAGGTTCACCAGACTCATTCCCGGGAAGGCTGGACTGACATATGAGGAGAGACTGGATCAACTGGGCCTTTATTCACTGGAGTTTAGAAGGATGAGAGGGGATCTCATAGAAACATATAAGATTCTGACGGGATTGAACAGGTTAGATACAGGAAGAATGTTCCCGATGTTGGGGAAGTCCAAAACCAGGGGACACAGTCTAAGGATAAGGGGTAAGCCATTTAGGACTGAGATGAGGAGAAACTTCTTCACTCAGAGAGTTGTTAACCTGTGGAATTCCCTACCGCAGAGAGTTGTTGTTGCCAGTCCTTTGGATATATTCAAGAGGGAGTTAGATGTGGCCCTTATGGCTGAAGGGATCAAGGGGTATGGAGAGAAAGCAGCAAAAGGGGTACTGAGGTGAATGATCAGCCATGATCATATTGAATGGTGGTGCAGGCTCGAGGGGCCGAATGGCCTACTCCTGCACCTAATTTCTATGTTTCTATGTTTCTATGATGCTAATTGTGTAGCATGCAGCACACCACAATGAACTCAGAGACCTGCTGAGGAGAGTAATAAAGGAAGCCTCCAGATTGGTCCAAGTATGGAAAGCGCTGCTTCAGGACTCCAATTGCGTGCTCTATGATGTTCCTGCTGGCTGCACGGCTCCCATTATAGCGCTGCTCGGCTTCTGTGGCAGGCTTCCGAAGGATGTCTTGAGCCAGGTGACGAGGCCATATTCTTTGTCAGAGATGAGCCAGCTGTGACCTTGTGCTTGTCGTTGGAACATGCGTGAGACCTTGCTCTTACTCAAGATGAAAGCATCGTGAGTGCTCCCTGGATCACAGGCATTGACTGCCGTGCTCCGTTGAGTGTGGTCACAGACGATCTGTAAGTTCAACGAATGCTATCCCTTCTGTTTCTGAACACTTCTGGATTCTGCGGCGGTGCTCGCAGGGCCACGTGCAGCATCAATGGCACCCTTGGGGAAGCCTGCACATCTTGCAATACCTATCGCCCTCTCATTCTGGCTCTCCCTGCACATTGGGAAGGTTATGAACCGCATCCAGCACGCATACACTGCCCGTGTGACCTGCCGAATGCAGCAACGCGCTTCGAGATACAGCATATGTCCCCTGCTTCTGCCTGGAAGGAGCCGGAGGCATAGAAGGTGAGCGCCACAGTCACCTTCACCTCGACGGGCAGCGCTGTCCTATTGCCGCTGGTTTCTCTGACCACTTCTTTTCTGAAGCGCACTCTCCGAACACACTGTGCATCAGAAAGTTGCAGGAGGGCCTGATGTTCACTGTAAACCCGTGGACTGTAAGTCCTCCCTGCCCAAACGTCTGCGACCTCTTCGATTCCGTGCCGAACCAAGCCTTCTTCCAGCTTGAAGCCGTCTGCCAATAGCAGCCAGCATGAGTGGCTGCTGAACTGGCATAGCCCCCAATTAACTCTGTTCATGACCTTCAATTCAAAGGGCAAACTCAAAAAAAGTCCCTCTTCCAAGTGTTCACTCAAGCAGCATTCTGCTGCCAACCGTGCCAGTCAGTGACAACTATGACAAACGCCCCTTTAGCATGGCACCCATTGTGTCCAGTGCGCGCTGGGACCACCAGGTTTTTCTGGTCAGGTCCTGGGGCAGATGTTAAATCAGGCATTACGCTCGAATGTTCTGCCCGGGGCCCTAGCGCAGCGTTGCTCATTGATTGACGTCATCCTCATGGACAAAACGGCGGGCGGGCACTACGTTTTTGCACCACTGCAAAACCATTGGCAAAACTTCGAGCCTGGCGCTAAATTTTGGACTCCCCGTTTAACGCGGAATAACAAACTTTGGCGCCTTGCCAAGGCACCAAACGGGCCAGCCGCAAATTAGCCGCAAATACAGCCACTCGGGCTATATTCTCCAGAGTTTAGAAGAATGAGAAGTGATCTCATTGAACCAACAACAACAACTTGTATTTATATAGCGCCTTTAATGTAGTAAAATGTCCCAAGGCGTTTCACAGCAGTGTTTTAAGACAAAACAAATAAATTTGACACCGAGCCACAGAAGAAGAAATTACAGCAGGTGACCAAAAGCTTGGTCAAAGAGGTAGGTTTTAAGGAGCGTCTTAAAGGAGGAGAGAGAGGTGGAGAGGTGGAGAGGTTTAGGGAGGGAGTTCCAGAGCTTGGGGCCCAGGCAGCTGAAGGCACGGCCACCAATGGTTGAGCTGTTATAATCAGGGGATGTTCAAGAGGGCAGAATTAGAGCGGCGCAGACATCTTGGGGGGGTTTGTGGGGCTGAAGGAGATTACAGAGATAGGGAGGGGCGAGGCCATGGAGGGATTTGAAAACAAGGATAAGAACATACAAAATTCGTGCAGAGCTTGACAGGGTAGATGCAGGGATGATGTTTCCACTGGATGGGGAGTCAGGAACCAGGGGTCACAGTCTTAGACAAAGGCGTCACGCATTTAGAACTGAGATGAGGAGAAATTTCGTCATGGCTTGGTGAATCTTTGGAATGGTCTACCCCGGAGGGCTGTGGAGGTTGAGTCTTTGAGTATATTCAAAACAGAGATCGATCAATTTTTGGGATCATCATAGGCAGTCCCTCGGAATCAAGGAAGACTTGCTTCCACTCTTAAAATGAGTTCTCAGGTGGCCGAACAGTCCAATACGAGAACCACAGTCACTGTCATAGGTAGGACAGATAGTCGTTGAGGGAAGGGTGGGTGGGACAGGTTTGCCCCATGCTCTTTCCGCTGCCTGCGCTTGATTTCTGCATGCTCTCGGCGACAAGACTCGAGGTGCCCAGCGCCCTCCCGGATGCACTTCCTCCACTTAGGGCAGTCTTGGGCCAGGGACTCCCAGGTGTCGGTGGAGGTTTTGAGGGTGTCCTTGTAATGTTTCCTCTGCCCACCTTTGGCTTGTTTGCCATGAAGGAGTTCCGAGTAGAGCGCTTGCTTTGGGAGTCCCGTGTCAGGCATGCGGACAATGTGGCCTGCCCAGCGGAGCTGATCAAGTGTGGTCAGTGCTTCAATGCTGGGGTTATTGGCCTGGTTGAGGACGCTAATTTTGGTGCATCTGTCCTCCCAGGGGATTTGTAGGATCTTGCGGAGACATCGTTGGTGGTATTTATCCAGCGACTTGAGGTATCTACTGTACATGGTCCATGTCTCTGAGCCATACAGGAGGGCGTGTATTGCTACAGCTCTGTAGACCATGAGATTGGTGGTAGGTTTGAGGGCCTGGTCTTCGAATACTCTTTTCCTCAGGCGGCCGAAGACTGCACTGGCGCACTGGAGGCGGTGTTGAACCTCATCGTCAATGCCTGCTTGTTGATAAGAGGCTCCCAAGATATGGGAAATGGTCCACGTTGTCCAGGACCATGCCGTGGATTTTGATGACTGAGGGACAGTGCTGTGCGACGAGGACAGGCTGGTGGAGGACCTTTGTCTTGCGGATGTTTAGCATAAGGCCCATGTTTTCGTACTCCTCAGTAAATACATTGACTATGTCCTGGAGTTCAGCCTCCGTATGTGCACAGACGCAGGCGTCGTCCGCATACTGTAGAGGTTGGGGTGATCTAGAGACGGTGAAGGTTGAACAGGTTCCCACATGTTCTGTAGTTTAACTCCAGCAGGGAGCTTGTTGACTGTGAGGTGGAGCATGGCAGCGAGGAAGACTGAGAAGAGGGTTGGGGCGATGACGCAGCACTGTTTGACCGCAGTCCGGACGTGGATTGGGTCTGTAATGGATCCGTTGGTCAGGATCACGGCCTGCATGTTGTCGTGGAGCAGGCGGAGGATGGTGACAAAGTTTTGGGGGCATCCAAAACGGAGGAGGACACTCCATAGACTCTCGCGGTTGACAGTGTCAAAGGCCTTTGTAAGTTCGAAGAAGGACATGTATAAGGGCTGGTGCTGTTCCCTGCATTTTTCCTGCAGCTGTCGCGCTGCAAAAATCATGTCCGTTGTACCCCATAGGGGACAAAATCTGCACTGTGACTCTGGGAGAAGCTCCTCAGCCACAGGGAGAAGACGGTTGAGGAGGACTCTAGCGACAACTTTCCCAGTGGCTGATAGCAAGGAGATTCCTCTGTAGTTGCTGCAGTCGGACTTGTCCCCTTTTTTAAGGATGGTCGCGATCACTGCATCCCTGAGATCTCCCAGCATGCTCTCCTCCCTCCAGATGAGAGAGATGAGGTCATGTATTGAGGTCAGATTTCTGGGATATTAAGGGAATCAAAGGATATGAGGATAGTGTGGGAAAGCGGAGTTGAGGTAGAAAATCAGCCATGATTTTATTGAATGGCGGAGCGGGCTTGAGGGGCCGAATGGCTCTCAGCTGCTCCTAATTCTTTCGTTCTTATGTTAGATTGAAAAACGGATAGAAAAAGCGACCAAGGGTCATCGAGCTGAAACGTTAACTCTGTTTCTCTCTCCACAGACGCTGCCTGACCTGACAAGTGTTTCCAGCGTTTTCTGTTTCTTTATCAGAATTCCAGCACCTGCAGTATTTTGCTTTTGGATCGAACCAGAGGTGGTTTGTGAGGTCAAGCAGCAATCACTGATCAATATGAGCTGTCTGTTCACGAGTGATACTGGCAGCCAATTCGAAGGGGGAGGGTGGGGGATGATATAAACAATAGTTCTGCAAGAGTCAGCCGGCCCTCCCTCGCTCTCCATCAAACAGCGCCTCAGCCTGCAGGAGCCAGAATCCAAAGCACTTGCATTTCAATGAGTTTTTCGCAGCGCTGCGTTAAAGCAGACTTATTTTGGATTTGCATTTGGTCGAGACCAAACTGATCAAAGCTGAGCCAGACTGGAACTAAGGGTATCCTGGCACTAGGTATGGCTGTGTCAGTTCAAAATCAAACATTTTCAGCTCCGCAGGGAAAGTATTACTTTGATCGGGGGCCTATAGCTTTCTTTTTAAAAGCGTTTCTGATTTGACACGACAGACCAAAGCTTGAAGTCTTCACAACCGTGTTGCTCACATCATGACCGCGTGAATTCTTACCCTCATATTTTTTCTTTATTGCTCATTTAAGTTAATTATTTAAAAAAAATAGAATACTGGTGTAAGAATTCCACGAAAACATCGACAGCAAAAGCATAAATTTTTGGACTTTGTTTTTGGACACATTTGGTGTTACTACAGAAGGACAGACAGCCTGATGTGGGATAGGTCCGAACATGTCCCACAGGAATACACGTCAGGTGGGCAGGAATCAATGGCTAAATTGGCAGGAAGATGGTTGATGGACGGGCCCTTTGTCATGTAATCAGTGAGAGATCAAGAAAATTGGTTGCCGCTCAAGACACAAAGAAAGCTTTTCGACCACCCAGACCTGTTGGAGCCTCATCGAGGAAACAGCCCAGCAACAAAGCAACAGGCCGAAGGCATGATTCTGCTCTTTAAGTTGTACTGCCTCAGGCGAAGGACAGTTGAACTTTTGGCGTGGGAAGAAGCAGTTTTTGCAGATATAATAGAGGCAGTTTCTGGCTGCCATGTCTCTCTCTCTCCTCCTCTTCTACGCTTACTCGCTTCGTTCAACGCGCAAGGACTGGGACGGAGAGGAGAAACACTATCTACGAGCAAAAAGAGCCTCATTATTTCGACTGGGAAGCTGACCTTGAGACTGGACTTGAATACCACAGATTGGCACAGAACCAGAAGATACACCTCATCGGGAGAAACAGCGAGTAAGCCAGAGGGGTAATTGGTGAGCATTATCCCAGCCCACGCATCCTTTAGACCACCGCATTGTGTGAAGGGGCGTCGTGTGTCCCACCCAAGCCTTAGGAGTTTAGTGGGGAGGTTTTTTGCACGGATTGTAAGCGTACGCACAATTCTATTGGACAGATTTGGTGGTGCCCAAACAGGATGTTTTAGTCGTCTGTACTTCGCGTCAGGGGCCTGTTTAGATGGGCCAGTGTTGTGTGTTGTACTGTGTTTTGCTTGTTTTACACCACTAGGGTGCGTTTCAATGGGTGCAGGTGTGTGCTTTAACTTGAATAATGATGGTTGGGACCGAAAGATCTGGCTATAACTGTGTATTTCTGTTCATCACTATAATTCCGGTGTCTAGACCTGTTGTAAGTGGGTTGATTCGAAACCACCAAGGTCAAAACCACTTACACAGGCTATATTTTTTTCTCACATCACATTTCTCCTCCAGATTGCCTTCCCTGCCCTCCTCTTCTGAACATAATGACTTCCTCCCGGGGTAGGTATGGGTTCCACCAGTGCTTTTACTCTGCTATATCGGCCCAGTGCCCCATTATCCATGTGTGAGGTTCCACCTCGAAGCCGAACATAAGAACATAAGAAATAGGAGCAGGAGTAGGGAGGGCATTTGGCCCCTCGAGCCTGCACCACCATTCAGTATGATCATGGTTGATCATAGAAACATAGAAACATAGAAAATAGGTGCAGGAGTAGGCCATTCGGCCCTTCGAGCCTGCACCGCCATTCAATGAGTTCATGGCTGAACATGCAACCTCAGTACCTCATTCCTGCTTTCTCGCCATACCCCTTGATTCCCCCTAGTAGTAAGGACTACATCAAACTCCTTTTTGAATGTATTTAGTGAATTGGCCTCAACAACTTTCTGTGGTAGAGAATTCCACAGGTTCACCACTCTCTGGGTGAAGAAGTTTCTCCTCATCTCGGTCCTAAATGGCTTACCTCTTATCCTTAGACTGTGACCCCTGGTTCTGGACTTCCCCAACATTGGGAACATTCTTCCTGCATCTAACCTGTCTAAACCTGTTGGAATTTTAAACATTTCTATGAGATCCCCTCTCATTCTTCTGAACTCCAGTGACTACAAGCCCAGTTGATCCAGTTTTTCTTGATATATCAGTCCCGCCATCCCTGGAATCAGTCTGGTAAACCTTCACTGCACTCCCTCAATAGCAAGAATGTCCTTCCTCAAGTTAGGAGACCAAAACTGTACACAATACTCCAGATGTGGCCTCACCAAGGCTCTGTACAACTGTAGTAACACCTCCCTGCCCCTGTACTCAAATCCCCTCGTTATGAAGGCCAACATGCCATTTGCTTTCTTAACCGCCTGCTGTACCTGCATGCCAACCTTCAATGACTGATGTTCCATGACACCCAGGTCTCATTGCACCTCCCCTTTTTCTAATCTGTCACCATTCAGATAATAGTCTGTCTCTCTGTTTCCTCGTTATGAAGGCCAACATGCCATTTGCTTTCTTAACCGCCTGCTGTACCTGCATGCCAACCTTCAATGACTGATGTACCATGACACCCAGGTCTCATTGCACCTCCCCTTTTCCTAATCTGTCACCATTCAGATAATAGTCCGTCTCTCTGTTTTTACCACCGAAGTGGATAAACTCACATTTATCCACATATACTTCATCTGCCATGCATTTGCCCACTCACCTAATCTATCCAAGTCACTCTGCATCCTCCTCGCAGCTCACACTGCCACCCAACTTAATGTCATCTGCAAATTTGAAGATACTACATTTAATCCCCTCGTCTAAATCATTAATGTACAGTGTAAGAAGCTGAGGCCCCAGGACAGAACCTTGCGGTACCCCACTAGTCACTGCCTGCCATTCTGAAAAGTACCCATTTACTCCTACTCTTTGCTTCCTGTCTGCCAACCAGTTCTCAATCCACGTCAGCACACTACCCCCAATCCCATGTGCTTTAACTTTGCACATTAATCTCTTGTGTGGGACCTTGTCGAAAGCCAACTTTAGTACCCCATTCCTGCTTTCTCTCCATACCCCTTGATCCCTTTAGCCATAAGGGCCACATCTAACTCCCTTTTGAATACAGGCAAATCTCGATTATCTGCACACGGATCCAACAGGAAACCATTGTAACGGGATTGAAAATTTCAGTCCGGGACGGCATCGGATCGCTGACATCGGAGTCCTTTCGGCCCCGAAGGCATCGGGCCGGTGCGTTCAGAGTCCTTTCAGCCTGGGAAGGTATCGAGCCGGTGCGTTCGGAGTCCTTTCTGCCCGGAAGATATCGGGTTTTAATTTTATAAAGTCAATCGCTCTAATGGAGAAATCGTTTGCACGACATGGCTCAATCCCCGAGGGATTCGGATAATCTAGAGT
The DNA here is from genome assembly GCF_044704955.1 of Pristiophorus japonicus. NCBI lineage: Eukaryota > Metazoa > Chordata > Chondrichthyes > Pristiophoridae > Pristiophorus > Pristiophorus japonicus. The sequence continues at coordinate 525,729,042 of NC_091977.1, read as the reverse complement.
TGCCTGTATATCTAACGAACTGGCATCATCAACTTTCTGTGGTCGAGAATTCCACAGGTTCACAATTCTCTGAGTGAAGAAGTTCACTTCTTCTAAATGCCTTACTCCTTATCCTTAAACTGTGACCCCTGGTTCTGGACTTCCCCAACATTGGGAACATTCTTCCGGCATTTAACCTGTCCAATCCCATCAGAATGTTATATGTTTCTATGAGATCCCTTCTCATTCTTCTAAATTCCATTGAATATAAGCCTAGTCGATCCAGCCTTTCTTCATACGTCAACTCCTTCATCTCAGGAATCAACCTCGTGAACCTTTTCTGAACTGCCTCCAATACAAGTATACAGTGCAATGTTTCTCTCCAATTTGTCACTACTTGTGGGTGGAAGAGAGCGAGAGATTGGGTACCATTAGTGGCCTCTCTTTCCTCCACCCTCCCAACCCTATGAGGAGGAACCTGGATCTCCACAGGGGAAACATTTGAGAGTGAGAGGCTAACCGCCTGCTGCAAGTTCATCACGGCTTTCCGCTGCTCCGCTTTCCTGTGCGATCCGACCACCGTCAGAAAGTTATCGCGCAAACCAGATGAGGAGGAAGATGGGAGCTGCAAGGCTCCTCCTGCTTCAAGCTCCGTCATGCATTATCATCATCATCATAAGCAGTCCCTCGAAACGAGGATGACTTGCTTCCATGCCAAAAAAAAGGAAGAGTTAACAGCTGTTTTCAATGAAGAACCCGAACTACATCCTGAAGGGTGGAAGATGTCTGTGCGTGGATTTTTTTAACGTAGGGTGGCCATTGCACACCAGCCACCACACGGGCTCGACAGAGCTAGGTCTTGGTCCAGTGGCAAGGGGTACCCAAGACAACTGGAGACCTGCCCTGCTGCACGGACCTAGTGCGCGCACATATCGCAGTGTGGGCTGGTCCGTGCTGCCCCTGGGGCCCTGGCCCCGAACTCACGCCATCCTGGGCCCTGATCACATGCATCTTCTCGCCAAATCGCAGCCAGAGATGTCCACTGTGGGGACATTGGAACCATGAGCCTGAGGGGAATAAAAAAAAAGGATAATACACAGAGCACGAGTTTCTGTTTTGGTTGATTAATTTGGTGTGATGCGGGTGAATAGCTTTAACGGCTTCTCCGGAGTCCTGCATGGATGAGTAGAGTTTGGGCTTTGAGAACACTTGTGAAATTGCGCTGGTTGGGTTTAGAATCATAGAATCATAGAATGGTTACAGTGCAGAAGGAGGCCATTCGGCCCATCGAGCCCGTGGTGACTCTCTGCAAGAGCAGCTCAGCCAGTCCCGCTCCCCCGCCCTTTCCCCGTAGCCCTGTAAATGTTTTTCTTCTGTCCCTTTACCCAACTCCCTTTTGAAAGCCACGATTGAGTCTGCCTCCACCACCCTCTCAGGCCGTGTATTCCCGATCCGAACCACCCGCTGCGTAAAATGTTTTTCCTCATGTTGCCTTTGGTTCTTCTGCCAATTGTCTTAAATCTGTGCTCTTGACCCTTCCGCCAATGGGGACAGTTTCTCTCTATCTACTCTGTCCAGACCCCTCGTGATTCTGACAAAATTCATTTGCAGAATCACAAACGTAAAATCTTCTGTGAACCCGTGCGACCAGGCAGCATAACAGAACGTAATCCTTTCTTTTCTTTCCTATCCATTAAAAAGTATTCCTTGCCGTGTTCAACAGCAGTGACCTTGCCGCGCACCAATTGGGAGGCCCCGCCTGGCCGCTCACAAGCTGTTGCCGTTGGAAGTTACCGCACACCCAGATTTAAAGGGACCTCGCACGGAGAAAATATTTAGAGGAAACATTGGTGGTAACCTGCTGCAGTTTTAAAAATACAGCTGAAAATGGGATCATCACCAAAAATTAGCATTTTTAATCACAGTCCTCCAGCTATGAATAACCCGATTTATAATGAGAGGTGATCTTATCGAAACGTATAAGATTATGAGGGGGCTTGATAAGATGGATGCAGAGGGAATGTTTCCACTGATAGGGAGGACTAGAACTAGGGGGCATAAGCTTAGAATAAGGGGCCATTTAAAACTGAGATGAGGAGGAATTTCTTCTGCCAGAGGGTTGTAAATCTTTGGAAGCTGGGGCATTGAATAAATTTAAGACAGAAATAGACAGTTTCTTAACTGATAAGGGAATAAGGGGTTATGGGGAGCGGGCAGGGAAGTGGACCTGAGTCCATGATTGGATCAGCCATGATTGTATTAAATGGCTGCTCCTATTTCTTATGTTCTTATGATCTTATTATGTTCTTATAATGACGGAAAATGAATTAAAGAAAAACTATACTTGTTACGTGTAATCCTTGTCGCCAAATTATGTTGAGTACATGTAAATAACTGACAAATTGAGCCAGGAGAAATTTAACTTAACTGTGCTTTTATACAACCCAAAATGGTGTCCCCAAACCAGCATGAACCAGTATGAGTACAGCAACTGTAAATAGCTCCTGCAGGGTCCTAATGCCCATCCAGTGAGCCGTACCAGATAAATAGAGTATGAACACAACATTACTGAACCATTTAATAGTTTCATTCATGTGCACCATTTAGTTTCTAAGTAATTTAAATATGTTTTGATATGAAAGAACTTTTAAAATGTGCCTTTCTGGCTAAGAAAGAGAACGCAGTTTAAAGCGCCTTCCCGAACCAGTGCAATCGCCGGAACATCACGTTATCCATCTAAGGACGTGGCCTGTTTAGTGGTCGGGGCCTGATCCGGTCGAATTGAAACTTGACCCAGCGTAAAAGATGGCGGAAGACATGAACGAAGCAGTTTTGGGCACAACTCGCTCACGGTGAAAGTTCACTGATCTTCTGCACCGTTTCCGTCCGGAGTGCGCAGACAGCACTCATGGAAACAAGCCGAAATGGCAGCGGATGGTCCAGTGAACGTGGCTGCTGGCTGGGTGTGAGGTGAGGGCGAGGGGAAGGGATGGACCCTTTCTCCCACCTTTAGAATTCTCATTCCACTTGGACCCCTGGAAAATGTTAGCGATGTGGCAGGTTTTAAGCAAGTGAAGGGGCAGGGGGAGATGGGGGGAAAAGAACAAATTGAGATGGTCGATGACACACCACAGCTCCCAACAAAAAGGTCGAGAGAGGGTCAGAGGTCAGAGGGAGGGATGGAATGAGACTTCTGAAGATGGGAGAAAGGCTCCCTCCCTTCAAGAACCACGATAGGGTTTCCCTCGTCCTCACTTTCACCACCAGCCTCCACATTCAACGGACCACCCAGCCACATTTCCGCCACCTCTAGAACGATGCCACCCCAAACACATCTTCCCCTCCCCTCCCCTTTCAGCATTGCCAGCATCCGCTGTATTCCAGCTTTGCGTTAGGTTGATGGGTGCATGATTTCCATTGTTCATCCATGAGGGGAAAAAAACAATTGTTCCCATCCATATTAATGACTTGGAAGAAGGGACTGAGTGTAACGTAGCCAAGTTTGCTGACGATACAAAGATGGGAGGAAAAGCAATGTGTGAGGAGGACACAAAAAATCTGCAAAAGGATATAGGCAGGCTAAGTGAGTGGGCAAAAATCGGGCAGATGGAGTATAATGTTGGAAAGTGTGAGGTCATGCACTTTGGCAGAAAAAAATCAAAGAGCAAGTTATTATTTAAATGGAGAAAGATTGCAAAGTGCCGCAGTACAGCGGGACCTGGGGGTACTTGTGCATGAAACACAAAAGGATAGTATGCAGGTACAACAAGTGATCAGGAAGGCCAATGGTATCTTGGCCTTTATTGCAAAGGGGATGAGTATAAAAGCAGGGAAGTCTTGCTGCAGCTATATAAGGTATTGGTGAGGCCACACCTGGAATACTGCGTTCAGTTTTGGTTTCCATATTTATGAAAGGATATATATTTGCTATGGAGGCAGTTCAGAGAAGGTTCACTAGGTTGATTCCGGGGATGAGTGGGTTGACTTATGAGTAGGTTGGGCCTCTACTTATTGGAATTCAGAAGAATGAGAGGTGATCTTATTGAAACGTATAAGATTATGAGGGGGCTTGACAAGGTGGATGCAGAGAGGATGTTTCCACTGATGGGGGAGACTAGAACTAGAGGGCATGATCTTAGAATAAGGGGCCTCCCATTTAAAGCAGAGATGAGGAGGAATTTCTTCTCTCAGAGGGTTGTAAATCTATGGAATTCGCTGCGTCAGAGAGCTGTGGAAGCTGGGACATTGAATGAAATTAAGACAGAGATAGACAGTTTCTTAAACGATAAGGGGATAAGGGAATTGGAGAGCAGGCGGGGAAGTGGAGCTGAGTCCATGATCAGGTCAGCCATGATCGTATTGAATGGCGGAGCAGGCTCGAGGGGCCGTATGGCCTACTCCTGTTCCTATTTCTTATGTTCTTATATTGCTTGGCAATGGTCAAAGAACAAGCAGCCTTCCATCAACCAATAAACAAATAAATCATCTATCAACTATTAGTAAAAGGATATAGAGCCACTGGAGAAGGCGCAGCAAAGACTGACAAGGATGCGACCAGAATAGAGAGGTCATAGCCATCAGCAAAGAATGAACAGCCTGGGGCTTTTTTCTCCAGATAAGCGCAGGCTGAGGGGTGACCTGATAGAGGTCTTTAAAATTATGAAAGTGTTTGTTTGGGTAGACATCGAGAAAATGTTTCCACTTGTGGGGCTATCAAAAATTGGTATTGCCATAAATATACGATATTCACCAATAACTCCAATAGGGAATTTAACCAGAGAGTGGTGAGAATGTGGAACTCGCTACCACAAGGAGTAGTTGAGGTGAATAGCACAGATACATTTAAGGGGAAGCTCGATAAACACATGAGGGAGAAGGGAATGGGAAGATATGTTGATAAGATTAGATGAAGTGGGTGGATACTCATGTGGATCATAAACACCTGCATGGACCATTTGGCCTGAAAGACCTGTTTCTTTCCTGGACATTCTATGCCATTCTATGTAAGTTCTGTCGAGGTTATGCATCACAAATTACAGTGCAGATAAAAGGCGGTGGAAGCTGATGCCATCAATAATTTTGAAAGGGAGTTAGACGGGTGCTTGAGGACGACGAGCTTACAGGGTTACGGACAAAACGCGGGGGACGTGGGACTAAGCACAACTGCTCTTTCAAAGAGCTAGCACGTGCCCAATGGGCTGAATGGCCTCCTTGTGTGTTGTACGTTTCTTTGATTCTATGATCACAGTATCTTCTCTGATCTTTCCAGCTGAAAGAAGTGTGTGTGTACGAGGGGGTGGCGGGGGGCGTATTGAGCCTTTGATGATTCCATTGCACTCAGATTACAGTTGTCTACTGTATTGACAGTACAGTACTTTCTGATGATAAAGAGCTTTGACATACTTAGAATGTAATATACATTTTGCATGCTCCATAAAAATGAAAACACATTAAAGAGTGCTTTATAATAGGCACCTCGCTCAATATATTTGTATATGCTTTGAAAGATAGCAGGCTACAGAATGTGTCGTCTAATCTTGAAATAAATTGGATTTCTACCCAATGCAAGGATTATATGGTGCATGGTTGTTCTTTATGTAGCAACCGAATAACAAATCTGCAGATCTGACACCCAATGACATGTTCAACAACGAAAGGAATAGAACACTAATATGAGCCTTTTAGAAAATAATTGCCAGAAGAGCCAATGGTACCGTCCCAACAATCTCTTACCTCCGAGTCAGCAGGTTGTGGGTTTAAATCCCACTCCAGGGACTTGAGCTCAAATATCTAGGCTGACACTCCAGTGCAGTGCTGAGGGAGCGCTGCACTGTTAGAGCTGCAGCACTCTTTCAGATGAGATGTTAAAACGAGGCTCCCTCCGCTCTCTCAAATTGACATAAAAGATCCCATGGCACTATTTCGAAGAAGAGCAGGGGAGTGTCCTGCCCAATATTTATTCCTCAATCAACATAACAAAAGCAGATTATCTGGTCACTATCACAATGGCTGTTTGTGGGAGCTTGCTGTGCGCAAATTGGCTGCCGCGTTTCCCACATTACAACAGTGACGACACGCCAAAAGAATTTCATTGGCTGTAAAGTGCTTTGAGACGTCCGGTGGTCATGAAAGGCACTATATAAATGCAAGGTTGTTACAGTTGTACAGGGCCTTGGTGAGGCCACACCTGGAGTATTGTGTACAGTTTTGGTCTCCTAACTTGAGGAAGGACATTCTTGCTATTGAGGGAGTGCAGCGAAGGTTCACCAGACTGATTCCCGGGATGGCGGGACTGACCTATCAAGAAAGATTGGATCAACTGGGCTTGTATTCACTGGAGTTCAGAAGAATGAGAGGGGACCTCATAGAAACGTTTAAAATTCTGACGGGTTTAGACAGGTTAGATGCAGAAAGAATGTTCCCAATGTTGGGGAAGTCCAGAACCAGGGGTCACAGTCTAAGGATAAGGTTAAGCCATTTAGGACCGAGATGAGGAGAAACTTCTTCACCCAGAGAGTGGTGAACCTGTGGAATTCTCTACCACAGAAAGTAGTTGAGGCCAATTCACTAAATATATTCAAAAGGGAGTTAGATGAAGTCCTTACTACTCGGGGGATCAAGGGTTATGGCGAGAAAGCAGGAATGGGGTACTGAAGTTTCATGTTCAGCCATGAACTCATTGAATGGCGGTGCAGGCTAGATGGGCTGAATGGCCTGCTCCTGCACCTATTTTCTATGTTTCTATGTTTCTAAGGTTTACTTTTCAAATCTTTCTTTCTGCCGTGGAATTCTCTTACCAACCCTGTTGAGTTTTGTCGAATTGGGGCCAGGACGTCAGGAGCAGATCTTCCGCGCTGTGGGATGGGAGAGGGAGCTTCAGTATCTCATCCTGCACCACCAGGGAGAACATCCACGCTCGTCTATGGCATAGTGCTACGGGACAACTTGGGATGAATGTGACAGCCGGGTTTGGTGGGGTACTGGGTCCACTCCTGATAGAAAACGCAGGTTCATGCCTCTGCAGCCCAGTTTTGGAGCATGGTCTAAAAATTGTTTTAAAAACTTTTCGCCCAATGTTGCCCTGTCAGAGGTGTTGTCTTCCGGACGAGACATTAAACCGAGGCCCCGTCTGCTCTCTCCGGTGGACGATGCCATGGCACTATGTCACAGAAGAGCGTGGAAATTCTCCCCGGTGTCCTGGACAATATTGATCGCTCAACCAGTGTCACTAAAACAGATGATCTGATGATTATCACATTGCTGTGTGTGGGAGCTAGCTGTGCACAAATTGGCTGCCATGCTTCCTGCATTACAACAGTGACTACACTTCAAAAAGTATTTAATTGGCTGTGAAAGCCGTTATAGAAATAAAAGAAGAAAATAAAAATTTGCATTTATATAGTGCCTTTAACGACCTCATGATGTCCCAAAGCGTTTTACGGCCAATGAAGTACTTTTAATGTGCAGTCAATGTTGTAAATGCACCAGCCAATTTGCGCACAGCAAGCTTCCACAAACAGCAATGTGATAATGACCATTTTAGTGATATTGATTGAGGGATAAATATTGGCCACGGTGCCGGGGATAACTCCCCTGCTCTTCTTTGAAATAGCGCCATGGAAGCATTTACATCCACCTGAGAGAGCAGACGGGACCTCGGTCTAACATCTCGTCTGAAAGACAACACCTCCGACAGTGCAGCGCTCCCTCAGCACTGCACTGGGAGTGTCAGCTTAGATTCTTGCACTCAAGTCTCTGGAGTGGGACTTGTACCCACAACCTTCCAACTCGAGGGTGCAATCCACTGAGCCACAGCTCATACTTTTTTCCTGCCTTAGAATGACCTGAAGGTGTACACGCTTTTAGTTCTCAGTTTCATTTTTTCAACCTGTTTGATGGTGGCAAAGCATTTGTGAGAACGTGTAACATAGAAACATAGAAAATAGGAGCAGTAGTAGGCCATTCGGCCCTTCGAGTCTGCTCCGTCATTTAATATGATCCTGTTGAGGATCAATTGTCCACAGATCCCGGAAGATAGAAGACCAGATGGATAAGGTGGTTAAGAAGGCATACGAATGCTTGCCTTTATTAGCCGAGGCATAGAATATAAGAGCAGGGAGGTTATGCTTGAAGTAAGCAAAACATTAGTTAGGCCACAGCTAGAGTACTGCGTGTCGTTCTGGTCACCACATTACAGGAAAGATGTGATTGCACTGGAGAGGGTACAGAGGAGATTTACGAGGCTGGACTGGAGAATTTTAGCTATGAGGAAAGATTGGAGAGGCTGGGGTTGTTTTCTTTGGAACAGAAGAGGCTGAGCGGAGACCTTATTAGGTGTATAAAATTATGAGGGTCGAGATAGAGTGGATAGGAAGGACCTATTTCCTTTAGCATAGGGGTCAACAGCCTGGGGGCATAGATTTAAAGTAATTGGTCGAAGGTTTAGAATGGATTTGAGGATAGTATTTTTCACCCAGAGGGTGGTGGGGGTCTGGAACTCACTGCCTGAAAGGGTGGTAGAGGCAGAAATCCTCCCACATTTAAAAAGTACCTTGATGTGCACTGGAAGTGCCGTAACCCACAGGGCTATGGATCAAGAGCTGGAAAGTGGGATCAGGCTGGGTAGCTCTGTCGGCTGGCGCGGACACGATGGGCCGAATAACCTCCTTCTGTGCCGTAAATTCCCATAGTGCTCTGACCTCGATTGGTGCAACTCTCGTTTTAGATCTTTGGCTGTCTGTTTGCCCTTATTCAAAGTGCAGTAACTCTTGCAGATATTCGCAACGGAACGTCATCATCATAGGCGGTCCCTCGAAACGAGGATGACTTGCTTCCACGCCAAAAAGGGATGAGTTCACAGGTGTTTCAATGAAGGACCGAATATTCCAGATCCCGAACTGCATGTTGAAGGGTGGAAGATGCCTGTGCGTGGATTTTTTTTAACGTGGGGTGGCCGTTGCACACCAGCCACCACACGGGCTTGACAGAGCTAGGTCTTGGCCCAGTGGCAAGGGTTGACCAAGACGACTGGAGACCAGCTCTGCTGCACAGGCCTAGTGCGCACACATATCGCAGCGTGGGCTGGACTGTGCTACCCCTGGGCCCTCGCCTCTTCTGGGCCCCGAACTCACGCTTCTCCTGGGCCACGATCAAGTCGCTCCACAATCTCTCGCCGCTCCTGCGCCCCGACTCCTGCTGTACCTTCCCACGTTCCAATCAGTGACCTGGACCTTGGTTATGTCCAATCCAGTCACATTTATCACAGCCATCACTGTCCTGCACCAGAAAGCGCTCTACCTTGAAGTTATCATCATCATAGGCAGTCCCTCGGAATCGAGGAAGACTTGCTTCCACTCTTAAAATGAGTCCTTAGGTGGCTGAACAGTCCAATACGAGAACCACAGTCCCCGTCACAGGTGGGACAGATAGTCGTGAGGGAAGGGGTGCGTGGGACAGGTTTGCCGCACGCTCCTCCCGCTGCCTGCGCTTGATTTCTGCACGCTCTCGGCGATGAGACTCGAGGTGCTCAGCGCCCTCCCGGATGCACATCCTCCACTTAGGGCGGTCTTTGGCCAGGGACTCACAGGTGTCAGTGGGGATGTTGCACTTTTTCAGGGGAGGCTTTGAGGGTGTCCCTGTAACGTTTCCGCTGCCCAACATTGGCTCGTCTGCCGTGAAGGAGTTCCGAGTAGAGCGCCTGCTTTGGGAGTCTCGTGTCGGGCAGGCGAACGATGTGGCCCGGCTCGAAGTGGTATGCTCCAGGCAGCTCCTGTGAAGGCCCCGACCTGCTGATGGTCCTTGCGGGTTGGGGCCGCTGTGCCGAATTCTGCCACAGAACACGGCGCAGCCATCAGCCCTGCTGACTGATTTTTGGGATAATGGATGAGCAGAATCAGCAGGGTTCCTGACCGGCAAATCGGAGCAGTGGAGAGGAGTGGGTGCCTGAGCCCGGCACGGGGCCCTGCACGCAGCGATAGCGCATCTGCAGCTTGGAGACGCGCTCCGCGGGTATCGATGATTGATGCTGATACTGTCGTGGAAAACATGCTCCTGGGGCAGGGATCGCACACACTGCAGTTCATTAAATCGAAACTCCCTGCTGGGCGCTGCTGCACCTTCATCACAAAACACAAATCAATGCCCACAGAAAGATTCTGCAGGAATGATCTAATCTCGCAGAAAATAGACCACCAAAAAGTCTCCATATTGACTTTCGCTCGGTCTGCTTTTTTAGCGACTGTCACAAGCAAAATTAAAGTTTACCGATTCATCCCCACCTTAGAAGTTTATGCCAATGTTGGCATCTAAAACGCAGCTGCCCGTGTCCGAACTCACACCAAGTCCCGTTCACCCTCTGTGCTCGCTGACCTGCATTGGCTCCCGGTCCGACAGCACCTCGTCTTTTTAAAATTCTCATCCTTGTTTTCAAAGCCCTCCATGGCCTCGCCCCTCCCCATCTCTGTAATCTCCTCCAGCCCCACAACCCTCCAAAATCTCCGCCGCCCTCCAGTGCTGGCCTCGAGCGCATCCCCAATTTTCATCGCCCCACCATGGGTGGCCGTGCCTTCAGCTACCTGGGACCTAAGCTCTGGAATTCCCTGCTTAAACCTCTCTCTCCTCATTCAAGAAGCTCTTTTAAACCTACCAAAGTCTTTGACCAAGCTTTTGGTCGCTTATCCTGAAATCGCCTTCTGTGGTTCAGTGTCAAACTTTGTCTGATACCGCTCCTGTGAAGCACCCTGGGAAGTTTTACTATGTTAAGGATGCTATATAAATATAAATTATTGTTGCTGTTTCTGGCATACGTAATAAAAAAAGAAAAATACTTGCATTTATATAGCGCCTTTCACGACCACCGGACGTCTAAAAGCACTTTACAGCCAATGAAGTACTTTTTTGGAGTGTAGTCACTGTTGGAATATGGGAAACGTGGCAGCCAATTTGCGCACAGCAAGCTCCCACAAACAGCAATGTGATAATGACCAGATAATTTGTTTTTAGTGATGTTAATTGAGGGTTAAATATGGGCCAGTACACCGGGGATAACTCCCCTGCTCTTCTTCGAAATACTGCCACGGGATCTTTTATGTCCACCTGAGAGGGCAGACGGGGCCTCGGTTTAACATCTTAACCGAAAGACGGCACCTCCGACAGTGCAGCGCTCCCTCAGCACTGCACTGGGAGTGTCAGCTTAGATTTATGTGCTCAAGTGCTTGGAGTGATTCGAAGGCAAGTGTGCTGCCCACTGAGCCACAGCTGGCAAACTTTGTCAGTAGTATGAGGGCTGTTGTAAAAAGGCACCAGAGGTGAAACAGATCCAAAGACACAAAATATCGCTACATTCAACAGCAATAACAACTTGCATTTATGTAGCCTATTTAATACAGAAACATAGAAAATAGGTGCAGAAGTAGGCCATTCAATATGATCATGGCTGATCATTCACCTCAATACCCCACTCCTGCTTTCTCTCCATACCCCTTGATCCCTTTAGCCATGAGGGCCACCTCTAACTCTCTTTTGAATACATCTAACGAACTGGCCTCAACAACTTTCTGTGGTAGAGAATTCCACAGGTTCACCATTCTCTGAGTGAAGAAGTTTCTCCTCATCTCGGTCCTAAATGGCTTACCCCTTATCCTTAGACTGTGACCCCTGGTTCTGGACTTCCTCAACATCGGGAACACTTTTCCTGCCTCTAACCTGTCCAATCCGTCGGAATTTTATATGTTTCTATGAGATCCCCTCTCATTCTCCTAAATTCCATTGAATATAAGCCTTGTCGATCCAGTCATTTTTCATATGTCAGTCCTATCATCCCAGGCACCAGTCTGATGAACCTTCGCTGCACTCCCTCAAGAGCAAGAATGTTCTTCCTCAGATTAGGAGACCAAAACTGAACACAATATTCCAGGTGAGGCCTCACCAAGGCCTTGTACAACTGCAGTAAGACCTCCCTGCTCCTATACTCAAATCCCCTCGCTATGAAGGCCAACATGCCATTTGCCTTCTTCACCGCCTGCTGTACCTGCATGCCAACTTTCAATGACTGATGTACCACGACACCCAGGTCTCGTTGCACCTCCCCTTTTACAGGTACCTGCGGACGAGGAACTTACAGGGTTACGGGAAAAAGGCCAGGTTGTGGGAGTAATTACGACTGCTTTTTCAAAGAGCCTGCACAGGCATGGATGGGATAAATGGCCTCCTTTTGTGCCGTAAGTTTCGAGGGATATGGGAAAAATGGACACCGAGCCGAAAAAGCGGACTTTCAGTGACTAAAAGCTTGGTCAAAGATGTGGGTTTTAAAAAGTGTCTTAAAGGAGACGAGGGAGGAGCGAGGCAGAGGGAAATTAGGGAGGGAATTCCAGAGCACAGGAGCCTTTATGGCAGAAGGCACGGTCACTAATGGTGGGGCGAAGTGTGGCGCATGAACAAGGGGCCAGAGGCAGAGGAATGGAGAGGTTGGGGGAGGTGGAGAGGAGGGCTGGATGAAGTGACAGAGATAAGGGGGTTGGAGGTGGGGGGGTGGGCGAAGCCATGGAGGAATTTGAACACAAGACTGACACTTTTAAATTGGAAGACTTTGGGGCAACCAGGAGCCAATGTACGTCAATGTCAACAGGGGTACCAGATGAGCGGGACTTGGTGTACATAAGAACATAAGAAATAGGAGCAGGAGTCGGCCATATGGCCCCTCGAGCCTGCTCCGCCATTTAATACAATCATGGCTGATCTGATCACGGACTCAGGTCCACTTCCCTGCCTGCTCCCCATAACCCCTTATTCCCTTATCGGTTAAGAATGTGTAGAATCGGATGTGGGCAGCAGAGCTTTGGGCAGGGTGAAGGTTATGAAGGATGGAGGAGATGAGATTTGTCAGGAGAGCATTTGAATAGTCAAATCAGGATGTGACAGCAGCCTGATTGTGTGTTTCAGCAATGTATAGGCAGGGTAGTAAGGGTTACGAAATCAATGCAGATATGTGAAGTTAGGTCGCAGATCAGCCACGATCTCATTGAATGGCGGAACAGGCTCGAGGGGCTGAATGGTCAGTCAGTGGCACTGCCATACTCCAATGACCCAACTTTATATAAAAGAGAATCAATGATTTATTATATGAACTCATCATTAATAGAAATACATCCCAGAATCATAGAACGATACAGCACAGAAGGTGCCATTCGGCCCATCATGTCTGGGCTGGCTCGATGAAAAAGCGATCTAATTTGGCCCACTTCCTTGCCCTTTCCACATAGCCCTGCACACTCATCCCCTTCAAGCATTTATTAACAAAAGCGACAAAAAATAGCAAAGATAAATTTACATGTAGAGCTCACGCCAAGTCCAAACCCGAAACAATAACTTTACTCTTGTTGCGATGCTGATGAAATCCACTGCCTATTTCCACGGCTTATTTCAGCTTTTCAGTACGGTTTCTGCTTTTAAAAAATCTCGACAATATATTAATATTTCCAACAAAGAATACCACAATTTTACCCGGACCATGTGCGGGACAAAACAGGCTGCTCTGTCAAAAAGCCGGCACGGGCACGATGGGCTGAATGGCCTCCTTCTGTGCTGTCAGTTGCTATAAATCTATGAATTCTTTTAAAATGTATTTCTTCATTCACGGGATGTGGGCATCGCTGACAAGGCCGGCATGTATTGCCTGTCCCTAATTGCCCTTGAGAAGGTGGTGGTGAGCCACTGCCTTGAATCGCTGCAATCCGTGTGGTGAAGGTGCTCCCACAGTGCTGTTAGGGAGGGTGTTCCAGGATTTTGACCTAGTGACGATGAAGGAACGGCCGATATATTTCCAAGTCGGGATGGTGTGTGACTTGGAGGAGAACTTGGAGGTGGTGGTGCTCCCATGCACCTGCTGCCCTTGTCCTTCTAGGTGTTAGAGGTCGCGGGTTTGTCGAATGTTCCCGTACCTTGGTCAGTTGTTAAGAGTCAAAGGGAAAATATCTCACGTTGCCATGATAAACACATGAGCTAAGATTAAAATAAGGAAATGTTTCCGAAGTTGGCGAAGTAAATAATGACTAAATTAAAGTTTTATGGCAAGCAATTGAGAATTGAGGCAATGTTGGGATAAATGTATGACTCTCTTTTTCCCCCAGATACAGAGCTTTTGTTTATTTTCCGGGATCGGGAGGTGCTGCCGAAGAAGCCTTGGCGAGTTGCACACGGCAGCCACGGTGCGCCGGCGGTGGAGACGGTGAATGTTTAAGATGGTGGATGGGGTGCCAAACCATTTGTATGCATTATGTACCTTGGAGTCTCTGCTGGACAAACAGGTGCCATTTAGCACTTCTGCACGTTTATACTGCACAATAAAAGGATTCAAATGGCTGATTACCTTCGTCTGACCGAGCAGTATGGTTAACAATAGGCTTAAGACCCCCCCCCCATTTGCCACAGAAGCAAAAATCCGCTTTTAATCCACTCTTCCCTGCATTCCTAACTCTTTTTCGTAATGGAAATGTCTGGAGACAGAATCTGAATATATGCAAGCAACAAAAGAGAGATTAATATGGAATTACGAGATAGCTTCTGTTTAGAGGGAAAATGAATCAGTCTGAACTGCGAAAATCGCATGGGTGAATCGGAGTCTAATGAGAGCGTGTTTTAATAACAAAAACACATTACCGTTAAATGATTATCAAATTGTGATAACTCTGAAACATATTCTTACACCGCCTGCGTGCTCCTGTTGGGGCAGACTGACCTCTGCATATTGTTCTTGCTGCTATATTTGTAAATTCAGGTGCCAAGGCATTAACATAAAATATTATATCGTTCCCTATAGGTCTCAAGTGTAGCTGTGCATTTAAAGACTTCTTACCTATTGTACCAGGATTCACTCAGGGGCCTCCAATAACTCCGTAACTGTAACCTATTGTCTACCATTCCAAAGAACATTCTCTTCCGCACTTCCCGGCGAGCATGTCTTCAGACAACTCATGTATTGTTATCTGTGGCTATTATAGTTTCCTTGTTTTATTTCAGATACTGGGAGATTGGATCCAGGCACGGATACTGATAAATCCGGCTGTTTATCTCAGCCTCAGACTGGTCGGCCTGCTTCTTACTGTGGCTCGGAGCCTAGTCTGTTGGGGGGGGGGGGGGGGGGGGAATGGAGCTGGGATTCAGCCATGTAAACAGCGGAAGCCAGGAGCTGGATGGTGGTCCCAGCGGGTGCCAGCCTGCGGCTCAGTGGGTGGCACTCTCGCCTCCGAGGCTCGAAGCTTGTGGGTTCAAGACACAATCCGGAGACAGGGATCCGGGGGGGGGCCCCCGCCGGAAATGGGGCGCACCGACCGCGTGTGACGTGTTTTCACTGCCGCGGTGGACGCGGTGGCCTCTTGCGCGAAGTTCAGCTCTTTGTCGTTTTTGTTGGCCGAGCGGGCCGCAAGTCGGTCATAACGGGGGCGGAAGTGGGGGCGGAGAGGGGAAGATCGGTCATCAGAGGGGCGGAGGTAGGGGGTGGGCGGACTGAAGGCCGCTGTCACTCACCGGCGTAGCGCTGATGACATCATCACGCCAACACGTCACCACGTCTCTCCCTTTCACTTAAAGGTGAGCCCCTCCGCGATTCTTTTAGTTCGGTCCACCGGGCCACCAGTGAGAATTTCGGCCGGGCCAGCGGCCTGGCACCCAAGAGGGTGGTTCCAAACTGCCCGTTGGCGGCCCGCCCGAACCCGGGGGCATAATTGTCCGGCCGACCTGTAGGCCGACAAAGCACCCTCCCCTTTAATTGCGGCTATTTTGCACACACTGCGCACACAGTAAACATAAGAACATAAGAACATAAGAATTAGGAACAGGAGTAGGCCATCTAGCCCCTCGAGCCTGCTCCGCCATTTAACAAGATCATGGCTGATCTGGCCGTGGACTCAGCTCCACTTACCCGCCCGGTCCCCGTAACCCTTAATTCCCTTATTGGTTAAAAATCTATCTATCTGTGACTTGAATACATTCAATGAGCTAGCCTCAACTGCTTCCTTGGGCAGAGAATTCCTCAGATTCACAACCCTCTGGGAGAAGAAATTCCTTCTCAACTCGGTTTTAAATTGGCTCTCCCGTATTTTGAGGCTGTGCCCCCTAGTTCTAGTCTCCCCGACCAGTGGAAACAACCTCTCTGCCTCTATCTTGTCTATCACTTTCATTATTTTAAATGTTTCTATAAGATCACCCCTCATCCTTCTGAACTCCAACGAGTAAAGACCCAGTCTACTCAATCTATCATCATAAGGTAACCCCCTCATCTCCAGAATCAGCCTAGTGAATCGTCTCTGTACCTCCTCCAAAGCCAGTATATCCTTCCTTAAGTAAGGTGGCCAAAACTGCATGCAGTACTCCAGGTGCGGCCTCACCAATACCCTGTACACTTGCAGCAGGACCTCCCTGCTTTTGTACTCCATCCCTCTCGCAATGAATGCCAACATTCCATTCGCCTTCCTGATTACCTGCTGCACCTGCAAACTAACTTTTTGGGATTCAGTTCCTCGTTAGTATAGTGGTGAGTATCCCCGCCTGTCACGCGGGAGATCAGTGTTCAATTCCCTGACGGGGATGCAGTTGTTTCAAAAAAAAAATGTTGGGTGGCACCGTTTAATGTTTTATGTTTTGCAGGTGAACTCCAAAAAGAGTTTCATGCAGAAGGACCCCCAGGTCCCTCTGCACTGCAGCATGTTGTAATTTCTCCCCATTCAAATAATATTCCCTTTTACTGTTTTTTTTCCCAAGATGGATGACCTCACACTTTCCGACATTGTATTCCATCTGCCAAACCTTAGCCCATTCGCTTAACCTATTTAAATCTCTTTGCAGCCTTTCTGTGTCCTCTACACAACCCGCTTTCCCACTAATCTTTGTGTCATCTGCAAATTTTGTTACACTACACTCTGTCCCCTCTTCCAGGTCATCTATGTATATTGTAAACAGTTGTGGTCCCAGCACCGATCCCTGTGGCACAACACTAACCACCGATTTCCAACCCGAAAAGGACCCATTTATCCCGACTCTCTGCTTTCTGTTAGCCAGCCAATTCCCTATCCATGCTAATACATTTCCTCTGACTCCGCATACCTCTATCTTCTGCAGTAACCTTTTGTGTGGCACCTTATCGAGTGCCTTTTGAAAATCTAAATACATCGCATCCATCGGGACTCCTCTATCCACCATGCTCGTTATATCCTCAAAGAATTCCAGTAAATTAGTTAAACATGATTTCCCCTTCATGAATCCATGCTGCGTCTGCTTGATTGCACTATTCCTATCGAGATGTCCCGCTATTTCTTCCTTAATGATAGTTTCAAGCATTTTCCCCACTACAGATGTTAAACTAACCGACCTATAGTTACCTGCCTTTTGTCTGCCCCCTTTTTTAAACAGAGGCGTTATATTAGCTGCTTTCCAATCTGCTGGTACCTCCCCAGAGTCCAGAGAATTTTGGTAGATTATAACGAATGCATCTGCTATAACTTCCGCCATCTCTTTTAATACCCTAGGATGCATTTCATTAGGACCAGGGGACTTGTCTACCTTGAGTCCCATTAGCATGTCCAGCACTACCCCCCTAGTGATAGTGATTGTCTCAAGGTCCTCCCTTCCCACATTCCCATGACCAGCAATTTTTGGCATGGTTTTTGTGTCTTCCACTGTGAAGACCGAAGCAAAATAATTGTTTAAGGTCTCAGCCATTTCCACATTTCCCATTATTAAATCCCCCTTCTCATCTTCTAAGGGACCAACATTTACTTTAGTCACTCTTTTCCGTTTTATATATCGGTAAACGCTTTTACTATCTGTTTTTATGTTTTGCGCAAGTTTACTTTCGTAATCTATCTTTCCTTTCTTTATTGCTTTCTTAGTCATTTATTGCTGTCGTTTGCGGTCAGTGCACTGACAGAAAAAGCTGTCGGGGACCCCGTGCAGCGACCGCAAGATTGTGTGAAATAAATGTTGCTTCGGTGCGGGAGATCAGCCATGGCGTTTTGATGACGCAGTTAGAAGTGTTCGGCAACAGCAGGGTGGAAGTGGGGACCTCCGGGAAAACCACTGGGGTGAATTTCGCGAGCGGCGGCCATTCGACAAAAAAAATCGGCGGCCATTCGACACGCCGCATGGCTCCGCTTTCTGGCGGGCAACAGGCCTCATTTGGAGGCTGAATTTTGGCCCCCCCCCCAGATATTTGCGTTCTGGCTCACGGCAAATAAAGAGGCACCTGGTGGACTGGGGTTAAATAATGGTGTCAGCAGTCCCGCTGGGCAGTCAGGCAAATGCCCGCATGGTCCTGTGCTGACAGTACACAGTTAGACGGTGTTGTGGCCAGAGACTGACTGCTGCTGAAGCCCCCCGCCGCCCTCCCCCGCTCCACATTGGCAGCCTGGAAGGTGCCCGAGGCAAAATGGAAAATCAAAAGGCTGCTGTGATCTTCATGGCCGCGGGCAGTGCTTTACCAGCCCTGGAGGACCTCTTGCAAGATGCTGGATACCTCTGAGTACCTGAGTTTTCGCAGCCATCGCTCCCGGATGCTCTTCCTCCACTTAGGGCGGTCTTTGGCCAGGGACTCCCAGTTGTCAGTGGGGATGTCGCACTTTATCAGGGAGGCTGCACACCTCCAAGCACCGCTGCCCTGATGTACCTGAGTTTTCACAGCCATTGCTCCCCGCCAAACCGAGATCATTCCATCGCAGTCGGTATATTCAGGTTGCAGTGTAATGGTGAAGACATGTGCTCCTCCTGAAATATGTCAGGCATTGAAAAAATTCCTCCTCTTTCTCCCGGTAACATAAACTTACCTCTTTGATCAAAGATTTGGCCAGCTGTCCTGATATCTCCTTATGTGACTCGGTGTCACATATTGTTGGAAAATCGCTCATGTGAAGCATCTTGGGAGGATTTACTACATTAAAGGCGCTATATAAATGGAGGTTGATGTTAGACAGTGACATTCTGAAAGTGCCGAGCCTCGTGTAAAGGAGTATGATGGGAGCAGTGATCTGGAACCCCAAAGGCGGCCAAACAGAACATGGACTCTCACACACACAGTGCACCGAAGGCGCTTGAAATTCACTGGGAAAAGAAAATCGGCAATAGTACCCTTAAACTCAAAACCAAAGCTGTTGTCCGTCCCTTTGAAGAGCTTTGGCCTCGAGGCAGAGCCCAACATCTCAGCTGTGTGTTCACGGAAGCTGCACTAAGACAGAGGAAGCAAGGCACAAGGCATTGTTATGTCGTTACTTTGTCATTTACATTTAGTTTGTCAGGTTCCATCTGCGCTTTTACTCATCGTAAATGCACATATACAGTGCAGCGCTACTATAGCACAACAAGGTGCGTCATTCTCCTTGAGCAAAGCTGATTTTTAATTTCGTTTTAACCTCATCGGTAACAGAACGAAAGGAGCTAATACCATGATACATCACAGAGAAAATGTGCTTAATTTTGGTCATAACGTCTACCTCACAATTAGGAACAAAAAGAACAGGAACAGGCCATTCAGCTCCTCGAGCCTGCTCCACCATTCAATTAGACCATGGGCTGATCTGTATCTTAACTCCATCTACCCACCTTTAGTTCTTCTTTTAAAATTCATTCACGGGATGTGGGCGTCGCTGGCAAGGCCGGCATTTATTGCCCATCCCTAATTGCCCTCGAGAAGGTGGTGGTGAGCCACCTTATAAGAACATAAGAATTAGGAACAGGAGTAGGCCATCTAGCCCCTCGAGCCTGCTCCGCCATTCAACAAGATCATGGCTGATCTGGCCGTGGACTCAGCTCCACTTACCCGCCCGCTCCCCGTAACCCTTAATTCCCTTATTGGTTAAAAATCTATCTATCTGTGACTTGAATACATTCAATAAGCTAGCCTCAACTGCTTCCTTGGGCAGAGAATTCCACAGATTCACAACCCTCTGGGAGAAGAAATTCCTTCTCAACTCGGTTTTAAATTGGCTCCCCCGTATTTTGAGGCTGTGCCCCCTAGTTCTAGTCTCCCCGACCAGTGGAAACAACCTCTCTGCCTCGATCTTGTCTATCCCTTTCATTATTTTAAATGTTTCTATAAGATCATCCCTCATCCTTCTGAACTCCAACGAGTAAAGACCCAGCCAATTGAACGGCTCGCTGGGCCATTTCAGAGGGGCAGTTAAGAGTCAACCACATTGCTGTGGATCTGGAGTCACATATAGGCCCAGACCGGGTAAGGACGGCAGATTTTGTTCCCTAGTTGGGCTTTTACGACAATCCGGTAATTTCATGGTCACCATTATTGATTGCAGCTTTTTATTCCAGATTTATTCAATTAATGGAATTAAAATTGAATGGACTTGAACTCATGTCTCTGGATTACTGGACCAGTAACATAACCACCATGTTACTGTATCCGTAACGCTTAACACTGCTGCCTAAATCTATCAATCTCAGTTTCGAAATTTTCTCTAGCTCCAGCTCCAGCCCAGCTCGAATTTCAAGGTTACACCCCTGTTGTGTATATAAACATTGTAACTGGGAAAGACTTGCCACCAGAGGGCGCAACTGTTGGAGGGCCAAGGGTCACCTGCACACCTCGTGCAAGGAGTATAAAAGGTTGTCCGCCATGCTGCTTAGGCACTCTGGAATTGTATTAAAGGGACTAAGATCACATCAGTTTTAGCTCACAGTACTCAGTCTTGTGGAGTTCTTCCATGTTTAACAACCCTCTTGTTCCGGACTCCCTCACCAGAGGAAATCGTTTCTCTCTATCTACCCTGTCAACTCCTTTAATCATCTTAAACACCTCAATTAGATCACCCCTTAATCTTCGATACTCAAGGGAATACAAGCCTACTCTATGAAACCTGACCTCTTAATGACATTTTTTAAGCTGTGTGTTTGGAGGCAGGTGATGATTGTGTATTTGGAGGGCTCCTCATGTCGATACCAAGTCTTCTTAGGTATGGTAGTACCAAAGCAAATCAAATATCAATATTTAAGTCAGATATCTAGGCCAAAGTTTCCGGTGTGACAGTGTGGATATCTTGTAGGCAGTGCTCAATGATGTGCTCCAGAGTCTGATTAGGAGCTCCACAGTCACATGATGGGGATGCTTTAAAGTTCCACCTATGGAGAAGGTGGCAACATCGATCGTGACCGGTTCTGAGGCGATTGTTGGTTGTCCACTGTTTGCGAGGAAGGTTTGAGCCTTTAGATTGTACTGTGGGGTCCTCTATAAGGAATCCATTCCATAAATACCAAGTGAAGCACAGGATGCAACACCAGAGGTCCGTCATCGTGACTTTCTCTCCTGCATTGTGCGGAACGACAGAATTTAGTTGTTTTCCGATATCATCATCATCAGAGGCAGTCCCTTGAAATCGAGGAAGACTTGCTTCCACTCTAAAATTGAGTGACTGTACACCCCAATACGCGAATTACAGTCTCTGTCACAGGTGGGACAGACAGTGGTTGAAGGAAAGGGTGGGTGGGGAGTCTGATTCTTCCGCTGCCTGAGCTTGGTTTCTGCATGCTCTCGGCGATGATACTCGAGGTGCTCAGCGCCCTCCCGGATGCTCTTCCTTCACTTGGGGCGGTCTTTGGCTAGGGACTCCCAGGTGTTCGTGGGGATGTTGCACTTTATCAGGGAGGCTTTGAGGATGTCCTTGAAACATTTCCGCTGCCCACCTTTGGCTCGTTTGCCGTGTAGGAGTTCCAAGTAGAGCACTTGCTTTGGCAGTCTTGTGTCGGGCATGCGGATGATGTGGCCTGCCCAACGGAGCTGGTCGAGTGTGGTCAGTGCTTCGATGCTGGGGATGTTGGCCTGATTGAGAACACTGATGTTGGTGCGTGTGTCCTCACAGGGCATTTGCAGGATCTTGCGGAGATATCGTTGGTGGTATTTCTCCAGCGATTTGAGGTGTCTACTGTATATGATCCATGTCTCTGAACCATACAGGAGGATGTTACGCCACGTGAGTTGGGAGATGCAGGAAGAGCTGGAAGCTTATGCCGGGACCTGGATATGTTGGGACCTGGCCTTACGATGGGGATTCTGTGAAGGGTGTATCTTCTGTCTGCTCTCTACAAGGCCGGCAATGGAGGAGGGGGCAGGACCATGGGCGGGAACGTCCAATGGCAGGGGTTTCCATGTACCCCAACCTCCAATCAGCTGGCAACATCAGACCAGGTGACGCATGTGGACACTCCCTCCCCCACCCACTGAGGCCAAGAGTCACGGCCTGCACCCCTGATCATTTCAAGGTGGAAAATTTTTAAGGTATTTTTCTAAAGTAGCCTCCTTAGAAAGGGGATGAAGTGACGACTAACTGGGGAGAAGGCTCCTTGGAACCGGCAACTTGCGTCACAGTATATATCTTCTGGGCAAGGGACTGGCCCGAAATAGTGTCAGCCTTGTCTCAGTGGGTAGCACTCTTGCCATCTCAGTCTGAAGATTGTGGATTCTAACCCCACTCCAGGGACTTGTGTGCACAATATAGTCTGACACTACCAGTGCAGTACTGAGGAAGCGCTGCGCTGTCAGAAGTGCCGTCTTTCAGATAAGAGGTTAAACAGAGGCCCTGTCTGCCCTCTCAGGTGTGTGTAAAAGATGTGACAGCACTATTTGGAAGAAGAGCAGGGGAGTTACCCACTGTGTTCTGACCAATATTCATTCCTTACCCAACATTGCAAAAAACAGATTATCTGGTCATTATCGCATTGCTGTTTGTGGGACCTTACTGTGCACAAGCTGGCTGGGCTACAGGGAAAGGAGAGGGGAGTGGGGCGAGCAGAGAGCCGAATGGCCCCCTTCTGTGCAGTGCCCATTCCATGATTCTAACAAGCCAGGGAGACCATCAGCAGGCCGGGGCCATCAGAGGGAGCAACATGCAGCGGCATATCACTGCGAAGCCAGCCAGCCCACACTGCGATGTGTGCGCGCGCTCGGTCTGTGCAGCAGAGCTGGTCTCCAGTCGTCTTGGGTAATCCTTGCCACTGGACCAAGACCTAGCTCTGTCAAGCCCGTGTGGTGGCTGGTGTGCAACGGCCACCGCACGTTATACAAATCCACGCACAGGCATCTTCCACCCTCCAAGATGTAGTTCGGAGTTCGAGATCTGGAATATTAGGTCCTTCATTGAAACACCTGTGAACTCATTCCTTTTTGGCGTGGAAGCAATTCATCCTCGCTTGGAGGGACTGCCTATGATGATGATGGATGATGAGAGATCAGTCCTCTCTGATCCCCGCATTGAATCCTGGTTTCCCAGTGCCTCCAATTTAAAATTCTCATCCTCGCCTTTCAGTCCTTTCATGAGCTTGGGCCCTACCTATATCTCTGTATTCTCCTCAAGCCCCAAGCCCCCCTCCCCAATATTTTGTCCTTTGACACTTGTGCATCCTCCACCATTGGCACCTTACCTTTATCCCAATACTCAGTAACTCCCTCCTTAAACCCTTCTGCCTCTCCACATCTACTCTTGTCCTTTAAAACTCTGCGTAAAAACCTACCTCTGAGCCCAAGCTTTTGGTCACTCCTACTAATATCTTCTCCGTTGGTTCAGCATCTTCCTATTGACCACACTTCTGTGAAGCACTTTGGGCTGTCTTTTCTACGGTAAAGACACCATATAATTGTAAGTTAGTATTTTGCCTGCACTGCAGAAAATATGGGCCTATATAAATTTTCTCTGGATTTTCTTCTGATCACAGTGTACTGTTAACAACCAAAAGTGTCTGGTGTGCCTGGTTAGCTTCTGTGTTGTACACTCGACCAGCTCCATTGGGCGGGCCACATTGTCCGCATGCCCGGCACAAGACTCCCAAAGCAAGCGCTCTACTCGGAACTCCTGCACAGCAAGCGAGCCCCAGGTGGGCAGAGGAAACATTTCAAGGACACCCTCAAAGCCTCCTTGATAAAATGCAACATCCCCACTGACACCTGGGGGTCCCTGGCCAACACCGCCCTAAGTGGAGGAAGTGCATCCGGGAGGGCGCTGAGCACCTCGTGTCTCATCGCCGAGAGCATGCAGAAATCAAGCGCAGGCAGCGGAAGGAGCGTGCGGCAAACCAGGCTCCCCACCCACCCTTTCCCTCAACTACTGTCTGTCCCACCTGTGACAGAAACTATAATTCCCGGATTGGACTGTTCAGTCACCTGAGAACTCACTTTTAGAGTGGAAGCAAATTTTCCTCGGTTTTGAGGGGCTACATATGATGACGCTGTCATGTATTCAACCAGCATTGTAACCCATGTATAAACTGACCTAAGTTGTACACCGTGAGAACACTGACCACTAAGTAGGAGACACTCCTAACCTGGACCTTCAGGTATAAAAGGGGAAGCTCCACCCACCTTCATCACTTGAGTGCTAAGGAATAAAGGACAGGTCACAGACTGACCTTCTCTCAAGCATGGGCCTCGTGTGCATTTATATTGTATAGTAAGGACGTATCAATGGCGACAAGAAACTGGGATTTAAACCACGTGAGCATGGCCACTAGCAGAACAGACGAGAGGTACTGTGTTAAGGAATGGTTGGGACAGAGATTCAACATTGTTAAAGCAGCACACAGTTCTCCAGGCAGACAAGGGCAGTCGGGCATGCCCCAACATGTAGTCGAACCCAGAGGGGGAGTTCGACAGAGACAATGGCAAGCTGAACAGCGATTCACGCCATTGCAAGGGACAATGCGGCCAGTAATGGGGCCATCAACACCTGTTAATGGCGCACTCAAGGGCTATAACAGGGGCAGTCAGGGACGATCGACTGGCAAGGGACCTTTTGTTTCAAACCGCAACTCATGCTGGAGGCGTGGAGGCATACATTCAGCCGGATTTTGCAGAGATGAGCAAAATACCTGCAGAAATTGCAGAAATGGACACTGGGAGAAATCGCTGGAAGCTGAAGTTCAGCGAGTTCATGTGGAGCACACATACAGTTCATACACCAGGACGCCACCGATAATGATGAAAGTGCTCCTCAATGGCATCCCAGTATCAATAGAGTTAGACACGGGTGCCAGCCAGTCCCTGATGGGTATCAAACAGTTCGAAAAGTTGTGGGCATCCAAGGCCAGGAGGCCAAAATTATCGTCGATTGACGCACAGCTATGGACTGACACAAAGCAGATCATTCCGGTGCTAGGCAGCGCCACGGTAGTCGTGACCCACAAAGATTCAGAGAACAGGTTGCCACTCTGGATTGTCCCAGGGGACGGTCCCGCACTACTGGGGAGGAGTTGGCTTGCTGTCATGAACTGGAAATGGGGCGATGTCAATGCAATTTCCTCTGTGGAGCGAGTATCATGCTCACAGGTCCTGGACAAATTTGACTCATTATTTCAACCCGGCATTGGCACTTTCATGGGGGCCAAGGTAGTGATTCACATAAACCCGGACGCCAGACCAGTACACCACAAGGCCAGAGCGGTGCCGTACGTGATGCGGGAAAAGATAGAAGGCGAATTGGACCGCCTGCTGAGGGAAGGCATCATCTCACCTATCGAATTCAGTGACTGGGCGAGCCCGATTGTGCCGGTGCTCAAGGCGGATGGGTCGGTCAGGATATGTGGCGATTACAAGGCCACCATCAATCGGGTGTCACTCCAAGACCAGTACCCGTTGCCGAGAGCAGAGGACCTCTTTGCGACGCTATCCGGTGGCAAACTATTTTCAAAATTGGACCTGACCTCAGCTTACATGACCCAGGAGCTGGCGAGTGAGTCGAAGAAGCTGACCACCATCACGACACACAAGGGGTTGTTTGAGTACAACAGATGTCTGTTTGGGATTCGCTCGGTCACCGCGATCTTCCAACGAAATATGGAAAGCCTCCTCAAGTCGATTCCAGGGACGGTGGTTTTTCAGGACATCATCCTCATTACGGGTTACGATACTGAAGAACACCTCCACAACCTGGAGGAGGTGCTACGCAGACTTGACTGGGTAGGTCTGCGACTGAAAAAGGCGAAGTGCGTCTTCCTAGCGCCAGAGGTAGAATTCCTGGGGATGAGGGTAGCAGCAGACGGGATCAGCCCTACTGCATCCAAGACGGATGCGATCCAGAGAGCACCCAGACCCCGTAACACGACGGAGCTGCATTCGTTCCTGGGGCTCCTGAACTATTTTGGTAACTTTCTTCCCAAATTGAGCACGCTGCTAGAGCCGCTACACGTGCTCCTACGCAAAGGTCGCGAATGGGTCTGGGGGGACAGCCAGGAAAGGGCTTTTAATAGAGCACGCAATTTGTTATGTTCCAACAATCTGTTAACGCTATATGACCCATGTAAGAAACTTGTGTTAACGTGCGATGCGTCGTCTTATGGTGTCGGGTGTGTGTTGCAGCATGTTAATGCCAAGGGTCAGTTACAGCCGGTAGCTTATGCCTCCAGGAGTCTGTCCCAGGCAGAAAGGGGCTACGGGATGGTAGAAAAGGAGGCGCTCGCATGTGTATATGCGGTAAAGAAAATGCACCAGAACCTGTTTGGCAGGAAATTTGAGCTGGAGACAGATCACAAACCCCTAATATCCCTTTTGGCCGGCAACAAGGCCATAAATGCAAACGCATCGGCCCGCATACAGAGGTGGGCGCTCACGTTAGCTGCCTATGACTACACAATTCGGCACAGACCGGGCACTCAGCAGGCTCCCACTATCCACCACTGAGGGGGCTACCGAACATGGTGCTGAGATGGTCATGGCTGTTGAAGCTTTCGGAAGCGAAGGCTCACCCGTGACAGCCCGTCAGATTAAAGTCTGGACAAATAGAGACCCGCTATTGTCTCTAGTCAAGAAATGTGTCCTGAATGGGGACTAGGCAGCCACGTACAGGGCATGCCCTGAGAAATTTAAACCATTTCACAGGCGCAAGGATGAACTCTCGATTCAGGCTGATTGCCTACTGTGGGGAAACCGCATAGTCATGCCCCAGATGGGCAGCGATGTGTTCATCAGAGAACTCCACAATGAACACCCGGGCATTGTCACGATGAAGGCAATTGCCAGGTCACATGTTTGGTGGCCAGGGATAGACACAGATCTGGAACTTTGTGTTCGCAGGTGCAACACGTGTGCCCAGCTGGGCCATGCGCATAGGGAAGTCCCCCTTAGCCCCTGGCCATGGCCCGCCAAGCCTTGGTCACGCATCCATGTGGACTACGCAGGTCCTTTCATGGGGAAAATGTTTTTGGTTGTAGTAGACGCCTACTCCAAATGGATCGAGTGTGACATTTTAAATTCAAGCACATCATCTGCCACGGTAGAAAGTCTACGGGCAATGTTCGCTGCCCACAGTCTCCCGGACATCTTGGTCAGCGACAATGGCCCGTGCTTCACAAGCACTGAATTCCAGGACTTCATGGCAGGCAATGGAGTTAACCATGTTAGAACGGCACCGTTCAAGCCGGCCTCAAATGGCCAGGCAGAACGAGCAGTGCAGATAATCAAACAGGGGATGCTCAGATTCCAAGGGGGTTCCCTATAAACCCGCTTATCACGCCTCCTGATGGCCTTTCGATCCCGACCACACTCGCTCACAGGGGTTCCACCTGCAGAGCTACTAATGAAAAGGACGCTCAAAACACGATTATCCCTTATACACCCCACCATGAAAGAAATTGTCGAGAGCAGGCGCCAGTCACAATATCACTATGACAGGAATGCGAGGGCGCGATGTATTGATGTAAATGACCCTGTTTTTGTCCTCAACTACGCTGCAGGGCCCAAATGGCTCGCAGGCACTATGGTTGCCAAAGAGGGAAATAGGATTCTGGTAGTTAAACTTACCAATGGACAAATCTGCCGCAAAGATGTGGATCAAACAAAAAGGAGGTTCAGCAACCCCATAGAAGAAGCAGAGGAAGAACACGATATAGAATTCACTCCACCACAGGTGACCGAACACCGGAACCAAAGGGAGGAGAGCCCAGTCACTGTGGGCAGTCCGGACAGGCCTGAGGCACTGCAAACAGCAGACACTCAGGCCAGCGCCCAACAACCGGAGCCCCAACTCAGGCGCTCTACAAGGGAGCGTAAACCACCAGAGAGACTCAACCTGTGATCCCAATAAGACTTTGGCTGGGGAGGTGATGTCATGTATTCAACCAGCATTGTAACCCATGTATAATCTGACCTAAGTTGTACATCGTGAGAACACTGACCACTAGGTGGGAGACACTCCTAACCTGGACCTTCAGGTATAAAAGGGGAAGCTCCACCCACCTTCATCACTTGAGTGCTAGGGAATAAAGGACAGGTCACAGACTGATCTTCTCTCAAGCATGGGCCTCGTGTGCATTTATACTGTGTAGTAAGGACGTATCAGACGCTGTACTATTTATAGCAATGCTGTTTTACACACTAGTGTCAGCTGTGGCTCAGTGGGCAGCACTCTCACCTCTTAGTCATGAAGGTTGTGGGTTCAAGTCCCACTTCAGAAACTTGAGCACAAGAAGCTGACACTCCAGTGCAGTGCTGAGGGAGCGCTGCACTGTTGGAAGTGCCGTCTTTCAGATGAGATGCTAATTCAAGGCCCCGTCTGCTCTCTTGGGTAGATGTAAAATATCCCTGTGCACTATTTTGAAAAAGAGCAGGGGAGTTATCCCCGGTGTCCCGACGAATCAACATGACAAAAAACAGATGATCTGCTCATTACCATATTGCTGTTTGTGGGAGCTTGCAGTGTGCAAATTGGTTGCTACGTTTCCCACAGTGACTACACTCCAAAAAAAAGTGTTTCATTGACTGTAAAACATTTTGGAACATCCTGAGGTCCTGAAAGACGCTGTGTAAATGTAAGTCTGTCTTTCTTCCTTTTTTTAACCGAGTATTAGAAACATGAATTCAACCACAAGCCCTCGCACTAATATGACAATTCGGAGACCATTACCGAGACACAGTAACTGGGATAATGAGCATAGTTAAGTTCACAGCATCCAACCTTATTGTGTAGTTCCCTATCTGCACGGATCTCGCATTCAGTTTCTGAAAGGGAAAAGCTCAAGTTAGTTCGTACAATCACAATGGCTTATCTTCTGAAGAGATTTTCCATCCATGCAAAATCCCCAATTAATCTTTTGTCAGACAAAAAAAAATACGCCAGTTGCTATTCCCTTATTGTTTTCTGGCTGGCAGATTTATTAACATTTTTGATGAATTTAGTACCTAAGCCCATTAAAATAAATGCATCACTCCACTGCATGACTTTTCTGACTCAGAGTGTGCATAATCCTTTCAATCATTTCATTCCCATGAATCCACCATGACAATGAGTTCTGGTGCCGAGTCCTTCTGGAGCTCTGGCACTTCCTGAGAGGGCCCACTTCTCAATCAGTGCAGCAAATTGACTTTGAAATGTCCTACTCCAAATTCATTAGCCCCACACGGGATTCATTGAAACAGGAAGAACCCCACCACCATTCCCAGTGTGCATCCGAATAATTGTTTAATTACACATTTCAAGAGATTGAGAAACCAGAATCCCCAAAATGACTCTCACAAGAATTCAGCAGGCAGATTTATATTTTTAAAATGTAGACCTGAATTTTCAACCCATTTGTTTGATGTACATTCATTACATTTTCTGGCGTTGTCAGCCATCGCTCAGCGGGTAGCGCTCTCGTTTCTGAGTCAGAAGGTCGTGGGTACGAGTCTCACTCCAGGGACTTGAACACAAAAATCTAGGCTGCTGATGCTCCCATCATCATCATCATAGGCAGTCCCTCGGAATCGAGGAAGACTTGCTTCCAATCATAAAATGAGTCCTTAGGTGGCTGAACAGTCCAAATACGAGAACCGCAGTCCCTGTTACAGGTGGTACAGATAGTCGTTGAGGTAAGGGAGGGTGGGACTTTTTTGCCGCACACTCTTTCCGCTGCCTGCGCTTGATTTCTGCATGCTCTCGGCGATGAGACTCGAGGTGCTTCAGCACCCTATCGGATGCACTTCCTCCACTTAGGGCGGTCTTTAGCCAGGGACTCCCAGGTGTCAGTAGGGATGTTGCACTTTATCAGGGAGGCTTTGAGGGTGTCCTTGTAACATTTCCTCTGCCCACCTTTGGCTCGTTTGCCGTGAAGGAGTTCCGAGTAGACGCTTGCTTTGGGAGTCTCGTGTCTGGCATGCGAACAGTGTGGCCCGCCCAGCGGAGCTGGTCGAGTGTGGTCAGTGCTTCGATGCTGGGGATGTTGGCCTGGTCGAAGACGCTAATGTTGGTGCGTCTGTCCTCCCAGGGGATTTGCAGGATCTTGCGGAGACATCGTTGGTGGTATTTCTCCAGTGACTTGAGGTGTCTACTGAACATGGTCCATGTCTCTGAGCCATACCAGTGCAGTGGTGAGGGAGCACTGTCGGAGGTGCCTGCCTTTCGGATGACTTTAAACCGAGGCCCCGTCTGCTCTCTCAGGTGAAAGATCCCATGGCACTATTTCGAAGCAGAGCAGAGGAATTCTCCTCGATGTCCGATCCAACTATCCCTCACTAAAAAACAGATTACCTGGTCATTACCACATTGCTGTTTGCTGAGTGCAAATTGGCTGCCGCGTTTCCCACATTACAACTCAAAAAGTGTCTTGAGACATCTTGAGGTTTTCGCTGTATAAATGCAAGTCTGTCTTCTTCCTTAACATTGTAATCAACTCACCTCGGTACGAAATATATTTGCGCAGAAACTAGATTGAAGTATCTTGTGTCTATGTCAAATAAAATAAGACATGATTAGAATTCAAATAGTAGATGTATTCTGGGCTCCTGACTGAAGCTTGTATGTACCCTGCTTTCGAGAATATGTTAGGGCCGTGGAGATTGAAAAGAGGAAGAGGAGAAACCAGAAAAATTGGGATTGTTAATGAATTCTAATAATTAGAAAAATTAGAAATTGTTTCCACTGCCAGGACACAGATTTTAAATAATTGGCAAAAAAGCTTGAGGGGGTAGTGAGGAGAATTTCTTTATAAAATCGCAGCGAGTTGTTCTGATCTGGAACACGAAAGGGCGGTGGGAGCAGATTCAAGCATGACTTTCGAAAGGGAATCGGATCTCTACTTAAAAAGTAAAAATAAGGTGAGGCAGTGACCCAAATGATTACAATGAGGCCCGGAGCCCAATTCTGGGTGAGTCGGGGGACCTCGCAGTTAGAGCAGGCTCTGTCTGCACACTGTTGGTTATGGGCCAAAAACGGGCCAGCGGCAATTTATACCTTTCACATCTCTTTGCATTTCACTTACTCGGAAGGTTGTGCTCCCAGCATTAATATGTTCCTGCATCCATCCAAATCTACCCCAGATGGGTTGCCCCATAAATATTGAGCGCCATTGCTCTCTTTCCACCCTGGAGAGATAGATACGCACCAGTTCTCCAACATTTAGAGCCGGCTTAGCTCTGTACCTGAAAATTTGCCCCACAGTGATTCTATACATTTCTCATTTCTATTGCAGCTCCTTGCATTAATAAAGAATACAGCAGCATTGATATGATTTATTCACTTCTAATAAGACGGGAATGGAAAACTCACTGAAAGGCAGGTGGATAGCTCAAGGCCACGTAGTAATGTTGTATGGTGCTGGGTCCTTGCATGATATGAATCTATAATCGGCCACTATAACTAGTGAGATTATTTTTCGGGGATATTCTATCTAGATATGAAATGACAACCTAATTTTATTGAGCACAACTCTGACATTCTGAACTGGGACGTGTTCAATCACATTGCTACAAGGTTTATGTATAAATGATTGCAAATTGTCTCTCTCGTGCATTTATTTAAGGAGCAATGTATATGACATCATTGTTCAGATTTCAAAGGATGAAGAAACATCTATGATCTCAAAAGGTGCTCAGAAAACAATGTCTGTCTCAGGATGCCATTGCTTGTTAGAATGTCTCTCACAGGTAGAATAGGAAACGGGATCTCCGTATAGATCACTCAAACCCAGTATGGCCCAAGAAGCGAGTTTCCACCAGTTTCCTGTGGATCTCCGCACAGCAGGAGATCTGTCCAATTTTATCAGTCCTGCAACATATTTCTCACTGGTGTTGCTGAGTGCAAAGATAAGAGAAAGTAATTTCACCGGTTGCCACACTGGGTTAGAAAGGAGGCCAGCCTCACTCTAACCCATGTTTGTTTGCTCCATATTTCTGAGTTTGGAAGTCAGCACCATGCCAAGCCGTGCAAATTAGATCATTATCTTGCATTGCAATTTGTAAGTTCATTGATTTTTTTTCCAGCATTATGATTGGAGTGTCGCTCTCCGAAAGAAAAAATAAAGACTTGGATTTATATAGCGCCGTTCATGACCGCCGGATGTCTCAAAGTGCTTTACAGCCAATGAAGTACATTTGGAGTGTAGTCACTGTTGTAAAGTAGGAAACGCGGCAGCCAATTTGCGCACAGCAAGCTCCCATAAACAGCAATATGATAATGACCAGATCGTCAGTTTTTTTGTTATGTTGATCGAGGGATAAATATTAGCCAGTACACTGGGGATAAGTCCCGTGTTCTTCTTCAAAATTGTGCCATGGGATCTTTTACGTTCACTTGAGAGAGCAGACGGGGCCTCGGTTTAACGTCTCCTCCAAACAATGTCATCTCTGACAGTGCAGGGCTCCCTCAGCACTGCACTTGAGTGTCAGCCTAGATTTTTTATGCTCAAGTCCCTGGAGTTGCACTTGAACCCACAACCTTCTGACTCTGGGTGAACTTTAGTGTTGAATTTGTTCTTTGGGCACTGTGATGTAAGGTCTACTGACAAAATGGTTGGTCGCTGAGGCGTGAGTCCGGAGATCAGCAGAGGCCTATAAAAGGCCGCGAGAGGCAGCGGGAGTTCGTGGTCGCTGAGGAGTGAGTCCGGGGATCAGCAGAGGCCTATAAAAGGCTAGCCAGTGCAGCTACAGGGAGAAGGCAAAAAAGAAGAAGAAAGAAACAGAAAGGTGACGTCACATCCTAGTGGGTAAGTGATTGGCTGGTGATTGGTGAGTAGTTTTTCTTTTTCTTTTTTACATTAGTCAGTAACTTTTAACATTGTGTTGCCAATTTAAGTGTATTTAAGTGTATCTAAGGGTTAAGTCATGACAGGAGAGCTCGGTCGGGTGTTATGCTCCTCCTGTACCATGTGGGAACTCACGGACACTTCCGGTTTCCCTGACGACTACGTGTGCGGGAAGTGTATCCGCCTCGAGCTCCTGACGGTCCGCGTTGCGGAGTTGGAGCTGAGGGTGGATTCACTCTGGAGCATCCACGATGCTGAGAATGATGTGAGTAGCACGTGTAGCGAGTTGGTCTTACCGCAGGAGAAGGGTCCACAGCCAGCTAGGGAATGGAAGACCAGCAGGAAGAGTAGTGCAAGGAAGGTAGTGCAGGGGTCCCCTGTGGTCATCCCCCTGCAAAACAGATACACCGCTTTGAGTACTGTTGGGGGGGATGACTCATCAGGGGAGGGCAGCAGCAGCCAAGTTCATGGCACCATGGCTGACTCTGCTGCACAGGAGGGCAGGAAAAAGAGTGGGAGAGCGATAGTGATAGGGGATTCAATGGTAAGGGGAATAGATAGGCGTTTCTGCGGCCGCAACCGAGACTCCAGGATGGTATGTTGCCTCCCTGGTGCAAGGGTCAAGGATGTCT
This sequence comes from Pristiophorus japonicus, assembly GCF_044704955.1. Taxonomy (NCBI): domain Eukaryota; kingdom Metazoa; phylum Chordata; class Chondrichthyes; family Pristiophoridae; genus Pristiophorus; species Pristiophorus japonicus. The sequence continues at coordinate 525,695,461 of NC_091977.1, read as the reverse complement.
CGGAGCGGGTGCAGGACATTCTGAAAAGGGAGGGAGAACAGCCAGTTGTCGTGGTGCACATTGGTACCAACGACATTGGTAAAAAAAGGGATGAGGTCCTACGAAACGAATTTAAGGAGCTAGGAGCTAAATTAAAAAGTAGGACCTCAAAAGTAGTAATCTCAGGATTGCTACCAGTGCCACGTGGTAGTCAGAGTAGGAATCGCAGGATAGCACAGATGAATACGTGGCTTGAGTGGTGCAGCAGGGAGGGATTCAAATTCCTGGGGCATTGGAACCGGTTCTGGGGGAGGTGGGACCAGTACAAACTGGACGGTCTGCACCTGGGCAGGACCGGAACCAATGTCCTCGGGGGAGTGTTTGCTAGTGCTGTTGGGGAGGAGTTAAACTAATATGGCAGGGGGATGGGAACCAATGCAGGGAGACAGAGGGAGACAAAAAGGAGGCAAAAGCAAAAGACAGAAAGGAGATGAGGAAAAGTGGAGGGCAGAGAAACCCAAGGCAAAGAACAAAAAGGGCCACTGCACAGCAAAATTCTAAAAGGACAAAGGGTGTTAAAAAAACAAGCCTGAAGGCTTTGTGTCTTAATGCAAGGAGTATCCCTAATAAGGTGGATGAATTAACTGTGCAAATAGATGTTAACAAATATGATGTGATTGGGATTACGGAGACGTGGCTCCAGGATCATCAGGGCTGGGAACTCAACATCCAGGGGTATTCAACATTCAGGAAGGATAGAATAAAAGGAAAATGAGGTGGGGTAGCATTGCTGATTAAAGAGGAGATTAATGCAATAGTTAGGAAGGACATTAGCTTGGATGATGTGGAATCTATATGGGTAGAGCTGCAGAATACCAAAGGGCAAAAAACGTTAGTGGGAGTTGTGTACAGACCTCCAAACAGTAGTAGTGATGTTGGGGAGGGCATCAAACAGGAAATTAGGGGTGCATGCAATAAAGGTGCAGCAGTTATCATGGGTGACTTTAATATGCACATAGATTGGGCTAGCCAAACTGGAAGCAATACGGTGGAGGAGGATTTCCTGGAGTGCATAAGGGATGGTTTTCTCGACCAATATGTTGAGGAACCAACTAGGGGGGAGGCCATCTTAGACTGGGTGTTGTGTAATGAGAGAGGATTAATTAGCAATCCCATTGTGCGAGGCCCCTTGGGGAAGAGTGACCATAATATGGTGGAATTCTGCATTAGGATGGAGAATGAAACAGTTAATTCAGAGACCATGGTCCAGAACTTAAAGAAGGGTAACTTTGATGGTATGAGGCGTGAATTGGCTAGGATAGATTGGCGAATGATACTTAAGGGGTTGACTGTGGATGGGCAATGGCAGACATTTAGAGACCACATGGATGAACTACAACAATTGTACATTCCTGTCTGGCGTAAAAATAAAAAAGGGAAGGTGGCTCAACCGTGGCTATCAAGGGAAATCAGGGATAGTATTAAAGCCAAGGAAGTGGCATACAAATTGGCCAGAAATAGCAGCGAACCCAGGGACTGGGAGAAATTTAGAATTCAGCAGAGGAGGACAAAGGGTTTGATTAGGGCAGGGAAAATGGAGTGCGAGAAGAAGCTTGCAGGGAACATTAAGGCGGATTGCAAAAGTTTCTATAGGTATGTAAAGATAAAAAGGTTAGTAAAGACAAACGTCGGTCCCCTGCAGTCAGAATCAGGGGAAGTCATAACGGGGAACAAAGAAATGGCGGACCAATTGAACAAGTACTTTGGTTCGGTATTCACTAAGGAGGACACCAACAACCTTCCGGATAGAAAAGGGGTCAGAGGATCGAGTAAGGAGGAGGAACTGAGGGAAATCTTTATTAGTCGGGAAATTATGTTGGGGAAATTGATGGGATTGAAGGCCGATAAATCCACAGGGCCTGATGGACTGCCTCCCAGAGTACTTAAGGAGGTGGCCTTGGAAATAGCGGATGCGTTGACAGTCATTTTCCAACATTCCATTGACTCTGGATCAGTTCCTATCGAGTGGAGGGTAGCCAATGTAACCCCACTTTTTAAAAAAGGAGGGAGAGAGAAAACAGGGAATTATAGACCGGTCAGCCTGACCTCAGTAGTGGGTAAAATGATGGAATCAATTATTAAGGATGTCATAGCAGCGCATTTGGAAAATGGTGACATGATAGGATTGTGAAAGGGAAATCATGCTTGACAAATCTTCTGGAATTTTTTGAGGATGTTTCCAGTAAAGTGGACAAAGGAGAACCAGTTCATGTGGTATATTTGGACTTTCAGAAGGCTTTCAACAAGGTCCCACACAAGAGATTAATGTGCAAAGTTAAAGCACATGGGATTGGGGGTAGTGTGCTGACGTGGATTGAGAACTGGTTGTCAGACAGGAAGAAAAGAGTAGGAGTAAATGGGGACTTTTCAGAATGGCAGGCAGTGACTAGTGGGGTACCGCAAGGTTCTATGCTGGGGCCCCAGCTGTTTACATTGTCCATTAATGATTTAGACAAGGGGATTAAATGTAGTATCTCCAAATTTGCGGATGACACTAAGTTGGGTGGCAGTGTGAGCTGCGAGGAGGATGCTATGAGGCTGCAGAGTGACTTGGATAGGTTAGGTGAGTGGGCAAATGCATGGCAAATGAAGTATAATGTGGATAAATGTGAGTTTATCCACTTTGGTGGTAAAAACAGAGAGACAGACTATTATCTGAATGGTGACAGATTAGGAAAAGGGAAGGTGCAACGAGACCTGGGTGTCATGGTACATCAGTCATTGAAGGTTGGCATGCAGGTACAGCAGGCAGTTAAGAAAGCAAATAGCTTGTTGGCCTTCATAGCGAGGGGATTTGAGTATAGGGGCAGGGAGGTGTTGCTACAGTTGTACAGGGCCTTGGTGAGGTCACACCTGGAGTATTGTGTACAGTTTTGGTCTCCTAACTTGAGGAAGGACATTCTTGCTATTGAGGGAGTGCAGCGAAGATTCACCAGACTGATTCCCGGGATGGTGGGACTGACCTATCAAGAAAGACTGGATCAACTGCGCTTGTATCCACTGGAGTTCAGAAGAATGAGAGGGGACCTCATAGAAACATTTTAAAATTCTGACGGGTTTAGACAGGTTAGATGCAGGAAGAATGTTCCCAATGTTGGGGAAGTCCAGAACCAGGGGTCACAGTCTAAGGATAAGGGGTAAGCCATTTAGGACCGAGATGAGGAGAAACTTCTTCACCCAGAGAGTGGTGAACCTGTGGAATTCTCTACCACAGAAAGTTGTTGAGGCCAATTCACTAAGTATATTCAAAAGGGAGTTAGATGAAGTCCTTCCTACTCGGGGGATCAAGGGGTATGGCGAGAAAGCAGGAAGTGGGTACTGAAGTTGCATGTTCAGCCATGAACTCATTGAATGGTGATGCAGGCTCGAAGGGCTGAATGGCCTACTCCTGCACCTATTTTCTATGTTTCTATGTAAGCAGCGCTTACAGATAATTGGTAAATGAGCCAGAGGCAAGTTGTTATGATCTGGAATGCACGGTCTGAAAAGCAGATTCAAAAGGAAATTTGATAAATACTTAAAGGGGAGAAATTTGCAGGGCTATGGAGAAAGAGCAGGGGGAGTGGAATTAATTGGATCGCTCTTTCAAAGAGCCGACACAGGCACGATGAGCCCAATGGCCTTCTTCTGTGCCGTACGGATTGATTAAATCATCAGATCTCTGAAAAACATTGGCCTCTCATTGGGCAAAAAAAAAATCAGCACACTTTCGAGTAAAGAATCACATGAAACTATTAAAATGTCTGCTTCAATTGCAGACTGTTTACAATAACAAAGATCCTGAGAACAACAACAAGAAACAACTCCGCTGCTGACAAATACAGTGATAGCCAAAGAGTTCTGGGCGAGGGATACCTGAAGAGAGACGTAGAGAGGCGGTGAGGTTTAGGGAAGGAACTTCCAGAGCTTAGGACCCAGGTAGGGGGGCCACCAATGATGAAGAGATGGAAACCGGGGATGCACAAGAGGCCAGAATTGGAGGAGAGCAGAGATCTTGGAGGGTTGTAGGTGCTGGAGGAGGAATCAGAGCTAGGGAGGGGGGTGAGGCCATGGAGGGATTTGAAAATAAGGCTGAAAATTTTAAAATCGCGGCGTTGCCAGACCGGGAGCCGATGTAGGTCAGGGCGATGGGTAAATGGGCATTGTATCCCTGAAACTATCCTACTTCAGTGAGTGATGCCACTCTGCAATCCAATGTTCTTCCTCCATTGCTGATCATCAAGTACAGCACAAGTTCAGATTCTATCCCAGTGCTACTCTCTATGTTCAACAGATAGGTTCCTTTCTTCCAGTTCCTTTGCCCAATGTCTGCAATCCTCCTTTTAGAAACATAGAAACACAGAAAATCGGTGCAGGAGTAGGCCATTCGGCCCTTCGAGCCTGCACCACCATTCAATAAGATCATGGCTGATCATTCCTTCAGTACCCCTTTCCTGCTTTCTCTCCATACCCCTTGATCCTTTTAGCCGTAAGGGCCATATCTAACTCCCTCTTGAATGTATCTAACGAACTGGCATCAACAACTCTCTGCCGTCATTCCGCCTCCGTGGCCCGTTCTCCATTCCAGCGCCTATATAGGTCAAAATGCTACAATCTGTTGCCGATTCACCGTCGTCGTTAAAGTTTCTGAAATGTTCTGCCATTCGTGGTGCTCTCTTACATCCTGCTTCCATTATTCCATTCATTTAAAAGGTGGCTGGGGGCTTGAGTTAGTCGCAAAGTACCTTTTCCAGAAAATGTCGCCTTTGAATATGTCTCCTAAGCAACCATTCAGAAAAATGCCTGCATTAATGTAATGCAAATAGTTCTGCTGCACACAAATTAAGTAATAAACTTTTTAGATTATACATCAGTATTGCTCCAGTAGGATTGATGCATTCATTTAACATAGTAAAATGTCCCAAAGCGTTTAACAGTAGCGATTATCAAATGAAATTTGACACCAAGCCACATAAGGAGCTATTAAGACAGATGACCAGAAGCTTGGTCAAAGAGGTAAGATTTAAGGAGTGTCTTGAAGGAGGAAAGAGAGGTAGCGAGCCAGAGAGATTTAGGGAGTGAGTTCCAGAGCCTGGGGCCTAGGCAGCTGAAGGCATGACCGCCAATGGTGGAGCGATGGAAATTGAGGATAGGCAAGAGGCCAGAATTAGAGGAGCACAGAGATCTCGGAGAGTTGTGGGGTTGGAAGAGATTGCAGAGATAGGGAGTGGGTGAGATCATGGAGAGATTTGAAAACAAGGCTGAGAGTTTTAAAATCCAGGCATTGCCAGAGCAGGAGCCAATCTTAGTTAGCGAACACAAGGGTGATGAGTGAGTGGGACTTGGTGCGAGTTAGGACATGGGTAGTTATTGAAGAAAACAGAAAAAAAAAACCTGTCCTGAAGCATAGACATAGAAGCATAGAAAATAGGTGCAGGAGTAGGCCATTCGGCCCTTTGAGCCTGCATCGCCATTCAATGAGTTCATGGCTGAACATGCAACTTCAGTACCCCATTCCTGCTTTCTCGCCATACCCCTTGATCCCCCTAGTAGTAAGGACTACATCTAACTCCTTTTTGAATGTATTTAGTGAATTGGCCTCAACAACTTTCTGTGGTAGAGAATTCCACAGGTTCACCACTCTCTGGGTGAAGAAGTTTCTCCTCATCTCGGTCCTAAATGGCTTACCCCTTATCCTTAGACTGTGACCTCTGGTTCTGGACTTCCCAAGGGTGGAACAGATGATATCATGGGAATAATGTAATGAAGATTAAGAAATGTTAGTGAAACTGATAAAGAAAATGAGATTAAAAAATGCCAGGAATTTGGAATGCAATGTGAAAGTTGTATTGGTAGCAAACAGGCTGTTACATAAACAGTGTGATGTCTGACAAAGTTGTCTTAAATCTTCTGATGCTACCAAGCCTATAAAAGTAGGCCATGGGAGGGGTGTTGTGTGCAATGAGAGAAAATACAAGTGGCTAGACTGGGAAACTGAAATGAAGTGCCAATTATTTTTAAAGCTGAGTCTAGGATCCTACGAAGATGATTAACTTTGGAGTGATAGGATTGAGAAAGGGAATAAGCAGTGGAAATATAAGCTGAATGGTATTAGTGACCATCGCATAAGATGGGAGCAGGATTTGGGGGCTACTGAGAGATGGATCACTGAAAGCATAGTGCCCACTATGCGGGTTCAGTATAGAGAGTAAGCAAGATCTTGGTGCATTCAGACAGTGGTATGAAGCATAGGTAGCTTAACAACAGGGTCAGGGGCAAAAGCGGTCTTTGGGGATAGCGCAAAATGGGGTGTTACATCTCTGCTGATTTTGTTTCCATCGAAGTTCCCACATCCTGCAGGAACTGCATATCACTGTCGCTTTCTGTGCTGCCGTTATTATCAATGTTACTTAAGTTATAGTTAAATTTATATTCTTTAGTTCCTTATAATTTCAATTAAATACCCTGCTTTTCCTTTGGCACCTATGTCCCGCCCTAGCCAAATTCCAGTTTTAGATGTACTGTACAGTGTCCTGGCCAATATTTAGCCCTCAACCAACATCACTAACACAGATGATATGGTCATTATCACATTGCTGTTGGTGTGCACAAATTGGCTGCCACATTTCCTACATTACCACTGTATTCATTGGCTGTGAAATGTCTTGAGACATCCTGAGGTTATGAAAGGCACAATATCAGTGCAAATCTGTCATATCTTTCTTTTTTTCTTTCCTCACTCTGTTCCTACATTACCCCATGTAACGTATGCACCTGTGAGTATGCTCACAGGTTTGTAGAGCTCTTGGCCTGCAATTGCTGGAAGATTCCGTGTTCCATGTTTTTATTGAATGCGTGAGGTTGAAGCCCCTGTTCCATTATTTAAAGGGGCTGCTCCTCAAATTCTGGCACTTGAAAAAATATGATTTTAGTGCCCAAAAAAAACAAAAAAAAAACAAAAAAATTAAAAAAAAAACAAAAAAACACACAAAAAAGGGCCTCGAAAAATGTTTGGAGTGTCCCCCAGATCGGGGGGGGGGGGCACTTGAGTTAATTTATTATGTTTTCCCCAAAAAGAGTTGTAGAGCTCTTGACCTGCAATTGCTGGAAGAGTCCATATTCCACGTTTTTATGGAGCTTGCGAGGTTGCAGCCCCTATTCCATTATTTAAAGGGGCTGCTCCTCAAATTCTGGCTGCACTTCAGTCCCACACTCCTGATCTTTGGGCACCCTGTGCGGAGGGGAACGGGTAGGTCCGAGGGCCTCCTCGTAGGACTGCTCCTGGGCACGGCCAAGGGGGCCATCAGCCGGTCCAGGCAGCGGGCGGTCGAGGGGGTCGTTCAGCCTGACTGCCTGCCTCTCTTCCGCTGTTACATCCGAGCCAGGGTGTCCCTGGAGATGGAGCACGCGGTGTCCACCGGTACGCTTGCGGCCTTCCGCGAGAGGTGGGCACCAGAGGGACTGGAGTGCATCACCCCCGGCAACCAAATTTTAATTTGATTTTATATGTTTTAAAGTTTAAATTGCTAATTGTGCCGATTTTAGTGCCCCCCCCCCCCACTCTTTTAGCCAGGGGGCACTTGTATAATTTGTGTTTTTAGTGCCCAAAAACAAAAAATTTTAAAGGGGGCACTTGAAAAGTTTTTGGAGTGTGCGCCCCCTCTCCCCCCCCCCCACCCCAACGCCCCCCTTTAATCAGGGGACACTTGTTATTAATTTACAACAAAATAGTTGTAGAGCTGTTGCATTGTAAGTGGCTTAGCCAGTCACGTGATATTCACAAGACTCTATAAAAATCCCGGTCACTTGGGTCTCAGTCATCCACGATGAGGTATACAGTTGTGAGCCTAGTGGATGAACTGATAAAGAGTAGAGTGATTGTTGAACCTTTGTTAATAAACCAACTAGTTATTAATACCAATGTGTCACTATGAATTCTTAAGCAAAGAACCCATGAAGCAAATACATTACACTCCGTTACTGGTTTATGTTGTGGTGTGTTCTCCGCTGGAGCTTTCCCATCTATCCCCTGGCCAATGGCATCATTATATTATGTGGCTCCTGAAATATTCCCAGACAACCTCCACTACCTCACCCCTGTCCAGCAGATCTCCGCCGTCCTTAGGCAAAGCCTCCGGATGCGATACTGATTTTGTAGGGAGTCCAACCGGGAGAGCTGTGTCCTATTCTGGTTAACCTGCTACACAACGGTCTCACTTGTGCTCGTTTCTGAAAGCAAATCTCTGACTACCTCCTCAACAACGTCTTCTGTTGCAAGATCTTCCACAAAAACAAGATTACTCTCATTACTGTGTGCTGATCTGACAAATTTCAGGAAAGGATAAGATTTCTGCATTCTATGTTTAAGGTTAAATATTTTATAAAAAGAAGCATCGATACCCTCTTTCTCAAAATAGCATTTCTTAAACAAACTATTCGGCTTTGTCATTCCAAGAACTTCATGGTTCTTTACAATCTTGCATCTATCACTGTATCACAGACGTGCCTATATCCTTCCGTTTGGTGAGAGAGTACGATTTGAGCTTGAAAATCACATGCATATCCAAGAAGATGCACACAGCTTGGAGAGTGCGTACTTCCTCAGCAAGTTGCCAGGATGGACTGGTTTCAATATCCTGCTAAGTTAAACTAATATGGCAGGGGGATGGGAACCTATGCAGGGAGACAGATGGGAATAAAATGGAGACAGAAGCAAAAGATAGAAAGGAGAATAGTAAAAGTGGAGGGCAGAGAAACCCAAGGCAAAAAACATAAAGGGCCACTTTACAGCAGAATTCTAAAGGGTCAAAGTGTGTTAAAAAGACAAGCCTGAAGGCTCTGTGCCTCAATGCGAGGAGTATTCGCAATAAGGTAGACAAATTAACTGTGCAGATAGCAGTTAATGGGTATGATGTGACTGGCATCACGGAGACATGGTTCCAGGGTGACTAAGGCTGGGAACACAATATCCAGGGGTATTCAGCATTTAGGAAGGATAGACAGAAAGGAAAAGGAGGCGGGGTGGCGTTGCTGCTTAAAGAGGAAATTAATGCAATTGTAAGGAAGGACATTAGCTTAGATGATGTGGAATCGGTATGGGTGGAGCTACGGAATACCAAAGGGCAGAAAACGCTAGTGGGAGTGTGTACAGGCCACCAAATAGTAGTAGTGAGTTTGGGGACAGCATCAAAAAAGAAATAAGGGATGTGTGCAGTAAAGGTCCAGCAGTAATCATGGGCGACTTTAATCTACATATAGATTGGGCTAACCTAACTGGTAGCAATGCGGTGGAGGAGGATTTCCTGGAGTGTATTTGGGATGGTTTTCCAGACCAATATGTCGAGGAACCAACCAGCGAGCTGGCCATCCTAGACTGGGTGATGTGTAATGAGAAGGGACTAATTAGCAATCTTGTTGTACGAGGTCCCTTGGGGAAGAGTGACCATAATATGGTAGAATTCTTTATTAAGATGGAGAGTGACAAAGTTAATTCAGAAACTAGGGTCCTGAACTTAAGGAAAGGTGACTTTGATGGTATGAGGCGCGAATTGGCTAGAATAGACTGTCAAATGATACTTCAAGGGTTAACGGTGGATAGGCAATGGCAAACCTTTAAAGATCATATCGACAAACTTCAACAATTGTACATCCCTGTCTGGAGTAAAAGTAAAACGGGGAAGGTGGCTCAACCATGGCTAACAAGGGAAATTAAGGATAGTGTTAAATCCAAGGAAGAGGCATACAAATTAGCCAGAAAAAGTAGCAAGCCAGAGGACTGGGAGAAATTTAGAATTCAGCAGAGGAGGACAAAGGGTTTAATTAAGAGGGGGAAAATAGAGTACGAGAGGAAGCTTGCCAGAAACATAAAACATGACTGCAAAAGCTTCGATAGATATGTGAAGAGAAAAAGATTAGTGAAGACAAACGTAGGTCCCTTGAGGTCGGATTCAGGTGAATTTAGAATGGGGAAGAAAGAAATGGCAAACCAATTGAACAAATACTTTGGTTCTGTCTTCACAAAGGAAGACACAAATAACATTCCGGATGTACTAGGGGTCCGAAGGTCTAATGAGAAGGAGGAACTGAAGGACATCCTTATTAGGCGGGAAATTGTATTAGGGAAATTGATGGGATTGAAGACTGATAAATCCCCAGGGCCTGATAGTCTACATCCCAGAGTACTTAAGGAAGTGCCCCTAGAAATAGTGGATGCTTTGGTGATCATTTTCCAACAGTCTATCGACTCTGGATCAGTTCCTATGGACTGGAGGGTAGCTAATGTAACACCACTTTTTAAAAAAGGAGGGAGAGAGAAAACTAATTATAGACCAGTTAGCCTGACATCAGTAGTGGGGAAAATGTTGGAATCAATCATTAAGAATGAAATAGCAGCACATTTGGATAGTAGTGATAGGATCGGACAAAGTCATCATGGATTTATGAAGGGGAAATCATGCTTGACAAATCTTCTGGAATTTTTTGAGGATGTAACTAGTAGAGTGGACAAGGGAGAACCAGTGGTTGTGATGTATTTGGACATTCAAAAGGCTTTTGACAAGGTCCCACACAAGAGATTAGTGTGCAAAATTAAAGCACATGGTATTGGGGGTAATGTACTGAAGTTGTTAGAGAATTGGTTGGCAGACAGGAAGTAGAGAGTCGGGATTAACGGGTCCTTTTCAGGATGGCGGGCAGTGACTAGTGGAGTGCCGCAGGGCTCAGTGCTGGGACCGCAGCTCTTTATAATATATATTAATGATTTGGATGATGGAATCGAGTGTAATATCTCCAAGTTTACAGTTGACACTAAACTGGGTGGCGGTGTGAGCTGTGAGGAGGACGCTAAGAGGCTGCAGGGTGATTTGGACAGGTTAGGCGAGTGGGCAAATACATGGCAGATGCAGTATAATGTGGATAAATGTGAGGCTATCCACACTGGGGACAAAAACACCAAGCTAGAATATTATCTGAATGACGGCAGATTAGGAAAAGGGGAGGTGCAGTGAGGCCTGGGTGTTATGATTCATCAGTCATTGAAGGTTGGCATGCAGGTAGAGAAGGCGGTGAAGAAGGCAAATAGTATGCTGGCCTTCATAGCTAGGGGATTTGAGTATAGGAGCAGGGAAGTCTTACTGCAGTTGTACAGGGCCTTGGTGAGGCCCCACCTGGAATATTGTGTTCAGTTTTGGTCTCCTAAAATGAGGAAGGACGTTCTTCCAATTGAGGGAATGCAGCGAAGGTTCATCAGACTGATTCCCGGGTTGGCAGGACTGACATATGAGGAGAGACTGGATCGACTGGGCCTGCATTCACTGGAGTTTAGAAGGATGAGAGGGGATCTCATAGAAACATATAAAATTCTGACAGGACTGGACAGGTTAGATGCAGGAAGAATGTTCCCGATGTTGGGGAAGTCCAGAATCAGGGGACCTAGTCTTAGGATAAGGGGTAAGCCATTTAAGGCTGAGATGAGGAGGAACTTCTTCACCCAGAGAGTTGTTAACCTATGGAATTCCCTACCGCAGAGAGTTGTTGATGCCAGTTCATTGGATGTATTCAAGAGGGAGGTAGATATGGCCCTTGCGGCTAAAGGGATCAAGGGGTATGGAGAGAAAGCAGGAACGGGGTACTGAAGGAATGATCAGCCATGATCTTATTGAATGGTAGTGCAGGCTCAAATGGCCAGATGGCCTACTCCTGCACCTATTTTCTATGTTTCTATGCTACAGAAAACTTTGTGGGCCGCCCCAACCTGTGTAAGAACACCACCGTAGGTCAGGACTATAAATAGAGCTGGAGCGACGGGCCCTGGAACATCGTGGGTGAAGGTGCAGTGAATGAGGGTACGGGGCCCAGAAGAGCCGAGGGCCTAGGGGCAGCACGGGCCTGCCCAATCTGCGATATGTGTGCGCACTAGGTCAGTGCAGCAGAGCAGGTCTCCAGTCGTCCTGGTTAACTCTTGCCACTGGATAAAGACCTAGCTCTGTCAAGCCTGTGTGATGGCTGATGTGCAACGCTCACCACACGTTAAAAAAAATCCACGCATCCACGCACAGGCATCTTCCACCCCCTCAATTGGAGTTCAGGACTGAAATATCAGGTCTTCATTGAAACATCTGTGAATGCATGTGGAGGCAAGTCATCCTCGTTCAAGGGAGCACCTATGAATGAATGGCAGAAAACGTCAATCCCACCGAAGTCAAACATTGGCTACCTTCTTGTCATCGACGCCAGCCCTACTGAGCTTAGTACAGTGTACACGATCTTACAATGAAGTTTTGATATTGCAGACAAGCTCGGGCTGGATAAGATTATCGTGATAATGGACCAGGCAATTTAGGCAAAAGCCCAGGAAATTCATTGGATGAATGCCCTCTTCCTGCAGAGACTTATTCTTCACATGGGGGAGTTTCATACTGCAATGGCCTTCATAGCTTGCATCAGGTAAAGATTCGCAGATGCCGGTCTTCAAGACATTGTCATCGAATCTGAAGTAGTTGCGGCAGGTTCTGTCAATAGTGTTGTAACGTGGGCCCAGGGGCAGCACGGGCCCAGCCCACACTGCGATATGTGTGCGCACTAGGTACGTGCAGCAGAGCTGGTTTCCAATTGTCTTGGTTAATCCTTGTCACTGGACCAAGACCTAGCTCTGTCAAGTCCATGTGGTGGCTGGTGTACAACAGCCACCACACGTTAAAAAAATCCACACACAGCTATCTTCCACTCCCTCAATTGGAGTTCAGGACTGGAAGATCGAGTCCGCCATTGAAACACCCGTGAACTCATCCCTTTTTAGTGTGGAAGTAAGTCATCCTCAATACGAGGGCCGCCAAAGAAGAGAAGAAGCAGCCATCATTACAACAGGAGTGTGAGAACTCACAAGATAGTGAGTGAAGCTCCAGAGAGATTGAGATGGCAGGTTTACACGGTCACTCTACCAGAAGGGGAGCAAGACCTTGCTTACAATCTCGCAGTTGATCTTCAGACTGCCTTCCCCAATGAAGATTTCGATGACATCCTCAACTCTTGAGAGATTTCAGACACTCATCAGTAGCTATAAGAACTTTGTTACCAACAATAAGAACAACCTAACATTTCAGTTCTGGAGCAGTTAGATCAGTATGGTTGAAAGATTGCTTCTATTTATCAGAGCAACCAGAGTAGTCAGCTGGGATCTTCATGTGTCAAATGTTCGCTCCGTGATGCCATGGTTCTTCTCGTATGACTAGGTCAACTCTTCCAGGTATCTTTCAGCTTATTGACTCGAGATGTGCAGCTTGAAAGAGAGTCATCCTGATATCAGTGTAGAGCTACAAGCAGGATAGTTTGTTGCCCAGAGACAGCAGGAACATGGCTTCTCACACTGCATGTAATTGAGTTATACAACAAACGGCAAACCACGACTCCAAGAGGTTTGACAGGATTTACTCTCAACAAGGGAGCTGTACAAAGATGGACCTTGTCACAGCAAGAGACGGCTGCGATAAGCAAAGAATGTCAAGAGATGGCTGGACAAGATCTCGCGTTGACTTGGACAGGACAAGAAGGGAGCGTGATGAAGAGGATGTGAGGAATGTCATGGATGCTGTTCAGAATATGGTTAATCCATTTGACCCTTCCTTGGAGACAGATCCGTTGTATCACATTACATCAAGCCAACTTGCATCAACACCTGTAGTCACCTGTAGATTATATCACTTCAAATGCATATCCAAGTACTTTTTTAAAATGGTACGGGTTTCTGCCTCGAACACCCTTTCAGGCATGGAGTTCCAGACCCTCACCACCCTCTGGGTAAAAAAACTTCCCCTCAAATCAACTCTAAACCTCCTACCAATTACTTTAAATCTATGCCCCCTGGTTGTTGACCCCTCTCTAAGGGAAATAGGTCCTCCTTATCCACTCTATCCAGGCCCCTCATCATTTTATACACCTCAATAAGATCGCCCCTCAGCCTCCTCTGTTCCAAAGAAAACAACCCCAGCCTATCCAATCTTGCCTCATAGCTAAAATTCTCCAGTCCAAGCAACAACCTGGTAAATCTCCTCTGTACCCTCTCCAAGCAATCACATCCTTCCTGTAATGTGGTGACCAGAATTGCACACACTACTCCAGCTGTGGCCTAACTAATGTTTTGCTTACTTCAAGCATAACCTCCCTGCTCTTGTATTCTATGCATCGACTAATAAATGCAAGTATTCCTTTTGCCTTCTTAGCCAACTTATCTACTTGGCCTGCTACCTTCAAGGATCTGTGGACAAGCACTCCAAGATCCCTATGTTCCTCTACACATCTCAGTGTCCTACCATTTAATGTGTATTCCTTTGCCTTGATAGCCCTCCCCAAATGAATGACCTCACAACTTCTCCGGTTTGAATTCCCTTTGCCACTGTTCTGCCCACCTGACCAGTTCATAGATATCTTCCTGCAGTCTACAGCTTTCATCTTCATTATCAACCACACAGCATTTCTGTATCATCTTCAAACTTCTTAATCACACCCCCCTACATTCAAGTCTAAATCATCGATACATACCACAAAAAGCAAGGGACCTAGTACTGAGCCCTGTGGAAACCCACTGGAAACATCCTTCCAGTCACAAAAATACCCATCAACCATTACCCTTTGCTTCCTGCCTCTGATCTCAAATCTGGCACCAAGCGCTGTAGTGATACCCGCCCCTCCTGTAAGGCTCAGAGATGCAGATCATATACAGTAGACACCTCAAATCGCTAGAGAAATACCACCAACTATGTCTCCGCAAGATCCTGCAAATCCCCTGGGAGAACAGACGCACTAACGTCAACTGTTCCAGATCAGGCCAACATCTCCAGCATCGAAGCACTGACCACACTCGACCAGCTCCGTTGGGTGGGCCACATTGTTCGCATGCCCGACACAGACCCCCAAAGCAAGCGCTCTACTCGGAACTCCTACATGGCAAGCGAGCCCCAGGTGGGCAGAGGAAATGTTTCAAGGACACCCTCAAAGCCTCCTTGATAAAGTGCAACATCCCCACCGACACCTGGGAGACCCTGGCCAAAGACCGTCCTATGTGGAGGAAGTGCATCCGGGAGGGTGCTGAGCACCTCGAATCTCGTCGCCGAGAGCATGCAGAAACCAAGCGCAGGCAGCGGCAAACCAGACTCCCCACCCACTCTTTCCTTCAACCACTGTATGTCCCACCTGTGACAGAGACTGTAATTCTCGTATTGGACTCTACAGTCACCTGAGAACTCACATTTAGAGTGAAAGCAAGTCTTCCTCGATTTCGAGGGACTACCTATGATGATCTTTGGATCCAACTTGCCACTTTGCCCTGGATCCCATGGGCTTTTACTTTCGTGACCAGTCTGCCATGTGGGACCTTATCAAAAGCCTTGCTGAAATACATATACACTACATCAAACACGCTACCCTCCTCGACCCTGCTTGTTACCTCTTCAAAAATAGAAGGATATGCTGATAGGGTGAATTGAAGGAGGCCTCTGTGGAGCATAGAAACATAGAAAATAGGTGCAGGAGTAGGCCATTAGGCCCTTCGAGCCTGCACCACCATTCAATAAGATAATGGCTGATCATTCACTTCACTACCCCTTTCCTGCTTTTTATCCATACCCCTTGTTATGTATGGAGAAAGAGTCAGACTGAACACTGTGAGCTCAAAGTAAAGTCTTTTATTGCAGGACTCCAGAGTGCCTCTCCAACCTGTGAGGCCTCCTTAAATACCTGTGCTCCCAAAGGATTATGGGATCCCTTGGGTCTCCAGGGGATGAGCTCTCTGGTGGCTGTACAGAGTAAATACAAGTTTACATATATAACAACACTCCGCCCCCCAAAGTCAATAGTGTAACTATTTACAATGTGAGTCAATCTGGGGCCCTTCTTGCCCTGGTTGATCATCTCGGTGTGAAAGCTGGTGTTGTTGAATCATTTGTTGGACCCTCGCTGGGCTGCTATGCAGCTGGCCTTGCTGGGCTGCCTGGTGTGTTGGGCCCTGCAGGGCTGCTGTGGATGATGGGTTCTGCTTCGTGGTCAACCGTGGTACCGGTTGCCACTGGTGTGTGTGTTGGGGGATCAAAAAAGGTAGGGTCCAAGGTGGGTTGCTCAGGATAGTTTGTGAATCTGAGTTTGATTTAGTCCAAGTGTTTCCGGTGAATTAGTCCATTTGAAAGTTTGACCCGAAACACCCTGCTCCCCTCTTTGGCCACGACGGTGCGGGAAGCCACTTGGGACCTTGTCCATAATATAATACAAATACAGGATCATTGAATTCAATTTTGCATGACACATTTGCGCTATCATGATATGTACTTTGTAGAAGCCATCTGCTCTCTACCGGTTCATGTAGATCAGGGTGAACTAACGAGAGCCTTGTCTTAAGTGCTCTTTTCATGAGCAGTTCAGCAGGTGGGATCCCAGTGAGTGAGTGTGGTCTCATGTGGTAGCTAAACAGGACTCGGGATAGGCGAGTCTGCAGTGAGCCTTCAGTTACCCTCTTCAGGCCTTGTTTGATGGTTTGCACTGCTCTCTTTGCCTGACCATTGGACGCTGGTTTAAACGGGGCAGATGTGACATATTTGATCCCGTTACGGGTCATAAATTTTTTGAACTCAGCACTGGTAAAGCATGTCCTATTGTCGCTCACCAGGACATTGGGTGAGCCGTGTGAGGCAAACATGGCCCGCAGGCTTTCAGTGGTAGCAGCGGATGTGCTAGCTGACATTATCCCACAGTCAATCCACTTGGAGTATGCAGTATACAACCACAAGGAACATTTTACCCAAGAACAGTCCTGCATTGTCGACGTGTACCCTAGACCACGGTTTTGAGGGCCAAGACAATAGACTTAGTGGCGCCTCCCTGGGTACATTGCTTAACTGCGAGCATATATTACATCTGTGAACGCAGGACTCTAAGTCCGCATCGATACCGGGCCACCACACGTGGGATCTGGCTATCGCTTTCATCGTTACAATGCCTGGGTGGGTACTGTGGAGGTCATTGATGAAGGTGTCTCTGCCCTTCTTGGAGACCACTACTCGATTGCCCCACAGACGGCAGTCTGCCTGCACAGACATTTCATCTTTGCGCCGCTGGAATGGATTTATCTCTTCCTGCATTTCCACTGGGACACTGGACCAGCTCCCATGAAGCATACAGCTTTTGACTAGAGATAATAAGGGGTCCTGGCTTGTCCAGGTTTTGATCTGCCGGGCAGTGACAGGTGATTGCTCACTCTCAAATGCTTCCATAACCATGGCTAAATCTGCGGGCTGCGCCATTTCCACCCCCCGTGGTGGGCAATGGCAGTCTACTGAGAGCATCGGCGCAGTTTTCTGTGCCTGGCCTGTGGCAGTTGGCGTAGTTGTATGCGGACAACGTGAGCGCCCATCTCTGGATGCGGGCCGCTGCGTTGGTATTTATCTCTTTACTCTCGGAAGACAGGGATATGAGTGGCTTAGATCAGTTTCCAATTCGAATTTTAGTCCAAACAGGTATTGATGCATTTTCTTTACCCCATAGACACACACTATCGCTTCTTTTTCAATCATGCTGTAGGCTTTCTTGGCCTCAGAAAGACTCCTGGATGCATAAGCAACCGGTTGCAGTTTCCTGAAATCATTAGCTTGTTGCAATACACACCCGACGCCATATGACGACGCATCACATGCTAGCACCAAACGCTTACATGGATCATACAACACAAGCAATTTGTTTGAACATAACAATTTTCTCGCTTTTACAAAGGCATTTTCTTGGCTTTTGCCCCAAACCCATTCGTCCCCTTTTCGTAGTAAGACATGCAGTGGTTCTAACAGTGTGCTGAGACCCGATAAGAAGTTACCAAAGTAGTTCAGGAGTCCCAGAAACTACCACAGCTCCATCACGTTCTGTGGCCTCAGTGCGTTCTCAATTGCCTCCGTCTTCGCGTTGATGAGCCTGATGTCATCTGTTGCAATCCTCCTTCCCAAGAACTCCACTTCAGGTGTCAGGAAAACACACCGAGCATTTTAACCTGAGCCCCACGTGCTTGAATCGACTAAGAACCTCCTCCAGGTTCTGCAGATGCTCGACTGTGCTCCGACCTGTGACCAAGATGTCGTCCTGGAAGACCACGGTGTGTGGGACTGACTTCAGTAAGCTTTCCATGTTTCTCTGGAATATTGTCGCTGCTGATTGAATTCCAAACGGGCATCTGTTATAAATAAAAAGACCTTTGTGCGTGTTGATGCAGGTGAGGCCCTTCGATAATTCCTCCAGTTCCTGCGTCATGTAGGCTGAAGTCAGATCCAGCTTTGTGAACATCTTTCCTCCCGCCAGCGTTGCAAAGAGGTTGTGGGAATTGGTCATGCAGGGAGAAACGATTGATAGTTACTTTGTAATTGCCACATATTCTGATGGTGCCTTGAGGACTGGAACGATCGGGCTGGCCCACTCATTGAACTCGATCAGTGAAATGATGGCCTCTCGTTGCAGCCGGCCTAGCTCGATCTCTACACTTTCTATCATCATGTACTGTACTGCTCTCACCTGGTGATGGATGGGTCACGCCCCTGGTATTAGGTGGATCTTCACTTTTGCTCCTTGGAATTTCCCGATGCCTGGTTCGAACAACGAAGGGAACTTGTTTAAGACCTGGGCACACGAAGTGTCGTCAGCGGGTGATAGCGCTTGGACATCATCCCAGGTCCAGCGTATCTTTCCCAGCCAGCTCCTACCAAGCAGCGTGGAACCATCGCCCGGTACCACCCAGAGTGGTAGCTTGTGCACCGTTCCATCGTAGGAGACCTTTACGGTAGCACTGCCAATTACGGGAATCAGTTATTTCATGTAAGTTCTTAGTTTCGTACGAACTGGAATTAAGACTGGCCTTAAGGCCTTGTTGCACCATAGTCTTTCAAAGTCTTTTTGCCCATGATGGACTGGCTCGCGCCCGAGTCCAGTTCCATTGACACCAGGAGTCCATTTAGTTCAACATTCAGCTTTAACGGGGAACAATTCGTGGTGAATGCGTGCACCCCATGTACCTCTGCCTCCTCAGTCTGAGGCTCTAGTTCGTCGTGATCCTCCATGGATCTGTCCTCCTCTGCAACATGGTAGTTTGCAGGTTTAACAGGATTAGCAGCTCGCCTGCGCATACGTTGGAGGTGTCCCATTGTTCCACAACCCTTGCAAACGTATCCTTTGAATCAGCATGAATGGAAACAATGATCACCCCCGCAGCGCCAACAAGGTGTTAATGGCCTTGCATTCATCACCCTTGATGTTGGACTCTGAGGCATCTGGAGACGTGCAGCTGCAGGTATGCGTGACCTGCCCTGTACGTGCGATTCCAAAACAACATCACTTTGTTCACAGTACTTGTAGCAGCACTTGTGTGTTGAGAGATTTGCTTCGTATTGTCATTGGTGGCAATGAACGCCTGGGCTATCGCTATGGCTTTACTCAAGGTTGGGGTCTCTATAGTCAAAAGTTTGCGAAGTATGGTTTTGTGGCCAATGCCAAGTATGAAAAAGTCTCTGAGCATGTGTTCCAAATATCCTTCAAATTCTTAATGTCCTGCAAGGCCTCTTAGCTCGGTGACATAACTCACCACTTCCTGGTCTTCAGACCTTTTGTAGGTGTAGAACCGGTACCTCGCAATCCGAACGCTTTCCTTCAGGTTCAAATGCTTTCGGACCATTGTGCACAAATCTCCATACAATTTCTCTGTGGGTTTCGCTGGAGTGAGCAGATTCTTCATGAGGCCATACGTTGGTGCCCCACAGATGGTGAGGAGGATCGCCCTTCGTTTGGCAGCGCTCTCTTCCCCATCGAGCTCGTTGGCCACGAAGTATTGGTCGAGTCGCTCCACAAAAGTTTCCCAATCATCTTCCTCTGAGAATTTCTCCAGGATGCCCAATGTTCTCTGCATCGTTGTGTTCGTTATCTGTATCTCATCGCCAGTTGTTATGTATGAAGAAAGAGTCTGACTGGATACTGTGAGCTGAAAGTAAAGTGTGACCTTAGTCTTTTATTCTAGGGAGCCTCTCCAACCTGTGAGGCCTCCTTAAATACCTGTGCTCCCAAGGGATTATGGGATCCCTTGGGACTCCAGGGAATGAGCCCTCTGATGGCTGTACAAAGTAAATACAAGTTTACATTTCTAACACCCCTTGATCCCTTTATCCCATATCTAATTCCCTCTTGAATATATCTGACCAACTGGCATCAACAACTCTCTGCGGTAGAGAATTCCACAGTTTAACAACTCTCTGAGTGAAGAGGTTTCTCCTCATTTTGGTACTAAATGGCTTACGCCTTATCCTTAGGCTGTGATCCCTGGTTCTGGACTCCCCCAACATCGGGAACATTCTTCCTGCATCTAACCTGTCCAGTCCCGTCAGAATTTTATATGTTTCTATATGAGATCCCCTCTCATTCTTCTAAACTCCAGTGAATACAGGCCCAGTCGATCCAGTCTCTCCTCACATGTCAGTCCTGCCATCCCGGGAATCAGTCTGGTGAACCTTCGCTGCACTCCCTCAATAGCAAGAACATCTTTCCTCAGATTAGGAGACCAAAACTGAACACGATATTACAGGTGAGGCCTCACCAAGGCCCTGTGCAACTGCAGTAAGACCTTCCTGCTCCTATACTCAAATCCACTAGCTATGAAGGCCAATATACCATTTGCCTTCTTCACCGCCTGCTGTATCTGTATGCCAACCTTCAATGACTGATGCACCATGACACCCAGGTCTTGTTGCACCTCCCCTTTTCCTAATCTGCCACCATTCAGATAATATTCTGCCTTCATGTTTATGCCACCAAAGTGGATAACCTCACATTTATTCACATTATACTGCATCTGCCATGCGTTTACCCACTCACTTGTTGGGCCAAATAGCCCGTGTCTCTGATGTAAATTCTATGCAATTAGATTTAATTAATTTACCTTGCAGGTGGTGAATTTATGAAATGGACTGCTTCTGGAAATAGTGGAGGTGGATTTTGCTGATAAATTCAAGAGAGATAGTTGCATGAATATTTAACAAGGGAAGTGATCAAAGGAGTGAGGTGATATGATATTTTTCAGACTTTGAGACTGGTTTGATAATCACGATAGTCTTTCCAGTCCTAGGCATCCATAACGTTTGTTAATTCATGTTAAGGTGATAAGAATCGCAGTAGAAACAGTCATGTTTGAATAATCTGTTAGCACCTTCTCTCCCAGATACTACCAGCTTTTTAATGAATATATACTTTGTCAACACTGTACATTGATTAAACAGCAGGATTTTTTGCTCATAGATTTTTTTTAAATCAAACACCCAATTTTTCGAGATACTCAATATTGAAGTAAGGTATAATAAAAACAGAAAATGCTGGGAAATACTCATCAGTGGCGAAACAGAGGTAAGGTTTCAGGTCAATTACCTTTCATCAGATAAGGTAATTCTTACGGAGGTTCAAAAAAAATTTATGGGGCGTGCTTGAAGTAGCTCTAATATCCATATAATGAAACAATTTCTTATTCCGTGGAGATCGGCCATTTTGATTCTGCACAGGTGCAAAAAGAAAGAAAGACTTGCATTTCTATAGCACCTTTCACGTCCACCGGACGTCCCAAAGCGCTTTACAGCCAATGAAATACATTTGGAGGGGAGTCACTGTTGTAATGTAGGAAATGGGGGAGCCAATTTGGGTATAGCAAGCTCCCACAAATAGCAATGTGATAATGACCAGATAATCTGTTTTTGTTATGTTGTTTGAAGGATAAATATTGGCCAGGACACCGGGGATAACTCCACTGCTCTTAACATAAGAACATAAGAAATAGGAGCAGGAGTAGACCATCAGGCCCCGAGAGCCTGCTCCACCATTCAATAAGACCTCAGCTCCACTTTCCTGCCCAATCCATATCCCTTGAATCTCCGAGACTCCGAAAATGTATCTATCTCAGCCTTTAATATACCCAGAGACTCAGCATCCACAGCCCTCTGGGGCAGAGGTTCAGAATATGGAATCTTTTACATCCACCTGAGAGAGCAGGCGGGGCCTCGGTATAACATCTCATCCAACAGATGGCACCTCCGACAGTGCAGCACTCCCTCGGTACTGCACTGGAGTGTCAGCCTGCGGTTTTGTGCTCAAGCCTCAGAGGTGAGAGTGCTACCCACTGCGCCACGGCTGACAGTATTGGATACTGTCGTATGAGGAGGGAAAAAAGGTAAAAAAAAACTTAAAGGCATTTTGTCTAAATGCAGGTAGCATTTTTAACAAAATAGATGATTTAATGGCACAAATTGAGACAAATGGGCATGATCTGATATCCATTACAGAGATGAGGTTGCAAGTTGATCAAGACTGGGAATTAAATATTCAGGGGTACTTGACATTCCGGAATATATTTTTCTTGAGAGTTATGAAACATCTCCTTAAATGTACATCACTGTTCATCAACCGTTGTACACTTAATCTATTTTCCCAGTCCACTTTACCCAACTCTGCCCTCATACCTTCATAGTCTCCTTTATTTAAGCTTAGTGCGCTGGTTAGAGATCCAACTTTCTCACCCTCCATCTGAATTTTGAAATTCAACCATGCTATGATCACTCATTCTGAGGGGATCCTTAACTTGGAGAATGTTTATTAATCCTGTCTCATTACACAGGATTAGATCTAAGATAGCTTGCCCCCTGGTTGGTTCTGTTACATACTGCTCAAGATACCCGTCCCTTATGCACTCTATGAACTCCTCCTCAAGGCTACCCTGACCAATTTGAAATCCAGAAGGACAGACAGAAAGGAAAAGGAGGTGGGATAGCTCTATTAATAAAGGATGGAATCACTGCAATAGTAAGAAATGATATTGGCTCAAATGATAAGGATGTTGAAACAGTTTGGGTGGAGATAAGGAACAGTAAGGGGAAAAAGTCACTGGTGGGCGTAGTCTATAGGCCCCTGAACTTTAGCAACTCTGTTGGTCGTAGTAGAAACCAGGAAATAGTGGGGGCTTGTAAAAAGGGAACAGCAATAATCATGGGTGATTTTAACCTCCATATTGATTGGACAAACCAAATTGGTCAGGGTAGCCTTGAAGAGGAGTTCATAGAGTGCATAAGGGATGGGTTCCTTGAGCAATATGTAACGGAACCAACCAGGAGGCAGGCTATCTTAGATCTAGTCCTGTGTAATGAGACAGGATTAATAAACACTCTCTTAGTTAAGGATCCCCTTGGAATGAGTGACAATAGCATGATTGAATTTCAAATTCAGATGGAGGGAGAGAAAGTTGGATCTCTAACCAGCGTACTAAGCATAAACAAACGAGACTATGAAGATATGAGGTCAGAGTTGGGTAAAGTGGACTGGGAAAATAGATTAAAGTGTAGGACGGTTGATGAACAGTGGTGTACATTTAAGGAGATGTTTCATAACTCTCAAGAAAAATATATTCCAGTGAGGAGGAAAGGGCGCAAGAGAAAAGATAGCCATCCGTGGCTAACTAAAGAAATAAAGGACGGTATCCAATTAAAAATAAGGGCATACAAAGTGGCCAAAATTAGTGGGAGGACAGAAGACTGGGAAGCTTTTAAAAGTCATCAAGGAATGACGAAAAAAATTATTAAGAAAGGGAAGATAGACTATGAAAGTAAACTAGCACTAAATATAAAAACAGATAGCAAGAGTTTCTATAGGTACATAAAAAGGAAAAGAGTGGCTAGTGTAAGTGTTGGTCCCTTAGAGAACGCATCCGGATAATTAATAATGGGGAACATGGAGATGGCAGAAACTCTGAACAAATATTTTGAATCAGTCTTTACGGTAGAGAACACTAACAATATTCCAACAGTGGATCGTCAAGGGGCTATGGGGGGTGGGGGGGAGGAACTTAACACAATCACAATCACTAAGGAGGTGGTACTCAGTAAGATAATGGGACTAAAGGCAGATATATCCACTGGACCTAATGGCTTGCATCCTAGGATCTTAAGATAAGTAGCAGCAGGGATTGTGGATGCATTGGTTGCAATTTACCAAAATTCCCTGGATTCTGGGGAGGTTCCAGCAGATTGGAAAACTGCAAAGTTAACGCCCCTATTTTAAAAAGGAGGCAGACAAAAAGCAGGAAACTATAGACCAGTTAGCCTAACATCTGTGGTTGGGAAAATGTTCATTATTAAAGAAGCAGTAGCGGGACATTTGGAAAAGCAAAATTCGGTCAGGTAGAGTCAGCATGGATTTATGAAGGGGAAGTCATGTTTAATAAATTTGCTGGAGCTCTTTGAGGATGTAACGAACAGGGTGGATAAAGGGGAACCAGTGGATGTGGTGTATTTGGACTTCCAGAAGGCATTTGACAAGGTGCCACATAAAAAGGTTACTGCACAAGATAAAAGTTCACAGGGTTGGCAGTAATATATTAGCATGGATAGAGGATTGGCTAACAGAGAACAGAGAGTCGGGATAAATGGTTCATTCTCTGGTTGGCAACCAATAATTAGTGGGATGCCGCAGGGATCAGTGCTGGGACCCCAACTATTTACAATCTATATTAACGATTGGAAGAAGGGACTGAGTGTAATATAGCCAAGTTTGCTGACAATACAAAGATGGGAGGAAAAGCAATTTGTGAGGAGGACACAAAAAATCTGCAAAAGGACATAGATAGGCTAAGTGAGTGGGCAAAAATTTGGCAGATGGTGTATAATGTTGGAAAGTGTGAGGTCATGCACTTGGCAGAAAAAAATCGAAGAGCAGTTATTATTTAACTGGAGAAAGATTGCAAAGTGCTGCAGTACAGTGGGACATGAGGGTACTTGTGCATGAAACGCAAAAGGATAGTATGCAGGTACAGTAAGTGATCAGGAAGGCCAATGGTATCTTGGTCTTTATTGCGAAGGGGATGCAATATGATAGCAGGGAAGTCTTGCTACAGCTATACAGGGTATTGGTGAGGCCACACCTAGAATACTGCGTGCAGTTTTGGTTTCCATATTTACGAAAGGATATATTTGATTTTGAGGCAGTTCAGAGAAACATAGAAACATAGAGAATAGGTGCAGGAGTAGACCATTCGGCCCTTCGAGCCTGCACCACCATTCGATAAGACCATGGCTCATCATTCCCTCAGTACCCCTTTACTGCTTTCTCTCCATACCCCTTGATCCGTTTAGCCGTAAGGGCCATATCGAACTCCCTCTTGGATATATCCAATGAACTGGCATCAACAACTCTCTGCGACAGGGAATTCCTCTGAGTGAAGAAGTTTCTCCTCATCTCAGTCCTAAATGGCCAACCCCTTATCCTAAGACTGTGTCCCCTGGTTCTGGACTTGCCCAACATCGGGAACAATCTACACGCATCTAACCTGTCCCGTCCCGTCAGAATCTTGTATGTTTCTATGAGATCCCCTCTCATCCTTCTAAACTCCAATGTATAAAGGCCCAGTTGATCCAGTCTCTCCTCATACGTCAGTCCAGCCATCCTGGGAATCAGTCTGGTGAACCTTTGTTGCACTCCCTCAATAGCAAGAACATCCTTCCTCAGATTAGGAGACCAAAACTGAACACAATATTCCAGGTGAGGCCTCACCAAGGCCCTCGACAACTGCAGTAAGACCGCCCTGCTCCTATACTCAAATCCCCTAGCTATGAAGGCCAACGTACCATTTGCCTTCTTCACCGTCTGCTGTACCTGTATGCCAACTTTCAACGACTGATGAACCATGACACCCAGGCCTCGTTGCACCTCCCCTTTTCCTAATCTGCCACTATTCAGATAATATTCTGTCTTCGCGGTTTTGCTACCAAAGTGGATAACCTCACATTTATCCATATTATACTGCATCTGCCATGCATTTGCCCACTCACCTGATCTGCAGCCTCTTAGCATGCCCCTCACAGCTCACACCGCCACCCAGTTTAGTGTCATCTGCAAACTTGGAGATATTATGACTGAACGCCATGACTGGAGATATTATGACTGAATCATTGAAGTATATTTTAAAGAGCTGGGGTCCCAGCACTGAGCCCTGCGGCACTCCACTAGTCACTGCCTGCCGTTCTGAAAATAACTTGTTTATCCCGACTCTCTGCTTCCTGTCTGCCAACCAGTTCTCTATCCACATCAGTACATTACCCCCAATACAATGTGCTTTGTTTTTGCACACCAATCTCTTGTGTGGGACCTTATCAAAAGCCTTTTGAAAGTCCAAATACACCACATCCACTGATTCTCCCTTGCCCACTCGTTGCATCCTGAAAGAAATTCCAGAAGATTTGTCAAGCATGATTTCCCCTTCATAAAGGGGACCATTGCGGAATTGGAGCTGAGGGTGGATTTACTCTGGAGCATCCACGATGCTGAGAGTGACGTGAGCAGCACGTGTAGTGAGTTGGTCTTACCGCAGGTGAAGGGTCCACAGCCAGCTAGGGAATGGAAGACCAGCAGGAAGAGCAGTGCAAGGAAGGTAGTGCAGGGGTCCCCTGCGGTCATCCCCCTGCAAAACAGATAAACTGCTTTGAGTACTGTTGAGGGGGATGACTCATCAGGGGAGGGCAGCAGCAGCCAAGTTCATGGCACCATTGCTGGCTCTGCTGCACAGGAGGGCAGGAAAAAGAGTGGGAGAGCGAAAGTGATAGGGGATTCAATTGTAAGAGGAATAGATAGGCGTTTCTGCAACCGCAACCGAGACTCCAGCTGGTATGTTGCTTCCCTGGTGCAAGGGTCAAGGATGTCTCGGAGCGGGTGCAGGACATTCTGAAAAGGAAGGGGGAACAGCCAGTTGTAGTGGTGCACATTGGTACCAACGATATCGGTAAAAAAAGGGATGAGAACCTACGAGACGAATTTAAGGAGCTAGGAGCTAAATTAAAAAGTAGGACCTCAAAAGTAGTATTCTCAGAATTGCTACCAGTGCCACATGCTAGTCCGAGTAGAAATCGCAGGATAGCTCAGATGAATATGTGGCTTGAGCAGTGGTGCAGTAGGGAGGGATTCAAATTCCTGGGGCATTGGAACCGGTTCTGGGGGAGGTGGGACCAGTACAAACCAGACGGTCTGCACCTGGGCAGGACCGGAACCAATGTCCTCGGGAATGTTTGGCAGTGCTGTTGGGGAGGAGTTAAACTAATATGGCAGGTGGATGGGAACCAATGCAGGGAGACAGAGGGAAACAAAAAGGAGACAAAAGCAAAAGACAGAAAGGAGATGAGTAAAAGTGGAGGGCAGAGAAATCCAAGGCAAAAAACAAAAAGGGCCAATGTACAGCAAAATTCTAACGGGTCAAAGTGTGATAAAAAGGCAAGCATGAAAGCTCGGTGCCTCAATGCAAGGAGTATTCGGAACCCAGGAGAGGGCTCTGAGCCAGTTCGAGTGGGTGAGAGCTCAGATGAACAGGACCCCAAGAAAGAATGCAAAAGGCAGGAGGCAACAGAGCAGAGTAGCACTAGGATAAGTGTAAACCACAAGGTGATAGGAAGGGACAATATGTATGAATATAAAGGGGCTACAGGAGGGGTCAAAACTAAAAATCATGGTTTAAAAACTAGTATTAAAACACTCTACCTAAACGCACGCAGCATTCGAAATAAAGTAAATGAGTTGATGGCATAAATCATTACAAATGGGTATGATTTGGTGGCCATTACAGAAACGTGGTTGCAGGGTGGCCAAGACTGGGAATTAAACATACAGGGGTATCTGACAATTCGGAAAGATAGACAAGAAGGGAAAGGAGTTGGGGTAGCTCTGTTAATAAAGGATGATATCAGGGCAGTTGTGAGAGACGATATTGGCTCTAATTAACAAAATGTTGAATCATTGTGGGTGGAGATTAGAGATAGTAAGGGGAAAAAGTCACTGGTGGGCGTAGTTTATAGGCCCCCAAATAATAACTTCACGGTGGAGCGGACAATAATCAAGGGAATAATGGAGGCACGTGAAAAAGGAATGGCAGTAACCATGGGGGATTTTAACCTACATATCGATTGGTCAAATCAAATTGCACGGGGTAGCCTGGAGGAGGAATTCATAGAATGCATACGGGATTGTTTCTTAGAACAGTATGTTGCAGAACCTACAAGGGAGCAAGCTATCTTAGATCTGGTCCTGTGTAATGAGACAGGAATAATAAACGATCTCCAAGTAAAAGATCCTCTCGGAATGAGTGATCACAGTATGGTTGAATTTGTAATACAGATTGAGGGTGAGGAAGTTGTGTCAGAAATGAGCGTACTATGCTTAAACAAAGAGGACTACAGTGGGATGCGGGCAGAGTTGGCTAAAGTAGACTGGAAACACAGACTAAATGGTGGCACAATTGAGGAACAGTGGAGGACTTTTAAGGAGCTCTTTCATAGTGCTCAGCAAAAATATATTCCAGTGAAAAAGAAGGGCGGTAAGAGAAGAGATAACCAGCCGTGGATAACCAAGGAAATAAAGGAGAGTATCAAATTAAAAACTAATGCGTATAAGGTGGCCAAGGTTAGTGGGAAAATAGAAGATTGGGAAAATTTTAAACAACAGCAAAGAATGACTAAGAAAGCAAAAAAAAAGGAAAGATAGATTACGAAAGTAAACTTGCGCAAAACATAAAAACAGATAGTAAAAGCTTTTACAGATATATAAAATGGAAAAGAGTGACTAAGGTAAATGTTGGTCCCTTAGAAGATGAGAAGGGGGATTTAATAATGGGAAATGTGGAAATGGCTGAGACCTTAAACAATTATCTTGCTTCGGTCTTCACAGTGGAAGACACAAAAATCATGCCAAAAATTGCTGGTCACGGGAATGTGGGAAGGGAGGACCTTGAGATAATCACTATCACTAGGGCGGGTAGTGCTGGACAGGCTAATGGGACTCAAGGTAGACAAGTCCCCTGGTCCTGATGAAATGCATCCCAGGGTATTAAAAGAGATGGCGGAAGTTATAGCAGATGCATTCGTTATAATCTACCAAAATTCATTGGACTCTGGGGAGGTACCAGCAAATTGGAAAGCAGCTAATGTAACGCCTCTGTTTAAAAAAGGGGGCAGACAAAAGGCAGGTAACTATCGGCCGGTTAGTTTAACATCTGTAGTGGGGAAAATGCTTGAAGCTATCATTAAGGAAGAAATAGCGGGACATTTGGATAGGAATAGTGTAATCAAGCAGACGCAACATGGATTCATGAAGAGGAAATCATGTTTAACTAATTTACTGGAATTCTTTGAGGATATAACGAGCATGGTGGATAGAGGTGTACTGATGGATGTGGTGTATTTAGATTTCCAAAAGGCATTCGATAAGGTGCCACACAAAAGGTTACTGCAGAAGATAAAGGTACGCGGAGTCAGAGGAAATGTATTAGCATGGCTAACAGAAAGCAGAGAGTCGGGATAAATGGGTCCTTTTCGGGTTGGAAATCGGTGGTTAGTGGTGTGCCACAGGGATCGGTGCTGGGACCACAACTGTTTACAATATACATAGATGACCTGGAAGAGGGGACAGAGTGTAGTGTAACAACATTTGCAGATGACACAAAGATTAGTGGGAAAGCGGGTTGTGTAGAGGACACAGAAAGGCGGCAAAGAGATTTAGATAGGTTAAGCGAATGGGCTAAGGTTTGGCAGATGAAATACAATGTTGGAAAATGTTAGGTCATCCACCTTGGAAAAAAAAAACAGTAAAAGGGAATATTATTTGAATGGGGAGAAATTACAACATACTGTGGTGCAGAGGGACCTTGGGTTCCTTGTGCATGAATCCCAAAAAGTTAGTTTGCAGGTGCAGCAGGTAATCAGGATGGTGAATGGAATGTTGGCCTTCATTGCGAGAGGGATGGAATACAAAAGCAGGGAGGTCCTGCTGCAACTGGACAGGGTATTGGTGAGGCCGCACCTGGAGTACTGCATGCAGTTTTGTTCACCTTACTTAAGGAAGGATATACTAGATTTGGAGGGGGTACAGAGACGATTCACTAGGCTGATTCCGAAGATGAGGGTGTTACCTTATGATGATAGATGGAGTAGACTGGGTCTTCACTCATTGGAGTTCAGAAGGATGAGGAGTGATCTTATAGAAACATTTAAAATAATGAAAGGGATAGACAAGATAGAGGCAGAGAGGTTGTTTCCACTGGTCGGGGAGACTAGAACCAGGGGGCACAGCCTCAAAATACGGGGGAGCCAATTTAAAACCAAGTTGAGAAGGAATTTCTTCTCCCAGAGGATTGTGGAATTCTCTGCCCAAGGAAGCAGTTGAGGCTAGCTCATTGAATGTATTCAAATCACAGATAGATAGATTTTTAACCAATAAGGGAATTAAGGGTTACGGGGAGCGGGCGGGTAAGTGGAGCTGAGTCCACGGCCATATCAGCAATGATCTTGTTGAATGGTGGAGCATACTCGAGGGGCTAGATGTCCTGCTCCTGTTCCTAATTCTTATGTTCTTATTTTCTTAAAAACAGGACCGATCCTGTCACTGCTTTCCAAATGCGCTGTTATTTCATCCTTAATAATTGATTCCAACATTTTCCCCACCACTAATGTCAGGCTAACCAGTCTATAATTACCCGCTTTCTCTCTCCCTCCCTTTTTAAAAAGTGGTGTTACATTACCTACCCTCCAGTCCATGGGAACTGATCCCGAATCGATAGACTGTTGGAAAATGATCACCAATGCATCCAATATTTCTAGGGCCACTTCCTTAAATACTCTGGGATGCAGACTATCAGGCCCCAGAAATTTATCGGCCTTCAATCCCATCAATTTCCCTAACACAATTTCCTGCCGAATAAGGATATCCTTCAGTTCCTCCTTCTCACTAGACCCTTGATCCCCTAGTACTTCCGGAAGGTTATTTGTGTCTTCCTTCGTGAAGACAGAACCAAAGTATTTGTTGAACTGGTCTGCCATTTCTTTGTTCCCCATTATAAAATCACCTGAATCCGACTGCAAGGGACCTATGTTTGTCTTCACTAGTCTTTTCTCTTCACATATCTGTAAAAGCTTTTACAGTAAGTTTTTATTTTCCCGACAAGTTTCTTCTCGTACTCTATTTCCCTCTCTTAATTAAACCCTTTGTCCTCCTCTGCTGAATTCTAAATTTCTCCCAGTCCTCAGGTTGCTGCTTTTTCTGGCCAATTTATATGCCTCTTCCTTGGCTTTAACACTATCCTTAATTTCCCTTGTTAGCCACAGTTGAGCCACCTTCCCCGTTTTATTTTTACTCCAGACAGGGATGTACAATTGCTGAAGTTCATCCATGTGATCTTTAAATGTTTGCCATTGCCTATCCACCGTCAACCCTTTAAGTATCATTTGCCAGTCTAATCTAGCAAATTCATGCCTCAAACCATCGAAGTTACTTTTCCTTAAGTTCAGGACCCTAGTGTCACTCTCCATCCTAGTAAAGAATTCTACCATGTTATGGTCACTCTTCTCAAGGGGTCGCACACAACAAGATTGCTATTAGTCCCTTCTCATTACACATCACCCAGTCTAGGATGGCCAGCTCCCTGGTTGGTTCTTCAACATATTGGTCTGGAAAACCATCCCTAATACACTCCAGGAAATCCTCCTCCACTGCATTGCTACCAGTTTGGTTAGCCCAATCAATATGTAGATTAAAGTCACCCATGATAACTGCTGGACCTTTATTGCATGCATCCCTAATTTCTTGTTTGATGCTGTCCCCAACCTTATTACTACTGTTTGGTGGTCTGTACACAACTCCCACTGGCGTTTTCTGGCCTTTGGTATTCCGTAGCTCCACCCATACTGATTCCACATCATCCAAGCTCATGTCCTTTCTTACTATTGCATGAATTTCCTCTTTAACCAGCAATGCCACCCTGCCTCCTTTTCCTTTTTGTCTATCCTTCCTAAATGCTGAATACCCCTGGATGTTGCATTCCTAGCCTTGGTCACCCTGGAGCCATGTCTCCGTGATGCCAATTACATCATGCCCGTTAACTGCTATCTGCGCAGTTAATTTGTCCACCTTATTCCGAATACTCCTTGCATTGAGGCACAGAGCCTTCAGGCTTATCTTTCTAACACACTTTGCTCCTTTAGGAATTTTGCTGTAATGTGGCCCTTTTTGCTTTTTGCCTCAGGTTTCTCTGCCCTCCACTTTTACTTTTCTTGTTTCTATCTTTTGTTTCTGTCCCCATTCTACTTCCCTCGGTTTCCCTGCATAGGTTCCCATCCCCCTGCCATATTAGTTTAAACAAGAAATTAGGGATACATGCAATAAAGGTACAGCAGTTACCATAGGTGACTTTAATCTGCATATTGATTGGGCTAACCAAACTGGTAGCAATGTGGTGGAGGAGGATTTCCTAGAGTGTATTAGGGATGGTTTTCAAGAACAACACTCGCAAACACTCCGCCTCGGACATTGGATACGGTTCTGGGGGAGGTCTGCACCTGGGCAGGACTGGAACCAATGTCCCATGAATTTGAATCCCTCCCTGCTGCACCACTCCTCAAGCCACATATTTATCTGAGCTATCCTGCGATTCCTACTCTGACTAGCACGTGGCACTGGTAGCAATCCTGAGATTACTACTTTTGAGCTCCTACTTTTTAATTTAGCTCCTAGCTCCCTAAATTCGTTTTGTAGGACCTCATCCCTTTTTTTACCTATATCGTTGGTACCTATATGCACCACGACAACTGGCTGTTCCCCCTGCCTTTTCAGAATGCCCTGCACCCGCTCCGAGACATCCTTGACCCTTGCACCAGGAGGCAACATACCATCCTGGCATCTCGGTTGCTGCTACAGAAACGCATATCTATTCCCCTTACAACTCAATCCCCGATCACTATAATTCTCCCACCCTTTTTCCTGCCCTCCTGTGCAGCAGAGCCACCCACGGTGCCATGAACTTGGCTGCTGCTGCCCTCCCCTGATGAGTCATCCCCCTCAACAGTACCCAAAGCGGTGTATCTGTTTTGCAGGGGGATGACCGCAGGGGATCTCTGCACTACCTTCCTTGCACTGCTCTTCCTGTTGGTCACCCATCCCCAACCTGGCTGTGTACCCTTTTCCTGCGGTAAGACCAACTCACTACACGTGCTATTCCCGTCATTCTCAGCATCGTGCATGCTCCAGAGTGAATCCACCCGCAGCTCCAGTGTCGCAACGTGGTCCGTCAGGAGCTGCAGGCGGATACACTTCCCGCACACGTAGTCATCAGGGACACCGGAAGTGTCCCTGACTTCCCACATAGTACAGGAGGAGCATAACACGTGTCCGAGCTGTCCTGCCATGACTTAACTCTTGCATTAGCTTAAATTGGCAACAACAATGCTAGCGGTTACTTACTGATATAGAAAGGAAAAAGAAAAGCTACTTACCAATCACCAACCAATCACTTACCCCCTTGGCTGTGACGTCACCTTTCGATTTCCTTCTACTTCTTTTTTCCTCCCTGCCGCAGCTGCACCAGCTGGCCTCTCGAACTGCCGATGCTCCTGGTGGGCCTCTTGTAGGCCTCAGCAATGTCCTGCTCTACCTCCTGACTCCCCGCTGGTCTCAGTAGGTTGATTCTGAGGATGAGGGGGTTAACTTATGAGGAAAGGTTGAGTAGGTTGGGCCTCTACTCATTGGAATTCAGAAGAATGAGAGGTGATCTCATTGAAATGTATAAGATTATGAGGGGGCTTGACAAGGTGGATGCAGAGAGGACGTTTCCACTGATGGGGGAGATTAGAACTAGAGGGTATGATCTTAGGATAAGGGGCTGCCCATTTAAAATAGAGATGAGGAGAAGTTTCTTCTCCGAGGGTTGTAAATCTGTGGAATTTGCTGGCTCAGAGAGTTGTGGAAGCTGGGACATTGAATAAATTTAAATCAGAAATAGGCAGTTTCTTAATGGATAAGGAGATAAGGTGTGATGGGGAACGTGCGGGGAAGTGGAGCTGAGTCCATGATCAGATCAGCCATGATCTTATTTGTCATGTATTCCACTATCATTGTAACACATGTATAAGCTGACCTAAGTTGTACACCTTGAGAACATTGACCACAAGTGGGTGAACTTGTGGGAGACACTCCTAACATGGACTTTCAGGTATAAAAGGGGAAGCTCCACCCACCTTCATCACTTGAGGTCTTGGTAATAAAGGTAACTGGTCACATAAGAACATAAGAATTAGGAACAGGAGTCGGCCATCTAGCCCCTCGAGCCTGCTCCGCCATTCAACAAGATCATGGCTGATCTGGCCATGGACTCAGTTCCATTTACCCGCCTGCTCCCCGTAACCCTTAATTCCCTTATTGGTTAAAAATCTATCTGTCTGTGACTTGAATACATTCAATGAGCTAGCCTCAACTGCTTCCTTGGGCAGAGAATTCCACAGATTCACAACTCTTTGGGAGAAGAAATTCCATCTCAACTCGGTTTTAAATTGGCTCCCCCATATTTTGAGGCTGTGCCCCCTAGTTCTAGTCTCCCCGACCAGTGGAAACAACCTCTCTGCCTCTATTTTGTCTATCCCTTTCATTATTTTAAATATTTCGAAAAGATCACCCCTCATCCTTCTGATCTCCAACAAGTAAAGACCCAGTCTATTCAATCTATCATCATAAGGTAACCCCCTCCTCTCCGGAATCAGCCTCGTGAATCGTCTCTGTACCCCCGCCAAAGCTAACGTATCCTTCCTTAAGTAAGGTGACCAAAACTGCACGCAGTACTCCAGGTGCGGCCTCACCAATACCCTAAACAGTTGCAGAAG
Organism: Pristiophorus japonicus; assembly: GCF_044704955.1. Taxonomy (NCBI): domain Eukaryota; kingdom Metazoa; phylum Chordata; class Chondrichthyes; family Pristiophoridae; genus Pristiophorus; species Pristiophorus japonicus. The sequence goes on along the minus strand of NC_091977.1, from coordinate 525,660,728 downwards.
GACCTCCCTGCTTTTGTACTCCATCCCTCTCGCAATGAAGGCCAACATTCCATTTGCCTTCCTGATTACCTGCTGCACCTGCAAACTAACTTTTTTGTGATTCATGCACAAGGACCCCCAGGTCCCTCTGCACCGCAGCATGTTGTAATTTCTTCCCATTCAAATAATATTCCCTTTTACTGTTTTTTTCCCCAAGGTGGATGACCTCACACTTTCCGACACAGAGTGACCTTCTCTCAAGTATGGGCCTCGTGTACATTTATACTGTATAGTAAGCATATATCATTGGCGACGAGAAATTGGAATTTAAACCATGCGAGCATGGCCACTAGTGGCACAGAAGAGAGGTACTGTGTTGGTGATGATTGGGACGATTTTATTGAGAGACGACAGCAAAGTTTTGTCACGAAGGAATGGTTGGGACAGGATTTGGCCGACAAAGGTCGGGCTCATCTCCCGACGGTTTGTGGATCCAGAACCTACTCCCTGATGAAGACCTTCTGGCGCCAGAGAAGCCGGCGGACAAGATGTTCGAAGAGCTCAGTAAGTTGATCGGGGAACACCTTAAACCGGCGAGCAGCATGCACATGACGAGACACCGGTTTTATATGCACCGGCGGCGAGAAGGACAAAGCGTTCCAGACTTCGGCGACTGGCGAGCCTATGTAAGTTCCAAGATGCACGCAGAGTGGAGATGCTTTGAGACTTTTTTATTGAGGGCATCGGGTAAGCTGGGGTTTTCAGGAAACTGACTGAGACCAAAGACTTGACCTTCGAAGCGGTGGCTCTGATAGCCCAGACATTTATCTCAGGGGAGTAAGAGACCAGAATGATGTATGACAAAAATCTTGGCTCAAATGCGGTAAACGAATAGGGAATCAATATTGTTAAAATGGCACACAGTTCTCTCGACAGACCAGGGCAATCTGACATGCCCCAGCATGTAGTCGAACCCAAAGGGGGAATTCAACAGAGACAATGGCGAGCTGAACGGTGATTCATGCCATCGCAATGGACAATGCGGCCAGTAATGGAGCCATCAACACCTGTTAATGGTGCGCTTAAGATTGTTACAGAGACAATCAGACGATCGACTGGAAATGGACCTTTTGTTTCCAACAACGGGGCTTCCAGCTCATGCTGGAGGTGTGGAGGCAAACACCCAGCCAGAGCTTGCAGGTATCAGCAATATACCTGCAGAAACTGCAACATCAGCGGTCACTTGGTGCGTATGTGCAGGAAACCTGCAGCCAGGTTGATGTACGAGGAGGACGGGCCCGATGTAAGCCCTACGAGGCCAAATGAATACTGGGGGAAATGGCTGGAAGCTGAAGTTCAGCGAGTTCATGTGGAGCACATATACAGTTCATAAACCAGGATGCCACCGATAATGATGAAAGTGCTCCTCAATTGCATCCCAGTATTAATGGAGCTAGACACGGGGGCCAGTCAGTCCCTGATGAGTAACAAACAGTTTGAAGGGTTGTGGGTGTCCAAGGCCAGGAGGCCAAAATTATGGCCGATTGACGCACAGGTACGGACATATACAAAGGAGATCATACCGGTGCGAGGCAGTGCCACGGTAGTCGTGACCCACAAAGATTTGGAGAACAGGTTGCCACTCTGGATTGTCCCGGGGGTTGGTCCCGCACTACTGGGAAGGAGTTGGCTTGCTGTCATGAACTGGAAATGGGGCGATGTCAATGCAATTTCTTCTGTGGAGCGAGTATCATGCTCACAGGTCCTGGACAAATTTGACTCATGATTTCAACCCGGAATCGGCACTTTCATGGGGGCCAAGGTAGTGATTCACATAAACCCGGACGCTGGGCCAGTACACCACAAGGCCAGAACAGTGCCGTACGTAATGCGGGAAAAGATAGAATGCGAATTGGACCGCCTGTTGAGGGAAGGCATCATCTCGCCAGTCGAATTCAGTGACTGGGCGAGCCCGATCGTGCCGGTGCTCAAGGCGGATGGGTCGGTCAGGATATGTGGCGATTACAAGGCCACCATCAATCGGGTGTCACTCCAAGACCAGTACCCACCACCGAGAGCGGAGGACCTCTTTGCGACGCTATCCAGTGGCAACCTTTTTTCAAAATTGGACCTGACCTCAGCTTACATGACCCAGGAGCTGGTGAGTGAGTCGAAGAAGCTGACCACCATCATGACACACAAGGAGTTGTTTGAGTATAACAGATGTCCATTCGAGATTCTTTCAGCCGCCACGATCTTTCAGCGAAATATGGAAAGCCTCCTCAAGTCAATTCCAAGGACGGTTGTTTTTCAAGACGACATCCTCATCACGGGTTGCGATACTGAAGAACACCTCCACAACCTGGAGGACGTGCTACGCAGACTGGACCGGGTAGGGCTGTGACTGAAAAAGGCCAAGTGTGTCTTCTTAACTCCAGAGGTAGAATTCCTGGGGAGGAGGGTAGCAGCAGACGGGATCAGACCTACTGCGTCCAAAACGGAAGTGATCCAGAGAGCACCCAGACCCCGCAACATGACGGAGCTGCATTCCTTCCTGGGGCTCCTGAACTATTTTGGCAATTTTCTTCCCAAATTAAGCACGCTGCTAGAGCCGCTACACGTGCTCCAATGCAAAGGTTGCAATTGGGTCTGGGGGGACAGCCAGGAAAGGGCTTTTGATGGAACATAACAAATAGCGTGCTCTAACAAACTATTAACGTTATATGACCCATGTAAGAAACTTGTTTTAACGTGCGATGTGTCGTCCTATGGGGTCGGGTGTGTGTTGCAGCATGTGAATGCCAATGGTCAGTTCCAGCCAGTAGCTTATGCCTCCAGAAGTCTGCACTAGGCAGAAAGGGGCTACGGGATGGTAGAAAAGGAAGCGCTTGCATGTGTATATGCAATAAAGAAAATGCACCAGTACCTGTTTGGCAGGAAATTTGAGCTGGAGACAGATCACAAACCCCTAACATCCCTTTTGGCCGACAACAAGGCCATAAATGCGAATGCATCAGCCCGCATACAGAGGTGGGCACTCACGTTAGCCGCCTATGACTACACAATTCGGCACAGACCGGGCACTGAAAACTGTGCCGATGCACTCAGCGGGCTCCCACTAGCCACCACTGAGGGGGCTACCGAGCATGATGCTGAGATGGTCATGGCTGTTGAAGCTTTCGGAAGCGAAGGCTCACCTGTGACAGCCCGTCAGATTATAGTCTGTACAAATAAAGACCCCTACTGTCTTTAGTTAAGAAATGTGTCCTGAATGGGGACTGGGCAGCCACGTATGGGGCATGCCCTGAGGAATTTAAATCGTTTCATAGGCGCAAGGATGAACTCTCGATTCAGGCCGATTGCCTACTGTGGGGAAACCGAGTAGTCATGCCCCAGATGGACAGAGAGGTGTTTATCAAAGAACTTCACAATGAGCACCCGGACATTGTCATGATGAAGGCAATTGCCAGGTCACATGTTTGGTGGCCAGGGATAGATTCAGACCTGGAACTTTGTGTTCGCAGGTGCAACACGTGTGCTCAGCTGGGCAACGTACCCAGCAAAGCCCCCCTTAGCCCCTGGTCCTAGCTCGCCAAGCCATGGTCACGCACCCATGTGGACTACGCAAGTCCTTTCATGGGAAAAATGTTTTTGGTTGTAGTAGACGCTTACTCCAAATGTATTGAGTGTGCCATTTTAAATTCAAGCACATCTTCTGCCATGGGAGAAAGTCTACGGGCAATGTTCGCCATTCATGGTCTACCGGATGTCTTGGTCAGCGACAATGGCCCGTGCTTCACAAGCACTGAATTCCAGGACTTCATGGCAGGCAATGGAATCAACCATGTCAGAACGGCACTGTTCAAGCCAGCCTCAAATGGCCAGGCGGAAGGAGCAGATAATCAAACAGGGGATGCTCAGAATCCAAGGAGGTTCCCTACAAAGCCGCTTATCACGCCTCCTGTTGGCCAATAGATCCCGACCACACTCACTCAGAGGGGTTCCACCTGCAGAGCTGCTAATGAAAAGGACGCTCAAAACCAGGTTATCCCTTATACACCCCATTATGAAAGAAATTGTTGAGAGCAGGCGTCAGTCACAATGTGACTACCATGACAGGAATGCGAGGGCATAATGTATTGATGTTAACGGCCCTGTTTTTGTCTTTAATTACGCTGCAGGGCCCAAATGGCTTGCAGACACTGTGATTGCCAAAGAGGGGAATAGGGTTTTGGTAGTTAAATTTACCAATGGTCAAATCTGCTGCAAACACGTTGATCAAACTAAAAGGAGGTTCAGCAACCCCATAGAAGAATCAGAGGAAGAACACGACGTAGAGTTTACTCCACCACAGGTGACCAAACACCGAAACCAAGTGGAGGAGAGTCCAGTCACTGTGGGCAGTCCGGACAGGCCTGAGGCACCGCAAATAGCAGACACTCAGGCCAGCACCCAACAACCGGAGACCCAACTCCGGCACTCTACAAGGGAGCGTAAACCACCAGAGAGACTTAACCTGTGATCCCAATAAGACTTTGGCGGGGAGGTGATGTCATGTATTCAACTATCATTGTAACTCATGTAAAAGCTGACCTAAGTTGTTCACCTTGAGAATATTGACCACAAGGGGGTGAACTTGTGGGAGACACCGCTAACCTGGACTTTCAGGTACAAAAGAGGAAGCTCCACCCACCTTCATCACTTGAGGTTTTCGTAATAAAGGTAACTGGTCACAGAGTGACCTTCTCTCAAGTATGGGCCTCGTGTGCATTTATACTATATACTAAGGACATATCATTATTGAATGGCGGAGCAGGCTCTAGGGGCCGTATGGTCTATTCCTATTCCTATTTCTTATGTTCTTATGTTCTTATGACTCGGCCTGTATTCACTAAAGTTTAGAAGAATGAGAGGGGATCTCATACAAACGTATAAAATTCTGACTGGGTTGGATAGACTGGATGCGGGGAGGATGTTTCCCCCGGGGCTGGGAAGTCTAGAACAAGGGGTCACAGTCTCAGGATACGGGGTAGGAAATTGAGGACCGAGATGAGGAGAAACTTTTTCACTCAGAGGGTGGTGAACCTGTGTAATTCTCTACCACAGAAGGCTGTGGAGGCCAAGTCACTGAATATATTTAAGAGGGAGATAGATAGATTTCTAGAAACAAAAAAAAGTCAAGCAGTATGGGGAAAAAGCGGGAAACATAGAAACATAGAAAATAGGTGCAGGAACAGGCTATTTGGCCCTTTGAGCCTGCACTGCCATTCAATATGATCATGGTTGATCATGCAACTTCAGTACCCCATTCCTGCCTTCTCTCCATACTCCCTGATCCCCTTAGTCGTAAGGGCCACATCTAACTCCCTCTTGAATATATCCAATGAACTGGACTCAACAACTTTCTGTGGTAGAGAATTCCACAGGTTCATCACTCTCTGGGTGAAACAGTTTCTCCTCATTTTGGTCCTATATGGCTTATCCCTTATCCTTAGACTGTGACTCCTGGTTTTGGACTTCCCCAACATTGGGAACATTCTTCCTGCATCTAACCTGTCCACTCCCGTCTTAATTTTCAATGATTGATGTACCATGACACCCAGGTCTCATTGCACCTCCCCTGTTACTAATCTGTCACCATTCAGATAATAATCTGCCTTCGTGTTTTTGCTACCAAAGTGGATAACCTCACATTTATCCACATTATACTGCATCTGCCATGCATATGGTGTTGAGATAGAGGATCAGCCATGAGCATATTGAATGGCGGTGCAGACTCGAAGGGTCAAATAGCTCCTATTTTCTATGTTTCTATGTTTCTGTGACAGGGTACAATGTTGCTGAGGCATTGTCAGATGCAGGGGTGTCACTGAGTGGCTCCGTTTGGAGATAACACCGTTCTGCAATAAGTATCCTAAATACTGGCTGGAAGACCTCTGATCCAATACAAGTAATTACCAACAAAGTACGCAACATTACTGGAGGACAACAGATGCCCCTACATGGCCTTCACTGCAATTTATCCTGGGTAATGTTACAATTGACCCTCTTAACAACATAAATTTAAAGCATCTCCATTAACTAACCACTTATTAACCTAGACAGATCGCTCAGGTATATCGAAACCTTTACAGATAAGGTCAAATGTAAATCGCCCTGCTGTTAGCAGGTAGATGCATCAGTATGTAATAATGTTGGCCACTGAGTCAATCAGTGCATCTGTTTTGTAATATCCCTACAATCATATCGCCATTACTTGTTTATTTTATCTCCCAACAGCACATCTTTGTCCTTAATTTCCTTTTGATATCTTCATAATTCTGGTTCTACCCTTGCTTATTTGTTGCGAAAGATTGCTTAAAAAGCGAGTTTCATCCACCAGTCCCTCATTTAAAGATCCAAACAGCTGCAACACTTGCTGACTCATTTCAACATCCCTGGCTTTGCTCTTATGTTTTTGTCTTAAAATGACGTCTTTCTGAATTTTTATATAGCGCCTTTCACAACCTCAGGACGTCCCAAAGCGCTTTGCAGTCAATGAAGTACTTTTTGGAGTGTAGTCACTGTTGTAATGTAGGAAACACGGCAGACAATTTGCGCACAGCAAGCTCCCACAAACCATAATGTGATAATGACCAGATAATCTGTTTTAGTGACGTGGATTGAGGAATAAATATTGGCCCTAGACCATGGGCATAACTCCCCCTGCTCTTCTCAAAAATAGTGGCCTTGGGATCTTTTACGTCCACCCGAGAGAGCAGACGGGGCCTCGGTTTATCGTCTCATCTGAAAGACGGCACCTCTGACAATGCAGCATTCTCTCGGTTCTAGTATTACCATGTGCACGTTTTCCTGCTCGCAGGAACTTCCTGCACCTAGCACCTTAAAGGAGTCATTACCCAGTTAGCACCACTCTTAAGACTGTACAGAAAGGAATTTCATACGGATCTATTGAGGGTTTATGCAGAGAAATTCAAAGTAGCTGATTTCAAGACACTATTCGCTTACCTTTTTCAGGATAATTTTGCCCCACATAATTTGGAATCAGAACGAGGGCATTACTCAATCTTAGCAGTGAGAGCTAAATTTGCACACACAATAGAAATGATGGTCTGGAATATCTTGGGCTCGTGCGCCATCATATCTACATTGTCGGGTCCGATTTACAGTGCAAAAGACCCTGGAAAATACGACACATGTGGCTTATGCCATCTCTTATGCCACAGCGTTACACTCAGCAAAAGAGTACTTAAATAAATTGTCATAGCTCAGCCCCACCCACCCAAATTAAAATCAATCGCCAAAGCAAATTTCCTGACTGGACACTTGTTTTTCTCACCCCTGCCACCTAACTCGCACCAAGTCCCGCTCACCCATCACCCCTGTGCTCGCTGCCCCGTGTCCTAACTCGCACCAAGTCCCACTCACCCATCACCCCTGTGCTCGCTGCCCCGCGTCCTAACTCACACCAAGTCCCGCTCACCCATCACCCCTGTGCTCGCTGCCCCATGTCCTAACTCACACCAAGTCCCGCTCACCCATCACCCCTGTGCTCGCTGCCCCGTGTCCTAACTCACACCAAATCCTAACTCACACCAAGTCCCGCTCACCCATCACCCCTGTGCTCGCTGCCCCGTGTCCTAACTCACACCAAGTCCTAACTCAGACCGAGTCCCACTCACCCATCACCCCTGTGCTCGCTGCCCCATGTCCTAACTCACACCAAGTCCTAACTCACACCAAATCCCGCTCACCCATTACCCCTGTGCTCGCTGCCCATGTCCTAACTCACACCAAGTCCTAACTCACACCAAATCCCGCTCACCCATCACCCCTGTGCTCGCTACCCCGTGTCCTAACACACACCAAGTCCCGCTCACCCATCACACCTGTGCTCGCTGCCCCATGTCCTAACTCACACCAAGTCCCACTCACCCATCACCCCTGTGCTTGCTGCCCCATGTCCTAACTCACACCAAGTCCTAACTCACACCGAGGCCCGCTCACCCATCACCCCTGTGCTCGCTGCCCCGTGTCCTAACTCACACCGAGTCCTAACTCACACCGAGTCCCACTCACCCATCACCCCTGTGCTCGCTGCCCCATGTCCTAACTCACACCAAGTCCTAACTCACACCAAATCCCGCTCACCCATTACCCCTGTGCTCGCTGCCCATGTCCTAACTCACACCAAGTCCTAACTCACACCAAATCCCGCTCACCCATCACCCCTGTGCTCGCTACCCCGTGTCCTAACACACACCAAGTCCCGCTCACCCATCACACCTGTGCTTGCTGCCCCGTGTCCTAACTCACACCAAGTCCCACTCACCCATTACCCCTGTGCTCGCTGCCCTGTGTCCTAACTCACACCGAGTCCTAACTCACACCGAGTCCCGCTCACCCATCACCCCTGTGCTCGCTGCCCCGTGTCCTAACTCACACCGAGTCCTAACTCACACCGAGTCCCACTCACCCATCACCCCTGTGCTCGCTGCCCCGTGTCCTAACTCACACCGAGTCCTAACTCACACCGAGTCCCACTCACCCATCACCCCTGTGCTCGCTGCCCCGTGTCCTAACTCACACCGAGTCCCACTCACCCATCAACCCTTGCTCGCTGCCCCGTGTCCTAACTCACACCGAGTCCCACTCACCCATCACCCCTGTGCTCGCTGCCCCGTGTCCTAACTCACACCGAGTCCTAACTCGCACCGAGTCCCACTCACCCATCACCCCTGTGCTCGCTGCCCAGTGTCCTAACTCAGACCGAGTCCCACTCACACATCAACCCTTGCTCGCTGCCCCGTGTCCTAACTCACACCGAGTCCCACTCACCCATCACCCCTGTGCTCGCTGCCCTGTGTCCTAACTCACACCGAGTCCTAACTCACACCGAGTCCTGCTCACCCATCACCCCAGTGCTCGCTGCCCCATGACCTAACTTGCACCGATCCCACTCACCCATCACCCCTGTGCTCGCTGCCCTGTGTCCTAACTCACACCAAGTCCTAACTCACACCGAGTCCCACTCACCCATCACCCCTGTGCTCGCTGCCCCGTGTCCTAACTCGCACCGAGTCCCACTCACCCATCACCCCTGTGCTCGCTGCCCCGTGTCCTAACTCACACCGAGTCCTAACTCGCACCGAGTCCCACTCACCCATCACCCCTGTGCTCGCTGCCCCGTGTCCTAACTCAGACCGAGTCCCACTCACCCATCACCACTGTGCTCGCTGCCCCGTGTCCTAACTCACATCAAGTCCTAACTCACACCAAGTCCCGCTCACCCATTATCCCTGTGCTCGCTGCCCTTGTCCTAACTCACACCAAGTTCTGCTCACCCATCACCCCTGTGCTCGCTGCCCCATGACCTAATTTGCGCCGAGTCCCACTCACCCATCACCCCTTGCTCGCTGCCCCGTGTCCTAACTCACACCGAGTCCTAACTCGCACCGAGTCCCACTCACCCATTACCCCTGTGCTCGCTGCCCTGTGTCCTAACTCACACCGAGTCCTAACTCACACCGAGTCCCGCTCACCCTTCACCCCTGTGCTCGCTGCCCCGTGTCCTAACTCAGACCGAGTCCCACTCACCCATCAACCCTTGCTCGCTGCCCCGTGTCCTAACTCACACCGAGTCCCACTCACCCATCACCCCTGTGCTCGCTGCCCTGTGTCCTAACTCACACCGAGTCCCGCTCACCTATCACCCCTGTGCTCGCTGCCCCGTGTCCTAACTCACACCGAGTCCTAACTCACACCGAGTCCCGCTCACCCATCACCCCTGTGCTCGCTGCCCCGTGTCCTAACTCACACCGAGTCCTAACTCACACCGAGTCCCACTCACCCATCACCCCTGTGCTCGCTGCCCCGTGTCCTAACTCACACCGAGTCCTAACTCACACCGCGTCCCACTCACCCATCACCCCTGTGCTGCCCCGTGTCCTAACTCACACCGAGTCCTAACTCACACCGAGTCCCACTCACCCATCACCCCCTGTGCTCACTGCCCCATGACCTAACTTGCACTGAGTCCCACTCACCCATCACCCCTGTGCTCGCTGTCCCGTGTCCTAACTCACACCGAGTCCCACTCACCCATCACCCCTGTGCTCGCTGCCCCGTGTCCTAACTCACACCGAGTCCTAACTCGCACCGAGTCCCACTCACCCATCACCTCTGTGCTCGCTGCCCCATGTCGTAACTCACACCGAGTCCTAACTCGCACCGTGTCCCACTCACCCATCACCCCCTGTGCTCGCTGCCCCATGTCCTAACTCAGCCCGAGTCCCACTCACCCATCACCCCTGTGCTCGCTGTCCCGTGTCCTAACTCACACCGATTCCCACTCACCCATCACCCCTGTGCTCGCTGCCCCGTGTCCTAACTCACACCGAGTCCTAACTCGCACCGAGTCCCACTCACCCATCAACCCTGTGCTCGCTGCCTCGTGTCCTAACTCAGACCGAGTCCCACTCACCCATCAACCCTTGCTCGCTGCCCCGTGTCCTAACTCACACCGAGTCCCACTCACCCATCACCCCTGTGCTCGCTGCCCCGTGTCCTAACTCACACCGAGTCCTAACTCGCACCGAGTCCCACTCACCCATCACCCCTGTGCTCGCTGCCCCATGTCCTAACTCAGACCGAGTCCCACTCACCCATCAACCCTTGCTCGCTGCCCCGTGTCCTAACTCACACCGAGTCCCACTCACCCATCACCCCTGTGCTCGCTGCCCTGTGTCCTAACTCACACCGAGTCCTAACTCACACCGAGTCCCGCTCACCTATCACCCCTGTGCTCGCTGCCCCATGACCTAACTTGCACCGAGTCCCACTCACCATCACCCCTGAGCTCGCTGCCCTGTGTCCTAACTCACACCAAGTCCTAACTCACACCGAGTCCCACTCACCCATCAACCCTTGCTCGCTGCCCCGTGTCCTAACTCACACCGAGTCCCACTCACCCATCACCCCTGTGCTCGCTGCCCCGTGTCCTAACTCACACCAAGTCCTAACTCACACCAAGTCCCGCTCACCCATTATCCCTGTGCTCGCTGCCCTTGTCCTAACTCACACCAAGTTCTGCTCACCCATCACCCCTGTGCTCGCTGCCCCATGACCTAATTTGCACCGAGTCCCACTCACCCATCACCCCTTGCTCGCTGCCCCGTGTCCTAACTCACACCGAGTCCTAACTCACACCGAGTCCCACTCACCCATCACCCCTGTGCTCGCTGCCCCGTGTCCTAACTCACACCGAGTCCTAACTCACACCGAGTCCCACTCACCCATCACCCCTGTGCTCGCTGCCCCGTGTCCTAACTCACACCGAGTCCTAACTCACACCGCGTCCCACTCACCCATCACCCTTGTGCTCGCTGCCCCGTGTCCTAACTCACACCGAGTCCTAACTCACACCGAGTCCCACTCACCCATCACCCCCTGTGCTCACTGCCCCATGACCTAACTTGCACCGAGTCCCACTCACCCATCACCCCTGTGCTCGCTGTCCCGTGTCCTAACTCACACCGAGTCCCACTCACCCATCACCCCCTGTGCTCACTGCCCCATGACCTAACTTGCACCGAGTCCCACTCACCCATCACCCCTGTGCTCGCTGTCCCGTGTCCTAACTCACACCGAGTCCCAATCACCCATCACCCCTGTGCTCGCTGCCCCGTGTCCTAACTCACACCGAGTCCTAACTCGCACCGAGTCCCACTCACCCATCACCCCTGTGCTCGCTGCCCCATGTCGTAACTCACACCGAGTCCTAACTCGCACCGAGTCCCACTCACCCATCACCCCCTGTGCTCGCTGCCCCGTGTCCTAACTCAGCCCGAGTCCCACTCACCCATCACCCCTGTGCTCGCTGTCCCGTGTCCTAACTCACACCGATTCCCACTCACCCATCACCCCTGTGCTCGCTGCCCTGTGTCCTAACTCACACCGAGTCCTAACTCGCACCGAGTCCCACTCACCCATCACCCCTGTGCTCGCTGCCCCGTGTCCTAACTCAAACCGAGTCCCACTCACCCATCAATCCTTGCTCGCTGCCCCGTGTCCTAACTCACACCGAGTCCCACTCACCCATCACCCGTGTGCTCGCTGCCCCGTGTCCTAACTCACACCGAGTCCTAACTCGCACCGAGTCCCACTCACCCATCACCCCTGTGCTCGCTGCCCCATGTCCTAACTCAGACCGAGTCCCACTCACCCATCAACCCTTGCTCGCTGCCCCGTGTCCTAACTCACACCGAGTCCCACTCACCCATCACCCCTGTGCTCGCTGCCCTGTATCCTAACTCACACCGAGTCCTAACTCACACCGAGTCCCGCTCACCTATCACCCTTGTGCTCGCTGCCCCATGACCTAACTTGCACCGAGTCCCACTCACCATCACCCCTGAGCTCGCTGCCCTGTGTCCTAACTCACACCAAGTCCTAACTCACACCGAGTCCCACTCACCCATCACCCCTGTGCTCGCTGACCCGTGTCCTAACTCACACCGAGTCCTAACTCGCACCGAGTCCCACTCACCCATCACCCGTGCTCGCTGCCCCGTGACCTAACTCACACCAAGTCCCGCTCACCCATTATCCCTGTGCTCGCTGCCCTTGTCTTAACTCACACCAAGTCCCGCTCACCCATTACCCCTGTGCTCACTGCCCCGTGTCCTAACTCACACCAAGTCCCACTCACCCATCACCCCTGTGCTCGCTGCCCTGTGTCCTAACTAACACCAAGTCCCGCTCACCCATCACCCCTGTGCTTGCTGCCCTGTGTCCTAACTCACACCAAGTCCCGCTCATCCACCACCCCTGTGCTCGCTGCCCCATGTCCTAACACACACCAAGTCCTAACTCGTACCGAGTCCCACTCACCCACCACCCCTGTGCTCGCTGCCCTGTGTCCTAACTCACACCGAGTCCCACTCACCCATCACCCTTGTACTCGCTGTCCCGTGTCCTAACTCACACCACGTCCCACTCACCCATCATCCCTGTGCTCACTGTCCCATGTCCTAACTCGCTCCAAATCCTGCTCACCCGTCACCCCCTGTGCTTGCTATCCCATGTCCTAACTCGCCCCAAATCCCGCTCACCCTTCACCCACTGTGCTCACTGCCCCTGTCCTTACTCGTACCAAGTCCCGCTCACAGTTGATCCCTGTGCTCACTGACCAACACTGACCCACTCCAGCAACGTCTCAATTTCAAAATTCTCATCCATATTTTCAAATCCCTCCATGCAACACCCCTCCCTATCTCTGTAATCTCCTTCAGCCCTACAAACCCCCCTCCCCACCCCCCCAGAAATGTCTGCGTTCGTCTAATTCTGCCGTCTTGATCAACCCTGATTATAATTGCTCAACCATTGGTGGCCATGCCTTCTGTTGCCGAGGCCCCAAGCACTGCAACTCTCTGCCCAAACCTCTCTTTCCTCCTTCAAGACCCTCCTTAAAACTCACCTCTTTGTCCCAGCTTTTGTTCACCTGCCCCAATTTCACCTATGTGGCTCGGAGTCAAATTTTTTGTCTTATAATACCCCCGAAAAGTGCCTTTGAATGTTTTACTACGTTAAAGGTGCTATATAAATACAGGTTGTTGTTATTGCCACTTAAGATTGGAGTTTTGGCAGCAGAGTGATTTATTTATCCAAGATCGATTGCAGCGTCCTAGTCCGCTGATCGAATGTTTTATGTTATTCACTCACAGGATGTGGGCGTCGCTGGCAAGGCCAGCATTTATTGGCCATCCCTAATTGCCTTTGAGAAGGTGGTGGTGAGCCGCCTTGTTGAACCGCTGCAGTCCGCATGGTGAAGGTCCTGTGTGGTAATGTACTAAATCTAACTCTGCCACAGTAAGAATCAAGAATGCAGCTATTGGAATATCGATTGTTTGGGTCTGGAGGACAGCGTGGGGCCAGTGTTTCAAAGCAACTCACAATGTTGATAAGACTGCTGAAGAACCCTGGGCTATGGATATTAATAAGGCTCCTTTATGCTGCAGGGTTGAATAATTCCTCTCTACCCAGTTCCCTTGGTAGTGTCACCAACATGAGCGATCTGAACAAAAATATATTAAACATCATCAAATATAGAAAATAATACGAATTGTTGGATACTTAAGGGGACGCCGGTCATAAGACTGGACCACAAGCAGCAATCATTGGTTTTGCAATGGTGTATGACGATGGGTAAATAAAACTCTCTGTGAATTCGCGATGAACTACACCATTGCAACAACTGTCAACAAATTACTTAGAATAAAATATAACACCTTGTGAAGTTCTGAGAAAAGGGGCTCTGTATTAAAAAGAAAGAGAAAGAATGAAAGAATGAACTCTTATTTCTATAGCGCCTTTCACAACGTCAGGGCGTCCCAAAGCGTTTTACAGCCAATGAAGTACTTTTGAAGTCACTGTTGCAATGTGGGAAACGTGGCAGCTAATTTGCGCACAGCAAGCTCCCACAAACAGCGATGTAATCGTGACCAGATCATCTGTTTTTAACCACGTTGGTTGCAGGATAAATGTCGGCCAGGACACCGAGGAGAACTCCCCTGTCGGCTCTTCGAAAATAGCGCCAAAGGATCTCTTACGTCCACCTGAGAGGGTAGACAGGGCTTTGATTTAACATCTCGTCCGAAAGGGGGCACCTCTGACAGTACAGCACTCCCTCAGTGCTGCGTTGAGAGTGTTGGCCTGGATTATGGGTGCGGGTCTCTGGATCGGGACTTGTGACTCTGAGGCGAGAGTGTTGTACCCCGAGCCATGGCTGACACCACACAGTTCTGACGTAGGGCCGTCGACCCGAAACGTTCACTCTGTTTTTATCTCTCCACGGATGCTGCCTAACCCGCTGAGATTTCCAGCATTCTCTGTTTTTATTCCACGCTCCAGACATTGCCTCCCAGAGCAAAGATGTCTTACTGCAATTATATAGGGCCCTGGTGAGACCATACCTCGAGTACTGTGTACAGTTTTCGTCTCCTCACTTAAGGAAGGATATACTCGCCATAGGAGGAGTGTAACAAAGGTTCACCAGACTGATTCCTGGGACGGAGGATTGTCCTACGAGGAGAGATTGAGTAGACTAGGCCTATATTCTCCAGAGTTTAGAAGAATGAGAGGTGATCTGATTGAAACATACAACATTCTTACAGGGCTAGACAGGGTGGATGCTTGGAGGATGTTTCCCCTGGCTGGGGCGACTAGAACCAGGGGTCACAGTCTCAAAATAAGGAGTCAGCCATTTAGGACTGAGATAGTGAGAAATGTTTTCACTCAGAAGGTTGTGAATATTTGGAGTTCTCTACCCCAGAGGGCTGTGGAGGCTCAGTCATTGAGTATATTCAAGACAGAGATCGATAGATTTTTGAATATTAAGGGAATCAAGGGATATGGGGATAGTGCAGGAAAGTGGAATTGAGGTAGAAGATCAGCCATAATCTTATTGAATGGCGGAACAGGTTCGAGGGGCCGAATGGCCGACTCCTGTTCCATTTCTTATGTTCTTATCTTTTATGTCCATCTGGTCATTGGAAGTCATAAGTCTTGAGATCGGTGTTGACAATGTTATGGTGCTATGGAAGCATTAAAAAAAAAAATAACATCCTCATACCATTCTAGTTCTCGGGGCATTCTGTTTTCTGACAAAGAATAATTCTTTCACATATCCTCAAATGATAGCTGAGGGTGTTTTGTAGTTTTGCTTTGTTTTTGCTAAATGATTCAGGGATTAACCATCTATTGCTGTAGCTTTCAGCTTTGTTTTTTGATTAGTCGGACTTTTTCAAAGCCACCCCAAAGGCTTAATCCCTGACCTCGGCAAAAATTCCAGTTTGCCCGTGTCAGCACCTGTGGGAGAAATCGATAGCAAACTAACGAACAAAGCACTTACTGATAGAGTTCAGATTGGCTCGCGCACGGCTAGCTCCCTAAACTGCCGTTAACCGGTATCCAATGTCTCTCTCGCTTAAATTGAGGGCGAATGGCAATTAAAATGAAAGGCTTCAAAATACACGGATAAGGGGTCTCGAAATAGAGGAATGAAAGTAAAAGGTGAAGAATTTCTAATCGGAGGCAATAGTAACTCATGGAACCTGCTCGCAATGTAATGTGTAAAAATGAGCACATCACCTGAAGCTAACAAACCAGCTCTTTCACAGCCCATACATCAACCCACTGGAAAAGGCAAACAGCACATTAGTCTACCCTCCCACGTGCAATAAAACTATTTACAGTTCTGTGCTAGGTGTACAATTTGCACCCATTATTTTCCTGCTGGCTTTTACATATAATGATAAGAACATAAGACCATAGGAATTAGGAGCAGGAGTAGGCCCCTTGAGCCAGCTCCGCATTGAATAAGATCATGGCTGATCTTCGAACTTAACTTTGCTTTCCCGAACGATCCCCATATCCCTTGCTTCCCCTAGAGTCCAAACATCTATCTATCTATCTCAGCCTTGAATATACTCAGACTCAGCATCATAGTCTCAGAATAAGGGGTCGGCCATTCCACAGATTCACCACCCTCTGAATGATGAAAGTCCTCCTCATCTCAGTCTTAAATGGCCGACCCCTTATACTGAGACTGTGCCCCCTAGTTCTCGACTCTCCAGCCAGGGGAAATAACCTTCCAGCATCTACCCTGTCAATCACCTTCAGAAGCTTGTGCATCAATGCTGCAATATGACTGATAATTAATGCAACATTTTGCCAACTGTGACAGATGTGCAGAAAATAATGACTTACGTAATGATGAACCGACCAATAATTCAAGTACTATTCACTGTGCTGGATCCACAAGTCAAGTTACATGAAGGGAAATAATTCAACATGTTCATTTTACACATGCATACATCCACTGTCACATTATCTGTGAGAATAATGTTGCACTGATAATCAGAGGCATGAAGATAGTCGCCTAACGGTTACAATGGAAAACATTAATTGTGTGCCTGAACAGCACATTTATGTATGTTGACTGAAGGAAAATCTGTTTTAAACATCTCTGACAGCAAGAACATTTAATATGAAGGAGAACTTTTCTGACGAAGGGTCATCAACCTGAAAAGTTAGCTCTGTTTCTCGCCACAGACGCTGCCTGACCCGTTGAGATTTCCAGCATTTCTGTTTTTATTTCAGATTCCAGCATCTGCAGTAAATCAACATAAAAAAAAACAGATTATCTGGTCATTATCACATTGCTGTTTATGGGAGCTTGCTGTGCGCAGGTTGGCTGCCGCGTTTCCTACATTACAACAGTCACTACACTGCAAATGTACTTCGTTGGCTGTAAAACACTTTGAGACATCTGGTGGTCGTGAAAGGTGCTATATAAATCCAAGTCTGTCTTTCCTTCTATTTTGCTTTTGTTTTGGAGAACTTTCAATGATGGCCATAGCGCTTCAAAATGCAAGTGGAGAACAGGAATATGGAGGAATGTTTTTAACGGACATTACTCGGACAAACAAAGCAGTTGTAGCCAAGGACAAATCTGGGGTTGCCATGGAACCAGCAGAACCGACCAGCACTGTCTTGAGATAAGGCCCTCATTAATCTGCAACAAGGGACACGCATGATAAAGTAACCCCACTAAACTTTGATCCATCCATGAACGAGGGGACAAGCCGTGCTTGAATGAACCAATCATTGAGGTGAGCCATGAGGGAAGTTTTGAACACGAAAAGACATAAGAACTGACAATTCCTGGGGCAAGAAATTCAGTATGGCCCGCTTTGAGGCGGTGAGGCGATGTGTACCGCCACAAAGTGCGATATTCAGTTGTATCGCCCCAAGAGGAGAGTGCAGCGCTAAGAGAAGTGTCCTCTTCGGGCTCTAACGGAGCGATAGCGCAGGAGGTCGACTCAATTTCTGGCGCTAGGATGTCCCTGGGACTCTAACGGATGGCGCTAGCCAATCCGATTTCTCGTTTTTTACTGCAGTCGGCCAGAAGAAATGCATCCTGCTGTAACGAAGAGAAGATGTCTAAAGATTGCAACAGACTTCAAGTGATTGTCGGTTTGGCCACCGGGCACTTGAAGGCTCCAGGATGGGTTATGTTGGGTTCATATAGAATCCGTGCGTTAATATTAAATGAACGGTTAGCTTGAAAAATGTTTGATATTACGTGGTTTTGTAAGTCAACCTGATGCTGTGTTGTTTGGAACGTCAAATGAGATGCTATTGTTTTCACATATACCCATGGAAATGCAATATCTTTGTGGACGAACCCTGCACCAAGTACGTTACCTGCCTTTACCCTGTAGGCTTGGCCTGTGTCATTTAATGTTATTATTTACAAATTCATCTGCGGCATTAATATAACGGGTGGTGTTTTAAATATAATACTTTGAAAATAGGCGCAGAGAAAATGTTGAAGAATATACTTCAGATAATTTTAGTTGGGAAGTGAGAGAAACTTCTGATGCACTCAGGGTGTCATGGTACATCAGTCATTGAAGGTTGGCATGCAGGTACAGCAGGCGGTTAAGAAAGCAAATGGCATGTTGGCCTTCATAGCGAGGGGATTTGAGTACAGGGGCAGGAAGGTGTTACTACAGTTGTACAGGGCCTTGGTGAGGCCACACCTAGAATATTGTGCACAGTTTTGATCTCCTAACTTGAGGAAGGACATTCTTGCTATTGAGGGAGTGCAGCAAAGGTTCACCAGATTGATTCCCGGGATGGCAGGACTGATACATCAAGAAAGACTGGATCAACTGGGCTTGTATTCACTGAAGTTCAGAAGAATGAGAGGGGATCTCATAGAAACATTTAAAATTCTGACGGGTTTAGACAGGTTAGATGCAGGAAGAATGTTCCCAATGTTGGGGAAGTCCAGACCCAGGGGTCACAGTCTAATGGTAAGGCGTAAGCCATTTAGGACCGAGATGAGGAGAAACTTCTTCACCCAGAGAGTGGTGAACCTGTGGAATTCTCTACCACAGAAAGTTGTTGAGGCCAATTCACTAAATATATTCAAAAAGGAGTTAGATGAGGTCCTTACTGCTAGGGGGATCAAGGGGTATGGCGAGAAAGCAGGAATGGGGTACTGAAGTTGAATGTTCAGCCATGAACTCATTGAATGGCGGTGCAGGCTAGAAGGGCCGAATGGCCTACTCCTGCACCTATTTTCTATGTTTCTATGTTTCTAATGTTTGTGGGTAAAAGGGGAGGGGGGGGAATATTCCCATCCAAGTTCATTAATGGAGGAGGACAGTGGGTCCATTTTGAGTGCCCCCCGCCTCGCCGCAGAATGGGGTCGGTAGCCTTACCGCCCCGTTAACACCGGCAATGTGGCCGGCTCCGCTTGGTCATCTCTGGTCAGCTGCCGGAACTTCAAGGAGAAAATCCTCACTCAACTTTTGTCATGTCTAATCAATTGGAATCCAAACTGGTCCCTTAAGTCACTCAGGAGGAGAAATTCGGGAACGCCCTGTTTGAAGTGTTTACTTATAAAAGGTGTAAAATTTAGCACCAGGCGCTAGTGTTTTCAAACTTTTAAAAGAATTTGGCGATTGAACTCCAGGTAGGATCATCATCATCATCGTCATAGACAGTCCCTCGAAATCGAGGAAGACTTGCTTCCACTCTGAAAGTGAGTTCTCAGGTGGCTGTACAGTCCAATACGGGAATTACAGTCTCTGTCACGGTGGGACAGACAGTGGTTGAAGGAAAGGGTGGGTGGGGAGTCTGGTTTGCTGCACGGTCCATCTGCTGCCCGCGCTTGTTTTCTACGGCTCTCAAGGGGCTCAGCGCCCTCCCGGATGTTGTTCCTCCACTTAGGGTGGTCTTTGGCCAGGGACTCCCAGGTGTCGGTGGGGATGTTGCACTTTATCGAGGAGGCTTTGCGGGTGTCCTTGAAACGTTTCCTCTGCCCACTTTGGGCTTGCTTGCCGTGTAGGAGTTCCAGGTAGAGCGCTTGCTTTGGGAGTCTCGTGCCAGGCATGCGGATGATGTGGCCCTGCCCAACGGAGCTGGTTGAGCGTGGTCAGTGCTTCATTGCTGGGGATGTTGGCCTGAGCCTCCTCCAGGAGGGAATTGGAGTGCTATGTCAGGCGCCTCACTTCCTTCCTGGAGCACAAGCGGCAGCAGACGGGGCGCTGAGTACAACAGCGCTGCACCCTGGGACACGAGGCGCCGCCACGTTGGAAGGCTCCTTCCCTCCATTAAAGGGAAAGCCCATCGCTGCAGGCTCGGCAAAGAAGCCACCAGGCTTACGACTGGAGACCGAGAGAGTTTCTGTGCAATGTCAGCACAGCAGACTTGGTGTGGGACACGAGTCCCACCAGCCCCAGATGAAACAGATTCAATGATACGTGTGAACATAGCGGCCAGTTTCACAGTTCCAACTTTCCGACATCGAGGACTGAGAAGTCAAACATGTCAACCGTTGCTCAGTGGGTGGCATTCTCACGCCTGCGTCAGAAGGTGGGGGGGGGGGGAGTTGAAGTCCCACTCTAGAGACTCTGTCAATGAAATCTAGACAATGTAAGGATCTGGAAAGGTGCACTCAGATAGTAAAGTAAGGGACTTTTTTTGATTTGTCCAAGGACTTCAAAGCCTAGTCTGACACTCCAGTGCAGTGCTGAGGGAGTGCTGCACTGTCAGAGGTGCTGTCTTTTAGACGTTAAAACAAGGCCCCGTCTGCCTCTCAGGTGGATGGAAAAGATCCCATGGCACTATTTTGAAGAAGAGCAGGGGCGTTATCCCTGGTGTCTTGCTCAATAATTATCCCTCGAACAATATCACTGAAAAACAGACAATCTGGTCATTATCACTTTGCTGTTTGTGGGAGCTTGCTGTGCGCAAATTTGTAGCAGTGTTTTTATATATTACAACAGTGACTACGCTTGAAAAGCATTTAGTTGGCTGTAAAGCACTCTGGGACACCCTGAAGTTGTGAAAGGCGCTATAGAAATGCGAGTGTTTCTTGTTATTTCTAATGGCTGTGAGTGACAACAGGTGGGAATCGGTCCAGTGCATCACAATTCCAGCTTTAATGAACCTTTCAGCTCCTTTCCCCTCAATGCACTGCTTTCACCAGGTGCTAGCCAAGCCTGTAAACAGAGCGTTGTGACGCAGTCTGAAGTGTGGAGAGAATACTGGTGGTAGGCCCAGCCTGTCCCACAGACACACATTTCCTGTCAGCCGATCAGGAGAAGATGGAAGTCATTCCCATCATTGTTTCCTGCTGCTTGAAGTTAGAAAAGTAGGTGGCATCTAAAGAATGAGAGAGAAAGAAAGAGAGAGAGAGAAAGAGAAAGAGAAAGAGAAAGAGAAAAAGAGAAGACTTGCATTTATATAGCGCCTTTCACGACCACCGGACATTTCAAAGCGCTTTACAGCCAAAGTACTTTTGAAGTGTAGTCACTGTTGTAATGTGAGAAACGCAGCGAACAATTTGCGCACAGCAAGCTCCCATACATAGCAATGTGATAATGACCAGATAATCTGTTTTTGACATGTTGATTGAGGGATAAATATTGGCTAGGACACTGTGGGTAACTCCCCCTGCTCTTCTTCAAAATGGTGCCGTGGGATCTTTTACGTCCACCTGTGAGGGCAGACGGGGTCCCGGTTTAACATCTCATCCAAAAGATGGCATCTCCACAGTGCAGCGCTCCCTCAGTACTGGAGTGTCAGCCTAGATTTTTGTGCTGAAGTCCCTGGAGTGGGACTTGAACCCACAACCTTCTGATTCAGAGGGAAAAGGGCTACCCACTGAGCCACATCTGAAAGTTAAGACAATGTGTTGATTATTGATGTCTAACATTGTCCCTGCAAAAAAAAAACCGAGGGGTTTGAAATATGGTTACATCCCTTTTGGGGGCGGTAACCAAGATGAGGCAAAACGTACTGAGCCTGGCAGGGAAGTCCCATCTCGGCCACGAAATTCCAGTGGAGTGCATTGTCACACGCTCCACTTACAAAGAAATTGCAGAACAGTTGAACAAATACTTTGGTTCTGTCTTCACGAGGAAGACACAAATAACCTTCCAGAAAAACTAGGTGACCGAGGGTCCACTGGGAAGCAGGAACTGAAGGAAATCCTTATTAGTCAGGAAATTGTGTTCGGGAAATTGATGGGACTGAAGGCCGATAAATCCCCAGGGCCTGATAGTCTGCATCCCAGAGTAATTAAGGAAGTGGCCCGAGAAATAGTGGATGCATTGGTGATCATTTTCCAACAGTCTACTGACTCTGGATCAGTTCCTATGGACTGGAGGGTAGCTAATGTAACACCACTTTTTAAGAAAGGAAGGAAGAGAAAATGGATAATTATACACCGGTTAGCCTGACATCAGTAGTGGGGAAAATGTTGGAATCAATTATTAAGGATGAAATAGCAGTGCATTTGGAAAGCAGTGACCGGATTAGTCCAAGTCAGCATGGATTTAGGAAAGGGAAATCACGCTTGACAAATCTTCTCAAATTTTTTGAGGATGTAACTGGTGGACAAGGGAGAACCAGTGGATGTGGTATATTTGGACTTTCAAAAGGCTTTTGACAAGGTCCCACACAAGAGATTGGTGTGCAAAATTAAAGCACATGGTATTAGGGATAATGTACTGACGTGGATAGAGAACTGGTTGGCAGACAGGAATCAGAGAGTCGGGATAAATGGGTCCTTTTCAGAATGGCAGGCAGTGACCAGTGGAGTGCCGCAGGGCTCAGTGCTGGGACCCCAGCTATTTACAATATACATCAATGATTTAAGAACATAAGAACATAAGAATTAGGAACAAGAGTAGGCCATCTAGCCCCTCGAGCCTGCTCCGCCATTCAATAAGATCATGGCTGATTTGGCCGTGGACTCAGCTCCACTTACCCGCCCTCTCCTCCTAACCCTTAATTCCCTTATTGGTTAAAAATCTATCTATCTGTGAGCTAGCTTCAACTGCTTCCTTGGGCAGAGAATTCCACAGATTCACAACCCTCTGGGAGAAGAAATTCCTTCTCAATTTGGTTTTAAATTGGCTCCCCCGTATTTTGAGGCTGTGCCCCCTAGTTCCAGTCTCCGCTACCAGTGGAAACAACCTCTCTGCCTTTATCTTGTCTATCCCTTTCATGATTTTAAATGATTCTATAAGATCACCCCTCATTCTTCTGAACTCCAACGAGTAAAGACCCAGTCTACTCAATCTATCATCATAAGGTAACCCCCTCATCTCCGGAATCAGCCGAGTGAATCGTCTCTGTACTCCCTCCAAAGCCAGTATATCCTTCCTTAAGTAAGGTGACCAAAACTGCATGCAGTACTCCAGGTGCGGCCTTACCAACACCCTATACAGTTGCAGCAGGACCTCCCTGCTTTTGTACTCCATCCCTGAGTGGGCAAACGCAAGGCATATGCAGTATAGTTTGGATAAATGTGAGGTTATCCACTTTGGGGGCAAAAACACGAAGGCAGAATATTATCTGAATGGCGGCAGATTAGGAAAAGGGGAGTTGCAATGAGACGTAGGTGTCATGGTACATCAGTCATTGATAGTTGGCATGCAGGTACAGCAGGCGGTAAAGAAGGCAAATGGTATGTTGGCTTTCATAGCTAGGGGATTTGAGTATAGGAGCAGGGAGGTCTTACTGCAGTTGTACAGAGCCTTAGTGAGGCCTTACCTGAAACATTGTGCTCAGTTTTGGTCACCTAATCTGAGGAACGACGTTCTTGCTATTGAGGGAGTGCAGCGAAGGTTCACCAGACTGATTCCCGGGATGGCAAGACTGACATATGAGGAGTGACTGGATCGACTGGGCCTGTATTCACTGGAGTTTAGAAGGATGAGAGGGGATCTCATAGAAACATATAAAATTCTGATGGGACTGGGCAGATTAGATTCAGGAAGAATGTTCCCGATGTTGGGGAAGTCCAGAACCAGGGGACATCCAGAGCCAGGGGACATAGTCTAAGGATTAGGGGTAAGCCATTTAGGACTGAGATGAGGAGAAACTTCTTCCCTCAGGGAGTTGTTAACCTGTGGAATTCCCTGCCGCAGAGAGTTGTTGATGCCATTCATTGGATATATTCAAGAGGGAGTTGGTATGGCCCTTACGGCTAAAGGGATCAAGGGTCATGGAGGGAAAGCAGGAAAGGGGTACTGAGGTGAATGATCAGTCGTGATCTTATTGAATGATGGTACAGGCTCGAAGGGCCAAATGGTCTACTCCTGCACCTGTTTTCTATGTTGCTATGTTGCTATGTCTCTATGTTTCCTCTGGGGCGGAAAGGGTCTACCACGCACAGCGATGACGTAGGTGCCAGAGGCGCAGCGCTACCATTTTTGCACCCACACTAACTCCCGCACAATGTTGTGGGAGCCGGTAGCGCGCCCCCCCACCCCAGGGAAAAAGAGTTTGCGTCCCGTTTGCCAACGAGAGGCGTAGATTCGGGAAATTTCCGCCCCGAGGTTCAGATGGTAATTTTGATCCACGCTTCGATAGGTGACATCAAAAAAAGTCTCACATAATAGTTTTCACCACACTCACAGGATTGCTGTACATTATTAGCACCAATTCTTTTAGTGCAGTCACAGGTTTATAAGCTGCAGAGTCAAAATTAAAGTGACGTTGCACGGATATATATTCTGAGTCAGTCTGTAAGAATAAAAGTGTTTAGTAATGATAAAATTGATTCTGTTTTTAGATATATAAAATGTTAAAAGTGTAAATTATACAGAAAGTCTGCATTGTTGAAAGAAGCAAAATGGATACCTTCCCCAAGTTCATGTCTCCTGGCTGGGCAGAGCCCAAGGGACAAAGGAAGCCTGGCTTTGAAACTCACCAAACTAGAAAAGATGTTAATTGGAAAGCCATTAACCTAATCAAGGAATGGCACCGGCCCTCCAGACAGACACATGTATGAGGAGAAGCCAATCAGGAACGGCCCTGGAAACAAGACCCAATCCTCAGGCTTTCTGAGAAACAATGGCCTTAAGAGGTATAAAAACTCAAGCCAAAGATTACTCTGTCTCTTTTCTTAAGCGCACGGCAAATGCAGGACCTTGCCCTACAGACAAAGCAGCAGGCCGTGTGTTTGCCAGAGGGAAGTAAAATATATCTTTTTATAAATCATTATTGTAACATCATTGTATCTGTTGTAACTAAGTAGGTCCGCAGGATAGCTGACGACTACAGTTCCCCTGATAGATATGCATGTGTGTGTGTTTAATAAACTATTCCAAATTGTTTTAAAAGAATCGGTCTTGCTGTCAATTTAATGCCAGAGATTTAGAAATCTTACAACACGGACGTGCTGTTATTGATAAAATGATTAGAACTGTGATCACGTAGCATTAATCAGGTTCATTCAACTGCAAATACATTTCTATGGCAGCTTATGATCACGTCCTCCTGAGAGAGCTCGGTTTAACGTCTCATCCGAAAGACAGCACCTCCGAGAGTGCAGTTCAGCACCGCACCAGAGCTTCAGCCTAGATTTTGTGCTCATGTCCCTGGAATGTGACTTAAGGGAATTAAGGGGTAGATAGATAGTGCAGGAAGGTAAAGTTGAGGTGGAATATCAGCCCTGATCTTATTGAATGGCAGAGCAGGCTTGAGAGGCTCTATGTCCGAATCCTGCTCCTAATTCTTATGTTCTTATGAACCCATTGCAATGTATGCAGCTTTGAGTACACTCACAGATTTGTAGAGCTGTTGTCCAAGCCTCCCTCGGGAGCCGGTGCCTCACAACTTGAGCCTCCTCGGGGAAATCCCCTCCGTGCCTTTCAGTTCTGCGTGGAGGGGTTTCCTGTATGGGCTGCTCCTGCACAATCTCAACTTTGCCATTCTCGTCTGCTGTCCGGACACGCCATGGCGTACCATCTTGCCGTCCGGAGGAGGCGGGGGTCCCCAGTGGAGGGCACTCTACGCGGGAGTCCACCCACTATTTATCGGGGACTTGGCCTGGAGGGTGGTGCACGGAGCAGTCCCGTGCAATAAATTTTTAAGCCGGTTCATGGGCTCCCAGGCCGCCTGCCATTTCTGCGGTCTGGAGGAGTCCGTGTTCCATGTTTTTATCGAATGTGCGAGGTTGCAGCCCCTGTTTTATTATTTAAAGGGGCTGCTCCTCAAATTCTGGCTGCACTTCAGTCCCACACTCCTGATCTTTGGGCACCCTGTGCGGAGGGGAGCGGGTAGGTCCGAAGGCCTCCTCGTAGGACTGCTCCTGGGCACGGCCAAGGGGGCCACCAGCCGGTCCAGGCAGCGGGCGGTCGAGGGGGTCGTTCAACCTGACTGTCTGCCTCTCTTCTGCGCGTACATCCGAGCCAAGGTGTCCCTGGAGATGGAACACGCGGTATCCACTGGTATGCTCGCGGCCTTCCGCGAGAGGTGGGCACCGGAGGGACTGGATTGCATCGTTGCCCCCGGCAACCAAATTTTAATTTTATTTTATATGTTTTAAAGTTTAATTTGTTTTTATTGCCGGGTTTCAGTGTTCCCCTCCCCTTTTATAGGGGGCACTTCTAAAATTTAGGATTTAATGCCCAAAAAAACACACAAAATAAACAAAAAAAGAACAAAAAAAAACAAACAAAAAAAAAGGGCCTTGAAAAATGTTTGCAGTGTCCCCCAGATTAGGGGGCACTTGATTTAACTGTTTTATTTTTGTCCAACCAAAAGAGTTGTGAGCTGTTGCGTCTGGAAGAGTCCGTATTCCACGTTTTTATTGAATTTGCGAGGTTGCAGCCCTCTTCCAATAATTGAAGGGGCTGCTCCTCAAATTCTGGCTGCACTTCAGTCCCACACTCCTGATCTTTGGGCACCCTGTGCGGAGGAGAGCGGGCAAGTTGAAAGGCCTCCTCGTAGGACTGCTCCTGGGCACGGCCAAGGGTGCCATCAGCAGGTCTAGGCAGCGGGCGGTCGAGGGGGTCGTTCAGCCTGACTGCCTGCCTCTCTTCCGCGGTTACATCTGAGCCAGGGTGTCCTTGGAGATGGAGCACACGGTGTCCACCGGTACCCTCGCGGCCTTAGAAACATAGACATAGAAACATAGAAAATAGGAGCTATTTGGCCTTTCAAGTCTGCACCGCCATTCAATATGATCATGGCTGATCCTCTATCTCAACACCATATTCCCGCTTTTTCCCCATACCCCTTGATGCCTTTTGTGTCTAGAAATCTATCTATCTCCCTCTTAAATATATTCAGTGACTTGGCCTCCACAGCCTTCTGTGGTAGAGAATTCCATAGGTTCACCAGCCTCTGAGTGAAAAAATTTCTCCTCATCTCAATTTCCTACCCCGTATCCTGAGACTGTGACACCTTGTTCTAGACTTCCCAGCCAGGAGAAACATCCTCCCCGCATCCAGTCTATCCAACCCCGTCAGAAAGAAAACACAGTAGCTATTTTACCAGGTTGGTGATGTCTCTTTTAAGGTGGCGAAGGTTGATTTGAGGGAGGGTTCTGATTTAGAACAGGTATCAAAGGCTACTGGAAATCTAGAACTCTCCCTCCCTAAAGGTTGTGGATGCTGGGGATCAATTGAAAATTCCAGAACTGAGATGGGTAGATTTTTGGTGAGTTAGGATATCAAGGGATATGGAGCAAAGGCGTGTAAATGGAGTTGAGGTTCATAGAAACACTGAAACATAGAAATTAGGTGCAGGAGTAGGTTATTCGGCCTTTCGAGCCTGCACCACCATTCAATATGATCATGGCTGATCATGCAACTTCAGTACCCCATTCCTGCTTTCTCTCCATACCCCTTGATCCCTTTAGCCATAAGAGCCACATCTAACTCCCTTTTGAATATATCTAACGAACTGGCCTCAACAACTCTCTGCGGTAGAGAATTCCACAAGTTCACAACTCTCTGGGTGAAGAAGTTTCTCCTCATCTCAGTCCTAAATGGCTTACATAGAAACATAGAAATTAGGTGCAGGAGTAGACCATTCGGCCCTTCGAGCCTGCACCGCCATTCAATGAGTTCATGGCTGAACATGTAACTTCAGTACCCCATTCCTGCTTTCTCGCCATACTCCTTGAACCCCCTAGTAGTAAGGACTACATATAACTCCTTTTTGAATATATTTAGTGAATTGGCCTCAACAACTGTCTGTGGTAGAGAATTCCACAGGTTCACCACTCTCTGGGTGAAGAAGTTTCTCCTCATCTCGGTCCTAAATGGCTTACCCCAATCCTTAGAATATGTCCCCTGTTTCTGGACTTCCCCAACATCAGGAACATTCTTCCTGCATCTAACCTGTCCAGTCCCGACAGAATTTTATATCTTTCTGTGAGATCCCCTCTCATCCTTCTAAACTCCAGTGAATACAGGCCCAGTCAATCCAGTCTCTCCTCATATGTCAGTCCTGCCATCCCGGGAATCAGTCTGGTGAAACTTCGCTGCACTCCCTCAGTAGCAAGAATGTCCTTCCTCAGATTAGGAGATCAAAACTGAACATAATATTCCAGGTGAGGCCTCACCAAGGCCCTGTACAACTGCAATAAGACCTCCCTGCTCCTACACACAAATCCCCTGGCTATGAAGGACAACATACCATTTGCCTTCTTGGAGAGTGTTGCTTTATTTTCTATATTACAAACAGTGACTACACTCCAAAAAGTACTTAATTGGCTGTAAAGTGCTTTGGGACATCCGGCGATCATGAAAGGCGCTATATAAATGCAAGTCTTTCTTTCTTTTTCCAGGACTCATGCAAACCACAGTGATGGTTTGTAAAGTGGGTCCTGTAGTCCTCTCAATCCTTCTTCAGTTTTGAAATGTCATGTATTTTGAAGCCTGGCATTTTGACACTCAGACACTTGCAGTTTTTTGAAGACAATCTATTTTTTTAAAGAAGATAAGAATTAGGGGCAGGAGTAGGCCATATAGCCGCTTGAGCCCGCTCCGCCATTCAATGAGATCGTGGCTGATCTTCAACTTCACTTTCCCCACCCTATCCCCAATTCTCCACTTAACGGGAGGAAAACTGCGGTCGGAGGCTTCCTGCGTACGACCCGGAAAAAATCTACAAATGTACCGGGTGGTCCCAGGGGAACGTAGTGATTTCGGTCGGAGATCTAGATTCGCTGTGCAGCGCATGGGGCGATGTCTTTCAGATACATAGGTACATGCTCGAGTCACGTAGGCTGGAACCACCAATCACTACGCCGTATTCTCACTGATAACAATAGGAATTCCATTTATACGGGCTCCCATTACGATCAATGAGAATAACCCCATAAAACCCCGAAGCACAGCACAATCAATAAATAAATAAAACACTTTTTAAATGTTTTAAAAAAAATATATATTTTCTGGAATTTAAAAAAAAAAATAGCCCAATCTCTCCCGCGCAGATGTCCTTCTCCTGGGGATCTGGAAGATCTGTACGGAGAAATACTGACAGATCGGAAAAGCCTGTTTTCGGCACATGCGCATCGCTCCCCCCCCGAGAACCGGTTTCTGCGAGGCCTCGCCAGGTCCGTACGCACTTTCTACGCATCTAGCGAGGCAGGAATTTCCGACCCAGTGAATTTTCACTGGAATAGGAAGCTCATGGGCTCATAAGAAAAGTCCATTTGAAGAAAGGCTGGGCCTGTTTTCTTTGGAACAGAGGAGGCTGAAGGGAGACCTGATTGAGGTGTATAGAATTATGAAGAGTCTGGATAAAGTGGATAGGAACGACCTGTTTCCCTTGGTTAAGGGGTCAACAACCAGGGGGCATAGATTTAAAGTAATTGGGGGGGGGGGTGTTAGAGAAGTTATGAGGGGAAATTTCTTCACCCAGAGGGTGGTGGGGGTCTGGAACTCCCTACCTGAAAGGGTGGTAGAGTCAGAAAACCTCACCACGTTTAAAAGATACTTGGATATGTACCTGAAGTGCGGTAATCTGCAGGGTTACGGACCAAGAGCTGGAAAGTGGGATTAGGCTGGATAGCTCTTGGTCGGCCGGCACGGACACGATGGGCCCAAATGGCCTCATTCCGTGCTGTAACTTTCTCTGAAAGTCCATTCAGCCCACCGAACTCATCTCTCTGAATTTCCACTTCTCTCAGCCCAGCATCCAAGTGTTCACTGAGCAGTCCCAAAGACAGCATCTTTCTTATCCTGCTTGTCAGATTCATTCAGATACACATTGTGTAAAATTCATTACTGTATCCGATCTTAATTTATTTTTCATTAGTTTATCCTTGTGATCGCTGGCCCTATGACTACTTCATTTTAAAATAATGCTCACTTTTTCAATAAGATTAATGTTGCAAATGTTACAGTTCTACATGAGGTAATCTGCTGTTCAGCTTGACGAGACTCCCACATAAGTGAGCCTCACATCCCTGCGATTCGGAGTACATTTTACTGTCCGATATTTAGTTACACAATCGCATGACTCAAGGATCATAACAATAGGCCCTTGGTTGTGTGCACTCAATATTGTGATCGTGTAGTTGCCATCACATGTGCCCTGCTGACTCTTTGGAAGACAGACAAGAAACAAGGCCGCTTGGAAATCAACAAATTGGTTCATTATACATAAAATATACGAATGAACAGATTACAGGTCTCCAATAACAACAACTTGCCTCTTGTAATGTGTGCACCTGTTAGGATGCTCCCAGATTTGTAGAGCTGTTGGGAGCACTTGTAAAATATATGATTTTAATGCCCCCCAAAAAAAATCACAAAAACCCCCCCCAAAAAAAACAAAAAACATTTTTTTTAAAAAGGGGCAGTTAAAAGTGTCTGGAGTGTTCCCCAGATCGGGGGGCACTTGATCTAATGTTTATTTTGTTTCCCCCCCCCACCCCGCCAAAAGAGTTGTAGAGCTGTTGATTGGTTCAATGGTGTAGTGGTGAGTACTCTGAACTCTGAATCCAGCGGTCCGAGTTCAAATGTTGGCACTTGTATATATCTGTGGTTTTAGTGCCAAAAAAACCCACAAAAAAACCCCCAAAAAACCCCCAGAAAAACAAAAAGGCACTTGTAAATTGTTTGTAGTGTCCCCCCTTTAATAAGGGGGCACTTGATTTAACGTTATTTTTGTTTTGCAACAAAAGAGTTGTAGAGCTGTTGGGCTGTGAGTGGCTTAGCCAGTCACGTGATGTTCACAAGACTCAATAAAACCCCGGCTAATTGAGTTCAGGTTCTCCACGATGAGGCATGCAGTTGTGAACCCAGGGGATGAACTGGGAATGTTCAGTTTGATTTTTAAACCTTTGTTAATAAACCAGCTGGTTCTTTACAACAAACGTGTAGCTGTGAATTCTTAAGCATCATCATCATAGGCAGTCCCTCGAAATCAAGTCCATTCTAAAAGTGAGTTCTCAGGTGACTGAACAGTCCAATACGGGAATTACAGTCTCTGAGACAGGTGGGACAGACAGTGGTTGAAGGAAAGAGTGGGTGGGGAGTCTGGTTTGCTGCACGCTCTTTCTGTTGCCTGCGCTTGGTTTCTGCATGCTCTCGGCGACGAGACTCGAGGTGCTCCGTGCCCTCCCGGATGCAGTTCCTCCACTTAGGGCAGTCTTTGGCCAGGTGTGGAAGTTGCATTTTATCAGGGAGGCTTTGAGGGTGTCCTTGAAACATTTCCTCTGCCCACCTTTGGCTTGTTTGCCGTGCAGTTCTGAGTAGAGCGCTTGCTTTGGGAGTCTTGTGTCAGGCATGCGGACAATGTGGCCCGCCCAGCGGAGTTAGTCAGTGCTTCGATGCTGGGGATGTTGTCCTGGTCGAGGACGCTAACATTGGTGCATTTGTCCTCACAGGGGATTTGCAGGATCTTGCGGCGACATCGTTGGTGGTATGGAGAACCCATGAAGCAAACACACTGCACCTCTTATAGCACCACTAATGTAGCAAAACAATCCCTTGCCGATCCTGCAACTCCCCCTCACAATCCTCTCTTCCAATTGCTCTAACCCTTCCCAATTGCCGACCACCGATCCACTCTTTTCCCCCCCACCCCGCCGATTACTAATCCCCCTCCCGATCGCTGAGCCCCCCCCCACCTCCCGATCACCGACCAACCTCCTGCGATCCCGACCCCTCGCAACTGAGGCCTACCCGCCCGCAGCCAGCCAGTCTCTCACGCTGGCTGGCTGCCGGCGGGAAACCCAGGCCTCACATTCAAATTCGGGCCTCCCGGGTTTCCCACCTACCTCGGACCCCCAACCCGTCTCCCCGAAGAAAATTCCGGCCAAGGACTTTCATTTATATCACGCTTTTCAGCACCACCGGACATCCCAATTGGCTTTACATCCAATGAAGTACTTTTTGGAGTGTAGTCACTGTTGTAATGTTGGAAACACAGCAGCCAACTTGCGCACAGCAAGCTCCCACAGACAGCAACCTGATAATGACCAGATAATCTGTTTTAGTGATGTTGATTGAGCGATAAATATTGGCCAGGACAGTGGGGATAACTCCCCCTGCTCTTCTTCGAAATAGTGGCCATGGGAACTGCTCCGTCTACCTGAGAGGGAAGAATTCTGTTTAATGTCTCATTGAAAGATGGTATCTCTGACAGTGGAGCACTCCCTCAGTACTGCACCGAACTGTCAGCCTGGATTATTTAGTCAAGGCTCTGGAGTGGGACTTGAACCCACAACCTTCCGACTCAGAGGCGAGAGTGCTACCCACTGAGCCACGGCTGATGCAAGACTCGCTCTGTAAATAGAAAGGGCCCCTGCAGATGAAAAGCTTGTCTGAGAGCTTCACTGCGAGCTCACTTGCCCACAGAAATCCACAGAGGTGGCAGCTCTTCAAGGGATGCAGCTCGCCATTAAAAAGGAGAAGTTGTGATGGTGGCAGAGACGTGAAGCAACTGTTCCCCAGGCACCATGTGGGCAGCAATGGCCCCCATTGCTGCTTCGGTTTGGGAGGGCCGACAGCAAGTGACGAAGGGTGGACTCACCCAGCAGATTGTGGATTTAAGGTTACGCTGCTGATAATGACAAACTTCTTCCTGGTGTTCAAATCCCTCCAGGGCCTCATCCCTCCCCATCTCCGTAACCTCCTCCAGTCCCAGAACCCTCAAGATCTCTGTGCTTCTCCAGTTCTGGCCTCTTGCACATCCACAATTTTCACCTCTCAACAATTGTTGGCCGTGCCTTCTGCTGCCGAAACCCGAAGCTCTGGAAGTCCATCTCTAAAACCTCTGTGTCTCTCTACTTCTCCTTTAAGATGCTCCTCTCTGACCAAGCTTTGGGTCACCTGTCCCAATATCTCCTTTTGTGACTCGGTGTCAAATTTCGCTTTACATTGCTCCTGTGAAGCGGCTTGGGACGTTTTACTTTGTTCAAAGTGCTATATCAATGCAAGTTGTTGTTGTCCAAAGCTTGCATGTAGAGCTTTACTGAAGACTTTCTACAAGTCGAGGTACACTATAGAATGGAGCTTTCCAATGCCCAATTGTGATGTTACTTCTTCAAGAAAGCCAGAGGTTAATCAGATAGGATCTTCCCACTTTGAAATTTTGCTGGCTGCAACTTATAGTTTATTTTCGTATTGGTCTTCCTGCAACTTGTTCCTAATGATTGATTCCAATATTTTACTGATGTATGCCCACCAGTAGAGCTTTCTCACTGTTGGCAGAGGCTGAACATTGACAGTAGCAGACATGCTGCCCCTCACAAAATCCGTCTGATCTTGCTTTCCTTCCATTGACATCAATGCCTGGTATGCCTGCTGAGCACAGGCTTAGTTCCCATAGTGGGTCTACATTGGGGCCTGAGGGTCC
Source organism: Pristiophorus japonicus (assembly GCF_044704955.1). Classification (NCBI taxonomy): domain Eukaryota; kingdom Metazoa; phylum Chordata; class Chondrichthyes; family Pristiophoridae; genus Pristiophorus; species Pristiophorus japonicus. The sequence goes on along the minus strand of NC_091977.1, from coordinate 525,627,053 downwards.
AAGGGAGAACTGCATTAGGTTCTAGATCCCAGTGGCCCTCCAGTGGTTTTTCCTCCCAGTTTCAGGCTCCCTGCCAACTCTCATAGAAGTAAGATAACAGTCAAGAAGCTCGACACCATCCAGGACAAAGCAGCCCGCTTGATTGGCACCCCATCCACCACCTTCAACATTCACTCCCTCCACCACCAGCGCACCGTGGCTGCAGTGTGTACCATCTACAAGATGCACTGCAGCAACTCTCCAAGGCTTCTTCGGCAGCACCTCCCAAACCCACGACCTATGCCACCTAGAAGGACAAGGGTAGACGGCGCATGTGAACACCATCACCTGCAAAGTTCCCCTCCAAGTTACACACCATCTTGACTTGTAAATATATCGCCATCTCTTCATCGTCGCTGGGTCAAAATCGTGGAACTCCCTCCCGAACAGCACCTTCACCACACGGACTGCAGCGGTTCAAGGCGGTCGCTCACCACCACCTTCTCAAGGGCAGTTAGGGATGGGCAATAAATGCTGGCCTTGCCAGCGATGCCTGCATCCCGGAATGAATAAAAAACAAAGCTGGCATTCGTCCCACCGCCTCTCTTGCTGTGCCATCCCAGGGTTTTGGGACGGGGCAAGCAGCGGGTGAATGCGACTGGCAGATGTTTTGCCCTAGATTTCTGCCACAGGGAGCCTTCTGTGGGATTTCTGCCGCCAACAATCCCATTCTTGGGAACGTTGTATTGTGGTTATGTTATTGGACTAGTAATCTAGAGGCTGGACTAATAATCCGGGGACATGAGTTAAAATCCCACCATGGCAGCTGAGGAATTTAAGTTCAGTTAATTCAATAAAAAAATAATCTAGAATATAAAGCTAGTATCAGTAATGGTGACCATGAATCTGTCGGATTGTCGTAAAAATCCGTCTGGTTCACCAACGTCCTTCAGGGAAAGAAATCTGCCGCCCTAACACAGTCTGGCCTATATGTGGCTCTAGACCCGCAACAATGTGGTTGACTCTTAACTGTCCTCTGAAATGGCCTAGCAAGCCACTCAGTTGTACAAGGTGGATCAACACCACCTTCTCGAGGGCAATTGAGGATGGGCAATAAATGCCGGCCTTGCCAGCGATGCCAACATTCCGTGAACGAATAAATAAAAAACAATTCAGGAATGGCCATATATTTTAGGTGTAATCATTACCTTACAACATACATGTGAGTGTTAGTTAAACAGGAAATGTATGCAATGTTGAAATCTGGAAACATAGAAACATAGAAAATAGGTGCGGGAGTAGGCCATTCGGCCCTTCGAGCCTGCACCACCATTCAATATGACCATGGCTGATCATACATTTCAGTACCCCATCCCTGCTTTCTCTCCATACCCCTTGATCCCTTTAGCCATGAGGGCCACATCTAACTCCCTTTTGAATATATCTAACGAACTGGCCCCAACAACTTTCTGTGGTAGAGAATTCCACATGCCCACAATTCCTGAGTGAAGAAGTTTCTCCTCATCTTGGTCCTAAATGGCTTACCCCTTATCCTCAGACTGTGACCCCTGGTTCTGGACTTTCCCAACATTGGGAACATTCTTCCTGCATCTAACCTATCCAATCCCATCAGAATTTTATATGTTTCGATGAGATTCCCTCTCATTCTTCTAAATTTCAGTGAATACAAGCCTAGTCGATCCAGTCTTTCTTCATACGTCAGTCCTTTCATCCCGGGAATCAGTCTGGTGAACCTTCGCTGCACTCCCTCAATAGCAAGAATGTCCTTTCTCAGATTAGGAGACCAAAACTATACACAATATTCCAGGTGTGGCCTCACCAAGGCCCTGTACAACTGTAGTAAGACCTCCCTGCTCCTATACTCAAATCCCCTAGCTATGAAGGCCAACATGCCATTTGCCTTCTTCAGCACCTGCTGCACCTGTATGCCAACCTTCAATGACTGATGTACCATGACACCCAGGTCTCGTTGCACCTCACCCTTTATCAATCTGTCACCATTCAGATAATAATCAGCCCTCCTGTTTTTGCCACCAAAGTGGATAACTTCACATTTATCCACATTATACTGCATCTGCCATGCATTTGCCCACTCACCTAACCTGTCCAAGTCACCCTGCAGCCTCTTAGTGTCCCCCTCACAGCTCACACCGCCACCCAGCTTAGTGCCATCTGCAAACTTTGAGAAATAAGTAGCCTGCAAAGCTTGAATTGAATTCCAGGCTGTCAGTTGGCAGATTGTTCAATTATTCATTCTTTACTTATCTTTTGCAGGATTGAATCAGTTAGAATTTATATTGGAAGTAAAGGTCTTTGATCGCAAAGGAGCAAACAATAGCTGTTAAATGGGCGGCTGTTTCTTATTAAATAATAAATAAGTTGAAGTCACTGAACGTCAGAATCTTACCACCACCAACTCGGCTAATTTTATAAATGTACATGAAGCGATACTCTGCTTATGATACGCTGTGCATAATTTTTTTAACTCTGATCTGTAGACCTCAAGTAAATTACAAATGCAATTACAACAGTGTCTTTGAGATTCCGTTCATTTATTTCACAGTCCGTTCAAATTGAACATTACAAATCTTGCTGTTCACAAGCAGAAAACAAATGTTGGGTTTAAATTAAATTAATTTAAACCCAATAAATAGTTGCATTTAATTTTCTCTCAGATGTTTGCCAAGTTGTGAGTTCTTCTTATGAATTCAAAATGAAGAAAGCCATGGAGACCGGCAAACATTCTGTTTCCTTTATCTTCTAATTTTACAAATTTACTGTTTTGTGACTTCTTCCAAGTGTTAATTTGAGTTCCGAATGGTGTAACAATGCTACATCACCCATTGCCTACAGCCTGTTTCTCAAAGAAAAACAGAATTTCACACCCGAGTCAAAAGGTTGTGGGTTGAAGTCCCACTCCAGAGACTTCTACACACCAATCTAGGCTGACACTCCAGTGCAGTGCTGAGGGAGCGCTGCACTGTCAGAGGTGCCTTCTTTCGGATGAGAAGTTAAACCGAGGACCCGTCTGCTCCCTCAGGTGGACGTAAAAGATCCCATGGCACTATTTCAAAGAAGAGCAGGGACCGTGATCCCCGGTGTCCTGGCCAATAGTTATCCCTCAATCAACATCACTAAAATAGATTATCTGGTCATGATCACATTGCTGTTTGTGGGAACTTGCTGTGCGCAAATTGCCTGCTGCGTTTCATACATTACAACAGTGACTACACTTCAAAAAGTACTTAATTGGGCGTAAAGCGCTTTGGGATTTCTGGCGGTCGTGAAAGTCGCTATAAAAATGAAAGTCTTTCTTTTTATCTGTTTGCTTCACCCCGTCATCCCAGCGGCAGTCAGGTAGTAGATTAAATGGGAGAATCATTACTTTCTAAGCTACACCAATAAAATGGTAAATGGAATACACATCTGTAATGATGCCCAGCGACTGTCAGGTAGATTAAATGGGGGAAATCACTGTCTTATAGATTACACAATAAAATTGTAATGGAATACACATCTCCCTGTAACACTAACCCTTCTCGCATAATCTGACAATTGTACATACAAATCCGGTGGTCCAATTGATTTGTTTGAATTTGTATATTCAGTCAACTAAAACAGATCTTTCGTATGCAAAATCATGAGGTTGAGTTGTTAGAGGGCATGATTTTACTTTTATTGTTACCTCCAATGCTTCTCCATTAAATCACCATTAATGTCATCTGTGATAGCTTTACAGAGCACAGCACACACAGCTTGCTAACATGGCAGGCAGCTCTCTCGGAAGTCTCCAGAAATCTGCCGAGTTCTGTTTATTATTAACCCTGCACTTGCAGTACACAATATGTCCACATCCACCGTGTGGCGCTACAAACATTACAAGCTTACAGGCATTACATCATCTATTATCATACCTCTTCCTTCAAAGCAGGAGTGTCCTTAAAATTACGCATTGCCCGAGGAATGACTGACCAAGATGCTGGTTCTCCAACTAAAATGATTCCATCTGGTGGTCAGTTCTTGAGTGCAGCTCCAACAACACTCGAAGCTCGACACCATCCAGGACAATGGAGCCTGTTTTATTGGCTGCCCATCCATCAGCTAAAACATTCACTCCCTTCACCACCGGCGCACCGTGGGTGCAGTGTGTACCATCTACAGCAACTCGTCACGGATTCATCGGCAGTACCTCCCAAACCCGTGACCTCTGCCACCTAGAAGGACAAGGGCAGAAAATGCATGGGAACACCACCACCTCCACCTTCATATGCTTCTATGAGAGGGGATCTCATAGAAACATATAAAATTCTGACGGGACTGGACAGGTTAGATGCAGGAAGAATGTGCCTGATGTTGGGGAAGTCCAGAACCAGGGGTCACAGTCTAAGGATAAAGGGGTAAGCCATTTAGGACCGAGATGAGGAGAAAGTTTTTCACCCAAAGAATTGTGAACCTGTGGAATTCTCTACCACAGAAAGTTGTTGAGGCCAGTTCGTTGGATATATTCAAAAGGGAGTTAGATGTGGCCCTTATTGCTAAAGGGATTAAGGGGTATGGAGAGAAGGCAAGAGTGGGGTACTGAAGTTGCATGATCAGCCATGATCATATTGAACGGTGGTGCAGGCTCAAAGGGCCGAATGGCTACTCCTGCACCTATTTTCAATGTTTCTATGATTCCCCTCCACACCCTCCTGACTTGGAAATTGAGTTGGAACTACCCAAACTGATTTTACATAGGAGACTTCACCGCCACTGGGTCAAAATCCTGGAACTCCCTCCCAAACAGCACTGTGGGAGTAACCTTCACCACACGGACTACAGCGGGTCAAGAAGGTGGCTCACCACCACCTTCTCAATGGCAATTAGGGATGGGCAATAAATGCCAGCCTTGCCAGCGACACCCACATCCCAGGAATGAATTTTTTTTAAAGTTCAGGTGGAAACAACTGAACTACTGAAGGCAATTCAGTTTCAATGACTCTTGAGAATGGCGTAGCAACTTGGATGTCCTTTGGGAATGGGCTGCCATGCTCAATTACTACATTTCGTTTTAGAAACATAGAAAATAGGTGCAGGAGCAGGCCATTCAGCCCTTCTAGCCTGCACCGCCATTCAATGAGTTCATGGCTGAACATGAAACTTCAGTACCCCCTTCCTGCTTTCTCGCCATAACCCTTGATCCCCAAGTTCTAAGTTTGAATCCAGCTCAGACCGAGATGAAAAGCTTCCTGTCTACTTACTATCATCATCATCATAGGCAGTCCCTCGAAATCAAGGAAGACTTGCTTCCACTCTAAAAGTGAGTTCTTAGGTGGCTGAACAGTCCAATATGGGAACTACAGTCCCTGTCACAGGTGGGACAGACAGTGGATGAAGGAAAGGGTGGGTGGGAAGACTAGTTTGCCACACGCTCCTTCCGCTGCCTGCACTTGCTTTTTCTGCATGCTCTCGGTGACGAGACTCGAGGTGCTCAGCGCCCTCCCGGATGCTCTTCCTCCACTTAGGGCGGTCTTTGGCCAGGGACTCCCAGGTGACAGTGGGGATGTTGCACTTTATCAAGGAGGCTTTGAGGGTGTCCTTGAAACGTTTCCTCTGACCATCTGTGGCTTGCTTGCCGTGTAGGAGTTCAGAGTAGAGCGCTTGCTTTGGGAGTCTTGTGTCAGGCATGCGAACAATGTGGCCTGCCCAACAGAACTGGTCGAGTGTGGTCAGTGCTTCGATGCTGGGGCTGTTGGCCTGGTCGAGTACACTCACGTTGGTGCTTCTGTCCTCCCAGGCGATTTACAGGATCTTGCGGAGACATCGTTGGTGATATTTCTTCAGCGATTTGAGGTGTCTACTGTATATGGTCCACATCTCTGAGCCATACAGGAGGGCGAGTAACACTTCTTGCTACAACTCTCATATGTAAAATCAGTTTCGGGTGTTCCAACTCAATTTTGAGTGGACACTGGTCCATGGTACAAAATTGCCACAAGTTGCAGTAATTAGCACTAAATTGGGAATCTCACTTAGAAAGTTCAAAACCGTCGCTCGTAAGAGAAGTGGAAAAGTTTACACTGGTGCCTGGGCTGCTCAAGGACAACAACATCTGCATTTATATAGCGCCTTTACATAAGAACATAAGAATTAGGAACAGGAGTCGGCCATCTAGCCCCTCGAGCCTGCTCCGCCATTCAACACGATCATGGCTGATCTGGCCGTGGACTCAGCTCCACTTACCCGCCTGCTCCCTGTAACCCTTAATTCCCTTATTGGTTAAAAATCTATCTATCTGTGACTTGAATACATTCAATGAGCTAGCCTCAACTGCTTCCTTGGGCAGAGAGTTCCACAGATTCACAACCCTCTGGGAGAAGAAATTCCTTCTCAACTCGGTTTTAAATTGGCTCCCCCATATTTTGAGGCTGTGCCCCCTAGTTCTAGTCTCCCCGACCAGTGGAAACAACCTCTCTGCCTCTATCTTGTCTATCCCTTTCATTATTTTAAATGTTTCTATAAGATCACTCCTCATCCTTCTGAACTCCAACGAGTAAAGACCCAGTCTACTCAATCTATCATAAGGTAACCCCCTCATCTCCGGAATCAGCCGAGTGAATCGTCTCTGTATCCCCTCCAAAGCTAGTATATCCTTCCTTAAGTAAGGTGACCAAAACTGCACGCAGTACTCCAGGTGCGGCCTCACCAATACCCTGTGCAGGTGCAGCAGGACCTCCCTGCTTTTGTATTCCAACCCTCTCGCAATAATATAGTAAAACTTCCCACGGCGCTTCACAAGGGTATTATCAAATAAAATTTGACTCCGAGCCACAGAAGGAGATATTTGGACAGGTCACTAAAAAGCTTACATAGAATCACATCGAGTCTACAGCACAGAAACAGGCCATTTGGCCCAACTGGTCCATGCCGGTGTTTATGCTCAGCATGAGCCTCCTTTCACTCCTCTTTATCTAATCCTATCAGCCTGGTCAGAGAGGTAGGTTTTAAGGAGCGTCTTAAAAGGAGGAGAGAGAGGTAGAGAGGCAGAGAGCTTTCGGGAGGCAATTCCAAAGTTTAGGGCCTCGGTAACTGAAAACATAGCCGCCAATGCTGGGGTGAAGGAAATCGAGGATACACAAAAGGCCAGAAATTGGAGGAGCGCAGAGCTCTCAGAGGGTTGTAGCAATTGGGGTTAAATAATATGATTGGGATGGAGTTGGTGGCAGCTGTACTTTTAACATAAGAATTAGGAGCAGGAGTAGGACATTCGGCCCCTCAAGCCTGCTCCGCCATTCAATAAGATCATGGCTGATCTTCTACCTCAACTCCACTTTCCTGCACTATCCCCACATCCCTTGATTCTCTTAATATACAAAAATCTATCGATCTCTGTCTTGAATATACTCAAAGACTGAGCCTCCACAGCCCTCTGGGGTAGAGAATTCCAAAGATTCATCGTCCTCAGTGAAGAAATTTCTCCTGATCTCAGTCCCAAAGGCCGACCCTTTATTCTGAGACTGTGACCCCTGGTTCTAGACTCCCCAGCCAGAGGAAACATCCTCCCTGCATCTACTGTCAAGCCCTGAAAGAATGTTGTATGTGTCAATGAGATCACCTCTCATTCTTCTAAACTCTAGAGAATATAGGCCTAGTCTACTCAATCTCTCCTCATAGGACAATCACCCCATCCCAGGAATCAGTCTGATGAACCTTCCTTGCACTCCCTCAATGGCAAGTATATCCTTCCTTACGTAAGGAGACCAAAACTGTACACAGTACTCCAGGTGCAGTCACACCAGGGCCCTATATAATTGCAGTAAGACATCATTACTCTTATATAGATATTCAATTCTCTTGCAATCAAGGCCAATATACCATTTGCTTTCTTAATTACTTGCTGTACCTGCATGCTAACTTTCAGTGATTCGTATACAAGGACACCCAGGCCCCTCTGAACACCAACATTTCCTAATCTCTCACCATTTAAAAAATACTCTGGTTTTCTATTTTTCCTACCAAACTTCACATTTCTCCACATTATATTCCATTTGCCATGTTATTGCTCACTCACTTAGCCTTTCTATATCCCCTTGAAGTCTCTTTGCATCCTCCTCACAATTTACATTCTCACCTAGCTTTGTATCATTAGCAAACTTGGATATATTACATTTGGTCCCCTCATCCAAATCATTGATATAGATTGTACATAGCTGAGGCCCATACACCGATCCTTGCGATACCCGACTAGTTAGTCTGCCAAACTGAAAATTACCCGTTTATTACTTCTGTCTTCTGTCAGGCAATCCTATATATATATATATAATACCGCCAATCCCATGAGCCCTAATTTTGTTTAATAACCTCCAATAAGCCCTAATTTTGTTAAATAATTTTTTGTATCTAACCAATCGATGGCTGACTTGGGAGCGCTTGATGCCAACACTAGAATCCAAAAGTGAAAAAATGTGCAGCATTGGCAGCCCTCAATGTTACCAGAACCAAAGATTCAACATGTATTTTTTGATAAAGTGCACTTTTCATGTAAATCCAACAGTCAACTAATAAATTCCACAAGTCTAATCTTCATGCACGCTGTTTGGCAAATCTAACTGTTTGCAATCTGAATCCAGAGACATTCTAAGGCCCGTCCACTACGCTGGAGTCAGGCAGCTTGGCAAGCAATACCACTTGGCTTCTGCTTTATCTCTACACATCTTGGTCACCATTGACCAGAAACTTAACTGGACCAGCCACGTCAATACCATGGCTACAAGAGCAGATCACAGGCTGGGCATTCTGGCGGCAAGTGTCTCACCTCGCGACTCATCAAAGCCTTTCCACCATCTACAAGGCACAAGTCAAGAGTGTGATGGAATACTCTCCACCTGCCTGGATGAGCACAGCTTCAACAACACTCAAGAAGCTCGGCACCATCCAGGACAAAGCAGCCCGCTTGGTTGGCACCTCATCCACCACCTTAAACATTCACTCCCTCCACCATTGTGGCTGCAGTGTGTGCCATCTACAAGATGCACTGCAGCAGCTCGCCAAGGCTTCTTCGGCAGTACCCCGCAATCCGCCGACCATTTAGGATTGAGATGAGGAGAAACTTCTTTACTCAGAGAGTTGTGAACATGTGGAATTCTCTACCACAGAACTTTGTTGAGTCCAGTTCGTTAGATATTTTCAAAGTGAGTTAGATGTGACCCTTATGGCTAAAGGAATCAAGGGGTATGGAGAGAAAGCAGGAATGGGGTACTAAAGTTGCATGATTAGCCATGATCATACTGAATGGTGGTGCAGGCTCGAAGGGCCTTCTCCTGCACCTATTTTCTATGTTTCTATGTTTCTATGACCTCTACCACTGAGAAGGACAAGGGCAGCAGGCGCATGGGAACACCAACTCCTCCAAGTTGCACACCATCCTGACTTGGAATTAAACTGCTGTTCCTTCATCGTTGCTGGGTCAAAATCGTGGAAATCCCTCCCCAACAGCACTCTGGGAGCACGTTCACCACACGGACTGCAGCGGTTCAAGAAGGCGGCTCACCACCACCTTCTCGAGGGCAATTAGGAATGGGCAATAAATGCTGGTTTTGCCAGTGACTCCCACATCCAGGAATGAATTTTTTTTAAAGTATCTGTATTTGTACTGTAGGGCTCTAACCTTTCGCTTTCCCCTTTAAGAAAGAATTACTTATTTTCAATGCAATTAGCAGCAAAAGGCATTTTTTTATTCCAATACTTCTAAAATTAATAAAGTATAATAAGTACGAAGAATTGATTGTATCCTTCGGGAACATTTTGCGTGAAACGATTCATTTTGTCTCACTAAATTACAAATTATTGATGGCATTGTCACTTTAGCGACAAAATTTATTGTTTCATGCATTAACCGGAACCATGCAATTAGACCAACGTTAATAAATATTTCTAAATGGGCTTAATTTAATTCTTGCACCACTGTGCGATCTTGAATTGCTGCCACTTGTACCTTTCCAATTTTGCAATAAAACTGTTTCTTTTTAATTGTGCAGTAGCGGTAGTCCATTCTATGTGGTGTTCACTGCAGCTCAGTGGATAGCACTCTCAGCTCAGAGTCTGAACGTCTAGAGTTCAAGACCCACTACAGAGACTGGAGCAAATAAATCTAGGCTGACACTACTGAGGGAGTGCCGCACTGTCAGAGGTGCCGTCTTTCAGATGAGACGCTAAACTCAGGTGGGCAGACGGGGCCTCGAAGGCAAATGGAATGTTGGCCTTTATTGCAAGGGGGATGGAGTATAAAAGCAGAGAAGTCCTGCTACAACTGTAAAGGGTAATGGTGAGGCCACAACTGGAGTACTGCGTACAGTTTTTGTCTCCGTATTTAAGTAAGGGTCTCCTTGCATTGGAGGCTGTTCAGAGAAGGTTGATTATGGAGATGAGGGGCTTAACTTATGAGGAAAGGTTGAATAGGTTGGGCCTCTACTCATTGGAATTCAGAAAAATGAGAGGTGATCTTATCGGAACATATAAGATAATGAGGGGGCTTGACAAGGTGGATGCAGAGAGGATATTTCCACTCATAGGGGAACCTAAAACTAGGAGACATAGTCTTAGATTAAGGGGCCGCCCATTTAAAATTGAGATGAGAAATTTCTTCTCTGAGGGTTGTAGATCTATGGAATTCTCTGCCCCAGAGAGCTATGGAGACTGGGTTTGAATATATTTAAGGTGGAGATAGACAGATTTTTGAGCGATAAGGGAGGGAAGGGTAATGGGGAGCGGGCAGGGAAGTGGAGCTGAGTCCATGATCAGATGAGCCATGATTTTATTGAATGGCGGAGCAAGCTCGAGGGGCCAAATGGCCTACTCCTGCTCCTGCTCCTATATCTTATGTTCTTCAGTTCTTGGTGGACGCAAAAGATCCCATAACCACTATTTTGAAGAAGAGCAAGGAAGTTCTCCCAGCTGTCCTGTCCAATATTTATCCCTCAACCAATATATAAAAATAGATTATCTGTCACTATCACATTGCTGTTTGTGGGATCTTGCTGTGAGCAAATTGGCTGCTGCCTTTTCTACATTACAACAGTGACGACACTTCAAAAAGTAGAGGGCTGTAAAGGACTGTGGGAGGTCCTGAGGCAGTAACCATAAAACAATGGCCTGCGGTGGGATGAACAAAAGCAAAAGGCCAAACTTCGAATTAAAAACATTATTTTCCATTTCATTCCCTTTCCTCCTGAAAATGCTGACTCTTGCGGCTATAAGACACCATGGAAGCTGGAGCCTCGTCCAGTGGCCATTCTTCCGACATGAGGTTAGTCAGCAAGTGACTACCAGCACAAGTCTAATCCTGTCCTCATCTGAAATGCACATATAAATAAAAAGACTTTCATTTGCATCTGTTTTCACAAAGGAAAGGGGCAATGCAGATACTGCTATCGAGGAAGAGTGTGATATTCTAGATGAAATAAATATAATGAGAGAGGAAGTATTAACTTTCGACAAGGTCCCACACAAGAGATTAATGTGCAAAGTTAAAGCACATGGGATTAGGGGTAGTGTGCTGACGTGGATTGAGAACTGGTTGTCAGACAGGAAGCAAAGAGTAGGAGTAAATGGGGACTTTTCAGAATGGCAGGCAATGACTAGTGGGGTACCGCAAGGTTCTGTGCTGGGGCCCCAGCTGTTTACATTGTACATTAATGATTTAGACGAGGGGATTAAATGTAGTATCTCCAAATTTGCGGATGACACTAAGTTGGGTGGCAGTGTGAGCTGTGAGGAGGATGCTATGAGGCTGCAGAATGACTGGATAGGTTAGGTGAGTGGGCAAATGCATGGCAGATGAAGTATAATGTGGATAAATGTGAGGTTATCCACTTTGGTGGTAAAAAGAGAGAGAAAGACTATTATCTGAATGTTGACAGATTAGGAAACGGGGAGGTGCAACGAGACCTGGGTGTCATGGTACATCAGCCATTGAAGGTTGGCATGCAGGTACAGCAGGCGGTTAAGAAAGCAAATGGCATGTTGGCCTTCATAGCGAGGGGATTTGAGTACAGGGGCAGGGAGGTGTTACTACAGTTGTACAGGGCCTTGGTGAGGCCACACCTAGAATATTGTGCACAGTTTTGATCTCCTAACTTGAGGAAGGACATTCTTGCTATTGAGGGAGTGCAGCAAAGGTTCACCAGATTGATTCCCGGGATGGCAGGACTGATATATCAAGAAAGACTGGATCAACTGGGCTTGTATTCACTGAAGTTCAGAAGAATGAGAGGGGATCTCATAGAAACATTTAAAATTCTGACGGGTTTAGACAGGTTAGATGCAGGAAGAATGTTCCCAATGTTGGGGAAGTCCAGACCCAGGGGTCACAGTCTAATGGTAAGGCGTAAGCCATTTAGGACCGATATGAGGAGAAACTTCTTCACCCAGAGAGTGGAATTCTCTACCACAGAAAGTTGTTGAGGCCAATTCACTAAATATATTCAAAAAGGAGTTAGATGTAGTCCTTACTACTAGGGGGATCAAGGGGTATGGTGAGAAAAGAGGAATGAGGTACTGAAGTTGCATGTTCAGCCATTGAATGGTGGTGTAGGCTCGAAGGGCCGAATGGCCTACCCCTGCACCTATTTTCTATGTTTCTATTAAGAGGTTTAGCAACTTTGAAAGTAGATAAGTCCCCAGGCCCGGATGAAATGCATCCCAGGCTGTTGAGCGAAGTAAAAGAGGAAATAGCAGAGGCCTTGACCATAATTTTCCAGTCCTCTTTGGATTTGGACACGGTGCCGGAGGATTGGAGGACTGCTAATGCAGTACTTTTGTTTAAGAAGGGAGAAAGGGACAGGTCGAGTAATTACAGGCCTGTCAGCCTAAACTCAGTGCTGGAAAAATTATTGGAAAAAGTCCTGAAAGACAGGATAAATCAACATTTAGAAAAGCAATGATTAATTACGGACAGTCAGCACGGATTTGTTAAGGGAAGATCGTGTTTGACTAACCTGATTGAATTTTTTGAGGAGTTAAACAAGAGGGTCGATGAGGGTATTGCATATGATGTAGTGTATATGGATTTTAGCAAAGCTTTTGATAAGATCCCACATGGTAGATTGGTCAAAATTGGCTTGGAGATAGGAAACAAATGGTAATGATTGATGGATGTTGTTGTGACTGGAAGGATGTTTCCAGTGGGGTTCCGCAGGGCTCAGTACTGGGTCCCTTGCTTTTTGTGGTATATATCAATGATTTAGATTTGAATATAGGGAGTATGATTAAGAATTTTGCAGACAAAACTAAAATTTCTGTGTGGTTGATAATGAAGAGGAAAGTCATGAGCCGCAAGAGGATATCAATCTACTGGCCAGGTGGGCAGAGCAGTGGCAAATGGAATTTAATTCAGAGAAGTGTGAGGTGATGCACTTTGGGAGGGCGAACAAGGAAAAGGTATACACATTAACCCGTAGGCCACTTAATAGTGCAGATGAACAAAGGGACCTTGGAGTGCTTGTCCACAGATCCCTGAAAGTAATAAGCCAGGTGGATAAGTGGTTAAGAAGGCATACGGAATGCTTGCCTTTATTGGCTGGGGCATAGAATATAAGAGCAGGGAGGTTATGCTTAAATTGTATAATACTTTGGTTAGGCCACAGCTGGAGTACTCCGTGCAGTTCTGATCGCCATATTATAGGAAGGACATGATTGCACTAGAGAGGGTGCAGAGGAGATTTACTAGAATGCTGCCTGGAATAGAGAATCTTAGTTATGAGGACAGATTGGATAGGCTGGGTTTGTTCTCATTGGAACAGAGGAGGTTGAGAGGAGACCTCATTCAGGTGTACAAAATATTGAGGCGCCTGGACACAGTGGATAGTAAGGGTCTATTTCCATTGGTGGAGGGGTCTATTACGTGGGGACATAGTTTTAAGGTGGCTGGTGGAAGGTTTAGAGGGGATTTAAGGGGAACTTCTTTACAAAGAGGGTTGTGGGGATCTGGAACTCACTGCCTGGAAGAGTGGTGGATGCAGAAACCCTCACCACTTTTAAGAGATGGTTGGATGGGCACTTAGTGCAGCAACCTGCAGAGTTACGGACCCACAGCTGGTAATTGGGATTAGACTGGATAGCCTCTTGTTGGCCAGCGCAGAAATCATACGCAGAAAGTACTGCAGGGAATCGCAGACAGCCAGGGTGATCTCCTGGACTAGTTTCGATCACCTGGATGGGTCGGAGAGGAATTTTCCCAGCTTTTTTCCCCTAAATTGGCCTGGGTTTTTAAATCTGGTTTTTGCCTCTCCCAGGAGATCACATGGCTCCGGTTGGGATGGAGTATAGAATGTTTCAATGTAAGTGGTGTCGTAGTTGTGTGGGGCAGACTGGGTGCTCTTTACCTTTCCGCCATTGTTCATAGGTTTATATGTAACCTTCAGGGCTACTGACCGAGGGCCTTGTGGCTCTTTGTCGGCTGGCGCAGGCACGATGGGCCAAAATGGCCTCCTTCTGCGCTGTAAATTTCTAATGTTTCTATTTCTACTGCGCCGTTCACAGCCTCAGGATGAAGTTTTTTTGAAATGCAGTGACCGTGGTAATGTAATTTGCGCACAGCAAGCTCCCACAAACAGCAATGAATGACCAGATCATTTTTTTTTTAGCGATGTTGGATTGAGGACTAAATATTGGCCAGGCCTGGAGATCACCACTGCTCTTCTTCAAAATATTGGCCATGGGATCTTTCACAACCACCCGAGAGGGCAGACGGGCCTCGGTTTAATGGCTCACCTGCAAGACGGCACCTCCCGACAGTGCGGCACTCATGGCATGTGCACATCTGTGGGTCGGTCGGTCATTTTATCGCAAATGCACGACAACTAAGAAAGCATTGAATTCCAATACCCGGTGTCTTATGGACCTCTTATGATGATTTCGGCATAATACTGAGGGGTGTGCTGCTTTGTCAGAGGTGCCATTGTTTCAGTGAGACGTTGTCCTACAACATTGTCTGTCTTGAGGTGAACGCAAGAGATCCCCTGGCACTATTCAAAGGAAAGGAGGAGACTCCTCCTGGCATGCTAGATCACAGAGTAAATGGTCATTGGTGTCGTTGATGTTTATGTGCCCTTGCGCTGGACAAATTGGGTGCCCTGTCCGCCTACATAATAATGGCGCCTACACTCGACGCAACTCATTGGTTGTGAAGCGCTTTGGGATGACCTGAGTATGTAAAAGATGGAAACCAAATGCAAGTTCTTCCTACTTCACATCATTTTAGGGCGGAATTTTTCGGGCGGGGGGGGCGGTCAGCGGGTGGGATCGGTGTAGCAGGTCGGGTGGGAAAGTGTTTTTTTTTTAAAACAGCGCGTTAGGATCCCGCTGTCAACCCGCCGCCACGCGCCTGTCCCAATCGTCAAGTCGGTCATCGCTGAGCAAACCAGACAGGCAGTGGTGGGGGAGCCAATTAAAAACTCATTTTAATTTCATTAACAGATCATTAAAAGACTTTTTATTTTTAAACTTCCTTTTCACTTGAACTTCATGGCCACGGGAACGATGCTGTTTGGGGACCACGGCTGTCAACCTGAGGTGGGAAATCAATGGCCATTGCTCCAGCTGATGAATTGACAGCTTCGAATGTACAGTAAAAGCTCCCAGCTGACAGATCATCACTTTCCTCAGCCACACGCTGTTTGTTCAGTCAATTTCCGGCACAGATTCGACAGGCTTTCCACTTTCCACTCTCCATCCACTCTCACCTCATTGGAAGAACTTTCTCAGCATTGACAGATCGCTTCTGTCATCTCCAATGCCATCTATTCCATCAACATGTGTGCCCTTTATACTGTCTCAACTTGGTCCTCAGAACCCCAGCACGATCAGCCCCAACACCAGCAGCACCAACAACACGAACCTTGTCCGCAATCACTTGATGCTGCAGAGGACACAGGGCATCAGCACCTGAGCTTTTTGCTGCCTGGGATGGCCAGATTTACGTCACTTGATGCTGTACACCACATGAAGCACCAGGTTGGTACCACCCTACACCAATATAAAGCATCCCTACAATGCCCAAGCCATTCCTTTCACACTCATCACCATTGCAGTGGGCACAGATATGTCTCAGCATTCACTGCAAATCACTAAGCCGCTTCAAAATCTGCACACAAATCTGTCCAAGAATGCAATGTGCTGAAAATAAAGGTTTTAACATTTGACAACACGTTAACAGAAACATTACATGAACATTGGATAAAACATACAATAGTTATCCTTGTGTGTTGTTAGTTTGTATGATTGTAGGATGAGGGTGAGTGTGAGGGGTGTCTAGTGAGATGGGGATGTGATAATGTAGATAGAGAGAGAGGGGTAGAGGTGCAAGGTAAGTTGGTGTGAGTAAGGGTGTGTAGGAGTAGGATAGGAAAGCAGAGTGATGGGGATATAAGAGGCATAGCAGGGGGTGAGGTCGAGTGTGGCTTGGCAGTAACATTTTGTGATGTAATGAGATCATTGAAAGGTTTGTGCCACTGCAGCCAGGTCCTCCTGACCACATCCCTGCTTGTGCCCTCCTGTGCAATGTGCAACCGGGCTGTGTTGGTCTCCTGGGGCCCATGGGAAGGGAAGAGGACCGCCTTGCATGCTGCGACTCGCTCCATAAGCATAATGAGGGAGTGATGGGAGAGCCTGGGTGCAGCTTTTGCAGCACCTCAATGCTGCAGAACACCGACAGCACCACGGTCAAAATAAAGTTGGACCTGGTCCCTTTAAGGAAACCGGCTGACGAGGCGTCATGAATGAGGTCACTGCTGGGCGGGCAAATCAGGTGAAAATCATCTTGGACGGCGGGCTAGAGCGAGAGCAGGGCCGCGACCCACCTCCGATATCGCGTCCGCACCGGACCAGACGTGGTTTGCAAAATCCCCGCCACCGTCTTGATAAAAAACTTGTGCGCCCCATTCGTTCAATTCAAATAATTCAAGTATATTTACATAAGTGACATGGGCATTATTGGGCCATTGCATTTTCGCAGCTTTTGAGAATATAAGTCAATACAGCGGGTATAAATTACTGTCAACAATCTCTTCGTATAAACTCACTCACATCAAATCCCTTTCTCTACTATTTTAACTGGCATTAACCGCTTTACTTTATAGGATTTAACATCTCCGTTAGAATATTAGAGATAATTTGATAAAAGTGCATTAGGTACATATACAATGATGCCATCAATATCCTTTAGTCTTTATTTGCCATGATGTTGGTTTTATTAAACGGCCTGTGCTCTTGATGCATCTCACTGATGCTCAGAGCTCTGCTCAGTAAACGGGGAACGTTAGCTGCTCCATATTAGCAAGGGAGGTACCGGACTCTTACCAGTGTCATAGCCGATGTTGGCTTGTTCCCACTTCTGAAATGTTGCCTACAGCCAGCCCAAGAGCAGATGTTTGAGGTAATGTTCGCCCCGCTTTGTGTAACATCATTAAGTTCTGGCCAGCGACATTGTGAATGAGAAACATTGCCCGTGGTACATGGTTCCAAGTCACTGGAATGGAAATTTATGATGTGACATGAGAAGAGGTTCGATGCATAATGTTTGCTTCGAGGCTGCCGCTCAATGCCAGTTGTAAAACAAAGGAGCCAGGAACAATACCACGAGGGGTACAGGTTAGAAAGAAAGAAAGGCTTGCATTTATACAGCGCCTTTCACGACTTCAGAACGTCCCAAAGCACTTTGCAGCCAATGAAGTGTCATCATCGTCATCACAGGCAGTCCCTCAGAGTCGAGGATGACTTGCTTCCACACTAGAAATGAGTTCTCAGGTGACTGAAGAGTCCAATGTGGGACCTACACGTCTCTGTCACAGGTGGGGCAGACGGTGGTTGAAGGAACAGGTGGGTGGGGGGCCTGGGTTGCCGCGCGCTCCCTCCGCTGTCGACGCTTTGCTTCAGCTTGCTCTCGGCGAAGAGACCCGAGGTGTTCAGCGCCTTCCCGGATGCTTTTCCTCCACTTTGGCCGGTCTTGGGCCAGGGATTTCCAGTGTCGGTGGGAATGTTACATTTTTTCAAGGAGGCTTTGAGGGTGTCCTTGAAGCATTTCCTCTGCCCACTTGGGGCTCGCTTGCCGTGTCAGAGCTCTGAGTAGAGCGCTTGCTTTGGGAGTCTAGTATCAGGCATGCAGACGACGTGGCCCGTCCAGCGGAGCTGATCGAGGGTGGTCAGTACTTCAATGCTGGGGATATTGGACTGAGCAAGGACACTGATGTTGATGCGCCTATCCTGTCAATGGATTTGCAGGATCTTGCAGATTTCCCTTTCATAAAACCATGCTGACTCTGCTTGATTGAATTATGCTTTTCCAAATGTCCCACTATTGCTTCCTTAATAATGGACTCCAGCATTTCCCCAGTGACAGACATTAGCCTAACTGGTCTATAGTTTCTGCTTTTTGTCTGCCTCCTTTTTTAAATAGGGGCGTTACATTTGCGGTTTTCCAATCTGCTGGGACCGCCCTATAATCCAGGGAATTTTGTAGGCTGCCTGCAAATTCCCTCTGAGGGCAGTGCTCGATGATGTGCTCCAGGGTCTGATTAGGAACTCAACAGTTACATGATGGAGATGCTTTAATCTACCATCTGTAGAGAAACATAGAAAATAGGTGCAGGAGTAGGCCATTCAGCCCTTCGAGCCTGCACCACCGTTCAATAAGATCATGGCTGATCATTCCCTCAGTACCCCTTTCCTGCTTTCTCTCCATACCCCTTGATCCCTTTAGCCATAAGGGCCATATCTAACTCCCTCTTGAATATATCCAAGGTGGCAACATCAACCATGACCGGTTCTGAGGCGGTTGATGGTTGTCCACTGTTTGCGAGGAAGGTTTGATCCTTCAGGTTGTACTGTGGGATCCTCTATAACAAATCCATTCCATACGTCGCAGTTCTTGCAAGCATTTAGGAATGAATTCCTTATAGTGATGTGTCATGTATGTACTTTTGGGATCACTAGCCACTAGATGGCATCACTGTTGGAGGCCATTGAGCTGCATGCACTGGTGTATATTAGTCACTTTGGGCCTTAATAAAACAGAGCCAAGGTTATACCTCTTGGAGTTAAACAGTACTCAGTCTAACAGTTATTGTATACACAACATTTGGTGACGAGGCCACGAGAACCTTTGCATGCATAAATGAGCACAATTGGATTGTTGGAGCGATTTGTGGAAGGAGAAGATTGGACAGACTTTGTTAGCCGTTTGAGCCAGTTCTTCGTGGCCAACAAAATGGAGGAGGTCGGCGACGCAGACCGGCGCTGGGCGGTGTTCCTCACGGTTTGCGGTCCAAAAATTTATGGTCTGATAAAGAATCTACTCCTGTCTGTGAGTCCAACAGAGAAGACATATGAAGAATTGTGTACACTGGTACAGGACCACCTTAAGCCAGACGAAGGCATCATCATCTCGAGATACAGATTTTACACGCACGTTCGCTCAGAGGGCCAGAATGCGGCGGAATTCGTTGCCGACCTGAGACGTCTAGCCGGACCGTGTAAGTTCGAGGCTGTGTTGGCAGACATGCTGCGGGACTTTTGTAATCGGCATCAACCACGAGGTGATCCTGCGTAAACTACTGGCGGTGGAGACGTTGGACTTGAACAGGGCCATCACGATCGCTCAGTCATGCATGACGATGGATAGAAGTCTAATGCAGATATCAGTCTTTTAAAAAAATAAATCGAAACTCGGCAAGTACTGTAAATATGATTGATTAGGCGTTCAGCAGAGCGGCACATGGCAGGGCCTACCCGACTGTGTACGTGAAACCTGTGGTTGCCCAAAGTCTGCCAGCGGGAATGCATCCGATTTCTCCGTGTTATCGTTGTGGAGGAAATCACCGGCACCAGCAGTGCCGATTTAAGCAATATAGTTGCAAAGGCTGTCTGAGAGTGGGGCATCTCCAGCGCAAGTGTCCACAGATGAGCAAACGTGCTGCGACACACCACGTGGAGGATGATAGTCAAACTAGCGCGTATCCAGATACGCAATCCGAGATACCAGAGGAGGAAGTGTATGCACTGTACTCGTTCCTAACCAAGAGCAAACCGATAATGATCAACATGAAATTTAATGGGGTGCCGGTATCGATGGAACTGGACACGGGGTCGAGTCAATCGATAATGAGCCAGAGGGCATTCGACAAGCTGTGGGATACTAAGGCTATGAGGCCCAGGCTGAATCCAGTCATTGCCAAGTTGCGCACGTAAACCAAAGAACTCATAACGGTGATTGGCAGTGCCACAATTAAACTGGCGTATGACGCTGCAGTTCATGAGTTACCGCTATGGATTGTCCCAGGCAATGGCCCAACACTGTTCAGCAGGAACTGGCTTGAAAAAAAATCAGATGCAACTGGAACGACATAAAAGGCGTTGTCATCGGAGGAAGATACATGTGCCCAAGCACTGAGCAAGTTCCCCTTGCTGGTCGAACCAGGCATCGGCAGCTTCACGGGAACCAAGGTGCAGATCCACGTGGACTCGGATGCAAGATCCGTCCATCATAAAGCTCGGGCAGTTCCGTATATGATGAGGGAGAAGGTCGAAATCGAACTGGACAGACTCCAGCATGAAGGGATCATATCACCAGTTGAATTTAATGAATGGGCCAGCTCCATTGTTCCTGTGCTGAAAAGTGATGGCACAGTCAGAATCTGTGGAGACGACAAGGCTACGATCAACAGGGTTTCGAAATAGGATCAGTACCCATTACCGAAGGCTGATGACTTGTTTGCAATGCTAGCCGGGGGGAAGTCGTTCACCAAACTGGACTGGACGTCGGCCTGCATGACACACGAGCTGGTCGAGACATCGAAGAGACTTATGTGCATTAACACACATAAAGGACTGTTTATTTATCACAGGTGCCCTTTTGGAACTCGCTCATCTGCAGCAATATTTCAGAGGAACATGGAGAGTCTACTGAAGTCTGTTCCCAGAACCGTCGTCTTCCAAGATGACATCCTGGTCACAGGTCGTGACTCCGAGGAACATCTGAACAACCTGGAAGAGGTTCTACATTGTCTGGACAAAGTGGGACTCAGACTGAAATTCTCGAAGTGCATCCTCATGGCACCAGAGGTCGAATTCCTGGGGAGGAAAATTGCTGCTGACGGCATCAGGCCCACGGACACGAAAACCAAGGCTATCAAGAATGCACCCAAGCTGCAGAATGTGACAGAGCTGCGTTCGTTCTTGGGTCTACTCAACTACTTTGGTAACTTCCTACCTAAATTGAGCACCTTATTAGAACCACTGCACATGCTACTAAGAAAATGAGGCAATTGGGTGTGGGGTGCATCTCAAGACAGAGCTTTTGAGAAAGCCATTAATCTGCTTTGTTCTAACAAGCTGCTGGTACTGTATTACCCATGTAAACGTTTAGTATTGGCCTGTGGTGCTTCGTCATATGGAATTGGTTGCGTACTCCAACAAGCTAATGAGTCGGGTAAACTTCAACCAGTCGCATATGCTTCAAAAAGTTTGTCTAAAGCAGAAAGGGCCTACAGCATGGTAGAGAAAGAAGCACCAGCTTGTGTGTATGGGTTTAAAAAGATGCATCAGTACCAGTTTGGTCTTCGGTTTGAACTGCAGACAGATCACAAGCCGCTGATTTCACTGTTCTCTGAAAACAAAGGTATCAATAACAATGCTTCATCCCGCATCCAGAAGTGGGCGCTGACATTATCCGCTTATGATTATGTCACTCGCCATAGACCTGGCACTGAGAATTGTGCCGATGCTTTGAGCCGTCTGCCATTGCCCACACCGGAGGCGGAAAGGCAACAACCGGTGGACCTATTGTTAGGTATGGATGCTTTTGACAGTGAGGGAATCCCTGTCACGGCTCAACAAGTTAAGACCTGGACCAGCCAGGACCCGATTTTAATCAGTGGTGAAGAGTTGCATCCTCAAAGGTGATTGGTCTGCCATACCCAAGCAAATATGCGAGGAGACCAAACCTTATAGTCGTCACAAAGACAAACTGTCTATTCAATTGGATTGTATTCTGTGGGGCAATCATGTTGTTATGCCCAGGAAAGGGAGAGAGAAATTTGTATGTGAGCTACATAGCACACATCCTGACATTGTAATGATGAAAGCCATTGCCAGGTCTCATGTATGGTGGCCAGGAATTGACTCTGATCTGGAATCATGTGTGCATCAGTGCAACAGTTGCATGCAGCTCAGCAAAGCACCAGCGGAATCACCGCTGAGTCTGTGGTCGTGGCCGTCCAAACCACGGTCCAGGATGCACATAGACATTGCAGGTCCCTTCCTGGGGAAGATGTTTCTAGTTGTGGTGGCTGCATATTCAAAGTGGATAGAGTGTATAATCATGTCATCCAGCACATCCACAGCTACCATTGAGAATCTCAGTGTCATGTTCGCGACACATGGTCTGCCTGACATCGTTGTTAGCGACAATGGATCGTGCTTCACCAGTTAGGAGTTTCAAGAGTTCATGAAACTCAATGGTATCAAACATGTAAGGTCAGTACCGTTCAAACCTGCACTCGATGGGCAAGCAGAACGTGCTGTCCAAATCATAAAGCAGAGTATGAAGCGAGTAACCCAAGGGTCATTGCAAACTCACCTGTCATGCATACTGCTTAGTTACAGGACAAGATCACACACGCTTACTGGGGTCTCGCATGCTGAACTAATGATGGAGAGGTCTTAAGACCAAGCTATCTCTTGTACACCCTGACTTGAATAATCATGTCGAATATAGAAGACAAAGTCAGCAAGGGTATCACGATCGCGCGGCTGTGTCACGCGATATTTCTGTAAATTATCATGTATATTGGTCAGGGTCCCAAGTGGATCGCTGGTACTGTCATGGCCAAGAGTATTGTCATGGGCAACAGAGTATTTATTGTCAAGCTCAAAAATGGGCAAACATGCAGGAAACATATGAATCAGACAAAGCTGCGGCACACAGACGAACCGGAACAGTCGGAGGAAGAGACAATCGACGACCAACCAACCTACCCCCCAGTCATCAGAGGACTCAGTGGTCATCAGTGAATCGGGACTTTCAATCACTGACATGTTCAATGAAAATGGACTTTCAATCCCTGACATGGCCATTGCCACTCCCACCGGGTCAGCCACCCAGCCACCAGTCACAACAGACTCTGAACACTCACCCAAGGCTGGAGTTGAACTGAGACGGTGAACCCGGGAGTGCAAAACACCGGACCGTCTCAATTTGTAAAATACTCTTAATATCTCAGAGGGGGGTAGTGTCATGTATGTACTTTTGGGATCACTAGCCACTAGATGGCGTCACTGTTGGAGGCCATTAGGCTGCACGCACGTGTGTGCAGCCCAAGTATTAAAGGCCAGCCATTTTGTATATTATTCACGTTGGGCCTTAATAACTCTTGGAGTTAAACAGTACTCAGTCTAACAGTTATTGCATACACAACATGATGCTAGTTGGGGAATAAATATTGGCCAGAACACCGGGAGCACTCCCTCGCTCTTCTTCGAAATGTAGGTTATTTTGCATTCACCTGGGAGAGCAGACGGGGCTTCATCTAAAAGACAGCACCTCAGACAGTGCAGCACTCCCTCAGTGCTGTCCTGCAGTATCAGCCTGGATTACATAGTCAAGTCTCTGGAGTGGGGCTTGAACCAGAGACGACAGGGCCACCCACGGAGTCACAGCTGACGCAAAGGATATTTAGATTAGGGGATGATTCAGTGGACTGCACTCCCTCTTAGCTTCAAGTTGATAAGTTAGTTTATCGAGGCTAAATGATTTCCAAAAGGTGCAGCGATGAAATCAGGGGAGCGGCAGCTCTGGTAGCTACCCGTGGCTTCGAGTTAATGATGGTGTGGAAGGTGAAGAATCTCACGTTGCAAACCACACTCAGAATGCATGACTGTGTGGTAGTGAAACACAATGCCTTCAGGCAGAAGATGAATAACGATTGCTCGTGGCAGGGATGTCATATCTAAGATACATTGCCGTCATTTCCAGGCTCCAGAGTCTTAGAAACATCACAAGCAAACTTCTTTGATGATGGCCCGCATCAGTGAAGGATGACTGAAGATAGTCAAACGGGATAGATGGTGGCAGATTGCTGAAGGCTGTTCGTCATTCCTGAGTTGAGGCAACAAGACCAAGGGGCAGGCAACAACAGCTACTTGCATTTATATAGCGCCTTTAAGGCAGTCAAACGTTCCAAGGCGCTTCACAGGAACGTTATCAAACAAAATTTGACACCGAGCAACATAAGAAGACATTAGGAGAGGATGGGTAGGTTTTGAGGAGCATCTCAAAAGGAGGAGGGGTAGAGGTGGAGAAACAAGAAAGAAAGACCTGCATTTATTTAGCGCCTTTTACGGCCACCAGACATCTCATTGCGCTTTACAGCCAATGAAGTACTTTCGGAGTGGTGTCACTATTGTAACGTAGGAAACGTGGCAGCCAATTTACACACAGCAAGCTCCCACAAACAGCAACGTGATAATGACCAGATAATCTGTTTTTTTATTATTATGCTAATTGAGGGATAACTATTGGCCAGGACACCGGGGATAACTCTTCTGCTCTTGTTCAAAATAGTCCCTTGGGATCTTTTACATCCACCCGAGAAAGCAGACGGGGCCTCGGTTTAACGTCTCATCCGAAAGACGGCACCTCCGGCAGTGCAGCACTCCCTCAGCACTGCACTGGAGAGGTTTAGGGAGGGAATTGAGAGCGCTTTGGGCCCAGGCAGCTGAAAGCATGGCTGCCAATGATGACAAAAATGCTAGTTAGACAGTATTAATAATTATATTCGGACCATGCAACACTTATCTTTTATGCCATAGGCTCGGTTTCTCTGGGAGTGGGGGATTGACGGAATTTCAGGGCCCTTCTATCGGATATTGTTTAATTGATACTTGTTTCGTCCATAGACCTGAAAGCAAAAGGGATGTGGCCTCAGCACTGGCTTCTTTTCTTTTGATAGCTGATGAAAGAGTCGCACTCATTCACTTTAAGTTATAAGCAGTCACGGGTGTCAACTATTCTTCATTCAGTCCACACAAGAATGAGAAGGGTCCCAGGTCATAATGGGAACCTACCACCTAATTTATGTTGAGAGCCAAGGTTACTGCACATCATTCACAGCCTGAATGGTGATACAATGCCTGACTATTGACCACAAGGCTGTTCATACATCTACTATTCAAAAAGATTGAGCACACATTTGCCACAGATAATTATGGTTGATTGAACTGGCATTAACCTATCTGAATGTAGCAGTCTATTATTGCCCTGCACCGAGAAAAATCAAGAGAGTGCAAAATAACATGAAGCTTGGAAGTTATCCTGGTATTTTCAGTGACAGTTTTTTGTCCTGCATTTCTATGCTGCACACTTCTACTTGCGTATGATGTGAAAAGCTTATAACGGGACGTCTAGTTTGGCTGTCCATTCGACGGCCTCCTGAGATGCCGAGTGGAGAAATGAGGTGCCTCCCACAACAGATCTCAGTGGGCAGGTTGAGGAGACGTGTTCCATGGTCTGGGACTCATGGCCACAGTCGCACTTTGGGTCGTCCCTCATCTTCATCTGTTCCCTGTGCGGATTGGGTCGGGCACCGTCCCGTCTTCGAGGGAGTTCTGATCTGTGTTATATATGCAGACTATAGTTATACTCTCTGTGTAGCCACTGTATAGTTGCATAAGATGGAGCCTTGTTACAATAAGGTTTACACTGTGTACATACTATGCTGGCACCACTAGAGGGTGCAACTGGTGGAGACCGGGTTTTGCTACCCCTGTGGCAGAGGCTGTCCACCAGAGGGCCCTGCGGTGAGAGACCTGAGGTCACTTGCATAGGTATGCAGGGCCCAGTATAAAAGGCTGCCCACCATACTTGTGCCTCACTTGGGAGTTACAAATAAAGGACCAAGGTCACTACAGTTTGAGTACAACACATTGCCTCGTGGAGTCATTCATAAGTGCATTACAGACATAACAATCTGCATCTGTACGTCTGATCTGTATCCAAACTCCACCTACCTGCCTTGCTTCTGTAACCCTTAATACTCTTAGCTAATAAAAAATCTATCAATCTCAATTTTAACATTTTCAATTGAGTCGCAACAGCTTTTCGGGGGATAGAGTTCCAAATGTCCACAACCCTTTGTGTGAAGAAGTGCTTCCCAACATCACCCCCTGAAAGGCCTGGCTCTAATTTTAAAGGTTAAGTCCCCTTGTTCTGGACTCCCCCAGCAGAATTATAGAGTCCTATGGCACAGAAGGAGGCCATTTAGCCCATCGAGTTGGCGCCAGCTCTTTGAAAGAGCTATCTAGTTAGTTCCAATCGCCCCACACCCCCCACTTAATAACACTGAGATTTTCCAATACAATGGACTTTATTACAAAGATTAAAAATGACTAAGTTCCTAGTTCAACACAAGAGAGTAGAGGTTTAAAATCAAACCAAGCTACAAATTATACGCTTACCAATTTTAAATTCAATCCGTACATACAAGTAACTTCCATGCTCTAAGTTAGACAATTTAAACCAAATCCGTCTTCTTGCAATAACTTCCCCCCCGTCCCCCTTTCAAGCTACTTGGTTATGTCCTTACAAGATTAATGCCTATTGGTTTATGTCTAGTCCATCGAGTGATCAATTCGACCTAACTATAGCTCCCAAATGGTTCTTCTTGCCGGCTTACTAAAAGTTCCCTCATGACATTTGCTTCTTAGAGGGAGAAGATCCCTGTGCCTTGATGTTTTTATAGTTCACAACAAACTGGGCCTACATGTTAGCTCGGTGTCCAGTCGTGTTTGGCCAGAGATAACTTGACCCTTTTGTCAATCTGCCAATTCTGATGTCCTTCAACGTTTGAATTCCAAACTGCTTGTAGTGTGAAATTTCCCTTCCCCCGAGATTTCCTTGAGCTTTTTACAGATGCTTTTTTCCGTCTCCCATAAGCCTTCAGGTCACCCTGACAAATATGGAGCTATGACCCGCCCACAAATCCTCGCCAATGGGAGAGTCAGCGTGGATCTTGGGAGCAGGCTTGAAAACTTAAAGGTCGGTATTTTTTTTTCCCGCTGTCAAAATGCACGCCAGGATTTCCAGGTCCAAATCGGGACCTTGTGACTGCTGATCTTCATCAGCAGCCAGGGGACCCAAATCTCGGGAGGACCGAGGTGCGGATGCTGGCCTCGAGTTACACCGAGGTGGGCAGTGATTGGCCCTGCCACAGGGCGAGGCCTGTTCCAGGGCCTCCCACAGGCCACATTAATGCGCAGGACGGGAAATCCCTTCAAACATCTGAAACGCCTCAATTAGATCACCCCGCAATCTTCTGTGCTCCACCTGCCCTCGTGCAGTCCCAGTATCATTCTGGTGACTGAGCGCCGTGGAATAGAATCAGAGAAATTCACTGCACAGAAGGAGGCCATTCGGCCCATCGTGTCTGCGCCAATAGGTGCAGGTTCTGGCACCGTGCTCAATGAAGTGAGGATGGGGCATTTTTGTCGTCCTGAATTGATTTTCTGCTGGTTTACTCACTGCTCATAGCACCCCACCACCCCTCCGCCCCCTGCCACAGGGGCACCCAGACAAAATCTAACATCAGGGTGGAGATGGATGCAAGGAAACCTACCCTCAAAAAACAAGGGCTTGGAAGAACGACTGAAAGAAGCATGACTGAGGGGGCTGTTGCTAGTTCTGAGACTTCTCCATGGATGTTTATTGAGACAGATAATGAAAAGCAGGCAGCAGATCCTGGAGACTGAGGGAAATAAATGGTACAGGCCCAGTTGAAGGAGCTGGCCTTGACAACTGGGGCCAGTTCCACAAATCCCTGTCCAGCAATCCAGTGCCCGAGGAAGTTCAGGGAGATTCAAACATAGAAGGGCCTGTCGACAATGGGCACACCCATTGTCCTTTGTGCCCCGTAGGGGACGGAATCCGCACTGCGACTCCGGGGAGGAGCTGCTGGGTCACAGGGAGAAGACGGTTGAGGAGGACTCTAGCGACGACTTTCCCAGTGTCTGATAACATGGAGGTTCCTCTGTAGTTGCCGCAGTCGGACTTGTCCCCTTTTTTAAAGAAGGTCACATTCACTGCATCCTTTCCTCCCTCCAGATGAGAGAGAAGAGGTCATGTATTCGTGGCAACGGTGCCTCTCCGCCATACTTTAGTGTCTCAGCGGGGATTCCGTCTGCTCCCGGCTGACGCCTGCGTCTGTGCACATACAGAGGCTGAACTCCAGGACATAGTCGACGTATTTACTGAGGCCTACGAAAGCATGGGCCTTATGCTAAACATCCACCAGCTTCTCCTCGCCGCACAGCACTGCCCCCCAGTCATCATGATCCACGGCGCGGCCCTGGACAATGTGGACCATTTTCCATACCTTGGGAGCCTCTTATCAACAAGAGCAGACATTGACGACGAGATTCAACTCCAGTGCAGCCTTTGGCCGCCTGAGGAAAAGAGTGTTTGAAGACCAGGCCCTCAAGACTGCCACCAAACTCATGGTCTACAGGGCTGTAGTAATACCCGCCCTCCTATATGGCTCAGAGGCATGGACCATGTGCACTAGACACCTCAAGTCACTGGAGAAATACCACCAATGATGTCTCTGCAAGATCTTACAAATCCTCTGGGAGGACAGACGCACCAACGTTAGCGTCCTCGACCAGGTAAACATCCCCAGCATTGAAGCACTGACCACACTTGATCAGCTCCGCTGGACAAGCCACATCGTTCGCATGCCAGACATGAGACTCCCAAAGCAAGCGCTCTACTCGGAACTCGTCCACGGCAAATGAGCCCAAGGTGTGAAGGGTGCAAAATTCATGAGATCCCCTGCATCCCCCCCGCCCCCGCCCCCCCACCCCCGTGTTTGGGCTCATTCGAAAGGAAATTTATTTTGGGCTCATTCGAAAGGAAATTTATTTTGGGACTATCTACCGGAAAGTTTTAAATCCTAAAGTGCTTATGGAAGAAACTGCGAACTTTAATCGAATTTTGGACTTTTACAAGACAAATTCAAGCCTGTGGGCGGGCCTGAGGAACCAAAAGAAGCCAACTTGATTATTGGAACTGTCTGGCCATTGGGACTAAGTTAACTTGTCTGGAGGAATGGACATTTGAAAACCCTTCTCCACAAGAGACATTTACATTACAACAATAACTCAGAGATGGCCAGCCATCAAACCAAACTGAGAAAAGCCATCTTCAACTAGAATAAGAACAAAGGTCCCACTACAGCCTGTACGCGAAAAACCAAGCACAAAAGGACATTGCAATTACTAAGATAATATTTCCATCAGGAAACAGTTTTAGAAATGCAACCCACCCAAGACATATTAACTTTTAACGAGCCCGCCAAAATATTACAAAGAAATGTCAAGCCCGCCAAATTTAAACAAAAAATCCTGGACTGATTTGGCGCAAAGATTAGAACAGCTCAAACCATATAACTCGCTCCTGTTTTAAAAGAGGCTAGGTCGCTACCACCTCAGGAGATACTGTATGCCGTACTACACCAGGTGCTATACTGCGAGTATGCTATCAGAAGGGAGAGAAACCAACGCGACAGTTGGAAACTAACTTCTCCAGCCTCGAAGTCCTGAAGGGAGGAAGAACATCACCATCGTGGCAGCAACCGACCACAGCCAACGTGGTACCAATGAAAAACCACCGCGATCGACCAAACTTGAAACAAAACTCCAACAGAAAGAAACCGAAGAATCGGAAGTTTCCACTCGACAATCTAAGCCAACAGGTGAAAACATTACCTAGAGAGACTTTGAACCTATTTCTAACGAAGAATACCGGATACTTATCCCATAGATCCAAAACGTACCTTACCGCATCAGCGGACTCAACCCAACTGAAGATTGCGCAGTAAGAAGTCTTCTCCGACGTTCGGTGCACGACAAGTGGAACCTACCCCGAAATTGCGAACTACCACTAACTGACCAGGAAGGATTGGTAACCATACTCCCTGCCTGCCCTGGAGTCTATCCTAGCTAGAATTAGGTATTGGGAGGTGGGAGGTGTAATTTTACTGTAACCCCCTCTGAATGTGTAATGTATTGTTCTTTATTAGAGTGATTATAAGTTTGACATTGACTTTGTTACAGACAAGAAAATACAAAGTTCTTTTGCATCAAACCAGTTGTACTTTGCAATTGTCACCCCCACCCCCTCAAATAAACCCAAAGTCTAGAACCCAAGGGAGTGGGAGCGGGTCTAACCGCTCAAGTAGGTCAGAAGTGAACCTGACCCCCGGGACCACCCCTTACAGGTGGGCAGAGGAAACGTTTCAAGGACACCCTCGAAGCCTCCCTGATAAAGTGCAACATCCCCACTGACACCTGGGAGTCCCTGGCTAGAGACCACCCTAAGTGGAAGAAGTGCAACCGGGAGGGCGCTCGAGTCTCATCGTTGAGAGCATGCAGAAACCAAGCGCAGGCAGCGGAAAGAACCTGTCCCACCCACCCTTTCCCTCAACGACTATCTGTCCCACCTGTGACAGGGACTGTGGTTCTCATATTGGACTGTTCAGCCATCGAAGGACTCATTTTAAGAATGGAAGCAGGTCTTCCTCGATTCCGAAGGACTGCCTATGATGATAATTTCGCTCTCCTCCTGCATCTCCTGACGGCTGATCATTACCTGGATGGGCAAGTCCATTGTGGCACTCAGAGGATTAATGTTTTGCTCCATTCTATAATCTTCACTTCTCAAAAAAAAAGTCCTGTCTCCTACCTCAAAAAGAAAGAATCAAATTTATATCGCGCCGATCACGACCTCAGGATGCCCGAGAGCGCTTTACAGCTGCTGAGGAACTTTTGGAAGTGTCGTCACTGTTGTAATGTTACAAGGACACCCTCAAAGCCTCCCTGGTAAAGTGCGACATCACCACTGACACCTGGGAGTCCCTGGCCGAAGACCGCTCTAGGTGGAAAATGTGCATCTGGGAGGGCGTTGAGCTCTTTGAATCTCAACGCCGCGAGCATGAAGAAGTCAAGCGCAGGCAGCGGAAGACCAGTTCCCCCCGCCCTTCCCCTGATGACTATTTGACCCACCTGTGACAGGGTCTGTGGCTCTCGCATTGGACTGTTCAGTCACCAAAGGACTCACGTTAGGAGTGGAAGCAAGTACTTCCTTGAGTCCGAGCGACCACCTATGGTGATGATGATGATGATGATGAATACAGGAAATGTGGCAACCAATTTGCCCACAGCAAACTCCCATAAACAGCAATGTGATCATGACCAGATAATTCACTTTAGTGATGATGATTGAGGGATAAATATTGGTCAGGACACCGGGGATAACTCCCCTGCTCTTCTTCAAAATAGTACCATGGGATCTTTTATGTCCACCTGAGGGGGCAGACGGGGCCTCGGTTTAACGTCTCATCTGAAAGACGGCTCCTCCAACAGTGCTGCGCTCCCTCAGCGCTGCACTGGAGCCTCAGCCTAGATTTTTGTGCTCAAGTCCCTGGAGTAGGACTTGAACCCACAACCTTCTGACTCAGAGGTGAGAGTGTTACCCACTGAGCCACAGCTAGCAAACTACGAGGGGCTATTGTAAAAAGGCACCACAGGTTAAACAGATACAGAGGAATAAAGTATAACTACAACAGCAATAAAGCATCTTGCATTTATTTAGCCCCTTTAAATGTAAAAGATCTGGAGAGGAGTGAAGGAGATTTTTTTCACTCCACTTGCACCATGGCTAACACCATGTTTATACCCTTCAGCAAGTAAAGTTCCCTCAACTCTAAATCCTTTCGCCATTATGTTCTTCCTTATTTCTTAATTACGCTAATATATTTATTCCGTTTCAATTCTTCGCCCTTTTAATTCTCCTCGGCACACACTTTTTCTAATTTTGAAGCCATTGATCTCAGTTCAGGCACTGAGCTTAGCATTGCCAACATTGAATAAATGCTTGAAACATTTAATTATAATAACCCATGCAAAATTGTGCTTCATAATGATGTTAAACTGAAACAGCTACCTAATTAATTGTACTAATTATAACAATAAAAAATGTAATTAATAGAAATCAGCTAATGAGCACTTCAGGGGAGATCTTTGATGATTATTTTCAGTGACTCCAAGCTGAAGAAGCCGAATGCTATAAATTTAACTGTTAAATTTGGATGCAAGAATAAACGATGTTAACGTTAAGGATCTTCAGCAAAATATCACAAGCAAAATACTGCTGGAAATCTGAAACATTGACTCTGTCTCTCTCTCTCTCTCTTCAGATGCTGCCTGACTTTGAGTGTTTCCAGCATTTTCTGTTTTTATTTCAGCAAAATATCTCCAGGTTGTCTTGAACAGAACAGCTGGATTGATTTTTCCTGTCAGATGTGGCTCAGTGGGTAGCACTCTCGCCTCGGAGTCAGAAGGTTGTGGGTTCAAGTCCCATTCCAGAGACGTGAGCACAAAAATCTAGGCTGACACTCCAGTGCAGTGCTGAGGAAGTGTAGTATTGCCAGGGGTGCTGTCTTTCAGATGAGACATTAAACTGAGGCCCCGTCTGCCCTCTCAGGTGGATGTAAAAGTCCCATGGCCACTATTTCAAAGAAGAACAGGGGAGGTGTCCTGGCCAATATTTATCCCTCAATCAAAAAAAACAGATTATCTGGTCATTATCACACAATGCTGTTTGTGGAAGCTTGCTGTGTGCAAATTGGCTGCCACGTTTCCTACATTACAACAATGACTACACTCCAAAAGTACTTCATTGGCTGTAAAGCGCGTTGAGATGTCCGGTGGTTGTGAAAGGCGCTATTTAAATGCAAGCCTTTCTTTTACATGTTGCTTTTTCTAAAAAGTCTTGACTCAGTTCCCGGACTGCTCGCTACTCCGGGATCATCCTGGAATGCAAATATATTTCCCGGCTTCCCACTACCAACCATCTTCTTACACTCGTCTCTCCTGCCTGCTCCACCCTCACCTCCCAACAACAAGTGCGAGGACTTCATTGTCACGGAGATTGAGACCATCCCTTCAGCTGCCTCTGTCGAATCCCTCCCTTTCCCTAGCCCAGCCAGTGAAAATTTCCATGAGGTTCCGAGCCCTGAACTTGCATCTTTCTTTACTTTCTCCCCCATCTTCCCTCATGTCCTCTTCGCGATCCTCTTGACCACGAGACCCAACTCCTGCTCCCTCAGCCCTTTTCCCACCAAACTGCTGACCACCCAACTTCCCTTCCTGGCCCCCGTGCTAGCTGATATTACCCGTTTTCTCTCCTCTGGTACTGTTGTACATTAGTAAGACAAAGGTCCTCCACCAGCCTGTCCTCGCCGCACAGCACTGCCCCCCAGACATCAAGATCCACGGCGTGGCCCTGGACAACGCGAACCATGTCCCCTATCTCGGGAGCCTCCTATCAACAGGAGCA
This sequence comes from Pristiophorus japonicus, assembly GCF_044704955.1. Taxonomy (NCBI): domain Eukaryota; kingdom Metazoa; phylum Chordata; class Chondrichthyes; family Pristiophoridae; genus Pristiophorus; species Pristiophorus japonicus. The sequence goes on along the minus strand of NC_091977.1, from coordinate 525,593,635 downwards.
GGCATCGACGACGAGATCCAACACCGCCTCCAGTGCGCCAGTGCAGCCTTCGGCCGCCTGAGGTCAAAAGAGTGTTTGAAGACCAGTCCCTCAAAACTGTCACCAAGCTCATGGTCTACAGGGCCGTAGTAATACCCGCCCTCCTGTATGGCTCAGAGACATGGACCATGTACAGTAGACACCTCAAGTCGCTGGAGAAATACCACTAGCGATTTCTCCGCACGATCCTGCAAGTCCCCTGGGAGGACAGGCGCACAAACATTAGCGTCCTCGCCCAGGCCAACATCCCCAGCATTGAAGCACTGACCACACTTGATCAGCTCCGCTGGGCAGGTCACATAGTTCGCATGCGACTCCAAAAACAAGCGCTCTACTCGGAACTCGTCCACGGCAAACGAGCCAAAGGCAGACAGAGGAAACATTACAAGGACACCCTCAAAGTCTCCCTGATAAAGTGCAACATCCCCACTGACACCTGGGAGTCCTTGGCCATCGACCGCCCTAAGTGGAGGAAGTGCATTCAGGGGGGGCTGAGCTCCTTGAGTCTCGTCGCCGAGAGCATGCAGAAATGAAGCACAGGCAACGGAAGGAGCGTGCGGCAAACCAGGCCCCCTGCCCACCCTTTCCCTCATTGACTATCTGTCCCTCCTGTGGTTCTCGTATTGGGCTGTACAACCACCTAAGAACTCATGCTAAGAGTGGAAGCAAGTCTTCCTCGATTCCGAGGGACTGCCTATGATGACTGTGTCCCCTTCACTTGCAAATCTCCCATCACACCCCCACCTCAAAAAACCCAACCTTGACCCTTTGCCCCAGCAAACTACCGCCCTATCTACAACCTCCCTTTCCTATCCAAAGTCCTTGAATGTGTTGTCGCCTCCAAAATCCGTGACCATCTTTCCCACAACTCCATGTTTGAACCTCTCCAATCAGGTGTGTGCCCCACCACAGCATGCAACGGCCCTTAGCAACGTATCACATGACGTCTTTTGTGATTGTGACCATGCTGCTTGACCCCTCCTCAACCTTCTTGACCTATCAGCAACCTTTGACACGACCGACCACACCACCCTCCTCCTCCAACGCCTCTCCTCCGTTAATTAGATGAGCCGAACTGCCCTCGCCTGCTTCCATCCTTACCTGTGCTGTTGTGTCCAGAGAATCACCTGCAATGGCTCCTCTTCCCACTCCCGCACCGTTACCTCTGGAGTCCCTGAAGGATCTATCCTCGGGGCCCCTCCTATTTCGCAGCTACACGCCGCCCCTTGGCGACATCATCCGAAAACATGGCATCAGGTTCTGCACAACCAGCCGTGCGCACATGAATCCAAGTGACAGTCATCTGTACCTGCAGTATCCCAGCAGTCAATCTAACCCACTGACCCAGGTCTGTTACTCCTGCTACTGCTGCAATTAGTTTAAATTCAGTTTAAATTACTTTAAATTCAAGTCAATCGATCTGCCCTTGGTCCACAAGACCTGTGACCAGCAGACAATTGAGGCCATGCAGGTGTATCATGCTCCACTGCAATAATTAGTTCATTGAAGACAGCAGTGATCAGCAGTCGATTGAAGCCAATTAAAAACTGGGACCGAGAGCATTAAATCAGTCGATTGATCTGCCCTGCTCTCCCACAGATCAATTGGTTGAAAAAGTTGAAGAATGACTCATTTCCGAGCGATCCCCACCCCTCCTCTTTGTGATGCCGAAGGATGTCTTATTCTGGTCATGAGTCAATTCCGATCGGTTAAAACCATAGAATGGTTACAGCACAGAAGAAGGCCATTCGGCCCGTCGAGCCCGTGCCGGCTCTCAGCTTGCCCCACTCCCCCGCCCTTTCCCCATAGCTCTGCAATTTTTTTTTCCCTTCAGAAACTTATCCAACTCCCTTTTGAAAGATAAGATTGAGTCTGCCTTCATCAACCTTTCAGGCAGCGCATTCCAGATCCTAACCACTCGCTGAGTAAAAACGTCCTTTCTTACGTCGCCTTCAGTTCTTCTGCCAATCACCTTAAATCTGTCTCCTCTGGTTCTCGACCCTTCCGCCAATGGGAACAGTTTCTCTCGATCTACTCTGTCCAGACCCCTCATGATTTTGAACACCTCCACCAAATCTCCTCTCAACCTTCTCTTCTCTAAGGACAACAACCCCAGTGTTGGGGTTACGTTGCTTGATGGCGCTGATTCGCGGGAGATTTTACGCCAATGAGTTTTGCACGGAAACTTCGGTGTAACTTCACCTCGGCCTCACCGGGTGCATATTGACCAGTGCGGCGCCAAGCGAAAACCTCACACCAGCATAGAGACTGCAACTGACCAAACTTTACTGCTCTAGGAATTCTGCTCTTTTCATTCAAGTGGAAGTCTGACAATCCAAGAGAACTGGACGAGGGATCAGATCAGGAAAGTAGTTCTGTGAAGCGGAGCTTAGAGCCGGTGGGCAGGGCCACATAGTTCGCATGCCAGACACGAGACTCCCAAAGCAAGCGCTCTACTCGGAACTCCTTCACGGCAAACGAGCCAAAGGTGAGCAGCGGAAAAGCTACAAGGACACCCTCAAAGCCTCCCTGATAATGTGCGACATCCCCCACTGACACCTGGGAGTCCCTGGCCCAAGACCGCCCTAAGTGGAGGAAGTGCATCCGAGAGGGCGCTGCGCACCTCGAGTCTCAACGCCGAGAGCATGCAGAAATCAAGCGCAGGCAGCGGAAAGAGCGTGCGGCAAACCTGTCCCACCTTCCTTTACCCTCAACGACTATCTGTCCCACCTGTGACAGAGTCTTTGGCTCTCGTATTGGACTGTCCAGCCACCAAAGAACTTACTTCAGGAGTGGAAGCAAGTCTTCCTCGATTCCGAGGGACTGCCTATGATGATGATGATGGGAGTTGACGAATACCTTTTGCGAGCTACAGGCTTGTTGGAGGAGGAGAAAGTCTCTAAACTGGGGTTGGATTCGAAAGGAAGGATGCCTTTGTGAGCAGGAGGGGTTCAGGAGGGGAAACAGGATCTGTGTGAAGGGGGGGGGGGGCTGCCTCTGAATTGGGGAGGGGTTACGCGAAGAGTGCCTCTGTGAAGGGAGGAGGCTAGAAAGAGAAAGCGTGTCACGAAGGGAGAAGAGAGGTTTTGCAAAGGGGAGAGGTGTGCATCTAAGAAGCAGGGAGAAGGACTGTTCAGGTAACATTTGGAGAATTAACAGACCGGTTGGTCTACCGAGTATGGAGAAAGCCAAGGGGCACTTTACAGCTTTCTGGACACAACATCGAGTTAAACAATTTCAGACCATAACCTCTGCCCCCATTTTTTTCAGATAATTCTGCAATTCCCATTTACACCTTTTCTCGCCCCACCTTTTGTTTCTTTACTGGGCCCATTACCATCTCCTTTTGCTTTGTAGAATCATACCTTTTGTCGTTGTGTATAGAAGAACTCCACGAGGCTGAGTACTGTGAGCTAAACTTAGTGTGACCTTAGTCTTCTTTATTACAACTCCAGAGTGCCTAAACAACATGGCGGCCAACCTTTTATACTGGCCCTGCACGTGTGTGCAGGTGACCATTAGGACCTCAACAGTCGTGCCCTCTGGTGGCAAGTATTACATAGTTACATACATAACTTTTGTCATTTAATCTCTCCTGTCTTCCACCCTATCACAGACCTTCCCTTTCGTTCTTCCCTTCCTTCCCCTCCCCCCTTTCCCCACCTCTGCACTTGCTTAAAACCTGTTACATCTCTAACCTTTTCCAATCCTGACAAAAGGTCATCGACCTGAAACGTTAACTCTGTTTCTCTCTCCACAGATGCTGCCTGACCCGCTGAGTATTTCCAGCATTTTCTGTTTTTATTTTAGATTTCCAGCATCAGCAGTATTTTGCTTTTTTTTTTTAAGATTAATAATCTATCAATTTTGAAATAAAGAGGTGTATAAAAATAATCCAGAAAGCACCTTTTTTAAAAAAATAAAAATTCAAACACCTCGATCAGATCGTGCTCAGTGTCAGCCAGTGGCACCCTCGCCTCTGAGTCAGAAGGTTGTGGGTTCAAGTCCCACTCCAGGGACTGGAGCTCAAAAATCTAGGCTGACACTCCAGTGCAGTGCCGAGGGAATGCCGCACTGTCGGAGGTGCTGTCTTTCCGATGAGACATTAAACCAAGGCCCCGTCTGCCCTCTCAGGTGGACGTAAAAGATCCCATAGCACTATTTCGAAGAGGGATTATCCCCGGTGGCCTGGCCAATATTTATCCCTTAACCAACATAACAAAAACAGATTATCCGGTTATTATCACACTGCTGTTTGTGGGAGCTTTCTGTGTGCAAATTGGCTGCCACGTTTCCCACATTACAACAGTGGCTACACTCCAAAAATACTTCATTGGCTGTAAAGTGCTTTCGGGCATCCGGTGGTTGTGAAAGGTGCTTTTTAATGCAAGTCTTTTTTTTTTCTTTCAAACTCCTATACTCGAGGGAATACAAGTCAAATTTATGCAACCTTCCTCATAACACAGCCCGCTGAGCTCCGTATTATTCTGGTGCATCTGCACTGCATCCCCTCCAACGCCAATAGAAACTACCAGGCAGGATTGGAAAATGACCAATAAATGGTTAAGCACACTAACAAAAGTGGTACAAGAAGATGTAGCATAGTTTGGTGAGATGCACTGTCTCCTGATTCCCCACAAAACAAGTTCATCGTCTTGGTTAACCAGGACAGAAAAGCACCAACATGGAGGTTAGGTATTCTCTCCATGAACAAAGGTTTTTTCATAGTCACCCTCTAGTAATCAGAAGACATTTGTGGGGTGGGCGGGGTGGGGAGCACTGATTCAGAGCAAGAAAACATAGAATTACATCGAATGTATAGTACAGAAACAGGCCATTCGGCCCAACTGGTCCTTGCTCCACAAGACCCTCTTCTCCCTTCTCTTCATCTCAGCTATTAGCATATCCTTCTATTCCTTTCTCCGTCATGTGTTTATCTAGCTTCCCCTTAAATGCATCAATGCTATTCACCTCAACTACTCCCTGTGGTAGCGAGTTCCACATTCTCACCACTCTCTAGTTAAAGAAGTTTCTCCTGAATTCCCTATTGGATGTTTTGGTGACTAACTTATATTTAAGGCCCCCAGTTTTGGTCTCCCCCACAAGTGGAAACATTTTCTCTTTGATTACCCGATCAAACCCATTCATAAGCTTAAAGACCTCTATCAGGTCACCCCTCAACCTTCTCTTGTCCAGAGTAAAGAGCCCCAGGCTGTTCAATCTTTCCTGATAGTTATAACCTCTCAGTTCTGGTATCATCTTTGTAAACCTTTTTTGCACTGTCTCCACTGCCTTGATATCCTATTTATAATATGGAGACCAGAACTGTGCACCATATTTCAAGTGTGGTCTAACCTCGGTGCTCTGCAAGTTAAACAAAATAGCTTAAGACTTCAAGAGACATTTTGATAAAAGACAGGACATGTTAGAAAAAATCTTGGATAAAACTATAAGTCCATGAGGAATAAGAATGAGAGGTGATCTCATTGAAACATATGACATTCTTACAGGGCTTGACAGGGTAGATGCAGGGAGGATGTTTCCCCTGGCTGGGGAGTCTGGACCCAGGGGTTACAGTCTCAGAATAAGGGGTCGGCCATTCAGGACTGAGATGAAGAGAAATTTCTTCACTCAGCGGGTGGTGAATCTTTGGAATTCTTGACCCTAGAGGGCTGTGGATGCTCAGTCGTTGAGTATATTCAAGATAGAGATAAATAGATTGCTCGATATTAAGGGAATCAAGGGAATATGGGGATCGGGCGGGGAAGTTGAGCTGAGGTCGATGATCAGCCATGACCTTATTGAATGGCGGAGCAGGCTCGAGGCTCCTCATGGCCTACTCCTGTTCCTAATTTTTATGTTCTTAAATTCCTATTGTAGCTTCGCTTCAACAAGAACACATTCTAACCTGAATAAGATTAACTGCAATTTTTCCACCTCAAAGGGAAGCCTACCATGGGATTTGGGGCGGGGAGGAGGGGGGGCGGAGAATGATAGACCTATCCAGGGATGTCACCATATCCAATGAGACAATTCTTCTTCTGCATCTGAGAGCTCCGGAATATTGCCGGCCAGCATTCGAAATGCTTGTCCCTGTTTTATCATTTTGCGCAATCTATGCAACAAAATAGGATCGGCCTACTTACCCATTTATATTTTTAAAGCTGTGTCAGATGTCCGTGTGGCTTACTGTTGTCAGAGTGGAATGCTGGTACGTTAGCCCCTGTGATAGGAATTTCATGCTGCCGAGGGAAGAGATGTAAAGAAAGACAAAAAAGCACGAGCTTTCTCCTTGGCTGAGTGAAGGAGATTTGATAGGTGTTTAAAATCATCAAGGGTTTAGATAGAGTAAATAAGGTAAAACTGTTTGCAATGGCTGAAGGACTGATAACCAGAGGGCACAGATTGAAGGTGATTGGCAAAAGAACCAGGCATGAGGAAGAACTTGTTTTACGCAGCGAGTGGCCAGGATTTGGAATGCACTGCCAACAGCAGCCTTCAAAAGAGAATTGGATAAATACTTAAAGGAGCAAAAATTGCAGGGATATGGGGAAAGAGCGGGGGGGAGTGCAGCTAACTGGATTGCTCGTCGAAAGAGCCGATGCAGACTCGATGGGCCGAATGGCCTCCTGCTGTGATAACCCGGGAACTTGCGTGATACATAGAAACATAGAAAGTTAGAAAGTTAGAAAGTAGGTACAGGAGTAGGCCATTCGGCCCTTCGAGCCTGCACCACCATTCAATAAGATCACGGCTGATCATTCACCTCAGTACCCTGTTCCTGCTTTCTCTCCATACCCCTTGATCCCTTTAGCCATGAGGGCCACATCTAACTCCCTCTTGAATATATCCATTGAACACTTTAGTGGTTATCCTGAATAGTGTGCCACCCAGTATTATGCAGTATTATGGTGTGTGTTACATTGTGGAGAGCTGCATCTTGTGTATCTTGCTGGACGGGATGCTCTCTAGAGTTGAGTTTTATGATATATACACACACACACATCAATATTAATAGACCATAAGAAATAGGAGCAGGAGTAGGCCATTCGGCCTCTCGAGCCTGCTCCCCATTTAATAAGATTGTGGCTGATCTGATCTTGGCCTCAACTCCACTTCCCCGCCCGCTCCCCATAACCCTTGACACCTGTTTCGTTCAAAAATCTGTCTATCTCCATCTTAAATATATTCAGTGACCCAGCCTCCACAGCTCTCTGGGACAGGGAATTCCAAAGATTCACGACCCTCAGAGAAGAAATTTCTCTTCGTTTCCGTTCTAAATGGGCGACCCCTTATTCTGAAACTAGTTCTAGATTCCCCCAGGAGGGGAAACATCCTCTCTGCATCTAACGCGTCGAGCCCCCTCAGAATCTTACACGTTTCAACAAGATCACCTCCCAGTCTTCTAAACTCCAAGTGACTCGCAACTCAGACTCACTAACACCGTTACAATCGCCCTGCGCAACATGCAGTCTATTCATCCGCACAGCCTGCCTCCCTGTCCATTTTACTTTACACATTTGCAAGCAGCGAGCACTGCATGGTTTGTGGGAACAATTGTGCTCTCTCAATCCCCAATCTGAACAGCTGCTCCTTTTATACATTTTTACACACACTCCAATTGCTCAGGGGGGAGGCGGGGAATCATAAAAGTTATATTAAACACGGTCCCACTTTGGGGCATTTTAAAGATGATCCCTTAATCTGGCTCTCAAACTGCTGAAGCTTCTGGTGGTTCAGGGCAGCGTGTACTCAGCCAGTCTCTTTCGATTCACTTGATGACCCGCACAGCAGTCACCGAACAGCTCTAAGATTTGGGGTTTCTTTAGGCCGTTGACCGCTGTCCTGGGTGTGTTTACCAACTTGCTACTTTTACTAACGACACCTAATGACAGATTATCCGGGTGGAGCAACAAAAGGCATGAGAAATACATACGGCCGTGTTTCGAGGTGATTAATTAGTGGCTGCCTCTCACAGTCCCCGCACAGTCTTGATGGATGTCAAGGGAGCCATATCACAGCATCTGAACGCAGTGTTAATTCTGCATAATGTCACCTTCTGCAGGTGCCTGTGCCAACTGCGTTTTTGAAAGCAAGATGAAATAGCCGGAAGAAATGATCCTTTCTTGAGCAGTGATGCTGCCACAGTTGCTGTAACGAAGAGAGAGAGAGAGAGAGTCAAGTGAACTAACTCTGGAGCACAGCCGCCTCGTCCTAGCTACACAGCATTAGGTTCCGTTCAAGAGCAATTTATTTTGAGTGCAGGTCGCTTACCTCAGTCACTGCATTGGAGGAACTGTCTCAGAAGTCACACTCCCTTCCTCACCCTTCCTGTGACAGACTCAAGGCGCTGGTGCCAAAACTTGCTGCTGGTACTAAGACGGCAACACTCCAGGAAACTAATGTGTTTTGTCCCTGTCAAGAAGTGCTGACGAGAGAATTCAGAGCAGAATTCAGCATTTTGGAAACGAGTTCTTACGCTGTAATTTTTTTTTTGGGGGGGGGGAGGGGGTCTTACAACAACGATCCACATTTGTTTTCCCGAAGGGTCTCCTCTCCCTGTTTACGATCATTGATCCACATCCTCTTGAATAGCTCGGCTTTCTGCGAAGGGGACCGGAATCAACCAATTAAGAGATGTGGCTGGGTGTCAGTAACAAGGGACGTGCACTGACAAATACCCAGCATTGAATTATTAATGACTGTCAGAGTGAAATGTTCGAACCCCGCACTTGAATAAACATAGCCAGAATGATTTAAATAGGACCGTTCCTATTAGATCATTTTCTCTCTCTCTCTCTCTCATCGCCATCGTTTGCATAAGAAAACATTTATCGCTGCTGCATCTGTAATTAATTCTGACAGCAGTGAACTCCAAAAAAATTCATCTAATTAACCAAAGGGGCTGTGTTTCCAAGTCTCCAGGTTTTGGAATATATGTTCAAAGACTTAGTCCAACATGATCAAAAATAATTGCATTTACCTCAGAATATGATTTGAAAGCAACTGCAATACATAATTATGTAATAATTTTGTTGTACAACATTTTTGCAAACACATCCTCAATTGCGAAAGTGATTCTAATTATGATCAATGTGAGTAATTTCTGCTTTGCCGCTGTTGCTAATTAAATATTTTTTGATACAAGTTTCGGCCCTTTATCGTGAATATTAAAGAGATATTATTTTTCGTGAAAGATGAAATAAAAAAGGATAGTACAGCGAGAATGAAACAATGAACCCATAGACAGATCTCATTACGAACTGTCACTTGATCAACTTACTAATACAGTTACATTCCTAACACAGAAGTACTGCAAGTGCCCAACATGTCCATTGGCATCTGAAAGAGATAGGGCAGGTCGACAATTTTGGCAAGGTCACTTCAGTAGAAAATAAGAACTGAAGAAATAGGAGCAGGAGTAGGCCATGCAGCCCTTTGAGCCTGCTCCACCATTCAATAAGATTGTGGATGATCTTTGACCTCAACCTCACTTTCCCACCCAATCCCCATGTTCCTTAATTTCCCTGCAGTCCAAAAATCTATGTATCTCAGCCTTGAATATAGTCAACCACTCAGCATCCACTGCCCTCTGGGGTAGAGAATTCCAAAGATTCACAACCCTCTGAGTGAGGAAATTTCTCCTCATCCCAGTCCTGAATGACCGTCCCCTTATCCTGGCACTGTTTCCCCTATGCCTAGATTCTCCAGCCAGGGGACACATCCTCTCAGCATCTACCCTGTCAGGCCCGCTAAGAATTTTATACATTTCAATGTGATCACCTCTCATTCTTCTAAACTCCAGAGAATAAAGGCCCGATCTACTCAATCTCTCCTCATAGGACAATCCCCTCAACCCCCATCCCAGGAATCAGTCTGGCGAACCTTAGAAGTTTAGAGTCCTGAAACATGAACTTGTCCTTAGTTGTTTTACTATTGTTCTGGGACCACAAGTTGTGAGGCATGGATCTTGAGCAGATTTCGGCGCATATAAAAGATAACGTTGCCAAAGTCACTAAGTTCAACAGCCAGGCAGACCCCATTCTTAGCATATCTGGCCAATTGACTATTGTTGCTGCTACCGATGCATCAGGAACTGGCGTCATTAGTACAATATCAGTGTGTTTTTTTCTCGTCGAATTCGGACCAGCTGTGAATTTCCAACATTTTCTTTGTGATTTTATTTTAGATATTTTATCACTTCATCCCTGATCATTTCTTAAAGAGATATTGTAATGCTTGCACCTGTGAGTATGCTCAAAGGTTTGTAGAGCTGTTGCATTGTGGGTGGCTTAGCCGGTCATGTGATGTTCACAAGACTCAATAAAACCCCAGCCGGTTGGGTCTAGGTTATCCATGATGAGGTCTGCAAATGTGCACCTAGTGGATGAACTGGTAATGTCATCATCATCATAGGCAGTCCCTCGAAATCGAGGAAGACTTGCTTCCACTCCTAAAGTGAGTTCTTTGGTGGCTGAACAGGCCAACACGAGAGCCACAGAGCCTGTCACAGTGCGATTGTTAAACCTTTGTTAATAAACCAACCAGTTCATAATAGAAATGTGTTGCTATGAATTCTTAAGCAAAGAACCCATCAAGCAAGTACATTACAGATATCACCACCGCAGAAAGCGGATATTGGTCACGATAAGTTTCAACTGGCAAAACCATTCAAGAACAGTTTGCCAGATGCCACAACAAATTTGCCCAGAGCAGGTGGTCAGAAATGCTGCAGTAAAATACATTGCGACCGAAATTCAGGTCTGCCCGAAACGGGGCACACCTACCACCCTTACCGCTGCAATGGCTGTGGCCGTCAATGGAATGACGGGCGGAGAACTGAGATATGTTAGATATATCTGCAGTTGCAGACTGAGCCAGTTGCGTAAAGGTTGAGTGCAATGGTCAGTTTGGTTTCACGGCTCAGAGCAGTCCTCAGCCTTGTCTAAGGCTGCAGATCTGAGATTGCACAGCTCCCTGAGGATGTCCTTCCTGAATCGGAGCCTTCACAGACATTGCTCATCGGTTAATTCCATGACGGAAAACTGATGGCGGTAGACCCTTGGACGGTCGGGCCACCTTTCCCCAGGTCTATGCTGGGCCCCTCCTCAGGCAGCTGGCTGATTGTCTTCTCCCTCATCCTCTTGATGCTCCTCAGCCTCTGCAGGCTGCTGCTGGCAAGCATCTGCCTCATCGCCGAGTATCTGGTGCGGGGGCTCAGCGTACCTGACGCCAGCTCCTTCCTGGCCAACCTTGCTGCCTTGAGGTCTATGCCCATCTCCAGGACCCTCTCTATATTGGGCAGCCATGTCTGCTGCCTCCCTTGCCCGCTGCCTCTGGACCCATCGCTGATAGCGCCGCCTTCGCCTGCATGCCTCCCTGCCGTGCACAATCTGCGTTCCCCTGCTAGCATTGAGCCCATTGCAGCTGCAGGCTCAACCCTCACCATGAGGCCTCTGTCGAGTTCAGATTGAGGCCGCTAGCAATCACTGCAGATTTCCAAAGGGCGAGCGATAAACTTTTCAAAAGTCCACAAAACTTTACACACGTCCGCAAAAGTTTTAGCAACTTCCAAGAATCTTTCACAAGTGCGAAAAATTTTCCTCCAAAAAGATCGCAATTACAAAAAAACTGCTTTCTGCTCTGCTGGCGGTCTCGAGCAGCCCAGCTCAGTGCTCCAACACAAAAAGCTGTTGGGGGCACCATCAGGCAGCAGGTTGATTTTTTATGCTGAATATAGCTTCCGGGGCGGAGAGGTAGCGGTGCGCGCTCTGACTGTGTCATTATGCACGCATCCACAATACAGCGGCGCAAGTAGGGAGAGTGAGGCGGGAGAGGGGGGAGCGGGGCGGGAGTGTGGGGAGTGGGGTGGGAGTGGGGGGGGTTTGGGTGGGAGTGGGGGGAGCGAGGCAGGAGTGGGGAGAGCAGGGCGGGAGTTGGGGGGAGCGGGGCGGGAGTTGGGGGGGGTTGGGCGAGAGTGGGGGGAGCGGGACAGAAGTGGGGGGAATTGGGTGGGAGTGGCGGAGTGGGGCGGGAGTGGGGAGAGCGGGGCGGAATTAGGGGGAGCGAGGCGGGAGTGGGGGTGGGTTGGGCGGGAGTGGTGGGGGGGGCAGGGCAGGCGTGGGGGGAGCAGGGCAGGAGTGGGGAGAGCGGAGCGGGCGTGGGGGGAGCGAGGCGGGAGTGGGGAGGGCGGGGCGGAAGTGAGGGGAGCAAGGTAGGAGTGAGGCAGTGGGGCGGGAGTGGAGCAGTGTGGCGGGAGTGGCGGTAGCAGGATGGGAGTGGGGGCTGGCGGGGAGGGTATGTGGACAGTGGGACGGGAGTGGGAGGGTGTTGCGTGGGAGTTGGGGGGAGCGGGGCGGAGATGGGGGGAGCGGGGCGAGAGTTGGGGGGGCGGGGTGGAATTGGGGGGGAGTTGGGTGGAGATGGGGGGAGTTGGGTGGAGATGGGGGGAGCAGGGCGGGAGTGGATGGAGCGGGGCGGGAGTGAGCATCGCTGCAAAAACTCCCGAGGACAATCTCGCCGGCGACGGCCATTGATCCGGAAGTCACCGCCCACTCGACTCCACCGCATGGCCGCCATTTTCCAGCGGTAACAGACCTTTTCAAGAGGCTGAATTTCAGCCCCATTTACTCTATCTTAACAGTTTATTAGAATCAAGATTTTTTTTTTATTGGTAGTATCAGAGTAAATAAAATACTGAACAACTTGCAGTCAGATAACATCTTGCATGTAACAGGCAGCCCACGGTGCTTCACAGGGCTTTGATAGACTTGAATGGAACAGTGGGAGGACTCCTCAGCTCTTCTTCAGAAATTACCAAGGGATTCTTGTCCTCACCTGGAGCCTCCTGCTCATTGTTCTCCAAACCCAACAAGAACAACAATTTGTAATTATATAGCGCCTTTAACATAGTGAAATGTCCCGAGACGCTTCACAGGAATATTATGAAATTTAAAAAATTGACACCGAGCCACATAAATAGAAATGGGCGCAGGTGACCAAAAGCTTGGTCAAAGAGGTAGATTTTAAGGAGCGTCATGTCGGAGGAAATAGAGGTAGAGAGGAGGTGAGCTTTAGGCAGGGAGTTCCTGAGCTTGGGACCGAGTCAAAAGAAAGCACGGCCACCAATGGTTGAGTGATTACAATCAGAGATGCTCAAGAGGGCAGAATTTGAGGATCACAGACATCTCGGGGGCTTGTGGGGCTGGAAGAGACTTCTCTTTTTCTTCTTAGGCAGTCCCTCGGAATCGAGGATGACTTGCTTCCATACTAATATGAGTTCTCCGGTGACTGATGAGACCAATGCGGGACCTACGGTCTCTGTCACGGGTGGGGCAGACGGTGGTTGAAGGGACGGGTGGGTGGGGTGCTTGGGTTGTCGTGCGCTCCTTCCACTGTTTGCGCTTGGCTTCCGCGTGCTCCCAGCGAAGAGTCTCAAGGTGTTTGGCACATTCCCGGATGTGAGCGGTCTTGAGCCAGGGATTCCCAGGTGTTGGAGGGGACGTTGCAATTTTTCAAGGAGGCTTTGAGGGTGTCCTTGAAGCATTTCCTCGCCCAGCTGGGACTCGCTTGCCGTGTCGGAGCTCTGAGTCGAGCATTTTGGAAGTCTCGTATCGGGCATGCAGATGATGTGACCAGTCCAACGGAGCTGATCGAGCGTGGTCAGTGCTGTGATGCTGGGGATTTTGGCCTGAGAGAGAACACTGATGTTGGTGTGCCTATCCTGCCAATGGATTTGCAGGATCTTGCAGAGGCATCGTTGGTGGTAGTTCCCCAGTGCTTTGAGGTTCAGAGGCATAGTCCATGTCTCTGAAGCATATAGGAGGGTGGGTATCTCTACTGCTCTGTAGACCATGAGCTCGGTGCCGGGTTTGAGATCCTGGTCTTCAAACACTCTCTTCCTCAGGCGACGGAAGGCAGCACTGGCACACTGAAGGCGGTGTTGGACTTCATCATCGATGTCTGCCCTTGTTTACAGTAGACTCCCGAGGTGTGGAAAATGGTCCACGTTGTCCAAGGCCTTGTTATGGATCTTGATAATCGGGGGGCAGTACTGTGTGGCAAGGGCAGGTTGGTAGAGGACCTTTGTCTTACGGATGTTTAGTGTAAGGCCCATATATTGTACGCTTCTGTGAAGGTGTTGACGATGGTTTGGAGTTCGACCTCCGAGTGTGCACAAATCCAAGCATTGTCTGCATACTGTAATTCAATGACAGAGGTTGGGACGACCTTGGATCTGGACTGTAGGCGGCGGATGTTGAACAATTTCCCATTTGTTCTGTAGATTCCAGCGGGAAGCTTACTGAGGGTGAGATGGAGCATTGCAGCAAGGAAGATCGAGAAGCCCGTTGGTGCGATTACAGAGATGTGGAAAAGCGAAGCCACGGAGAGATTTAAGAGCTGGTGGTGGGGACCGAAACAATATTTAATTGGAGAACATTTCTGCTCATCCAGAACAGGATGTCGGAGGAGCAGTCTGACAATTTAGAGACCGTGGAGGGGTCGAGAGAAGTGGGAGTGAGGTAGAGCTGGGTGTCATCGGCGTACATGTGGAAACAGATGCTGTGTTTTCGGATGATGTCGCCAAGGGGCAGCATGTAGATGAGAGATAGGAGGGGACAAAGGATAGATCCTTGGGTGACACCAGAGGTAACGATGCGGAAGTGGGAGGAGAAGCCATTGCAGGAGATTCTCTGGCTACGATTAGATAGACAAGAATGGAACCAGGCGAGTGCAGTCCCACCCAGCTGGGCGACGGTGGAGAGGCGTTGGAGGAGGATAGAGTGGGAAACCGTGTCAAAGGCTGCAGACAGGTCGAGAAAGACGAGGACGGATAGTTTACCTTTGTCACAGTCACAAAGGATGCCATTTGTGACTTTGATGAGAGCCATTTTGGTACTTTGATGAGATGGAAACCTGATTGGAGATATTGTGGGAAAAATGGGCATGGATTTGGGAGGCGACAACACGTTCAAAGATTTTGGAGAGGAAAGGGAAGTTGCAGATGGGGCGGTAGTTTGCAGGGACGGAGGGGTCGAGGGTTGATTTTTTGAGGAGAGGGGTGATGACGGCAGATTTGAGGGAGAGGAAGACAGTACCTGAGGAGAGAGAACCGTTAACAATGTCGGCTAACATGGGAGCCAGAAAAGGTCAGCAGTTTGGTGGGAATAGGGCCGAAGGAGCAGGAAGTGGGTTTCATGGATAAGATGAGCATGGAGTAGTTATGAGGGGAGATCGCAGAGAAACTGGCGAAAGATGTGAGGTCAGGGCTAGGGCAGGGGGGAAACTCAGAGGAAGTTTGGCCCAGTGAGCTAGGGGGAACGAAGGGAACGGACAGCGGCAGCTGATCAGATGGTCTCAATCTTTGAGATAAAGAAGTCCAAGGACTCCTCACATGTGTTGTCGGAGGTGAGGGTGGAGATATGGGAGAGGAGTTTAAGAAAACGGTTAGCAGTGGAGAATAGTAGCCGGGATTTATCTTTGCATTCCAGAATGCTTTGTGTGGTGCCAGTCAATGGTTAAACCAGTTGTCCGCCATATCGGTTCAAGTCTGCGTCCCTTGGACTTGAGGGAGCGAAGATGAGGGCTGTACCAGGGGGAGTGGCCAGGGAGAGAGAGAGTAATGGTTTTAATAGGCACTCAAGCGTTGAAAGTGGTGGTCAGGGTGTCGTTGAGCACAACGGTAGCTGCAGAAACATGGTAGTGAATGGAGAGCCAAAGGCTGAGAATTTGGGATTTCATTATTGTAGCTGTAAGGGAGTTGGAGTTGGGGGAGAGTTTTTTCCAGTGGGAGGAGGATGTGGGTGGAGAGCGATACGAGGAAGTGGTCAGAGATGGCCTTATCTGTGATTGACATGATGGGAGTAGCGAGGCCACGAGAGATGGCAAAGTCGAGGGGGTGGCCCTGAATATGGGTTGGGGAGTTCACATGGAGGGAGGGATTAAGGGAGGACAGGAGGCTAGTGAACTCAAGGGAAAGAGAGCATGGTGAATTGAGATGGAGGTTGAAATCACCGAGGATGGGAAGTCACTCGGTGCAGAGGCTGAGGGAGGAAAGCAGTGAAGATATCTCAGTAGTAACATTTTTATGATACTTGGATGGGCATTAGAGAATGAGAGGTGAGAGGGGCGGAATAGGGTGAGATGGTCAAAGGAGCAGAAAGTGCCGGGGGAGTATGGGGACAGACCACGGTATGATTTGTTGATAAGAGCCACACCGCCACCACAGCGGTCTGAGCAGAGCAAGTGGTGGAAGGTATAGCCAGGTGGGGAGGCTTCATTTAAGGGTAAGGTGTCATCGCCCCTCAACCAAGTTTCTGTTAGGGCCATGATGTCGATGCAATCATCCACAATAAGCTCATGGATGGACAGGGCCTTGTTGGCAAGTGAACGGACATTCCGCTGGGAGTTGCGATGAGGGTCGGTAATGGCTGCCCCACTGCCTGCGTCCACTGGGTCAACGCTGGAGTGGGGGTGGGGGTGTGAGTGAGTTGGATGGGGAGGGGATTGGAAATATCAGCCTCCAGTGGGCACCCTGGGTGGGAAGGCCGGCGAGAGAGTCGGATGGGACAGTTGAGGTTGCTGCTCGTAAGGAGGCAGCGACGAGTGCCTCGATAAACGTTTCGTAGGATGCCAAGAGAGGCACAGAGGAAGCTGTCAGCTTATATAAGAGGGAGTCAAGCCTGGGACGGCGACAGTCCAGTAGTTTCATGGTGACCATTACTGATATTAGTTTTTATTCCCGATTTACTTGATTGGATTTCAATTCCCCCGATCATTAGTCCAGGACTCTGGATTACCAGTCCAGTAACATAACCACGATGCTCCGTACTCCTAGAGTCTGTTCTGCCTTGCACAGGAGACCAGAGTATTGAGTTGGAAGATTGAAGCTGAAGAAGCTTGAAAAGGCAGGGTAGGGTGGGTGAGGCGATGGACAGATTTGTAGACAAGGATGACGATTTCAACTGCAATCTGTTGGGGGCTGAAGAGCCAATGTGGATCAGGGAGGATGGGTGGTGAATGATTTGAAGTTGAAGTGGGGTAGGGTACTTTGGCTGGCGGGTACGGGGACTGCTGAAGCATCCTGAGTGAAGCCAGAGCGGTTCTTGATATGCTTGGCCAACCCTGTTTGGCACGGGGACCGAGAACAGGCATTAGTCCCGCTCATTTACGGGGCCTAGTGACTTCTTTACGAGGCCACCAGAAACGCCTGAAAAATGGGCCTGACAAACTTAGCAGTGACCGATTGCATGGTTCTGTGCTGGGGCTCCAGCTGTTTACATTGTACATTAATGGTTTAGACGAGGAGATTAAATGTAGTATCTCCAAATTTGCAGATGATACTAAGTTGGGTGGCAGTGTGAGCTGTGAGGAGGATGCTATGAGGCTGCAGAGTGACTTGGATAGGTTAGGTGAGTGGGCAAATGCATGGCAGATGAAGTATAATGTGGATAAATGTGAGGTTATCCACTTTGGTGGTAAAAACAGAGAGACAGACTATTATCTGAATGGTGACAGATTAGGAAAAGGGGAGGTGCAACGAGACCTGGGTGTCATGGTACATCAGTCATTGTTGGTTGGCATGCAGGTACAGCAGGCGGTTAAGAAAGCAAATGACATGTTGGCCTTCATAGCGAGGGGATTTGAGTACAGGGGCAGGGAGGTGTTACTACAGTTGTACAGGGCCTTGGTGAGGCCACACCTGGAGTATTGTGTACAGTTTCAGTCTCCTAACTTGAGGAAGGACATTCTTGCTATTGAGGGAGTGCAGCGAAGGTTTACCAGACTGATTCCCGGGATGGCAGGACTGACATATCAAGAAAGACTGGATCAACTGGGTTTGTATTCACTGGAGTTCAGAAGAATGAGAGGGGATCTCATAGAAATGTTTAGACAGATTAGATGCAGAAAGAATGTTCCCAATGTTGGGGAAGCCATTTAGGACCGAGATGAGGAGAAACTTCTTCACCCAGAGAGTGGTGAACCTGTGGAATTCTCTACCACAGAAAGTTGTTGAGGCCAATTCACTAAATATATTCAGAAAGGAGTTAGATGTAGTCCTTACTACTAGGGGGATCAAGGGGTATGGCGAGAAAGCAGGAATGGGGTACTAAAGTTGGATGTTCAGCCATGAACTCATTGAATGGCGGTGCAGGCTCGAAGGGCTGAATGGCCTACTCCTGCACCTATTTTCTATGTTTCTATGTTTCTATTGAATTTGGGCTGTCCCACAGCAGAATGTGTTGTTGTTGCACCTGTTTTACACCCGAAAAGCAAGAGCAACTTGCAATCATTTCTACCTGTATATTTCCCTATTGGAAATAAAACCATAAGCAATTAATTCTACAGAAGCCATGATATAAAAGAGTATTCAAATGATTATATCAATGATTTAGACTTGAATGTAGGGGGTATGATGAAGAAGTTTGCAGATGATACAAAATCTGGCCGCGGGGTTGATAGTGAAGAAGAAAGCTGTAGACTGCAGGAAGATATCAATGGACTGGTCAGGTGGGCAGATCAGTGGCAAATTGAATTCAATCCGGAGAATTGGGAGGTCTAACAATACAAGGAAATATACAATAAATTATAGGACACTGAGATGTGCAGCGGAACAGAGAGACCTGGGAGTGTATGTCCACAGATCCCTGAAGGTAGCAGGCCGGGTAGATAAGGAGTTTAAGAAGGCATACGGAATACTTGCATTTATTGGCTGAGACATAGAGTACAAGAGCAGGGAGGTTATGCTTGAACTGCATAAAACACCAGTAAGGCCACAGCTGGAGTACTGCGTGCAATTCTGATCACCACATTACAGGAATCCAACCCAAGCACCCTACCCACCCATCCCTTCAACCACTGTCTGCCCCACCTGTGACAGAGACTGTAGGTCCCACATTGAACTCATCGGTCACCTGAGAACTCATATTAGTGTGGAATCAAGTCATCCTCGACTCCGAGGGACTGCCTAAGAGATAGAGACAGGAAAGATGTGATTGCACTGGAGAGGGTACAGAGGAGATTTATGAGAATGTTGCCTGGACTGGAGAATTTTAGCCATGAGGAAAGATTGGATAGGCTGGGGTTGTTTTCTTTGGAACAGAGGAGGCTGAGGGGAGACGTTATTGAGGTGTATAACATTATGAGGGGCCGAGATAGAGTGGATAGGAAGGACCTATTTCCCTTCGCAAAGGGGTCAACAACTAGGGGGCATAGATTTAAAGTAATTAGTAGAATGATGAGAAGGGAGTTGAGGAGAACTTTTTCCACCGAGAGGGTGGTGGGGGTCTGGAACGCCCTGCCTGAAAAGGTGGTAGAGGCAGAAACCCTCACCACATTTAAAAAGTAATTGGATGCACACTTGAATTGCCGTAACCTACAGGGCTATGGACCACGAGCTGAAAAGTGGGATTAGGCTGGATAGCTCCTTGTTGGCCGGCATGGACACGATGGGCCAAAATGGCCTCCTTCCGTGCAATAAATTTCAATGATTATATTATTAAATAGAGACACACAGATCTGTACTAAATTGGTGGTCTCACTTAAAGAGACCGCAAGATGTACTTTTTTGTTATTCGCTCGCGGGATGTGGGCGTCGCTGGCAAAGCCAGCATTTCTTGCTCATCCCTAATTGCCCTTGAGAAGGTTCTTGAAACCCCATGATGCTTCTTTTTAGTGGTTTGGTACAACTGAGTGGCTCGCTGGGCCATTTCAGAGGGCAGTTAAGAGTCAACCACATTGCTGTGGGTCTGGAGTCACATCGAGGCCAGACCGGGTAAGGGCGGCTGATTTCCTTCCTGAAATGACATTATGGTTCAATCCGGCAGTCGTCGTGGTCACCAGCTTTTTATTCCAGATTTTTTTTAATTAACTGGAATTTAAATTCCCCAGCTGCCATGACTGGGGTTTATAAACTCACATCCATCCAGGCATCTGGATTACTAGTCCAATAACATAACCCCATCATCATCATAGGCAGTCCCTCGGAATCGAGGAAGGCTTGCTTCCGCACTTGGCTGAACAGACCAATACAAGAACCACAGCCCCTGTCACAGGTGGGACAGATAGTCATTGAGGGAAAGGGTGGGTTAGACTGGTTTGCCGCATGCTCCTTCTGCTGCCCACGCTTGATTTCTGCACGCTCTCGGCGACGATACTCGAGGTGCTCAGCGCCCTCTCGAATGCACTTCCTCCACTTAGGGTGGTCTTTGACCAGGGACTCCCAGGTGTCAGTGGGGATGTCGCACTTTATCAGGGAGCCTTTGAGTGTGCCCTTGTAACGTTTCTGCTGCCCACCTTTGGCTCGTTTGCCGTGGATGAGTTCTGAGTAGAGCGCTTGCTTTGGGAGTCTCGTGTCTGGCATGAGAACTATGTGGCCTGCCCAGCAGAGCTGATCGAGTGTGGTCAGTGCTTCAATGCTGGGGTTGTTGGCCTGGATGAGAATGCTAATGTTGGTGCGTCTGTCCTCCCAGGAGATTTGTAGGATCCAGCAACTTGAGGTGTCTACTGTGCATGGTCCATGTCTCTGAGCCATACAGGAGGGCGGGTATTACTACGGCCCTGTAGACCATGAGCTTGGTGACAATCTTGAGGGCCTGGTCTTCAAACACTCTTTTCCGCAGGCAGACGAAGGCTGCACTGGCGCACTGGAGGCGGATTTGGATCTCGTCGTCAATGCATAACCAGTACGCTACTGTATCCCCACATGGCAGCGTGGAAAATGGAAACATTCTCACGGGTGCAATAAGAAATGGGAGCTGGAGTAGGCCACAGGGCCCCTTGAGCCTGCTCTGCCAGTAGAGGCAGCTCTTATAAGAACATACGAAATGGAGCAGGAGTCGGCCATTTGCCCCCTCGAGCCTGCTCCGCCATTCAATAAGATCATGGCTGATCTGATCTTGACCTCAACTCCACTTCTCCACCCGCTCCCCATAACCCTTGACTCTGTTATTGTTCAAAAATCTGTGGTGGGACTGGGGGCGGGGGGGGAGTGGCGTTACGGTTAAAGTTCCTTTCTGGGAACACTATAACTGACCTCAGGACTGATGGTAACGGACATGCACTCCCCAACACTGAAATCCCTCACTTTGATCAGCACAAAGATTCACCAAAAAATTAAAATGAGAAATCGCACACGGAGCCACAGTGCCTTCAATGCCATTAGAGATTTATTCCCCAATCAGGAAAGCAAATGGAAGATGCATTTTATAAACGAGTTGCAGAGATACAACACAATGTGCTCGTCACCTTCACAACGTTGAAATGCTTTTAACAATTTAAAATGTCTTGATATATATAAAGGATGAGAATTGAGGGATTGGCATATCTAGTAGAAAGCAGAATGTTATTGGATTTGTAATCTGAGCTTTAGTTATTTCTCGAGCATGATCTTATTAACTGTTTAATATTGAATGCTGTTCTTTACTCCGTGAAAATTGATAGATTCTTTGCGGCATAATGTTGTGACACGTGGTGATTCTCAGTGTAACCCAGCTCCTATCGCTGAGCGGGATGCTAATTTACGAACATTGCTTCAGGCATGGCAGGCAATAAACATAAAGCACATCATGCTGCTCCCCAGAGTTCCGCCTTTACAGTTCCAGTTGTAGTCACTGTGTAGAGCAGGATCAGGGAGTCCACACTGATTAAATGAAATTGAGTTTTACTAAAAATTTAAGAATGAACTGATTGCTTGCTCTTAAAAGCAAACACGAATAATACATGTAAAAGAGAAAGGCAGACTTGCGTTTATCTAAAGCGCCTTTCACGACCACCGGACATCCCAAACCACTTCATAGCCAATTAAATACTTTTTGGAGTGTAGTCACTGTTGTAATGTAGGAAATTCGGCAGCCAATTTGCGCACAGCAAGCTCTCACAAACAGCAATGTGATAACGAGCAGATAATCAATTTTTGTGATGTTGATTGAGGGATAAACATTGGCCAGGGCACTGGGAATAACTCCCCTGCTCTTTGAAATAGTGCCAAGGGATCTTTTACACCCACCTGAGAGAGCAGAGGGGACCTCGGTTTATTGTCTCATCCGAAAGGCGGCACCTCCGACAGTGAAACACTCCCTCAGCACTGCACTGGAGTGTCAGCCTAGGTTTATTGAGCTCGAGCCTCTGCAGTGGGACTTGAACCCACAACCTCAGAGGCAAGATCACATTCAGGTTCTTATGTGTGTCACCAGCATGTCAGGACCGGATGACCAAGTGTCAACTGTGGCTCAGAGGGTAGTTTGCCTCTGGGATCAAGTAGCACTCCAGAGATATATTCTCACATTGCTGTTTGTGAGAGCTTGCTGTGTGCAAATTGGCTGCCACGTTTCCCACATTACAACAGTGGCTACACTCCAAAAAGTACTTCATTGGCTATAAAGCGTTTTGGGACGCTCGGTGGTCGTGAAAGGCGCTATGTAAATGTAAGTCTTTCTTTCTTTCAGAGAGATCTTGCTTAATTATAAATTACCATATTGCTATGATATAAAAGGTGATTTCACAAAATGTGGTATTTGACGTCCGTAAGGTTTATGAGAAATATAAAGGTGGTGGTCGCGGTGTAAGGAATAAAACAATGCAAATGAAGGTAAATTAACTTTAATTAAACCACACAAGGGGTTGGAAAATTATCACGGCTATAACCTGTGCCCTTTGGCTATAAAAACTAAAGTGCAAATTAGCTGTGACCACAAAATTACGAGTCAGTAACAACACTGGCTGAATTCCCAGACAGGACACATTCATAGCAACAAAGAATTTTGAAGAGCAGGAAAAGGCCAATAGGCTAAATAATCTGGCCGCTTTATGATTAATCTATCTGTCTTCTCACCATCTTCGCCAATTTCTTTTCTCTCCAGACATACATTTAATTGCCTTTTGAGCCCAATTATCTTGCCTGTTTAATTAGCTTCCCAAGGAACTTATCCCACAACTCAATAACTCGTCTTTTTTTTAACAAAATAAAGGTTTTCACTTAGCTTCTCTCCTTATTCCTAATTTTCTCACTTTCAACTTGTATGCTCTGGTGTTTTCACAATGGTGAGGCTGCCCTGCTTAACGGTGAACAACTTTGTCAATCCCTTCAAAATCTGGAATGCTTCATTAGTGAAGAGGAGTGGGAGGGAGGAGGCTCGAGTGGAGCCTAGACGTCGGCATGGACAAGTTGGGCCGAACGGCCTGCCTCCGAGCGAAAGACTCGCTGAAACTCGATGTAGGCCAGCCTGAAGTCTCCTCACGGTCGGCGTGGTTCCCCACACATGTTCAGAGAATTGAGGATTAGGAAAGCAAGTAAAGTGCTCCAACTGTGGTTTGTTGGAGTGTAAGACCACAGTTGGAGCATGAGACCACAGTTAGAAAGACAGATTTGCATATATATATATATATATATAAAACGCCTTGTCATGCGCTATGCACTGGAAGCAGCAGGTAAATATTTAGAAACATATACATAGAAATTTACAGAGCAGAAGGAGGCCATTTTGGCCCATCGTGTCCACACCGACAAAGAGCCGCACGGCCCTCGCTCAGCGGCCCTGAAGGTTACATATAAACCTATGAACAATGAACAATGGTGGAAAAGTAAAGAGCACCTGGCCCAACTAGTCCGCCTCACACAACCGCGACACCCTTTACACTGAAACATTCTACACTCCACCCCAACCGGAGCCATGTGATCTCCTGGGAGAGGCAAAAAAACCAGATAAAAACCCAGGTCAATTGGGGAAAAAAAATCTGGGAAAATTTCTCTCTGACCCATCCAGGTGATCGAAACTAGTCCAGGAGATCACCCTGGCCATATTCGATTCCCTGCAGTACTTACCATCGAATCTGCGCCGGCCAACCACGAGGTTACCCACCCTAATCCCAATTACCGGCTCCAGGTCTGTAACCCTGCAGGTTACGGCACTTTAAGTGCCCATCCAAGCACCTTTTAAATGTGGTGAGGATTTCTGCATCTACCAATCTTCCAGGCAGTGAGTTCCAGGCCCCCACAACCCTTTAAATCAGCTGTGCTTGCATTATGGGACAAGGTTGTCTTGTCATCATCGGCAGACCCTCGAAATCGAGGGAAGACTTGCTTCCACTCCAAAAGTGAGTTCTCAGGTGACTGAACCGTCCAATACTGGAATTACAGTCTGTGTCACAGGCGGGACAGACAGCGGTTGAAGGAAAGGGTGGGTGGGGGAGTCTGTTCTGCCGCACGCTCCTTCCGCTGCCTGCGCTTGCTTTCTGCATGCTCTCGGCGACGAGACTCGAGGTGTTCAGCGCCCTCCCGGATTGCTCTTCCTCCACTTTGGGCAGTCTCGGGCCAGGGACTCCCAGGTATCGGTGGGGATGTTGCACTTTCTCAAGGAGGCTTTGAGGGTGTCCTTGAAATGTTTGAACGTTTCCTGTAGCCTTGCAGGCACCGCCAGCACGCGATGTGCTGCTACAGCAGAGCCTCAATACTAGCCCTTGTGTTATGGTTGTGATGAGCAGTTATGGACTGGAAGAAATTTTGATTCGTGGTTCAATGCTTTTTCTCCCGAAGTCAAAATTGTGCTGCCAATGTCCTGTTATCTGGTGGACAGTCAGGGGTCGAAATTCGGTTCTGCCGTATTTGAGGCGGTGATACCGGCTGAATGCTGATTTTAACGCCGGGCGGTAGGTGCCGCATCAAACTGTGCAAAATTCCGCCCAAAGATGAGAGAGAGCAGCGCTAAAAGTGGCAGTGCACACTCATCCTCGAAGCAGCATCTCAGGAGGCCGACGAGTTAAAAAAGATGAAAAATAAAAAGTTGCCGACACATTCCCTGACCCGCAGCCACGCTTCCCCACTGGTCCCATTAACGCCTCAATGCTAATAAAAAAAACATAACCACTTACCTTGATCCCCGGGCGCTCCCGCCCCGGCTTCCCCGATGTCCCGCCACCTTTCCCGGGCTGCACGGACGCCTGCCGGTAAGGCCACCGCACTCACCTCATTTCCCGGCCGCGGCGGCCAGGGGGCGCTGCACGCTCGCTGACGTCACCGCGATGTCTTGGCGCCGCCCCCACCGCCCAACTAAATTTACCGCGAGCCGAGGAACCCGGTCACCGCCGACGGTAAGCACTTAGCCGCTCGTTAGACGCTCCTCTCCGGCGGTAACAGGCGGCGTAGGAAACCGAATTTCGACCCCTCACTCTCGCACCTCCCGTCCCCCCCCCTTTCACTGTCGCAATCGTTCTGGTCTACATTTTATTGATGCATAACTTTGTTTCTTTTGGGCTCTGAATACACAGCAGCACCACCACCTCCCAGTCACTTGCATTGCACAGACGAGGTCCACATTCCTGTGCTATGGCACGTGGGCCCTGAACTCCCATGGAATTCCTCCCATGATTTCAGCAGGAGTCCAGTGGAACCCCTATAGAAGCAGCTGAAAATGGTGGTTACAGCGTTCCTCTGGGGGTTCCACTGACCTCTTGCAGTGGGAGATCAGTAGATCCCTCGCTGAAACTTAGGGCTACACTGTCTGTCACCTTTGTATTTCAATGTCTCACTAGCTATACAAATTGATACTCACACCTGCAGAGAGATGAAGAGCAACTCCGAGCACATAATATATATTCTTTAATTTATTCGTTCATAGGATGTGGGCGTCGCAAGCAAGGCCAGCATTTATTGCCCACCTTCTTGAACCGCTGCAGTCCGTGTGGTGAAGGTACTCCCACAGTGCTGGCTTTGTCGTAGCGCTTTGGTGCAACTGAGTGTTTCGCTGGGCCGTTAAGAGTCAACCACAAAGCAAGTGCTCTACTCGGAGCTCCTTCACGGCAAACGAGCCAAAGGTGGGCAGCGGAAAACACTACAAGGGCACCCTCAAAGCCTCCCTGATAAAGTGCAACATTCCCACTGACATCTGGGAGTCCCTGGCCCAAGACCGCCCTAAGTGGAGGAAGTGCACCCGAGAGGGTGCTGAGCGCCTCGAGTCTCAACGCCGAGAGTGTGCAGAAATCAAGCACAGGCAGCAGAAAGAGCATGTGGCAAGCCAGTCTTACCCTCCCCCTCACCCTCACCCTCACCCTCACCCTCAACGACTATCTGCCCCACCTGTGACTCTCTAATTGGACTGTTTAGCCACCAAAGAACTCACTTCACGAGTGGAAGCAAATCTTCCTCGATTCCAAGGGACTGCCTATGATGATGATAGGCCAGACCGGGTAAGGGCGGCAGATTTCCCTTCCCTAAAGGACATTAGTGAACCAGGTGGGTCTTTACGACAATCTGGTAGTTTCGTGGTCACCTTTCACTGATATTAGCTGTTTAATTCCAGATTTATTTAATTGACAACCGCTGTGATGGGATTTGAACTCATGTCCCCAGATTTTTAGTCCAGGCCTCTGGATTACTGGTCCAGTGACATTACCACTACACTACATAATATGAAGTAGTGCAATTCTTACTTAAGCTGTCTTGTGTCCCACTTGGCACACACTCCACAACCGTCGGATCTTTTGCGTCCACCTGAGAGAGCAGACGAGGGTTGGTTTTAAAGAGTCATCTGTCGGACGGCACCTCCTACACTGTGGTGCTCCCTCAGTAGTGCATAAGAGTGTCAGCCGAGATTTTTGTCATGCTGAAATCATTTTCGGAAAAAAAAAAGAAAAAGAAGTCTTTCGGAGAAGATTTTACATAAACTTACAAAGGAATTTAATAGACAGGAAAATGGCATCTGGCAGGTCAACCTAGTCATAATGCATCACAATCGGAATCACAGAATCAGACAATGGTTATAGCACGGCCATTCGGCCCGTCGAGCCCATGCTGGCTCTCTGCAAGAGCACCTCAGCTAGTCTCACTCCCCCGCCCTTTCCGCTTAGCCCTGCAAAAAAAATTATTTCAGGTACTTATCCAACTCCCTTTTGAAAGCCGTGATTGAGTCTGCCTCCACCGCCCTCTCAGCCAGTGCATTCCAGATCCTAACCACTCGCTGCGTAAAAACGTTTTTCCTCATGTCGCCTTTGGTTCTTTTGCCAATCAACTTAAATCTGTGTCCTCTGGTTCGCAACCCTTTCACCAATGGGAACAGTTTCTCTCTATCTACTCTGTCCAGACCCCTCATGATTTTGAACACCTCGATCAAATCTCCTCTCAACCTTCTCTGCTCCAAGGAGAACAACCCCAGCTTCTCCAGTCTATCCACGTAACTGAAGTCCCTCATCCCTGGAACCATTCTCGTAAATCTTTTCTGTATCCTCTCAAAGGCCTTCACATCCTTCATAAAGTGCGATGCCCAGAATTGGACACAATACTCCAGTTGAGTGTTTTATACAGGTTCATCAAAATGTCCATCCTTTTGTACTCTATGACTCCATTCATGAAGCCCAGGATCCCGTATGCTTTTTTAACTGTTTTCTTAACCTGCCCTGCCACCTTCAACAATTTGTGCACATATACCCCCAGGTCTCTCTGTTCATGCACCCCCTTTAGGATTGTACCCTTTAGTTTATAGTTCCTCTCGTCATTATTTCTACCAAATGTATCACTCCACACATTTCTGCATTCAATTTCATCTGCCACATGTCTGCCCATTCCACCAGCCTGTCCATATCCTCTTGAAGTCTATCACTATCCTTCTCACTGTTCATTGTACTTCCAAGTTTTGTGTCATCTGCAAATTTTGAAATTGTGCCCGGTACACCCACATTCAAGTCATTAATATATATTAAGAAAAGCAGTGGGCCTAGAACCGACCCCTGGGGAACACCACTGTATACCTTCCTCCAGTTCGAAAAACAACCGTTCACCACTATGCTCTGTTTCCTGTAACTAAGCCAATTTTGTATCCATGCTGCCACTGTCCCTTTTATCCCATGGGCTCCAACTTTGCTGGAAAGCCTATTATGTGGAACTTTGTCAAACGCCTTTTGGAAATCCATGTACACCACGTCAACCGCATTGCCCTCATCAGCCCTCTCTGTTACTTCATCAAAAAACTCGATCAAAAGCAAAACACTGGAGATGCTGGAATCTGAAATAAAAACAGAAAATGCTGGAAATATTCAGCAGGTCAGGCAGCATCTGTGGAGAGAGAAACAGAGTTAACGTTTCAGGTCGCTGACCCTTCATCAGAACTCACCCAATTTTGTCCCTGATTATTTTTTCTAAAAGCTTCCCCACTGCTGAAGTTAAGCTGACCGGCCTGTAGTTGCTGGCTTTATCTTTGCACCCTTTTTTGAACAAGGGTGAATGTAACATTTGCAATTCTCCAGTCCTCTGGCACCACTCCCGTTTCTAAGGAGGCTTGGAAGATTATGGCCAGTACCTGTGCGATTTCTTCCTTCGCTTTCCTCAGCATCCTAGGACGCATCCCTTCCGGTCCTGGTGACTTAGAATCATAGAATAATGGAAATTTACAGC
This sequence comes from Pristiophorus japonicus, assembly GCF_044704955.1. NCBI lineage: Eukaryota > Metazoa > Chordata > Chondrichthyes > Pristiophoridae > Pristiophorus > Pristiophorus japonicus. The sequence goes on along the minus strand of NC_091977.1, from coordinate 525,565,215 downwards.
GCGGAAGGAGGCCATTTCAGCCCATCATGTCCGCGCCGGCCGACCAAGAGCTATCCAGCCTAATCCCACTTTCCAGCTCTTGGTCCGTAGCCCTGTAGGTTCCAGCACTTTAAGTGCACATCCAAGAATTTTTAAAATGTGGTGAGGGTTTCTGCCTCTACCACCCTTTCAGGCAGTGAGTTCCAGACCCCCGCCACCCTCTGGGTGAAGAAATTTCCCCTCATATCTCCTCTAAACCTCCCCCCCCAATTACTTTAAATCTATGTCCCCTGGTTGTTGACCCCTCCGCCAAGGGAAACAGGTCCTTCCTATCCACTTTATCCAGGCCCTTCATAATTTTATACACTTCAATGAGGTCTCCCCCTCAGCCTCCTCTGTTCCAAAGAAAACAGACCCAGCATCTCCAATCTTTCCTCATAGCCAAAATTCTCCAGTCCAGGCAACATTCTTGTAAGTCTCCTCTGCACTTTTTCCAGTGGAATCACATCTTTCCTGTAATGCGGTGACCAGAACTGCACACAGTACTCCAGCTGTGGCCTAACCAGTGTTTTATACAGTTCAAGCATAACCCCTCTGCTCTTGTATTCTATGCCTCGACTAATAAAGGCAAGTATTCCATATACCTTCTTAACCACCTTATCTACCTCTGGCCTGCTACCTTCAGGGATCTGTGGACCTGCACTCCAAGGTCCCTTTGTTCCTCTACACTTTTCTACTTTAAATTCAGCCAGCCTTCCTAGTACATCGTCTTTATCAGTTCTTATCTCAACCAGTACCTCCTCCTTTACTATGTCTATGGCGGTATCTTCTTCCTTGGTGAGGACAGATGCAAAGTACTTATTTAGTATCTCAGCCTCCATGCGTATGTCTCATTTTTGGTCCATAATCGACCTCACCCCTCCGTTTTCTACCGGTTTACTATTAAAATGCGTATAGAGGAAGAAGCAATGCACCTGCCTAGTGGATCAATAAATAAGATGATTGAGTTGGATTATTCCCTAACACAGCAAGTAACACGTGGTTCAAAGAACTTGATTGAGGATTTTCCGTAAACACATCATTTGAAAAAGGGTAAAGTTTTCCTTTAAGATTAGTCCTGAGATTAAGTCAGAAGGTGTTCTTATTAACATGAGCGTTTAATTTAAACATCTGAAGCAACATGGCTATATAGACATGAACAGAAACGAGTGATTAATGCCATATCTGGGAATGCAGCCAAAGCATTGATGACAATAAACATAAATAAGTTGCAGACAAGATAATTGAGGTGAGGGAAAACTATTGATGCAAAGGGAAACAGTAATTGAAGAAACAGTATTAAAATCAGCCAAAATTAATTATCAACATCTAACACAAATCTCGCTGTGTAGCATGTAGGGACAAACAAAATGTTTTTTTGACTTTTACAACAACAACAACAACTTGTATTCATATAGCACCTTTAACATCGTAAGACACCCAAGGTGCTTCACAGGAGCGTAATCCCAACAAAATTTGACACCGAGCCACATAAGGAGATATTAGGGCAGATATGAGACCAAAATCTTGGTCAAAGAGGTAGGTTTTAAGGAGCGCCTTAAAGGAGGAAAGAGAGGTAGAGAGGCGGAGAGGTTTAGGGAGGGAATTCCAGAGCTTGGGGCCTAGGCAACAGAAGGCACGGCCACCAATGGTGGAGCGATTATAATCAGGGAATTGCAAGAGGCCAGAATTAGAGGAGCGCAGACATCTCGTGGGGTTGTGTGGCTGCAGTAAAACTCTGCCACAAAATCTAGTTGTTCATCAGCAACAGTCAGTCATTGCAGTAACTACCAGGACTTGGCAAAGATTTGCACAGGAAATACATCACGGCTCAGGCGCTCAATTTGCTGAATCTGCCCTTTATTTGTTCTCATTACTCTCCTATGAAGATCAACTTTAAATATTGCCTTGTAAATGTGACATCACTTACCTTCCTGCTAAAGCTTACGATGTCGACAGTGCATGGTGGAGTCTGGTTTTCCTGAGGCTAACATTATAGCACAGCAAAGCAACACCACCTGCATTACTGCCTGCATTACTGCCTGCAATACTGCCTGTATTACTGTCTGTATTACTGCCTGTATTATTGCCTGCATTGCTGCCCGTATTATTGCCTGCAATACTGCCTGCATTACTGCCTGCATTACTGCCTGCAATACTGCCTGCATTAATGCCTGCAATACTGCCTGTATTAATGCCTGCAACACTGCCTGTATAACTGCCTGCATTACTGCCTGCAATACTGCCTACAATACTGCCTGCATTAATGCCTGCAATACTGCCTGTATCACTGCCTGCATTACTGCCTGCAATACTGCCTGCATTACTGCCTGTATTACTGCCTATATTACTGCCTGCAACACTGCCTGCATTACTGCCTGCATTACTGCCTGTATTAAACCTGTATTACTGCCTGCATTATTGCCTGCATTACTGCGCAGCAACACGGTGCCTCTGTGCAAGCTTTGCCACACATGGGACCAATCTTTAACAAGTTTCAAAAGTAATCTAAAGTAATAGTATTTTCAATAATCTTCACTTATATAAAATATCATGTTGACGGAAAATAAAATATTAGGTCGACTTTACAGCACAGAAACAGGGCATTCGGCCCAACTAGTCTGTGCCGGTGTTTATGCTCCATACGAGTTTCCTCCCACCCCTCTCCATCTCACCCGATAAGCATAACCTTTCCTTTTCCTTCTCCCTCATGTTTATCCAGTTTCCCCTTAAATGCATCAATGCTATTCACCTCAACTGCTCCCTGTGATAGTGAGTTCCACATTCCCGGTAAAGAAGTTCCTCCTGAATTCCCCATTGGATTTATTGGTGACTATCACATTTACGGCCCCTAGTTCTGGTCTCCCCCACAAGTGGAAACATCAGGGTGAATTTTCAGCTCTTTTGCGCTCCGTTTTTCACCCCAGTGCGGCAGCAATGACGGCGGGGAGGTATTCTGGGCGGGCGGTCAGCCTCCAATGCCCCGCGGGGATCCTCGGGGTCTGGTTTAGTGGCGGTGCGGAGCAGCATCACCCGGAAGGAGCTGAGCCGGGTGTGCAACGCCCCTGGTTGAGACACTGGCGCGAGTTTTGACTCCTGCCCGACCCGTACGCCCCGCAGCACGCTCTGCAGTGAACACCTGGGAAATTGGGCGGACCGGTGATACCGACTGCAGAAAGGTAAGTAATGGACTCCTAAGATAGAAGTGATTGCTTTTTCTTTTAATTTGTTTTTACGATTTATGTTGTGGTGATGTGGGCAATATTTTGGGAATGGTTCATTAGGTTGATTCCGGGGATGAGGGGGTTGACTTATGAGGATAGGTTGAGTAGGTTGGGCCTCTACTCATTGGAATTCAGAAGAATGCGAGGTGATCTTATCGAAACATGTAAGATAACAAGGGGGCTCGACAAGGTGGATGCAGAGAGGATATTTCCACTCATAGGGGAAACTAGAACTAGGGGGCATAGTTTCAGAATAAGGGGTCGCTCATTTAAAACTGAAATGAGGAGGAATTACTTCTCGGAGGGTTGTAAATCTGTGGAGGCTGGGTCATTGAATATATTTAAGGCGGAGATAGACAGATTTTTGAGCGATAAGAGAATAAAGGGTTATGGGGAGCGGGCAGGGAAGTGGAGCTGAGTCCATGATCAGATCAGCCATGATCTTATTGAATGGCAGAGTAGGCTCGAGGGGCCAAATGGCCTACTCCTGCTCCTATTTCTTATGTTCTTATGTTTTTCTGGGGTTTATTTTAGGGTTTTTTTTCCTCCCCATATATTCTTCCTTAGGTAAGGAGACCAAAACTGTACACAGTAAGTGTCGCTTACATGCAGAGATTTAGTACTGTGGTAATTATTTATATACCTGCAGTGTGTACAGAAACGTTCTATGGGACCAAATTTTTGATGGCTTATCCTGCTGGTAGAAGTCTGGTGGAGTGAGTTCAAAGTGTGCTGATTCCAAGGACAGCAAAGTTGTGGTGATGGGGGTCGTTAGCTTGTTTAAGGTAGGTGCATAATGTTTGTAAAGATACATCAGTAACACTCGTTCCAGCAGGGGCCTGGAATGTCAGAGTAGTACCAAGCTACTCTGATGGAGCAGAGGCAGTCCAGAAATGACTTCATCATCATAGGCAGTCCCTTAGAATCGAGGAAGACTTGCTTTCACTCCAAAAGTCAGTTCTCAGGTGACTGAACAGGAGTTACAGTCTCTGTCACAGGTGGGACAGACAGTGGTCGAGGGAAAGGTTGGGTGGGGAGTCTAGAAGGGTCTGGAAGGAGCACTTTGAAGATCTCCTCAACCAAGACTCTGCCTTTGACTCGAGTGTTCTCGACTCCACCCCGCAGCATGCTACCCGCCGCCACCTCGGTAAAACCCCAACACTGCACGAGGTAGAAAAAGCCATAAGACAGCTTAAGAACAACAAGGCTACGGGTGCGGATGGAATCCCTGCTGAGATGCTAAAGTAAGGTGGAGAGGCGCTGTTGGCGCGGATACATGACCTCATCTCTCTCATCTGGAGGGAGGAGAGCATGCCGGGAGATCTCAGAGATGCAGTGATCGTGACCATCTTTAAAAAGGGGGACAAGTCTGACTGCAGCAATTACAGAGGAATCTCCCTGTTATCAGCCACTGGGAAAGTTGTCGCTTCAGTCCTCCTCAACCGTCTTCTCCCTGTGGCTGAGGAGCTCCTCCCGGAGTCACAGTGCGGATTTCGTCCCCTGCCGGGAACAATGGACATGATCTTTGCAACACGACAGCTGCAGGAAAAATACAGGGAACAGCGCCAGCCCTTACACATGGCCTTCTTCGACCTTACAAAAGTCTTTGACACTGTCAACCGCGAGGGTCAATGGAGCGTCCTCCTCCGTTTTCAGATGCCCCCAAAAGTTTGTCAACATTCTTCGACGACATGCAGGCCATGATTCTTACCAACGGATCCATTACAGACCCAATCCACGTCCGGACCGGGGTCAAACAGGGCTGCGTCATCGCCCCAACCCTCTTCTCAATCTTCCTCGCTGCCATGCTCCACCTCAAGTCAACAAGCTCCCCGCTGGAGTGGAACTTAAACTGCAGAACCAGTGGGAACCTGTTCAACCTTCGTCGTCTCCAGGCCAGGTCGAGCTACAGTAAGCAGATGATGCCTGCATCTGCGCACATACAAAGGCTGAACTCCAGGACTTAGTCGACGTATATACTGAGGCATACGAAAGCATGGGCCCTACGCTAAACATCCGTAAGACAAAGGTCCTCCACTAGCCTGTCCTCGCTACACAGCACTGCCCCCCAGTCATCAAGATCCATGTTGCGGCCCTGGACAACGCGGACCTTTTCCCATACCTCGGGAGCCTCTTATCACCAAGAGCAGACATTGGTGACGGGATTCAACACCGCCTCCAGTGCACCAGTGCAGCCTTCAGCCACCTGAGGAAAAGAGGGTTCGAAGACCAGGTCCTCAAATCTACCACCAAGCTCATGATCTCCAGAGCTGTATTAATACCCACCCTCCTGTATGGCTCAGAGATATGGACCATGTACAGTAGACATCATGGTGGAAAAATGCCACCACTGATGTCTCCGCAAGATCCTACAAATCCCCTGGGAGGACAGACGCACCAACATTAGCGTCCTCAACCAGGCTAACATCCCCAGCATTGAAGCACTGACCACACTTGATCAGCTCCACTGGGCAGGCCACATTGTTCACATGCCAGACACGAGACTCCCAAAGCAAACATTCTACTTGGAACTCCTTCACAGCAAACGAGCCAAAGGTGGGCAGAGGAAACATGAAAAAGACACCCTCAAAGCCTCTCTGATAAAGTGCAACATCCCCACCGACATCTGGGAGACCCTGGCTAAAGACCGCCCTAAGTGGAGGAAGTGCATCCGGGAGGGCGCTGAGCACCTTGAGTCTCATCGCCGAGAGCATGCAGAAATCAAGCGCAGGCAGCGGAAAGAGCGTGCGGCAAATATGTCCCACCCACCCTTACCCTCAACAACTATCTGTCCCACATATGACGGGGACTGTGGTTCTCATATTGGACTGTTCAGCCACCTAAGGACTCATTTTAAGAGTGGAAGCAAGTCTTCCTCGTTTCCGAGGGACTGCCTATGATGATGATGATGTATATGGGAATTACAGTCTCTGTCACAGATGGGACAGACAGTGGTTGGAGGAAAGGGTGGGTGGGGAGTCTAGTTCGCCGCACACTCCTTTCGCTGCCTGCGCTTGCTTTCTGCATGCTCTCGGCGACGAGACTCGAGGTGCTCAGCGCCCTCCCGGATGCTCTTCCTCCACTTCGGGCGGTCTTTGGCCAGGGACTCCCCGGTGTCAGTGGAGGTTTATCAAGGAGGCTTTGAGGGTGTCCTTGAAACATTTGCACTGCCCACCTGGGGCTCGCTTGCCATGTAGGAGTTCCGAGTAGAGCGCTTGCTTTGGGAATCTTGTGTCGGGCATGTGGACAATGTGGCCCACCCAACGGAGCTGGTCGAGTGTGGTAAGTGCTTCGATGTTGGGAATGTTGACCTGGTCGAGAACACTGACGTTGGTGCATCTGTCCTCCCAGGGGATTTGGAGGAGGATCAGATAAAGAACTGTACAAGTCTTCAGCTCTCAAAGGGAGCAATTGGTCCATCTCTGCAAGGTAATCCAGGAACAATTACACTTTCCCTCGGACGTTGTGGGGCCTTTGGTAGGTTCATAAAGGAACTCTCGAAGGAGGAAGATCCACTTTCTCCACCCCATCAGAATTTATCCTGTCTTCTCTCCACGGGTCAGAACCTCAGCAGAACCAAGTTCCATCCCATTTTTCAACCTCCCCTCAGCCGTGACGTGAGAGATGTCCCCAGGGCCAAGCAGAATTTATGTCGATGGTCCTGGCCAATCAACACAACAAAAACAGATTAGCTGGTCATTATCACATTGCTGTTTGTGGGAGCTTGCTGTGCGCAGGTTGGCTGCCGCGTTTCCTACATTACAACAGTGACTACACTCCAAAAGTACTTAATTGGCTGTAAAGCGCTTTGAGACATCCGATGGTTGTGAAAGGCGCTATATAAATCCAATTCTGTCTTTCTATTACTGCAACTAATGGGAAAAATACATTGACTTCACTACCCCTGGGGAGAATTCTAAACAAAAGTCTCGCTAAAGAATTTTATTGGTGGTTATTCCCTCCAACAGTGTATCCACTGACCTGCTGCGAGCGTGGGCGATCTGCAAGTTTTTTCTATCTAGCTCAACAAAAGCCTCTTTTGAAAGGCTAGCGTTAGACCTGTGTCAGTCTCATTGCAGTCAATAGTTTCGACACGATGTGTCACGACTGATGAAGACTCATGGATGTGACTTTACCATATCTGAGAATCATCAAATGTTAACTCGTGGACCTGTGTCAAGATTGTTGGTGGGAGCCAATGGGGATGAACTTTGGTCACGCCCCGTTTGGGGGGGGGGGGGGTGGGGTGGGGGGGGGGGCGATATCTGAGGCGAGGCGGGACTCCCCGCGGCAGACACGGAAGTCCCGCCCTGGGAACAAAGCTGGGGTTGTCGCCCCTCCCCCCCCCCCCAGTGGAAGTATAGCGCAATGTCGGGCCTTCCGGCATAGGGGCGGGCGGGCTGTCCAACTCGGCACCGGGGAGAAGGGGGTCATCGCTTCACCACCGGGGAGCGGGGTTGTCGTGGCAGCAGTCCGGCACAGAAGCGGAGCAACATGGCAGCACAGACCCCCGCGAATTCGCCACGGCAAGGGCCACGACCAGTAAGTCGGCCATTGAAGATAAATTGCACGCCATACCTGCCCTTTAATTTCCGCCCCCGCCGGCCTCACGGAGCGCTGCCAAAGTTCCGCTCCGGGGCGGGAAAAAAACGGGTCGCTGTGCGCGGGACGGTGACGTAGTCATCACCGACGCAGCGGCCCAGGACGCTACCGGTTTGTGCCTCCGCTAACTCCTGCGGAATTTCACGGGAGGCAGCAGCAGCCCCGCGCCCCGGGCGGCTACACTGTTTGCGCCCCGTCAAAAGCTAGGTCAAAGGAGCATTGTATAGGAGGGGAGAGAGGTGGAGAATCGGAGAGGTTTAGGGAGGGAGTTTCTCCCACAATGAGACAGAACTGGAATTCTCTCTGAAGTGTGGGGGATATATTCAGGGCAACCAGAAGTAGTGCCGCTGTGAAAAGGCAAATCAATGCTTTGTTCTACACCGGCTGAATCAAACAGCCAGAAAGTCATTGATTGAGAACACTAGCCAGATTTTTAAGAGTGACTTATCTGACGAGGTTTCAATCCACGATCACCCAAGTCAGCTTTCAAAATGTTCGGCGGCATCAATATCTCTTAAAAGGGAACTGCCTTCGTGGCAAATATTTGACATCTCTCCTCACTTGCTTACAATAATAGCAATAGCTTGCATTTATATAGCGCCTTTAGAAACATAGAAACATAGAAAATAGGTGCAGGAGAAGGCCATTCGGCCCTTCGAGCCTGCACCACCATTCAATATGATCATGGCTGATCATGCAACTTCAGTACCCCTTTCCTGCTTTCTTTCCCTATCCTTTGATCCCTTTAGCCGTAAGGGCCACATCTAACTCCCTTTTGAATATATCTAACGAACTGGCCTCAACAACTTTCTGTGGTAAAGAATTCCACAGGTTCACAATTCTCTGAGTGAAGAAGTTTCTCCTCATCTCGGCCCTAAATGGCTTACCACTTATCCTTAGACTGTGAGCCCTGGTTATGGACTTCCCCAACATCGGGAACATTCTTCCCGCATCTAACCTCTCCAATCCCGTTAGAATTTTATATGTTTCTCTGAGATCCCCTCTCATTCTTAACTTGGTAAAACGTCTTAGCGCACGTCACAGAAGTGTATTCAAAATGGAATTTGACACCAAGTCATAGAAGCATATATTAAGACAGGTGATCAAAAGCTAGGTCAATGGAGATTCTTAAAGGAGGAGAGAGAGGTGGAGAATTGGAGAGGTTTAGGGAGGGAATTCCAGAGCTGTGGGCCCAGGCAACAGAAGGCATGGCTGCCAACGGTGGAGCAATTAAAATCGGGGATGCTCAAGAGGCCAGAATTGGAGGAGCGCCAGAGGGGGTTATGGGGCTGGAGGAGGTTACAGAGATAGGGAGGGGCGAGGCCATGGAGCGATTCGAAAACAAGGGATGAGAATTTTAAACTCGAGGCGTTGCCAGACTAGGGACCAATGTGGGTCAGCGAGCACAGGGGTGATGGGCGAGCGGGATTTGGTGTGAGTTCGGGTACAGGCTGCAGAGTTTGGATGAGCCCCACTTTACGGAGGGTGCAAGGCGGGAGGTCAGCCTGGAGAGAGCATTGGAAAAGTCAAGGCTAGAGGGAACGTTATCCTCAAAGCTCATCATCATTTCATTTCCGTGAGATAATCATAACTCAAATGGTGCTAGCCTGCTCCTTCGTATTCTTCTTCCTTCACAAGCCAGAAATGTTTGTCACACAGATTGAATGAATAGGATGTACCTTCAATGCAACTCTCCAGACTATGCAATATATTTTACTCTGGACATAAGGAAGGATGAAAAAGTAGACTTGAGTAAACAAGTGAGTAAGACCAGCTGTCAGCAAATAATGCTGGAAAGTCAGTTTTCCAATGCTGTGGCATACATTGCTTCTGTCATAAAAAGATTGAAAAGCAACTGAAGTAAAAAGATATGAAATGAAATTCTTGGGAAGAACTTGTTAAGGACAGGCAATTCCTGTGTTAAAGGACAATACAGAGAAAGTATTGATTGCAATTGTAAAATGAGCCCTGAACTCCCATAGCAACATAAGAACAGGTTGCTCCGTCATCAAAGACTCTGCAGCCCATGTCCTAACTCGCACTAAGTCCCGCTCCCGTGTCGTAACTCGCACCAAGTCCCGCTCACCCATCACTCCTGTGCTCGCTGACCTACATCAGCTCCCGGTAAAGCAACGCCTCGATTTCAACATTCTCCATCCTTGTTGACAAATCCCTCACCCCTCCCTATCTCTGTAATCTCCTCCAGCCCCACAACCCCCCGAGATGTCTGCGCTCCTCTAATTCTGCCCCCTTGAACGTCCCTGATTATAATCGCTCAACCATTGGTGGCCGTGCCTTCTGTTGCCTGGGCCCCAAGCTCTGGAACTCCCTCTCTAAACCTCTCCACCTCTCTACCTCTCTTTCTCCTTTAAGGCGCTCCTTAAAACTGAACTCTTTGACCAAGCTTCTGGTCACCCGCCCTAATTTCTCCTTATGCGGTTCTGTGTCAAATTTTTTATCGTATCATACTCCAGCGAAGGTGTAAAGGTGTATGAATACAAGTTGTTGTTGTTGTTGAATTAGATCATGGCTGATCTATAACTTAACTCCATCTATATACCTTGGTTCCATTACTTTTGCCTCACAAAAATCTATCATTCTCAGTTTTGACATTTTCAATTGACCCCAGCCTCAACAGCTTTTTAGGGGAGAAAGTTCCAGATTTCTACTATCCTTTGTGATACGTCCTTACGACACAGTATAAATGCACACGAGGCCCATGCTTGAGAGAAGGTCAGTCTGTGACCTGTCCTTTATTCCTTAGCATTCAAGTGCTGGAAGTGGGTGGAGCTTCCCCTTTTATACCTGAAGGTCCAGGTTAGGAGTGTCTCCCACAAGTTCACCTCCTAGTGGTCATTGTTCTCACAGTGTACAACTTAGGTCAGATTATACATGGGTTACAATGCTGGTTGAATACATGACATCACCTCCCCCCCAAAGTCTTATTGGGATCACAGGTTGAGTCTCTCTGGTGGTTTACGCTCCCTTGTAGAGCGCCTGAGTTGGAGCTCCAGTTGTTGGGCGTTGGCCTGAGTGTCTGCTGTTTGCAGTGCCTCAGGCCTGTCCGGACTGTCCACAGTGACTGGGCTCGCCTCCGCTTGGTTCCTGTGTTCGGTCACCTGTGGAGGAGTGAATTCTATATCGTATTCTTCCTCTGCTTCTTCTATGGGGTTGCTGAACCTCCTTTTTGTTTGATCCACATGTTTGTGGCAGATTTGTCCATTGGTAAGTTTAACTACCAGAATCCTATTTCCCTCTTTGGCAATCACAGTGCCTGTGAGCCATTTGGGCCCTGCATCGTAGTTGAGGACAAAAACAGGGTCATTTACATCAATACATCGCCCTCTCGCATTCCTATCATGGAAGTCATATTGTGACTGGCGCCTGCTCTCGACAATTTCTTTCATGGTGGGGTGTATAAGGGATAACCGGGTTTTGAGCGTCCTTTTCATTAGCAGCTCTGCGGGTGGAACCCCTGTGAGCGAGTGTGGTCGGGATCTGTCGGCCAACAGGAGGCGTGATAAACTTTGTAGGGAACTCCCTTGGATTCTGAGCATCCCCTGTTTGATTATCTGCACCGTTTGAGGCCGGCTTGAACGGTGCCATTCTGACATGGTTGATTCCATTGCCTGCCATGAAGCACGGGCCATTGTTGCTGACCAAGATGTCCGTTAGACCGTGGGCGGCGAACATTGCCCGTAGACTTTCTACCGTGGCAGAGGATGTGCTTGAATTTAAAATGTCACACTCGATCCATTTGGAGCAGGCGTCTACGACAACCAAAAACATTTTTCCCATGAAAGGACCTGCGTAGTTCACATGGATGCGTGACCAAGGCTTGGCGGGCCAGGGCCAGGGGCTAAGGGGAGCTTCCCTGGGCACATTGCCCAGGTGGGCACACGTATTGCACCTGCGAACACAAAGTTCCAGATCTGCGTCACCAAACGTGTGACCTGGAAATTGCCTTCATCATGACAATGCATAGGTGCCTATTGTGGAGTTCTCTGATGAACACCTCTCTGCCCATCTGGGGCATGACTACACGGTTTCCCCACAGTAGGAAATCGGCCTGAATCGAGAGTTCATCCTTGCGCCTGTGAAATGGTTTAAATTTCTCAGGGGCATGCCCTGTACGTGGCTGCCCAGTCCCCATTCAGGCCACATTTCTTGACTAGAGACAATAGCGGATCTCTATTTGTCGAGACTTTAATCTGACGGGCTGTCACGGGTGAGCCTTCGCTTCCGAAAGCTTCAACAGCCATGACCATCTCAGCAGCATGCTCAGTAGCCCCCTCAGTGGTGGCTAGTGGGAGTCTGCTGAGTGCATCGGCGCAGTTTTCGGTGCCCGGTCTGTGCCGAATTGTGTAGTCATAGGTGGCTAACGTGAGTGCAGACCTCTGTATGCGGGCCGATGCGTTTGCATTTATGGCCTTGTTGTCAGCCAAAAGGGACGTTAGGGGTTTGTGATCTGTCTCCAGCTCAAATTTCCTGCCAAACAGGTACTGGTGCATTTTCTTTACCGCATATACACATGCGAGCGCCTCCTTTTCTACCATCCCGTAGCTCCTTTCTGCCTGGGACAGACTTCTGGAGGCATAAGCTACCGGCTGTAACTGACCCTTGGCATTGACATGCTGCAACACACACCCGACACCATAGGACGACGCATCGCACGTTAACACAAGTTTCTTACATGGGTCATATAGCGTTAACAGATTGTTGGAACATAACAAATTGCGTGCTCTATTAAAAGCCCTTTCCTGGCTATCCCCCCAGACCCATTCGCGACCTTTGCGTAGGAGCACGTGTACCGGCTCTAGCAGCGTGCTCAATTTGGGAAGAAAGTTACCAAACTAGTTCAGGAGCCCCAGGAACGAACGCAGCTCCGTCGTGTTACGGGGTCTGGGTGCTCTCTGAATCACTTCCGTCTTGGTCGCAGTAGGGCTGATCCCGTCTGCTGCTACCCTCATCCCCAGGAATTCTACCTCTGGAGCTAGGAAGACGCACTTCGCCTTTTTCAGTCGCAGCCCTATCCGGTCCAGTCTGCATAGCACCTCCTCCAGGTTATGGAAGTGTTCTTCAGTATCGTAACAGTGATGAGGATGTCGTCCTGAAAAACCACTGTCCCTGGAATCGACTTGAGGAGGCTTTCCATATTTCGTTGGAAGATCGTGGCGGCCGAGCGAATCCCGAACGGATATCTGTTGTACTCAAACAACCCCTTGTGTGTCGTGATGGTGGTCAGCTTCTTTGACTCACTCGCCAGCTCCTGGGTCATGTAAGCTGAGGTCAGGTCCAATTTTGAAAAAAGTTTGCCACCGGATAGCATCGCAAAGAGGTCCTCCGCTCTCGGTAGCGGGTACTGGTCTTGGAGTGACGCCCGATTGATGGTGGCCTTGCAATCACCACATATCCTGACCGACCCATCCGCCTTGAACACCGGCACAATCGGGCTCGCCCAGTCACTGAATTCGACTGGCGAGATGATGCCTTCCCTCAGCAGGCGGTCCAATTTGCCTTCTATCTTTTCCCGCATCACGTACGGCACCGCTCTGGCCTTGTGGTGTACTGGCCTGGCATCCGGGTTTATGTGAATCACTACCTTGGCTCCCATGAAAGTGCCAATGCCGGGTTGAAATAATGAGTCAAATTTGTCCAGGACCTGTGAGCATGATACTCGCTCCACAGAGGAAATTGCATTGACATCGCCCCATTTCCAGTTCATGACAGCAAGCCAACTCCTCCCCAGTAGTACGGGACCGTCTCCTGGGACAATCCAGAGTGGCAACCTGTTCTCCGAATCTTTGTGGGTCACGACTACTGTGGCCCTGCCTAGCACCGGAATGATCTCCTTTGTGTATGTCCGTAGCTGTGCGTCAATCGGCGATAATTTTGGCCTCCTGGCCTTGGAAGCCACGTGTCTAGCGCCATTGATACTGGGATGCCATTGAGGAGCACTTTCATCATTATCGGTGGCGTCCTGATATATGAACTGTATACGTGCTCCACATGAACTCGCTGAACTTCAGCTTCCAGCGATTTCCCCCAGCGTTCATTTCTGCAAACTCCGGCTGAGTGTGTGCCTCCACGCCTCCAACATGAGCTGCTGTTGGAAACAAAAGGTCCCTTGCCAGTCGATCGTCCCTGACTGCCCCTGTGATTGTCCTTGAGTGCGCCATTAACAGGTGTTGATGGCCCCATTACTGGCCGCATTGTCCCTTGCAATGGCGTGAATCGCCGTTCAGCTTGCCATTGTCTCTGTCGAACTCCCCCTCTGGGTTCGACTACATGGTGGGGCATGCCCGACTGCCCTTGTCTGCCTGGAGAACTGTGTGCTGCTTTAACAATGTTGAATCTCTGTCCCAACTATTCCTTAACACAATACCTCTCCTCTGTTCTGCTAGTGGCCATGCTCGCGTGGTTTAAATCCCAGTTTCTCGTCGCCATTGATACATCCTTACTATACAGTATAAATGCACATGAGGCCCATGCTTGAGAGAAGGTCAGTCTGTGACCTGTCCTTTATTCCTTAGCAATCAAGTGCTGGAAGTGGGTGGAGCTTCCCCTTTTATACCTGAAGGTCTAGGTTAGGAGTGTCTCCCACCTAGTGGTCAGTGTTCTCACGGTGTACAACTTAGGTCAGATTATACATGGGTTACAATGCTGGTTGAATACATGGCACTTTGTGTGAAGAAATCCTTCATGACATCACCCCTGATTGGCCTGGCTCTATTCTTAAGGTTCTGCCCCCTTGTTCTGGACTCCCCCTACCAGTCAAAATTGTTTCTCTGTATCTACCCTATTAACTCCTTTAATTATCTCAAGCACGTGTGCTACTAACGAGGAGGAGGGGCAAGATTTGGAATTATCCCCACTGCACTGATGGACATAATTAGCCCGGCAATGTTTTCACCCAACGGTGTGGGAGCATTGAACACTGCAGATCATTACATTGTGCAGCGGCAGATGGAAGATAAGGGAGTCATCAGGTAACTATAGACCAGCTCACGCCAAATTATTTATGGCTGAGTTTTTCAGCAGGATAAAATGAATACTCACTTATAACGACATGGGTTAATTAAGGTCAGCCACATGGATTTCTAAAATGCAAGTCATGCCTGACAAATGTGTTCTTTGAGGAAACAAGGTGCTGTATCAATACAGGAAGAGCAGTAGATGCCATGGATCAGCATTTTCAAAAGGCACTGGATGAGTGGGTCTCTATGAGGTCTTGAAATCCCTCCAGCATGATGGCCTACAACCGTTATCGGAAAGAGTCAGAGATGGCCATGAGAGCATTTTGGTATTGTGACCGCCCGCCCCCACCGCCCCGAAGCATCCATCGCAAGAATGTGAGCCTTCAGAACCAATCGACCTCAGACATGTCCATGCTCACCGCTGTTGTTAAAAAAAAGGGTGATTGGGTTGGACGTCACCAAGGTCCAGGTTGCTGATTGCATGCCTGCCTGCCTGCAGATACAGCAGGAGCGGCGAGGTTGGGACGAAAGTGTGGCAAGAGATTGCAGAGCAACGTGATCAGGAGAAGCGTGAGTTCGGGGCCCAGAAGAGCCGAAGGCCCAGGAGCAGCACGGGCCAGCCCACACTGCGATACGTATGCGCACTAGGTCTGTGCAGCAGAGCAGGTCTCCAGGCGCCTTGGGTAATCCTTACTGTTATATATATAAACTTGTATTTACTCTGTACAGCCACCAGAGGGCTCATCCCCTGGAGTCCCAAGGGATCCCATAATCCCTTGGGAGCACAGGTATTTAAGGAGGCCTCACAGGTTGGAGAGGCGCTCTGGAGACCTGCAATAAAAGACTAAGGTCACACTTTGCTTTCAGCTCACAGTCTGACTCTTTCTCCATACATAACATTTACTACTGGACCAAGACCTAGCTCTGTCAAGCCTGTGTGGTGGCTGGTGTGTAACTGTCACCACACGTTAAAAAAAATCCACGCACAGGCATCTTCCACCCTTCACGATGTAGTTCGGGATCTGGAATATTAGGTCCTTCATTGAAACACCTGAGAACTCATCGAACTCATCCCTTTTTGGTGTGGAAGTGGATCATCCTCGATTCGAGGGACCACCTAAGAAGAAGAATGTTCCCTGCTTAATGTCAGAGCGCAGTGCAGAGAACTCTGTTCCTTGCTCCATCACTGAGTGTTCAAACGTTCTCTATATACGGGGCATAGACCGGTCTACTGAGTGGGTAAGAAGTTGGCAGATTGAGCATAAAGTATGGAAATGTGAAATTATCCACTTTGTTGGGAAGAATAGAAAAGCAGAAAATTCTTTTGAAAGGTGAGAGACGAGCATAGATTTAGAGTACTTGGTAGGAGGTTTAGAGCAGATTTGAGGAGAATTTTTTTCACCCAGAGGGCGGTGGGGGTCTGGAACTCACTGTCTGAAAGGGTGGTAGAGGCAGGAACCCTCTTAACATTTAAAAAGACTTGGATTTGCAATTGAAGTGCCGTGACCTACAGGGTTAGCTGTTTGTTAGCTGGCATGAACATGATTCTATGATAAATGTTGATGTTCACAGGGATTTGGGTGTCCTTGTACACCAGTCACAGAAAGTTAACATGCAGATACAGCAAGCGATTAGGAAAACAAATGGTATGTATGCCTTTATTGCAAGGGGGTTGGAGTACAAGAGTGAAGAAGTCTTGCTGCAATTATATAGGGCTTTGCTGAGAACACACCGCCCGCGGATCACTGCTATCTAGTTCTCCCCCCGCCCTCCAGAGACCTAAGCCGCCCAGAGAGATCTAATCCCACCAGAAGAGATCTAATCACCCCAGAGATCTAACCCCCCAGAGATCTAATCGCCCCGAGATATAATCCCCCCCCCAGAGATCTAATCCCCCAGAGATCTAATCCTCCAGAGACCTAATCTCCCAGAGATCTAATCCCACAGAGATCTAATCCCCCCTAGAGATCTCATCCCCAGAGACCTAGTGCCCCAGAGATCCAATCCCCCCACAGATCTAATCTCCCAGAGAGCTAATCCCCCAGAGATCGAATCCCCCCAGAGAACTAATCCCCCAGAGATCTAATCCCCCCCAGAGATCTAATCCCCCAGAGATCTAATCCCCCATAGATCTAATCCCCCAAGAGATCTGTTCCCGCCAGAGATCTTCTCCCCTGGAGATTGAATCACCCCAGAGATCTAATCCCCCAGAGATCTAATCGCACAGAGATCTAATCCCCCCAGAGATCTAATCCCCAAGAGATCTAAGTCTCCAGAGATCTAAACCCCTCAGAGATCTAATCCCCCAGAGATCTAATCCCCCAGAGATCTAATCTCCCCAGAGATCTAATCCACCAGAGACCTAATCTCCCAGATATCTAATCCCCCCCAGAGATCTAATCCCCCCCAGAGATCTAATCCCCCAAAGACCTAATCCCCCAGAGATCTAATCCCCAGAGATCTAACCCCCCAGAGATCTAACCCCCCAGTGATCTAATCTCCCTCAGTGATCTAATCCCCCAGAGATCTAATCCCATAGTGATCTAATCCCCCAGAGATCTAATTCCCCCAAAGATCTAATCCACCAGAGATCTAATCCCCCAGCGAGATCTAATCCCACGGAGATCTAATCACCAGAGATCTAACCCACCAGAGAGATTTAATCCCCCCAGAGATCTAATCCCACAGAGAGATCTAATTCCCCCAGAGATCTAATCCCCTCAGAGATCAAATCCCCAGAGAGATCTAATCCCCCAGAGATTACATCCCCCAGAGATCTAATCCCCCCAAGATCTAACCCCCCAGAGAGATCTAATCCCCCCAGAGATCTAATCCCCCCAAGATCCAATCCCCAGAGAGATCTAATCCCCCCAGAGATCTAATTTCCCAGAGATCTAATCCCTTCCAAAGATCTAATCCCACAGAGAGATCTAATCCCCACCAGAGATATAATCCCCCCAGAGATCTAATCCCCCAGAGATCTAAACCCACAGAAAGATCTAATTCTCACCAGAGATCTAATACCCCCAGAGATCTAATCCCCCAGAGATCAAATCCCCCAGAGATCTAGTTCCTCAGAGATCTAATCCCTAGAGACATAATCCCCAGAGATATAATCACCCCAGAGATCTAATCCCCCCAGAGATCTAATTTCCCAAGAGATCTAATCCCCCCAGATATCCAATCTCCAGAGATCTAATCCCCCCCAAAGATCTAATCCCCCAAAGATCTAACCCCCCCAGAGATCTAATCCCCCAGAGATCTAATCCCCCCAGAGATCTAATCCCTGGAGATCTAACCCCCCAGAGATCTCATCCTCCCAGAGATCTATTTCCCCCGGAGATCTAATCCTCCCAGAGATCTAATCCCCAGATATCTAATCCCCAGATATCTAAACCCCCAGATAACTAATCCAAATAGATCTAATTCTCCCAGAGATGTAATCTCCCAGAGATCTAATCCCCCTGAGATCTAATCCCCGAGAAATCTAATCCCTCCAGATAAATCTAATCCCCCAGAGATCTAATCCCCCAGAGATCTAATTCCCCAGAGATCTGACCCACCAGGGATCTAATCCCCAGAGATCTAATCCCCCCAGAGATCTAATTCCCCCAGAGATCTAATCCCCCAGAGATCTAATTCCCCCAGAGACCTAATTCCCCCGGAGATGTAATCCCCACAGAGATCTAATCCCCCAGAGATCTAATTTCCCCCAGATATCTAATCCTCAGAGACCTGATCCCCCATAGATCTAATCCCCCAGAGATCTGAACCCCCGGTGATCTAATCCCCCAGAGATCTAATCCCCCCAGAGATCTAATCTCCCAGAGATCTAACCCCCCAGAGGTCTAATCCCCAATTGATCTAATCCCCCTAGAGATCTAATCACCCCCCGGAGATCTAATCCATCCCAGAGATCTAATCCCCAGTGATCTAATCCCCCCCAGAGATCTAATACCCAGAGATCTAATCCCCAGAGATCTAATTCTCCCAGAGATCTAATTCCCCCAGAGATCTAGTTCCCCCCAGAGAACTAATTCCCCAGAGATCTAACCCCGCCAGAGATCTAATACCCCCAGAGATCTAATCCCGCAGAGATCTAATCCCCCCAGAGATCTAATCCCCCAGAGGTCTAATCCCCCCAGAGATTTAATTCCCCAGAGATCTAATGCCCCCTCAGAGATCTAACCCCCCCCAGAGATCTAATCCACCCCGGAGATCGAATCCCCCACCAGAGATCTATTCCGCACCCCCCCACCGGCCCCAGAAAAACGCGGAATAAATAAAGACATCAATAACAATATAAGTATTATAAATAAATCAAAAACCCTGCACAAAACAGTGACAAATCTAAACGTACCTGTTGATACTTACCTGCGCGCCGACGTCGGCAATCTCTGGCCTCCGGACTGCACTTCTCGTGTTGACGGGGGTGGGAAATGGAGGTTGATGGAAGAGCGCGCGTGCGCAGAACCCGGGATCCAAAGAGTCCCGAGTCCCAGACAACGTACCCTGCCCCGCCGGAGCAGACCGTCTGTCCATCGCACTCTGCTGACGCACCGCTCAGAACCGCGTGGACTGATGTTGCCAGTATTCCAACCCAGCGATACCGGGCGGTGAAGATTGGCCGACCACCGCGAGACCGCCGAGAATTGGGTGGTCCACCAAAGTCGGGCCCCAGGAGTAGTACTGTGTACAATTTTGGTCTCCTTACCTAAGGAAGAATATAAATGCCTTAGATAGTTTGAGTTTGCAGCAAAGGTTCACTAGACTAATTCCTACAATGGCGATGGGGGGGGTTGTCCGATGAAAACATAAGAACATAAGAAATAGGAGCAGGAGTAGGCCATACGGCCCCTCGAGCCTGCTCCGCCATTTAATACGATCATGGCTGATCCGATCATGGACTCAGGTCCAGTTCCCTGCCCGCTCCCCATAACCCCTTATTCCTTTATCGGTTAAGAAACTGTCAATCTCTGTCTTAAATTTATTCAATGTCCCGGCTTCCACAGCTCTCTGAGGCAGTGAATTCCACAGTTTTACAACCCTCTGAGAGAAGAAATTCCTCCTCATCTCAGTTTTAAATGGACGGCCCCTTATTCTAAGATTATGCCCTCTAGTTCCAGTCTCCCCTATCAGTGGAAACATCCTCTCTGCATCCACCTTGTCAAGCCCCCTCATAATCTTACATGTTTCGATAAGATCACCTCTCATTCTTCTGAATTCCAATGAGTAGAGGTCCAACCTACTCAACCTTTCCTCATAAGACAACCCCATCATCTCCGGAATCAACCTGGTGAACCCTCTCTGAACTGCCTCCAAAGCAAGTATATCCTTTCTTAAATATGGAAACCAAAATTGGACGCAATATTCTAGGTGTGGCCTCACCAATACCCTGTATGACTGCAGTAGGACTTCCTGCTTTTAGACTCCATCCCCTTTGCAAAAAAGGCCAAGATTCTATTGACCTTCCTGATCAGTTACTATACCTGCATACTAACCTTTTGTGTTTCATGCACAAGTACCTCCAAGTCCCGCTGTACTGCAGCACTTTGCAATTTTTCTCCATTTAAATAATATGATTTTTTTTCTACCAAAGTGCATGACCTCACACTTAACAATATTATACTCCATCTGCCAAACTTTTGCCCACTCACTTAGCCTGTCTATGACCTTTTGCAGATTTTTTTGTGTCCTCGTCACACATTGCTTTTCCTCCCATCTTTGTATCTTTGAGGAGAAATTGAGTAGAATGAGCCTGCAATCTCTGGAGTTTAGAAGAATGAGAGATGATCTCATAGAAACATAGAAAATAGGTGCAGGAGTAGGCCATTCGGCCCTTCATGTAACTTCAGTACCCCATTCCTGCTTTCTCTCCATACCCCTTGATCCCTTTAGCCGTATGGGCCACATCTAACTCCCTTTTGAATATATCTAACGAACTGGCCTCAACAACTTTCTGTGTTAGAGAATTCCACAGGATCACAATTCTCTAAGTGAAGAAGTTTCTCCTCATCTCGGTCCTAAATGGCTTACCCCTTATCCTTAGACTGCGACCCCTGGTTCTGGACTTCCCCAACATTGGGAACATTCTTCCTGCATCTAACCTGTCCAATCCCGTCAGAATTTTAAATGTTTCTATGAGATTCCCTCTCATTCTTCTAAATTCCAGTGAATATAAGCCGAGTCAATCCAGTCTTTCTTCATATTTCAGTCCTGCCATCCCAGGAATCAGTCTGATGAACCTTCGCTGCACTCCCTCAATAGCAAGAATGTCCTTCCTCTGAAAACTGAACACAGTATTCAAGGTGTGGCCTCACCAAGGCCCTGTACAACTGCAGTAAGACCTCCTGCTCCTATACTCAAATCCTCTCACTGTGAAGGTCAACATGCCATTTGCCTTCTTCACTGCCTGCTTTACCTGCATGCCAACTTTCAATGACTGATGTACCATGACACCCAAGTCTCATTGCACCTCCCCTTTTCCTAATCTGTCACCATTCAGATAATATTCTGCCTGCCTGCTTTTGCCACTAAAGTCGATAACCCCACATTTATCTACATTATACTGCATTTGCCATGTTTTTGCCCACTCACCTAACCTGTCCACATCACCCTGCAGCCTCTTTGCATCCTCCTCGCAGCTCACACTGCCACCCAGCTTAGTGTCATCTGTAAACTTGGAGATATTACATTCAATTCCTTTGTCTAAATCATTAATGTATATTGTAAATAGCTGGGGTCCCAACACTGAACCCTGTGGCACCCCACTAATCACTGTCTGCCATTCTGAAAAGGACCCGTTTATTCCCACTCTTTGCTTCCTGTCTGCCAACCAGTTCTCTATCCATGTCAATACATGACCCCCAATACCATGTGCTTTAATTTTGCACACTAATCTCTTGTGTGGGACATTGTCAAAAGCCTTTTGAAAGTCCAAATGCACCACATCCACTGGTTCTCCCTTGTCCACTCTACTAGTTACATCCTCGAAAAATTCTGGAAGATTTGTCAAGCATGATTTCCCTTTCATAAATCCATGCTGACTTGGACCGATCCTGTCACTGCTTTCCAAATGCGCTGTTATTACATCTTTAATAATTGATTCCAACATTTTGCCCACTACCGATGTCAGGCTAACCGGTCTATAATTCCCTTTTTCCTCTCTCCCTCCTTTTTTAAAAAGTGGGGTTACATTAGCTGCCCTCCAATCCATAGGAACTGATCCAGCGTCTATAAAATGTTGCAAAATGACGACCAATGCATCCGCTATTTCAAGGGCCACTTCCTTAAGTACTCTGGGATGCAGACTATCAAGCCCCGGGGATTTATCAGCCTTCAATCCCATCAATTTCCCTAATTGAAATGTCTAACATTCTAACAAGGCTTGACACAGTAAATGCAGGGAGGATGTTTCCCCTGGCTGGGGAGTCTAGAAACACTAGGCACTCGCGATATTGGGCTCCCTGATGATGTGTGCAACCAATGAGATGCGCGGGTAGTGCTGGCTATGCACAGTAATCATTTGAAACAGCAGGCTGCACGAATTTAACGTGCTGCGAGCATCACAATGGGCGCGCGTCAATCGGACGTTAGCCCATTTCTCCCTCAATAGAATCTTACGGCACAGAAGGTGGCCAATCGGACCATCGTGCCTAAACCGGCTTTGAAAGAATGATCCAATTAGTCCTACTGCCCTGCCCTATCCCCATTTCCCTCCACATTCCCCCCCCCCCCCCCGCCACCTTCAATATATCTAATTTTCTTTTGAAAGTTACGATTGAATCTGCTTCCACCACCCTTTCAGGCAACGCGTTCCAGATCTTAACAACTCGGTGTGTAAAAAAAAAAAAATTCTCCTGGAATATTGTGTCCAGTTTTGGTCTCCTAATCTGAGGAAGGACATTCTTACTATTGAGGGAGTGCAGCGAAGGTTCACCAGACTGATTCCCAGGATGGCAGGACTTACATATGAAGAAAGACTGGATCGACGAGGCTTATATTCACTGGAATTTAGAAGATTGAGAGGGGACCACATAGAAACATATAAAATTCTGACGGGATTGAACATAGAAACATAGAAAATAGGTGCAGGAGTAGGCCATTCAGCCCTTCTAGCCTGCACCGCCATTCAATGAGTTCATGGCTGAACATGCAACTTCAGTACCTCCTTCCTGCTTTCTCGCCATACCCCTTGATCCCCCTAGTAATAAGGACTTCATCTAACTCCCTTTTGAATATATTTAGTGAATTGGCCTCAACTACTTTCTGTGGTAAATGGTTAGATGCAGGAAGAATGTTCCCGATGTTGGGGAAGTCCAGAACTAGGGGTCACAGTCTAAGGATAAGGAGTAAGCCATTTAGGACCGAGATGAGAAGAAACTTCTTCACTCAGAGAGTTGTGAACCTGTGGAATTCTCTACCACAGAAAGTTGTTGAGGCCAGTTCGTTAGATACATTCAAAAGGGAGTTAGAGGTGGCCCTTACGGCTAAAGGGATCAAGGGGTATGGAGAGAAAGCAGGAATGGGGTACTGAAGTTGCATGATCAGCCATGATCATATTGAATGGTGGTGCAGGCTCGAAGGGCCGAATGGCCGACTCCTGCACCTACTTTCTATGTTTCTATGTTTCACCTCTGGCTATAGTATTCTTGCTTCACTTCAACAGCTCTTCTTCAAGTCAGGGAACTTTCTTGCAGATCTCCTTCACAGAGTCGATGCAGAGTTGATTCGTCATTTATGTGTTACCGTGTTATCAGGCCTCTGGTCGTACCTGTGATCTGGGCCTCCCAACTACCCCCCCCGCCCTCCCCATCAGTCCTAAAACCGAGGGAAAACATTACCATTTGCTGAACTCCCGACACATGCTGGGAGCAGAGACGCAGGAAAGAAGCAATCTGTACAAAATTTGTATTCCAGTCTGCCAGCTCAGTATCCGCATCAATGTATGCAGCCATCTCAAAGTATTGTGCATCGCACAGCGGGATTAATGACATTTGCATCATTTGTACTATCGGAGCAGCTCATTGTCTGCTGGAGGAGTGGAACATTATTATGGTGTATATTGCCTGCTATTTGTCTGGAGTCCCACTTGTCAAAATTGAGCTGCATGAAATCAAAGTTAAAGAAAATAAATCGGCAGCCACCATTTTCAATAGCGGCTTTAAACACATAGGCACACAAATGTAGAGCAACTAACTGACAAAAACTAAAAACACTAAATATTCTGTTTTAGTGACGCTGGCTGAGGGATAAATATTGTCCAGGACACCAGGGATAAATCCCCTGATCTTCGTCAAAATAGTGCCATAGAGAGCGGACGGGGCCTCGGTTTAACATCTCACCCAAAGGACAGTGCAGCACTCCCTCAGCACTGCACTGGTGTCAGCCTAGATTTATGCACTCCAGTCCCTGGCGTGGAATTTGAACCCACAACCTTCTGACTTAGAGAGAAGAGTGCAACTCACTGAACCACAGTGACTATTTACATCCACCTGAGAGAGCAGACAGAGCCTCAATTTAACACCTCATCTGAAGGACAGCACCTCCAACAGTGCAGCACTCCCTCAGCTCAGCACTGGGAGTGTCAGCCCAGATTTCTGTGCTCCAGCCTCTGGAGTGAGACTTGAATCCACAACCTTCTGGCTCAGAGGCAAGGGTACTACCCACTGAGCTATGGTTTGTCCTGGAGTGCCTGATTTGTTCTGAGATGGGGTTGACTCGTTCTAGTTCACAGGTCTCAAGCACCACAGCCTGGATGTTGCCAGGGCCGATAGCCCTTACTGTGTCCAGTGCACTCAGCCGCTTCTTAATACCATGTGGAGTGAGTCAGATTGGCTCAACGCTGACATTTGTGATGGGACTGGACAGTTTAGACGCAGGAAGAATGTTCCCGATGTTGGGGAAGTCCAGAACCAGGGGACACAGTCTAAGGATAAGGGGTAAGCCATTTAGGACCGAGATGAGGAGAAACTTCTTCACCCAGAGAATTGTGAACCTGTGGAATTTTCTGCCACAGAACGTTTTTGAGGCCAATTCGAAAGATATATTCAAAAGGGAGTTAGATGTGGCCTTTACGGCTAAAGGGATCAGGGGCTATGGAGAGAAGGCTGGGGTGGGGTACTGAGGTTGATTGATCAGCCATGATCATATTGAAGGGCCGAATGGCCTACTCCTGCACCTATTTTCTATGTTTCTATGGTGGGGATGTCGGGAGGAAGTCCGAGTGAGAGCGTCCATTCTGCACTTTTGGCTGAAGACTTGGCTCCTGCCCTCACGTGCTGGGCTCCACTACAATTGAAGATGGGGATGTTCATGGAGCCTGTTCCTGTTAGTTGTTTGATTGTCGACCACCATTCTCCACTGGATGTGGGAGAGCTGCTGCCACCAGAATTATCACCTTGACTATGACGAGATGGACGGTGATATAAAGGTTGTTCCTGGAATATGTTAAATACCAAGTAATGCCTACTTTTAATATATAGGAACAGGAGGCGGCCATTCAGCCACTCAAGCCTGTTCTGCCATTCGATTAAATCAAGGCTCCATCGACCCACCTTGGTTCTGTAACCCTTAATACCCTTGCCCAACAAAAATGTATCAATCTCAGTCTTGACATTTTCAATTGACCCCATCTGGCCTCAGGCGCTTTTTGGGGGAGAGCGTTCCAGAGTTCCACTAGCTTTTCTGTGACGAAGTACTTCCTGACATCATCCCTGAACAGCCCGGTTCAAAGGTTTGCCCCAAAATAGTACCAGTCAGTTACAGTCAGATATTTCGTTACACAGATAGAATTTTGACGTCTGACTTTCTTACTCAGTGGTAACATTTGATTTGGGTCATTTTCTAAAATTCACCATCATTATCCTTAGGTTGACTTCGAATCATCGAATCTTACAGCACAGAAGGAGGCCATTCGGCCCATCGTGCCTGTGTCGGCTCTTTGAAAGAGCGATCCAATTAGTCCCACTCCTCACCTTCTTCTCCATAACCCCTGAAAATTAGTTCAAATATATGTACAATGGGCCTTTTGGAAGTCCTTACGGAATCTGCTTCCACCACCCTTTCAGGGAGTGCGTTCCTGATCACAACAACCCTCTGTGCAAACTAATTTCCCCTCATTTCCCCTCTCGCTCTATTGCCAATGATATTAAACCTAAGACCTCTAGTTGCCGACCCACTGGCCATCATCCCAAAGAGCTTCACAGCCATTGAAGTAACTTTTGGAGTGTAGTCACCACCCTAGCCATTACTGTTGGGGCCATAAAAGGAGCGGCGAGCGTGCAGCCCGGGAGCAACGTGGAAGCCACCTCATGGAGCAGCGCGAGCTGGTGCAGGTGGGCGACGACTTGGAGAAGGACGACTGGATTGGACGTCACCAAAATCCAGGTCGCTGATTTGAGCGTGAGCAGGTACGGCAGGAGCGGCGAGGTCGGGGCGAAGGAGCGGCGAGAGATTTACAGAGCGATGTGATCGGGGGCCCAGGAAAGGCATAAGTTCAGGGCCTAGAAGAGGCGAGGGCCCAGGGGCAGCACAGGCCAGCCCAAACTTCGATGTGTGCGCGCACTGGGTCCGTGCAGCAGAGCTGGTCTCCAGCTTGGTTAACCCTTGCCACTGGACCAAGACCGAGCTCTGTCAAGCCCGTGTGGTGGCTGGTGTGCAACGGCCACCCCACGTTAAAAAAATCCACGCACAGGCATCTTCCACCCTTCAACATGTCGTTCGGGATCTGGAATATTCGGTCCTTCATTGAAACACCTGTGAACTCATCCCTCTTTGGTGTGGAAGCAAGTCATCCTCGCTTTGAGGGACTACCTAAGAAGAGAAGGTGGGGGAAACACAGCAGCCTTATTTGCACGCAGCAAGCTCCCGCAAACCACAACGTGATAATGGCCAGATCATCTTTTCTCGTGATGTTGACGGAGGGATAAATATTGGCCAGGGCTCCAGGGGAAATCTCCCGACGGCATCAATCTTTTTTTTTAACAGTTTAATTTCCCGCAACATCATGCCTTCATCAAGATTGAGCGCGCTTGCTGTGTAATCCCTACAGGGAGTGATCATCTTCCCCTGCTCTCCTCTGAGACTCCTGACACCCAGCTCCTGTCTGAAGCCCGTCTGAGGCGAGAAAGATGTTTATCCGACGTTTAGATCTCAACATAACAAAGTGCTCCTACTTGCACACGACAGTGTCTGTGTACCTGTTGCGTGTTATTATTATATCGGAATTATTTAGCTTGTGTTCATGAGCATTTGTCACTGTCACTGCTGCCCCCACGGTGTAATCCATAATCCAATTTAGTTAGGTAGAAAAAAAAATGAAGAATATGCTAAATAGCGGGACGGAACATTTATTTATGATGTATGCATATACATATCTTCCAACTGGGGAAAAAAAAACATCTGAAGTAAATTCTGAATTCTGTGGGTTGGCCACTGTTTGCAAATAATAAAGGAGCACAGTTGAGGCAAGTTTGAAATGTAGTCAAACAGACAGCTCCATCCACTTCAATGAATGTCTCAGAAGTGAACATTTCTGTCAAATGAACACACCATTGCAAATGCCAACTATTTGCTGCCTTCATCTCATTGCATTCAGACCTGTCAGCTTAATGATGTGAGCTATTTACTCCTATTCGGCAAATATTTTGCCTTTATCTCTCTCTCACATTAAATTCAATCTGTTGCCATAAATGTTTCTGGCAATGCTCTCATCGCCTGCTGTAAGCCTTCCACCGCAGCAGAAGTCTATCAGCAAGCTCAAAATAACAGCGTGGGTGTGATCTCCACTTGTGGCCAACAGTACCAGCATAGTCTTGGCGGACTTAATCCTTTGGACCCACAATAATCATGGCTGAGGTCATTCCCTGCATAAACCCCAAGATTTGCTGTCCCGATCCCAACCATTTCTGTTAATGTCGAACGTGAGTAGACTTCTCATTATTCTCCTCTTCAAAAGGTCTGACCGCCTCTCACCTTTTTTTTCATCGAATTTTACAGGAACAGGTCTCTGCCTCCTCCCATCCAACTACAACAAATGAAACAAAAGGAAGACTTCCATTTGTATAGTGCCTTTCACGACCACTGGACGGCTCAAAGCACTTTACAGCCAATGAAGTACTTTTGGAGAGTAGTCACTGTTGGAATGTGGGAAACACGGTGGCCAATTTGCACACAGCAAGCTCCCACAAACAGCAATGTGATCATGACCGGATACTCTGTTTTTGTTATGGTGATTAAGGGATAAATATTGGCCAGGATATTGGGGATAACTTCCCTGCTCTTCTTCGAAATAGTGCCATGGGATCTTTTACATCCACCTGAGGGAGCAGACAGGGCCTCGGTTTAGCGGCTCATCCAAAAGTCGGCACCTTCGACCGTTCAGCACTCCCTCAGCACTGTACTGGGAGTGTCAGCCTAGATTTACGTGCTTATGTCGATTTAACGCAATAGTAAGGAAGGACATTATCTTGGATGATGTGGAATCGGTATGGGTGGAGCTGCGGAATACCAAAGGGCAAAAACCGCCAGTGGGAGTTGTGTACAGACCACCAAACAGTAGTTGGGGACAGCATCAAACAAGAAATTAGGGATGTGTGCAATAAATGTACAGCAGTTATCATGGGCGACTTTAATCTACATATTGATTGGGCTAACCTAACTGGTAGCAATATGGTGGAGGAGCATTTCCTGGAGTGTATTAGGGATGGTTTTCTCGACCAATATGTCGAGGAACCAACTAGAGGGCTGGCCATCCTAGACTGGGTGATGTGTAATGAGAAAGGGCTAATTAGCAATCTTGTTATGCGAGGCCCCTTGGGGAAGTGTGACCATAATATGGTAGAATTCTTTATTAAGATGGAGAGTGACACAGTTAATTCAGAGACTAGGGTCCTGAACTTAAGGAAAGGTAACTTCGATGGTATGAGACGTGAATTTGCTAGAATAGACTGGCAAATGCTACTTAAAGGGTTGACGGTAGATAGGCAATGGCAAACATTTAAAGATCATATGGATGAACTTCAACAATTGTACATCCCTGTCTGCAGTAAAAATAAAACGGGGAAGGTGCCTCAACTGTGGCTAACAAGGAAAATTAAGGATAGTGTTAAACCCAGGGAAGAGGCATATAAATTGGCCAGAAAAAGCAGCAAACCTGAGGACTGGGAGAAATTTAGAATTCAGCAGAGGAGGACAAAGGGTTTAATTAGGAGGGGGAAAATAGAGTATGAGAGGAAGCTTGCTGGGAACATAAAAAATGACTGCAAAAGCTTCTATAGATATGTGAAGAGAAAAAGATTAATGAAGACAAACGTAGGTCCCTTGCAGTCAGATTCAGGTGCAACTTGTGATGGGAAAGGCAATCTAGACATTGCATCAGCATTACTGTGATCAGCTGATCATCTGTATTCAATATCATATGTATATGCTGACAAAATCAAAGCCCATTTCTGCATTTGGGCTGAAGCTAATGTTGGAACTGGGGACTTTGGATGGAGGATTGCTGTTTGGGGCTTATGGTCCGTAATGATGGTAAACTTACGACCATACAAGTATTTGTGAAACTTCTTGACCCTAAAAATTAATGCCAAAGCTTCCCTTTCGATTTGCACATAATTACTCTCACTGGCATTGAGAGTATGTGAAGCAAAAGCAATTGGTCTCTCCTCCCCACTACCTGTTACATGAGAAATCACTGCCCCAACTCTATATGGAGAGGCATCACATGCTAGCTTAATCTCCTTAGATACGTCATAGTGAACTAAAATGGTGCCCTCTACCAATTTGCTTTTACACTCCTTGAATGCTATATCGCATTCTTTTGACCACTTCCAATGGACCTGTTTTTTCAATAGGTCATTCAGTGGATGTAATACTGTAGCCAAATTTGGTAGGAACGTCCCATAATAGTTCAAAAGACCCAAGAATGAACGAAGTTCAGTGATATTAAGGGAGTGTGTGCATTTCTGATTGCATCCAGCTTTCCCATGGTTGGATGTAAACCATCTTTGTCTACTCTGTACCCTAAGTACTCCACTGAGTTTTTAAATAACTCACAGTTACGAGCAGACACTCGTACTCTGTGCTTCTCTATCTATTTGAGGACTTCATTCAATATGTTATTATAAATTTGCCTATTTGCTGTTGAAATTAGTATGTCATCAAAATAACATACTCCCCCTTCAATACCTTGCAAAATCTGGTTCATCACCCCTTGGAATATGGCAGGAGCGGAAGACACTCCAAACAGTAGCCTATTAAATTGAGATAGGCCTAGATGAGTATTTATAGTCAAGCATGACTTCAACTCCTCATCGAGTTCAAGCTGTAAGTAAGCATTTGTAAGATCCAGTTTTGAGAAAATCTGACCAACTGTCAGTGTTGTGAACAAGTCTTCTATATTCGGCAATGTATTGGGGAGATTACCCTCTAGAACCTGGTTACGGTTACTTTATAACCACACAATCTTACCTTACCATCGGACTTAGGTACAACAACAATTACATCGATCTATCTTACAAATAATGTTCTCAGTCGCTAGTTTTTTGAGTTCTTGCTCAACTTTCTCCTTGAGTGCATATGGTACAGAACATGGTTTGTAGTCAACCGATCTAGCGTCCTTCTGTACCCTGACACTCGCCTTGAAGCCTTGGATCGGACTACCCATTTCACAGAA
The DNA here is from genome assembly GCF_044704955.1 of Pristiophorus japonicus. NCBI lineage: Eukaryota > Metazoa > Chordata > Chondrichthyes > Pristiophoridae > Pristiophorus > Pristiophorus japonicus. The sequence continues at coordinate 525,534,718 of NC_091977.1, read as the reverse complement.
CACCTTCGGATACTTCTCGATAACATCATCCGTTGATGAAAATCTTGTTTCAACATGAAAAATCTCACTCCAATCCAACTTTAGTGATCTCAACCAATTTCTTCCTAGTAAGACAGGCTTGTCTCCTTTCACTACTATTACAGGCAAGTTTTGAAATTGATCCATATATTTCACCAGTACGGTGATACGACCTAGCATATGAATTTTTTCTCTCGAGTAGCTTCGCAGCTCTATCTTGGATTTCTCCAATGGAAAATCCCGCAATTTGTCGTGGTATAGCGACTCCGGTACTACACTCCTGGATGCACCCGTGTCGATTTCCATTGGTATCTTGAATCCAGCAATCTCTATGTGTATTTTGATACTTTTTGAATCGCTATCCATTAACCTCGTGCTCCTGATGACGTGTAACTCTAACATCTCCACTTCCTGTTGTTGTTCTTCCATGCTATATAGTCTCTGGGAATTTCTACTCATAGCTTTGAAAGCCGGACTCATAGCTTTGAAAACTGGTTTATCCAGAGAAGCTCCCAACGTCTCTCTGTCAGCTGGCTGAATCCTTCACCAACAAAATTTCAGCTTTAAATCATCCAAAAAATCCCATCTCATCGCCAAATGTGATATATTCACAGAGCTCAAACACACACAGCTTCTAACATGGCAGGCAGCTCTGTCAGAAGCCTCTGGAACATGCCTGGTTCTGTTTATTATTAACTCTGTATTTGCAGTACACAGTACGTCCACATCCACAGTGTGGAGCTACAAACATTACAAGCATACAGACATCACAAGTGGGTAGCACCCTCGCCTCTGAAGGTTGTGGGTTCAAGTCCAGAGACAAGAGTGCAATGCTGCGGGATCGCTGCACTGTCAGAGCTGCTGTCTTTCAGATGAGACGTTAAACCGAGGCCCCATCTGTTCTCTCAGGTGGATGTAAAAGATCCCATGGCACTATTTCGAAGAAGCGCAAGGGAGTTTTCCCCAGTGTCCTGGCCAATAATTATCCCTCAACCAACATCATTAAAGATAGATTATCCGGTTATGATCACATTGCTGTTTGTGGGAGCTTGCTGTGCGCAAATTGGCTGCTGCGTTTCCGACATTACAACAGTGACTGCACTTCAAAAGTATTTCATTGGTTGTAAAGTTCTTTGAGGCATCCTGAAGTTGCGAAAGGCGCTATATAAATGCAAATCTTTCTCATAGAGTGCACAAACAGCAAACTCATTTCCTTCCCCCACCCCTCTTCACCTGGGGGATGTCGGGGTGCAGTCCCATGGATCCCAGGCACTTCAGACTTCCACTGGCGTCTGCTACACTGCAGTTCATAATTCATTCTCACTGCGTGAGTGCCTGTTCGATACACACAGCAATGAGACAGATGTTTTCATTGCGGAAGTTTCTACGGGTAATGAGGCTGCCTTGGCACTTCTTCACACAGAGGAAGCTGATTACATGTTTTTTTTTAAACTGCACTGAAATGACACGATTAATTTACTGCATATATTTTCTGACGGAAATGTTTGAAAATTAATGCTGCCTTTAAAGTTAATTCCAAGTGCGTTTCTTCAGCAAAATAACTCCTGATAAATCCTCTTGCATTGTAATTCTCTCAGATGTAGAAACAGAAACGTAGGCCAGTGGCACCCAGGGTGCATTCTGCTCATAGAAGGGAGGAATTGCATTTATATAGCATCTTTCACGACCTTAAGACGATTCAAAAGCGCTTTATAACCAATGAAGTACTTTTTGGAGTGCAGTCACTGTTGTAATATAGGCAACGCGGCAGCCAATTTGTACATGGCAAGCTCCCATAAACAGCAAGGTGATAATGACCAGATAATTTGGGGGAGAAATTTGCGCCCCTCATTAGTCCGCCGCCTCGATCCTGGAGACTTCTCGCCTGGAGGGTGAGGAGTAGGGGGGAGGGGAGGGGGAGGGGCGCAACCGGCTCCCGCGGTATTGCACAGGAGTTAGCAGAGGCTGGTAGTGCTCGGCAACGATGACGGCACAGCGGCCTTTCGTGGTTTATTTTGCCGTGTCCGTGCTGCGATGATGCGGCTGCGATGCCTCGCGTCTCTGGTGTCGTGGTGGAGGCCCCTTGCCCCACTGCCCACCCCTTTAATGGAAGAGGCCGCGTAATGCCGGAAAATCCGCGAGCTTACCGCTCAGGTCCTGCCCACAAGAGGAAATGACGCGCCCGACATTGCGCTCCACTTCCTCTCGGATGCGCCACCCCCAATTTCACAGCCGGGGCAGGACGTCACGCCTCATCTCGATTACCGCCCCAAAAATGGCCGACAGCAAATTTCAACCTCTCTGTGTTTTTGTTATGTTGATTCAGAGAAATATATTGGTCAGGGCACCGGGGATAACTCCCCTTCTCTTCGAAATAGTGCCGTGGGATCTTTTATGTCCACCTGAGAGAGCAGACAGAGCCTCAGTTTAACATTTCACCTGAAAGAAGGCACTCCCTCAGCACTGTATCATCATCAGAGGCAGTCCCTCGGAATCGAGGAAGACTTGCTTCCACTCCCAAAGTGAGTCCTTTGGTGGCTGAACAGTCCAACACGAGAGCCACAGACCCTGTCACAGGTGGGACAGACATTTGTCGAGGGAAGCTGTCGGTGGGGCTGGTTTGCCGCGCGCTCCTTCCGCTTCCTGCGCTTGGCCTCTTCACGCTCTTTGCGTCGAGACTCGAAGAGCTCAACGCCCTCCCGGATGCACTTTCTCCACCTCGGGCGGTCTTCGGCCAGAGTCTCCCAGGTGTCAGTGGTGATGTCACACTTTACCAGGGAGGCTTTGAGGGTTCCCTGTAACGCTTCCGCTGCCCACCTTTGGTTTGATTGCCGTGAAGGAGCTCCGCATTGAGCACTTGCTTTGGGAGTCTCGTATCTGGCATGCGAACTATGTGGCCTGCCCAGCGAAGTTGATCGAGTGTGGTCAGTGCTTCAATACTGGGGATGTTAGCCTGGAGGAGGATACTGACGTTGGTGCGACTGTCCTCCCATGGGATCTACAGGATCTTTCGGAGACATCGTTGGTAATATATCTCCAGCGACTTGAGGTGCCTTCTATAAATCATCCATGCCTCAGATCCATACAGGAGGGCAGGTATTATTACAGCCCTGTAGACCATGAGCTTGGTGATCGAATTGAGGACCAGGTCTTCAAACACTTTTCCTCAGACGGCCGAAGGCTGCACTAGAGGCGATGTTGAATCGTCGCATCAATATCTGCCTTTGCTGATAAGAGGCTCCCAAGATATGGAAAATGGTCCATGTTGTTGAGGGCCGCGCTGTGAATCTTGATGGTTGGAGGGCAGTGCTGTGCGGCAGGGACCTTTGTCTTACGATGTTAAGCGTAAGGCCCATGCATTCATACGCCTCAGTGAGTACATTGACTATATCCTGGCGTTCAGCCTCAGAATGTGCGCAGACGCAGGCATCGTCCACGGACCTGGCCTGGAAGTGGCATAGGTTAAACAGCTTCCCACTGGTTCTGTAGTTTAGTTTCACTCCAGCGGAGAGCTTGTTGATTGTGAGGTGGAGCATGGCGGCGAGGAAGATTGAGAAGAGGGTTGGAGCGATGATGCAGCCCTGTTTGACCCCGGTCCACTTAAAATGGGTCTATAATGGATCCGTTGGTAAGGCCTGCATGTAATTGTGAAGCAAGCGAAGTGGGACTTGAACCCACAATCGTTTGACACAGAAGCGAGAGTGCTGCCCACTGAACCATGGCTGACACACATCTAAAAATTCATATATATCATAATTCAATAATTAATGATACCTAGTACACTTGGCTTCAATTTTGTCACAGACATTAGAACTTGCCCTGCTAAAATTTAGCTGAGGCAGATTTGTGGACAGCCGACAAAAATAAATTGCTGAATTTTTAATTTTTTTTTTGCCGATTTGCAAATGCTTCAAGAATTAGGATCACAGTGCAACAACAACAACAACTTCCATTTGCATAGCACCCTTGATGTAGTAAAACACCCCAAGGCGCTTTACAAGAGTATTATTGAACTGAATTTGACTCCGAGCCACATAAGGAGATATTTGAACAGGTGACTATAGAAATACATCGAGTCTACAGCGCTCATAAAAACATAAGAACATAAGAAATAGGAGCAGGAGTAGGCCATACAGCCCCTCTGCCATTCAATAAGATCATGGCTGATCCGATCATGGACTCAGCTCCACTTCCCTGCCCGCTCCTCATAACTCCTTATCCCCTTATCGTTTAAGAAACTGTCTATTTCTGTCTTAAATGTATTCAATGTCCCAGCTTCCACAGCTCTCTGAGGCAGCAAATTCCACAGATTCACAAGCCTCTGGGAGAAGAAATTTCTCCTTATCTCTGTTTTAAATGGGCTGCCCCTTATTCTCAGATCATGCCCTCTAGTTCTAGTCTCCCCCATCAGTGGAAACATCCTCTCTGCATCCACCTTGTCAAGCCCCCTCATAATCTTATACAAGATCATCTCTCATTCTTCTGAATTCCAATGAGTAGAGGCCCAACCTACTCAACCTTTCCTCATAAGTCAACCCCCTCATTTCTGGAATCAACCTAGTGAACCTTCTCTAAACTGCCTCTAAAGCAAGCATATTCTTTTGTAAATATGGAAACCAAAACTGCACGCAGTACTCCAGGTTTGTGTGGCCTCACCAATACCCTGTATAACTGTAGCAAGACTTCCCTGCTTTTATACTCCATCCCCTTTGCAATAAAGGCCAAGATTCCATTGGCCTTCCTGATCACTTGCTGTACCTGCATACTAACCTTTTGTGTTTCATGCACAAGTACCCCCAGGTCCCGCTGTACTGCAGCACTTTGCAATCTTTCGCCATTTAAATAATAACTTGCTCTTTGATTTTTTTTCTGCCAAAGTGCATGACCTCAAACTCTCCAACATTATACTCCATCTGTCAAATTTTTGCCCACTCACTTAGTCTGTCTATGTCCTTTTGAAGATTTTTTGTGTCCTCCTCACACATTGCTTTTCCTCCCATCTTTGTATCGTCAGCAAACTTGAATATAGATTGTAAATAGTTCGGGTCCCAGCACTGATCCCTGCGGCACCCCACTAGTCACTGTTTGCCAACCCGAGAATGACCCCTTTATCCCGACTCTCTGCTTTCTATTAATTATCCAATCCTCTATCCATGCTAATATATTACCCCCAACCCCGTGAACTTTTATCCTGTGCTGTTACCTTTTATGTGGCGCCTTGTCAAATGCCTTCTGGATGCCCAAATACACTACATCCACTGGATCCCCTTTATCAACCTCGTCTGTTGCTGTCATATATGTTTGCTTGGAGTTACTCGCCACCAGTGGGCACCACTGTCGGAGTTCATTGGGCTGTACACACGTGTGTGCGGGCCAGGTATATAAACCAAGCCATCATGGAATGTGGGCACTTTGGGCCCAAATAAAGTTGAGCCAGGTTCACACCTGAGTGAGTTTACTTTATTCAGTCGAGCGAGTTATTACATACATAACATTTGGCGACGAGGTAACTCAAGAAGCTTCGCATGCAAAATGAGCAGCATTGGAATTCTAGAGAGATTCGTGGAGGGAGAGGACTGGTCGGATTTTATCGTTCGCCTGGACCAGTACTTTGTGCCCAACAAAATGGAGGAAGCTACTGACGCAGTTAGGTACAGGGCGGTTTTCCTCACTGTTTGCGGTCCGAAAATCTATAGCCTCATAAAGAATCTCCTCTTGCCTGCACGTCCAATGGGCAAGGACTATGAGGAATTGTGTGCTCTAGTACGTGACCATCTCAAACCAAATGAAGGCATCATCATCTCACGCTATCGATTCTATACGCATATTCGTCCTGAGGGCCAGGATGTGTTAGAATTTGTCGCTGACCTAAGACGTCTAACTGGACCGTGTAAGTTCGAAGACGCATTGGGAGACATGCTGCGAGATTTCTTCATAATAGGAATCAACCACGAGGTGATCCTCCGGAAGTTATTGGCTGCAGAGACACTGGATTTGAGCAAGGCCATTGCGATTGCCCAGGTATGCATGACGACGGGTGATAATTGAAGGCAGATATCATCGAAGAGCCGGAGCTCCACGGCAAGTACTGTAAACAAGATTGTGTCGTCGTATAGCAGAGCTGCTTATGGCAGGGCCTACTCGACTGCGTATGCAAAACCTGTAGCTGCTCAAAGTCCACCACTGGATATGAATCTGATTTCACCCTGTTGGCTTTGTGGGGGCGATCATCAGCATCATCAGTGCCGTTTTAAACAGTGCACCTGTAAAGGCTGTTCAGTGGGGCATCTTCAGCGAATGTGTCCACAACTGAGCAAGCGTGCTGTGACTCACCACATGGATGATGATGACCAGTCCAGTGCTGACCTGGATATGCAACCCGAGATACCCGAGCAGGAAGTGTGTGGACTGTATTCGTTCCTGACAAAGAGCCAACTTATAATGGTTAATGTGAAACTAAATGGCGTGCCGGTATCGATGGAATTGGACACGGGTGCGAGTCAGTCGATAATGAGCCAAAGTACAGTCAACAAGCTGTGGGACACTAAGGCTGTGAAGCCTAAGCTGAGTCCAGTCAATGTCAAGTTGCATACTTACACCAAAGAACTCATACCGGTGATTGGCAGTGCAGTAGTCAAGGTGTCATATGATGGTATGGTTCATGATCTACCGTTATGGATCATTCCAGGAAATGGTCCAATGCTGTTTGGCAGGAATTGGCTCAAAAAAATCAAATGGAATTGGAATGATATCAAAGCGTCGTGTGCTCAAGTGCTGATCAAGTTTCTCTCGCTGTTTGAACCGGGCATCGGCAATTTCACGGGAGCCAAGATGCAAATTCAGCTGGACTCGGGTGCAAGATCCGTCCATCACAAAGCTCGGGCTGTTCCGTACATGATGAGGGAGAAGGTCGGAATTGAGCTGGATAGACTCCAACATGAAGGGGTCATATCACCGGTCAAATTTAACGAATGGGCCAGTCCCATTTTCCCTGTGTTGAAGAGTGATGGCACTGTCAGGATTTGTGGAGACTACAAGGTCACGATCAACTGATTTTAGAAACAGGATCAGCACCAGTTACCAAAGGTTGATGACCTGTTTGCAACGCTAGCAGGTGGGAAGTCATTCACTAAACTGGATCTGAAGTCGGCCTATATGACACAGGAGCTCGTCAACACAAGAAGAAACTTACATGATTCAACACTCATAAAGATGGTTTATCTCCAACAGGTGTCCTTTTGGAATTCGCTTGGCTGCAGCCATATTTCAGAGGAACATGGAGACTCTACTAAAGTCCGTCCCTAGAACCGTCTTGTTTCAAGATGACATCCTGGTCACAGGTCGTGACACTGCCGAATCCCTGAACAATCTTGAAGAGGTTCTACATCATCTGGACAAAGTGGGACTCAGGCTGAAACATTCGAAGTGTGTCTTCATGACACCTGAAGTCGCATTTCTGGGGAGGAAGGTTGCTGCTGATGGCATCAGGCCTACGGACTCAAAAGCCAAGGCCATGAAAAATGTACCCAGGCCTCAGAATGTGATGGAGCTGCGTTCGTTCTTTGGTCTACTCAACTACTTTGGTAATTTCTTACCTAGATTGAGCACTTTATTGGAGCCACTGCACATGCTGCTCAGAAAAGGCGACAACTGGGTTTGGGGTGTGTCACAAGAGAGAGCTTTCGAGAAAGCTACAAATCTGCTTTGCTCTAATAAGTTGCCAGTACATTATGATCCTTGTAAGTATTGGCCTGTGATGCTTCATCAAGCTAATGCGTCGAGTAAACTACAACCTGTTGCGTATGCTTCGAAAAGTTTGTCAAAGGCAGAAAGAGCCTACAGCATGTTAGAAAAAGAAGCTTTAGCCTGCGAGTATGGGGTTAAAAAGATGCATCAGTACCTGTTTGGTCTTGATTCTGAATTTGAAACGGATCACAAGCCACTTATTTCATTGTTTTCAGAAAACAAAGGTATCAATACCAATGCATCGTTCCAGATCCAGAGGTGGGCACTGACATTATCTGCCTATGATTATGTCATTTGCCATAGACCTGGCACCGAGAATTGTGCCGATGCACTGAGCCGTCTGCCTTTGCCCACACCGGAGGTGGAGACGCCACAACCTGCAGACCTACTGTTAGTTATGGATGCTTTTGAGAGTGAAGGAACCCCTATCACTGCTCAACAATTTAGGACCTGGACCAGGCAGGACCCTATTTTATCGGTTGTAAAACGTTGTGTCCTCAGTGGTGATTGGTCTGCTATACCTATGGAAATGTGTGATGAGACCAAACCTGACAACTGTCGCAAAGGTGAACTATCCATTCAGTCAGATTGTTTACTGTGGTGTAGTTGTATTGTTATGACTAAGAAAGGCAGGGAGAAATTTGTATGTGATCTACACAGCACTCATCCCGGTACTGTCTTGATGAAAGCCATCGTCAGATCTCACATTTGGTGGCCTGGAATTGACTCTGATCTGGAATCATGTGTGCACCGGTGCAACACTTGCATGCAGCTAAGCAAAGTACCAACGGAATCTCCGCTGAGTCTGTGGTCGTGGCCATCCAAACCATGGTCGAGGATCCACATCGACTTTGCGGATCCTTTCCTGGTAAGATATATTTTGTTGTGGTGGATGCATATTCCAAATGGATAGAGTGTATAATCATATCATGAAGTACATCCACAGCTACCATTGAGAGCCTTCGTATCATGTTTGCTACTCATAGTCTGCCCGACATCGTTTTGAGTGACAACGGATCTTGCTTCACAAGTCTGGAGCTTCAAGAGTTCATGAAACTCAATGGTATTCAACATGTGAGGTCAGCACCATTCAAACCTGCTTCTAATGGTCAAGCATAGCGTGCTCTCCAAACAATCAAGCAGAGTATGAAACGTGTAACTCAGGGTTCACTGCAGACTCGCTTGTCATGCAGGACAAGACCCCACAGCAGGGGTCTCTCCTGCTGAACTACTGATGAAGAGAGGTCTCAAGACCAAGCTCGCTCTCGTCCATCCTGACTTGAACGATAATGTTGAAAACACGACGTCAAAATCAGCAGTGGCATCATGATTGTGCTGCTGTGTCACGCGACATCTCTGTTAACGATCCTGTGTATGTGCTAAATTATGATCAAGGTCCCAAGTGGATCGCCGGTACTGTTACGGCCAAGGAGGGTAACAGAGTGTTTATTGTCATGCTTAAGAATGGGCAAACATGCAGGAAACATGTTGATCAGATAAAGCTGCGGTACACGGATGAACTGGAATAAGTTGAGGAAGATACGATCAGTGACCAACCAACCTATATTCATTCATCAGAGGACTCCGCCGTCATCAATGAATCTGGATTTTCAATCTCTGACATGGTCATTGCCACTCCCATCAGATCGGCTACCCAGCCTCCAGTCATAACTGACTCAGAACGCTCGCCCAGAACTGGAGTTGAACTGAGATGATCAATTCATGAGCAAAAAGCCCCGGACCGTCTTAACTTGTAAAAAGACTGATACTAAGATCTTGAAGGGGGATGTTGTCATGTATGTATGTATGTATGTATGTATGTTTGGGGTTACTAGCCACCAGGGGGCGCCACTGTCGGAGGTCATTGGGCTGTACGCACGTGTGTGCGGGCCAGGTATATAAAGCAAGCCACCATGTAATGTAGGCACTTTGGGCCTGAATAAAGTTGAGCCTGAGTGAGTTTACAGTATTCAGTCTATCGAGTTACATATAGTTACATCCTCAAAGAATTCCAGCAAATTTGTCAAACATGACTTCCCTTTCATAAATCCATGCTGACTCTGCCTGACCGAAATTTGCTTTTCCAGATGTCCTGCTACTGCTTCTTTAATAATGGACTCCAACATTTTCCCAACCACAGATGTTAGGCTAACTGGTCTATAGTTTCCTGCTCATCTCAGTTCAGTTAACAGCACTCTTGCCTTGTGAGTCAGAAGGTCGTAGGTTCCAGCCCCATGACACACTTGAGCAAAAATCTAGGCTAAAAAGTTGTATTTATATCGTGCCTTTAAGGTAGTTAAACGTCTCCAAGGCACTTCATAGGAGCATTATCAAACAAAACGACACCGAGCCACATAAGGAGCTATTAGTGCAGGGCTTGGTCAAAGGAGTAGGTTTTAAGGAGCATCTTAAAGGAGAAAAGAGAGGTAGAGAAGCGGAGAGGTGTAGACAGGGAAATCCAGAGCTTAGGACCAAGGCAGCTGTAGGCCTGGACACAGGTAAAACCAATTGGGGAAAAACCTTTTCCGAATCGCAGCGGATTTCAAAGCCAGGTGGTCCCATCAATAATAACTTCAACAACTTGTATTTATATAGTGCCTTTTGATATATGCATAATAAAGGATGAAACTGAGTACTGTGAGCAATGAGTAAGTGTGACCTTCGCTCCTTTAATAAGACTCCAGAGTGCAGGTACCTTGTGGGTGGTCTGCTTATATACGATGCTTCCAAGGGATGCTGGGATCCCTTGGGACTCCAACAGGTAGGCCCTCTGGTGGTGGTGTGATACAGGTTGCCAAGGGTTAAATACATAACATCACTCCCTCATAAAGTTAATAGTACACTTATTTACAGGGTGAGACGATCTGGGGCTTTTCGCTCCTTTGTCGATCGTCTCGGTACAAATGCAGGTGTGGGTGAGTTGGTCAGTTCTTCACTGGGCTGTTGGGCAGCCGGCCTAGCCAGGCTGCTGGGGATGGTGAGTTCAGCTTCATAGTCAACTGTGATGTCAGTTGCCACTTGTGTGTGTGTTGGAGGGTCAAAGTTGGTGGTGTCTTCTTCGGGTTGTTCGTAGCTGTTGGTGAACCGCAATTTGATTTGGTCCAAATGTTTTCTGCACGTTAGTCCATTGGCCAATTTGACCTGAAACACCCGACTCCCTTCTTTGGCTATAACCGTGCCAGCGAGCCATTTGGGACCATGTCCATAATTGAGTACAAATTTGCTCGATCATGGTACATACTTTGTTGATGCCGCCTGCCCTCCACATGATCATGGAGATCACGGTGGACAAGAGAGAGCCTTGTTTTGAGCGCCCTTTTCAGGAGCAACTCGTCTGGGGTAACCCCGGTGAGCACTGGGTACAGGCGGGTCTGCAGAGAGCCTTCCGACACGTGTTTCAAGCCTTGCTTGATGGTCTGAACTGCCCGTTCTGCCTGGCCATTGGATGCGAGCTTGAACGGGGTAGATGTGCCATGCTTAATCCCATTGTCGGTCATGAATTGATTGAATTTAGCACTGGTGAATCAAGGGCCATTGTCGCTGACTAGAACATCAGGCAGGCTGTACGTGGCAAACATGGCTTGCAGGCTTTCGATGGTGTCCATGGAGGTGCTTACAGACATTATTACACATTCAATCCATTCTGAATAATTTTCCATGACAACCAAGAACATTTTGCCTAGAAATGGTCCCACATAGTCCACGTGGATCCTCGACCAGTTTGGAGGGCCACGACCACAATTTAGCGGTGCCTCTCTGGGTGCATTGCTCAGCTGAGAGCAAGTGTTGCACTGGCGCACACATGACTCTAAATCTGAATCGATGCCGGGTCACCACACATGGGATCTGGCTATGGCTTTCATCATTGCAATGCCTGGGTGGGTGCTGTGTAGGTCACAGATGAACGTTTCTCTGCCCTTCTTGGGCAAGACCACATGATCACCCCACAACAGACAGTCCGCCTGCAAGGACATTTAGTCTTTGCGCCTGTGGAATGGCTTAATCACCTCCTGCATCTCCGCTGGGACGCTGGACCAGCTCCCATGGAGGACACAGTTTTTTTACCAAGGACAGTAAAGGATCCTAGCTGGTCCAGGTTCTGATCCGACGGGCCATAACGGGTGACTTTTCGTTTTTGAATGCATCCATTACCATGAGCCAGTCCGCAGGCTGTGCTATTTCAACCCCGACTGAGAGCATCAGCGCAGTTCTCTGTGCCCAGTCTATGGCAGATTACATAGTTGTATGCGAACAGCGTGAGCGCCCATCTTTGGATGCGGGCCGAGGCATTGGTGTTAATCCCTTTGCTCTTAGAGAACAGCAATATGAGCAGCTTGTGGTCAGTTTCAAGCTCAAACTTGAGGCCAAACAAGTATTGGTGCATTATTCTCACCCTGTAAACGCACGCCAGAGCCTCTTTTTTAATCATGCTACATAGAAACATAGAAACATAGAAATTAGGTGCAGGAGTAGGCCATTCGGTCCTTCGAGCCTGAACTTCCATTCAATAAGATCATGGCTGATCATTCAACCTCAGTACCCCTTTCCTGCTTTCTCTCCATACCCCTTGATCCCTTTGGCCATAAGGGCCATATCTAACTCCCTTTTGAATATATCTAACGAACTGGCCTCAATAACTTTTTGCGGTAGAGAATTCTACAGGTTAACCATTCTCTGAGTGAAGAAGTGTCGGCCCTTTGTGCCTTGGACAAACTCCTGGACGCATAAGCGACCAGTTGCAAAATCCCTGATTCATTAGCCTGTTGTAACACACACCCGACCCCGTATGACGATGCATCGCAAGCTAGCACCAATCGTTTACATGGGTTATACAGAACAAGCAGTTTGTTTGAACACAACAGATTTCTGGCTTTCTCAAAAGCAGCCTCTTGTGATTTCCCCCATACCCAGTCATCTCCCTTGCACAGTCGCACATGTAGGGGTTCTAGCAAGGTGCTTAATCCGGGTAGGAAATGATTGAAATAATTGAAAAGTCCCAGGAACGACCGCAGCTCCATCACGTTCTGTGGTCTCGGCCCGTTCTTGATGGCCTCCGTCTTGGCGTCGGTGGGTCTGATGCCGTCTGCTGCGATTCTTCTTCCCAAGAATTCGACCTCCGGCGCCAGGAAAACACACTTTGAGCATTTCAACCTGAGTCCCACGCGATCCAACCGACTAAGAACCTTTTCCAGATTCTTCAAGTGTTCAATGGTGTCCCGACCTGTAACCAGTATGTCATCTTGGAAAACCACGGTGCGAAGGACTGACTTTAGCAGACTCTCCATGTTCCGTTGGAAGATTGCTGCGGCCGACCGAATCCCGAACGGGCATCTGTTATAGATGAACAGGCCTTTGTTCGTGTTGATGCAGGTGAGGCCTTTCGAAGATTCCTCCAGCTCCTGCGCCATGTAGGCCGAGGTCAGGTCCAACTTGGTGAACGTCTTCCCTTCAACCAGCGTCGCAAATAGGTCGTCTGCCTTCGGTAGCGGGTACTGGTCCTGTAGCGAAAAATGGTTAATCGTTACTTTATAGTCCCACAAATTCTGACCGTGCCGTCACCTTTAAGTACCGGGACAATCGGACTGGCCCACTCGTTGAATTCCACCGGCACAATGATGCCTTCTCACTGCAGCCTGTCCAGCTCAATTTCCACTTTCTCACGCATTATATACGGTACCGCCCGTGCCTTATGGCGGATGAGTCGCATACCGGGAGCCAAATGGATCTGCACTTTCACCCACGAGAAACCTCCAATGCCTAGCTTGAACAAAGATGGAAATCTGCTCAGAACCTGGGCACATGAGGCGTCGTCGATGGACGAAAGCGCTCGGATATCGTCCCAGTTCCAGCGGATTTTTCCCAGCCAGCTTCTGCCAAACAGGGTGGGGCCATCCCCTGGCACAATCCACAGCGGGAGTTCGTGCACTGTTCCATCATAGGAGATTTTAACTTCTGCACTGCCAATTACAGGGATCAGTTCCTTGGTGTAAGTCCTTAGCTTGATGTGAATGGGGCTGAGCTTGGGCCTGTGTGCCTTGTTGCCCCACAGCCTGTCGAAGGCCTTTTTGCTCATTATGGACTGACTCGCACCCGTGTCCAGTTCCATGGATACTGGAATTATGTTCAGTTCCACTTTCAACATTATTGGTGGACATTTTGTGGTGAAGGTGTGTACCCCGTACACTTCTGCCTCCTCGGTTCGAGTCTCCAATTCAGCCTGATCCACAGTGGATCGATCTTCCTCTACAACGTGGTGGTTTGCAGGGTTTGCAGCTCACCTGCACATTTGCTGGAGGTGTCCTATTGTTCTGCAACCGTTGCATGCACAGTGCTTGAAGCGGCATTGATGGGCCCAATGATCACCTCCACTGCGCCAACAAGGTGTTAACTGCCTCGCATTAATGATTGATGGCGGACTCTGGGTCATCTGAGGTCATGCAGGAGCCGGCGTGTACGTTCTGCCATGTATATTCCTGCTCAAAAACGACATTACTTTATGCACAGTTCTGGCCGAAACCTCTTTATGCTGCGAAATTTGTTTGGTTTTGTCGCTGGTGGACATAAATGCCTGGGCTATCGTATGGCTTTGCTAAGATTCGGCGTTTCAACAGTCAATAGTTTGCGAAGGATTACCTCATGGCCACTGCCAAGAACAAAAAAGGCTCTCAGCATTTGTTCTAGGAATCCATCAAATTCGCAATGTCCTGCGAGGCGCCTTAGTTCGGCGACGTAGCTCACCACTTCCTGGCCCTCCGACCATTGACACATACAGAACCGATACCTCGCCATCAAAATGCTTTAGGATTTAGGTGCTCCCGGACCAGCGTGCACAATTCTTCATAGGATTTGTTTGTTGGTTTTACCGGAGCTAGAAGATTCTTCATGAGGCCATAGGTTGTTGCCCCACAGACGGTAAGCAGAATCACCCGTCGTTTGGCAGCATTCCCGTCCCCTTCCAGCTCATTGGCCATGAAGTATTGGCCGGGTCTCTCCAGGAAGGCCTCCCAATCGCTCACTTCTGAGAACTTCTCCAGGATACCAACTGTTCTTTGCATTTTCGCGCGGTTGTTCGTTATCTCGTCGCCAATTGATACACTCATAATAAAGGATGAAACTGAGTACTGTGAGCAATGAATAAGTGTGACCTTAGCTCCTTTAATAAGACTCCAGAGTGCAGGTACCTCATGGATTGTCTGCTTATATACGGTGCCCCCAAGGGATGCTGCGATCCCTTGGGACTCCAACAGGTAGGCCCTCTGGTGGTGGTGTGATACAGGTTACCAAGGGTTAAATGCAGAACACCTTTAACGTAGTGAAACATCCCAAGGCGCTTCACAGGTGTATTATGAGATTAAAAAATTGGCACCGAGCCGCATAAGTAGACATAATGGCAGGTGACCTAAAGCTTGGTCAAAGAGTTAGGTTATAAGGAGCATCTTGAAGGAGGAAAGAGAGGTAGAGAAGTGGAGAGGTTCAGGCAGGGAGTTCCAGAGCTTGGGGCCTAGGCACCAGAAGTCACGGCCACCAATGGTTGAGCGATTATAATCAGGGATGCTCAAGAGGACAGAATTATTGGAGCGCAGATATCTCAGGCGGGGGCGGGGCGGGGGGGCTGGAGATAGGGAGGGGCAAGGCCATGGAGGGATTTGGAAATAAGGATGAGATTTTTGAAATCGAGGCGTTGCTTAACTGGAAGCCAATGCAATTATCCCAATGCCCAGAACTGAGGAAGAAGGTGGGATCAGCTTCGGCAAAATAATGCTGAAGGTTTACTTCTGTCAGATTCGTATTTGCAATATCTAATTTGCAAAGGAGAGTAACTCTGCAGCCTACATTGTTCAATGCGCCGCTCATTAAATACAGTTCCTCTGTGCAGCCAGAAAGGTCATTATTAGCATATCTAAGCATGGGCGTGAAGTGCAATGTGTCACAATATCTTTGCACCCTTGCGAACATAACATGACTGCAGCTTAGACAGATGGGACCAAGATCTGTTCCTGCCTTCATGGCTATTAAGGGTCACAGGTAAAATCAATTGGGGCAAACCCTTTCCCAATCCCGGTGGATTCCGGAGTCAGGAGGCCCAACCATCCCATTGCCCGCAACTGGCATTAAAAAGAAAGCTGAAATGATGTCGCGAGGTGAGGTTTATTCTTTCTCTCTCTCTCTCTGTTTCTTTTTAATTTAGAAAAGCAGCTTTTTGTTAAAAAACAAAGAAAGAAAGAAAGACTTGCATTTCTATAGCGCCTTTCACGACCACCGGATGTCTCAAAGCGCTTTACAGCCAATGAAGTAATTTTGGAGTGTAGTCATTGTTGCAATGTGGGAAACGCAGCAGCCAATTTGCGCACAGCAAGGTCCCACAAACAGCAACGTGATAATAACCAGATAATCTGCTTTTTTGTGACGTTGATTGAGGGATAAATATTGGCCCAGGACACCAGGGATAATTCGCCTGCTCTTCTTCAAAATAGTGCCCTGGGATCTTTTATGCCCACCTGAGGGGGCAGACAGGGCCGCGGCATCTGACACTTCAGCACTCCCTCAGTACTGCACTGGAGTGTCAGCCTAGGTTTTTGTGCTCAAGTCTCTGGAGTGGGACTTGAATCCACAAGCGTCTGACTCAGAGACGAGAGTGCTACCCACTGAGCCACGGCTGACACTGTGGATGTTTTAAAGATGTTTAGTGGGAGACAGCAATGGTGGGGGGCGGGGGAGTTGGGGGAGGTGGGGGGAAGGGGGGTGTGTGGGGGGAAGGGGGGGAAGCGAGGGTCAACTTTGATCTTTTGGGCGCCTGGCTAGCAGAGAACGCTGGTTAGCCTCACATTCCGACAGCGCAAAGAGCTCCCACTCACCGTTATTTTGCGGGTATGTCGTGGGGAGGAGGTGTGGGTATGGGGTGGGGTGTGGAGGGGCCCGAACGTAGATGGTGGGGGTCCCGAGGCAGCAGAGGCCCAGATGAAATTTGTGGGCACCTGCTCCTCTAAGGCCCACAAAACCAATTCAAGACTTACCTGTGCTGAGCCTCTTCTCTTCCATCGCCCGCGGCAACGGTCAGGGTCCACACTGTGCAGGCTTCGACCAGTGCCCGAATCAAAATGGCAATCGGGGTCCTATTCACCTCATAGGACCCCGATTGTCATATTAAAATGGTCCTAACACCTACAACAGGCGCATGCTTTGGACACCCGTTGATAAGCCCCTTTTAAAATGGCTGTAATGTATTGGCTTCACGGGTTCTTTGCTTAAGAATTCATACCAACACATTGCTATTAAGAACGAGTTGTTTTATTAACAAAGGTTTAACAATCACACTACACATTACCAGGTCATCGACTAGGCTCGGAACTGCATACCTCATCGTGAATGACTTTGACTCAACTGGCTGGGGTTTTATTGAGTCTTGTGAACATCACGTGACTGGCTAAGCCACTCACAATGCAACAGCTCTATAACTATTATAAGTTGCACCTGTAAATCAAGTAAATAAGTGCCCCCTGGTCAAAGGGGGGGTGGGGGCACTAAAACCGACACAATTAAACTAATTAAACTTTGGACAGTCTACTGGATCAAATTAAAATTTGGTTGCCGGGCGTGATGATGCACTCCAGTCCCTCCGGCGCCCACCTCTCGCAGAACGCCGCGAGCGTACCGGTGGACACCGCGTGCTCCATCTCCAGGGACACCCTGGACCAGATGTAACCGCGGAAGAGAGGCAGGCAGTCGGGCTGAACGACCCCCTCGACCGCCCGCTGCCTGGACCGGCTGATGGCCCCCTTGGCCGTGCCCAGGAGCAGTCCTACGAGGAGGCCCTCGGACCTACCCGCTCCCCTCCGCACAGGGTGCCCAAAGATCAGGAGAGTGGGACTGAAGTGCAGCCAGAATTTGAGGAGCAGCCCCTTCAAATATTGAAAGAGGGGCTGCAACCTCGCACACTCAGTAAAAACGTGGAACACGGACTCTTCCAGACCGCAGAAATTGCAGGCGGCCTGGGAGCCCGTGAGTCGACTTAAAAGTTTATTGCACGGGACTGCTCCATGGCGGAGCTGGCTTGAGGGGCCGTATGGCCTACTCCTGCTCCTATTTGTTATGTTCGAAAGAGAAGGGGCAATTTCGGCCCCCTAGTGTCAGTAATGGTGACTGTGAAACTACTGGATTGTCGTAAAACCCCATCTGGTTCACGAATGTCCTTTAGGGAAGGAAATCTGCCGCCCTTACCCGGTCTGGCCTACATGTGATTCCAGACCCACAACAACGTAGGGGACTCTTAACTGCCCTCTGAAATGCACCAACAAACCTCTCAGTTGTCTCAAGGGCAATTAAGGGCAGGCAATAAATGCTGGCCTTGCCAGCGACGCCCACATCCCAAGAATGAATGTTTTTAAAAAGGAAATACAAGCCAAGTGTATGCAACCTGTTTTCATAATTTAACCCTCCTAGTATAATGTTGGAAAGTGTGAGGTCATGCACTTCGGCAGAAAAAAATCAAAGAGCAAGTTATTACTTAAATGGAGAAAGATTGCAAAGTGCTGCAGTACAGCGGGACCTGAAACACAAAAGGATAGTGTTATGTATGTAACCCTATGTAACCAGTATCCTACCACCATCAGAGGGCATATCTGTTGGAGTCCCAAATCATCCCAGCATTCCTTGGGAGCACTCTATATAAGCAGGCCTCCCATGCTGTACCAACACTTTGGAGTTAGAATAAAGGAACTAAGTCACACTTACTCACATCTATAGTACTCAGTTACATTACTTTATTAGGAACATAACAACTGGCGAAGATAACGAACCATCATGCGAAAATGCAGAGAACTGTTGGTATCCTGCAGAAATTCTCAGAAGGCCTTCGTGAAGCGACTCGACCAATACTTCGTGGCCAACGAGCTGGAAGGGAACGAGACCGCTGCCAAACAAAGAGCGATCCTCCTCACCGTCTGCGGGGCAACAACCTATGGCCTCATGAAGAATCTTCTTGCTCCGGTGAAACCAACAACCAAATCGTATAAAGAACTGTGTACGCTAGTCCGGGAGCACCTAAATCTGAAGGAGAGCATTCTGATGGCAAGGTATCAATTTTACACATGTCAACGATCTGAAGGCCAGGAAGTGGTGAGCTACGTCGCCGAACTAAGGCGCCTTGCAGGACATTGCGAATTCAATGGATTCCTGGAGCAAATGCTAAAACACTTTTTTGTGCTTGGCATTGGCCATGAGGTAATCCTTTGCAAACTATTGACTGTTGAAACACCGAACCTGAGCAAAGCCATAACGATAGCCCAGGCATTTATGTCCACCAGCGATAACACCAAACAAATTTCGCAGCATAAAGAGGTTTCGGCAAGTACTGTACACAAAGTAGCGTCTTTTTCAGGCAGGAATGCATATGGCAGAATGTACACGCCTGTAGCTGCATGACCTCAGATGACCCAGAGTCCGTCATCAAAGGTTAATGCGAGGCAGTTAACATCTTGTTGGCGCTGCGGAGGTGATCATCATGACATCAATGCCGCTTCAAACACTATGCGTGCAAAGGCTGTGGAACAATGGGACACCTCCAGCGAGTGTGCAGACGAGCTGCAAACCCTGCAAACCACCACGTTTCAGAGGAAGCCTGATCCATGGTGGATTAAAGTGAACCAGAGACTCAAACCGAGGAGGCACAAGTGTACGGGGTACACACCTTCACCACGAAATGTCCACCGATCATGTTAAAAGTCGAACTGAACGGAATTTCAGAATCCATGGAACTGGACACGGGTGCGAGTCAGTCTATCATGAGCAAAAAGGCCTTCGAGAGGCTGTGGTGCAACAAGACACAAAGGCCCAAGCTGAGTCCCATTCACACCAAGCTGAGAACTTACACTAAAGTGCTGATCCCTGTGATTGGCAGCACAGCAGTAAAAGTCTCCTATGATGGAGCAGTGCATGAATTCCCACTATAGATCGTACCAGGAGATGGCCCCACACTGTTCGGCAAAAGCTGGCTGGGGAAAATCCGTTGGAACTGGGACGGCATCCGAGCGCTTTCGTCCATCGACAATGCCTCATGCGCCCAGGTTCTGAGCAAGTTTCCGTCATTGTTTGCGCCAGGCATTGGAAGTTTCTCGGGGGCAAAGGTGCAGATCCACTTGGTTCCGGGTACACAACCCATCCAACACAAGGCACGGGCGGTGTCATATATGATGTGAGAGAAAGTGGAGATCGAGCTGGACAGGCTGCAATGAGAGGGTATCATCGTGCTGGTAGAGTTCAACGAGTGGGCCAGTTCGATTGTTCCGCTTCTCAAGGGTGATGGCGTGGTCAGAATTTGTGGGGACTATAAAGTAACGATTAACTGTTTTCACTGCAGGACCAGTACCCGCTACCCAAGGCAGATGACCTATTTGCGACGCTGGCAGGAGGAAAGACGTTCACCAAGTTGGACCTGACCTCGGCCTACGTGACGCAGGAGCTGGCGGAATCTTCGAAAGGCCTCACCTGCATCAACACGCACAAAGGTCTGTTCATTTATAACAGATGCCCATTTGGGATTCAATCGGCCGTGGCTATTTTCCAAAGGAACATGGAGAGCCTGCTAAAGTTTGTTCTGCGCACCATGGTCTTCCAGGACAACATATTGATCACAGGTCGGGACACCATCGAACACTTGCAGAACCTGGAAGAGGTTCTAAGTTGGCTAGATCGTGTGGGACTCAGGCTGAAATGTTTTCCTGGTGCCAGAGGTCGAGTTCTTAGGGAGAAGAATCACGCCAGGTGGCATCAGACCCACCGACACCAAGACGGGGGCCATCAAGAACGCGCCGAGACCACAGAACGTGACGGAGTTGCGATCGTTCCTGGGATTCCTCAATTATTTTTGTAATTTCCTACCCGGGTTAAGCACCTTGCTAGGACTTCTACATGCGTTGCTATAGAAGGGAGATGACTGGGTATGGGGAAAATCACAAGAGTCTGCTTTTGAGAAAGCCAGAAATCTGTTATGTTCCAACAAACTGCTTGTTCTGTATAACCCATGTAAACGTTTAGTGCTAGCTTGCGATGTGTCTTCGGGTGTGTGTTACAACAAGCAAACGAATCGGAAACATTGCAACCGGTCGCCTATGCGTCCAGGAGTTTGTCCAAGGCCAAAAGGGGCTACAGCATGATTGAAAAAGAGGTTCTGGCATGCGTTTACGGGGTAAAAAAAATGCACCAGTATTTGTTTGGGCTTCAGTTCGAGTTAGAAACTGACCATAAGCCGCTCATTTCCCTATTCTCAGAGAGCAAAGATATTAATGCCAATGCCTCTGCTCACATCCAAAGATGGGCACTCATGCTGTCTGCATATAACTATGTAATCCACCACAGACCAGGCACAGAGAACTGCGCTGATGCTCATAGTTGGCTACCATTGCCCACCACCGGGGTAGAAATGGCACAGCCTGCAGACTTGCTCTTGGTGATGGGATTGATGGAATTGAAGGCTGATAAATCCCCGGGGCCTGATAGGCTGCATCATCGAGTACTTAAGGAAGTAGCCCTAGAAATAGTGGATCCATTGGTGATCATTTTCCAACATTCTATTGACTCTTGGTCAGTTCCTATGGATTGGAGGGTAGCTAATGTAACACCACTTTTTAAAAAAGGAGGGAGAGAGAAAACAGGGAATTATAGACCGGTTAGCTTGACATCGGCGGTGGGGAAAATGTTGGAATCAATTATTAAAGATATAATAGCGGCGCATTTGGAAAGCAGTGCTAGGATCGGTCCAAGTCAGCATGGATTTATGAAAGGGAAATCATGCTTGACAAATCTTCTAGAATTTTTTGAGGATGTAATTAGTAGAGTGGACAAGGGAGAACCAGTGGATGTGGTGTATTTGGACTTTCAAAAGGCTTTTGACAATGCCCCACACAAGAGATTGGTGTGCACAATTAAAGCACGTAGTGTTGGCGGTAATGTATTGACGTGGATAGAGAACTCGTTGGCAGACAGGAAGCAGAGAGTCAGAATAAATGAGTCCTTTTCAGAATGGCAGGCAGTGACCAGTGGGGTGCCGCAGGGTTCAGTGCTGGGACCCCAGCTATTTACAATATACATCAATGATTTAGATGAAGGAATTGAAAGTAATATTTCCAAGTTTGCAGATGACACTAAGCTGGGTGGCAGTGTGAGCTGTGAGGAGGATGCTAAGAGACTGCAGGGTGACTTGGTCAGTTTAGGTGAGTGAGCAAATGCATGGCAGATGCAGTATAATGTGGATAAATGTGAGGTTATCCACTTTGGTGGCAAAAACAGGAAGACAGAATATTATCTGAATGGTGACAGATTAGGAAAAGGGGAGGTGCAATGAGACCTGGGTGTCTTGGTACATCAGTCATTAAAGTTTGTCATGCAGATGCAGCAGGTGGTGAAGAAGGCAAATGACATGTTGGCCTTCATAGCTAGAGGATTTGAGTATAGGAGTAGGGACGTCTTACTGTAATTGTACAGAGCCTTGGTGAGGCCACACCTGGAATATTGTGTTCAGTTTTGGTCTCCTAATCTCAGGAAGGACGTTCTTGTTATTGAGGGAGTACAGCAAAAGTTCATCAGACTGATTCCCCGGATGGCAACACTGATATATGAGGAGAGACTGCATCAACTGGGCTTGTATCCACTGCAGTTTAGAAGAATGAGAGGGGATCTTATAGAAACATATAAAATTCTGGCGGGATTGGACAGGTTAGAGGCAGGAAGAATGTTCCCATTGCTGGGGAGTTGCAGAACCAGGGGTCACAGTCTAAGAATAAGGGGTAAGCCATTTAGGACCGAGATGAAGAGAAACTTCTTCACTCAGAGAGTGGTTAACCTGTGGAATTCCTTACCGCGGAAAGTTGTTGAGGCTAGTTCGTTAGATATATTCAAAAGGGAGTTAGATATGGCCCTCATGGCCAAAGTGATCAAGGGTTATGGAGAGAAAGCAGGAAAGGGGTACTGAGGTTGAATGATCAGCCATGATCTTATTGAATGGCGGTGCAGGCTTGAAAGGCCGAATGGCCTGCTCCTGCATCTAATTTCTATGTTTCTATGTTTCTCTGGATGCATTTGAAAATGAAAAGTCACCAGTTACGGCCCGCCAGATCAGGACCTGGACCAGCCTGGATCCTCTACTGTTCCTTGTAAAAAACTGTTTCCTCCATGGGAGCTGGTCCAGCATCCCAGTGGAGATGCATGAAGAGATAAAGCCATTCCAGCGGCGCAAATGCGAAATGTCCATACAGGCGGACTGTCTATTGTGGGTTAATCACGTGGTTTTGCCTAAGAAAGGCAGGAAACATTCATACGCGACCTACAGAGTAACCACCCAGGCATAGTAATGATGAAAGCCATAGCCAGATCCCATGTGTGGTGGTCCGGCATCGATCTCAGATTTGGAGTCATGCGTGCGCCAATGCAACACTTGCTCTCAACTGAGCAATGCATCCAGAGAGGCACCGCGAAGTTTGTGGTCATGGCCCTCCAAACTGTGGTCTCGGATCCACGTTGACTTCACTGGCCCGTTTCTAGGCAAAATATTTTTGGTTGTTGTGGATGCTTATTCAAAATGGATTGAGT
The DNA here is from genome assembly GCF_044704955.1 of Pristiophorus japonicus. NCBI lineage: Eukaryota > Metazoa > Chordata > Chondrichthyes > Pristiophoridae > Pristiophorus > Pristiophorus japonicus. The sequence goes on along the minus strand of NC_091977.1, from coordinate 525,511,372 downwards.
GTGAAATAATGTCTGTAAGCACGTCCACTGCCACCATCGAAAGCCTGCGAGCCGTGTTTACAACCTATGGTTTGCCTGATGTCCTTGTCAGCGACAATGGGGCCGTGCTTCACCAGTGCTGAATTCAAGGAATTCATGACCCGCAATGGGATCAAGCACATCACATCTGCCCTGTTCAAGCCGGCATCCAATGGCCAGGCAAAACGTGCAGTCCAAATCATCAAGCAAAGCTTGAAATGCGCGTCGGAAGACCCGCCTGTCCAAGGTGCTGCTCAGCTACCACACCAGACCCCACTGGCTCACCAAGGTTTCCCCAGCTGAGCTGCTCATGAAAAGGGCGCTCAAAACAAGACTCTCTCTTGTCCACCGTGATCTCCATGATCACGTCGAGCACAGGCGGCATGTACCATGATCGCGCAAATTTGTCACGCGATATTGAAGTCAATGTTCTCACCTATGGACATGGTCCCAAATGGTTTACTGGCACAGTCATAACCAAAAAAGGGAGTAGGGTGTTTCAAGTCAAACTCGCAAATGGACTAACTTGCAGAAAGCATTTGGACCAAACTGCGATTCACAGACAGCCACGAGCAACTTGAAGAGGACACCACCAACTTCGACCCTCCAACACACTCACAAGTGGCAACCGACATCACGGTTGACCACGAAGTTGAACTCACCATCCCCAGCAGCCCAGCAAGGCCAGCTGAGCAGCAGCCCAGCAAAGAACCAACCAACTCACCCGCACCTGCATTTGTACCGAGACAATCGACTAGGGAGCGAAAGGCCCCAGATCATCTCACCCTGTAAATAAGTGTACTATTGACTTTGGGAGGGAGTGATGTTATGTATGCAACCCTATGTAACCAGTACCCTACCACCACCAGAGGGAGTATCTGTTGGAGTCCCAAGGGATCCCAGCATCCCTTGGGAGCACTGTATATAAGCAGGCCTCCCATGCTGTACCAACACTCTGGAGTTAGAATAAAGAGACTAAGATCCACTTACTCACGTCTACAGTACTTAGTTACATTACTTTATTATGAACATAACAGTTAGTATGCAGGTACAAAAAATGATCAGGAAGGCCAATGGTATCTTGGCCTTTATTGCAAAGGGGATGGAGTATAAAAGCAGGGAAGTCTTGCTACAGCTATACAAGGTATTGGTGAGGCCACACCTGGAATACTGCATACATTTTTGGTTTCCATATTTACGAAAGGATATACTTGCTTTGGAGGCAGTTCAGAGAAGGTTCTCAAAGTTGATTCCAGGGATGAGGGGGTTGACTTATGAGGAAAGGTTGAGTAGGTTGGGCCTCTACTCAATGGAATTCAGAAGAATGAGAGGTGATCTTATCAAAAGTATAAGATTATGAGGGGGCTTGACAAGGTGGATGCAGACAGGATGTTTCCACTGATGGGGGAGACTAGAACTAGAGGGCATGATCTTAGAATAAGGGGCCGCCGATTTAAAACTGAGATGAGGAGAAATTTCTTCTCTCAGAGGGATGTAAATCTGTGGAATTTGCTGCCTCAGAGAACTGTGGAAGCTGGGACATTGAATAAATTTAAGACAGAAATAGACAGTTTCTTAAACGATAAGGGGATAAGGGGTTATGGGGAACAGGCGGGGAAGTGGAGCTGAGTCCATGATCAGAGCAGCCATGATCTTATTGAATGGCGGAGCAGGCTCAAGGTGCCGTGTGGCCTACTCCTGTTCCTATTCTGGTGAATCTGCGCTGCACCCACTTCAAGGCCAATATATCCTTCCTGAGATGCAGTGCCCAGAGCTGGACGCAGTTACTCCAAATTGGGTTTGACCAAGGCTCGATACAACCAAAACATAATTTCATCTCCTTTGTAGTCCAGGCCCCTGGAGATAAAGGCTAACTTTCCATTAACCATTTTTGATTGATGTGTGCACTTGGATTCCCAAATCTATTTGCTCCTCTACAGCACCTAGTTTCACACCATTTACAAAACATTCTCATTGAACTTTCTTGGTTCTAAAGTGCGTGACCTCACACTTGCCCACGTTGAATTCCATCTGCCAAAGTTCTGCCTAAAAGTTTGCTTAAAAAAATTTACCTCAGTCCTAGCTAATGAACAATAAATTATTGACACTAATTATTCATAATTTCTAGGGCTGTAAATATAGCCTTAAGCAATAATTTTCAAACAGCTCTGTGTGGGTGAACATCCTGTAAATATTAATTATCCCCCCCCCCACCCCTCCCAGGAGTAGCATTCTTGTTTAGAACTTCTTCTCCGTCTTTGTAACCCAAGGTTGGTAGAAGGAAGCTTTCAGCAAAATAATGGAAACATTCAGCGGCTCATAAATCCCATCTGGAGCTGTCCTTCCTAAATCAAGGACTCTGGTAGCATAGTGCCTATGTACTGGACTAGTAACCCAGTAGGCCTGGACTAATAATCTGGGGGCATGAGTTCAAATTTTCCCTTTACGGAAGGAAATCTGCCGTCCTTACCCGGTCTGGCCTAAATGTGACTCCAGACCCACAGCAATGTGGTTGACACCTAACTGCCCTGGGAAATGGCCCAGCAAGCTGCTCAGTTGTACCAAACCACTACAACAAAGTCAGCACTGTGGGAGTACCTTCACCACACGGACTGCAGCGGTTCAAGAAGGCGGCTCACCATCACCTTCTCCAGAGCAATTAGGGATTGTACTCCTCCTGTTCTTTCGCAGAACATTGCTTGGGCTGCATAGTTTGAGCCTGCTTGGAGACCTGCTCTGTGCTAAGGTGCGAGTTACAAGACGACTGGGCCTCGCAACATTCCTGGGCACCAATGCCGTCCATCAAGCCCACTTCCTCGTGGTAAGGATCCTCGTCCATCTGGCACACGCACACCTCTATGCCAGAGTCTCCGATGATCCGCCTGTGTCTCGAGGCGCAATAAATGCCAGCCTTGCCAGCGACACCCACATCCCGTGAACGAATCAAAAAAAGGTTGCTCTCGGTACATTGTCAGATACGGATTGCTAATGGAACAGGCCCAAGTTGGACTTAAAGTGATATAAAACAAGGACTCTCACAGAAGTAAAAGAACTCATATAAACACTCAAATTGTATCATCACACCATGGTCCTCCAGGGAGGTCCCAGGGAGTCCCTCCCCCGAACCACTAAACTATAGTATCATCTCCCAAAAGGAACTCAGTGTTATAATTTCAGAAAAAGCAGAAAAAAAATGAGGTGAGGTAGCTGTGTTATTAAAGGATGAGATCAGTACAGTAGTGAGAAATATTCTTGGCTCAGAAGATCAAGATGTAGAATCAGTTTGGGTAGAGATAAGAAATAACAAGGGAAAGAAGTCACTGGTGTGAGTACTCTAACCCTAACATTATCATCATATTCCTCGAAATAGAGGAAGACTTGCTTCCACTCTATATGTGAGTTCCCAGGTGACTGAACAGTCCAATACGGGAATTACAGTCTCTGTCACAGGCGGGACAGACAGTGGTTGGAGGAAAGGGTGGGCGGGGAGTCTGATTTGCCACACGCTCCTTCCGCTGCCTGCGCTTGTTTTCTGCATGCTCTCGGCGACGAGACTCGAGGTGCTCAGCGCCCTCCCGGATGCTCTTCCTCCACTTAGGGCGGTCCTGGGCCAGGGACTCCCAGGTGACTGTGGGGATGTTGCACTTTATCTTTGAGGGTGTCCTTGAAATGTTTCCTCTGCCCACCTGGGGCTCGCCTGCCGTGTAGGAGTTCTGAGCAGAGCGCTTGCTTTGGGAGTCTTGTGTCAGGCATGCGGATGATGTGGCCCACCCAACGGAGCTGGTCGAGTGTGGTCAGTGCTTTCATGGTGGGGATATTGGCCTGATCGAGAAGCTATACTGTAAGACAGAGTATAAATCAAGAAATAATGGGGGCTTGCAAGAGAGCTACTGCAATAATCGTGGCGACTTTCATTTTCATATAGATTGGAAAAATCAAATTGGCAAAGGTAGCCTTGAGGACAAGTTGATAGAGTGTATTCGGGACAGTTTTGCAGAACAATACGTTGTGGAACTGAAGGGTTCCCAAAAATTCCCATGAGTCCCTCTCCCCGAAAATGAAAGAAAAGCTCCTCTTGGGCTGTTAAAAACGAGCTTTGGATTTTTCAAGTGGAGATCTAATTTTAAAAGGAAAAAGGCAAAAGGGGGCCAACCTCATGGAAACCGTCCCCCCACAACCCCCTCTCCAGTGTTTGGACTTTTTGAAAAGAGAATTCAAAATGGACCTAAATTACAGAAGCCTGAGATCCCCTAAACATCGATGGGAAGGAGCATATCAATTTTAATATTCTACAACATTTTGGCTGCGTAAAAGAGTTACCGAATACAGGAGGTGTTGCTAACCTCTGTGAAGCAAATTCGTGTATCAAGGATCCCAGACTGTCTGGGGGAACTATGCAGCATCAATTCACCCCCGAAGAAATAATCAAATTACCAGCCATTATCTAAACTACAGAACTCATCCAAAATATGCAAGAAGCCAATTACCCAATCAACCACTATGGAAATCATGGGCCCAACAAGATGGCCAGGAAACTGGACAATCCTAAAACAATGCAAAGCCAGTGGTAGCGCATTCTCACACCCTAATCGAGTTACTGCTGACTAGCCCACCAAAAACACTGACAAAGGAGACATTTGAAAATTAATGGAGACAACAGTTTAAACAAACCCAAGAACTGATTTAGCGCGAAGATAAGGAAGCCTGATTTAGTATAATTGAAGGCCTGTTCTGGCAGTTCGGGGTGTTTCTGGAGACACTATTGAGGTAGTAGTCTCGTTGCATAAGGTTAACACCAGCCTCAAAAAGTTGAATCCCGAAACATCGGCGAAAGGAATCTCTAAAACCCAGAAGGACAGCACCACGACATCAAACAGGCTTTCAAAATGACTATTGGAAAGTTTCGGACCATCGCGACCAATCTAACAGTCAACCAGAACCAACCCGACAAAACCGAAGAGAAACCGAAGATTTTTCCACTCTACAAGCTGGTTCTATGCTACCAAGGGGTAAAACATTACCTAACGGAACTTTTAAGACTACCCTGACCAAGGAAAAGTGAATACTCACCCCACAAGTCCAATACGCACCTTACCGCATCACCAGACTCAGCCCAACTGAAGAAGTGACGCAGGTTGAAGTCCCCAACGAGGTCCGGGGTACAGACTACAGACCCCGAACAACTAAGGCGAACCCCAGAGTTTGGAACAGGACCAGGACAACTAAGGCGAACCCCGGATTTAGAACTGCCAAAAGGGAATTGGTGAGCATGGTCCCTGAAATCCCAGAGTTCTAACCTAGCTAGATAGTGGGTCTGGGAGGTTGGGTTTTTCTTACTGTTCCTCCCTGTTGATGTTCTTATGTGTTTTCCCCTTCCAGGTTTAGTACATAAGTAGTTTGGGAGGTGGGAGGACTGTATTCTTTTAATCTGTTATATGTGTTATGTGTTCTTCCCAAATATAGAGCATTTGAGTTGCCATTTCTCCCTATTTGTACCTGATTACTGTGATTATTAAAAACATGCCTTTTTACTCTGTTTGAACACAATAAAACCAGTTTTACATCCTACCCAACTGGCTCTGTCTCAGTTTCTCACAACCCCCAAATCAGTCCATAGTCTAGAATCCAGGGTGTGGGGCGCCTTGAAAATGCCAAGGAGTCAGAGAAACCTGATCAAAACACCACCCCCTATATAATGACGGCCACGAAGGGACTGTGGCAAAAGGGATGTGAGCAGACAGACTTTGATTGTGAGAAAAGAAGTAAAATGGAAGAGAGGATTGCCTTCTATGTGGTCAAGAGAGTGAATGCAACAAAGAAGTGGGTACATGATCTGTTGTGCGCTGAGCATCCAGGGGATGCTGCAGCCCAGTGGACAGAGGGTAAAACTCACAAAAAGGAAGTGGAAAAGGCAAGTTGGCTAGTATGTCTGCATAAACAGGTCCAACTCTTAGATTCAACTGTAGAGAAACTAAGGGCTGAACTGAGAGAGGCAGAGGAACAGTCTACTGCTCAAACAATCATAGGGGAACGATTAATGACGTGATAACTTCACAGAGCACAGCACACGCAGCTTCCTAATATGGCAGATAGCTCTCTCGGAAGTCTCCGGAATCTGCCTGGTTCTGTTTATTATTAACCCAGCACTTGCAGTACACAATACGTCCATATCCACAGTGCGGCGCTACAAACATTACAAGCTTACAGACATTACACTTCTCCCTCCTTAATAAAGAAGCCATCACAACAAATATCATACATAACATTCATGTTTGTACATAACACAGGATATTAACTTATTTTTTTCCATATTTACAAATTTTACTTTACCATTTGTTTTCTGTTTCGAAGAGGATACCTTCGCTCTCGAACAGAACCTTCCAAACATGGTCTCGAGTCTAAATTCATTCGAGGCTCATCCTGAGGAATGTTTTCCTCCACGGAATTTCCTTGATTTTCATTTGAACTCACTCTAACTTCAGGCTCTTTGTTTTCCTGATTCGGGCTCAGACTTTCATTCTGATTCTCTCCTGGATTTGTTTCCAGTGTATTGGATTTAGGATTTGCTGTTGGTATATCAAAACTATCTGATGAGTCAGAAATTATTGAATCATTCCCACCTTCAACTCCTTCCATGTCTGTTGGTAAAATATGATCAATATGGACAAACCTAACCTGTCCATTATCAAACATCTTTACCAAATATGTGCGAGGAGCACATATCTTCACCACTCTTCCTGGTAACCACTTTAACCATTTATGGTGATGGTTCTTCACTCTCACCTTCTGGTTTAATTTCACACTTCTCTCTTTTACTCTATCTTTATCATGATTCTCTTTCTGTCTTAATTGTGTCTCTTCTACGGACTGTGCCAAATTTGGCTTTAACAACGAGAATCTGGTTCATGGCTGTCATTTGAGAAACAACTCTGCTGGTGTTCTACCAGTAGTTGTATGAGAAGTATTTCGATATGTAATCAAAAACTTAGCCAATTTGTAATCCAATGACAACTGGCGTTTCCTTGGATTTGGATCTAACATTTGTTTTATGAGGGCACGTTTTACAATTTGTACAGTGTGCTCTGCTGCACCATTCGAAGCAGGATGGTATGGTGGAACCTTGGTATGTTTCACACCATTTTTGCTCGTGAATTGTGCAAATTATTCTGAACGAAATTGTGGTCCATTATCTGAAACAAATTCGTCTGGGAGGCCAAATGCAGAAAATAATTTTTGTAAAATGTCCAATGTTTTACTTGTTATTTTCCACATTGGAAACACCTCAACCCACTTCGAATGGTTATCAATCACAGTGAACAATTGTTGTCCTTCTAACTCAGCAAAACCAATATGTAGCCTTTGCCACACCCTGGGAGGGCATTTCCATGGCTGTAATGGTACTGGTGGTGGTTGCTTGCTTACCAATTGACATGTCGTACACTGACTCACGATGTACTCTATATTTTTATCAAGATCTGGCCACCATAAATAACTGCATGCAAAACTCTTGGTCAAGTACATTCCCAGGTGCTGGTCATGGAGGTCTCCTAATAAGTTGTATCTGAATTTATTTGGTATAACCACTCTTGCACCCCACATGATACAATCTTTATCGACTGATAATTCATTCCTACGAATGAAGAATGGATGTGTATCTTTGTCTCTTACTTGGTTTGGCCATCCATTTGCAATATACTCATACACCTTTGACATCACTGGGACATGTTTGGTTGCTCTACCAATCTCTTCAGCTGTGACTGGCAGTTCATCAATGTATGAAAAATAAAACACTTCTTCCCTATCGGGTGTAACTTGTGATGGGGAAGGCAATCGAGACATTGCATCAGCATTACTGTGTTCAGCTGATCGTCTGTATTCAATATCAGATGTATATGCTGACAAAATCAAAGCCCATCTCTGCATTCGGGCTGCAGCTAATATTGGAACTGGAGACTTTGGATGGAGGATTGCTGTTCGGGGCTTATGGTCCGTAACGATGGTAAACTTATGACCATACAAGTATTTGTGAAACTTCTTGACCCCAAAAATTAATGTTAAAGCTTCCCTTTCAATTTGTGCACAATTACTCTCACTGGCACTGAGAGTGCGCAAAACAAAAGCAATTGGTCTCTCCTCCCCACTAAGTGATACATGAGAGTTCACTGCCCCAACTCCATATGGAGAGGCATCACATGCTAGCTTAATCTCCTTAGATATGTCATAGTGAACTAACATGGTGCCCTCTACCAATTTTCTTTTACAATCCTTGAATGTTGTATCGCATTCTTTTGACCACTTCCAATGGACCTGTTTTTTCAAAAGTTAATTCAGTGGATGTAGTACTGTAGCCAAATTTGGTAGGAACTTCCCATAATAATTCAAAATACCCAAGAATGAATGAAGTTCAGTGGCATTCCTGGGAGTGGGTGCATTTCTAATTGCATCCAATTTTTCCATGGTTGGATGTAAACCATCTTTGTCTACTCTGTACCCTAAGTACTCCACTGAGTTTTTAAATAACTCACAGTTACGAGCAGACACTCGTACTCTGTGCTTCTCTATCTATTTGAGGACTTCATTCAATATGTTATTATGAATTTGCCTATTTGGTGCAGAAATTACTATGTCATCCAAATAACATGCTACCCCTTCAATAGCTTGCAAAATCTTGTTCATCACCCCTTGGAATATGGCAGGGGTAGAAGACACTCCAAACGATAGCCTATTAAATTGATGTAGGCCTAGATGAGTATTTATAGTCAAACATGGCTTGGACTCCTCACCTAGTTCAAGGTGTAAGTAGGCATTTGTAAGAGCCAGTTTTGAGAAGATCTGACCACCTGTCAGTATTGTGAACAAATCTTTTATATTCGGCAATGTATTGGGGAGATTACCCTCTCGAACCTGGTTTATGGTTACTTTATAATCACCACACAATCTTACCTTACCATCGGACTTAGGTACAACAACAATGGGTGTAGCCCAATTACATCGATCTATCTTACAAATAATGATCTCAGTCTCTAGTCTTTTGAGTTCTTGCTCAACTTTCTCCTTGAGTGCATATGGTACAGAATGTGGCTTGTAGTAAATGTATCTAGCGTCCTTCTGTACCCTGACACTTGCCTTGAAGCCTTGGATCGGACTGCCCGTTTCGCAGAACACCTTCGGATACTTCTTGATAACCTCATCCGTTGATGAAAATATCGCTTTCACACAGAAAATCTTACTCCAATCCAGCTTCAGTGAGCTCAACCAATTTCTTCCAAGTAAGGCAGACTTGTCTCCTTTCACTACTATTGGAGGCAAGTTCTAAAATTGATCTTTATATTTCACCGGTACGGTGATACGACCTACCACAGGAATTTTCTCTCCCGAGTAGTCTCGCAGCTCTATCTTGGATTTCTCCAGTTGGAAATCACACAATTTGTCGAGGTACAGCGACTCCGGTACTATACTCACGGATGCACCCGTGTCGATTTCCATTGGTATCTTGAATCCCGCAACACCGATGTGGATTTTGATGCTTCCTGAATCGCTGTCTGTTAACCTCGTGCTCCTGATGATGTGTAACTGTAACATCTCCTCGTCCTGTTGTTGTTTTTCCATGCTATGTCGTCTCTTGGGATTTCTACTCATAGCTTTGAACGCTGGACTCATAGAACTGGGTGTCATGGTACATCAGTCATTGAAGGTTGGCATGCAGGTACAGCAGGCGGTTAAGAAAGCAAATGGCATGTTGGCCTTCATAGCGAGGGGATTTGAGTACAGGGGCAGGGAGGTGCTGCTACAGTTGTACAGGGCCTTGGTGAGGCCACACCTGGAGTATTGTGTACAGTTTTGGTCTCCTAACTTGAGGAAGGACATTCTTGCTATTGAGGAAGTGCAGCGAAGGTTCACCAGACTGATTCCCGGGATGGTGGGACTGACATATCAAGAAAGACTGGATCAACTGGGCTTGTATTCACTGAAGTTCAGAAGAATGAGAGGGGATCTTATAGAAACGTTTAAAATTCTGATGGGTTTAGACAGGTTAGATGCAGGAAGAATGTTCCCAATGTTGGGGAAGTCCAGAACCAGGGGTCACAGTCTAAGGATAAGGGATAAGCCATTTAGGACCGAGATGAGGAGAAACTTCTTCACCCAGAGAATGGTGAACCTGTGGAATTCTCTACCACAGAAAGTAGTTGAGGCCAATTCACTAAACATATTCAAAAAGGAGTTAGATGTCATCCTTACTACTAGGGGGATCAAGGGGTATGGCGAGAAAGCAGGAATGGGGTACTGAAGTTGCATGTTCAGCCTTGAACTCATTGAATGGCGGTGCAGGCTCGAAGGGCCGAATGGCCTACTCCTGCACCTATTTTCTATATTTCTATGTTTCTATGTTTACCCTTCAGTCAGCATGCCTTCACAAGATGCCTAGTCTTCCTGCAGAAGAAACACTCTGCCTTCATTTTTGGACAACTTTGAGCAATGTGTTGTCCCAGGCACCTATAGCATGACTTCGACACTATGTTAGAATTTCCAGTTTCTGAGACATTGGGCCCCCACCATCTTTTACTTTGAACCTGCAGAAGCCTCCGAATCTGCCTGGTTCTGTTTATTATTAACTCTGCAGTTGCAGTACATAATACGTCCATATCCACACTGTGGAACTACAACATTACAAGCTTCTAGACATTACAACATTAATGATTTGGATGAAGGAATTGAGTGTAATATCTCCAAGTTTGCAGATGACACTAAACTGGGTGGTGGTGTGAGCTGTGACGAGGTCGATAAGAGGCTGCAGGATGACTTGGACAGGTTAGGTGAATGGGCAAATGAATGGCAGATGAAGTATACTGCGGATAAGAACATAAGAACATAAGAACATAAGAATTAGGAACAGGAGTAGGCCATCTAGCCCCTCGAGCCTGCTCCGCCATTCAATAAGATCATGGCTGATCTGGCCGTGGACTCAGCTCCACTTACCCGCCCTCTCCCCGTAACCTTTAATTCCCTTATTGCTTAAAAATCTATCTATCTTTGACTTGAAAACATTCAATGAGCCAGACTCAACTGCTTCCTTGGTGGATAAATGTGAGGTTATCCACTTTGGGGGCAAAAATATGAAGGCAGAATATTACCTGAATGGCGGCAGATTAGCAAAAGGGGAGGTGCAATGATACCTAGGTGTCATGGTACATCAATCATTGAAAGTTGGCATGAAGGTACAGCAGGCGGTGAAGAAGACAAATGATATGTTGACCTTCATAGCGAGAGGATTTGAGTATAGGAGCAGGGAGGTCTTACTGCAGGTGTACAGGGCCTTGGTGAAGCCCCACCTGGAATATTTGGTTCAGTTTTGTTCTCCTAATCTGAGGAAGGACATTCTTGCTATTGACGGAGCACAGCGAAGGTTCACCAGATTGATTCCTGGGATGACAGGAGTGACATATGAGGAGAGACTGGATCGACTGGGCCTGTATTCACTGGAGTTTAGAAGGATGAGAGGGGATCTCATAGAAACATATAAAATTCTGACGGGACTGGACAGGTTAGATGCAGGAAGAATGTTCCCGATGTTGGGGAAGTCTAAGGATAAGGGGTAAGACATTTAGGACTGAGATGAGGAGAAACTTCTTCACTCAAAGAGTTGTTAACCTGTGGAATTCCCTACTGCAGAGAGTTGTTGAGGCCAGTTCGTTAGATATATTCAAAAGGGGGTTAGATATGGCCCTTATGGCTAAAGGGATCAAGGGGTATGGAGAGAAAGCAGGAAAGGGGTACTGAGGTGAATGATCAGCCATGATCTTATTGAATGGTGGTGCGGGCTCAAAGGGCCGAATGGCCTACTCCTGAACCTATTTTCTTTGTTTCTATGTTTCAAGGCTGAGATAGACAAGGTTATGGGGAACATGCAGGAAAGTGGAGTTGAGGCCAAGATCAGACCAGCCATGATATTGAATGGCAGAGCATGCTCGAGGGGCCATCTGGCATGGTCATGTTCCTATTGTCTTATCTTCTTCTTATGTTCTCAAATGATTATTTATCAGTATGAAGAATAAATACAGAATTCAATAAAAATAGAAAAACACACGTCTGTTGTCAGATAGATAGAAATTGGATGGGGTTGTGGACTCTTTGCAGACCACAAATAGAAAGTACCTGAGCTGTTTTTATTATAACAGAGGGGATGATAGAGGTTGTTTAAAATGACGAAGGGATGGGAAGAGGCAGATAGAAACAGAGTGTCAACAATTGGTTATGGCTCACGTTCGGGCACCTGACTGACGGCAGGCACGCAACGGCCGGCCGAGCCAGGAGGCCCAAGACTGGACGGAAACTAGGCCTCAGGCACCATTTTATGGTCCTTGTAATGCATGCATCTGTGAGTATCCTCACAGGTTTGTAGAGATGTTGCATTGTGAGTGGCGTAGCCAGTCATGTGATGTTCACATGACTCAATAAAACCCCAAGGTCATCCACTTTGAGCCTAGTGGATGAACTTATAATGTGCAGTGTGATTGTTAAACCTTTGTTAATAAACCAATGAGTTCTTCATAGCAATGAGTTGCTATGAATTCTTAAGCAAAGTACCCATGAAACTAATACATTACAGTCTCCCCCATCGAATTTGCCTGGTGTTCCAATATTCCCAGTTGCACAGTTACATTGGCCCGGATTTTGCAGTCAGCGGCGAGCGCAGTCTCTTCACCATTGACCTTGCAGAAAGCTGCCCACAAAGATCTACCGATGATCTCTTTGGCATTGATTTCACCTTTCCCGACGTTAACTTCATTCTGGTGCCATCTATAAGGGAGCTCTAGACACTGACTCCATCCCTCTCCATGGCATCTGTCTGAGGCTGAACCAGATTGCTCACAACCTTGGTGTCATATATCACCCTGCCCTAATTTCATCTGATGTGGCTCGGTATCAAATTTTTGTCTTATATTACTATGGTGAAGCGCTTTGGGATGTTTTACTACATTAACGGCGCTATATAAATACGAGTTGTTGTTGTTGTTACCTCTGGCATCAAGTAACAGTGATGTCATCCAGCAGGCTAAGCAGCCAATCACATTGAAGACAGCAAACCAGGAAGTAAAAAGCACTGATTACCTTTCACTTTTTACAGAGAGTGAAATAAAGATTGAGACATACAGATGGGATTAAAGTAACATCTGAAATATCATAAACTAACTTTTAAAAATACATTTTTATTAATTTAAAATCTGTAGAATTTTTATCATATTGGAGAAATTTGACATTCTACAAATCTAAAAATAGTTTTTCAGGCCCAGTGAGGTTGTTCAACAGCAATTACGGCTTAGGACACTGTTTAAAAACCCATTTACACCTCATTCAACAAAGCTTAACTTTTTGATTGTGTTTGGAGTGTTGAAATGGAAAGTCACGTCAATTCCAATGATTGCTAAGATTTCCATCTGCCAGGACTTGAACAGCGCACCCTGTGGCGAAGCGGGGTATCGCTGACAGCAACATGTGAATTTAACTGCGGATGTGCGGAGGCCAGAAGTTGCTGTCATTTCCGTGCAGTAATGACGGCAAGTGCTGACACTTTTGCTGTCATTACAACCGCAAAATCTGGGCCGAAGAGTCGACAGCGCAGAAACAGGCCATTCGGCCCAACCATGCCGGCACGATCCGCCTCCCTCCCACTCTTCATCTAACCCTATCAGCATACCTTTCTCCCTCAGCCTTCTATTCCCCTCTCCCTCGAGGCTCAGGCAACAGCAACATCTGCCCCATTAGTTTTCCTCTGCAGGTCTGCCGCTACATAAATCTCACAAATATTTACATTCACAGCGTAATTTCTGTCGGGTAATATTAATGAACTGCTGCTATAAGTTTTGGAAAGAAGAATTTGCATTTTTAAGGAGCTTGGCAGCACTGAGACGGTGCAATGTCTATAAATTACGTTTGAGAAAACAAGAAGATGTATCAGCACAGTCAATACTTTGCATGTTAACATTTTCAGGGAGAAATAATAAAACCCTTTGCAATTTAAAATAATTGATAGCCTTTAGGAATCCCGTGACAGCAATCTTCGAAGCAACTATTCTGGGCTCTTTTGGTGCAATGATTTTTTTTTGCATGTTTGTAAAGCTTTCAAGATCATCGCAGAACATCTGTAGTTCTGAATGCAGCTGCATCAATTTAATACTGTTCATGCAAACATGAAAAAAAAGCCCTAATGCGATCAAGCACGCTGGTTTGACCCAGTTCCTCGCGCGACATATCCTAACATGTCCCACAAAGTATACTTTTCTGACACAGATACTTCACGCAGCGATGCAACTGCTTTTCACCAGCGATGTGGATGCAATCTATATAGAATCCTGGAACCATACAGCACAGATGGCGGCCGTTCAGCCCATCTTTGAAAGAGTGATCCAATTAGTCCCACTCCCCCTGCCCTTTCCCAACAGCCCTGTATTGTTTTTCTCCTTTAAGTATTTATCCAATTCCTTTTTGAAAGTTACTATTGACTCTGTATCCACCACCACGGACCACACTGACCACATTTGATCAGCTCCGCTGGGCAGGCCACATAGTCCGCGTGCCAGACACGAGACTCCCAAAGCAAGCGCTCTACTCGCAACTCCTTCACGGCAAACGAGCCAAAGGTGGGCAGAGGAAACTTTACAGGGACACCCTCAAAGCTTCCCTGATAAAGTGCAACATCCCCACTGACACCTGGGAGTCCCTGGCCAAACACCGCCCTAAGTGAAGTCGGTGTAACCGGGCTGGCGCTGAGCACCTCGAGTCTCGTCGCCGAGAGCATGCAGAAACCAAGTGCAGGCAGCGGAAAGTGTGTGCGGCAAACCAGACTCTCCACCCACCCTTTCCCTCAACGACTATCTGTCCCACCTGTGACAGAGTCTGTGGCTCTTGTATTGGACTGTACAGACACCAAAGAACTCACTTCAGGAGTGGAAGCAAGTCTTCCTCGATTCCGAGGGACAGCCTATGATGATCCACCACCCTATCAGCCAGTGCACTCCAAATCCCAACCATTCGCTGTGTAAAAAACGTATTTCCTCACGTCATCTCTGGTTCTTTTCCCAATCACCTTAAATCTCTGCCCTCTGGTTATTGACCCTTCAGCCACTGGTAACAGTTTCTCCTTGTTCACTCTATCTAAACCCTTCGTGATTTTAAACACCTCCGTCAAATCTCCTCTTAGCCTTCTGTGCTCTGAGTTACACTCAAGGACACCCTCGAAGCCTCCTGTATAAAGTGCAACATCCCTACCCACACCTGGGAGCCCCTGGCCAAAGACTGCCCTAAGTAAAGGTAGAGCATCCGGGAGGGCGCTGAGCACCTCGAGTCTCATCGCCGGGAGCGTGTAGAAAACAAGCGCAGGCAGCGGAAGGAGCGTGCGGCAAACCAGACTCCCCACCCACCCTTTCCTCCAACCACTGTCTGTCCCACCTGTGGCAGAGACTGTAATTCCCCGTATTGCACTGTTCAGTCACCTCAGAACTCACTTTTAGAGTGGAAGCAAGTCTTCCTCGATTCCGAGGGACTGCCTATGACGATGGTGGTGCTATTACTGAAGTCCTGCTGCAGCAGCCAACCTGAGAGCACACATCATGGCCAGTGTTCCCCTGAAAGAAATTCCGGGTGCATGGCCCCTTTAAGGGGCAGTGCGGACCATTCCAAATACCGCGCATGTGTGGCCGCGCAGCTAAAAGGGAACATTGCTCACAGCTCAACTTTTAGGAACCAAGCTAAAGCCTAACCAAAGGACAGCGATTTAAGGCGATTGGTAAAAGAACCAGGCATCATAAACATTTATTTTACGCAGCGAGTGGTTGTGATCTGGAACGTGCTGCCTGAAAGGGCGGTGGATGCAGATTCAACAGTAACTTTCAAAAGGGAATGGGATAAATACTTGAGGGGTAAAATATAGCATCATCATCATCATCATAGGCAGTCCCTTGGAATCGAGGAAGACTTGCTTCCACTCTTAAAATGAGCCCTTAGGTGGCTGAACAGTCCAATACAAGAACCACAGTCTCTGTCACAGGTGGGACAGACAGTGGTTGAAGGAAAGGGTGGGTGGGACTGGTTTGCCGCACGCTCCTTCCGCTGCCTGCGCTTGATTTCTGCATGCTCTCGGCAATGAGACTCGAGGTGCTCAGCGCCCTCCCGGGTGTGCTTCCTTCATTTAGGGCGGTCTTGGCCGGGGACTCCCAGGTGTCAGTGGGAATGTTGCACTTTATCAGGGAGGCTTTGAGGGTGTCCTTGTAACGTTTCCTCTGCCCTCCTTTGGCTCGTTTGCCGCAAAGGAGTTGCGAGTAGAGCACTTGCTTTGGGAGTCTCGTGTTGAACAATGTGGCCCACCCAACGGAGCTGATCAAGTGTGGTCAGTGCTTCAATGCTGGGGATGTTGGCCTGGTCGAGGACGCTAACATTGGTGCGTCTCTCCTCCCAGGGGATTTGTAGTATCTTGCGGAAAATACAGCGCAGAGGGAGTGGGACTAATCAGATCGCTCTTTCAAAGAGCCGGTGCAGGCACGATGGGCCGAATGGCCTCCTTCCATGTTTTTTGATTCTATGGTTCTGTGATTCTACATAGATTGTATGCAATTGTCTCCGGAGGTCTCCATCTCGAGCGGACCAAATAAAGACGTCAGGGTGATGGGCAATGCAGAGTACCTGCTTTAGAACGACTAGGACCGTAAGCAAATGTTACGGCCAATAGAACCATAGCCATTGTAGATAAAGAGACATTGATCCCTCAGCGACAAATGATCTCAGAAACAGAATCTGGCCGGGAATAGATGGAAATGTACACATGTGATAGGGATAGTGGGAAAAATAAAGGAAAAATCCCACTGTATAAAGACAATCAACAAGACGGACTATCTGCTTGTTCCAACTGTACGGCAGTCACCATTCTTGTTTAATATGACCAGCATTTGCATTTTTTTATAAATTATATATTTATAAATGTTTATCCATACATTTTATTTATATGTACACGTGTCTGTGTGTATTTTGTGTGTGTGTTCATATATGTGGGAATGTAAACGTGTGTCTGTGTGTGCGTGTCTGTGTGTATGTGTGCCCATCTGTGTGTATGCGTGTGTTATTGTGTATGCGTGTGTGTGTGTCTTTGTGTGTGCGTGTCAGTGTGTATGTATGTGTGTGTGTCTGGGTGTATGTATGTATGTGTCTGTGTGTGTGCATCTGTGTGTGTGCATCTGTGTGTGTCTGTGTGTGTGCGAATGTGTGTATATGTGTATGTGTGTGTGTGTGTGTCAGTGTGTATGTATGTGTGTGCGCCTGTGTATATGTATGTATGTATCTGTGTTTGTGCATCTGTGTGTCATCATCATCATAGGCAGTCCCTCGGAATCGAGGAAAACTTGCTTCCACTCTTAAAATGAGTCCTTAGGTGGCTGAACAGTCCAATACGAGAACCACAGTCTCTGTCACAGGTGGGACAGACAGTGGTTGGAGGAAAGGGTGGGTGGGACTGGTTTGCCGCATGCTCCTTCCGCTGCCTGCGCTTGATTTCTGCATGCTCTTGGCGATGAGACTCGAGGTGCTCAGCGCCCTCCCGGGTGCACTTCCTGCACTTAGGACGATCTTTGGCCAGGACTCCCAGGTGTCAGTGGGGATGTTGCACTTTATCAGGGAGACTTTGAGGGTGTCCTTGTAATGTTTCCTCTGCCCGCCTTTGGCTCATTTGCCGTGAAGGAGTTCCGAGTATAGCGCTTGCTTTGGGAGTCTAGTGTTTGGCATGCGGACAATGTGGCGTGCCCAGCGGAGCTGATCAAATGTGGTCAGTGCTTCAATGCTGGGGAGTTTGGCCTGGTCGAGGACGCTAATGTTGGTGCATCTGTCCTCCCAGGGGATTTGTAGGATCTTGCAGAGACATCGTTGATTTTCTTTCTCCAGTGACTTGAGGTGTCTGCTGTACATGGTTCATGTCTCTGAGCCATACAGGAGGGTTCTGCCCTGTAGACCATGAGCTTGCTGGTAGATTTGAGGGCCTGGTCTTCGAACACTCTTTTCCTCAGCCGGCTGAAGGCTGCACTGGTGCACTGGAGGCGGTGTTGAATCTCCTCATTATGTCTGCTCTTGTTGATAAGAGGCTCCCGAGGTATGGGAAATGGTTGAAGTTGTCGAGGGCCACGCCGTGAATCTTGATGACTGGGGGATAGTGCTATGCGGCGAAGATAGGTTGGTGGAGGACCTTTGTCTTACGGATGTTTAGTGTAAGGCCCATACTTTCGTATGCCTCAGTAAATACGTCGGCTATGTCCTGTAGTGCAGCCTCTGTATGTGCGCAGATGCGGGCGTCGTCCGCGTACTGTAGCTCGACGACAGAGGTTGGGGTGGTCTTGGACCTGGCCTGGAGGTGGCGAAGGTTGAACAGCTTCCCACTGGGTCTGTAGTTTAGTTCCACTCCAGCGGGGAGCTTGTTGACAGTGAGGTGGAGCATGGTGGCGAGGAAGATGGAAAAGAGGGTTGGGGCGATGACGCAGCCCTGTTTGACCCCGGTCCGGATGTGGATTGGGTCTGTGATGGATTCGTTGGTAAGGTGTGCGCCTGTGTTTGTGCGCCTGTGTGTATGTATGTGTGTGTGTCAATGTATGTCTGTGTGTGTGTGTTCATATATGTGTGTATATTGACCC
Organism: Pristiophorus japonicus; assembly: GCF_044704955.1. Classification (NCBI taxonomy): domain Eukaryota; kingdom Metazoa; phylum Chordata; class Chondrichthyes; family Pristiophoridae; genus Pristiophorus; species Pristiophorus japonicus. The sequence continues at coordinate 525,492,689 of NC_091977.1, read as the reverse complement.
AGAAATCCCAGTCGGCTACTTCCCGCAGGCGATTGGGTAAAAAAGTTTAAAAAGAAGCGCACCTACCTGTTCCTGCTGCACCCACGCGAGTTCCCGGGCCTGAGGCCTCCACTGACTGCGTGTCGCATCGCGTGCACTTCGGGACGTGCGCAGGGCTGGAGCTGCAGTCACATGGCTCTGGGCAGCCAATCCAGGTAAAGTATGTTCGCATTCATAATAATGAGACCTCCGTAAGTTGGAGTTCCCATTATTATGAATGAGAAATCCGCAAAAACACACAAAGCATTAATAAAAAAATAGCTAAAATACACCACATATTTTTATTAATCTAAATTAAAGTTATTTATGTATTATAAAAATAAAATATTTTAACGATTTTTAATAAAGTTTTTTTAATTATGGTTTAAAATATACTTACTGCAGTGGGGAGGGTTTTTAACAATCAAATGTGTTTTTTAAATTTTATTTTATAATATTTTTGTTATTTTAAAACTCTTACGCCTGTAAAAGTAATCCAAGCACCTGCTTTTACCAGGCACAAGAGTTTCCAGGACATTCGCTGGGCAAGATATGGGTAAATACGGCAATCTTGCCCATGCGAATGTCCTGGTTGTAGGGATATGGAGGATCTGTCAAGCTCCAGCTTGACATAGAAACATGGAAAATAGGTGCAGGAGTAGGCCATTTGGCCCTTCGAGCCTGCACCACCATTCAATATGATCATGGCTGATCATGCAACTTCAATACCCCATTCCTGCTTTCTCTCCATACCCCTTGATCCCTTTAGCCATAAGGGCCACATCTAATTCCCTCTTGAATATATCCAATGAACTGGCATCAACAACTTTCTGTGTTAGAGAATTCCACAGGTTCACAATTCTCTGAGTGAAGAAGTTTCTCCTCATCTCGGTCCTAAATGGCTGACCCCTTATCCTTACACTGTGACCTCTGGTTCTGGACTTCCCCAGCATCGGGAACATTGTTCCTGCATCTAACCTATCCAATCCTGTCAGAATTTTATATGTTTCTATGAGATCCCCTTTCATTCTTCTAAATTCCAGTAAATATAAGCCTAGTCGATTCAGTCTTTCTTCATATGTCAGTCTTGCCATCCCGGGAATCAGTCTGGTGAACCTTCGCTGCACTCCCTCAATAGCAAGAATGTCCTTCCTCAGATTAGGAGACCAAAACTGTGCACAATATTCAAGGTGTGGCCTCAGCAAGGCCCTGTACAACTGTAGTAAGACCTCCCTGCTCCTAAACTCAAATCCTCTCGCTATGAAGGCCAACATGCCATTTGCCTTCTTCACCGCCTGCTGTACCTGCATGCCAACTTTCAATGACTGATGTACCATGACACCCAGGTCTCGTTGCACCTCCCCTTTTCCTAATCTGTCACCATTCAGATAATATTCTGCCTTCCTGTTTTTGCCACCAAAGTGGATAACCTCACATGTATCCACATTATGCTACATCTGCCATGTATTTGCCCACAGATCAGAAAAAATGGTTTTCGGCGCTTGCACATTGTGAGCTGAAAACCGGCTTTTGTGATGCCACTCTGGGTCCGTACACACTCCGTACCGACCCGGGGAGGTCGGGATTTCTGGGCCAATGTGTGTGTGTGTATGTGCGTATGTGCATGTAATTGTGGCGAAATTGCAAAAAATAAAATGAAAAGTTGTTTATGATAGTGAAACGTATGCGTCTCTTCCCTTTTAATAAAAAGTAACGTTCTCAATGCGGTGAATACAAGATTAGCTGGGTTCTCATTTGGTGCTCTGCAGATTGCTCGGCTAAGTGGCTCAATTATACCATGCAGGATAAACGTGAACATGGAACAAGAGATAAGAGCAGAAGGAGTTACAACCCAGACTGATCCAATGTTCTATATTTCACCACATTCTGAGGATTAAACCTTCTTCTCCAAGGAGGGATTGTTACCTTCTGAAAAACAGGATTTGTAGAATTCTTTATTTTTCTTTTTCATCCTGGGCATCTTCATGTCCCATGGCTAAGCCTCTGGATTGGATGGTTGATTTGCATATGAATCGAGACAATAACAAGAGAAACTATAATTCTTCGAACAATTCAATGTCGGTAAATTAATTTTTCAAGGAGCAAATCATGAAAGCACTGTGGGATTGCATAACTGTCAAATAATATGGAGCATAAATATTCTATTTTTAAGTTTTCACAAGAGATCTATATTCACAACAGCCTGATTAATCAGGACTGATTTTAAATCCTAAAAAGAAACAGAAAGGTCTCGCATTTCTATCGCGCCTTTCACGACCTCAGCCAATACAGCCAATGAAGCACTTTTGAAGTGTAGTCACTGTTGCAATGATTGTCATGTTATAATGATACTAAATCCATATCGTTCCAGCTATTAGATGTTTTCTGTTCAATCTTATTCCGCACGTGCAATAATTAACACTTACTTCAAGGTTATCAATGGTGCTCGTTCTTAAATGCAAGATGTGAATAAAGTAAACTGTGAATTCAAATGAAATTAGAAATTCCTCATAATACATAACTGGTCAATCAGCAATTAAAGAGGGTCCCACTTAATTAAAATTAATCTAACTTTCTCTTTCAAAGCACACACACAAATATATATATATAAATAAAATGTTTATTATATACATAAACTTTTATACAGTATATGCTGAGCCACAGCTGACATGTAATGTAAACCCAATGTGAAGCTTTTCCAAATAGTCGGTGAGACATTTTTCAGATATTATCCCACTGTGGCCTGCATTTTCACTGGTTTTCGCTTCTGCCAGGTGGGGTGGGGAGTGTACGTATCATGACAACACACAACATCACAACTGGAGTGTTAGCTGTGGCACAATGGGTAGCCCACTTGTCATTGGGTCAGAAGGTTGTGGGTTCAAGTCCTACCCCAACAGCTTGAGGACATAAATCTGTGCTGAGGCAGTGCTGCACTGTCAGAGGTGCTGCCTTTTGGATGAAATGTCTGCTCTCGCAGGTGGATGTAAAATATCCCATGGCACTATTTCAAAGAAGAGCAGGGGGAGTTATCCCCTGGTGTCCTGGCCAATATTTATCCCGCAATCAACATAACAAAAACAAATTATCTGTTCATTACCACATTGCTGTTTGTGGGAGCTTGCTGTGCGCAAGTTGGCTGCCGCGTTTCGCAGATTACACAGTGACTACACTCCAAAAGTAGTTAATTGGCTGTAAAACACTTTGAGACATCTGGTTGTTGTTAACGGCACTATATAAATGCAAGTCTTTCATTTAAACCGTGTGGGACAGGCTGGATGGGCCAGTAGAGCATTTTCTGTCTGCCATTTTTTGTATGTTCATTATAGAGGTTTACAGCACATGCCATTCGGCCCATCGTGTCTTTGTACGCTTTTTGCTGGCTAACGTAATTCAAAACTAAAACAAAAGCAACACACCACGGATGCTGGAAATCTGAAATAAAAGCAGAAAATGCAGGAAAACACACAGCAGGTCAAACTGCATCTGTGGAGAAAGAAACAGAGTTAACGTTTTAGGTTGGTGACCTTTTATCATAACTGTGACGTGAGTTCATCGACCTGAAATGTAAGCTCTGTTCCTCGCTCCGCAGATACTTGCCTCACCTGCGGAGTGATTCCCTGAATTTTCTGCTTTACACCATCATTACACCAGAGGTCACAGTCTAAGGATAAGGGGTAAGCCATTTCGGTCCGAGATGAGGAGAAACTTCTTCACCCAGAGAGTGGTGAACCTGTGGAATTCTATACCACAGAAAGTTGTTGAGGCCAATTCACTAAATATATTCAAAAGGGAGTTAGATGAAGTCCTTACTACTCGGGGGATCAAGGGGTATGGCGAGAAAGCAGGAAGGGGGTACTGAAGTTGCATGTTCAGCCATGAACTCATTGAATGGCGGTGCAGGCTCGAAGGGCCGAATGGCCTACTCCTGCACCTATTTTCTATGTTTCTATGTTTCTATTATAGGCAGTCCCTTGGAATCGAGGAAGACTTGCTTCCACTTTTAAAATGAGTCCTTAGGTGGCTGAACAGTCCAATACTGTTGTATATGCTGACTATGAGTGTACTCTATGTATAGTTACTGTGAGATTGTATAAGATGGAGATTTGTTTACCTGATGTTCTTTCAATAAGGTTCACAACGTGTACATACATGCTGACACCACTAGAGGGTGTAACTGGTGGAGACCGGGGGTTTCCTGACCTGGTGGCAGGGCCCTGTAACTTCGATGGTATGAGACGTGAATTGGCAAGAATAAACTGGCGAGTGATACTTAAAGGGTTGACGGTGGAAAGGCAATGGCAAACATTTAAAGATCACATGGATGAACTTCAACAATTGTACATTCCTGTCTGGAGTAAAAATAAAACGGGGAAGGTGGCTCAACCGTAGCGAACAAGGGAAATTAAGGATAGTGTTAAATCCAAGGAAGAGGCATTTAATTGCCCAGAAAAAGCAGCAAACCTGAGGACTGGGAGAATTTCATAATACAGCAGAGGAGGACAAAGGGTTTAATTAGAAGGGGGGAAATAGAGTATGAGAGGAAGCTTACTGGGAACATAAACTGACTGCAAAAGCTTCTATAGATATGTGAAGAGAAAAAGGTTAGTGAAAACAAATGTAGGTCCCTTGCAGTCAGATTCAGGTGAATTTATAATGGGGAACAAAGAAATAGTGGACCAGTTGAACAAATACTTTGGTTCTGTCTTCAAGAAGGAAAACACAAATAACATTCCGGAAATACTAGGGGACCGAGGGTCTAGTGAGAAGGAGGAACTGAAGGAAATCCTTATTAGGCGGGAAATTGTGTTAGGGAAATTGATGGGATTGAAGGCCGATAAATCCCCGGGGCCTGATAGTCTACATCCCAGAGTACTTCAGGAAGTGGCCCTAGAAATAGTGGATGCATTGGTGATCATTTTCCATCAGTCTATCGACTCTGGATCAGTTCCTATGGACTGGAGGGTAGCTAATGTAACACCACTTTTTAAAAAAGGAGGGATAGAGAAAACGGGTAATTATAGACCGGTTAGCCTGACATCAATAGTGAGGAAAATGTTGGAATCAATCACTAAAGATGAAATAGCAGCACATTTGGAAAGCAGTGATGGGATCGGTCCAAGTCAGCATGGATTTATGAAAGGGAAATCCTGCTTGACAAATCTTCTAGAATTTTTTGAGGATGTAACTGGTAGAGTGGACAAGGGAGAACCAGTGGATGTGGTGTATTTGAAATTTGAAAAGACTTTTGACAAGGTCCCACACGAGATTAGTATGCAAAATTAAAGCACATGGTATTGGGGGTAATGTACTGACATGGATAGAGAACTGGTTGGCAGACAGGAAGCAGAGAGTCGGGATAAACGGGTCTTTTTCAGAATGGCAGGCAGTGACTAGTGGGGTGCCTTAGGGCTCAGTGCTGGGACCCCAGCTATTTACAATATACATTAATGATTTGGATGACGGAATTGAGTGTAATATCCCCAAGTTTGCAGATGGCACTAAGCTGGGTGGCGGTGTGAGCTGTGAGGGGGATGCTAAGAGGCGGCAGGGTGACTTGGACAGGTTAGGTGAGTGGTCAAATGCATGGCAGATGCAGTATAATGTGGATAAATGTGAGGTTATCCACTTTGGGGGCAAAAACACGAAGGCAGAATATTATCTGAATGGCAGCAGATTAGGAAAAGGGGAGGTGCAACGAGACCTGGGTGTCATGGTTCATCAGTCATTGAAAGTTGGCATGCAGGTACAGCAGGCGGTGAAGAAGGCAAATGGTATGTTGGCCTTCATAGCGAGGGGATTCGAGTATAGGAGCAGGGTGGTCTTACTGCAGTCGTACAGGGCCTTGGTGAGGCCTCACCTGGAATATTGTGTTCACTTTTGGTCTCCTAATCTAAGGAAGGACGTTCTTGCTATTGAGGGAGTGCAGCGAAGGTTCACCAGACTGATTCCCGGGATGGCAGGACTGACATATGAGGAGAGACTGGATCGACTGGGGCTTTATTCACTGGAGTTCAGACGGATGAGAGGGGATCTCATCAGAAGATTTGTCAAGCATGATTTCCCTTTCACAAATCCATGCTGACTTGGACCTATCATATCACCTCTTTCCAAATGTACTGCTATGACATCCTTAATAATTGATTCCATCATTTTACCCACTACCGATGTCAGACTGACCGGTCTATAATTCCCTGTTATCTCTCTCCCTCCTTTTTTAAAAAGTGGGGTTACATTGGCTACCCTCCATTCCATTGGAACTGATCCCGAGTCAATGGAATGTTGGAAAATGACTGTCAATGCATCCACTATTTCCAAGGCCACCTCCTTAAGTACTTTGGGATGCAGTCCATCAGGCCCTGGGGATTTATCGGCCTTCAATCCCATCAATTTCCCCAACACAATTTCCCGACTAATAAGGATTTCCCTCAGTTCCTCCTCCTTACTAGACCCTCCGACCCATTTTATATCCGGAAGGTTGTTTGTGTCCTCCTTAGTGAATACCGAACCAAAGTACTTGTTCAATTGGTCCGCCATTTCTTTGTTCCCCGTTATGACTTCCCCTGATTCTGACTGCAGGGGACCTACGTTTGTCTTTACTAACCTTTTTCTCTTTACATATCAATAGAAACTTTTGCAATCCGTCTTAATGTTTTCTGCAAGCTTCCTCTCGTACTCCATTTTCCCTGCCCTATTTAGACCCTTTGTCCTCCTCTGCTGAGTTCTAAATTTCTCCCAGTCCCTGGGTTCGCTGCTATTTCTGGCCAATTTGTATGCCACTTCCTTGGCTTTAATCCTGTCCCTGATTTCCCTTGATAGCCATAGTTGAGCCACCTTCCCTTTTTTATTTTTACGCCAGACAGGAATGTACAATTGTTGTAGTTCATCCATGCGGTCTCTAAATGTCTGCCATTGCCCATCCACAGTCAACCCCTTAAGTATCATTCACCAATCTATCATAGCCAATTCACGCCTCATACCTTCAAAGTTACCCTTCTTTAAGTTCTGGACCATGGTCTCTGAATTAACTGTTTCATTCTCCATCCTAATGCAGAATTCCACCATATTATGGTCACTCTTCCCCAAGGGGCCTCGCACAACGAGATTGCTAATTAATCCTCTCTCATTACACAACACCCAGTCTAAGATGGCCTCCCCCCTAGTTGGTTCCTCGACATATTTGTCTAAAAAACCATCCCTTATGCACTCCAGGAAATCCTTCTCCACCGTATTGCTTCTAGTTTAGTTAACCCAATCTATGTGCATATTAAAGTCACCCATTATAACTGCTGCACCTTTATTGCACGCACCCCTAATTTCATATTTGATGCCCTCCCCAACATCACTACTACTGTTTGGAGGTCTGTACACAACTCCCAGTAACGTTTTTTGCCCTTTGGTATTCTGCAGCTCTACCCATATAGATTCCACATCATCCAAGCTAATGTCCTTCCGAACTATTGCCTTTATTTCGTCCTTAACCAGCAATGCTACCCCACCTCCTTTTCATTTTATTCTATCTTTCCTGAATGTTGAATACCCCTGGATGTTGAGTTCCCAGCCCTGATCATCCTGGAGCCACGTCTCCGTAATCCCAATCACATCATATTTGTTAACATCTATTTGCACAGTTAATTCATCCACCTTATTGCGGATACTTCTTGCATTAAGACACAAAGCCTTCAGGCTTGTTTTTTTTAACACCCTTTGTCCTTTTAGAATTTTGCTGTACAGTGGCCCTTTTTGTTCTTTGCCTTGGGTTTCTCTGCCCTCCACTTTTCCTCATCTCCTTTCTGTCTTTTGCTTTTGCCTCCTTTTTGTTTCCCTCTGTCTCCCTGCATTGGTTCCCATCCCCCTGCCATATTAGTGTCTTAAACTTAAATAAGGCCAAGGTAAGAAGGGCGAGTTTGCTAAGGTAGGTTTGAAAAATAGATTAAAAGGTGTGTTGATAGATAAGCAGTGGCTAGCATTTAAAGAATGATTTCATCATTCTCAGGGGTCAACAGCCAGGGGGCATAAATTTAAAGTAATTGGTAGAAGGTTTAGAGGGGATTTGGGGGGAAATTTCTTCAAGCAGAGGATTGTGGGGGTCTGGAACTCTGCCTGAAAGGGTGGTAGAGGCAGAAACCCTCAGCACATTTTAAAAGTATTTGAATGTGCACCTGAAGTGCCGTAACCTGCAGGGTTATGGATCTAGAGCTGGAAAGTGGGATTAGACTGGATAGCCTCTTTTGGCCGGCACGGACACAATGGGCCGAAATGGCCTCCTTCTGTGCTGTAAACTTCTATGATTCTATGATTCTATGAAAAATACATTCCATTGAGAAACCAAAACTCCATAGGAAAAGAGCTCCATCCGTAGCTAACTACAGAAGTTAAGGATAACATTAGATTGAAAGAAGGAGCTTAGAATGTTGTGACAAATAGTAGTAAGCCTGAGGATTGGGAACATTTCAGAAACCAGCAAAGGATGACCAAAAAATTGATAAAAAGGGAAAAAATGTTAACTATGAGAGAAAACGAGCAATAAATATAAAAACAGATTGTAAGAGCTTCTACAAGAGTGTCAAAGGAAGAGAGTAAAAAGGAAAAGTAAACATTGGTCCCCTAGAGGCTGAGGCAGGAGAAATTATTATGGGGAATAAGGAAATGGCAGAAACGTTAAACAGATATTTTGTATCTGTCTTCATAGTAGAAGATGCAAAAAGCATACCTAAAATGGTGGGGAACCAAGGGTCTAATAAGGGTGAAGAGCTTAATGTAATTAATATAAGTAGAGAAAAAGTACTCGAGAAACTAATGGGACTAAAAGCTGACAAATCCCCTGGACCTGACGGTCTACATCCTCGGGTTCTAAAAGAGATGGCTACAGAGATAGTGGATGCATTGGTTTTGATCTTTCAAAATGCCCTAGATTCTAGAATGGGCCCAGCAGATTGGAAGCTAGCAAATGTAACACCGCTATTCAAGAACGGAGGGAGAGAGAAAACAGGAAACTATGGGCCAGTTAGCCTGACATCAGTCATCAGGAAAATACTGGAATCCATTGTTAAGCAAGTGGTATCAGGTTACTTAGAAAATCATAACGAGATTCGGCAGAGTCAGCATGGTTTTATGAAAGGGAAATCGTGTTTGACAAATTTATTAGAGTTTATTGAGGATGTAACGAGCAGGGTAGATCAAAGGGAATCAGTAGATGAAGAATATTGGATTTCCAAAAGGCATTCGCTAAGATGTCACATAAAAGGTTATTACACAAGATAAGGGCTCATGGGATTGGAGGTTTTGGGCTGGATTTTCGGCTTTTTGTGTTTTTGCCCAATTTCTGGGAACAATATGCGGCAGATTCAAAAATTTAGCGCCGGGTTAATGTTGGCGCCAGAGCGCGCAACCTTTGCCAAATGAAAGTTCACAGGAAGCGTTAGCGTTAGCTCTGGCAGTGCACCAAAGAATTTTTGCGCCGGAGCCGAAAGTTCTGTCACAAAAATAAAAGGGCCATTCTGCGCATGCGCAAATTTACTAATTTATTTTTCCTTCCCGCGCTTCTGGTCTGGTCTCCTGTCACAAATGCTAATGCAGGGCACAGCTGCGCGCATGCACAGTACACCCGGGGCTGAATCAGCCATTTTACATTTGGATTTTGATGATGGAGGACGGCGATTTGAGACAGCGTGCCAGGTGATTCAGCCACAAGACTAGTGAAGCTCCAGTGGGGGCTGTGGAGGGATTTGCATTGTAGGGGTGGATCTAGGCCACTGCCATCGATATCTAAAAGGATTTGGAGTCAGATAGCAGAGGAGGTCTCTGCCTCAGACACTGTGGTCAGGACTGGCACACAGTGACAGAAGAAGTTTAATGATCTGACAAGATCATCAGAGTGAGTACAACTTTAACTTGTGCACTCCTTCATTACTTCAATTATAAATCTGACTCACTATTTTCTCTCATGCTGTTGGTACCTCTCAGCATTCTGTGCCTCCTAAAATGCATGACACATAGGTAGGCTTAGTTCGGCACCCTATTTGCCATGAATGATCTTTACATATTATTAAGATTGCTTTCTGAGATCTCATAAGATGGCTCCGCACTTCGATGTCCTCCTGATGAACCACGTGCAACTTCCAAGGCCATTAAACAGAGGACTGTATTACATTCAGACAGTATGGTATAAGTGCTTTGGTGGCTATCTGTGCCACAAGGGCAGATGGACCCTCTTGTAACCATTCCCATTTTCACCTTTGCAGGCAAAGAATCGCCGCGATCAGGTGCCGATAGGTGTCAGTCCGCCTCAGACCCTGCCACTCACCGACATCGAGGACAGAGTGGCAGGCCTCTTCGGTGTCACAGGTCGGGCAGCTGCCACTGCGGGCACTGACCGTCGCTCGGATACTGAGGGTAAGTCCTGCACATTCCCAGGGCTGGGTTGGGACAATATCCTGCAGCGCCTCAGGACTAGGTTGGGGCAATGTCCTGCAGTGTCTCTGGACTAGGGTTGGGGCAATGTCCTGCACACTACCTGGGCTGGGTTGGGGCAATGTCCTGCACACACCCTGGGCTGGGTTGGGGCAATGTGATGCAGTGTCTGAGGACTAGGGTTGGGGCAATGTGATGCAGTCTCGGGACTACGTATAATGGAATAGTGGTGGTCCTTCAAATGAACCTGTGCTAAGTGACCTTTCTCATCTCACCCTGCCACCTCCCCTGCTGCTAACCACTCGTCTGTTGCTTTCTACTTCCAGTTGACCAGCCACAGGCGCCGCATCCCTCAAGGGACCACTCCACACCAGGCCATTGTCTGGAGGAGGAGGAAGAAGAGGATACGGATGAGCTGAATCAGGTGCAGCCTCAATCCACCCCTGCTCCACCACCGGCACTCAGCCCCTCTGAGGACGACGTGACATTCTCGGAATTTGGCAACTCCGAGGTTCCTGGGACCAGTGGCGTGCAGTAACGCAGTGCTGGGGTTGAATCCCACAGGCCATCTCTCCGGAGGGTGAGTTGGCAAAGTCGGTCTGCTGACAGATAGACAGACGTGGAAGTGGACATGGTGGCAATGTCCAGGGAGAACATCCAAGTCAGTCGTCAGCTCTTTGATGTCTTGGATAGGATTCCCACGAGCATTGACAGTCTGAAAGATTTCTAAATCTCTGGCATTAAATTGACAGCAAGACCGATTCATTTAAAACAATTTGGAACAGTTTATTAATCATACACACACATGCACACCTATCAGAGGAACAGCAGTCATCAGCTATCCTACAGATCTACTTAGTTACAACAAATACAATGATGTTACAATAATGATTTATAAAAAGGCATACTTTACTTGCCTCTGGTAAAGCACACGGCCTGCTGCTTTGTCTGTAGGGGAAGGTCCTGCTTTCACCGTGCGCTTAAGAAAAGAGACAGAGCAATCCATGGCTTGAGTTTTTATACCTCTTAAGGCCGAAGTTTCTCAGAAAGCCTCAGGATTGACTCTTGATTCCAGGGCCGTTCCTGATTGGTTTCTCCTCATACATGTGTCTGTCTGGAGAGCCAGTGCCATTCCTTGATTAGGTTAATGGCTTTCCAATTAACATCTTTTCTAGTTTGGTGAGTTTCAAAGCCATGCTTCCTTTGTCCCTTGGGCTCTGTCCAGCCAGGAGACATGAACTTGGGGAAGGTATCCATTTTGCTTCTTTCAACAATGCAGGCTTTCCTTATAATCTACACTTTTAACATTTATATATTTTTATATATATATATACAGAATCAATTTTATCATTACTAAACACTTTTAGGTTCACTAGGTTGATTCTGGAGATGAGGTGGTTGACTTATGAAGATAGGTTGAGCAAGTTGAGCCTATACTCATTGGAGTTCAGAAGAATGAGAGGTGATCTTATCGAAACATGTAAGATAATGAGGGCGCTAGACAAGTTGGATGCAGAGAGGATATTTCCACTATTAGGGGAAACTAAAACTAGGGGACATAGTCTCAGAATAAGGGGCTGCCCATTTAAAACTGAGATGAAGAGGAATTTCTTCTCTCAGAGGGTTGTAAATCTGTGGAATTCTCTGCCCTAGAGAGCTGCGGAGGCTGGGTCGTTGAATATATTTAAGGCGGAGATCGACCGATTTTTGAGCGATAAGGGAATGAAGGGTTATGGGGAGCGGGCAGGGAAGTGGAGCTGAGTCCATGATCAGATCAGCCATGATCTTATTAAATGACAGAGCAGGCTCGAGGGGCCAGGTGCTCCTATTTCTTATGTTCTTATTCTTACAAATCTGAAAGTGACCATTACGGAGGTAAGGTTGCAGATTGTCAGTGCGAGCCGTGATACCAGCGAGGCCATTAGTGCCCACATGAGGCTGGTGGCCTCCAGCAGTGACAGTGGAGTCCCAGAGAGTGTGGCATGACAGGAAGGCAGAATATTATCTGAATGGTGACAGATTAGGAAAAGGGGAGGTGCAACGAGACCTGGGTGTCATGGTACATCAGTCATTGAAAGTTGGCATGGAGGTGCAGCAGGCGGTGAAGAAGGCAAATGGCATGTTGGCCTTTATAGCGAGGGGATTTGAGTATAGGAGCAGGGAGGTCTTACTGCAATTGCACAGGGCCTTGGTGAGGCCGCACCTTGAATATTGTGTACAGTTTTGGTCTCCTAATCTGAGGAAGGACATTCTTGCTATTGAGGGAGTGCAGCGAAGGTTCACCAGACTGATTTCCGGGATGGCAGGACTGACATATGAAGAAAGACTGGATCGACTAGGCTTATATTCACTGGAATTTTGAAGAATGAGAGAGGATCTCATAGAAACATATAACATTCTGACAGGATTAGACAGGTTAGATGCAGTAAGAATGTTCCCGATGTTGGGGAAGTCCAGAACCAGGGGGCACAGTCTCAGGATAAGGGGTATGCAATTTAGGGCCGAGGTGAGGAGAAACTTCTTCACTCAGAGAATTGTGAACCTGTGGAATTCTCTACCACAGGAAGTTGTTGAGGCCAGTTCATTAGGTATATTCAAAAGGGAGTTAGATGTGGCCCTTACGGCTAAAGGAATCAAGTGGTATGGGGAGAAAGCAGGAATGGGGTACTGAAGTTGCATGATCAGCCATGATCATATTGATTGAATGTGCAGGCTCAAAGGGCCGAATGGCCTACTCCTACACCTATTTTCTATGTTTCAATGTTTCTATGTTTCACAGTAGCGATTAACAACAACAAACAACTTGTATTTATATAGTGCCTTTAACGTAGTGAAATGTCCCAAGCCGCTTTACAGAAGTGTTATGAGATTAAAAAATTGGCACCGAGATGCATAAGCAGAATAAGTGGCCAAAAGCTTGGTCAAAGTGGTAGGTTTTAAGGAGCGTCTTGAAGGAGGAGAGAGGTAGAGAGGCAGAGAGGTTTAGGCAGGCAGTTCCAGAGTTTGGGCCTTGGGTAACAGAAGGCACGGCCAACAATGGTTGAGCAAACAAAATTTGACACTGAACCATACAGAGAGTGTGCAGAAAAGATTTACCAGAATGGTTCCAGGGATGAGGGACTTCAGTTACGTGGATAGGCTGAAGGAGCTGGGGTTGTTCTCCTTAGAGCAGAGAGGGTTGAGAAGAGATTTGATCGAGGTGTTCAAAATCATGAGGGGTTAAAAAAATCCACGCACCTGCATCTTCCACTCTTCAACTGGAGTTCAGGACTGGAACATCGGGTCCTTCAATGAAACATCTGTGAACCCATGTGGAAGCAAGTCATCCTCGTTCGAGGGATCGCCAATGATGATGAAGATGGTTGATCTGTAGTAAATCATGAGGGGTCTGGACAGAGTAGATAGAGAGAAACTTTTCCCATTGGTGGAAGAGTCGAGAACCAGAGGAAGCTGATTTTAGCTGATTGGCAAAAGAACCACAGCGAGTGGTTAGGATATGGAATGCACTGCCTGAAAGGGTGGTGGAGTCAGTCTCAATCACAGCTTTCAAAAGGGTGTTGGATAGGTACCTGAAAGAAAAAGAATTTGCAGAGCTACAGGGAAAGGGATAGCTGAGATGCTCTTACAAAGAGCCGGCACAGGCTCGACGGACTGAATGGCCTCCTTCTATGCTGTAACCATTCTATGATAAGGAGATATTAAGGCAGGTGACCAGATACTCAGTCAAAGAGGTAGGTTTTAAGGAGTCTTAAATGAAGGAAAGAGGGGTAGAGAGGCAGAGAAGTTTAGGGAGGAAATTCCAGAGCTTAGGGCTGAGGCAGCTGAAGGCAGGGCCAGGAATGGTGAAGCTATGAAAATCAAGGATACTCAAGAGGGCCGATTTAGAGGAGCGCAGACACCTCACAGGGTTGTGTGGCTGGAAGAGGTTGCAGAGATAGGGATGGGTGAGGCCATGGAGAGATGTGGAAACATGGATGAGAATTTTAAAATTGAGGCGACCCTTAAGTACAACGAAAAATGTATTTCAGACATTCACAGATTGAAGAGTTCACAATGTTAATGTTCGTTTTGACAGTTTTGGCAGTGGGATTATTATAGAGCTGCATGTTTATGAAGACTGCATTGACAGGACTGTCCTTCACATCTTGTGCTGTAAATACCATGCCAGGCGTACACAGTGACCTGCCACATGCCACATCAAGGGCACAAACACTTCAGCAAAGTTAGAATAGAGTGAAACTTCGGAACACAGTAACTTGAGTGTGAGCTGGACTCAAATCCAGCTTAAGTGGAAGAGGTGAATAGCTCCCTTTGTCTCCATACCCTGCATAGGAACAGGAGGAGGCCATTCAGCCCTGGAGCCTGTTACATAAGAATGTAAGAAATAGGAGCAGGAATAGACCATTTGGCTCATCGAGCCTGCTCCGCCATTCAATTAGATCTTGAAGAGCCGAGGGCCCAGGGGCAGCACGGGCCCAGCCCACACTGTGATATGTGTGCGCACTAGGTCCGTGCAGCAGAGCAGGTCTCCAGTCGTCCTGGTTTACCCTTGCCACAGGATCAAGACCTAGCTCTGTCAAGCCTGTGTGGTGGCCGATGTTCAACAGTCACCATATGTTAAAAAAATCCACGCACCTGCATCTTCCACTCTTCAACTGGAGTCCAGGACTGGAACATCGGGTCCTTCAATGAAACATCTGTGAACCCATGTGGAAGCAAGTCATCCTCGTTCGAGGGATCGCCAATGATGATGAAGATGGTTGATCTGTAGTAAATTAACTCCATCTACCTGCCTTGGTTCCATATCCGTTAATAGCCTTGTCTAATAAAACATCTATTAACCTCTGTTTTGACATTTTTCAATTGACTCCCACCCCCAGCCTTAGCAGCTTTTTGGGGAATGTGTTCCAGATTTTCACTACCCTTTGTGTGAAGAAGTGCTTCCTCACATCATCCCTGAATGGCCCAACTCTAATTTTCTTCATACGTTTTTCTCCTTGCATGGGCACCTGGCAGTACTTTGGTCCTGGTTGTCAATTTTCACGTGGGAATGTAATCAATGGCTACTGATCCATGGAGCCAAGTCTAATGCCCTTGCTCACCATCAACAAACAATATACTTCCACTCCCCAAGGGGGTCACTGGCTAGCAATTGGCAGTGGGGAGCTTGTCTGGTTCCATCTGCCTCCCTAGCTAAGGGGCCACTAAGGCTGTAAACATCCCACCTGCCTCACTGGCTGATTCATGCTCTCTTTCAGATGAGACATTCACCCTGGGCCCCGTCTGCCCTCACAGATGGACGTAAAATATCTCATGGCATTATTTCGAAGAAGATTAATCAGTGACAGTCAGCATGGATTTGTTAAGGGTCGCGCCTGAATAACTTGATTGAATTTTTTGAGCAGGTAACCAGGAGGGTCGATGAGGGCAGTGCGAATGATGTCGTGTGTATGGAATTTAGCAAGGCTTTCGATAAGGTCTCGCACGGTCACAAAAGTAAAATCCCATGGGAGCCAGGGCAAAGTGGCAAGTTGGATCCAAAATTGGCTCAGAGGCAGGAAGCAAAGGGTAATGATTGATGGGTGTTTTTGTGACTGGAAGGATGTTTCCTGTGGGGTTCCGCAGGGCTCAGTACTGGGCCCCTTGCTTTTTGTGGTATACATCAAGGATCTAGACTTGAATATAGGGGGTATGATTAATAAGTTTGCAGATGACACTAAAATAGGCTGTGTGGTTGATAATGAAGAAGAAAGCTGCGGACTGCAGGAAGATATCAATCAACTGGTCAGGTGGGCAGGACAGTGGTAAATGGAATTTAATCCAGAGAAGTGTGAGGTAATGCATTTGGGGAGTGCTAACAAGGAAATGGAATACACATTAAATGGTAGGACATTGAGAAGTGTAGAGGAACAAAGAGACCTTGGAGTGCAGGTCCACAGATCCCTGAAGGTAGAAGGCCAGGTGGATAAGGTGGTTAAGAAGGTATACGGAATGCTTGCCTTTATTAGAAACATAGAAACATAGAAATTTATAGAGCAGAAGGAGGCCATTTCGGTCCATCATGTCCACACCGGCCGACAAAGAGCCGCACGGCCCTCGGTCAACAGCCCTGAAGGTCACATATAAACCTATGAACAATGAACAATGGCGGAAAGGCAAAGAGCACCCAGCCCAACCAGTCCGCCTCACACAACTGCGACACCCCACATACTGAAACATTCTGCACTCCACCCCAACTGGAGCCATGTGATCTCCTGGGAGAGGCAAAAACCAGATAAAAACCCAGGCCAATTTAGGGAGAAAAAATCTGGGAAAATTCCTCTACGACCCATCCAAGCGATCGAAACTAGTCCAGGAGATCACCCTGGCTGTATTCGATTCCCTGCAGTACTTACCATTATATCTGCACCGGTCAACGAGAGGTTATCCAGTCTAATCCCAATTACCAGCTCTAGGTCTGTAACCCTGCAGGTTACGGCACTTTAAGTGCCCATCCAACCATCTCTTAAAAGTGGTGAGGGTTTCTGCATCCACCACTCTTCAGGCAGTGAGTTCCAGATCCCCACAACCCTCTGTATAAAGAGGCCCCCCTCAAACCCTCTCTAAATCTTCCAACAACCACCTTAAAACTATGCCCCCTTGTAATAGACCCCTCCACCAATGGAAATAGACCCTTACTATCCACTATGCCCAGGCCCCTCAATATTTTGTACACCTCAATGAAGTCTCCTCTCAACCTCCTCTGTTCCGATGAGAACAAACCCAGCCCATCCAATCTGTCCTCATAACTAAGATTCTCCATTCCAGGCAGCATCTTAGTAAATCTCCTCTGCACCCTCTCTAGTACAATCACATCCTTCCTATAATACGGTGACCAGAACTGCAAGCAGTACTCCGGCTGTGGCCTAACCAAAGTATTATACAATACTTTGTTCCTTGTTCTTGTATTCTATGCCTCGGCCAATAAATGCAAGCATTCCTTATGCCTTCTTAGCCACTTTATCCACCTGGCCTGCAATTTTTAGGGATCTGTGGAAAAGCACTCCAAGGTCCATTTGTTCATCTACACTATTAAATGGCCTACCGCTTAATGTTTATAACCTTTCCTTATTAGCCCTCCCAAAGTGCATTACCTCACACTTCTCTGAATTAAATTCCATTTGCCACTGCTCTGCCCACCTGAGCAGTAGATTGATACCCTCCTGCAGCCCATGACTTTCCTCTTATTATCAACCAAACAGCCACACAGCCAAAGCATAGAATATAAGAGCAGGTGGGTTATACTTGAACTATATAAAATACTGGTTTGGCCACAGCTGGAGTACTGCGTGCAGTTCTGTTCACCGCATTATAGGAAGGACGTGATTGTACTGGAGAGGGTACAGAGGAGATTTACAAGGATGTTGCCGGGAGTGGAGAATCTTAGCTATGAGGTCAGATTAGATAGGCTGGATTTGTTTTCCTTGGAACAGAGGAGGCTGAGGGGAGACCTCATTGAGGTGTATAAAATTATGAGGGGCCTAGATATAATGGATAGAAAGGGCCTATTTCCCTTAGCAGAGGGGTCAACAACCAGTGACATAAATTTAAAGTAATTGGTAGGTATAGAGGGAATTTGAGGGGAGATTTCTTCGCAAAGAGGGTGGTGGGCTCTGAAACTCACTGCCTGAAAGGGTGGTAGAGGCAGAATCCCTCACCACATTTAAAAAGCACTTGGATGTGCTCCTGAAGTGCCGCAACCTGCAGGGTTATGGACCCAGAGCTGGAAAGTGGGATTAGGCGGGATAGCCTCTTGTTGGCTGGCACGGACACAATGGGCTGACATGCCCTCCTTCCGTGTGTAAACGTCTATGATTCCATGAAGAGTGTCCTGCCCAATAATTATCCCTCAACCAACATCACGAAAACAGATTATCCGGTAATTATCACATTGCTGTGTGTGGGAGCTTGCTGTGCGCAAACTGACTGCTGCGTTTCCCACATTACAACAGTGACTCCACATCAAAAAGTACTCCATTGGCTGTAAAGCGCTTTGGGACATTCTGAGGTCATGAAAGACGCTATATGAATGCAAGTCTTTCTTTCTGCTTTCTCTGTGGCAATGACTCGGTGCGACAAACCTGTATTTGAATGGTTACGCTGTTTAAATACTTACTCAAACAGAAGCACCTTTGGATGAGAGCAAAAGTGAGATTGTGGGGTGCTTATCTGTGTCCATGGAGAGTGGAATATAACAGCTCTGAAGCTAGTTTCAACCCTGTTCTACAGCAGTTTAGTACATTCTATCTCACCCATGTTATAATAAGTATTTGATAGCTATGATTTGGTTGAAAGGATGAAATCATTCCAGCAGTTGACATTGTCATTTTTCATTTCAATACCTGCCCAAAGAAACCGCAAAAAAAGGAAAGATTTATATTTCTATAGCACCTTCCATGCCATCAGGATACCCCACAGCACCAATGAAGCAGTCACTTTTGCAATGTAGGAAACGTGGCAGCTAATTTGCACACAGCAAGCTCCCACAAACAGCAATGTGATAATGACCAGTGATTTTGATTGAGGGATAAATATTGGCCAGGGCACCGGGGAGAACTCCCCCTGCTCTTCTTCGAAATAATGCTATGGGATCTTTTACGTCCACCCGAGAGAGCAGGCGGGGCCTCGGTTTAACGTCTCATCTGAAAGACAGCACCTCCGACAGTGCAACGCTCTCTCAGCACTGCACTGCAGCGTCACCTTAGATTTTTGTACTCAAGTCTCTGGAGTGGGACTTGAACCCACGACCTTCTGACTCAGAGGCGAGAGTGTTACCCACTGAGATACGGCTGACAAGGAAACATCCAATTTTGGCATCGGGGGGAAAAAAAATAAGCACAACATATAAAGAAAGAAAGACTAGCATTTATAAAGCGCCTTTCACAACCACTAGTCATTACAGCCAATAAGGTACTTTTGAAGTGTAGTCTCTGTATAGGAATGTAGGACACACGGCAGCCAAGTTGCGCACAGCAAGCTCCCACAAACTGCGATGTGATAATGACCAGACGATCTGTTTTTGTTATGATTATTGAGGAATAAATATTGTCTCAGAAAATCCACCAATATGAAACTGTGCAAATTATGAAAAGGCAAGTAAACGTCAACGTTTGACAAAGCTGTCAATGTTTAGTTGCAGATGAGAAAAATGCTTGAGTTGAGATAGTGGAAGAAAAGACAATACGACACCTGAGACAAGGATTGTGCATTTACAAATTCAAGCTGTTAATCGGATCAGTCAGCCCCCAGCTGTTCAGCTATTTTAGGTGCTCCAGAATCCTCCTTCACCACAGTGCCATTACCGAAAGTCAACACACAGTAAATAACCCGATGACAGCTTCAACATGGAGAAGAAGTCAATTCAATGCGTGTTGGCTTAGGCAGTCCATATTTATTTTGTGTCTATTGACTGACTTGAAAAGTGGATATTTTCTTCACCGGGAATGTAGATCACGTAGCACCCAGTTCTAGCCTCGTGCTCCAAACTGCTCCTCTAACTGAGGTCCTGTGGGAAGGAGGAAGGAAAGAGGACAGTAGAAGTATGTTTGAGTTTGTGTGTATGTATAGGTCCGTGCAGCAGAGCTGGTCTCCAGTCGTCTTGGTTAACCCTTGCCACCGGACCAAGACCTCGTTCTGGCAAGCCCGTGTGGTGGCTGGTGTGCAATGGTGACCCAACGTTAAAAAAATCCACGCACAGGCATCTTCCACCGTTTAAAATGAGTTCATCGGTCACCTGAGTACTCATTTTTAGTGTGGAAGCAAGTCATCCTCAACCCCGAGGGAGTGTCTATGATGAGAGCACGTGTAACCATCATCATAGGCAGTCCCTCGGAATCTGGGAAGACTTGCTTCCACTCTAAATATGAGTTCTGAGGTGGCTGAACAATCCAATATGAGAAACACAGTCCCTGTCACAGGTGGGACAGATAGTTGTTGAGGGAAGGGGTGGGTGGGACTGGTTTGCTGCACGCTCTTTCCGCTGCCTGCGCTTGGTTTCTGCATGCTCTCGGCGATGAGACTTGAAGTGCTCAGCACCCTCCCGGATGCGCTTCCTCCACTTTGGGCGGTCTTTGGCCAGGGACTCCCAGGTGTCGGTGGAGATGTTGCACTTTATCAAAGAGGCTTTGAGGGTGTCCTTGAAATGTTTCCTCTGCCCACTTTTGGCTCGCTTGCCGTGAAGGAGTTCCAAGTGAAATGCTTGCTTTGGGAGTCTCGTGTCAGGCATGTGAGCAATATGGCCCGCCCAGCGGAGCTGATCAAGTGTGGTCAGTGCTTCAATGCTGGGGATGTTGGCCTTGTCGAGGACGCTAATGTTGGTGCGTTTGTCCTCCCAGGGGATTTGCAGGATCTTGCGGAGACATCTCCAGCCACTTAAGCTCATGGTCTACAGGGCTGTAGTAATACATGCCCTCATGTCTGGCTCAGAGACATCGACCATTTACAGTAGACACCTCATGTAGTAGTGAACCTAGGAAGGTAACAAGTGGAGTAGGGCATTCAGCTCCTCGAGCCTGTTGCACCAATCAACGGTTGATCTGTATCTTAACATTTTTTGCTACACTGCTTCTGCTGCCCCCTTCGCTTGGGGCTATGTTGATGTCAATGATGGATCTGATTAGGCGGTGGTCTGTCCAGCAGTCATCAGCTCCTGTCATGGCACGTTGCAAGGCATGTCAAGCAGTGTCGCAAAAAAGTAAACGCCGGGGTACTTAAGGACCCAGCTAAGAGAGCCCTTTACAGTCAACGCCTCATAGCTAACCTGGCATGCCTTGATGACCCAGAGACACAGTGCAGATTTCGTCCCCTCTGGGGCACAATGGACATGATTTTTGCAGTGCAACGGCTGCAGGAAAAATGCAGGGAACAGCACCAGCCCTTATACATGGCCTTCTTCGACCTTACAAAGGCCTTTGACACTGTCAACTGTGAGGGTCTATGGAGCGTCCTCCTCCATTTCGGATGCCCCCAAAAGTACGTCACCATACTCCGCCTGCTCCAAGACGACATGCAGGCCGTGATCCTAACCAACGGATCCGTCACAGACCCAATCCATGTCCGGACCGGGGTCAAGCAGGGCTGCGTCATCACCCCAACCCTCTTCTCAATCACCCTCGCTGCCATGCTCCACCTCATAATTGATAAGCTCCCCGCTGGAGTGGAGCTAAACTACAGAACCAGTGGGAAGCTGTTCAACCTTCGCCGTCTCCAGGCCAGGTCCAAGACCACTCCAACCTCTGTCGTCGAGCTACAGTACGCGGAAGACGCCTAGGCCTGTACACACACAGAGGCTGAACTCCAGAACATAGTCGACGTAGTTACCGAGGCGTATGAAAGCATGGACCTTACACTAAACATTAGTAAGACCAAAGCCTGTCCTCGCTGCACAGCACTGCCCCCCAAACATCAAGATCTATGGGGTGGCCCTGGACAATGTGGACCACCTCCCCTATCTCGGGAGTCTCCTATCAACAAGAGCAGGCATTGATGATGAGATCCAACACCGCCTCCAGTGCGCCAGTGCAGCCATCGACCATCTGAGGAAAAGAGTGTTTGAAGATCAGTCCCTCAAAACTGTCACCAAGCTCATGGTCTACAGGGCCGTAGTTATACCCGCCCTCCTGTATGGCTCAGAAACATGGACCATGTACAGTAGACACCTCAAGTCACTGGAGAAATATCACCAGCGATGTCTCCGCAAGATCCTGCAAATCCCTTGGGAGGACAGACGCACAAACATTGGCGTCCTCGATCAGGCCAACATCCCCAGCATTGAAGCACTGACCACACTTGATTAGCTCCGCTGGGCAGGCCATATAGTTCGCATGCCAGACACAAGACTCCCAAAGCAAGCGCTCTACTCGGAACTCGTCCACGGCAAACGAGTCAAAGGCGGGCAGAGGAAGCGTTACAAGGCCACCCTCAAAGCCTCCCTGATAAAGTGCGACATCCCCACTGATACCTGGGAGTCCTTGGCCATAGACCGCCCTAAGTGGAGGAAGTGCATTCGTGAGGGCGCTGAGCTCCTCGAGTATCGTCGCCAAGAGCACACAGAAATCAAGCGCAGGCAGCGGAAGGAGCGTGCAGCAAACCAGGCTCCCTGCCCACCCTTTCCCTCAATGATTATCTGTCCGACCTGTGACAGAGACTGTAATTCTCGTATTGGACTGTTCAGCCACCTAAGAACTCATGCTAAGAGTGGAAGCAAGTCTTCCTCAATCCCGAGGGACAGTCTATGAATGAATGTATCTTAACTCCATCTGTCTGTCTTGCTTCTGTAACCCTTAACACCCTTGACGAACAAAAATCTATCAATCTCAGTGTTTGAAATTTTCAACTGCTTTTTGGGGGAGAGTTTTCTGTATTTCCACTGCCCTTTGTGTGAAGAAGTGCTTCCTGACAGCATCCCCCTCTAGTTCTAATTTTAAGGTTATGCCCCCTTGTTCTGGATTCTCTCACCAGAGGAAATAGTTTTTCCCTGTCTAGCCTAAAAGCAGTCTTCCACATTTTCAAAACAAAAGAAAACTATATCTTCCAGAGGAACCAGCCTGTAGCTTTCTTAGTGACTAGTTACTTTGGATCTATTTTAGATCTGTCACAGGGATCTGAAGAATGCCTACTAATTACAGGGCAAACCTTAGCATATTGTTTAGGCGTTTAATTGATCATATCCCAGAGAAAGAAAGAGAGAAAGAGAGAGAAAGAAAGAAAGAGAGTGAGAGAGAGAAAGAGAGAAAGAAAGAAAGGGAGAAAGAGGGGAAGAAAGAAAGAGAGAAAGAGGGAAAGAAAGAAAGGATTTACATTTATATAGCACATTTCATAACCTCAGGATGTCCCAAAGCACTTTACATTACAGCCAAAGACATACGTTTGAAGTGTAGACACCTTTGCAATGTAGGAAACGTGGTTGCCAATTTGTGCACTGCAAGCTCCCACAAACAGAGCAATTTGATAATTAGCAGATAATCTGTTTTAGTAACGAAGGCCAGGAGAACTCTCTACTCTACAGTGTTCTGGTTACACTGTGAGTGTGTGTTTGCGAATAGACTGGTAGTTTCCAACAGCCCATTCACAATCACACACACACACTCACTTGAAATCATTCATTCTTAAATCACATCTTTGCATGTCTGCTCTCAGCCACAAGAACATGAAAAAACAGCAAATGAAGCAAGATGATTTGGCCCATCCAGCAGTTGCTTTTGCAAAGTGTGTACTATCTACCATATCACAGACCGTAGCCCTTGCATGTAATCCTCTCAACCATTTGCACTTGGTTGTTAGCTTCTCTATGAATTGAAGCAAAACCTAAAGCTTGCGTCTTATACAGCTTGTCTTATCCACCGATACAACGTGCAATGACAGAGATAAAATGGAGGGCAGCTCCAACAACACTCAAGAAGCTCGACACCATCCAGGACAAAGCAGCTCGCTTGGGCTGGGTATTCTGCGGCGAGTGTCTCACCCCCTGACTCCCCAAAGCCTTTCCACCATCTACAAGGCACAAGTCAGGAGTGTGATGGAATACTCTCCACTTGCCTGGTTGAGTGCAGCTCCAACAACACTCAAGAAGTTTGATTGGCACCCCATCCACCAATATTCACTCCCTCCACCACCGGCGCACCGTGGCTGCAGTGTGTACCATCTACAAGATGCACTGCAGCAACTCGCCAAGGCTTCTACGGCAGCACCTCCCAAACCCGCGATCTTTACCACCGAGAAGGCACATGGGAACACCATCACCTCCACGTTCCCCTCCAAGTCACACACCATTCTGACTTGGAAGTATAATCGTCATTCTTTCATCGTCACTGGGTCAACATCACTGTGGGAGCACCTTTACCACACGGACTGCAGCGGCTCAAGAACGCAGCTCACCACCATCTTCTCAAGGACATTTAAGGATGGGCAATAAACACTGGCCTTGCCTGCGCCACCCACATCCCATGAATGAATGTTTTAAAATCTCAATCTCACCGGATCAGCAGTGCATTTAACAGATGAAGTATAACCGGCCCAGTGTGAAATTGAATCACAGACAATGGGGCTGAATTTGCGTCCCTTGCGGGTGAATACGAGGTGCACATGCACCCTAGGGGCCCTGCAAGTTCCGGGTTCAGGCATGCACTGTACATGTGCTGAAACCCAGTGTTATGTATGGAAACCTGTAAATACCATGTCTAACCACCAGAGGGCTTATCCCCTGGAGTCCCAAGGGATCCCACAATCCCTTGGGAGCACCTGTATATAAGGAGGCCTCACAGGCTGGAGAGGCACTCTGAGACCTGTAATAAAGGACTACGGTCACATCTTACTTTGAGCTTGCAGTATCTAGTCTGACTCTTTATTCAAGACACAACACCCAGGACTTGCGATCTCTCAAGAATTCTCTTGTCAAATCGTACAAATCAGAAAGAAGAGGTTCTCCGCAGATGGAGAGTTGGGCTATTTGCCCAACCTCTGCCCAGCAAATGCCCTTTAAATTCTTACGCCTGGTAAGAGCAAGCATGAGGCCTGCTTTTACCAGTGCAAGCGTTTTAAAAAAATAGAAAATTTTAATTTTTCACTCATTTATACATTAAAAACCCTGTCCAATAAGGCATGTTTATTTTTAACCCCGTTAAAACAGTTAGGTCTGAAATTGTCTCTTTTTTTAAGGGCATTAACAGGGCAGTAAGACCTATCCACCCGGGGGCAGGTGAAGGGTGTGACACATCCATTGATATCTTCCTGCGGTCCGCAGTTTTCTCCTTCATTATCAACCACATTGCCCATTGTAGTATCATCTGCAAACGTTTTAATCATACCCCCAACATTTAAGTCCCAAGTCATTGATATATACCACAAAAAGCAAGGGACCCAGCACTGAGCCCTGCGGAACACCACTGGATACAACCTTCCAGTCTGCTAACAAAGTACTTCATTGGCTGCAAAGCGCTTTGGGAGGTTCTGGGTGAGTGAAAGGCGCTAACAAATGCAAGTCTTTCCTTATTCTTCTTTCCTCTCTCCACAGATGCTGCCTGACCCACTGACTGTTTTCCAGCATTTCCTGTTCCCATTTTTAGTTAATAGAAATGACTTGTGGAGAACATGTACTCTTTCAATAGTACTTTTCTTTCCCCCAGTGTCGTCACACTGCCAGAGAAGTAAGTGCAGTGACCTATCTATTATTAATGTCCTTTGGCAGGGGATAGCCCTAAGCATTTCCATCACTTCTGATTTGGCTTTACAGGAAGAAAATTGATCACTGATCAAAATGCATCATTTTGGTAAATGTTGACAGGTTGATGTTTGGTGCTCGGTGAGTTCCCTGGCCATCTGCTTTTGCTGTGCTGGGATTTCAGAATCTGTGGCTTTTCAGTCAGTGAAAAATTGCAACGGAAATAAAACTCGTAAAGACTTCCCACCCTGTCCCCATTACTTCATACAAAGCTGCTAACAGAGCGCGATTACATGGGGTATGTAACTAAATGCTGCCATGCAGTGCTTGCTTGAGGCAAAGCTTAATTAGCCGTAGCTTGAGCCTTCCTTGTAGCAGTTGGATTAACAGTTCTAAACGTTTAAGCAATTTTGGAGCATAGTCACTGTTGTAAAAGCTCAACAATATTTCCAGCTCAGTTGCCGAAAGATCACAATTAGCTTGATTTTCTCTAAATATCCCATTCCCATCCGCCATCAAACATATTAAGATTCTGAGAGGGATTGACTGAGGGGTCCTTGTGCAGGAAGTTAGCATGTAGTTACATCAAGCAATAAGCAAGCAATGTTGTCCTTTATTGCAAGGGGGTTCTACAAAAGAGTAAGGAGGTCTTGCTACAACTGTACAGGGCCTTGGTGAGACCACACCTGGAATACTGGGCACAGTTTTTGTCTCCTTATCGGTGCAACAGAGGTTCACTCGATTGATTCCTGGGATGAGAGGGATGTCTTATGATGAGGGATTAGAATGGCCTATAATCTCTGGAGTTTAGAGGAATGAGAGGTGATCTCATTGAAACATATAAGATTCTTTTTATGTATTTAACCACTTGTAACCTGCATCACACCTGCCCTACCTGTTGGAGTCCCAAGGGATCCCAGCATCCCTTGGGAGCACAGTATATAAGCAGGCCACCCACGAGGTACCTGCACTCTGGAACTATAATAAAGGAGCTAAGGTCACACATGCCCATTACACACAGTACTCGGTCTGACCATTTATTATGAGTAGAACAATTGGCAACGAGGTAATGAACAACCGCACAAAAATGTAAAGAACAGTCGGCATCCTGGAGAAGTTCTCAGAGGAGGACGATTGGGAAGCCTTCGTGGAGAGACAGAAAGGAAAAGGAGGCTGGGTGACGTTGCTGGTTAAAGAGGAAATTAACGCAATAGTAAGGAAGGACATTAGCTTGGATGATGAGGATTCTGTATGGGTGGAGCTATGGAATACCAAAGGGCAGAAAATGCTAGTGGGAGTTGTGTACAGACTACCAAACAGTAGTAGTGAGGTTGGGGACAGCATCAAACAAGAAATTAGGGATGCGTGCAATAAAGGTACAGCAGTTATCATGGGCGACTTTAATCTACATATAGATTGGGCTAACCTAACTGGTAGCAATATGGTGGAGGAGCATTTCCTGGAGTGTATTAGGGATGGTTTTCTCGACCAATATGTCGAGGAACCAACTAGAGGGCTGGCTATCCTAGACTGGGTGATGTGTAATGCGAAGGGACTAATTAGCAAACTTGTTGTGCGAGGCCCCTTGAGAAGAGTGACCATAACATGGTAGAATTCTTTACAAGGATGGAGAGTGACACAGTTAATTCAGAGACTAGGGTCCTGAAATTAAGGAAAGGTAACTTCAATGGTATGAGACGTGAATTGGCTAGAATAGACTGGGATATGATACTTAAAGGGTTGATGGTGGATAGACTAAATATTATAGAATCTTTAGAGGAATATAGAAAGTTAAGAGGCAAAATTAAAAAGGATATTAGGAATGCTAAGAGAAAGCACGAGAAATTCTTGGCCAGTAAAATTAAGGAAAACCCTAAGATGTTCTTTAAATATATTAAGAGTAAGAGGGTAACTAAAGAAAGGGTAGGGCCTATTAGAGACCATGAAGGTAATCTTTGTGTGGAGGTGGGAGATGTTGGTAGGGTTCTTAACGAATACTTGTATCTGTTTTCAGAAAGAAAAGGGGCAATGCAGATACTGCTATCGAGGAGGAGTGTGATATTCTGGATGAAATAAATATAGTGAGAGAGGAAGTATTAAGGGGTATAGCAGCTTTGAAAGTAGATAAGTCCCCAGGCATGGATGAAATGCATCCCAGGCTGTTGAGCAAAGTAAAAGATGAAATAGCAGAGGCCTTGACCATCATTTTCCAGTCCTCTTTGGATCTGGGCATGGTGCCGGAGGATTGGAATACTGCTAATGTAGTACCCTTGTTTAAGAAGGGAGAAAGGGATAGGCCGAGTAATTACAGGCCTGTCAGCCTAACCTCAGTGGTGGGAAAATTATTGGAAAAAATCCTGAAAGACAGGATAAATCTACATTTGGAAAGGCAAGGATTAATTAGGGACAGTCAGCACGGATTTGTTAAAGGAACATCGTGTCTGACTAACCTGATTGAATTTTTTGAGGAGGTAACCAAGAGTGTCGATGAGGGTAGGGGCATACGCTATAATATATATGGACTTTAGCGAAGCTTTTGATAAGGTCCCACATGGTAGACTGGTCATGAAGGTTAAAGCCCATGGGATACAGGGCAAAGTGGCAAGTTGGGATCCAAAATTGGCTTGGAGGTAGGAAACAAAGGGTAATGGTTGATGGATGTTTTTGTGACTGGAAGGAAGTTTCCAGTGGAGTTCCACAGGGCTCAGTACTGAGACCCTTACTTTTTGTGGTATATATCAACGATTTAAATTTGAATATAGAGAGTATGATTAAGAAGTTTGCAGACGACACTAAAATTGGTTGTGTGGTTAATAATGAAGAGGAAAGTCATGGGCTGCAGGAGGATATCAATCTACTGGTCAGGTGGGCAGAGCAGTGGCAAATGGAATTTAATTCACAGAAGTGTGAGGTGATGCACTTTGGGGGGGCTAATAAGGAATGTGTATACACATTAAGCGGTAGGCCACTTAATAGTGCAGATGAACAAAGGGGCCTTGGAGTGCTTATCCACAGATCCCTGAAAGTAGCAGGCCAGGTGGATAAGGTGGTTAAGAAGGCGTACGGAATGCTTGCCTTTATTGACCAAGGCATAGAACATAAGAGCAGGGAGGTTATGCTTAAATTGTATAATACTTTGGTTAGGCCACAGCTGGAGTACTGAGTGCAGTTCTGGTCGCCTTATTATAAAAAGGACGTGATTGTACTAGAGAGGGTGCAGAGGAGATTTACTAAGATGCTGCCTGAAATGGAGAATCTTAGTTATGAGGACAGATTGGATAGGCTGGGTTTGTTCTCATTGGAACAGAGGAGGTTGAGACGAGACCTCATTGAGGTGTACAAAACTATCGAGGGGCTTGGACATAGTGGATAGTAAGGGTCTATTTCCATTGGTGGAGGGGTCTATTATGAGGGGGTATCGTTTTAAGGTGGAAGGTTTAGAGGGGACTTGAGGGGGAGCTTCTTTATGCAGAGGGTGGTGGAGATCTGGAACTCGCTGCCTGTAAGAGTGGTGGATGCAGAAACCCTCACCACTTTTAAGAGATGGTTGGATGTACACTTAAAGTGCAGCAGCCTGCAGGGTTATGGACCTAGAGCTGGTAATTGGGATTTGCCTGGATGACCTTTTGTTGGACGGAGCAGATATAATGGTAACATAGAAACATAGAAACATAGGAAATAGGTGCAGGAGTAGGCCATTTGGCCCTTCGAGCCTGCACCACCATTCAATAAGATCATGGCTGATCATTCCCTCAGTACCCCTTTCCTGCTTTCTCTCCATACCCCTTGATCCCCTTAGCCGTAAGGGCCATATCTAACTCCCTCTTGAATATATCTAATGAACTGGCATCAACAATTCTCTGCGGCAGGGAATGCCACAGGTTAACAACTCTCTGAGTGAAGAAGTTTCTCCTCATCTCAGTCTTAAATGGCCTACCCCTTATCCTAAGACTATGTCCCGTCGGAAGCTTATACGTTTCTATGAGATCTCCTCTCATCCTTCTAAACTCCAGTGAATAAAGGCCCAGTTGTTCCAGTCTCTCCTCATATGACAGCCCAGCCATCCCTGGAATCAGTCTGGTGAACCTTCACTGCACTTCCTCAATAGCAAGAACATCCTTCCTCAGATTAGGAGACCAAAACTGAACACAATATTCTAGGTGAGGCCACACCAAGGCCCTGTACATCTACAGTAAGACCTCCCTGCTCCTATATTCAAATCCCCTAGCTATGAAAGCCAACATATCATTTGCCTTCGTCACTGCCTGCTGTACCTGCATACCCTCTTTCAATTACTGATGTACCATGATACCCAGGTCTCGTTGCACCTCTCCTTTTCTTAATCTGCCACCATTCAGATAATATGCTGCCTTTCGTGTTTTTGCCCCCAAAATGGATAACCTCACATTTATCCACATTATACTGCATCTGCCATGCATATCCCCACTCACCTAAACTGTCCAAGTCACCCTGCAGCCTCTTAGCATCCTACTCACAGCTCACACCGCCACCTAGTTTAGTGTCATCCGCAAACTTGGAGATATTACACTCAATTCCTTCATCTAAATCATGAATGTATATTGTAAAGAGCTGAGGTCCCAGCACTGAGCCCTGCGGCACTCCACTAGTCATTGCCTGCCATTCTGAAAAGGACCCATTTATCCCGACTCTCTGCTTCCTGCCTGACAACCAGTTCTCTATCCACTTCAGTACATTACCCCCAATACCATTTGATTTTGCACACCAATCTTTTGTGCGGAACCTTGTCAAAAGCCTTTTGAAAGTCCAAATACACCACATCCACTGGTTCTCCCTTGTCCACTCTGCTAGTTACATCCTCAAAAAATTCCAGAAGATTCGTCAAGCATGATTTCCCTTTCATAAATCCATGCTGACTTGGTCCAATCCTGTCACTGCTGTCCAAATGCGTTGCTATTTCATCCTTAATGATTGATTCCAACATTTTCCCCACGACTGATGTCAGGCTAACCGGTCTATAATTACCCATTTTCTCTCTTCCTCCTTTTTTAAAAAGTGGTGTTACATTAGCTACCCTCCAGTCCATAGGAACTGATCCAGAGTCAATAGACTGTTGGAAAATGATCACCAATGCATCCACTATTTCTAGGGCCACTTCCTTAAGTACTCTGGGATGCAGCCTATCAGGCCCCGGGGATTTATCGGCCTTCAATCCCATCAATTTCCCGAACACAGTTTCCCGCCTGATAAGGATATCCTTCAGTTCCTCCTTCTCACTAGACCTACTGTCCCCTAGTACATTCGGTAGGTTATTTGTGTCTTCATTTGTGAAGACAGAACCAAAGTATTTGTTCAATTGGTCTGCCATTTCGTTGTTCCCCATTATAAATTCACTTGAATCCGACAGCAAGGGACCTACGTTTGTCTTCACTAATCTTTTTCTCTTCACATATCTGTAGAAGCTTTTGCAGTCAGTTTTTATGTTCCCCACAAGCTTTCTTTCATACTCTATTTTCACCCTCTTCATTAAATCTTTAGTCTTCCTCTGTTGAATTCTAAATTTCTTCCAGTCCTCAGGTTTGTTGCTTTTTTGAGCCAAATTATATGTCTCTTCCTTGGCTTTAACACTATTCTTGATTTCCCTTGTTCGTCACAGTTGAGCCACCTTCCCTGTTTTATTTTTACTCCAGACAGGGATGTACAATTGCTGAAGTTCATCCATGTGATCTTTAAATGTTTGCCATTGCCTATCCACCATCAACCCTGTAAGTATCCTTTGCCAGTCTATTCTAGCAAATTCACGCCTCATACCGTCAAAGTTGCCTTTCCTTAAGATCAGGACCCTAGTTTCTGAAATAACTGTGTCACTCTCCATCTTAATAAAATAATTCTACCATATTATGGTCACTCTTCCCCAATGGGCCTCGCACAACAAGATTGCTAATTAATCCCTTCTCAATACACATCACCCAGTCTAGGATGGCCAGCTCTCTAGTTGGTTCCTCGACATATTGGTCTCGAAAACCATTCCTAATACACTCCAGGAAATCCTCCTCCACCACGTTGTTACCAGTTTGGATAGCCCAATCAATATGTAGATTAAAGTCGCCCATGATAACTGCTGTACCTTTATTGCACACATCCCTTATTTCTTGTTTGATGCTGTCCCCAACCTCACTACTACTGTTTGGTGGTCTGTGCACAACTCCCACTAGCGTTTTCTGCCCTTTGGTATTCTGCAGCTCCACCCATAATGATTCCACATCATCCAGGCTAATGTACCTCCTTACTATTGCATTAATTTCATCTTTAACCATCTTTAAGTACTGCAGGGAATAGAATACGGCCAGAGTGATCTCCTGGACTAGTTTTGATTGCCTGGATAGGTCAGAGAGGAATTTTCCCAGATTTGTTCTCCCTAAATTGGCTTGGGTTTTTATCTGGTTTTTGCCTCTCCCAGGAGATCACATGGCTCCGGTTGGGGTGGAGTGTAGAATGTTTCAGTATGTGGGGTGTCGCAGTTGTGGTGAGGTGGATTGGTTGGGCTGGGTGCTCTTTGCCTTTCCGTCATTGTTCATAGGTTTATATGTAACCTTCAGGGTTGCTGACCAAGGGCCGTGTGGCTCTTTGTCGGCTGGCGTGGACACGATGGGCCGGAATAGTCTCCTTCTGCGCTGTAAATTTCTATGTTTCTATGCTTCTATTTGTGGACAAGTCAATAAAATAATTGAATCGTGCCTCCTCACATTTAACCTCGCTTATCCGTCAACCAAACACACTGCAACCCATTTAATTAACATGATCAGCATCTGAACCCACTATCATTGTTCTCCTCATGAAGGCATGGCCTTTCCTTCCTTCTTCTCTCCACAGGCTTTCAAAACCTCAAGCTTGGCACCGCCAGACCTCCACTTCTTGATTTATCACAGCTTTCCAACTTCAATAAACCTTGAGTCATTGGGGTGCAAACTCGTTTGCTTAGCCCCCCTGGAAAGGGTGGGAACAGGGGCACCAAAGGGGTTCAGAGCCCCGAGCACCGGCATTCACGCAGCTCGGCACATTCAGTGTGCCGGTGCCGGGGGCGCTGACCAATACCGCCCGGGAACATGGAGCCGCTGTGCAACGCCCCCGTTTTCGACATCGCAAGGATTTTTGTTTGGCGCTGACCCCGTAGCGCCCCCTAGTGGGACCACCTGGGAAAGCAAGCGGTCCGAGCTGCACCGACGGTGGTGAGGGAAGGAATGAATACATCAGGTAAGTGTGATTGGTTTTTTTTTGTTTTATTTTTGTGATTCATCTTCATGTGGGGTGAGCAAGGTATTGAGAATGTTTTTTGTGTCGATTTTGACGATTTTATTTTTCCAAGGAAACCTCTCTCAGGACATTCCGAGGCTGGCTGTTTAGCTCGAGATTTTCAGTCGCTCAGCCCGCCTAGCATCCTAAGAGAGGTGTGAAACTCATCACTTAGCGCCCCGCTCCACACTCAGGGCCCAGCTGGTGGATTCTGTGGCTGCCGACACAAACCATTTCCTGGCACAAAATTTACCGCCCCACCGACATTAGCGCCCGAATTAGCCCCAAACCGAATTTCCACCCCATTGAGTATTAGCGTTGAATTCACTGCCACTTCTCTTCCAGGCATGCCCCCCTTGAAGGAGTTCTGCTCATTCCTCCGACAGGATTGCCACTCATCCCTTCTCCCTCATTCACCTTCATTGCTTTGTTTCCCTTCTCGTGTTTGATCAGGTATCGAGTAAAACTCGCTTTCACAGCTTTAAACCGCTAACTTGTTCCAGTTCTGATGCAAGGTCATCGACCTGAAATGTTAACTCTCTCTCTCTCTCCACAGATGCTGAGTATTTCTGTCAGTTGCTGCTTTTATTACTTGAGTCCTTCACTTGGGTCTGGCAGTAAACGAAAGCAATGACTTTCAGCTTGTGCCTTATACAATGAACACATGCCCTTCCCTTGGCTTCTGGTGATTGTACTCGTATTTTTAGTTCAGTTTATATTTGGACTGTGTTTTTTACACTTCATAGCACTAAGACTCAAAATGCTGTTCCACATGGTTGGCAGCGTGGCCAGAAGTTTAGTCGGGAGTGGCGGAGGAGGACTTAGTCGGGAAACCCAGGAGAATGGGTTTCCTGCAGACCTTGCTGAATTAGGGATAAATATTGGTCAGGACACCAGGGAGAAGTCCTCTGCTCTTCTTCGAAATAGCAGGTGGATGTGTTACATCCACCTGAGAGAGCAGACAGGGCCTTGATTTAACATATCTGAAAATTGGCAGCTCTGACAGTGCAGC
Organism: Pristiophorus japonicus; assembly: GCF_044704955.1. NCBI lineage: Eukaryota > Metazoa > Chordata > Chondrichthyes > Pristiophoridae > Pristiophorus > Pristiophorus japonicus. Next base: position 525,458,778 of record NC_091977.1, on the reverse strand, counting down.
ACTCCCTCAGCACTGCACTGGAGTGTCAGACTAGATTCTTGTGCTCAAGTCCCTAGACACTGACTCAAACCCACAACCTTCTGTTTAAGAGGCAAGTGTGCTGCCACTAAATTCACATTGCCTTATGATTAATACATCATTTAAGCAGGAACGAAAGATAGAGTAATTGTACTCAAGAAGACAATTAATTTTATCAAACCTTTTTACCATGTCGTCGTTTAAGGATAATATTCATCCTTCTTAAGACAGATGCCTCTGTCAGTGACATTGAGATTAGCTAAACTCTCACAAACACCATTTCTGTTCTGCTTTAAGGGAAGGTTTTAACCCTTCCTACTTAACGGAAACCAGAGGAGAATAATGTTATGTATGTTAACTGGGTTTTAACTGCCACCGGACTGTCGGAGTCCTAATGGTCACTGGCAGACATGTGCAAGCCGTGGATATAATGTTAGCAGCCATGTTGAATCCTCACTTTGAGAATGAATAAACTGAAGGTCATGCCTGAACGAGCACTCTGTATTCAGCCTCGTGGAGTTATTCGATACTTAACATGGGCAATGAAAATCGCCCGTGGAACTCACCTACCGACGTCCCATAGGCTAGGATTTTAACTGGCTCCTCTCAGCAGACAATAGGGTCACCGATGTAAGGGGGTGATCTCTATGAGGAGGTCAGGCTGACTTCTGACCAACTTGAGCGGTTCGAATCGCTCCCATACCCTTGGGTTCGAGACTGTGGATTTATTTGGTGGGGTGTGACAAAGTGCAATGGACACTGATTTGATGTAAAGGAACTTTGATTTTATTGCAGTCAAGAAAATACAAACTTATAATTAATCTAGTAAGAAAATACAATGTCAAACTTACAGTCGCTCTAATAAGAAACAATACAAGGAAAGGTACAATGTCAAACTTATAATCACTTGAATAAATTAACATACACTACACATTCAAAGGGGGTGACAGTAAAATTATACCTCCCAGCTCCCAATACCTAACTCTAGCTAGGTTGGACTCCAGGGCAGGCAGGGACTATGCTTACCAATCCTTTTGACAGTTAGCGGTAGATCACGGTTTCGGGGTTCGCTGGATACGGTAGGGTCTGCTTGCCGTACCCCGAACGTCGGAGAAGACTTTCTGCTGCACAATCTTCAGTTGGGATGAGTCCGCTGATGCGGTAAGGCACGTTTTGGATCTGTGGGGTAAGTACCCATTTTCTTTGGTTGGAAACTAGGTTTCTACAGTCTGTTAGGTAATGTTTTACCCATTGGTAGGTCAGGATTAGATTGTAGAGTGGAAACTTTTCGATTCTTCGGTTTTCCCCGTTGGAGTTTTGTTTCAAGTTTGTTTGGTCGATTGCGGTGGTTTTCGTTGATACCACGTTGGCTGTGGACGGTTGTTGCCGCAATGGTGATGTTCTTCTTTCCTTCAGGATTTCAGGACTTCAAGGCTGGAGAAGTTAGTTTACAACTGTTGCGTTGGTTTCTCTCCTTGTCTTGATGACACCAGCGTAGTGTGGTACTAGTATGTCATACCCTCTGTTGAAAACAGGGGGCCAGTTTTACGATTTCAGTGGTTCAAATCTTGGCGCCAAATCTGTTCAGAATTCTTTGTATAAATTTGGCGGGCTTGGCTCTTCTTTGTAATATTTTGGCGGCCTCATTAAAAGTTGATATGTTTTAGGTGGGTTGATGTTCGAAAACTGTTTCCTGATGGAAATATTAGTTTGGTAATTGCAATGTCCTTTTGTGCTTATTTTTTCGCATACAGGCTAGATTGGGCCTCTTTGTGATGTATATGCTCAAATGGTTTTCCAGATCCATGTTGATGGGTAGCTATCTCTGGGTGATTTTGTAATGTTAATGTCTCTTGTGGAGAAGGATTCTCGAATACCCACTTCTCCAGACAGGTTACTTTAGTCCTCACACCCAGGTAGTCTCACCAATCAGGTTGTCTCCTGTTCGTTCTTTAGGCCCACCACAGCCTTGAACTTGTCTTCTAAAATCCAAAATTCGATTAAAGTTCATAGTTTCTTCCATAAGCACTTTAGGGTTCCAAACTTTTCGGTAGATAGTCCCAAATTAAATTTCCTCTCGAATGAGCCCAAACACTGGGGGGTTCTTGTGAATTTTGCATTCCTTCACTGGCTGGGAACAGTGCGGGGGGGGGTCAGCTAATTGGGCTCCGATAACGTCACTGGAGAACGACTGCTATTTTAACTGTGGGCCTGAGTGGCAAAGCGATTGTGGCTTTTCCTGCAAGGCCACCAAGCGGGAAGACCAGCCGGGACCAGAGCAGGCCCGAAAACGCAAATGTCATCACTTTTGTTTCCACTTTCCTCCAAGTCCCACAAGAATTGTTTAGGCCTCCACTGCTCCTGGTCTGGGAGCCTATTTGGGAGCGCAAAAGTATTGCCGGGCATTGCAAATGATTCCGACAGGAACTTCCGCTTTACCGCTCCCAGAGGAAGTGGAGCGCTAAATCAAGCGCCACCACTTCTCTTAGAGCGCTAAAGGGAGTGAGAAACATAGAAAAATAGAAACATAGAAAGTCGGTGCAGGAGTAGGCCATTCGGCCCTTCGAGCCTGCACCACCATTCAATATGATCATGGCTGATCATGCAACTTCAGGACCCCATTCCTGCTTTCTCTCCATACCTCTTGATCCCTTCAGCCGTAAGGGTCACATCTAACTCAATTTTGAATATATCTAATGAACTGGCCTCAACAACTTTCTGTGGTAGGGAATTCCACAGGTTCACAATTCTCTGAGTGAAGAAGTTTCTCCTCATCTCAGTTCTAAATGGCTTACCCCTTATCCTTGGACTGTGACCCCTGGGTCTGGACCTCCCCAACATCGCGAACATTCTTCCTGCAGCTGACCTGTCCAATCCCATCAGAATTTTATATGTTTCTATGAGATCCCCTCTTATTCTTCTATGTTCCAGTGAATATAAGGGGCGGGATCAGCAGAGCACTGATCAATGTTCTGTGCAACGCTGCCGGTTTGACAAGCTCCTTCGCTCCCTCACAGGGAAGAGCCAATGCTGCGGTCAGTGAAGACTAAGAATGCGTATAGTCATCCACGGCACCTGCGGTCCACGAAGAGCAGCCCCAAGCAATCTACGATTGCAGGGCTGACCAATCGCTGCCTGGAAAAAAATCAACAAACAGCACACTGGAGAGATGATACATTTTTGCCCTGCCTGACCACCAGTGTCTTTAATTAGCTCTCCCAAAGCGGCCGGCCGAGGTGACATCGCCTCCTGCAGCTGCCGGTGTTGACGCCTGGCGATGCTGCAGGGGGCAGGGAGTGAATATTGCATCCGGGGCAGTAACGGGGCGCTGCGCATCGCATGATGTCACGATCTCCGGGCCGCAGGAGATCAAGGCAGTAAGTTTTAGCGCCAACCTGCCATCCGAGTTAGGGGCCGTTGGTACTCTCGCCCTGCCCGGTCAGCAAGCAGTTAGCGCCCCCCGGAGGCACTCATGGGAGGCACAAAGTCGGCCAATTTCTCCTCCTTCGTTTCCAAAAAAAATCTCCGAATCAGAGTGACAAATGTGGTAGAAGGGTTTGGCGTTTCCGCTGTTAATCCTCACATGGAACCATGTTAGGACTACCGAGGGCTTCCATATCGACAGTCAGGTCACTTGTTTGCTCCCTAGCTTCTGGTAAAAGAAAAGATAGACATGCATTTATATAGCACCTTTCACGGCCACAGGATGTCCCAAAGCAATTGACAGCCATTGAGGTATTTTTGAAGTGTAGTCACTGTTTTAATGTAAGAAACCCAGCGGCCAATTTGCGCACAAGCTCCCACAAACAGTAATGTAATAAATGACCAGATAATCTGTTTCTTTTAGTGATGTTGATTGAAGGATAAATATTGGCTAGAACACCAGGGATAGCTCCCTTGCTCTTCTTTGAAATAGAATCAAAGAATGGTTACAGTGCAGAAGGAAGCCATTCAGCCCATCGATCCCATGCCAGCTCTCTGCAAAAGCACTTCAGCTAGTCCCACACTCTCATCCTTTCCCCATCGCCCTTCAGTTACTTATACAATTCCCACAGGAACCCCAAGCATCATGGGATATTTTACATCCGCCTGAGAAAGCAAAACAGATCTTGGTTTTAACATCTCATCTGAACGACAGCACCTCCAACAGTGCAGCACTCTCTCAGCATTGCAATGGAGTGTCAGCCTAGCTTTTGTGCTTGAGTCATAGGCATGGGACTTGAACCCACAACCTTCTGATTTAGAGGCAAGGGTGCTACCCACTGAGCCACAACAGGTAACATTGCAGAAACTGTAATAGTCCAGTGTGGAAAGGGTTAATGAGGGCCGCAGCAGAAATCCTGTGGCTGACTTGATTGATGAGAGATTCTGCTAGTTCATCACGACTCGGCTTTGCTTTATACAAATGTAAAGTTTTACTTTTATATGTCAACATGATAAAATGATCCTGAAGTCACAATGTCTTAAACTGCATCACTAAACACCAAGAATAATGTCTAAAAGTAACTCATCATTGTCTAATTACTGTTTTGCAGTTGTGTGTAAGGAAATGGTTCAAGCAGATGTCATTTCAGCGAGTGAATGAATAAGGAAGTGGAATCTGTGATCAGGAGATGATGAGAGTGTTAAGCAGGAAACTATGGACCAGTTAGCCTAACATCTGCCTTTGGGAAAATGCTGGAGTTCATTATTAAGGAAGCAGTAGCAGGACATTTGGAAAAGCATCATTCGGTCAGGCAGAGTCAGCATGGATTTATGAAAGGGAAATCGTGTTTGACAAATTTGCTGGAGCTCTTTTGAGGATGTAATAAGCAGGATGGATAAAGGGGAACCAGTGGATGTGGTGTATTTGGATTTCCAGAAGGTATTCGATAAGGTGCCACATACAAGGTTACTGCACAAGATAAAAGTTCACGGGGTTGGGGGTAATATATTAGCATGGATAGAGGATTGGCTAACTAACAGAAAACAGAGAGTCGGGATAAACGGGTCATTTTCAGGTTTGAAAACAGTGACTAGTTGGGTGCCACAGGGATCAGTGCTGGGGCCTCAACTATTTACAATCTACATTAGTGACTCGGATGAAGGGACTGATGGGTGGGAAAGATGGGTGGGAAAGCAAATTGTAAGGAGGATACAAAAAATCTGCTGAGGGATATAGACAGGCTAAGTGAGTGGGCAAAAATGTGTCAGATGGAGTATAATGTGGGAAAGTTTGAGGTTATCCACTTTGATAGAAAAAAAAAGTATATCATTATTTAAATGGAGAAAAATTACAAAATGCTGCAATACAGAAGGACCTGGGGGTCCTTGTGCATGAAACACAAAAAGTTAGTATACAGGTACAGCAAGTAATCAGGAAAGCAAATGGAATGTTGCCTTTATTGCAAGTGGATAGTGTATAAAAGCAGGGAAGTCCTGCTGCAACTGTACAGGGTATTGGTGAGGCCACACCTAGAGTACTGCGTGAAGTTTTGGTCTCCTTATTTAAGGAGGGATATACTTGCATTGGAGACAGTTTAGAGAAGGTTCACTAGGTTGATTCCGGACCTGAAAGGGTTAACTTATGAAGAAAGGTTGAGTAGGTTGAACCCATACTCATTGGAGTTCAGAAGAATGAGAGATGATCTCATTGAAGCATATAAGATAATGAGGGGCTTGACAAGGTAGATGCAGAGAGGATGTGTCCACTCATGGGGGAATCTCAAGCTAGGGGGCATAGTTTTAGAATAAGGAGTCGCCCATTTAAAACAGATGAGGAGGAATTTCTTCTCTCAGTGGGTTGTAAGTCTGTGGAATTCTCTGCCCCAGAGAGCTGTGGAGGCTGGGTCATTGAATATATTTAAGACGGAGATAGACAGATTTTTGATTTATGGGGAGTGGGCAGGGAAGTGGAGCTGAGTCCATGATCAGATCAGCCAGGATCTTATTAAATGGGGGAGCAGGCTCGAGGGACCAAATGGCCTGCTCCTGCTCCTATTTCTTTTGTTCTTATTGGATAAACGAGTAGGGTTATGCCAGAAATTCAGTATTTCATTGCAGGCGGAGATCGATGGTCTTGGAGTGTGACAGGTTCTTAAGAATGAATTGTAATCAGACTTATGGGGAGTGGATCCACACGGTTGAGCCACTATTGACTGCAGGGAGACTGTCATGTGTGAAAAGAAAGAAAGACTTGTATTTATACAGCACCTTTCATGACCTCAAGACGTCCCAAAGCACTTTACAGCCAATGAAGTACTTTTGAAGTGTAGTCACTGATGTAATGTAGAAAACATGGCAGCCAATTTGCGCACAAGCAAGCTCCCACAAACAGCAATGTGATAATGACCAGATAATCTGTTTTTGTGATGTTGATTGAGCGATAAATATTGGCCCAGGACACTGGGGATAACTCCCGTTGCTCTTCTTCGAAATAGTGCCAGGGGATCTTTTACATCCACCTGAGAGAGCAGACGGGGCCTCGGTTTAAAATCTCATCCAGAAGACAGCACCACCGACAGTGCAACACCCTCTCAGTAGTATCCGCCTAGGTTTTTGTGCTCAAGTCTCTGGAGTGGGACTTGAACCCACAACTTTCTGACTCAGAGCTGAGAGTGCTACCAAAAATTTATCAATCCGAGTTTTGAAATTTTCAATTGACTCCCAGCCTCAACAGCTTTTTTGGGGGAGTTCCAGCTTTCTGCTGCACTTTGTGTGAAGAACTGCTTCCCGACATCACCCCTAATTGACCTAGCTCTCATCTTAAGGTTATGCACTCCCACACCAGTTTCTCTCTGTCTACCCTATCAACTCTTTGAAACATCTCAATTTATCTCACCCCTTAATACTCGAAGGACCACAGGCCTATTTTATGCAACCTATCCTCATAATTTAACCGTTTCATCCCCGGTACAGGAGCTAGGTTTGCAGAATGCTAATTCAGCAAAAGCGAACCATTTCTTTAAATATCAAAGCAAAATACTGCGGATGCTGGAAATCTGAAATAAAAACAGAAAATGCTGGAGATACTCAGCGGGTCTCTTGATCGACCTGAAACGTTAACTCTGTTTCTCTCTCCATAGATGCTGCCTGACCCGCTGAGTGTTTCCAGCATTTTCTGTTTTTAATCATAGAAACATAGAAACATAGAAAATAGGTGCACCGCCATTCAATGAGTTCATGGCTGAACATGCAACCTCAGTCCCCCATTCCTGTTTGCTCGCCATACCCCTAGTAATCCTTGAGTATGACATATTTTCAGCATATTTATGTAAAAGCTGGGAGATAATGGGAAGCTGTTGCTGGAGCAGAATGTGGAGTGTCATGAACAATGATGGGAAACGTTATAATGAGAGAAAGTCTGTATTATGTATGTAACTATGTAATACTTGCCACTAGAGGGCGCGACTGTTAGAGTCCTAATGGTCATCTGCACACATGTGCAGGGCCAGTATAAAAGATTGGCTGCCATGTTGTTTAGGCACTCTGGAGTTGTAATAAAGAAGACTAAGGTCACACTAAGTTTAGCTCACAGTACTCAGCCTCATGGAGTTCTTCTATACACAACAGTCTGTACCTAGTTTGGGAGCTCGAAGGATGTCCTACATAAAGATAACTAGGGTGTCTGGTAAATTAAGATTGCCTCATAGTGAAAGGTAATGCAATGTCCTCTGAGTGCAATGGTTAACGTTGCATGTTTTTCTGGTTTACATGAAATCGGTCATAAATTCAGGTTAACTTGATTGTTAAAATACGAATACAAAACCAAAACACTGCGGATGGTGGAACTCTGAAATAGAAAGAGCGAATGCGGGAAACACTCAACAGGTCAGGCAGCATCTGTGGAGAGAGGAAGAGAGTTAACGTTTCAGGTCGATGACCCTTCGCCAGAACTGGAAAAAATTAGAGATGCAGTGCTGGATTTTCCGGATCTTTATGTTCGGGGTTTTGCCCCGGAGTACGTGAAAGGCGGCGGTGAGGTCTCCTGTGCCCCGCCGCGATCCTCCGGTCCGGTTTTGCGACGGCGCTGAGCAGCACCGGCGGGAAGAGCTGCGCTGGGTGTGCAACGCCCCTGGTTGTGACACCGGCGCGAGTTTGGACTTTTGCCCAACCCGCCTGCCTGGAAGTGCGCCACGCAATGACCGCCTGGGAAATGGGTGCGTTCCAGCGTAGCCGGCGGCGGTGAGCAGGTAAAGTACTCCGAAGCTAAGTTCGAGTGGTTTGGTCTTTTAATTTTTTTCAGTGATTTGTGTTGTGGTGACGTGGGCAATGTTTTGGGAATATTTCTGTGAGTTTTTTAAGGTTTATCCCCCTCTCAGTCCCAGCCGCCCCCAAGGCCTCTCTCAGAGCGCTCCTGGCCTGCCACTTCTGTTCGTGAGTTTCCTATCTTTGCGCCACGAAAAATGTCATCATCATCAGAGGCAGTCCCTCGAAATCGAGAAAGACTTGCTGCCACTCTAAAAATGAGTTCTGAGGTGACTGAACAGTCCAATACGGGAATTACAGTCTCTGTCTCAGGTGGGACAGACAGTGGTTGGAGGAAAGGGTGGGTGGGATTGGTTTGCCACACGCTCCTTCCGCTGTCTGCGCTTGCTTTCTGCACGCCCACGGCGACGAGACTCGAGGTGCTCAGCGCCCTCCTGGATGCTCTTCCTCCACTTAGGGCGGTCTTTGACCAGGGACTCCCAGGTGTCGGTGGGGATGTTGCACTTTATCAAGGAGGCTTTGAGGTTGTCCTTCAAACGTTTCCTCTGTACAACGCCTCCCTTAGCGCTGTGCCCCCTGACGCAGGGCACAGATGCTGAAACTTCCTTACCAAAGCGCAAACTATTCTCGGCCGGTAACTTGCCCGCCCCGCCTCCGTTTTCACCCCCGAAAATTGTAAAGCCTAAGATCCAGCCCAAAGAGAGTTAACATTTCAGGTTGATGATCTTTCATCAGAATTGGAAAAAAATCAGAGCTGGCAACCGATTTTAAGCAAATACAGAGGCAGGGAAAGGGGGAGGGGGGGATAGAACAAAAGGGAAGGTCTGTGATAGAATGGAAGGCAGGAGAGGACAAATGACAAAAGGTGTGATGGTGCGAGGCAAAAGGAGATGGTAATGGCACAAGTAAAGAAACAAGATGGGTCTCGAGGAGGTGTAAATGGGAATGGCACAATCATCACCAACAGCTGCCTTCTGACAAAATGGGGTCAGAGGTTATGGTCTGAAATTGTTGAACTCGACGTTGAGTCCAGAAGGCTGTAAAGTGCCTAAATGAAAGATGAGAAGATGTTCCTCGAGCTTAAGTTGAACCAGACCTTTCAGGAGTGAAATTAGAAAACACTTTTACACAAAAGGTAATCGAAGTTTGGCACTCTCTTCCCCAAGCGGCAATTGATACTAGATCAATTGTAATTTTAAATTGGAGATTGATAGCTTTCTGTTAACCAAAGGTATTAAGGGATATGGACAAAGGCCATTCAGCCTTTGTCCCATAAAAAAAAACGTTCCCAAAATATTGCCCACGCCACCACAACACAAATAGAGTTAGGTCAGAGATCAGCCATGATCTCATTGAATGGTGGAGCAGGCTCAAAGGACTGAGTGACCACCTCCTGTTCCTATGGGCGAGACTTTCCACTTCAGATCATAGTGCCCATATATTGCCCAAAAAGGCAGGCTACCGCCCATTTCGATTAAAAAATGGAAAGTTGGGCCGGAACATCGCCGGAAAATTACCGGCCCAACTTTCCTGTCACATTGCCGAGGTGATCGCCGAGGTGATCGCCCACACATCGCCCAGCGCAACTTTCGGCACACTGCCCACACATCGCCGGGCTGATCGCTTGCCGAGAGGATTGCTGGAGAAAAGCTGCTTTTACCTGGCCTTCCTCACAGAACTCGGCACTACAGACGCCATTTTGAACATTGGAGGAAGTGAGGAAGCAGCTTAAACAAGGGGCTTATAATTTGTGAGTTATACTCATAGATCCACTCACATTTATACTTATATTTATATTTATATGTATATTTAGAATTTATATTTTGCATATTTTTTTAGTACCAAGGGCATTTATATGTTCCGATGTTCAGCTTTCAGTCTGACTGCTGGCTTCAGTTTGAGGAAAAATTTGAGACATGTCTCCTACAGTCTTCAGTGCTTCCATCTAAGTGTGATGCTCAACGTAATTCCTTCCTTTTAAAGCAAGACCCCAGCGATCTAGGTCTGCAGGCTTTGGAACCAAGGGATGACTTCTATGGAGTCTGTTATGTTCAGAATAACTCCACAAGACTGTATATTGTTAGCTCAAACTGTTATGTCCTTGGTCTCTTTAATGTAACTCCCTTGCAATAAGGGCTAACATATAATTTGCCTTCCTAACTGATTGCTGTACTTGCATGTTAGCTTTCTGTGATTCATAGAAACATAGAAACATAGAAAATAGGTGCAGGAGTAGGCCATTCGGCCCTTCAAGCCTGCACCACCATTCAATAAGATCATGGCTGAACATTCCCTCAGTACCCCTTTCCTGCTTTCTCTCCATATCCTTTGATCCCTTTAGCCGTAAGGGCCATATCTAACTCTCTCTTGAATATATCCAATGAACTGGCATCAACAACTCTCTGCGGTAGGGAATTCCACAGGTTAACAACTCTCTGAGTGAAGAAGTTTCTCCTCATCTCAGTCCTAAATGGCCTACCCCTTATCCTAAGACTGTGTCCCCTGGCTCTGGACTTCCCCAACATTGGGAGCATTCTTCCCACGTCTAACCTGTCCAGTCCCGTCAGAATCTTATATGTTTCTATGAGATCCCCTCTCGTCCTTCTAAACTCTAGTGTATAAAGGCCCAGTTGATCCAGTCTCTCCTCATGTCAGTTCTGCCATCCCGGGAATCAGTCTGGTGAACCTTCGCTGTACTCCCTCAATTGCAAGAACGTCCTTCCTCAGATTAAGAGACCAAAACTGAACACAATATTCCAGGTGAGGCCTCACCAAGCCCCTGTACAACTGCAGTAAAACCTCCCTGCTCCTATACTCAAATCCCCTAGCTATGAAGGCCAACATACCATTTGCCTTCTTCACCGCCTGCTGTACCTGCAAGCCAACTTTCAATGACTGATGAACCATGACATCCAGGTCTCATTGCACCTCCCCTTTTCCGAATCTGCCGCCATTCAGATAATATTCTGCCTTTGTGTTTTGCCCCCAAATTGGATTACCTCACATTTATCCACATTATACTGCATCTGCCATGCATTTGCCCACTCACCTAACCTGTCCAAGTCACCCTGCAGCCTCTTAACATCCTCCTCACAGCTCAGATGACCACCCAGTTTAGTGTCATCTGCAAACTTGGAGATATTATACTCAATTCCTCCACCTAAATCATGAATGTATATTGTAAATAGCTGGGGTCCCAGCACTGAGCCCTGCGGCATCCCACTATTCACTGCCTGCCATTCTGAAAAGGAGCCATTTATCCCGACTCTCAGCTTCTTATCTGCCAACCAGTTCTCTATCCACGTCAGTACATTACCCCCAATACCATGTGCTTTGATTTTTCACACCAATCTCTTGTGTGGGACCTTGTCAAAAGCCTTTTGAAAGTCCAAATACACCACATCCACTGGTTCTCCCTTGTCCACTCTACTAGTTACATCCTCAAAAATTTCCAGAAGATTTGTCAAGCATGATTTCCCTTTCATAAATCCATGCTGACTTGGACCGATCCTGTCACTGCTTTCCAAATGCGCTGCTATTTCATTTTTAATAATTGATTCCAACAATTTCCCCACTACTGATGTCAGGCTAACCAGTCTATACTTGCACGTTTTCTCTCTCCCTCCTTTTTTAAAAAGTGGTGTTACATTAGCTACGCTCCAGTCCATAGGAACTGATTCAGAGTCGATAGACTGTTGGAAAATGATCACCAATGCATCCACTATTTCTATAGCCACATCCTTAAGTACTCTGGGACAAGGATCCCCAGATCCCTCTTTACACCAACATTTACAAGACTCACTTCCATCAGAGGGAGTGCAGTGAAGGTTCACCAGACTGAATCCTGGGATGGCAGGACTGACATATGAAGAAAGACTGGGTCGACTAGGCTTATAGTCACTGGAATTTAGAAGAATGGGGTACTGAGGTGAATGATCAGTCATGATCATATTGAATGATGGAGCAGGCTCGAAGGGCCAAATGGCCTACTCCTACACCTATTTTCTCTGTTTCTATGTTTCTATGTTTCCTCCAGCACCCTTGTGTGTGGTCTTTCACGCAGTCAAAAGGCTTATCTACCCCCTTCCGCCATAGCTGGATTTCTCTGGGCTGGACAAGGCGAAGGACCATGTGAGTGAGAATGTGGAAGATCACTTGCCCCCTCAGCAGCACCTGGCTTTCTTTCTTATGGCAAAGAAAACCAAGAGCTGCCATTGCGTTATACGGCTGCCACCTCGGTTCTTCCACAGCTTTCAAAGATGCCGATCATGTTTTTTCTCATTTACACATTCACGGGATGCGGGCATCACTGGCAAGGCCAGCATTCATTGCCCATCCCTAATTTGCCTCGAGAAGGTGGTGGTGAGCCACCATTTCAGAGGGCGGTTAAGAGTCAACCATATTGCTGTGGGTCTGGAGTCACATATAGGCCAGACCGGTTAAGGCGGCAGATTTCCTTCCCGGAGCCCATTCCAGAGTTGAGCCCTCTCCGTGTGTGAAGAATTTCTTCCCAGCATCAGTCTCTAGCTTGCCATTTCCCAGTTTGTCCCCTTGCCCTGCAGTCCGAGTTTAATTGGGGCCCTGCTCCGGGATTAACCTCTTTCACTCGTAAGGCCCCTGTCTCTCATTCACTGACCCCGTCTCAAACTCTTGAGCTTTGAATGCACTGCCCTGAAGGGACCAATTCCTTAACAGCAGCACAGCCTCTCGATTTCCAGTCCAGTGACATAACCACTATGCTATCGTGCCTGTTTTATCCAACTGTGTTTATGCCTCATTCCCATTGTACAGGCTAACCACAGGTGGTCCACACACTCTCTTCAGTCGTTCCTCGGCCTGCTGCATCTCTTTGCCCGGCAGGTTCCGCTACACGCCTCGCGAGCTTCTCCACGACAGCTTTTGCCTGAGTGCTCAGAGGCATATTGCCAATGGGGTCCACCACTCAATCATGAAAGGACAGCTTGTTGATTCGGGAGGCTGGATCCAGTACAACAAACTGTCAGGGGACGTGCACTTGTCATCACAGGTAGTCCATTGAAATCGAAGAAGACTTGCTTCCACTCCAAAAGTGCATTCTCAGGTGACTGTACAGTCCAATGTGGGAATTACAGTCTCTGTCACAGGTGGGACAGACAGTCATTGAAGGTGCACTTGTAGGTGGCAAGTGACACAGGACGGGAGAACCGATCGGAGGTTCGGAGCGCAGACCTGGAGCAGCAGGAGCAGAATGAACAAAGGAATACATGGCTAAGTGGGACACATTCAGAGTCGATCCAGCAGCTCAAAAATGGTGCTGTGGGCCATCAGCAGCAACAGAATTGTATTCCACCACAATCTGTAATCTCACGGCCCGGCATATCCCTCACTCTACATTACTATCAAGCCGGGGGAACAACTCTGTTTCAATGAGGAGTGCAGAAGAGCATGCCAGGAGCAGCACCAGGTGTACCTAAAAATGAGGTGCCAACCTGGGTAAGCTGCAACACGGGACTACATGCATGCTAAACAGCAGAAGCAGCGTGCTACAGACAGAGCTAGGCGATCCCACAACCAACGGTTCAGATCAAAATTCTGCAGTCCTGCCACATCCAATTGTGAATGTTGCTGGCTAATTAAACAACTAACAGGAGGAGGAGGCTCCATGAATATCCTCATCCGCAATGATGGTGGAGCCCAGCACGTGAGTGCAAAAGACAAGGTTGAAGTGTTTGCAACCATCTTCAGCCAGAAGTGCCGAGTGGATGATCCATATCAGCCTCCTCCTGAGGTCCTCACCATCACAGAAGCCAGTCTTCAGCCAATTCGATTCACTCCATGTGATATCGAGAAATGGCTGAGCGCACTGGATACACCAAAGGCTATGGGTCCTGACAACATCCTGGCTGTCGTTCTGAAGAAATGTGCTCCAGAACTAGCCGTATCTCTAGCCAAGCTGTTCCAGTACAGCTACAACACTGGCATCTACCCGACAATGTGGAAAACTGCCCAGGTATGTCCTGTCCACAGAAAGCAGGACAAATCCAATCTGGCTAATTGCTGCCCCATCAGTCTACTCTCAATCATCAACAAAGTGATGGAAGGTGTCGTCGACAGTGCTATCAAGCGGCACTTACTCACCAATAACCTGCTCACTGATGCTCAGTTTGGGTTCCACCAGGACCACTCAGCTGCAGACCTCATTACAGCCTTGGTCCAAACATGGATAAAACAGCTGAATTCCAGAGGTGAGGTGAGAGTGACTGTCCTTGACATCAAGGCAGCATTTCACCGAGTGTGGCATCAAGGAGCCCTAGTAAATCTGAAGTCAATGTGAATCAGGGGTAAAACTCTTCACCGGCTGGAACCATACTTAGCACACATGAAGATGGTTGTGGCGGTTGGAGAACAATCATCTTAGCCCTAGGACATCGCTGCAGGAGTTCCTCAGGGCAGTGTCCTAGGCCCAAATATCTTAAGCTACTTCATCAATGACCTTCCCTCCATCATAAGGTCAGGAGTGGGGCTGTTTGCTGATGGCTGCACAGTGTTCTGTGCCACTCACAACTCCTCAGAAAATGAAGCAGTCCATGCCTGCATGCAGCAAGACCTGGACGACATCCAGGCTTGGGCTGATATGTGGCAAGTCACATTCACGTCACACAAGTGCCAAGAAATCACTAGACGGGTTTAGATAGGTTAGATGCAGGAAGAATGTTCCCAATGTTGGGGAAGTCCAGAACCAGGGGTCACAGTCTAAGGATAAGGGGGTAAGCCATTTAGGACCGAGATGAGGAGAAACTTCTTCACCCAGAGAGTGGTGAACCTGTGTAATTCTCTACCACAGAAAGTTGTTGAGGCCAATTCACTAAATATATTCAAAAAGGAGTTAGATGAAGTCCTTACTACTAGGGGGATCAAGGGGTACGGCAAGAAAGCAGGAATGGGGTACTGAAGTTGCATGTTCAGCCATGAACTCATTGAATGGCGGTGCAGACTTGAAGGGCCGAATGGCCTACTCCTGCACCTATTTTCTATGTTTCTATGTTTCTACTATCTCCAATAAGCGATAATCTAACCACCGCCACTTGACATTCAATGGCGTTACCATCGCCAAATCACCCAACCATCAACATCCTGGGGGTCACCATTGACCAGAAACTTAAGTGGACCAGCCACATAAATACTGTGGCAACAAGAGCAGGTCAGAGGCTGGGTATTCTGTGGCAAGTGTCTCACCTCCTGACTCCCCAAAGCCTTTCCACCAGCTACAAGGCACAAGTCAGGAGTGTGATGGAATACTCTCCACTTGCCTGGATGAGTGCAGCTCCAACAACACTCAAGAAGCTCGACACCATCCAGGTCAAAGTTGCCCGCTTGATTGGCACCTCATCCACCACCTTCAACATTCACTCCCTCCACCACCAACGCACCGTGGGTACAGCGTGCACCATCTACAAGATGCACTGCAGCAACTCACCTCGGGTTCTTCGACAGCACCTCCCAAACCCACGCCCTCTACCACCCAGAAGGACAAGGGCAGCAGGCGCATGGGAACACCATCACTGCCAAGTTCCCCTCCAAATTACTCACCCAGCCAGCGACACCCACATTCCAGGATTTAAAAAAAATAAATACCACACATATAAAGTGACTGTAACTGGGGGAGCAGATAGTTTACCTTTGCCATGCTGGTTAGGTCACTGAACTTCTTCCAAAACTATAAAGTATTCAAAGAGCTGCTACTCACTACCACAGTCACATCCCATCACAGATTGCATAATACATTTTTAGTGGTTCCCAATTCGTAATTCCTCAGCCCTTCCTCCTGCTCCATATGTCCATTAGGAGGCCATCCAGGTCTGGCTCCTTGAAGATTGCTGATCGCTCCTTTGATCTGGCAGCCTCTCTTCCCATTCAGGTTGCCTGTCTCCTCTTGCGGTGAGCATTTCCCCTTTTAGCAGCAGTAGGTTTTATATCCTGCTGCTACACAGATCTCATCGCTCACAGATACAGATAGAAAGAAAGAGGCACTGAGTGTCTTTCCTTATTCCAATTTGATTTATTAAAAAAACAGAAATTTGTTACATTTTGGTCGCAAACAAAGGCTCCTTGAGGGAAACAGGTTAAAGGGGATGAGGAACAGTGGGTGAGGACTGGAGTGTAATGAGAGCTGGATGTCCTATCCTGCCTCGCTTTGCATTCTACCTCGATTAAGTTTTCGAAATTGATCCTCTAGCTTTTCGTCAAATAATGTTGCAAAAACAATTGAGCAGAAACTCGTCAAAGCTGAAGAAATTTATTGCCGCAATTATTTAATGTACAGATGCATCCTGGAGAATTAAATGCACACTTGGATTGCACATTTCAAACTCCGTTTACATCATCTAAAGCCCTGCGACAAAATATCAAGCCCTAGCTCAGGCTTTTAGGAGATGCCTGGAGCCGTCAAATAAAATCTTTAACGAGAGCATTAAAAGTCATAAAAGTCAATTCAGTGGATAAAATTAATCGCGTTACAATCGATCTCCCATAGCATTGTCCACATTAAGTCAGAGAACACAAGGATTTACGAGGATGATATCAGACTTGAAAGGTGGAACAGACCGGGGATTTTTGCATCAGAAGGCTGAAGAGTGACCTGATGGAGGTCGATCAGATTATGAAAGGGTTTGCTTGGGTAGACGCATAGAAGACATTTCCACTTGCAGGCGAGACCAGAACTAAGGGCCTTAAATATAAGATAGTTACTAATAAACCCAATGAGGAAGTCCAGAGAAATGTCTTTACCAAGAGAGTGGTTAGAATGCGCACTGGAGAAATACCACCAACGTTGTCTCCACAAGATCCTGTAAATCCCCTGGGAGGATTGAAGCACCAACGTCAGTGTTCTCGATCAGGCCAACATTCCCAGCATCGAAGCACTGACCACACTCGACCAGCTCCGTTGGGCGGGCCACATTGTCCGCATGCCTGACACAAGACTCCCAAAGCAAGCGCTCTACTCGGAACTCCTACACGGCAAGCGAGCCCCAGGTGGGCAGAGGAAACGTTTCAAGGACACCCTCAAAGCCTCCCTGATAAAGTGCAACATCCCCACCGGCACCTGGGAATCCCTGGCCAAAGACAGCCCTAAGTGGAGGAAGTGCGTCCGGGAGGGCGCTGAGCACCTCGAGTCTCGTCACCGAGAGCGTGCAGAAACCAAGCGCAGGCAGCGGAAGGAGCGTGCGGCAAACCTGTCCCACCCACCCTTTCCTCCAATGACTGTCTGCCCCACCTGTGACAGAGATTGGACTGTACAGTCACCTGAGAACTCACTTTTAGAGTGGAAGCAAGTCTTCCTCGATTTCAAGGCACTGCTTATGTTGATGATAATGGTTAAAATGTGGAACTTGCTGCCACAAGGAATAGTTGAGGTGATTAACATAGATGCATGTAAGAAGAGACTAGATAAGAATATGATAGAGAAAGGAATGGAAGCATATGTTGATGGGGTTATATAAAGAGGGGTGAGAGGAGACTCATGTGGAACATAAACACTGGCATGGACCGAATGGACCAGTTGGGCCGAATGGTCTGTTTCTGTGCTGCAAAATTCTATGTGATACTGTCCCTGTCTTTGGCCAGTATTTTACTGGCACTGAGAGCGTAGGAGCGGAGGTGGGTCAGCTGTGAAACTTGAACTGATTGACAGCGGAGCACACTCGTCTCCCAGGTGTCGGGCCTGCCAGCGCTGAACAGACCCGACACCAAACGGCAAGAGAGGCAATTTAGATTATTAAGAGCTTGTTGAAAGGTAATTGAACTTCATTTTGAGCTGTGCTTACCATTTTTCCAGATTTTTCATGAGGTTCATGGCACTTGGGGATCATGTCAGGTAAATAGATCGGGTTATTCAATGACTCTCCATTCTTCTGAATAGGTGACAGCTGCAAAGGTGGAATAAAAGCTACCATTTCACAGTGGTTCACTTTCCAGTGTTGGAAGCTGGCACCTTCAGGATTTGGAAGACACATTTGAGCTTGATGCAGGTTGGAAGGCTCTATCCAGTGCCACCTCCTCAAAACAGATCTCTCATCATTGACAGATCGCTTCTGTCATCGCAAATTCACCAGCGATCTATTCCTTAGTCCTTGGAATCCTACCACGATCAGCCCCAACACCAGCATCACCAGGTACAGCAGCAGCACCAACAACAACACCAACCTCCTCCGCAATCAACTGATGCTGTACAGGTACAGGGCATCAGCACCCAAACACATTGTTGCCTGGGAGGCCAGGGATGGCCTCACCATGGCCAGATTTACTTCACTTGACGCTGTACACCCTGGCTGCCACATGATGCGCCAGGTTGGCACCACCCCCACACCAACACCACAAAGCATTCCTACAATGCCCAAGCCACTGTCTATATCCCCTTGCAGTCTCTTTCCATTCTCCTCACAACTTCAGGCTCCATCCACTTTTCACCCCATTAACCTGCCAACACTGTCCTAAGGGAATGGAGAATATCACAGGTCAACTGCCAACACTGTGTCTAGAGAATGGGGAAAGGACCCACATTCTCAACCTGTTTAAAAACTCCTGTTACCCTGCTCTCCTTATCTTTGCTCTGTTTTCCTCAAAGAGCCTTTAATTGCATCAAAAATGTAACATATTTGTGAGTTTTTTCAGAGATCAAATTGGAATCAGTTGAGACAGTCTGTCTGCCTCGCCTCTGAGTCAGAAGGTTGTGGGTTCAAGTCCCACTCTCGGAACTTGAGCACATGAATCTTGGCTGACACTCCAGTGCAGTGCTGAGGGAGTGCTGCACTGTCAGAGGTGCCGTTCGAAAGAGACGTTAAA